>NW_027266308.1:13367500-15767500 GCF_022045235.1 Haliotis cracherodii | reverse complement strand
ATTACCAAACTACAAACAGGCCACACCAAACTAAATAAACACCGTAAAATAGCTAAACTACACACAACAGGAAACTGCCCACATTGCAAACAACAAGAAACACCAGAACACGTACTCATTCACTGCACACACTACCAAACACACCGAACAACACTACAGACCACCCTAAATCTTAAAACCGGACTTACACTAGAATCAATCCTAAACCCACAAAATAAATTAGAAAAATTCAAAGCCTTAGGCATATACCTAATAAAAACAGGACTAAATAGTCGCATTTAAACCCCAAATAAAATATTAAAACCAAAACTACCTTATTTGATAACCACCCAACACACACAGCTCCCTTAGTTCGTCCCCCACCCACTCTTGGCATTCTTTCCAAATCTCAAAATTTCAAAATTACTATATAAGTAACCCCTAAAGCCCCCTCCTGGGTTGCACAAACTCACTTTTCCCCTTTTTGGAAACACATTAAATGGCCTGGCCGGGCCCGTGTGCGACATACGCTTGCAGTCGGAAAGCGCACGTTAAATCTCCAATATAAGTAAGTAAGTACCCTAATTCAGTCTGTACACAACCCTCCGCGCCTACCAAGCTCGGTTCGCTCACCAGCTTAAACTGCACGGTTGTCAATCACCCAGGCCCCTGGGACTGACAAATATGAACTTGGAAATGGAGATGGCGGACTTATGTCCAGAAATTACAATTGTTGAGAGTTCGCCCAACTCTCAAGAGAACCAGCCCAGTTCTCGAATGGGTCAGCCCAACCCAAATGAAGGGAATCCCTTCACTCTGGTCACCAGAAAAACTGCCAAAAAAAACAGCCAACTTGACTTATAGTCAAGCCGCGCTAAATGTCCCTGACCGTTTTCAGGACAGATTCACGTTCTCAGGAACTAAAAACAAAGAAAATATCGATTATAGTGCCCTATGGGCTCAAGGCATGCTTAAACGCAAACAGCCTCAATCTAGCCCACCTAAGGCTAAAATGGTACAGAAAAGACAAAAAAATGGTCTCATCAGAATCAAAGACACAGCAAAATAGAAGACCACAAACCAAATGGGAAAAAGTAGTCTTTAGCGCGGACTTCTCCCAAGATCTTAATAAGATCCTAACAGCTCAAGATATTGCCAAAGAGCTGAAGCACAAAAATATTATTCGAATAAATAAGTGTGGAAGAGGGTATGTTGTTGTCGGGGACAATCTCACAGAGTCAATTGATATGCCCAAAAGCATAAACGGGATCAAACTAAAATGGGATACCCCAAAGTGGCTTAGCAATGTCAGATGTGCGGTACATCTTGACAAAAAAATTAATGACGATGAGCTTTATCAAATTGTCTGTCAAGCTCAAAAGAAAGTCACCCAACCTACAATCCTGTTGGCATTCAGGATCACATCAATGGGCACAAACAACACACGAGTAGTAATACTCACATTACTTGGACAGTCAGTCCCCGGCCATCTTAATCTAGGTGGTAAGGACATAGAAACAATGCCATACAGGAAAAGGCCAACCCAATGCACAAACTGTATGCTCTATGGACATACGAAAACATCATGTAACCAGCCACCCAAGTGCAAAAACTGTTCCCGAGTTTCTTGCAAAGAAAACTGCAACACATGGTGTACAAACTGCAGGAAAGAGGGTCATTCATCCTTGGCGCCGAAATGTCCTAAACGCTTGCTCATCAGCAAACGTATAAATAAAATACCTACTCAGCAATCTGAATCCAAATCTATTCAACCCAATGAGGTCGAAAAAACCCAAGCGACTACTGATCACTCTACTGAGCAAACAATCGAATCTGTGAGCACTGAGCAAACAATCGAATCTGTGAGCACTGATCCGCCTGCTCACTGGCACAAAGCCACTGCAAAACGCAAGGGGAAAAAGACCCAAGCTCCCCAATCAAACCCCATGCCTTCTAATCCTCAAACTGAGGAACACAGCAAACGAATCAGTCAGGCTAAGAAAACACCAGCTCATGGTAAACAAAAGGCTCAGAACACAAACAAAGTTGTAGAGTTCATTGCAACGGCATTGATCCAAATTACAAGCAGAAAAATGAGTGTCAAAGCCAAAGCCACCTGTATCCTCAAACTGGCTTCCAAAATAATGAAATACAAAGGAACAAAGAAACAGTTCCTAAATAGGGTATGCCCTAAAACTCAATAAGCGCTCATCTATAAATTATCATGGACTTGCTTTTACTACAGTGGAACGCAAATGGCCTTAAGAGCCACGGCAATGAACTGACTGCACTCGTCAAAAAAAAGGTGATCAAGCCTCATGTCATTCTAATACAGGAGACTAAACTCAGTGAAAAAGCCAAATTCACACTACCTGGGTACACCCAATATAGAAAAGACAGAAAAAGACTTATGCCTGGCAACAAGGGAGGAGGACTAATCACCCTTGTCCACGACAGCTGTACCTCCAAGAATATTGAAGCAAACGTAGGAAACCTTGAAACCCAAGTAATCTCCCTAAAACTGGCAAATGGCAACGAATTACGCATAGCTAACATATATCACAGGGTTACCCATGAAACGAACATGGAAGAGTTAACAAGACTAGCTCAAATAGTAGGCAAAAATGGGATAATCCTTGGTGACTTTAATGCCCACAGCCCTCTTTGGGAAGACAGGAATGATTCATGCAAATACGGCAAAATGGTAGAGAAATGGGTTGAGGACGACAATCTCATAACTCTGAACAACGGCAGTCACACACGTTATGACCAAGTCCACAACACGTGGAGTTCAATTGATCTTACAATTGCCACCAAACACCTCGCCTCACATTGCCAATGGCAAGTCCATGACGACACATGGGGAAGCGATCACCTTCCTATACTCACCTACATAGGTAGCCCACCACAATTAGAGGAACAGCCCGATCCTCAGCCCACATGGGACTATGCAAAGGCTGACTGGCCTAAATTCAGGAAGGAATGTTTATCATTCAAGTCCTCAGAAATTGCCTCGGATGATCCTGACCTTTTTTGCCAAAATCTCACCTCAGCAATTATTGCCGCAGCTGAAAAATCAATTCCAAAAAAAGACCACAAAACTGGCAAAACGCCGGTACCATGGTGGAACAGGGAAATAGGAAAAGCTAGGAGAGTGAGAAAGAAAGCCCTAAATAGGTCAAAAAGGGATAAATCAGCCTTTGCCCAAGTCCGAGCAGCCAGGACGAAAGTAAGACAACTCATAGACGATTCTAAAAAAGAGTCATGGCAGACCTTCTGCAAATCCCTTAATGAGAAAACAAATGCTAAAACAGTCTGGAGCAAAATACACGCAATCAGGGGTAAGCGGAAACCCACAAAAATTCCCAAGTTAGCCAACGCCCATACAGTCAAAGAAAAGGCCAACATTCTAGCTGAGCACTTCTCATCTGTCAGCAGCAACACAAATTGCAGCGAAGAATTCAAACAGGAAAAAATGCTTATGCCTAAGATCTCAAAACGGCCGCAAAGCAAGCATCTGGTATACAATATACCATTTACGGTGACAGAGTTTGATGATGCGATACAACATAGAAAAGGCACAGCACCTGGTCTTGACACAACCAGCTACGAGATATTGAAAATTCTACCTGATCAAACCAAAGGCTTACTCACTGAGCTGTATAACACGATATGGTCCAAAGGAGAAGTCCCAAAAGCATGGAAACATGCTGCGGTTATCCCGCTGCTAAAGCAAGGGAAAGAAGAAGCCCTACCAAACTCTTATCGACCTATCTCACTCACCTCAAACATGTGCAAAGCCATGGAAGCCATGGTTACAAAAAGGCTCATGCATCATCTTGAAACTGGCAATCACATAAAACCTGACCAAAGTGGCTTCAGGAAGGGACACTCGTGTCTAGATCATATTCTAAGACTGGAAAATGAAATAAAAAAAGCCCAATTAAACAGACAATGCCTAGCCGCAGTATTTCTGGACTTCAGCAAAGCCTTCGATATGGTATGGCATGACGGACTCCTCTCAAAACTATCACAAAATGGAGTTGAAGGGAACATGGCAAACTTCATAGACAGCTTCCTGCAAGACAGGTCGCTATCAGTTAAAATAGGGAACAATCGATCGGATCCTATGGCACTGGACAATGGCACGCCACAAGGCAGCATCATAAGCCCAACCCTGTTTAATATCATGATCAATGATCTTTTTGACCATGTCAACTCTCCTACCCAAACTTCTAAGTTCGCTGATGACGGAGCAATATGGGTAAAGCACAGAGATATCTCACAAATCAGAAAAAAACTCCAGTCAGCCCTGGACGGAGTAGATCAATGGTGCAATAAATGGGGATTCACCCTTTCAAGTGAAAAAACGGTTGGAGTTCTATTCAAACGCCGGGGGAAAGATGCTATGATACCCCGTGTCTCCATAAAAGGCAAACCTATCAAATTCGAAAAATCTGCAATATTTCTTGGAGTTATCCTTGATCAACACCTCACTTGGCGCAAGCATATAGAATATGTGGAAAACAGATGTCAAAAAGACCTGAACGTATTACGGGCAATTTCAGGCACATCTTGGGGCACATCGAGGGACACTCAGCTGGACCTCTACAAAGCTCTTATCAGATCAAAAATTGACTATGGTTGTGAGGCTTTTTACTCAGCATCAAATACTGTCTTGAGGCGCCTAGACAGAATACAATACAAAGCCCTAATGCTGGCCACAGGCGCAGCGACAGGCACCTCACTAGAAGCACTACAAGTAGAAACAGGAGAACTCCCATTGAAACTAAGAAGAGAGCAGGCAATATTATCGTTCTGGGGACGAACATCAAACCCTTTGGTTAAAATGATATGGCAAGACAAAAACGCTCGAGATGAAGCCCTAGCTCGAAAAAATCCCTCACTAAAGCCATCTGGGATATTAGTGCGTGAACTCATTCGAAGTCACAATTGCGATGACATTCAGCCTCCAGAAAGTCACTACAAAGGTTTACACCCTCCCTGGACTTTACAAACTCCCAAAGTTGACACTGCTTTAACATCAGAAGTCACTAAAAGAGAAAACCCAACCCTACTACGATCAGTAGCTATCACTAAAATTCAAACTACCTGGGACAGCTGGGCCCATATATACACTGATGGATCCAAGAATCCTATCAACAACAGTGCTGGTTACGGGATCCATATCCACAGCTCCAAACCCCAAGCACATTCAGTTCGCTTGCCTGATGGTCAGTCAGTATTCACGGCTGAATTGGAGGCAATTCATCATGCACTCAAACTCATACCGGAACTCCCGGAAGCAAAGGCAGTCGTCCTATCAGACTCGCTAAGTGCACTTCAGGCCATCAGTGGGAGAAACTCAAACTCCAGGCCAAACACAGTCAACAATTTTCTATACGAATATACAAAACTATCGGACCAAGGGCAACAGGTGGAGCTGTGTTGGATCCCCTCTCACATAGATATTCATGGAAATGAAAAAGCAGACTCACTGGCGAAGCTAGCTCTAGACAAAGCGGATATACAGCCTATTCCCTTTAGTAAACTAGAGATAAAAAGCAAAATCAAAGCCTCCATAGCAAAAAGATGGCAAGCCCAATGGGACGCAAGTAAGATCGGCAGATGGCTATACAAAATTCAACCCAAGGTACAACAAAAGCCAAACTCATACTCAAATGAAAGGAAAATTGAAACTGCTATCTCACGCCTCAGACTTGGTCACAAAAAGCACTATGACAAGGTTTGCTCATCTTGCAATCAGGCTGAAACCATTGACCACCTGTTACTAGAATGTCAAGACCATGCCCCAGCCCGGGCTAGGTTAAAACAAGAATTGCAGTTAGATCCGCTATCTGTCATAGATCTCCTAAAGCCAAGAGATGCAATAGCGAAGGCCAAACTAACTCTATTTCTGAGAGATGGACAGCTGCTCGAACGTATATAAACAGAGCAGCCAAGGATAAAAATGAAATCATATCAATATAAGAAAATAGAAATCATATCAATGCAAAAACAGAAATTATGTGAACACCGAAATCACAATAGATATGTGAACCCTTCTCACACACAGGAGTCTCAAAGAGGGACAGGTCAGCCGAAATTGCCTAGGCAGAAGGCGACCTCTAAAACACCTAATGCAACAACAACAACAACAACAACCTAATTCAGTCTTGCTTGACAACGATGTAAGGATCTATACCGAAACGTCGCTTTTTACAGTATTAAAGAAGTTGTTTCATAAAATTGCATCTTTCTTGTCATCCGTCAACTTCTAAGTAATGCCTATCAAACAATTCATATTAAAAAAAGTTAAATCGAAGTTCCGAGGGACATTGAAACAATCCGCAGTTCGAGAGGAGTGACGATATGAGGGCAATTGCCGACAAGGAGTCTGCTAGACCAAAAACCTGCATCGTTCTAAACGATAGTTTATCTGTGTGAATAATGGACAACATTCTGCGGGTATAATCCCACGTGGAGACGATCTACACGAGGCGTAAAGATACGGAATGAGGCGCGTCATTTATCGTTTCATCCCGGTTAGCCAAGCCTGAAGCCAAGCCTTAGCCCAGCCAAACTTGTTTGTGCTTTGTGGAGGAAGGAATTTTGCATGTTTTTTTTCAAAGTGTGAGAAGACGGCGTGCCAAGTGCCAACTCAGGTGTGGACCTCTGTTGCGGCAGTGCATTGAGATGGCGGCGTGGGGAAATATGCTATATTGGTTGGTGTGCTTGACCGGATAGGTGTGGATGTGTGGGGGTACTGAACTCTTTAACACCTTGCGTAGAGTTCATAACCGTATATTAAAATCAGCAACACCTCATATATATAGTGTATTCCATCAACTTATTATTACACGTTTACAAGGAGAGACTATCAATACAACAAAACATAGCTAACTCGAACTTCAATATCTCGAATATCGTTTACAACGATGTATAGTTGTGACTTCGACAGGAACTTAATATGTACTATGGTCTCATACAGCACTCCGCTTGTCTTGGACGACACATAACACAACATGTAGGGTTCTGTAGTCTAAAGTACTTGGAATACTTGGTTCCTTAAAGCAATAGACATATTAGTTTGTAACGAAAATTGAAATAATAACTTATAAATATATAAATTTGTAATGAAATACAAAATAATATAAAAGACAAATAAACAATAAACAGCATAGATGTGTGATCAAGAGCTGTGTGTGTAGGATTGTCAGCACTACCCGTGCTCGTGGGTTTTACCAAAGTGGTAAACATTTTAGAACTGCATCACTTCGGGCTTTCCTCCCACATTAAGATGACTCACCTGGACTCACTCAGAAAGGAGACTCACCTGGACTCACTCAGACAGACAGGAGACTCACCTAGACTCACTCAGTCAGACAGGAGACTCACCTGGACTCACTCAGAAAGGAGACTCACCTAGACTCACTCAGACAGACATGAGACTCACCTGGACTCACTCAGTCAGACAGGAGACTCACCTGCACTCATTCAGACATGAGACTCACCTGGACTCACTCAGGCAGACATGAGACTCACTTAGACTCACTCAGTCAGACATGAGACTCACCTGGACTCACTCAGAAAGGAGACTCACCTGGAATCACTCAGACAGGAGACTGACCTGGACTCACACAGACAGACATGAGACTCACCTGGACTCACTCAGTCAGACAGGAGACTCACCTGGACTCACTCAGTCAGAAAGGAGACTCACCTAGACTCACTCAGACAGGAGACTCACCTGGAATCACTCAGACAGGAGACTGACCTGGACTCACACAGACAGACATGAGACTCACCTAGACTCACTCATTCAGACAGGAGACTCACCTAGACTCACTCATTCAGACAGGAGACTCACCTGGACTCATTCAGACAGGAGACTCACCTAGACTCACTCAGAAAGGAGACTCACCTGGAATCACTCAGACAAGAGACTCACCTGGACTCACTCAGGCCCGACAGGAGACTCACCTAGACTCACTCCGTCAGACAGGAGACTCACCTGCACTCATTCAGACATGAGACTCACCTGGACTCACTCAGGCCCGACAGGAGACTCACCTAGACTCACACAGACAGACAGGAGACTCACCTAGACTCACTCATTCAGAAAGGAGACTCATCTGCACTCACTCAGACATGAAACTCACCTAGACTCACTCAGACAGGAGACTCACCTAGACTCACTCACACAGGAGACTCACCTGGAATCACTCAGACAGACACGAGACTCACCTAGACTCACTCAGTCAGACAGGAGACTCACCTGGACTCACTCAGACAGGAGACTCACTTTGACTCACTGAGGCAGATACTCTCATCTAGACTTACTGTTTCACAGAAGACTAATCTAGCCTCATTCTGTTTGACTGACGCAACTTGGACACCCTGAGGAAACTCTGTACTCCGTTGGTTAAGATCATTCTGTCAAACCTTTCTCACCTGTCGGGGCAGCTTTCTTCAACGGCCGTGACCGTTGAATGTTATTCTCTTACATCATCGAGCAAAACAATTATCTGAAAAGTTCAGTCCCGCCATTGACAGGACAGGAAACTGTAGCTCCAGGACATTAGTTAGTACAGTACGTACGTGTTTGTAATCACCACCGGATTCGCGGTGGACAAAATTGCCTTATTTGACACTTCTATATTCCACGCAAAGTTGTTGGTTTTGGAACAATGACGTCACACATACAGTCCTCTCAATCATACATTATGACGTCAGAACAGTATGATGAACCCGAATGCGTTCACATCAAATTAATGACATTACTATACCCCTCATAGACGGTAGAAATGACGACATACGTTTGTCCTTGAGAATACTGCTCTTATGTCACTACATATCGCCCACGAGTACCCAGAATTCATCCGATCTCTTTAACAATAAAGCATCATCCGGACAAAAAGACGCCAGCACATTGTACTAATAACCATTATCCAAGATGCAGAAAGGTCTCCTGTGGGTACTCGCTTAGCAGAGCCATTGCTCAGCGCGCAAGCTGGCACACTTTCGAGTCCGCAGACACGTTGACACAGATTCAGGAGCATAGATGTAGTGACACTTTGATTTGCGGGAACTAACGCTTCATTAACGCTGTACTCTTAGAGGGTCGGAAGTCCCTCATTCACTGGTTATAGGATTACGACGACGCGGGAATTCGGCAGATGAGCCCACAGATAAAAGAACGGCATATTCTATTGAATCCTTTTTAAAAAGCTACTTTATATATCCAAGATAAGCGGATGTAAGGAAATGGATGGACTTCATGCAGGGAAATACTGTGACAAGTTGCTCTTGGTTTTAGGTCGAGTTGACGAGCAGGCGTTTATTGGTCTTAAGAATAGTAGTGGTATCGCGCTAATCAAAGCATTTCGGGATAGGCTCCGGAAAGTAATAGGACAGCATCTACTTGTTGTAGAACGAAATGTAGGGCGACTCAGAAAGAAATGGGTCAGATAATGAACTAAGAATGATGACAAATAGTGTTGACCTACTGTTCAAAATCTTACAAAATGTCATTTCACATGCATGGACTGTTATTCAATCATCATCGTCATCATCATCATCATTATCATCATCATTATTATTATTATTATTATTATTATTATTATTAGTAGTAGTAGTAGTAGTAGTAGTAGTAGTAGTAAATAGTTATGTAATAAAATTTCATTCAAAACATATATTTTATTCTTCAGGATAATTCGTTAAAAACGTTTGTTCTTTAAATGTGACTATCGGACTCTGATTATTTAGCCTATATCCTGCCTTTAAGGAATTGAACCGACATGAGTACAATGTGTGAAGCCCATTTCTGGTGTCCCCCGCCGTGAATATTGCTGGAATATTGCTTAAAGCGGCGTAAAACCATACTCACCCACCAAGGAATTGAAGTTCTGTTCCGTTATATGAGTGGATTTTCAACTTCCCTGTTATTATTTATATACGTCAAAACAGAAACGGGGAAGTGTCTGATATTGTCTAAAGTAGGGATTTCCATTGTTTGTTTAATACGAAAACATACTGAGGAAGAAAAACCCAGTCCATCTGACAGATAGCTATCATAACACAACCCTTCCTGAAACAACAAGGCAACAGTTTGTGTCATAAATGGACTGTGCATTTTCACTCTAACTATCATAGATTTTTTATGATTTTTTTATGTCCATTAGTCTGCTGGTATTGGATAAACCATCAGTGATATATCGCAGTTCAATGTGTAACACACATCCTCACATCCATGCGTAGTGTAGAAGGCTACTCAAACATGGCTTGCTGGTCACCGCTTTGTTTAACTGCGAAATGGCTGGTTGCGAGTCATCCTCACCTATCTGCGTGGATCGTTGTTCACATTATTGACCACTAGTTTGGTCCGGGCTCAATGACATATCGCCGGCAGGTATATTGAACATTTGCCATTCACTAAATGACGAACTAACCTCGATAACTTGAATAAATAAGGATAATTAATTGCGTGTTTGTTGTTTAACGTCACACTCAGAAACGGCGGTGTGTAAATAACCGAATCTGCACCGGACAACCCTGTGATTGATAGTGTGAGCAAACATCGGAGGTACGCCGTCGGGGTACGACTACATGAAATCAACGAAGTCACCGTGCCTGACCACCCGATCCATTTGGATGCCTTTTTACGACCAATAGTTGCCTGGGAACCAATAATTATTCTAACCTGGAATCCCCACTGGACGCTCATCGACTACATGTCGAGTTTTCAGTAGTTCGAGACACACACAGTACCGATATCAAACTGTAATGTAAATAAGAATAACTTTGGACATGGACGTAAAATCTGCTTTAACGATACATACAGGATTAAATTGAATCGAATTGGTTCGAAAACATATTTATAGCTACCCATTACTTTTCAATCCTTATAGCTCACATTCGGTGAACCAAAGACATAAAGCATAAATTCCTATTTCGTGTTCCGGTAGGTAAGGAGTTTGGAGTAGCGAGGGTGGAAATACACAGGTTCCGCAAGTAGGTCTGAAAGTCACGTTCAAGATTATTGCACTTGTATATAGATAGCAACGTGCGTTCACGTATGTGTTCCTGTGTGCGTGTTTGTGTGGCTGTTTAATTGTACTGTCAGTTTTATAGTGCTGGCCCACTGTGGCACCATGCCTCAGTTTAACATGGATACCCGACCTAGAGACATTACACTCCGAGCCGACCAGTCCTTGTTGTATGGCTTAATGCGGAGCCCCAGGCAGGATAACAACACGTATCAACTTTTGACGTCGTACGGATCGAATCACCGACCTTTCGCTCACCGGGCTCTATCTTCGACCACGAAGGTGGTGGTGTATCTCTTAGTAATACGCACAACCTCGTTGATCAAGACACCATGAATACCGAAGCCCATTTTACCATACTGTTTGAAAGGAACTTCTTTCTTGCAGAGAAACTTCGATAACTGGAACTCCGCACTCCGAACTCCATATATCGATAAAGAAGATGTGACTGTCACAACCTGCGTGTATCGAACTACGGATAACTCCATAGCATTACGGTGCCCTGGAGTTTGAGGTAGCCCTCTATTTCAAACTAAAGAATGTTTTGTGCACATTGATCAGCCCGGAAGTTGCGCGGAGAACTGTCCAGCGCTCATTAAGAGAATCTGTGTTAACAAGTTCTGGGTCATAGAAGGGCGACAGACGTGCCGGAGGTAGGATAGTAGAGCATTGCTGTCTGTCATCAAGGCTTCCAATTCAGCTTGTGCACGGACAATTGCAAATTGGGACGAATCTGTGTCAGTGAATGGAATGAGAACGAACGCCTTATTAACAGATTTGCAGTCTCTTACGACGTGAAGGAGTCACGTCTTATTATAGGTTTTAAGACTCTTTCTGTTTCTGCCTCAGCTGTTACAGTAACTTCGAAGTCTTAAAAACAGGTTTAACACCGCTGTGTACCGTATTCGAGTTATAAAACTCGACGTATTAGCTTGATCTGGGTGGAAAGTGATGCAGGTCTCACATGTTTACCTCTTTGGTGAAACCCACGAACACGGGCGAGCCCAAGAAACGCAACTCTGCACAGCGAATTGCGGCGCTCTAGACGGCAGGGCCACCCGTGCGCCACCGCATGTATGTACGAAGCTATGTATTTAATACAAAACTATATGCATTGCGTATGATCTACGTTACTTACGGCGATACAGTTAAACCATCGGGACTACATTAATTTCCGTATAAACGAATTATGAATTCTAGGTAATGTCACTTTAATGACGTTCTCAACAAGATTGTCAGTAAGACGAGCTTTCTGGACAAACGCGGCGTCACTGTTGTGTCCATAAACAGTCTAAGAAAGACTTTTAGACTTGTAGCATCCCTGAATCGATATTAGACATTTATTTGGCTTAATCAATGTAACCCAGATAGCAGAAGGGACCTCGTCTCACAATCAACTAACAACGCCCACGTCACCGGAGCATTGGCTTATCACCAGAATATGACTCATTGGTGTCCATTTCAGCCCCAGCAACAATACAGCCATAATGTTTTGACATGTATGTCAAGCAATGTGACAGACTGCAATGAACAAGGGTGCGTGAGCACGTTCGTCTTCCAAATTTACACAAGGTCTCCGTGGTCTAGTGCCTGACCGGAGAGCGGAAGGTCGTGGTTCGATCCCCAGCTGCGTCATACCAAAAGACGTAAGGCGATGTACTTGTTGTTACCCTGCCTGCCGCTCGGCATTGAGGGGATAAAGCTGGGGAGTGGTCGGCTTGGAATGAGTATTATGTGTCCGAGTGGGGTACCCATGTTAAACTGCAGCATGGGGTGTCTCAGAAGATATACCGACATAAGTCCAGACTCGAACAAGCAGCCACACACACGTGCATGCACGTCGCCCCCTATATATACTATACAGTATTCCAACTGAATCACGGTGTTTCAGCTTCCCCCACCCCCTAAATACTGAACAGTATTCCAACTGAATCACGGTGTTTCAGCTTCTCGCACCCCCTATATACTGAACAGTATTCCAACTGAACCGAGGTGTGTCAGCTTCCCCCACCCCCTAAATACTGAACAGTATTTCAACTGAATCACAGTGTGTCAGCTTCCCTCACCCCCTAAATACTGAACAGTATTCCAACTGAACCATGGTGTGTCAGCTTCTCGCACCCCCTAAATACTGAACAGTATTCCAACTGAATCACGGTGTTTCAGCTTCACCCTACCCCTATATACTGAACAGTATTCCAACTGAATCACGGTGTGTCAGCTTCCCTCATCCCCTATATACTGAACAGTATTCCAACTGAACCGAGGTGTGTCAGCTTCCCCCACCCTCTATAAACTGAACAGTATTCCAACTGAATCACGTTGTGTCAGCTTCCCCCATCCCCTAAATACTGAACAGTATTCCAACTGAATCACGGTGTGTCAGCTTCCCTCACCCCCTATATACTGAACAGTATTCCATATGAACCACGTCGTGTCAGCTTTCCCTACCCCCTAAATACTGAACAGTATTCCAACTGAATCACGTTGTGTCAGCTTCCCCCACCCCCTAAATACTGAACAGTATTCCAACTGAACCACGGTGTGTCAGCTTTCCCTACCCCCTAAATACTGAACAGTATTCCAACTGAACCACGGTGTGTCAGCTTCCCCCATCCCCTACATACTGAACAGTATATCAAGGGAGTATTGCTTTAAACATGGTCTACAACATTTGAGTACTTGTTTCCGATCTTGATCCATAATTTGAGGGGTTTTTGGGCGTCGTTTTACGTGAACGCTAACTAACGCAACTGCTTCTTAAAGGGTGTTCGGAGTTCGAATACATATGGTGAATATCTATTTGATAGAACGTTAAACCAGGATCGATTGGCAGATGAAAGGTTACAAAGTGTTGGTTTGTTTGCTTAACTCCGCACTCAGCACTATTCTATAACGGCAGTCAAAATAATCGAGGGTGGACCGGACGATCAAGTGATCGATATTGTAAGTAACGATCTACACCGCCAGGTTACGAAGACACAATCTGAGGTGAGTAACCGACCCTTGACCACCTGATCCATTTCGTCACCTCTTACCACCGACATAGGATGCTGGGGACGGAGTCTCACCAGTCACCAATACAGCGTGTCAGCTCTGTGGTTACCGCCGGTCCATTCATCACATCAACTCGATGGATGAAACACAGTAAATGTCATCACATAACTTGATGCAGGCAGCTAGCACCGCATTCAAGCTTACAATGTGTTGACCATATCAGTGACACCACTTGTTACATCAAACCCATGACAGTTTAAAAGGAAAACAAAAGTAAAATATTCATTCAACAAATTTTATTTTTAAAAAATGTATCCTTGCCGACCAGCGGCACATGAAGACAGCAACAGTTGAAACATTTCACTCTTGCAATAAATGCTCATTTTGTCGTCATATTTGTATAAACATGGAGCCTATTAATAAAATACAGGTAGCATAACACGACTCCTATCACAGGGACCCGCCCTATATCTTTACGGAATTCGTTGACATAGACTTGGTTCAAATATAATCTTGATTAACAATATATTAATAATAAATATAAAATCTGACCTAAATCTGCTACAAAACATTACTATTCGCTATGACTAGATTGAAAGACATGGGACTTAGATCGAGAATAATAGCTAAATAAATTAGAATTTGGAAGTGCCAAACTTAAGTCATATTTGATTACATCAATCAAATACATCTGTCCAGTCGAATGATGGATATAAAGGCTTGACCACCATTATCACAGTTCCTACATCTGTATCGGATACAGGGGGTACAGCAGACCTGTGACGTATTTGTCACTTGTCACCTCAGATCACTTTTATCACAGGGACTAGTGACTTGCAATGAATGCAAACACCATGGATGGCGGTTCCAACACAAGTCCATCAAACTTCGTCGATTTTCCCAAGAATCAAGGGGAAGTAGCTTTCAAGTTGTGTCGCAGCTGGGAGCAGACGACACATCGCACGCGACGAGCAGACAAAAAGCTGCCGATGCTCAGCAGGCGAGTGTTTGCTGTTGTCAACGAATCAAGGTCGTTGGTGAGGTAAATCCAGTTTGGACTTAAGAGTTCAACGACTGAAGATTTGCTTCAGAATATTACTTTTCTTCTTTCTATACTTCAGAGCTGAAAACACAACATGCTCGAACACCTCTTTCAGTCCTTCACGGCTCCTTGCCGAGCACTCCACATAGCAGTCAGCACCAATGTCCTTGGCCAACTGGACACCCTCGTCGGCGCTGACCTCGCTGTCTTCATTCCCGACACGGAGGTCAATTTGGGTGCCCACGAGGATGACCGGTCTCTTTTGTTTAGATTGTTTAGTATGTCTCTTCAGTTCAGGCATCCACACGTCATTGATGCTGGCCAACGTTTCCCGGTCACAGGTGGAGAAACACAGAAGCAGGACCTCACTTTCTTTGTAAGTGAACGAGCGTAGACTCTCGTAGTCTTTCTGCAAAAACAACAACATGAAAACATTAAAATATCTGTTACATTATTCACAGAAGACAATGTCCATATAAACATGTAGAGTAGAACACTAACGGGAAGCCCTTTGCCTTGATCTAGAATATGTAAACGTACACCGACACTGTGATCGTGTTCAACAAGTTTCAGGAAGGCAAACATCCATGATTCCTTAGGCAAACAGCTCGGCTTAAGAATCTTGACTCAAAACACAGACAATATTAGCGAACTGGTTACAGTTCTACTGGCCACCTATTTACCCTAGCCAGGATGCTGCCTCTGCTAATTCTTCAAATATGTATCACTTTGTTGCTATCTAACATTTATTTATCCATACAATCCCCTATTGTTAGATAATCCCCCATGCCAATATATAACAGATCACTGTGATATGTTCAAAAGGATACCATATCGTTTTACGACGTCAGGAAAAGTCGAACAGAAATTGTTCTTACCTGTCCAGCTGTGTCGAACATGCTGATGATAAACTCCTCCCCAGCAACGCTCAAGGGCACTGAAAATAAAAAAAAATAATCATAAATATCCGCCATTTAATATCAATAACTCATAACATTAAATTAACAAGTACATAATACACCTACGAATTGTTATCCATTGCTTCGTGTAACGACCCATACAGTTACACTGCTTTGCATTCCTTCCTAACAATGAAGCTAACCCGATCAATAGGTTGTATCATGTGATAGTGGGTGACGGGGTGTGGTATGTCTGGTATTTCGATCCATGGCTCACCGACTGCGTCTATTCCACCCACTGATTACAACACCTTAGAAACCAAACATTCCCCAAACCAAATTACTTCACGTGTCGTTGATGTTTCTCGTTGCTTCGAGAAAGGAATTTTGGCAGCGGTGCTAGAGAATGGTATGTTCGCACAAATATATTTCGAAAGGATTTAACTCTAAACATTTTTTTGTACAACTGTTGAATGTAACTTGCATAAATATAGTAGAAACAAGAAAGTAATATCACGTGATACCTAGTAAGAAATGAAATAGATAATAAACAATAATTTCAGAAGAGAGAAACCGGTTGTCGTTTTCATCCCTGATAAGAACGGTAATGATATTAAGAGAAAATATCAGTGTACATACCTGCATAATTCTCGAATACTGTAGCTTCATAACTCTCACTGAAGGATTTCTGTGCGTAGCTTTCCGAGATGCTAGTCTTCCCAACCATTCCGTCTCCAAAGACGGCACAATGCACGCATTTCTTATCCTGAGGTTTCATATTGCCTGCCTTCATAATGAAGCTGTGTTCACCGGTAGATTCTAGACTGACAGGACACAAGGCGCTGTTGTTATACTCAAGTCAATGGATAAACTGAAGCTAAATATAACCCACGGGGATATATATGCTGAGGCTGGACCAATCAGCTCCCGCCTCTTATGACCTCACCACGCTCGTGTCGGGTTCGTCACGTGATAGTTGTTGCCCTGTCAATCTCGCCTGATATCCGTGTGCTATGGATCGAGTTGCATTATTATATATTTGCGCATTATGTTTAGCGATAATGAAATGAACTGTTTAGATCAACAATAGCATGTACACTAAGAATAAGGTTCAAATGACTTAGTTTGCATTACATGGTGTTATAGAATATCTGCATGGACTTAATTATTTGTGTGACGAATATGACAACGCGGAACTCCGATCTACTTCCGTCAGCTGTCCACTACCGATTGTTTCATTTTCAAACAATGCATTCTCACGGGACGATTTATAAACAGACACGAGAGAAATAAAATATAGGGAATTCCATCGTATGATCGTTAGCACGGAATAATCCTCTTTGATACATGGTATTTCTTTTTATCACAGGTATACGTAGCTGTACACTTGTTTATATTATTAACCCATTTATCCTGTGGAGGTTAAAAATATATATATATTGTACAGCTCGTATTTGTGTGATTTCAGCTATAGCATGTGAATATCAAATGACAAACTTATAACATCCTAATCCAGACGAGTTAATATCGACCTTAATAACGGAAACTCGTGATATGTCGATATCTGTAAAGTCATGATCACTCGTATACATCTCGAACACTCGAACAGCCTAAATTTCGGTTTATTTGTGGATTCATGTTAACGCCCATGGTGTTCTGAACTCTTCGTCATTAACGACTTCCTTGTATCCAAAGATAACGCCAAATCTCCAATTCTTTGAATCCAAATACGGCATTAATCACATCTAGTTTTACGACTACATGCCATATCGCTTCATACATAAGTGAAAATTTGACAAAGCAAATGATAATTGAAATATATTAGACAATATTCATGCTATACACTTTAAAAGGGAAAATGAGGTGTATTGAATTCAGAGACATATCCTAATCACAACCAGTTTCAACTTACATCATGGAAATGATCGCAATGGGTGCTGGACTATCCACTTTCACTCTCGACATTGTTTCAAACACGCCCGAGATCGCCCATACACATTAGCTCTCTCGGTTTGATACTTAGTGTGCTATTACAGCCATAAGCTTGTTAACTGTTCTGTTGAAATAGTTTCTTCGTGTCAGCTTCGCCATAGATGAAATATTTGTCGTTGTATACCAGCACGATTATGATTTGTCATATTATATATTGCCATTTGTATTGTGTTGTTGTTTCCATGTACAAACAGTAATTTTCGGAGATAGAGGAAAGATGTAAACAATTAAACAGTGAAAAGCCGTTAGTCGGGCAAACTGTCTGGAACATTTACAGGCCACAGCTAGTATGACCGGCGCACTGCTGTGCAGTGTCAGGCAACAAACGCTTGTTTTTTTTTCAAATAGTGTGAGTGGCGGTTTCTACCGGTAGGGCAGGACATGCTTACCCTTTTCGGGAACACCTGGTGTCATCACTGATTTTCAAATAATTAAACACAATAGTTTTGCATTTTTACGCCCAATGTTATCTGTATCGCAGACACACGAGGCTGATTATTCTCTTGCGTGGACGTTTTTTACTTACATAACAAATACATATTAATACGTTTAGTGGTGGTATAATCCAGACACGATTTATCTGTGGGCGGTACACCCAGATTATGCCTGTGCCGACTTGTACTGACACCCGTGAAGATCCGGGTGGAGAATAGGTCTTCAGCAACCTATGCTTGTCGTAAAAGGCGAATATGCTTGTCGTAAGAGGCGACAAATCGGGTGGTCAGGCTCGCTGACTTTATTGATGCATGTCATCGTATCACAATAGCGTGGATCGATGCTCATGATGTCAATCACTGGATTGTCTTGTCCACACTCGATTATTTTTCAGGCCGCCGTCATATAGCTGGAATATAGCTGAGTGCGGCGATAAACAACAAACAAACAAAATCGCATACTGACTGCACATCCGTGCTTTTGTTTTTTCGATTTCTTAACAAAAACAATTGCCCTCGTGATTTTGTCAAAAGGGTTGTTTTGACTTCGTTAAAGAGAGCACCACGACCCTGGACTTTGATCACCATAGTAAACCTTAAACGAGACCAGACGATTGGAAGTAGTATGCTAATTTGGCCAAGTCATTGAGACACGTTGTTGAGAAGAGACGTTCATGTAATAAAACTTTCATTCAAAGATGGAGGACTCACGATTATTACTGCCCCGATCATTAAGACAAGAGTTTGTAAAACATATACATCCGGGTTCTAATCACCTAATCAAGTAGAACAACTCTTCCACGCATAAAGGTTTGATGCGCGGATCACCCTCTAAGTGATTCACACTTTGAAATAACACTCCCCGGGTAACAACCTATGAATCGTGTCTCACAGTTTACCTAATACTTACAAAGCCGTGTATACTTTAATATGTTAATTTAGCTCAAAATATGTGTGTACTTTTGAATCTGAAGTACCTTCAGTGTGAAAATCATGAAGCTTGTGTTTGTTTGTTGGCGTTTTGGTGCCACATACAGCAATATTCGAGCTATATGAAGGTGGTCTGTAAATAATCGAATCTGGACCAGACAATTAAGTGATTGACATTATAAGCATCGATTAAGGCACTAGGGATACGATGACATGCATCAACCAAGTCAGCGAGCCTGACCGCCCTATGCTGTTAGTCGCCTCTTACGACAAGCATAGTCGCCTTTTACGACAACCATGGGTTGTTGAAGACCTATTCTAAACCGGATTTCACGGGGTCCATGTCGCTGTGGCCGCCATTAATGCACAGTAATTAAACCCTGATAAACGATCTGGAAATATGCCCAGTGTCGTTCTAAAGTAATCTATGAACACAAATGTGTGTGTGTAAATATAGAATATTGCACTCTGATCAGCCTTGACGTGCATCAGCTGTTTCGACAGCTGTCCGTGCATCGTTGGGCCGCCATGATTACCTCCCTTGACGCGAAAGTGCATATAAGCTGGAAGTTACAATTTCTTCTCAAGAGAAAATACAGTTATGTGAGAGAAAACAATATCATTATATAATTTTAAAAAGATAGTTACATTATTTAAGTTTTCTATTTAATATTTCATGAAGTAATCATTATTAATTTTCGAAATCGCTGTTATTTCTGTTATTATTGTCAAGAGATATGTGAAGGAGATTTCAGTAACAAAACAGCAAATCACCTTTAATATCAAACAATGAATTTGATGTAGCCTAATGTGAATTGTAAATATCTATTTGTCAATATGATGTGTATCTCAGGAAATAAGTTGTGTCATATGCACGGTTCAAACCCGTGGTTGGTTGTACCCTTGTGGCTACAGTATCGTTTAAGTATGAACGTCCACCACAGAAGTAAACCTATCTGCGTCCCTGCCACCCCGTGCAGTTTTATATCAGAATAGATCCCCAGCACTTATTCGTGTCACTCTTGGGAATTCAAGGAAAGAATAGGTCCCCAGCACCCCATGCTTGTCACCCTGTGGGGATTTCGTGTGAGAATAGGTCCCCAGCACCCCATGCTTGTCACCCTGTGGGGATATCAGCTCAAAATAGGTCCTCAGTACCCAGTGCCATTTAATCGATTTCAGTTATGATCGAGTCAGGCTGAGTGTCTTCATTCTCTGATACATCCACACTCGCATATGTCCACACTCGAATATGTCCACACTCTGATATGTCCACACACTGGTATGTCCAACCTCGGATATGTCCGCCCCTGGATATGTCTACACACTGATATGTCCACACTTGGATATGTCCACACTCGGATATGTCCACACTCGGATATGTCAACACTCGGATATATCCACACTCGGATATGTCCTCACACTGATGTGTCCACACTCGGATATGTCCACCCCCGGATATGTCCACACACTGATATGTCCACACTCGGATATGTCCACACACCGATATGCCCACACTAGGATATGTCCACACTCGGATATGTTCACACACCGATATGTCCACATACTGATATGCCCACACTCGGATATGCCAACACACTGATATGCCAACACACTGATATATCCACACACTGATATGTCCACACACTGATATGCCCACACTCGGATATGCCAACATTCGGATATATCTACACTCGGATGTGTCCACATACTGATTTGTCCACACTCGGATATGTCCACACACTGATATGACCACACTCGGATATGCCCACACACTGATATGCCCACACTCGGATATGCCTCCACACTGATCTGCCCACACACGGATATGTCCACACTCGGATATGTCCACACTCGTATATGTCCACACTCAGACATGCCTACACTCGGATATGTCCACACTCGGATATATCCACACACTGATATGTCCACAGACTGATATGCCCACACTCGGATATGCCAACATTCGGATATGTCCACACTCAGATATGTCCACACTCGGATATGTCTACACACTGATATTTCCACACACTGATATGCCCACACTCGGATATTTCCAAACTCGGATATGCCCATACACTGATATGCCCACACTCGGATATGCCAACACACTGATATGCCCACATACTGATATGTCCACACACTGATATGTCCACACATTGATATGTCCACACACTGGTATGTCCACACACGGATATGACCACACTCGGATATGCAAACACACTGATATGCCCACATCAGGATATGTCCACACGCCGGTAAGTCCACACTCGGATATGTCCACACTCAAATATGCCTACACTCTGATATGTCCACATACCGGTCAGTCCACACTCGGATATATCAACACACTGATATGTCCAACTCGGATTATTTATAGGCCGCTGTGACAAATCTTGAATTACTGCGGCGTTAAACAACATTCACTCACTCATTCATTCACTCTACATTGTGGCTGGAATCTCGATATATCTAAATAGAGATAAGGAGTTTTGATACCTTAACGCTAAACAAACTTGTTGAAATGCAAATCTGTCTACTTACAATTTGTGTATATTTATATGTGTATATGCTTTGCCTAATATATGTATACTGCGTGTCACATCTCGGCTAGTGGTATTTGTGCTATATATTTATATATACTGGGTGTTTCTACACTTGAAACTCGACATTCAACACCTAGACCTGAAATAGAAATCTTTCAACCTACGCAAACTGATCCACCAAACTGGCCTGGCTTTGACCTAATTTACCCGAGACCTTTTCAGACCATGCACGTTGACAAACACGACCTGAATATGTACTATTTCTACGTGGCCTTTTAGTGGCTAGAAGTGTATTTTAAATTGTACACCGTATAAATTGATATAATATTTTGAGAACTTTTATAACTTGGCGATTTTATTTTAACATCTTAATTATCTTGATGGGTGCGCCACTTTCAGCAATGTACATATATACATATAAATTGTGTATATATTGTGTATGTGTGTATCACTGCGTGTTAAATGCTAACGTATAGTTAGGGTAAACTATACAGCGAAGCGTCGCTACACCGAATCTTAATCCAACGAGTCTGTTAACAGGAACTAATCCAGTGGTTGTCACTGAAATAGACACGGGTCAAACGAGGTGCGACAATAGCCATGAAATTTACATAAATAAACAATGATTACCTCTGTCACACTATAAATATATGACATTTATGAGAAGAAGCGGTACTCTTACCTTATTGACCCCCAGGGCGATTTTTACACCTTCTCCTGAAAAACCCATTGGACAAGCTGTAGAGCCAGCCATAGGCTTCCTCTTGCGGTGAAACAAGTCGGTTTTGTTTTTGATTTGTCATGAAATCTACTTAAGCAGCGTGAAATTGACACATATATTGGTTTTGAGACATCCGTAAGAATGGTGATAGGTACATCTTGAATGCTATAGAGTGTTTACGGAAATTGCAAGTTGACAACCAATCACTGGTCGAAGAAGTGTTCCGGGAATTAAAATTTAATTTGTAAGATATTTGATTGACAGGTTCTTAGTTCTCTGAAGGATCACGACTGACGGAGTTTTAACCAACAATAATGTAAACTGCGGGGCAAAAGAAAGTTGGATTTGACCAAAAACATCCAAACTTTATCCTAACGTTACCATGCTGAAAACAGCCACCGGACCACTGCATACCTCAGGTCCAAAACACAACACTGATACCCGTATCAAATACATAACCATGGAATAACCTTTCCTTATGTTTCATTTTTCGCCACCATCAATGTATACCATGGGCGTTTACATTCTTCCGCCCGGCAGTGTGGAGAGGTTGAAACGATGCCCTTACATCAATATGAATCAGACTACACCTGCTTTAGTGAGTGGGTATAGTTGACACTAGAAATGGGTTTCACACATTGTACCGATGTGGGGAATCGAGCCCCGCATGACAAGCGAACGCTTTAACCACAAAGCTACCCCACCATCCCACGTTTTAGCAGTACACATATGGGCAGACCAGCTCGGATATCTTTTACTGTATGTATTAGGACGGAAAACAAGCGTTGTTTAGATATTTCATGTAACCGACTTTGATACCACAATCAGTATTACATCCTGGTAAATAGAGTGGAGACAGTACAGTTTTACTCATTGCCAACAATCCATGTATTATGCAGTAATGTTTGACTGGATATATCTCCAGTTGTAACATATATCATAAGAATATAAATACAATATCATTATAGTGTTGTTAAATAATTTTGAGAATTGTTACACATTTTATCATGTTTTAGGCGAGATGAAAAGAGCCGTCCATCATATAGAGGTCACAGAAAGTGTCGTTCGGCGCTGTATGATCTACCCCGTCGTTAAATGTAAAACTTCAACGCCAGAGAATAATCAGTCTCGATTATCTGTCGAAACAGATTCCATTGTGCATAAAAGGTACAATAGTGGTTAAAATGATATGAATGAAAATCAGTGACGAGACACCAGGTGTTCGCGAAGGGGGTAAGCATGTCCTGTTATACAGCAGCCTCCACTTGCACTATTTGCATTAAAGTAAGTGTTAGGTAAGGTCGCACTGCCGTATTCCTGTCATATGAAGACAGTCTTTAAAGAATCAAATCGTGAGGAGACAATCCAGTGATGAATCGCGAGTGATGTCATCGGTAAATCGCTTGGCATTAACGGGATAATACAAGAACTGGTCGGCTCGGATTCAGTATACTGTGTCTGAGTGGGGTATCCATGTTAAACTGCGGCATTGTATCGCAGTGGGCTAGCACAATAAAATCGGCACTAGTCCACAGCCTCTCTCTTTCTCTATCTCTCTCTCCCCCCCCCCCCCCCCCCCCCCCCACACACACACACACAGACACAGACACACAGACACACGCACGCGCGCGCACACACACACATCGCTGTATGTAAGAATTTTAAATACGACGTTAAGTCCCACGTATCTCTGAACACCCACGCTACGCCTGACGTCAGTAAATCTCTCGTGGGACCCATTGTTGAATAATAAATAACAAGATACATTGTTACTACTCTGAGGTTAGTGTTACGGACCATTGTTGAAAATGTACCTCGTCATACATTTTATTGGCCATTTGTAAGTATATCTGACTTATTCATGCTAAGAATTCAGGGCGTTATACCTTATCCGATTTATTATTACTTAGCAAATCATTGTTATTGATACTCGCATTTCTTTGTGTCGTATTTTAGTTAGTAGAGATTCAGAAAAACCTTTCTAAATAGGATAATATCGGTGTTAAAAGCTTTTGTCCTTGTTTATCGGTATTACTTGAAGCACATATAACCGACCATACGGGCTACGTACATGTGTATAATATTCGTTACGAATTACTCGGTTACGACAAAATAGAAATGGATTATCGGCTCACGTGAATCATAAAACACATTGGGCTTATTAAAATCACAGTTACAGTGGACATGTTTGACGTCGCTTGACGTTGTATTTCAGCCCTATGACTGCGGAGCACACCTCCCTTCACACGTGGTAACCGTAAGGTCCAGGACTCTCGGCGTAATGAACGATTGGTCAGCTACAAGGCTAACACTACGTCCATTGGCCACAGTAACACACAATGCGACCTTAACCTATTCTGAACCACAGACACGTTTTTTGTCTCTTTAACAGATCACAGAACATATGAACTGTTTGATTGGCATTTTTGAATGCTACCCGAAGCCCATTGTTCATTGCTATTACCTATCAGTGTTAATTCCCCCTACCTCTCGTTTCCGAATTGCCCATTATTTCCTATTACCTATCACCAATCCTGGCTTCTAGTTATCCTTTGCTATCACCTTTTAACTATGAACTGTTAAGTGTTTGGCTTCCATCTGTCCATTGCTAATCACACATCGGCGTAAATTAACTTTTGGCTTCCCTTGTTAAGTTTCCACCTTTGTTATGAAATGTGGTGTTCCTCATAGCAACGAAGTTGACATCCATAAATTCTCTTCCTCAGAATAAAGAAGTTGTCATCCTTAAACTATTTTGTCTTTACCCAGAGCGTATACATATAATTAAATATAGATAAGTCGCAAAGAACAATGAAGCACAAAGCGGGGTTTATTTCACGATAAAACATTGTTCTATCATGACGTCACTCCTGGTGATTCGAATATGCGCTCGCAACTTGATGCCATCATATAATGGAAGACGTTATTTTTCAGACGGAAGTGTCTAGTCAGTTGTTCTTCATTTATGTAGCTAGGCTATGCAGATAAACCCACTGCCCGAACGATGTTGATGTTGATGTTGATGGTGAGTGGTGTTGGCACCAACCAGTCCGCGGGTATACCACTGTGACAAAGGAATCCACAGTCTATCGCGTGTCATGTTCGAATGGTATTTATATTACTCCATGCACGTTTTAACCATTTCAACCATACTATGTATTCAAAACTATTCCGTTTTATTCTTTACATTTGTTTTTGTAACACCTACCTTTGAATTAATTCCTTTAAATCTTACAAACGAAGCGAGTCACGATATATTATCGACCTGATGGTGTAGGCTATCTGTATAAATATTTGTTGAGTTTCCTTTACACGACCAGCCTATTAAGACACTGTCGACTACTTGGTTTTTACCCCGTCAATACCAATCTCGCCAGTGAATAGCCGTGATTCTACCCAGTCAGAGTGGGAGGTTTCTGCATTAGGGTAGTGATGAGTTGTAGTAAATCAATTGTGCGCATGTACGTATATGTCGTGTTCATCAGCATACACGAAACACGTGTACGTATCATTTACGATCAGCCACCAAAGACGTGATCAGTACGCTCAGATCCATCTGCATGACAAATAGAAAATCAGTACAGGAATATACACCATTAAACGGACTGTTCCGCTTGAAACTAAGCCATCATTGTCAATATTCTGCAGTTTCGTTTTTCGTTTGACGTGTTTTTAAGTGGGTTTTATTAACGCTGTTTAGCACCGTATTTCAGTCGATAACGACGTGTGAAGCTTAACGTGGGAGAAACGACCACGACACCAAGAAATTTGGTCAAACCATAATGGTTGACATCAGTCTTAATCGGAACGAATTAAAGATTCGAACTCAACATTAACCGCTTAATCATCTTTATTTAACAAGACCCGCGAAGATCCGGGTTGAGAATATGTCTTCAACAACCCATGCTTGCCGTGAGAGGCAACTAACGGGATCGGGTGGTCAGACTGATTGATGCATATCGTATCAAAATTGCGTAGACCGATGCTCATGATGTCAATCACTGGATTGTCTGGTCCAGACTCGATTATTTACTGCCGTGACGTAGCTGTAATATTGCTGAGCTCGGCGTTAAACAACAAACAAACAGCAAGTTTACCAACTTTCTGAAGTATAAAATAATGTCTGCTTGTAAATATGTATGGACAGACGAACGTGTTAATTAATTAACTTTGATAATGATATGTGAAGAACTATGAACAAAACAAATCTGTCGGAAGCCCCTGGCGTCTCTAATTCCATAAAACGCCCGAATAAATGGGAGTGTTTTGGTAGTTTGCACAATACTGCAGGCGCCACCGTCAGAATAATGACAGATCACATGCGATGTGT
This sequence comes from Haliotis cracherodii, assembly GCF_022045235.1. Classification (NCBI taxonomy): domain Eukaryota; kingdom Metazoa; phylum Mollusca; class Gastropoda; order Lepetellida; family Haliotidae; genus Haliotis; species Haliotis cracherodii. Next base: position 15,740,582 of record NW_027266308.1, on the reverse strand, counting down.
TCATGCGTCTATACCTGTTTCTCTGATGAAGAGGAGGCAGACATTGGTCAATGTCAGCGCATCCACTCGTGTTTGACCTTGTCCCTGTTTGCCCTGTCCTTGAACACATGTACTTGTATAGATATAATTGTACCGAACTAGAGCTGTGTGTGTATGTATGCATGCATATATCTTTGTGTTTCTGAACTTTATCCATGGCTATTGTCATTGGTTCTGAAAATAATTACTTTGTGCGTCCAATGTTATTGTTGTACAATTGTTTATTTATTATGTCTACTGTATAAGTACTTGATGTTATGAAATAAAAAAAATATTGTAAATGTGTGCGACTAAATAAGTGGTCTGAGTGTCCAGCCTAAAAATACCCAACCGCAGACAGACATCTATTGCACAGCACCGCACCGCACCGCACCGCACCGCATCGCACCGCACCGCATCGCATCGCCATAGGAAAGATGATGTATCGCCGTTGGAATGGGCTATATCATTACTCGTTAAAAAATCCAGATATCTGATTGGTCACTCGCGGTCTTTTTTTAAGCCCACACAAATCAGCTCAACGGCCTGCACTGACATCATAGCGTCATAATGTTTGATGTGACGTAACATGTTTGTGACTTTACGATTGACCCTGTTCGCTCTTACCATACTGGAGCAGTCCGGCATCGAAAATAATTCTTAGTAACGTGTGATCTGGTAAATTATGATAATATGACCCCCCTATTTAAAGTAAGGCCAATGTCAGTGTCGGATTAAAAAAAACACATGTTGATTGGGAATTCTCGCGATGAGCGTAAACGCATCACGCAACCCTGAGTTATTTCCTCTAACCAGGCTACAAGCTAATGACAAGTCTTCTGTAATGATCAGAGGTCATGGAATCACGCGAGAGACATATTTGATCCCACGCTTCAGCACAACAGCCACATACCAGATACAGCTGCCATAAATTAGATTGTCGAAATATGTTTCTTTTTCTGATAGTGTTTTAATGTAACAGTTTAGGAAGACATTTCTGTAAACATTATTATTTGTTTATTGCTGCCAGTTTGAGTACCATGTTTCAAAATATTGAGGAAATGTAAATGAATATATTCAATTTGGTATTACAGGAGTGGCTGAATGTATAGGGATTTGGAGGTCCTCTCAAATTATTATCCCGTGTTTGTGAGCACCATACTCGTGGGCCTAGGCCTCGCTGTAAGATTTCTGCCAACTCAATTTGTTTGTTTGTTGTTTTACTCCGCACTAAGCAGTATGGCAGCGGCCTATAAATAACCGATTCGAACCAGACAAACTAGTGATTGATATTATGAGCAACAAACCACGTCGTTGGGATACAATAACAGGCAATTCACAAAGTCACCGAGCCTGACCACCCGATTAATTTGGTCGCCTGTGATTGATATTGTGAGCAAAGATCGGCGGTACACCGTCGGGGTACGATGACACGCAATCAACGAAGTCACCGAGCCTGACCACGCAATCCATTTGCATATAGTTTACTAGGAACCTATTCTAACCCGGAATCCCCGCGCTGTGCTCATCGATAACATGTCGAGTTTTTAGTAGTTCGATACGGACAGAGTATCGATATCGAACAGTAAAATCAGCTTTAACAAATTTTGATAATAAGGATTCGGTGTAGCGAGGCTTCGCTGTATAGTTTACCCTAGCTATACCTTACCATTTAACACGCAGTGATACACACATACACAATATATACAACTATATTTATTATTGTTCAACGCAGCATTAAACTCACTCATTCAATGAAGACCACACCATTACTTCAGCGACTGTGCTTGTCGTAAGGGGTGACTAACAGGATCTGGTGGTCAGGCTCGCTGACTTGGTAGATGTTTGTCATTGTGTAGATCGTTGCTCGATACTCAAGATATCAATCACTGGATTGTTTAGTCCAGACTCGATTATTTACAGACCGCCTTCATATATCTGGCATATTGCTGAGTGCAGCGTTTAACAACAAACAAACACGTTTCTTACATTTAATTCTGTATTATGTTTTAGATATATTCCAGAAACTAGTTGGATTCAGTGAAATCCTCGACTCAAAGTCGGAGATTACAGATTACGTGTATATTGCGACCATATCATGCTACGTCCTGCCAGTGTAGGACAAGTTATTTTAAGAATGACAAGCCGATTACGTATATTTCTTTAGCTATATCGGGACATGACATGTCAATAGAGGACTAAATAGAATGTCTTATCATCCATTATATGACATAAGACTGAAGCTTTCATGCACACAGCACGTGGTCTGCACGAGGGATTTCACACAACAGTTACCTGATGCCGAATTAAGGCCAATACCACCTAGGCAGGGACAGTGTCAAAAGTATTTGTCCGTGTTTTCTGAAAATAGTACCCAACGACAGACTGGCAGTATTATATAGGTTTGTATTGGTAGCACTCCACTTCAAAATAATAGCGTTAATGCTTAAATGCTATCTGTGTGGTTGTCCACACGACCACATCTAGCCTTAGCAGCAGGTTAACAACCACCTGTTGTCATCACTGGGTTTCGCTGATCTATTCGTATAAGTCTCCACGTTCTGTTTCTATAATATTTAACAGCTTAGGAGAGTGAAACGTAAAAAATAAATCAAAGGAATTATTTGCTGTATGATCCTATTGCACATTGCATCTTATTTCCTGGCGCAAGTCCTATAAATATTTAGTTTTGAATACGTATTTGAATGTCAATATATCACCGTTAGCCGATTCCTTAAAATACCTGATAAAACATAGCCAGGAAATCACGACAAATTAACAAAAACAGTCACTCACGTGGCATGATATAATTCGTCTTTTACTCATGACATGCCCCCCGTACACGACGTTCCATCTGTGTGCTTGGGAGTGACTTCCACGTGAAAGGCATGGACATTTTGGTGTATACTGTCTGAATCAATAGATTACATATCCGTGTATGGGAATCAGCCTTTCATTGTCTCCACGTGAGGTAATGGTATGGATTCCTATAAGGGACGCTTTGTTTAACAAAGCTGTTGGTTCCAAATGAAGTTTCCGGGCATCGACATACTCTGTAAATATGCGTCAAAGGCCAGAGAACGACCAGTCGCGATCATCCGACACAACAGACACCATTGGGCGCAAAAGACGAAACAGTGGTGAAAACTATACGTGAAACCCACACATCTGAAAACCTTTGTTAATCCACCTTCACGTCTTACAGGAGGTCCTGACAGAAAAACCCGAACAATGAAATAGACGCCGTATTTTAATCTTCGAGACGAGGTTAAATGTTATGGTTCCGCCTTCCAACAGAAGAAAGACCTTTATACCATTGATGCTCATCTGACAAAGACAGATTTAAGAACCACTTGCCATTTAGCATTTATACATACAGTAAGCGGTGAAATCTTTCCATCTCGATGTCGTCATTAGTTAGTAAGAGAGTCTTCCGTCCTGTTTCACCATAGTGCATATACATAGATAAGCACACATTCCGGTAGCTTCATTTGGGACCGCCCTGGATACAGCGGACACTCTCTTCAATTTATGAGAGGTTGGGAACTCCGCATCTAATGGCGCTAATTTCATTCCCCGTCGAAATGCAAACTATACAGACCCGGAAACAAAAATATCCCAAAATGTATGTGTGTCTGTGTGTGTGTGTGGTGTGGTGTGGTGTGGTGTGGTGTGGTGTGGTGTGGTGTGGTGTGGTGTGATGTGGTGTGTGTGATTTGGTGCGTGTGTGTGTGGTGTGTGTGTGTCTGTGTGTCTGAGATATGTGTATGTGAGTCACACACTCACTGGTTCATCCTTGCTTTAGCCAACTTCAGGAACTTGTTCTGGAAAGTGATCTCAGGCATGTTCTACTGTTGTAAGTCGTGTATGTCATGCAATAGCCTAGATGATAGGACTAGATGCACTACAAAGACGAGAAGTATGGAAGCAGGTTGAGGGTAGGGCTTCGATTACAATACTTCTTACAGAGATATAAATTTCATTGTTATCTCATCGACTAAAATGATTTCTCAAAATAATCATTCAACGCGAGTGTATTCGTAACAAAAACATAACCTAGCGACATTAAAAAAACCGCTGGAAACAAATACGCTAAAACACAAGACAAGGTCAAACATCATCCTTACAATCTGTTAAAGTCATTTTTTGAGGTAATATTATATCCCCAAACTCCAAGCCGCCCGTGAAGCGACATAACACCACGTGGACTTGAGAGGCCCGTAATCTAAACTCAAGGCAACACTTGCTTGACCCTCCGCCACCCCCACCCCCTCGCCCAGTCCGAGTCTATTGACTCAGGTGAAAGTAAACTGGTGGAGAATGTGTCACCCAACATGTAATTTTGGCGAGTGCCTTGCTTCCGTTGGACCGTGCTTACTGAAGTTTCAAGCTTTGACGTCATATGTATTAAAGTATCTGCTTTGTTATCTTGTGGCTAGTGCACAGAGAATGAGAAGGCGGGGGATGCTACCTTTTAACCTTTTTTAGAATATTTAAAAATATATAATTGAACAAATGCATTGATATATATTTCTCTACGATGTTTTCAGTCGACGCACATGCACATCAGAAGAGGGCTCGAGTATTTCTAGTAAACAGGTATTTGTGGCTATATTGTCGTGCTCATGGTAAAATACCGATATTAAAAGGAACAATCTCAATATGGTGCTTTGAGTTAGCTCACCTGATCACAGCTGGGTTGTAGATCGCCAGAGAAGTACTATTTTGTCATTTACTTAGAATCTATTGCGATATCACAGGATTAGAAGCTCATCCTTACTTTATTCTTAATATTCATTAAGTTGAACCAGGCTCTAACTGAGAAAAGCCCGACTACAATCCTTGATTTGTTAGTACTTTATCCGATGTGTTTCATAAATGGGGTCGGTAGGGAAGCCTATTGGTTAAAGCGTTCGCTTGTCACACCGAAGGCCTGTGGCTCGATATCCCACTTGGAAACAATGTGTGAAACACCAATTTCTAGTGTCCCCGCCGTGATATTGCAGGAATTGAATAAACCGTTATTAAACAATTATGCTTTGAAATCTAAACTGATATGCGTGTCATTTATTATTACAGTGTCAAAGAGGAACAGACGCCACTTTTATTCATTATGTTTTAGGCATTATACACGAACAGAACATGAAACAATACTATGCATGCAATGATACTAAACAAGTAGAACATGCTGCTTCAAATGGATGCAAGACGAACATAATATTAGTAAATATTATACATGATATGGAATTGCGGTTTATTGTCGCATTGCCCGTTCTTAACCATGCAATACTTGATACATTGAGCGATGGTGCCGAAGCAATATTTGAAATAGAATTTTCATTTATATACTCCTACAGTTTCGTATTTTCAAAATTCATCAATCAAGATACGCTATTGACTTAACAGCACTCATAAAAAATAACCAAACCTTAGGCTTTTGTCAATGAATCAGAAACATTTTATTGATATCATTTGTCTTTACCGGTCATTTTCTATAAAAATAAAACTTTGAACGTACTTGCATTTCTATAATTTATCAATGTCATGAACGACGAGAAATGAAACAGTGTTGTGCCCAGGTACATTGGCTGTCTTTCTGTTTGGAATGAAGAAGTAGTATAGGTAATGGTGATTCTGGTTCACTTCCACTGGAGCTGGATTTATATACCAATACCACCACTACAGGGGGAATTTTTTATGCAAAAATGATGATGCGATTCAACGATAAACATGAGATTAAGTTAAATTGACTCTAGCTCACCACTACCTGGAGCCATTCAATGCTTCTATGATATATTTTTTTATAGGTAATGGTGATTCTGGATCACTTCCACTGGAGCTGGATTTATATATCTATACCACCACTGCAAGGGGAATTTTTATGCAAAAATGATGATGCGATTCAACGATAAACATGAGATTAAGTTAAATTGACTCTAGCTCACCACTACCTGGAGCCATTCAATGCTTCTATGATATAATTTTTTATAGGTAATGGTGATTCTGGATCACTTCCACTGGAGCTGGATTTATATACCAATACCACCACTACAGGGGGAATTTTTTATGCAAAAATGATGATGCGATTCAACGATAAACATGAGATTAAGTTAAATTGACTCTAGCTCGCCACTACCTGGAGCCATTCAATGCTGCTATGATATAATTTTTTATAGGTAATGGTGATTCTGGATCACTTCCACTGGAGCTGGATTTATATATTAATACCACCACTACAGGGGGAATTTTTATGCAAAAATGATGATGCGATTCAACGATAAACATGAGATTAAGTTAGATTGACTCTAGCTCACCACTACCTGGAGCCATTCAATGCTTCTATGATATAATTTTTTATAGGTAATGGTGATTCTGGCTCACTTCCACTGGAGCTGGATTTATATACCAATACCACCACTACAGGGGGAATTTTTTATGCAAAAATGATGATGCGATTCAACGATAAACATGAGATTAAGTTAAATTGACTCTAGCTCGCCACTACCTGGAGCCATTCAATGCTGCTATGATATAATTTTTTATAGGTAATGGTGATTCTGGATCACTTCCACTGGAGCTGGATTTATATACCAATACCACCACTACAGGTGGCATTTTTTATGCAAAAATGATGATGCGATTCAACGATAAACATGAGATTAAGTTAAACTGACTCTAGCTCACCACTACCTGGAGCCATTCAATGCTTCTATGATATAATTTTTTATAGGTAATGGTGATTCTGGATCACTTCCACTGGAGCTGGATTTATATTCCTATACTGCGACTACAGGTGGCATTTTTTATGCAAAAATGATGATGCGATTCAACGATCGTCATGAGATTAAGTTAAATTGACTCTAGCTCACCACCACCTGGAGTCAATCAATGCTTCCATTAGTACAAAAACAATGATGAGACTAAACTAATGAAAATATTCTCTATTATTTTTACTAATATGTATACCATTATTTTTAACGAAGTGATGCTCAACATTTTTGCTAAGAGAATTGGATCGAATCTCCTGCTTCATTATGTTGTATTTGGTGAGTTCCGACAACACTTAACGAAACTCCTCCTCAGATATCTTACAATCAGCCATTGCTGTCGAAATATGATCCTCAATGCTGTTCAACTTTGCTTCGGCGAGTATCGGAATATTATCGTGTTTTCTTTTGCAACCTACGAGAAATGAATTTTATCATTATTCCTGCCAGTCCTGAGACTCGGGCGGCTATTTCCATGCCAAGTACGATAGGCGCGGCGATTATAGTTAATAATAAACCAACTGGCTACACTGAGTCCCATACCAGCTGTTATAAGCGCGGTGTCAACTCCGTCCAGAGCATCCACGGCTCTGCGATACTTTTTATACAATCCAAGTCTCAACTCCCTATCCTTCTCTATTCGATGTTTTATGTAGCTGATTTGATGTAATCGAAATCCATCAACAGTATCCATCTTATCAAATGCTTCATCATGCGCCGGATATGAACTCATAGTGTATATTACGGTCATATGATAGTCTTTAATTGACCTTGCTTAATTGTTTTGAGAGTATACATCAACCTTATCAAATGAATATTATATGAATAAGCGTAGAAATATTACGTATTGCACTCAAGTTAACTTTAATATCATTGAATTCAGTAACCAAATTTAATCTAACATTTTGGACTGCCGGACGACTAAATAATATATGACCTGGGTCTTCTGGCAGGGGAGAGACTAACACACTTTTTTGTTTTGACGGGATATAAGCCGCGAGTACGATGGCACTATTTATTATCTTAGTTAAATTATGTGCCTCACCCGTCATCACATACGGTGGGGTAATGACGATATTCAGTAGCCACTCGATGTTTGCTTCGACCATAGTCCATTTATTATCATCGTTGTGAGTAAGATTGTACGAAGTGTTTTTAAGGAGTCTACTAACGTCGACATCGCTTAAATCTCCTGAATTGAATTGAATTACCTGTGAATGTAACTTCTTTCCGCTTGTATTCATTATCTTGTAAGTGTAAAGCATATAACTTAACATCGGTACCAGGTCTTCCGAATACTTCTGTGTCTCCGAGATTGGAAAGGGCAATTGTATTACATTATCTGAGCGTTCCATGGCCTGATGAATCAACCATTATTTATGATATGGAGTGTTACACTTAAGTATCCTATATGTACAGGTTGGTGTTTTACTTCTAATACAGAAATTTTGAGCTTTGAAATAATACCACGCTTTAATTTTTTATTTTGTAATGTTGAGAAAGATTCCGTTCTACCGCTATTATATTTTTCATCTTTGACTGGAACAGATCTGAATAGAGTTGAAGGACTTTCTAGTTGGATATTATCCGTCGTGCTGATCTAATCAACATGGATGCACAACTCTTTATAGGGAACTAAATCGGGTAATTTAACTCCATGCACTGTTTTTTTTGAGTGGTATTAATATTTCCTGACTTTCATCTACTTATAAAAATCAAAGTGTTTCTGCTAAGTTCATGTCAGGAAATAAATGATCTTTTCCAGCATTTAAATTCAGTATCCCATTCGACTCATTTTGTGTGAGACTAGCTCCCAAAGGCTTAAAAAATTCATCACTGAGCGAGCATACGCTGTAATACCCATCAGGTATAATGTAATTACTATCACCTGATACACTTAGCACCTGAGTATTATGTCTCGCTGCACTTATATTGGTCCACTGCGAGTAATAGGTCACATCTCATAGGGCGACTTCAAGTTGACCATCCGAGGTATCGATAGTATGAAGCAGTTCAATAGACTGACCATTTGTTATTCCAGGGACTGTAACATACATATTAAATATACAATGATACTATATCATAACTTAAAAATGGAATCAACCATTATTTATAATATGGAGTGTTACACTTAAGTATCCTATATGTACAGGTTGGTGTTTTACATCTAGTACAGAATTTTTGAGGTCTGAAATAATACCATGCTTTAATTTTGTATATTGTAATGTTGTCCGTTCTACCGCTATTATATTTTTCATCTTTGACTGTAATAGATCTGAGTAGAGTTGAAGGACTTTCTAGTTGAATATTATCCGTCATGCTTATTTGATCAAGATGGATGCACAACTCTTTATAAGGAACTAAATCGGGTAATGTATCTCCATCAAATGTTGACTTGAGTACTGATATATCTCCATCTGCAAATCCAAGTGTAATTGCTAAGTCCCTGTAAAGCTTTACATATTTTTCTCCAGCGTTCAAAATCAGTATGCCATTCAACTCATTTTGTGTGAGACTAAATCCATTAGGCTTAAAAATGTCATCATTGAGTGAGCATACGCTGTAATACCCATGAGGTATAATAATGTATTTTTCAATTACATTGCTATCTAATATATGTATCTTATTATTATTTCTCACATCATTTATATTGGTCCACCGCGGGTAATACGTTACATCGCATAGAGCGACTTCAAGTTGACCATCCGAGTTATCAATAGTATGAAGCAGTTCAATAGACTGACCATTTGATATTCCCGGGAGTTCCCGGGAGTGTTACTATATCATAACTTAAATATGAAATTGAGATACATTACTAATCATTCGATTATAGTAACTGCCTCTAGTGCTGATTTTTTCGTTAAATTCCCTGATAACTTTGAAAAATACAGGGTCAAGGCAACTAGCAATAAAATGGTGCATGATTGGTTTCACAATCCAATGCAATTTTGGCAGAATCAGTTAAACTTTGCCATATGGTGTGCCACAACAGGATGTGGTGTATCTCTTTATGCTCCAGGATTTGAACTGAATAAGTCTGTTATATCATTTCACGTGTACTATCAGATTAGACGTATACTTAAAGAAATTAGTGCTCCATTACCGCAGGATTGAGCATGGAATGCATCAAATAATCCGTACAAAAGGTGGGCATTCGAACGTATTTGTCAGGAATTTAATATTTGTAAGAGTAATGATTGGCGACACACTCTGTTAAAGAAGTCAGCGATGATTTACTGAAAAGAGGTCGGCTTTTTCCGAGCTTTGCTCTCAAGTAATGAATGGAGAGATGATCTTACAAACGTTAAGGGTGGTGTTTCTTTCACCGTCAAAAAGGTTGAGCAACCACCTGGAAACACTTGGAATGAATTTCTTAATGATAAAACAGAAAATAATTGTACTAATCCAGGATTTAAAGAACTTATGTATGGGCAATTCTCGGTGCACAATCGCAAACACGAACGTCCATTATTGGTTCTGGGACGGCACTCGATGCACAAAAACAGTTTGTCGCAAACGTGGAGGATGCTATTAATTCACCAGTTGACATACCATCTTCTATAAAACGTTATCAAGATGTATTACAGTACGCTCAATCCAAGGTAGACTACGTTTATGTGCCGGGACTATACATGTATCCAAATAATATGGAACTTAAGATCGGTCAAGTGATGGGCTATAATAATAAAATTGTTATTGCTACCGATCAACAAAAAACAGGTATAAATTCAGATATTAATACCGAATTAATAACGCAAACAAACACAGGCAAAACGGGAAGAGTCAAGCCACAGATATCTACTAACGCTCAACCATCTACTAACGCACAACCACAAGTGCCACCTCATATTGCGGCTAAAAATCAAGAACATATCGATGAAAAAACAGCGCTAGTAGTGGGTGGAGTTGCGGCTGGTTTACTCATGATTTGGTTAATGAACTGATTTGGTTAAATAGTCTTTAGCAAATACGTACAACAGCCCTGCAATTGCTACGATCAGTGCCCACAAGTTTTGACTAAGCCAAGTGGTAGTCTTAGCTAATAAATTCAAGAGCCAGGAAACTATACTTCCTATTATACTGGGAAGTGCAGCCGCGGCTTTCCCAGCAAGCTTTCCCAGTGCTGAACCTAATGCTTATAAGTTCTTTTTTTATCCACTCTTTTATACCATCCCTATCAGTATGTGGTGATCCGCTACCACCTGTACCACCTGTGCCACCGGTTAACGCGAGAGTCAAAGTCGATATAATAAATCCCAATGCTGTTAAAGTACTGGCAATGGTTATTCCCTTTTCTCTGAACAATGTTTTAATTTTATCGGCCAGTGTAGTGTCATCATTGAGGACTTGATCGATAGTTTCTCGAATTCGACTGATTTGTGAACGAAGTGCCTTTCTATTACTGGAAGCAGCCTCGAGACGGGCCGATCTTTCATCTTCTAAGTTACGCAATCTTTTTGCAACGTGACGTTTTCTGAATTCATCGCCCGCCTGTTCAAGTTTTGTCTTCTCATAAGCTATATGCTTGTCGATTTCGGATAGCTTGGCTATACTATTGATGAGTTCTCCCCGCATTGTTCGCATTGCCTTGTCAAGACCTCGTAATTCCCTAATACTGAACTCTGAATATGGTGATACACTGATGCTCGAATTATCGTAGTAGGTATCCAAGATTTCTCCAAGTCCGTCCGAGGCCACCTTCGAGCTTTCTTCTAAATTATCTATGTTACTGAGTTCATCACGCACAGTCCGAAGAACCTTAGTAGTCTTTGCGGAAAGTTTTGCTCCTCATGAGTAGTCCACAAAACCTAATTCATCATGAACAGTGCTGATACAATGTTTAGCGGCTATCGTAGGCAAGGCTAGGGGCTTACGAGTACAAGAATTCATAAGAACAATATCCGGAGCGCCATGCAGTCGCAATATTCCTTTACTATCTAATTCAAACTTTGAATAGTCATGACCAATAGGATTAACATCTTTAAAGGTATCGTAATAATCATTAACGGTTGATTGTAACAGTTCATCGTTAAGATTCATGCCGCCAAAGCTGGTTTCATCAGTACCCTCTTCGATTGTACTAGTATCAGTTATGTTATCTAAGGTTATATAATTTCAATATAACAATGTCTTCACAATACGAACGCAAGTTAAACCCACAACGTAGACTTCGAGATCCATTAGGGGTCAAAGTAATTCGTCAGTCTGTAACTATAACTAAAAACCCGAGTACCATTGATCAGAATCAATGCTTCTGGTTCACTTTCCTAATCTCGGCGCACACGATGTGTTAATTCCGGGATCTGTCCAACTAGCATTCACGATTAGTTTGACTTCTACCGACGTTAACAGGGAGCCCGTTCAGAACATAGGTCATGCTATCGTTAAGAAAATCGCGATTTAAATTAGCGGTAATGAGGTTTTGAGTATCGACGATAGCGATATATACTATTGTTACATGGATCTCTGGAGAACGGATAAAGAGCGGGAAAACTTACAGTACCAAGGTATTTGTAATCGGAACACATTGAGACGTGTAGATGCTTCTAGTGGTGATGGTTTACCGTCGTAAAAGATCAGGCTGTTGCCGACGCATTAGGTAACCGATTCTATATTCCCCTAGACTTTGAATTACTAGATTCCCACATGCCCTTTTATCAAGCTTCCCTAGGTGATAGGTTAGAATACGAACTCACTTTTAATGACTACAGCAGAGTAATCAGAGCTGCTGAAGAGGCTAGCTATTCCATTGACAATATCTCACTGGAGTATGATATGATAACAGATCCCAAATTAGCCAGACAAATTCGTAACCAGTATACACGAAGTTTAGCCATTTTGTACGATCGCGTGCCTCGACATCGAAAGATCACCAGGAACAAAAAAGATACGACTTGGAATATCAATCTAAACGTCCCCACGAGATCGTTGAAGGGTATTTTAATTATTCTTCGAGGACCCTTCCGATGCATTTAAAAGAAATACCGAAAAGTTCTACAATCTCAAGATTACAAAAGTAGAATTGACTATCGACGGCGTTCCTAATCAACTATATAGTCAAGGAATGCTAGCGTATCAACAGTGGGATGATGACCAACTACACGGCAGTGGGAGGAGAATAGAAAATGCCAGCGAGGGTGTTACTATACAGATAACGAAGCTCCAGGAATCAGCTGGAAAATTAAACATATATTTGTACGTGATTATGGATACGCAACTTCGTATACAGAATGGAAGATTCGTGCAAGCAATCTATTAATAATCTTTTACCTAAAGAACCACACTGCACTTTCATATGGGGGCAAACGGGTTGTGGAAAAACACCTTTTATTCTAGATATTTTACAAAGTCATTATGGGGACGTTTTCGATCATATTATTATTCTGTGCCCGACTATAAGCGTTAATAAAACATACTTATCGAGAGATTGGGTAATGAATGACGACGAGGTACACAGAGTCGATCCGGGCGATCGTTTACAAGACTGTTTACGAGTATGACATGAAAAATACAAAGTAGAATCAACCCTTTTTGTAATAGACGACTGCAGCGCGAGTAAAGAACTCACAAAAAAGAAAAATATGCTTTCGTATCTAGCATTCTCCGGGCGGCATACTCAGCATAGCGTTTGGGTACTTACTCGAAAATACAACTCTGTCCTGAAAGATCTCAGAGAGCAGACCAAATGGGTAGCCCTGTTTCATTGCAAAGACCGAGATTCATTCGAGGAATGTCTACGTGAAAATGATGTTATTTATACCAAGCTCGAACAAGATAAAGTCAGAAAACTGTTAGCAGCAACGAAGCATTGTAAACTCGTATTAAAAACCGATTAACCACCTGCTTATGCAATTGCTTAGCAAATTATGGTAAAATTATAGCAAAATGTGGCAAAATTATAGCAAAATGTGGCAAAATTATAGCAAATATAGCAAAATTATAGCAAAATTATAGCAAATATAGCAAAAACATACGATAAATTGAACATTAGCGGTTAATATGACATAATGTGGTTTGAAATCCTCATTCCTTCGCAACAGTTTATTATCACGGGTTGTATTGGATATGCCATATTATAATGTTAGACTTAGACATCTCCTTAGATATAACATTATGGAATGCGACGAACTCATTGAACAAATGCTCAAAGAATCTGATCAACATGCAGAAGTAGTGACAGATAAAGCTTTAGATAAACATAGAGAAAGACTCATAGCTTTGGTAGCCAGTGGAAAATGCTCCCAATATTTGGGGGAAAATTATACCATCGAAAAAATTGATAACATGACCGATGAAGAAATTAAAAAACTGTATGCGCGTTACGAGTCTAGACTGGGAGCTACCATGACTAAAACAATAGGGTCGGCTATGTTACAACTATACACAGTCGTAGCTAGTACGTTTCTTCCTATCCCGGCAGAACATTGCCCGTATTTATGCGAATCTCTCGAGAAAGACCCATTCATCGAACACACTATAAGTGCAGTGAGCTGTGAGTTTTATCATAGGTATGGGATGTTCTTAGCTCCACTCACCACTGCTTTAATAACGGCTAGGTATTGTCAATTTAGACATACGTGCCCACTTAATAATAATGGAGACTCAAAAAGTGACACCACCACAGATTGTGAACGAGGAAATAATAACCCCGATTGAACAAGCACAACAGATTGCGGAACAACGAGTGAATGAGGAAATACCACAAAAACAACCCAGAGTTACTAGGAACCTCCCCAAAATAGCTGCAGGAAGAATGGCCGGACTCGCTCGCAAAGCGAAACTGATGAATAATTCAAATATTGATCCGATTAAAACTTAAGCACTAGTAGGAGTTGTTGCTATAGCGGCTGTATGGTTGTTTTATAAGACCGGAGAAGAGAAAACATCACCCCCGATGTCACAACAACAAGTTCAATTAGAGGTTAGCCCTCATATAATGCTATAAGAAGCATGACTACTCCAGTTACAGGCAGTAAACGCAACGTATCCTTCAGCAGTGGTCAGCGGCTTGGCCATTGGCTATGCCTGTATGGCTAAAATGATTACTAAAGCCACACCACCTAAGCTAGATTTTAATGGTTATGATATCGGTATGGCCATTATTCATATAGGATTGGCAATGGCTACAAAAGATATGCTCATCAAACAATTGCTTATCCCGGAAGATATAATGAAGTAATTAAACATTTGAATATGTTATATTATTGAACATTTGCATATTTTATATTTATATAAATATGGCAACAATTGTGATGATGGTCTGTGGAGCTATTGTTAATGCTCTAGCTTTTTCAGGGAGTAATTTTTTATTTTCTAGTATGAGGGAATCAAAAGCTAAAGAAGTTGAAGAGGAGCGTAAAAGACATAATAAAGCATGAGAACAACTCGAAAAAGCTCAGTCACAATGGGCGTGGCAGAGAATAGAGAGATTAGATTTTATTAATGAAGAACTGCGTAGACAGGGACATTCAATTCAAACGTTTAAGGAAGTCGAATCTGCCATGCACGAATACTTTCTCATTTATGGGAAAAAACTTGACCCAATAACGAGACCAACAATGAGTCAGTTTTATACACCGTCAGAGGCTCATAAAGACTGCGAGGTCATATTCATACTAATGGGGTTGACTGCTGTATTGATTTTAGGTTACACAATAATTACACATAAACCATGACCTAGTTAGGGCTGGCGAGCGACTGAAAATCAATAAATAGCAATGTCTCACCAGTGTAGATGTGATTTGCATTTAGACAAATGATATGATAGATGTATAACCAGGAATCTGTGCAAATTTACACTCATGGGAAAGCAGACTCAATGTAACCGACGTTCAGTTGGTATTTACTGTGGTATACACTCTTATTACATCAGGCGGGGAAACATTAACTATACATGTTCTGTATGTGGAATAGGGGTCAAAGGTCGTTATTGTTTATGTAAGAAACATGGTGTTGATAGGGTCAGGAACCAGATTATTTATGCTAGGAAGAGAGATTACATCAATGAGAGGAATAGGTTGGGGAGAATACGTATTTAGATATATGAAAAATAACCAATTAGACAAATGAATCATTTTGCATATACCATTAAACAACAATGGTTTTTGTGAGAGAGCTAAAGGCTTTGTCAAAACAACGTGGTCTACATGGATATTCTCGAATGAGAAAAGCTGAATTGATCGATTTACTTGGTTTGGAATACAACAAACCCCAGACTGTTAGAGAACTCAAAGCTCAAGCAAAAAACTGTGGGCTGAGAGGTTATTCTTGAATGAGAAGAGCTGAATTGATCGCTTTACTAGATAATAATGATGATCAACATGACAATGTTGATAATAAATCAGTTGACAATGTTGATAAAAAACAACAAGAATTAAAATTTGTACCCACATCAGCTGGCATTGGTAAATATCTAAGAGGTTGGAAGATGGATATTAATTCCAACATGGATGTTAATGATCTTAAGCCCATCATATCGAGTAAAATTAACGAGGAGTTAGATGATTTACATTGTATAAAATACCAGCTGACGATTAAAATGTCTTTGAGTAAAAGTAGCACAGACGATAGCACTGAATATACTGAACCATATTTCCGAAGCAATCAAGAAGTTATAACCGAATCCGATACTATAAATGCATCATTAGATACATCAATTCAGAGGATACAGGAAACTTTAGAACGTTGGACTAATAGAGGTTTCGGGTTCGGGTGTGGATAAAATCGATAGTATATATTTAGATATAGCAAATTATATGCCCTTCAAAGGTGGATCGTATATAGATTTACCCCCGTATTATAAGAAGAAAAAAGCCATAATTAATGTAAAAAATAAATCCGATGACTGTTTAAGAATGATGATAAGATCTGCATTGTTCCCCATAGACAAAAATCCGGATAGACCTATTCCCAAAAATATGGACTCAACTTTGATGGTATAGACGTACCTACGCCAATATCACAAACTGATAAGGTGGAAAAGCAAAATAATTTAACTATAAATGTTTTCGGACATTCTTTTAAAGGAATTGTTGTTCATAGGATAAGCTCCGCTCCGAAACATATCCCCAGAATCAATTCATTTCTGATCGAAAAAGATGGAAAATATCATTATACATGGATAAAGAGTTTAAGCAGGCTATTATGCCATCAAACAAAACATGCAGGAAAGAAATATTTCTGTGAAAGATGCCTACATGGGTACAGCAGACAAGATCTATTAGAAGCACATAAAGAAGACAGTAGAGGTGTTGGACAGACTGATATCAGGATCGATATGCCTAAAGAGGGAAAAAATATATTAAATTTGAACATTATTGTAATCAAATACCAGTACCGTACGTAATTTACACCAACTTCGAAGCGCTTAACAAACCCATAGAAAATATCGAATGCAATAGTCAAGGTAGTCGATGATATCAAAGTGAATAATATCCATAACATCAATGTGAATAAAGGGTACATACTAGAAGTTGACTGGAATATCCAAATTCGTTACATAAAGCCAATAACAGTTATCCGCTAGCGCCCGAAAGATTAATGCTAAATAAAGATTGGATGTCGGAATATCAACACTCTTTGATGGGTAATGCTAGGTTAGCTAACGTTGAAAAACTCGTACCAAATTTGATGGGTAAGACAAAATATATAGTTAATATATGTATAAATAAATTACAGAAATCTCCAGTTAGAGCTATCGTTAGGTATGAAACTAAAGAAAATACACAGAGTTCTAAAGTTTGATCAAAGCCCTTGGATGGAGCCCTATATAAGGCTGAACACAGATTTAAGAAAGATAGCCACCAGCGATTTCGAAAAGAATCTATATAAGCTCATGAATAACTCAATATTTGGTAAAACTATGGAGAATCTAAGGAAGCGTGTTGATGTTAAATTAGTCAAATCTAATGAGGAAGAAAGACTTAGGAAACTTATAGCCAGTCTGGCTTATAACAGAAGCAAGATATTCGATAACGACTTAGCCGCGTTGCATATGCAGAAAAGTAATATAAAATTCAACAGATCGGTGTACGTCGGTATGAGTATTCTTGACTTGTCAAAACACTTAATGTATGACTTTTATTACAACGAACTCAAGAAGCAATACAGCAATAGATGCGAGGTGTTATATACCGACACAGATTCTTTGTTGATGGGAATACAAACCGAGGATGTGTATAAAGATATGGCAGAAAAAATAGATATGTACGACACGAGAGATTACCCAAAAGATAGTCCACTGCACAGCGTAGTAAATAAAAAGCTGTTAGGTCAGATGAAGGATGAATGTGCTGG
This sequence comes from Haliotis cracherodii, assembly GCF_022045235.1. Classification (NCBI taxonomy): domain Eukaryota; kingdom Metazoa; phylum Mollusca; class Gastropoda; order Lepetellida; family Haliotidae; genus Haliotis; species Haliotis cracherodii. The sequence continues at coordinate 15,722,502 of NW_027266308.1, read as the reverse complement.
GACCCCTAAAGTGGAGTATGTCGGATTAAGACCTAAGATGTATTCTATAAAAAAGTCTGATAATGGAGAGATAAGAAAAGCTAAGGGTGTTAAGAAGTATGTTGTAAAAAAGCATATCAAACACGAACAGTATAAAGAAGCATTATTCAATGGTAGAGCGTTTAACATGAGATGAACTCTTTAAGAAGTTACAATCATAGGATATATGGATTAAGAATGAACAAGACATCATTATCCCCCTTAGATACAAAGAGATGGATTGATAATGATTGTGTAACTACCTATGCCTATGGTTACTTAGGGCGGTAATACCATATCGTTGGGAACTATGAACAACTCTTCGCGTACAAATGCCCTACCCGGTCCATCTTTAAGATAATAAAGAAGAGGCTCTCCTTCTTTCATAACCAATCGACTACTGTTATATGTCTTAAGGGACCATATGGGATCGGTTGCGCGACGTAGGCCTCCTTCAAGTTCACCGGGCTGGTATAAATATCTTACGCTTACTCTATCCGGAAGTTTTTGTTCTTTGCCTCTCCTCAGTGCTGAAGATTCGGAAGCCACGGATTTCATTTTAATTGCATCTGATGGTTTCTTCCCGATTAATCTCGTTACTTTATTATTCAGCGCTGATACAAACGTGTCACCCATTCGGTTGATCTCAATCGCTCGGATTTCATTTCGATCCCATACTGATAGCCAAACAAACGTTCAGCTAATGTCCGGTTAAATCTTTCGACAATAGCTTGACTACGGTGGGCCTCTTTTTCACCACGCCTGATTTCGACATCGTGCTTTGTTAACAGTTTAGTTACCGATCCCATAAACTCGCGACCGGGATCTACTTGAAATAGGTTAGGCCATTTTAGTGGTCCGCGTTTATATATGCGACTCAGTGCATTAGCTACTTCTGTTGAATCTTTTGAGGTTAATGGCTCTGCCTCTTTGTATCGACTAGCCACATTCACTACGGTTAAAGGGTATTTATACGTTTTGTGCTTTACCTTATTTTGGGGAAGAAACAAGAGGTCAGCCTGATGAACTTCATTCGTTGTAAAAATATCAAACTTCTTCCTCGGTATATAACGCGGTGCTGGTAAATATATTTGCCACATTGCTTGTTTCTTTAACCAATCCTTGGCCACATCTTTAGATACCTTAGCTGCGGTGGCTAATTTTTGTATTGCTCCTATACCTTTCCAATATCCTCGTGGGCTATAGTAAATTTTATTCATTATTAATTAATATTGATGTTTCTTTTAATACGACTCATGACTAACGTTGAATCGTATCATCATTTTTGCATATAAAATGCCACCTGTAGTAGCAGTTTAGGTATATATTAAAAATTTATATCATAGAAGCATTGAATGGCTCCAGGTAGTGGTGAGCTAGAGTAAATTTAACTTAATTGCATGACTATCGTTGAATCGCATCATCATTTTTGCATAAAAAAATCCTCCTGTAGTGGTGGTATTGGTATATAAATTCAGCTCCAGTGGAAGTGAGCCAGAATCACCATTACCTTTACTACTGAAGAACTGAATGCACATTTAACATCTAGTTTATTCAACAAGTTCACTCCGCTATATAATCAGTATGCCGTTCCAATGACACAGCAAACTCTGAACATTACGCTTTTAAACTAAAATCATTTTTCAGTTGACGGGTTAGGTGAGGTGGGGTTAAATTGGGTTTAACGTCGCGTCCAAGATTATTGCACTTATTTAGCGATGTGCATGCACGTGTGTGTTTGTGTGGCTGCTTGTACCAGTCCGGGCTGATGCCGATTTATAGTGCTAGCTCACTGAGATACCATGCCGCGGTTTAACATGAATACCCCACTAAGACACAGTATACTGACTCCGAGCCGACCAGTCCTTGTTTTAGCCCCTTAATGCCGAGCGCCAGACAGGGTAACAACAAGTACCATCCTTAAACGTCTTTTGGTATGACGCGGCCGGGGATCGAACCCCGGACAATCCGCTCTCCGGGCGGACGCTGTACCACTAGATCACGGGAGCGGTCTGATGGGTTTGGCTAGCAAGGGGAATGAGAAGAAAGAAGAGAAGAAGGGTGAAAATGAGGATGCGAATGAGAAGGAAGAGGAGAGTGAGAAGAAAGAGGAGTAGAATACGGAGGCATGGGAGGAGAAGCATGATGAGGAGTAGGAGAAGAAGAAGCAGTAGGAGGAGGAGAAGGACAAGATGAGTAGGCGGAGGAAAGGGATAAGAAGGAGGAGAAGGTGTCTGTTGTGTATGTATATGAACACACACACACACACACACACACACACACACACACACACACACACACACACACAAGCCAAACTTGGAAGCCACATCCATGTTCTGTCTAAAATATCATTTTTGTGTAATTCAATATCACATTTAACTGATAAGTTTTACAATGAGTAATTCATAAACACGTGTATTTGATGAAGTCCGAATCATACAATGGACACTGCTTTTAGTAGATGTTTCTTCATTATGGATAAGATTTTTGCGTTATATTTAAGCTCTTTGTGCGACTGACAAATAATTATACTTCATAGCCACGGTATTGACAGTGAATCTAAATCACCCATCGAGGGAAACCCTCAAATGAGATGGTGTTTTGGTGGATGAAGTAATACCAACAGTATATTTTGAAGGGTCACCTTGAATGATTCTCAACAGATACATTACTCCAGTAATATTCGATAACATATGAAACAATACCAACAGAAAGTTAAAAATCATGTATTTATTAACTAGCATTATCAATTGTTAATAACCATGTATTGCAATCTTTATTGATGGTAGATATTATTGCCTCTTCTACTTTTGCACCTCTTCTCCTCCTACGTCTTCTCCTTCTAATTATCCTACTCCTCATCTCACTAACAACGCGCACATCCATATTTCTCACGATATAATGGTATCATAGTTTCATTCATTAATCTTTGGCATCTGGAGTTGTAGTTAACTTGAAAATATCACTTACATACATCGCGAGGATATTATATGGTAAAAACCAACGCTAAGTCTTATCTGACCACAAGCAGCCTCCGCAGAGAAATCGATACACATTCCGTCATGATGCAATAAGAATCCTACCTTTGCCCTGCTTGCCATATTGCGAACGTTGTTTGGTGTCAGTGACGTAGCACAATGCTGTACGGTTCGTCGTCATAGGGGCGAACCATTTGTAACAGCTGGACATGACGTTTTATTTACAACATCGGGATGGCAATAAAGGGATCCTATGATCTATTTTGGAAGACTGAACACAATTAGCAATGACAGAAAGAAACGAACAAGCTATATACAGATACACATTAGACTCGATTCACGGTTGATGAGTTTATTGATGACCAGGAGCGAGGATACACCAATTTGTCACCTCTTATTTGGAAAATCAACATGTAGTTTCTGTCATTGAGTGTATTGTAGGAGGACATTAATGATACTAATAAGGGTCTGTACTGTTCAGAGACTTTAAATGAAATTATTGCGTGATTTGGTATGTAAATAGCTATACTTGTCAAGAATAAAACATATGTTGAGAACAAGTTTGATGGCAGGCCAAAGTGATGCATGATTGATATCTGAAAGGTCAATGTAAGGTCTCATACGTCGGTGTGCATTTTAGGTAGGCATAGCGGGTTTGGCAAAAGGTGGCAGGATTGGTTAAAATAGAACGAGGGCGGAAGGTAGAGAAATGCTGTCGTAATGTATAACAAACAAGTTCTCCGATTAGTAGCCGAACGTATTTACACCGCAAAGGTAGATTATTGATGGAAATTTGTCATGATGAAGTTGCCAGACAGTCCTTGAGAACTCCAAAATATAGAAAAACATGGATGGTGCGGCGCCCATGTTTTAGTCAGTGGGCGTCAGTGCGTGACGATACTATGAGGGTAATGACTTATATATTTATTTTGAACGACCCTTTTTTATTCCTTATTTGGATTTGGTCAGTTACATAGATCCCCAAACACGAGAGACGGGCTGTAAATGGGAAAACTTTTCTTATGACATTTTACCATTTATATAAAATCCGGTTTAGAGTTCTAAAGTATCATTGAACATGCTAGAAGACACTTAGACACGTACAGATAACACAACTGTAATATGGTTGGAAGACACACGCCGTCGGGTATGGCAATGTAAGGTGCGGTATGATTGTTAAGGTGTTATTTGAAGATCGAACACTGGCTACAGGTTTGATACATCTATTCATACATCTCTATGTAATACATAATTAATCCATTACACATAGAGTTAAGCTTGGTATCTACTCAAGGATCAAGCAGTGTATTGCCAGTTGAACCACGTTGACAACAACACGTTTATACAGTTATATGTGTTCTTAGTGTCTTGTTCAGTTTATTGGGAAGTTGAATTCGTCCTCAGTCGTCATACGGTCTTCATGAGATTTCTTTTGTCACTCCGAATCTATTTACATATATCTAAATATGACGCAGTTGAAGCGGATTCACTTGCCTCTGCTCCAGTTAAGGTGGGAATATCAGATTGCCTAGATTGCCTCAGCTATAAGGTACCTGAAATTAATCATTGTTCTTAGCTCCATATATTTTTTGTTTTGTTTGTTTGTTTGTTTGTTTTTGTTTAACGCCACACGCAGTAATAACTATTTCTAAATAAGATAACTTCACTTCTGGGACTAAATGCCAGTCTAGGTAAATCAGTTTTCACAATTCTACTGGTCTCTTCTATTTTCGTTCAGATGCCACTGAGTAAATCAGTGGAAGGGAACTGGCTATTTGACAGTTACGATATCAGATCGTAGACATAACTGAAGCTTAAGTTAAACTACCAAATTACCTTCTTTTGATTTTGCCAATACAAACAGACATAACGATTTATATGCACAAAGAAACAGATGAGGGGAAGAGCAGCACCACATTTCACACAGACGCTATCAATGAGACCGAAGTCACATATCGTTCTCCCAGCAAACTTTAGATAACCTTTGCCTCATTATTTTTGACAAACCGGTCTGAACCTCTGATGATAGATATGTAGCCGTAGCTATGGTCACCTTGGTTAGTGACAAATGCTCCATGGATCCAGGAACAATTAATGTAGTGATGCTTACATAAAATGGTTATGTTATTTGAGGCTTTGTCAATGGGAACAACTACAAACTTTTCATGTAGGGCAGTCAGATAGGTGGCTGGGACAGAATGGGTTTGTTCCGATTCTGTTTCCTCCTTGTGCTTTCTTACCAATGACAACATCACGCACTGAGAGTAAATATCTACTCCGATAGGCATTCAGTTGGTTCATCTTTTCTTTTAGCCCATTCATTGGCATATGCATCCTTAATCATTTTCAAGTAGTCACTCCAATTGTCAGGAGGGTCTGGCAATATTTTCATCCATATGTCAATAACCGAGGAAGGTTGTTCTTATCAACAAAAGAGAGCGTTGAAGTGATTATATGACCCAACAGGTTGGTGACATTATGATGATGCTTACAATCAGTGAAATGTACATCATGAGCTGCCACGTCCACGATGTGATGACACATTACATACAACATATGGAGAAATATGTATCCAATATCATTTCAAAAGACAATATATATTATAAGGTCCCATACCCCGTAGGTGACACTGGATTGTAGGATAAGCCCACGACGAATTCGGAAGGGATAAAGCACTATTATAGTAATACGTATCCATAATTCCGAACACTCAAAATGTGCATATACTCATAATTAATACGACTGACAATAAAGGTGTATAAATTACTCTGTAACTATCTCTGCTGTATACAAAATGTTAAGTCATACCTCAATCTTTTGTTCATTCGTGTTTTTATTCAACCATTTACACACTGATACTAGTGCATAATAAGCACTTTAATAACGCATGTTATGTTGGTATTAATGTTATATGCTACCAAGCGTATGCGTTAACCCAACCGCATATAGACAACTACACAAATATATATTTTAGCATATATTATGACACAGATAAGTTATTTTACATTATAAACATTACTAATTAGTCATAAACACATGTACATGGTTAACCTAAAACATTAACTTTGTTTACTCCTTCTTGCCATTTGAGGTGGGCTTTGATTGTGGTGAAGGGCAAATGCTGACATTAAGCAGTAATTATAACAAGGCAGTCAACGCAATGGAGAACCCCATACAAAGAACATAACATAGGCAATGAGACAGCACTTCAATACAGCCTGTCACCCTTTACATCCGTATTGGGTAAACAAGCACGACCAAAAGGACTATAGGCCACCGCATTAAGATGATATTATCTGAATTAAATGTATAAGAAATCATAAATCTCAAAAACAACCTGCAATAAAAGGCATGCCATAAGTCTAAATACCTGGTAATTCATACCTGTCACAGTAACATCGGAGTTTAGAGTGAGTGAGTGATTTGTGTTTAACGCCGCTTTTAACAGTGTTCCAGTTATATCACGGCGTGTCAGCTTAATGTGGGAGGAAAGTCCGAAGTGATGCATGTCTTCGACGTTTACCACTTTGCTGAAACCCACGAGCAGGGGTATGGTGCTGACAAACCTAGAAACCTAATCGGGGCGAACCGAGATTCGAACCCACAATCATAGGTTTCTGGCGTGCCGAAGGGACGCAACTCTGTACAGCGAATTGCGGCGCCTTAGACAACTGGGCCACCCGTGCAAACCTAGAAACATAAACGGGGCGATCCGGGATTCGAACCCACAATAATAGGTTTCCGGCGTGCCCAAGGGACGCAACTCTGCACAACGAATGGCGTCGCCTTAGACGACTGGGCCACCCGTGCCCCTCGGAGTTTAGAAGATACACCAATGATAATGATATCATGTATTTGAAGTATAATTTTTCCTTTTAACTTCACACAAACATAACATACGTATAACTTAAAAAATCAGACAGAAATTATGTACATAAGGGCATTAACGATGGAAATTATGTTATAGAATTCTAAACTTTGTCTCTTTTTATTTTTCCTCTATATCTGTTCCACATAAATAATAAACGAAAACATTTTTAGCGTATAGCAGACTTTGACTTAACGTGGGTAAATCCAACAGCAGACAGCAGTACTATAACCGATCGATTGTGACATTACATCTCGCGACCAGCATGAAACTGTTATGCAAACACCTTTGACAACTCGTGCATTGTAGAGTAAGGCGCCTAGGTCTGGGGTCCAAGCATGTTGACACTTAAAAGGGTTTGTTTCTAATATCTCAAAATAACCTGTGTGACCGTGACCGACCAATAGGCAGGAACGACGACCTACCGTTACAGGGAAGGGATACATTGACAGAAACCTGTAAACTCCATCATTAACCGATACGAAACAAGTACAGAGAATCCTTTGAAAAACGGTTTAATTTGGCTTTAGACCATTGCTATGTAGGCCTCACGTGTATCACCAGTTCTATCCCTGCAAACAGGAGAAGGTATTAAACAAAGCCTTTATAAATTTTGTTTGTTGAATTAAACTTTACTGTATTAACCATCAAATGACGATAGGACGTAGAATATACAATAGTTTACCGTCGAAGTATGCGGTAGTGAAATGTTTAAAATGTACACAAATATATAATGTCACCGCCGGAGAATATGAACCTGCCTCGATTACCCACATATTACACTGGGCGTAAAAGACAAAATGACGGCGAAAATTATAATAATAACAATTATGAAATTAAGGCATGCACATACGAAACTGATTAATATGATAACAACATGAAACAGACATAGTCAGACGCAAGACTAGAGAAAGATATACATTGAGGTATACATTGAAGATCGCAATGAAACAGCATGTGAATATATAAGTCTAATGTATTAAAGTCAAATGAAAACATCCAGTCACATGAGCGGAGTGAAATGTTTACAACATGCAACATGATACGGTATGCTTTCCTGTATGTGATCTGTCACCCCTGTATCACACGTGTATGCATTGTTAGATAAATGCTCATTCAGATTCATGTTTCTAAACAATTTAGTTTTGTTCTTTAGCCCAAAACTTGGATCCTGTGTGTTATGTGGCTACAAGTTACCAGCTTTATTTTCATATAAGATTAATTTTAAATTACTCTTTGACTTATATATGTTAAATACATCGTTTCTGACAGATGATATGCCTATTTTCGACTAAAGATATTTTTGTTATATTTCTCGTGCAAACACGTGGAAAAATTTTGTCTTGGCGCTCCAAACTGTCGATCACATTTAATGTATCTTTTCTCAACAACTGAAAAAAGCCTTAATTGTGGGTTTGGCTGAACTAATTATTTAAAGCCACATCATTTTTATAGATTTCTGCTTTCATCTCAGGTGTACGTTTATATTTTCAGTAAACACTTCAGATTGACAACATTTAACCCTAGCTATGTCTCAGTCTATCCATCGTCTTACAATTTACCATGCTGACACACTCAACAGATGGGTGAAGCAGGTTCGCCTTCATGTGACGTAGGACCAAGTTCTATGTCAAACAGTGAAGTATCGGTCACGTGACAGCGTCGACAGAAACGACCGCCACATGTTGCAAGTGTGTGGAAACCTACTGTTCCGTGGGAGGTCACGTTCAACGCCGCGCCTAAAATGTGACTCAGTTTCTTCCAAGGTGAAATAGATATCGATCCTGTGCTTTACCCATCACTCAATTGAGTGTTATTACCATATTTACGCTGAATGGTCTCTTCAAGAAATCATAACTCGATATTTCAATAAATCTTCCATCGAAGAATGTATTGTCTGGATTTTAGAAGTTCATCTTTCTGTTTGGCTGTCATTTTTTTATTTCAGACAATTTAATCCTTTCAGTTTCGAGTGAGTGAGTGAGTGAATGTTGTTTACGTTATATTCAGCAATATTCCAGAATATTAGCCAGACAAACTAGTGATTGAAACATACACCGATGAACGACACTGGGTCACGTTGACATACATATCAAACACTATGACCAGAAGAATTGTGGGGTCCATTCACCCTCTGTCCAAGACACGTATATTTTGCAAGGGTCATTTACAACAATGACGCCATTATTTAGAAACTTCTCTCGTCAACAACAATAATTTTGTTTTTTTTATGGAAAACATGCAAACAAATATATATATATATACATGTATATCAATATCATGATCATGTGTTTATGAATCACCAAGGAATAGTGATGTCAACAGTTGTTCGCGAAAAGGTGAGCGTATCCTGCCCCGCCGGCGGCACCCCAGTCAGTGTACTGCACAGACATGTATTGCCAATGATGCTAAGCTCGGCAGGTATGAACACTTGTAAAGTCAGTACATTTTGACATTTGTTTGGAATGCAACTTTTTCAGAAATTACTGAAATTACTGCTATTAGAATAGTCCCATACTCCAATGATAAACACTTTGTGGTAGATATAAAATTTCACATCATGTGTGTGCAGGTTAACATTGATACTAGTATATCATTCGTTCGTCGTGCATCGTCACAGGGGTTCGATCCCCACATGGTGTGGCTGCAATGATATTTAAAGCTATGTAAAAGAACACTTCACTCAAACGCACATATATGCTTGGTATGCCGGGGTGGTGGTCACAGAGTGATTTGCTTGAATGCTTATATTTTAATATATATAATTGTTTTTTCACATTATTTCATTGCCTCGACCGAGTCAATAAAAACGGACAAGCATTTCGTAATCGTCGTAAAACAGACATCCATTTGAATGTGTTTTCTGTTCCCCCTTATGGAAGATTATTGGCGCATAATCACCACGTTGGGTCCCATGTGTTGTCTCACACAGGGAGAAGTAGCACCTCCCTTGCCCATGACATTAACTTACAATGTCAAGACCTCACGTTGGATGCAATGTGACACGTTGAGGGCCTTTCAAAAATCAATATATTAATAGGCCACTCTTGACATTCATATGGACTACTGCAATACTGATTGGCCACCGTGAGCAAAGAATAACCCGACTTTTCAATTTGGAGAGTGTTTTTTGGTGTGTCACATGTTTCTCCATACGACAATTGAGATGGTCTGGAGATGAGGTACAGGAATTGTTTCTGTCGCAGTTTTAATGGATGTCTTAAGATCCGATTGCCCGAATTATGTTCAAAGCTACTGGAGTCGACGTTTAAAAAGGGTTGTTGCCACGAAGCACTGTTATTATACATACTTTGAGGTTTAATATACATCACGTTTCCCTGTATGCCTATAAATAAAAGGACATATTTTTTGTGGTGACGATGTAAAATAATTGCATATGAAATAATTTCGTTTAGATATGAAAGCTCAACTATTCTTAACCATTTGGTGATTGTTGTAATAAAACAAAACACAACTATTTTAAGAGCCAAACTTTAAAAATGTATTTTAATTTCGACTACTGGCTATATTCTTGTTTCCAAAAATTGTTGTCATCCATAATTATAAACGGCAAAACTCTTTACCACTTGATGATGACTATCATTTTGTGATGATAAAATGTATCTTACCACAACGGTGGTACTCGTCTTGAAACACATGCAAAGGCAAATCAGTTGTCAAGCCAAGTAAACAAATACATCTACTTATTTACAGACAGTGTTGTAAATGTTAACGTGTATTCCTTCAAACTTTACTTTGTAAAGCACATTGCAGCGCTGACTACTGTGGCCCTCTTTTGTGTTATTATGACATTGCAAACTGCAATAGTTCGAATCCCGGTTCGCCCCGATTATATAATGTTTCTAGGTTTGTCAGCACCATAATCGTGTTCGTGCGTTTCAAGAAAGACGTAAACCTCCTGCATCACCTCGGGCATTTCTCCCAAATAGAGCTGACACGCCGCGTTATCACTGGAATACCCGTACAAATATAGCGGTTTATCATATAATGGGTAGGTTTCTCGGCAGGATAAAGCCAACGGATAAAAACGATATCCGTTGGGGTCATATGCGGATAGAGATGCAAATATCAAAGTTCAAATAGGGACTACTTTCACTGTTTACAAACAATATGGCGTCGCCCTTGTCATTCGGCGATCGAGTCAGAATTAACCATCGGGAATCTGGATAAACTAAAGGGATAATTGCTATCATTATCAAAAGAACAGTCCAATATACTGAAAATCAGTGTCTAACTGTGATGTAGCTAAGGCATTTTATAACTTTTGGCAACTTTGGAGATAAAAATTTCGAAACAATTTTGCGAGAGCCATATCTGTGCTTGTAGACCTCTGCAGCTTGAAACCTTTTCCACAAATTGAAATAGTTGGATTTGGCCGAAATATGTTTGAATTATTACTTAATTATTAATTGTTTCGTTTTGTCGCTCTGTGTACATCTGACTGTACTTGACGTTATGATAGGACAAACCGACTGTCAACAAAGTCTGAATGTGGCCGTGACGTCTCAAAGACTAGGGTTTGAGTAGCTTCCCTTTGACAAAGGGCAGTTACTCTAGCGGACAGACCGATGGATTGCCGCGAAATGCAAGTAAAAACAATTGTTGTTTTTCGAATATGTTGCTTCGCCACTGTATAAGAATCAGATTTTAGTTGGAGTAAATAGTATTTTAATATTGGCTACTGTCACAGTCCGACTGACACGTCACTTACCCTGTGACGTAATAAATATTAATGCGCGCATTCCAGAAAAACTCGCAATGTTTCGGTAAGTGAGAGAGTGAGGGCTATTTTCAAGCACAGAAATCAAGAATGACATTATATGATAAAGAGGTTATCACGCGAGTGTGTATTAGGAATAAACACTATGTATTTAGCTCGCCAAGGCTCGCTAAATACAATGTTTATTCCTAATGCAGGATATTTACCATCCCCAAACACACTCGCGTGATAACTTCTATATCTTTAATATAGCTAAAATGGAGTATCGGTGTTGTACATTACAGTTATTAGTGCAATGATTGGTTCAAGTGGTTATTTGTGTGTGTGTGTGTGTGTGTGTGTGTGTGTGTGTGTGTGTGTGTGTGTGTGTGTGTGTGTGTGTGTGAATGTGTGCGCACGCACGCACGCACGCACACACACACACACACACACACACACTCCTTTCGTTTTTTAAAACATTCTTTCCCAAATTATCGTGCACTTTCCGGGTATAAATTACGCACCGATCTGTTCCCTATCATTGGTTGCGATGATTAACACCAAGAAACATGCCAAGACTGACCGCTGTCCAGAGGGAGAGAGTCATAGGTGTGCTGCAGATGGGAGCGACACAGAGAGCGGTTGTCATTAACATGAACTGCTCCAAGATGACCATTACCAGACTGGTCGCACGTCTCCGACAGACTGGCAAAACCGCAGACAGACCACGAAATGGCAGACCAAATGTCACGACCCCGCAGGGTGACCGCTTTTTACGGGTACTTCATCTGAGGAACAGATTTCTTCCTGTGACGTCATCAGCTGCCAACAGCTTAGGACATCCGGTCAGCAGACAAACAGTGACCAGACGACTACGACATTATGGTCTTCGGGCTTATCGCCCTTTCAAGGGCATGACCTTGACCCGTCAACATCGACGTGCCAGATTGACGTGGTGCAGGCAAACTCAGCGATGGCAACAAAGGGAATGGCGGCGAGTGCTGCTTAGTGACGAGAGCAGGTTCCAACTCTTCAAACCTGAAGGGCGGACGCGAGTTTATCGACGACGTGGTGAACGTGCGGCGCCTTGTTGTGTCCAGGAGGTGGAACCTTACGGGGGCGGAAGTGTGATGGTCTCGGGCGGCATTTGCGGTGACGAGAAGACAGAACTTGTCATCATCGAAGGCAATCTGACAGCACAACGCTACATTGACAATATCTTACCGCCAGTGGTTCTTCCTTTCATCCAGCGTCAATAACGGACGGTGTTCCAACAAAGATAACGCCACACACCATAAATTCCGTATTACTAGACACTTCCTCAACGCCAACAACGTCCTGTCGTGGCCAGCTCGATCACCAGATCTGTCACCCATAGCTGGGACGTCGTCTTCGGAAACGTCAACATCCTCCCTTCACGAGACAAGCGTTGATCGTTGACCTCCGTGAGGAATGGAATCGGATACCTGCAGTCGATGTGATGACGCTTGTCTACTCAGTTCGACGCCGCATTCGAAGATGCATTGCCGCTCATGGAGGTCATATCCCGTATTGAACGGTCTGGGCCGTCGTCACCTTAAAGTTGTAACCAATGTTGTTGATCGAATATTGGACGAATGACGCCTTGTCAAGAAATGTCCCTGTTGGAGGTCAAGGACTTTGTTGTTGAATTAGTAGATTCGCATTTTACTGTTCTGAATGATGAATTTCTACAATACAATTATTATTGCTGCTTCAAATTGTGTTGCTCATATTTTATCCTAGAAATATCGTTGGTAACGTTTCTTTTGGCCCTCAGTTTAGTTGCGTAGCTGATCAGCTTGTATATTGGTTTGTGGTTTATTAATCAGTGATCATTGTCAGTGTTAAATGGGGGCTTGATCCTTTAGATTGCCTTTAGTTACATTTAGCTGTTAATAACAAAACGTTTATATTATTATTTCATTCTGGTTCTCAGGAGCACAGCTCCATGACAGTATAAACGCTTATCCAAACCACTATCGTTTCTTTTTAAATCTGGACACTTGACTTCATTGACCTTAATTTCATCAGTTTGCCCTTGAGGCACGCGTAAATTGCCCGAGTCGACAGTGGCGTGCCGCCGAAACAGACAGATGCTATGTTTGTTATATTTGTAAACAATGCACATTAGCGATGATGTCATATTAAAGTGATTAAAAATATTCCGTCCTCAGGCAAATTGAGGTCATGTAAATTATATCCCACACATCGATTTATAACCTGTCGGGGCGTTTAATAAAAAGGGTTTCACTTTAGATATAATGGAGGGCACGGTTGCCCCAGTCGTCGAAGGCGCCGCGATTCGCTGTGCAGAGTTGCTTCCTTGGGCACGCCAGAAACCTATGATTATGGGTTCGAATCTCGATTATATTTCTAGGTTTGTCAGCACCATACCCCTGCTCGTGGGTTTCAGCAAAGGTGTAAACGTCGAAGACCTGCATCACTTCGGACTTTCCTCCCACATTAAGCTGACACGCCGTGATATAACTGGAATACTGTTAAAAGCGGCGTTAAACACAACTCAGTCACTCACTCCAAACTCCGATGTTACTGTGGCAGGTATGAATTACCAGGTATATAGACTTATGGCATGCCTTTTATTGCAGGTTGTTTTTGAGATTTATGATTCCTTATACATTTAATTCAGATAGTATCATCTTTGTGCGGTGGCCTTACTTACTCACTTAGATATAATGTCCCGCCAGGCAGAATGCTGTTTTTTGCTCGAGGGGAAGTAGTTCTGATTTTAGTCCGGAATAGAAACCGACTAGACTTTAAAAAAGGTATTTTGAATAAACATCGAATGATGAATTACAGGAGGACTGTCATTCATCGGGTCATGGACATACACTAAATTCCCAATTTATTATTTACTTTAGTGTGAATGACTTGAGTTTTCTGAAGTTGAGAAAAGTGATAGATCCCCAGGACCCATGCTTCACCTAAGAGCCGACTTGGGTCAGGTGATATTGTAGTGAACTGGCGTGATGACGTGGTTCCTTGCTCATGCTACCAAGCACTGGTGTTCTTGGTCAAGGCACCCATGTTATAACTGCAGTATTGCTGTCTGAAAAGCTCTAGACCTGACAAAACATATTTTTACTACTCTGCTTATTTCAAATCCCCGATTAGTTGCATAGAAGTGACATCGGTCTATTCGTTAAATGTATGATATGGTTATAACGAACTCAAAACCCATTCTGTTTGTTTGTTATTTAACACCCCACTCAGAAATATTCCAGCTACATCGACACGCATCGATCTACGCAAATGAGGTACGTTCAATGACATACATCAACCAAGTCATCGGGCCTTACCAACCCGTCTCCTTAGTCGCCTCTTACGGTTGCTGAAAATCTATTTTAAAACGGATCTTCACGGTTCATACCCGATTCTGACCATCAAAGGGCGGAAATACATATTTCTTGTTTGTTAGTTTGTTGTTTAACGCCGCACTGAGCAACATGCCAGCTATATGATTGCGGTTGAACTAATCAAGTCAGTGATTGACATATCAAGAAGATCGATGCACGCAATTAGGATACGTTGACATGCATCAACAAAGTCAGCGAGCCTAACCACCCGATCCCGTTCGTCGCCTTGTACGGCAAGCTAGGTTGCTGAAGACCTATTCTCTACGCGGATCTTCACGGTCGAACATACATTAGTGTTTATGTAAAATACCAGTGAGGATATTTTGAGCAGTATCTTAGCCACATCACTAAAAAGACATCAACAATTGTCATCACAAATGATGCCGATGTGGCGGACCGAACCGAACTGATCATGCTTTGGTGGTGACATTCTGAATGTACAGCGGAAGGCCCGTTGTTGAAGCCACGTATTAGACAACGTGACATGCCCTTCGTTGCTCAGACGTAATACGAACTTTCAAGTGACATGTCTGAAATCTTGTCTGTAATCTGTGTGGGTTTCAAGGATGTTATATTAATCACGAACTATGTGTGTGTCCGTCTGTTTTGTGTCCTCCTAACTTTAACAAATAAATCAGCATTGACTATCTTTCAAGTAGCATTCATATTTAAAGTATAAGAGCACAAATGCCTTGGTGACTAATTCCGTAAATTTGTTACGACGCAATGCTTGAAATCTGTGGGGGTGTATCGCCAGAAGAAACCTAATAATGTCCTCGCTTATGGCTTGTATGGAAACAAAAGTGTCCACCTCGTGGAATAAACACATTCGTCGTTGTCCGTTCGTGAAATCAGCTGGAGAATTATGTCAAGGTTTTGTGGCAAGACCTCGGCATTGACTGCGTGTTTGTGCTGACGGAGTGTCATTCTGACTGATAATTTGTTTTGATGTTTGAAGGACATGCTTCAGAAACATATCAAGCTATATTACCACACAGTAATATGGTCATTATTGACGAAAATAAATGCACTATTAATAAGCTGAACGTGAGGCACGTTGCCACGGGTGTGCTAGGCAATGTGTTTATACAGGAGGCGATGAGTAGAAAGGACTATTTTTTTAAAATGCAATTTAGTCATAGTGGTTTTTATTACATGTGCACAAGAGATTGTGACAGGCGTTTGGGCCGAGATAGCCTATATGCATCATGTGCATAATGGAATTTCAATGTATTATTGAAATATATCTCTGTGACTATAACCATTTTGTGTGCAAATGTGGAAAATCCAGGAAGGGAGAGAACAGTGTGTGGACTGATGGTGGTTACATTGTTAGGAAATCGTGTTGACATAAAAATGAAAACAAAAAAACCTTTCACAGAGAAACACAGTTAATATCCGGACTGTGAACGGTTTTTATTGGAAAGGTGAGCGTATCACCGATGGCACCAGTCATAAACACATGCAAATGCAAGTAAATTGTTCACCTGAGAAACAACAACGCGGGAACATATGGTACAAGTCAAACTGTGGAATTGCATCGGGCGTAATTTTGGTCATATTTGGAATTCCCTCTACATGTTCACCGTGACATTTTGACAATTATTGAACAATTATCGATATACCTGAAGATTAAAGGAGACACGTTTGACCCCCTCATCTGTTTTATAGTTAGATCTATGCATAAAGATTCAGAGTGACAAAACACTCTCCACAAGAGGGATGACTTCAGCTTGCCAATAATCAACTTTCCCTTCATGTTGAGCAATATTCCAGCAGCTCCAGTCTTTGGTGTTTAAATTTCAATACGATTGAGATACAATTGAGCATGATGTTTCTGACAAGATTCAAACAGCTTCATACGACTCTTGCTCAAAAGTTGTTTGATCAAGGTTACAACATTGTACATTTCCAAATTGGACGCATCAGTGACAAAAATGCAATTCCCTATTTTGACATGTTCCATATGTTCCTGTGTTTTTCAGGTGAACAATTTATTTGCCTTTGCACGTGACGAGTGCCAACGATGAGGCAGGATACGATCACCTTTACGCGAACACGTGGTATCATCACTATTTGATTGTGATTCATAAACACATATTAATTATATACTAGTACTCGGAATCGCACAATAGACTCTTTTTTTAGCAGGGATTTCTTACGCATATGGAATTTTTGTAAATAGTTGATGGTGATTCATAAACACTTGCTCTTTATATTGTCGAAATCGTACATTCGACTCTGCTTTTAGCAAGATTTCTTATGAATATGGAAAGTGTTTTGTCTCTTATAGTTAATCTAAACCTCTTTGGCAAATTCCCTCATACTGATTTTCCCATCCGAGTAGAAATTGTAACTCGTTTGCATTAAGAAACAGATCAGCAAGAATGGGAGCACATAAGGTGCTCATGTGGATGCCTACTTCATGCTTTAATGTCTTATCACATATGCTATCTATGACGAAGTCCAGCATTTCACATTTCGTTTTCCAAGTAAACTTCAGATGATATTTGCTTACATTTTGCACAAATTGTCCTGAACATGTAACGATGTCTATGGTCACCGCGGGTAGTGAAAATTGCCCTGTGGATCAAGGGATGAAGTTGTTCCGTATGTTTGTCGTGTGGGATAGTCGTGTGCAATCTTGAAAAATCAACTTTAAAAAAATCGAAGCAAACCTTTTCAGATTTTGAGAATCCACATTTTGTCAATTCCACTTGTCCCAAATACTTTCTATGAATATAAAGAAATTCCTTCCTTGATTGTAATAAGAATTATACTTTTTCATTGAGGTAGGGATCTGTAGGTACATTTGCTGGAGCCAGCATTAATTGTTTCTTAGCTTTGGAATCCACTGCAAAAAAGGAATGGACATGTCTTCAGGTTTTAGAGTTGATAGTACCGATGCACGGTTTGGCAGATTTCTTTCTCATCTAGGAAACAACAACCTCGCGCTATGACTCTGAAAGACATTCAACATATCCATTTTGTCCTCTTGCCCATTTATTGGCATATGCTTCGACAACATCCACGATGATTTTAATGTTTCCGATTGATAGGAGGCAGGTCATGACATTTTGGACTATATTTGCATAACTGATGAAGGTTGTTATTGTCAACAACATTCACCTGTCATATGGCCTGCATGTTGGTAGCAGTATGATCTGTGAGTAAGTGAGTGAGTGAGTTGAATTTAACAGTACTCCAGTTATATCACGGCGTGTCAGCTTAATGGGGTATGAAAGCCCCAAGTGATACAGGTCTTAGACGTTTACTACTTCGGTGAAACCGACGAGCACAGGTATGATGCTAAATTGAGGCGAACCTGGATTCGAACACACGATCATAGGTTTCTGGCGTGCCCAAGGGACGCAACTCTGCACAGCGAAATGCTGCGCCTTTGACGACTGGGCCACCAGTGCCCCCAGCAGTATGATGAGTTATGGCAGGCACAAATAGTGGAATTTACATCATGAGCTGCCAAGTCCACGTTCCGCCACACGTTCCTATCGGTGAACAGCTTGGATTAAATAGTGTTCGTATAACAAAATGAGAGTGTTTGAAAGTTGAAACTGACTTTTGCCTGAGAATGTTACTCAAGTTTGATGTATCAATTCCCTTGTTTTCACATTTCAAATTCAGGAACTATCAGTCTGTTTCATATACAGCATATGTACAACATAACTTCGTTATATCCGCCAGTTCGTTATAAACCTAGTATGTTGTTGTAGATTTGCAACACATGGAACTGTAAATCACTTTGGTGGTGAAACAAACATTGGTAACCATTAGAACTGTAAATCACGTGGAGGATCTAACATACATTTGCAATACGTGGAACTGTAAATAACGTGTGAGGTGTGAAACATACATTTGCAACACACGGAAGTGTAAGTCACGTGAAAGATGTAACATACATTTATATTACGTAGAACTAAATCACGTGTGGATCCAACCTACATTTGCAACACGAGGAACTGTAATTCACTTGGGAGTGCAACCTACATTGCCAACACGAGGAACTGTAATTCACTTGGGAGTGCAACCTACATTTGCACCTCGAGGAACTGTAATTCACTTGGGAGTGCAACTTACATTTGCAACACGAGGAACTGTAATTCACTTGGGAGTGCAACCTACATTTGCAACACGAGGAACTGTAATTCACTTGGGAGTGCAACCTACATTGCCAACACGAGGAACTGTAATTCACTTGGGAGTGCAACCTACATTTGCAACACGAGGAACTGAAATTCACTTGGGAGTGCAACCTACATTAGGAGGGTCTACTTCATACAGGAGCCAACGCCTGTTATTTGGATTTGAACACTTGGAAAAATCAGGACAATGTACAATTGTCATATTGCAGACAGACTCCATAACACTCCAAATAGCAGGTCTTGTAAATGGGTCTCCAACTGTTTGTTCGCAATGCCATTTTGCCTTTGTGTTGTAAATTGATTAATTTGATCTTTTCGCAGCCCACAAATAATCTATAACGTCATTGTTAGGGAAATGTGGGTCCCGAAACAACTAGATACACACAGAGATAGAGAATCAAATGTCATGCACTGTGTAGAGAGAGAGGTGTTGACAGTCTAACAACCTTGGCGTCTTACTGTGACCTTTCTGAGACACTTCCCACAAAGCTCCAGGGTTCTGAACTCGCTGGCAAGGGTATAACAATTCTCGCTACAGTCTGTTCTAAACTAACTCTACCGGAACATCCAGAATAAGTTTAAGGAAACTATTTCTCGAAAAATCAGATTGCACTCAGAGTTAACATTTTATGTATATGTGAATAACATGTTGAATTCCGAAGGTTTATCCTGGATATTAGGTATCGTACACGTTAATGGTTCTCTGTTCATGCCGTTGCCTAACTTCACAGTCAATTCGCTGTATCTCTGCTCATGCCGTTGCCTAACTTCACAGTCAAGTCGCTGTATCTCGGCCCATGCTGTTGCCTAACTTCACAATAAAGTCGCTGTATCTCTGCTCATGCCGTTGCCTAACTTCACAGTCAAGTCGCTGTATCAATGCTCATGCTGTTGCCTAACTTCACAGTCAAGTCGCTGTATCAATGCTCATGCTGTTGCCTAACTTCACAGTCAAGTTGCTGTATCTCTGCTCATGCCGTTGCCTAACTTCACAGTCAAGTCGCTGTATCAATGCTCATGCCGTTGCCTAACTTCACAGTCAAGTCGCTGTATCAATGCTCATGCCGTTGCCTAACTTCACAGTCAAGTCGCTGTATCTCTGCTCATGCCGTTGCCTAACTTCACAGTCAAGTTGCTGTATCTCTGCTCATGCTGTTGCCTAACTTCACAGTCAAGTCGCTGTATCAATGCTCATGCCGTTGCCTAACTTCACAGTCAAGTCGCTGTATCTCTGCTCATGCCGTTGCCTAACTTCACAGTCAAGTCGCTGTATCTCTGCTCATGCCGTTGCCTAACTTCACAGTCAAGTCGCTGAATCAATGCTCATGCTGTTGCCTAACTTCACAGTCAAGTTGCTGTATCTCTGCTCATGCTGTTGCCTAACTTCACAGTCAAGTCGCTGTATCAATGCTCATGCTGTTGCCTAACTTCACAGTCAAGTCGCTGTATCTCTGCTCATGCCGTTGCCTAACTTCACAGTCAAGTCGCTGTATCAATGCTCATGCTGTTGCCTAACTTCACAGTCAAGTCGCTGTATCTCTGCTCATGCCGTTGCCTAACTTCACAGTCAAGTCGCTGTATCTCGGCTTATGCTGCTGCTCACTACACAATGTACTGGTCCGCTGCTAATGCCATTGGTTAATTACACATGTTACTGGTTACTCTGTTCATGATATTGGTTAATTAGACAAAGCAAAATACTGGCTCTCTGGTCCTGATATTGGTAAAAAACGCAATTCACTGTCCCTCTGATAACGATATTGATAGGGAAGCGTATTAATCCCACAGTCTAAAAACAATTTATCATCTACGTAGATAATACTTTCATCCCCGTATGTGATATTATAATCGTACGTATAGTGTCGATTACTCGTGTAAATATTGATACCTAGATGAAAATATCTTCTACGTTGAAGTGAGCAGTATCACCTAAGTAGAAAAAAGCATCATCTGCGTTGATTATAGTATCATCTACGTAAGTGTAAGTATCATCTACGTAGACTTAAGTATCTTCTACGTAGATGATATTTTCATATTAAATTTAATTCACTTTAATATTAGCTTGTCACAAGATTTTATAAATGAATAGTTTGTTCAGTAAATATGGGTAGATCGGTTGATGGTCTTCGTGCGTAATGTATCAATCTCACTATCTAACAACGTAGGCATCCCATGAGTTCTGTTATATGTCTATTATGGCGGTTCAGGACTCCCATACATTATAGTGTCCTAAATAGTTCATTTCAAGGTCAAGCTGTTGTTTTTAAAACTGAAAAATATGAAAGTGGAGTCAAGGAAGTCATAAATGAATGAACACCATGTAACAATTTACTGCGCAGGAAAAGCTGAATTTATATTATTTGGGGGACAATCGAAGAGAGGTCAGATAAAGCATCATCGAGTCCCAAATGTCCGACCACGATTTTTAAATATCAAGGTTATGCACGTTCACAACATCCTCGGCGACTTTTATCGTTGTGTAGGCCGGTTTGCACATTAATTGTCGTACCAGAACCTCCAGCAACCTTTGCTTTGCTCTGCTTTGCTACCCACCTCAAAGGCCTTTACCCCGGGGCTGGACGAGGGCGTGTGGGCATAAGAGGAGTAGACTCGTTAATGATCACCCTCCGGTGCCACCACAACAAACAATCCCTACATTTACTGCGGGCATGACGTGGCAGTCTGTGATTGGGTAAAATAGCTGCTCCTTTAGTGTGTTTACAACACAAAATGGTATACATTTGGTTGATGTAAATGTGTGACTATACAACTGATCTATGCTAAATTGCTAATTACTATGATAGACGGAGTGAGTGAGTTGGTTTATTTAAAACTGCTTTAAACAGAATTTCATAAAATTACGTACAAAGAGAGATATGTTCCTGGATCCAGCAAATATACCACCAAATCCCTGTCTCAGAAATTAACCATCATTCCTAATGCATTGGCGAACTTTGAATGTTTTTACTGTGTTCGATTAAATGTGCATATTTCGTTTAATTTGATTGCCACAAGGATGGAACTTAGCATGGTGATAGTCACATGTTTTGTAGACGGACTGTCATGTCACAATCCTCAACAAGGGGGCGTTCAGGTCAGTACGTGGAGTGACCAGCGTGTGCCTGTTATCACTGCTCTACACCGCCTTGGTACAGACTGAATAAGTTTACGGATTCTGTCCTGTGGAATTCTCCTCCATTCTTCCTGCAACGCGTTGTGCAGTTGTGCAGGTGTCCGTGGCGTATGTTGACGTTGACGTACACGTCTATCGAGTTCATATCCACAGAAGCTCTATCGGGTTCTGATCCGGATATCTTGAAGGCCATGGCAAGACAATGACGTTTGAATTGTGAAGGAAGTCAACAGTGACACGAGCGTTGTCATGTTGAAACAACTCCTTATGTCCGTTGATAATCGGAAGAAAGTGACGTTGAAGTATTTGGTCCATGTACCGATTTCCTGTCAGATTCCCCTGAAACATCACCACCAAGTCAGATCTCTGTGTGCAGGATATGGCTCCCCACACCATCACACTTCCCCAACCAAATCTGTCTCCCTGTCGAACGCAGCTCGGTGCAAAACGTTCATTTCTATGTCGGTAGACACGCTGTCTTACATCTCAGCGTTGGAGAAATCGTGGTTCATAACTGAACCAGACTCGCCTCCAGTTTCTCAGAGTCCATGCCTGTACGGTGTTGCTCCATCGCATGCGTTGTCGTCTCATGCAAACGTCTCAATACAGGGACAAATAATTTCTATCTCTTGCAGACGATTCCTGATTGTTTGGTCCGAAACCTGTCTCCTCCCAGGCACACGCCCTGCAGTCTTGGGGGCAGTAGCATGTCTTTGACGTAGGTGGAAGACCCGGATGTAGCGATCTTGTGCAGGGGATGGTGACTCTTGTTCTACGTATTCTCGGTCGATCTTGGGTTGAATTGAGGCTGGTCTACCGATCCCATACACGAAATATGGTGCTCTGATGTACTTAGAAATGACGTGCAAATGCACACTGCGACTCTCCACCTTCAAGGCGTCCAGTGGCGAAGTTGCGATTGGCAGCATTCAGTCTCGGCATTTTCCAACTTCCAATAAGTCGACAAAAGTGTGACAAAATGTTGACTGACCTTTGACCCATTATAGTCATTGTCACCGCACATGGTTGTCACAACATTTACGTGTATTCTGCTTTTATTCTACTTTCCATAAAATTTTCGTACGGTCTTATGACATTGCTGTATAAAGCCGCTAAAGTTTAAAATGGTTGCAGTACACAAGATACGAACAGGCGACTAACATAATTCGATTAAAATTCTTTCATTTGTATTGAATGTTTAAATAATAAACAAAACCTACATTCTCATGATCTCCTATGCGTTTCAATTTTTGATGAGTGGAGTGTATCTATCTTCAGAGGTTCAAGACTATTTGTCAAAAAATGAAAGCAAATGCAGTCTGAATTTTACTGAGATAACAATATGTGAAATGCTGGACTTCCTCATAGATACTATCTATGTAAACGTTTGGGGTAAGACATTTAGGCAAGAAGTAGGCATTCCCATGGGCACAAATTGTGCTCCCCTTCTTGCTGATCTGTTTCCTTACGCATATGAATCGAAATTTCTGCTCGGATTGGCAAAGTCAGAACAAGGTAATTCAGTTCCAGGTATATCGATGATATGATCTCGTTCAATCACATCAAACAGCCAAATCCTTCCACTGGTATACCCACTTGAACTGGAAATAGACGAGACCGGTGAGACCGCTTCTCACCTGTTTCATATATAGATCTATGTGTAAAGATGTAGATAAAAAACTCTCTTCAAAACGCAATGACATGAGGGATGATTTCAACTTACCAATTATCAACTTTCCCTTCATTTCGAGCAATATTCCAGCAACTCCAGCCTTTGGTGGTTACATTTTTTACAACTTTTGAGAACATCTTGCTCAAAAGTTGTTTGATCAAGGTTAAAAGAGTCAAGGCCTCAAAAAAACTTTCAAAGGTTTTATGGTAAACATCTGGAAGACCAAATTCCAAATTCAACACGTCGGTGACAAAAATGCTGTCTGATGCTATTCCCTGTTTTGACTGTACCGTATTTTCTCGTGATTATTTTCAGGTGAACAACTGACTTGCCATTGCATGTGACTGGTGCTACGGGTGGTACAGGGTCCGTTGTTCATCTTTTCGCGAACACCTGGTGTCATCACTCTTTGTATATCGGAAGCTGTAGTTAAACTTCTTGGCCAAATGACCTTGTTTTGACTTTGCAAATACGAGCAGGATGTGTCATGGAATGCAACGAGCCCTTTTCACATAGGAGGGTTTCTTTAATCTTTGCGCTGTGAAAATGTTATTATATCTAGAGTGAATTTCGAATCGCGATCTAATTTATCCAACACCTTTGATTAGCTTCACAAATCTTACCTCTTTTGGGCAGAGTATCAATAAAATCGAATATTGAAAAGGTCAGTATTTGCCCACAGCATCTGCATACTTTAATTACTGAGTAAAACATTACAGCTAAGGATGTAAAGTGACGAAAAAGCAGATTTTTCTTAGGTCACAGATAAAGTGAGAGAGTTTGGTAAATCGCCGCTTTGGACAGAATTCCAGTTATATCACGGCGTGTCAGTTTAATGTGGGAGGAAAGCCCTAAGTGATGCCGGTCTTAGACGTTTACCACTTGGGCACAGGTATGGTGCTGACAAACCTAGAAATATACTGAATAACAAAAGTTCCTGTGACATTGAATAAGATTAAATCCAAAGTTATGTTTTTTTACCAAATCTGAAACAATTTCGGTTTGCAACAGATAAAAGACTCCTGTAAGTGTTCAAATGGTTTAATTTGCCATACTGACTTCAGAAAAGGCGTGATTTCATATAAAAAAACACATGAATATGCCAAAATGTCAGTTTACAAATCAATAGCGTTTGTGTCCACCTCTGATTGCGATGCAAGCAACACATCTTCGTCTCATAGAATGGACCAGGCGTCGCAGAAAGTCCCGTGGGATATCTGTCCATATCTGTTGGAGCATGTTTCGAAGTTCCTGGAATGTCTGTGGAACACGTGGTTGACGTTGACAGCGCCAATCCATCTCATCACACATGTGCTCGATTGGTGAGTGATCAGGGGAGAGAGCCGGCGAGGGGATGACATTCACGTTGTTTTGTTGAAGGGTATCCTGAACAAGTCGAGCAATATGAGGCCGGGCGTTGTCATGTTGAAAGGTAATGCCTTGGCCATGACGACGCAAAAACGGTAGGGCAGATGATCTCGTCGAGGTAGCGATGTCCATTGAGATTTCCCTCTACCACTATCAAACGGGTCCTCTGTCTTGCTGTAAGCCCACCCCATACCATAACGCTGCCGCCCCCGAACCGATCTTCTTCCATGACACAATGATTGACGTAACGTTCACCTCGACGTCGGTACACTCGAATCCGTCCATCGCTGTGGCTGAGGTGAAAATGAGACTCATCAGTGAATAGAACTTGTCCCCACTGCATGGTCGTCCAGCGTAGACGCTGTCTGCAACACTCAAGACGGTGGTTTCCTGTCGAAATGGGACGTCTGGCGGGTCTTCTAGCGACAATCCCTGCACATCTGAGGCGACGACGTACGGTTTGTGAAGATATTCGTCGAAGGCCAGGGATGCTTCTTGCAGTCACTGTTGCTGGCTGGAATCGATTTCGTAGGTGTGTTGTTCGAATCCAGTTTTCTTGTCGATTATTGGTTACGCGTGGCCTGCCACTCCGAGGATGGTCTTTGACTACATTCGTCTGTTGCCAACGTTGCCATAAACACCAAATGGTGTTTCTGTGGACGTTAAATTGTCTTGTAACATCACGTTGACTCGATCCTGCTTCAATCCATCCAATGGCTCGCAGACGCTCATCTTCGGACAGGCGTTGCATTTCGTAATGTTGACTAATTGCGTAATTTTGTTGTTTTTCTGAGTGGTTGTTGTCAGCGCGATGCTAAACAATGCATGTGGAATCCCGTTAACGCACATGTTTTATATCCATCCTTGGGTAGTGAAATGCTTGGGTTTGCATAAAAGTCAACTTTTGCATGGAATGCATGCTTTTCTGTAGCAGTTGCGTTTTTGTGACTTGATTCCATACATGTACTACAATATTGAAAACCAAACTTTACTCGTTTGAAATATACACAAAAATATTGGTGCCCCATAACTTTTGTTGTTGAGTATATATTCGGGGCGAACCGAGATTCGAACCTAGGATAATAATAAGAAGATGTTGACTGACATCGGGAGTGTATCCGGGTTTGCTGTCAGGAATACAGCCCTTCTGTCAATCTGGGTAATGCAGAAGGCTGCAGTGTTTGATAGTCTTCACATTCTTCGAAAAGTTCTGCGTGGGTTTGACAAGGCAGCGCTTCCTGGGAGAAGTCCCATTCGCTGCCTGGGCTGCCTGTAGAGGGGGCAAGGGTTCTGAGCTGATGATGAGCAAGGACAGCCTGACTGTGCCAGGATCACCCAAACCCTCTTTGCTGCATTTTCTATTTTTATCTGTAAATAATGTTAATGATGATGATGATGATGATGATGATGATTCTACTACTACTACTACTACTACTACTACTACTACTACTACTACTACTACTACTACTACTAATAATAATGACGCCTGGCTATGAAACTTATCTTTCGCTTGTTGTATTAGTAGACTCATTATATAACATTATTGCCGATTATTATTTCTATTTGAATGAACTTCTATGTTGGGCTTCGAGCAGTTTCAACATAGAACCGGCGTCATCAGGCATCAGATTGATCCCAGATGCGATATTTTTAACATCGTACCAGGGATATGCTATTGGAGACATGCTCTATGGAGACATTATCTACTCTCTAATTAGGGACCTTGGACCCTTCAAACTCAACAACAATGGTTACATTTACCCGGAATCATGCAGAATATCCCTCAGCGTATGGTCGAGGCCAAAACTTTATATTAAGATCACGTCCAACACCAAGCCTTAACGCATTAAAATTACAGAAGAAAGGGGAGTAAGCGGTGGGCAAGTTGAATATTCTATGGAGCAGATGGCACGAGAAAGGGCAAACGTACCGTCGTGACGTCATTAGCACGGATTAGGGGACGGGAAAAGTCAAAGAGTGTCCCGATATCACAAACGGACACATTAGGGACTTGGCGATACAATTGTATTGGGGGCATTCTAAAACCTCCTCGTAAGCCAACGGCTGTTTTGCTAATAGGACAATTGTTTGCTAACACGTTATGTCAAATAAAAGGTTAACAGCGCGCACTTAACGTCACGAGGAGATAATTCGCTCCACACTGAAATACATCATGTTATGTCTCCGTCATTGTGATGAGTGTTGGGCGTTCAATCGTTACATGTGTTTACCATTTCCTCTCCACTGTTGAGGAAATAAAAAACAATATGTCATCAAATGTATTAGTATTTGTCGAATGTCAAATTACATGTAACACATATGTATCCTGCATTATCTGTACCAAATATGTATGCTGCATTATCGGTACCACATATGTATCTTGCATTATCTGTACCACATATGTATCCTGCATTATCTGTACCACATATGTATCCTACATTATCTGTATAGCATATGTATCTTGCATTATCTGTACCACATATGTTTCCTGCATTATCTGTACCACATATGTATCCTGCATTATCTGTACAACATATGTATCCTGCATTATCTCTACCACATATGTATCCTGCATTATCTGTATAACATATGTATCCTGCATTATCTGTACCACATATGTTTCCTGCATTATCTGTACCACATATGTTTCCTGCATTATCTGTACCACATATGTATCCTGCATTATCTGTACCACATATGTATCCTGCATTATCTGTATAACATATGTATCCTGCATTATATGTATAGCATATGTATCCTGCATAATATGTACCGCATATGTATCCTGCATTATCTGTACCACATATGCATCCTGAATTATCTGCATAACATATGTATCCTGCATTATCTGTACCACATATGTATCCTGCATTATAAGTATAACGTATGTATCCTGCATTGTCTGTACCACATATGTATCCTGAATTATCTGTATAACATATGTATCCTGCATTATCTGTACCACATATGTATCCTGTATTATCTGTACCACATATGTATCTTGCATTATATCCACCGTATATGTATCCTGCATTATCTGTATAACATATGTATCCTGCATTATCTGTACCACATATGTATCCTACATTATCTGTACCACATATGTATCCTGCATTATCTGTACCAAATATGTATCCTGCATTATTTGTACCATATATGTATCCTGCATTATCTGTATAACATATGCATCCTGCATTATCTGTACCATATATGTATCCTGCCTTATATGTACAGCATATGTATCTTGCATTATCTGTACCACATATGTATCCTACATTATCTGTACCACATATGTATCCTGCATTATCTGTATAACATATGTATCCTGCATTATCTGTACCATATATGTATCCTGCATTATCTGTACCACATATGTATCCTGTATTATCTGTACCACATATGTATCTTGCATTATATCCACCGCATATGTATCCTGCATTATCTGTACCACATATGTATCCTACATTATCTGTATAACATATGTATCCTGCATTATCTGTATAGCATATGTATCTTGCATTATCTGTACCACATATGTTTCCTGCATTATCTGTACCACATATGTATCCTGCATTATCTGTACCACATATGTATCCTGCATTATCTGTATAACATATGTATCCTGCATTATCTGTATAGCATATGTATCCTGCATTATCTGTACCATATATGTATCCTGTATTATCTGTACCACATATGTATCCTGCATTATCTGTATAACATATGTATCCTGCATTATCTGTACAACATATGTATCCTGCATTATCTGCATAACATATGTATCCTGCATTATCTGTATAACATATGTATCCTGCATTATCTGTACAACATATGTTTCCTGCATTATTTCTGATACTTGTGCATCCTTCAGAATGTGTAACACTTGTGCATCCTGCAGAATGTCTACCACTTGTGCATCCTTCAGAATGTCTACCACTTGTGCATCCTTCAGAATGTCTACCACTTGTGCATCCTTCAGAATGTCTACCACTTGTGCATCCTTCAGAATGTCCACCACTTGTGCATCCTGCATTATCTGTACCACTTATGAAACTGATTCCGAAAAGATATTTTGCCTCCGGTTTCCAATATACTAGTATATACTTCCTCTTCCCCTCATCCCACGAAAACATTCCCTGGTTGTTATATCCCCGACAAGAAATTCTTAGCTCAATATCACAATACTACTATATCTTTCACATCATAACAACTGTAATAAAAGTATGATAACTATATTTAAACTTTTGAAGTAATCTCTTTCAGCAGCTTCAGCAGCTATCACAGTCTGGAAGCTCAAGTAGAAAGATGTCAAGGTTAAAGTCTTTAACATGTCCCTAAGTAAAGATCGTTCCACAAAAAGCTAAAATGTTTTACTGCTCTTTGGGACTTCCGGGCCAGGATAGGTCCCCAGCTCCACCTACTTGGTGTAATAGCTGAAAAAGTGGATAGCCAGGCTCTATGACTTGGCTGATTTCGTGCCATCGATTGCAGGGCTCGACACTCATACTTTCAGTCAATGGTTTGCCTGGTCCGAGTAAAGACGCCCACAGTGTATGTATTGCTGACTGCGGTTTTGAACAACATTCATCTGCGATATACACAATGACTGGCATTTTGTGTAGATTTCAATCACCTTGCTTTCAATTACAGTAGAATGGTCTTACTGTTACCCACTTTCCTACTTCCAGAGCTCCCAAAACTTGGTCTTGATGTAAAACGTTCTATTATCACAACACCAAGATAAAATCTCTTACAAATTTATCGGTTACATAATTTTTCTCCTTGCATAAATTTACATCAGTGTCAAAAATGATGTCCCTATTTTGACTTGTAACATCTGTTCCGCGTATGTATAGGTGAGCAATTGTCTTGCCTTTGCATGTGTTTGTGACAGATGCCACCGGGGGCCCAGCTACCCTCACCTTTACGAGAACACCTGGTATCATCACTATTTGATAGTGATTAATAAACAGATGCTCATTATATACCAGTAATCGGAATTGCACAAGAGAATCCTGCTTTTGGCAAAGATTTCTTATGCATATGGATTTTTAAAAAATAATAGTAATGAAAAATATAGTACTGATCACAAAGCAATGGCGCTTTGAATGTAACAAAGAAATAACCAGCAGCTTGAGTGCATTTAAAGTGAGTGAGTGAGTAAGTTGGGTTTAACGTCGCTTTGAACAGTATTCCATTTATATCACGGCGTGTCAGTTTGATGTGGGAGGAAAGCCCGAAGTGATACAGGTGTCACTCACGTTTACCAGTTTGGTGAAACCCACGAGCACGGGTATGGTGCTGACAAACCTAGAAACAAAATCGGGCCGAACCGGGATTCGAACCCACTATCATTGGTTTCTGACGCACAGCGAATTGCGGCGCCGTAGAAAATGGGTCATACGTGACCCCAGCACATACGTGACCCCAGCATCTACCCATTAAGTAAAGTAACGTCCGTGTGTTTTGATCTCCTTTAAGTTGACGTGTTTGGTTGAGTGTAGAGCAAACCTGAACCTTTAATCATTCGGGAATTTGTTTAATGGATAATATAGAACATATAGATTGGCATTCACTCGCATGGAATGTTGATGACGATGCAATACAATTGTTAGAGATTGTACGAACGCTTCCAGCCCAGCAGAAATCTCACATGTTGAGACACGAATTAAGTATTCCAACTAAACCTCGAAAGTACTCTTCAACAAATGTGTCAAGCCATTCTGTCAAGTCTTTCTGCCACTTCATATGGAATTTAAAGAAACACCTTATGTATATCTACTAGATACCTTACTGCTCTCAAAATGTACATTGTAAATTATTTATTCATAGCAGGGTATAACATGATTTCATTGTATATAGTCAAGTAGTTTCATTGATGTATTGTAAATAATGTATTTGCCCATGTAAAATATTCGGATTCAACTCTGGAGGAAATAAAGAAATTCATTCATTCCTAGTGCGAGGTATAGCCATATCAAAGGAGGCACTGAAATCGACACCACCATATGTGTTTCAAAGCCACATATTTTAGTATCGATTTTCCAATTATCTCTGGCATTATCGCAGGGATTGTTAACATATCAGGGCCCTTTTGTACAAAAACGTGAGTGGAACATGATTAACAATAAGGTTCAACTAGTGTAACGGTTGTGCAGCATTTTAAAGGCGGTGACACCACAACTAACTTGTAAGTTTACCCGCTTCTAAAATGTACTGTGTTTTAACACAGCAATTCTAACACGTCACGACATAATCAGCTTCCTAAAAATATCCTACATATTCTTGGTTGAATAGTACATGCATACCGTATTAACTTTAGTAAACTTTAGGTGTTTATTTTTATTGAAGTTTATCTAATATTGAATTATATTTTCATTCATTTTTTAAATTTCACTTGATTAATTTTGACTTTTTTCTGTTGTTTTATTTATCTTAATTCTTATTTCTGTTATTGGTAGTATTTAGTTATTGTCAGTACTGTTTAGTTTGGGTTGTTTTAGAATAACCACACACATTTGGCGACAAAAACACCTTTCATATAGGTACATACGCACACGCAAACTCACACGCAGACACAGAAGCACACACAAGTTTACCAACTCACAAACTCACTCACTGACAATCATGTCACAGTCGGTTGGCAATGTACGCGAACGCTTTCTAAGTAAACATTTCTGCTGTAGCACTTGCAGTGTATTTGGATTTACCTTGTAATGTCTTACTGACTAACGACGAAATTTAAACCTGATGTATGAAATAACGTGGTGTTACATACTTAAACAAATCCCTAATGTGTTCGCTCCATTTATTCAAATGCATGTTTCTCTTTTTATCAAAGTGTTTGATAGGCATTACTTAGAAGTTGGTGGAAGACAAGATAGACACAATTTTTATGGATAAAATTCACAGTATTAAAGAAGTTGTTATCCATAGAAAATGTGTCTATCTTGTCTCTTTTTACTGATCGACAAACATAACCCCACTACTTGTGGTTCGGAAGCTGTTTTACTCTAGGCCAACCGTGCAATTCCTTATTTGGTAATTATATTATTGTATTAATTTTCTTTGAATGTCAAAGGTTTCACAATTAGCAGTACCTAAAGGCGTAACTGGCCCCAGCTGGTGGTGTAGGTTGTTAATTTCATTGCTGTCACGTAATGCTGACACGGTTGCTGTCAATCACCTTGTCGTCTAGGCTGGATGTTTCTCTACTTGTGAAATCCGTGATTACCTGTAACTGAAAACATCTACGATGGAGGATTGCACTTGACAGAAATTGCGATTCCTCCTATAAGATTAGATTCAGTGTAACGTGTTTAAATGCACTGCACTGTTGTCTGCTAGACGTCTTACTGATAGATGTGTATAGTCTGCTAGAAGTCTTACTGATAGATGTGTATAGTCTGCTAGAAGTCTTACTGATAGAGGTGTATAGTCTGCTAGAAGTCTTACTGATAGATGTGTATAATCTGCTAGACGTCTTACTGATAGAGATGTATAGAAGTCTTACTGAAGCTGGTGTATAGTCTGCTAAACGTTTTACTGATAGAGGTGTATAGAAGTCTTACTGATGCTGTTGTATAGTCTGCTAAACGTTTTACTGATAGAGGTGTAAAGAAACCTCCACTTTCCAGACAATTGCTGTTGTGGAGGTATTTTAATAATGAAAGTATGTAATTCTAAAAGAGATATTATAAAAGGGATATTAAAGATTCGTTTATCGGGACATTTAATACAGGACTGTCCGGATTAGCGGGTATTCCCTTAATGACATTTAATTCCATCTTCTGTAGTTCTACACATAGCGACTGGGTTCTTCCGAGTATATCACTAGCATACAAATTACATCCTCGTCTAAGGTCAAGAGGGGAAGTGTCCATTGCTGTTGTTTAGCGGTCAGTGGTTTGGAATGCAATTGACATATAGTAATGTCAGTTAAATTTTGATGTAGGTCAGTGAATGAAAAAATACAAGCAGTCGAATCAATTAATTACTAATGGCAAGTATTAACACAACCGCTCATATCGCATTAAACGAGCCGAAGTAGTTGTTTGGAAATAGTCTCCAATTTGAGAAAGCAGACCTTGTAATTAGTGAGAGCGGGTGGCTGCTTTAACGACAGCTGTCACTTTCTCACCGATATGGATTACTTGAAATCAGCATGCTACAGACATCATAGCCGCAAAACCGACTGTGTGCATTATGTAGTGTTGGCACCTTCATCCATAAAAGATCTCAGTGATGAAGCCTCCGCCGTCAAATTTTAGAAGACAGTTCCAGTGCAAGTGAATTCTCTTTTTAAAAAACCCACAAAAGTATTCGTAAAAAGTCATTCATTGACATATTAGGAAGCGTTGGCATGTCTTGTGTGTAAATGCGATGAATCCTTACATCTGGTGCGACGAAAATGTCCGAAGAGGGTGTTATTAATTATATAAATATATTAAATTGTTAACTTAAACGTGTTTGTCCACGGTGTTTACCATTCCATTGATAACTTTGTACTGGCCAATCAGCAAAACGCATTTTCCTAAGTCTATGACAGTCATCAAACCATGCGTCACACCATGCGTCATGGTAATTGCATGTTGCTCTGTATTAACAGAATTAACAAATGTCTCTACATTAATAATTATTTGACTTATATGTAAACATGTTCTTCAAGTTTGTCCATTTACCAAAGGTCACAGACCCCTGCTTATTTAAATGACTTGTCTCAGGGAAGCAACTTGCTCAACTCAATCAAGGTTTCTTGGACTTTTTTTCACGATTACGCAATTACTACTGTGTGAGGCTCAGCCCTGAACAATCAAGTAACTTCTATCAACAGTGTATTGAACATTGCATCATGCCATCCTACCGGGTACCCGTTCTACATGTGGGTAGCTCATAGGAGTGCAGGGTAGCACGCACAAGAACACCCGAGAAGAAATTAACTCGTTACTCGGACATTCCCCTCTACTTATTGCCTTAGAGACTAGTGCAAGAATATTTTCGACAGATCATGTTTCCAACACAAAATGGAGATTTCTTTAATACATATTACCACTGAGTGATATTTCCAGGAAAATATTACAAGCCAGGTGAAAATTTCGAAAAATATATATTAAGCCTGTTATTTCTGCATATTTGTGTTTCCCACGGTTTGATTTCTTGTTTCATTTTTCTTTTATTATTACTTACTATGAATATCCCAACAGGAAACAAAGTGTTCCTATATGCTATGAATATTTGAAAATATTTATTAGTTAATTTTCACAAAAGGTCAACTGTTACAATCCTCAAACCCTAAAAGTCGACTAAAATGTGTATCGAATGGCCAGGCTTTGGGTCTTGGGTGATTGGCTCAGAGCATTGACCATGCTATCAACATGGGCAGCTGGTTGGTGTTCCAAGACTGGTACGTTGGAGGGGTTATGATATCAGGGTAGTAGTACCAACTGCGATATCTTTGTCAATGTCGCCCAACTCGCTGTACAGAGAAGCAACCCTCGTTGCCAGGGGCATACTCCAAAACTCAGCACTATGCTAGGCATTCCATGTTATTCTGACAGGCCATCGTGTAACTGGAGTGGTGTTCAAAGTGGCGTTAAACTCAACTTACACACTCATTCTTTTGAGGTACCGATCATTTGATATTCCACCCCGACCCCACCCCCGCCCCCAGAACATCAAATGGTCGGTTCCCAACTTGAATAAAGACTAAATCGAAGGTTCATATCAATGTTTATTTAAATGAAACTCGCTGTCCAGCAGCTGTGTTAAAGGTGTAACAATTGTATACTATATAACAAACATGATGGACCTTCAGTTTTTACCTCAACAGGGGTTATGTTGTGGGCGCGACAATGGTACTAAAGCAAATGCGACCATACCGACATCGAGAGGACACTGCTGAGTCAAACACGTATCAAAGACAAACGACACTCGATTATAAATTATCATACAAATTATCATATAGATTCTCATAAGGCATTTGATACAATGAAGAATATATTCAACTGGTGGCATCATAGCACTGCCACAAGTGTAGAGATCATATAGACACCGAGTTTCTCAGTTCATATCACAGACCGAGATCATAAGTTCATATCACACACGGAGATCATCCGTTCCTATCACATACCGAGATCATAAGTTCATATCACATACAGAGATCAATACTTGTCGTCAAAGGCCGAGATACTTTCTTGTCACAGATCAGGCTAACTGTTTATGTATCACAGCTATGTTAATCTTGTGCGAAGTCAATTTATCACATGTCCATTGGGTGTCATGTCCCTGAGCATGACCAGAAGGCACCACATGGTTATGTCCCTGATGTGTCGGTTACAATCTGAAGATCTGCTTGATAATGTTTGTGTTCTTTTTCCTGAACTTGAGAGCGGAGAAGACGACATGCTGAAAGACCTCCTTCAAACCCTTGTGGTCGCGAGCAGAGCACTCCACATAGCAGTCAGCACCAATGTCCTTGGCCAACTGGACACCCTCGTCCGTGGAGACCTCGCTGTCTTCATTCCCGAAACGGAGATCAATTTGGGTGCCCACGAGGATGACCGGTCTCTTCTGTTTGGTGTGTTTGGAGTGTCTCTTCAGTTCAGGCATCCACACGTCATTGATGCTGGCCAACGTTTCCCGGTCACAGGTGGAGAAACACAGAAGCAGGACTTCACTCTCACGGTATGTGAAGGAACGGAGATTCTCAAAGTTTTTCTGGAAATAAGAAAAGGAAAGGTAAATGTATGACTCTTGTAGCATTACGACTGACAATATTTTTGTTATTTTTCATTTGAGAATATCTTAGCCATGCTGTCGTAGCCTAGCACTGCAGCAAGTATACATTTTCCATAACGAGTTTGAATCAATAGCGAACACAATCTTGTTTCTTCAAAGAAAGAATTGTCATACATAAAATACATCAGATACCAATCGATAGATCATCGTTCAAATATTTTGCTCACCTCTCCTGCTGTGTCAAACATGCTGATAACAAACTCCTCCTCAGCTACATTCAGTGGAACGACATAGTTATCAAACACTGTGGCTTCATAGTTCTCCTTGAAGGATTTCTGGGCATAGCTTTCGGAGATGCTGGTCTTTCCGACCATCCCGTCTCCCATGATGGCACAGGATATGTATTTCTGCGAATCAGCCTTCATATTGCGACCCTTCATAGTAATGTAGTTCAGTCAACGTGTGCCAATTCTTGCCAAGCATACTTGCTTATATAGACAGAACTGACCAATTACGAGCAAGAACACTCACGCCACGGTTGTCACGTGGTTTAACGATGCCAGGGGACTGCCAGATGGACAAGGTTGCTGTATTGGAAACACGCGCAATGTAAATCATCATGGTCTTAAGGAAATCTTACAAGGTGTTATTAGTATTTACTTGTCTGGGGAGTTATGACAATGTTTACATTGTCTGATTGTTTGGAGCTTCTGTTATTAGAGTTAGGCGACGTGGCTACTAATCTGCCCGTTGAAGACAGGCGACGTACAAACCACTTATACAATCCTAGCTTGCTTCAAGACGTTCAAAGTGTGTGAATGTTTTATGTCACGTTTAGCAATATTCGAGCAATATCACTGCGGGGGACACCAGAAATTGGCTTCACAGATTGTACACATGTAGGGAACTGAACCCGGTCTTCGGCGTGACGAGTGAATGCTTTAAACACAAGACTATTCCACCGTTCAAAGAGCTTTTGTTGGTCTTTTATGAAAACTTTCACCGAAATTTTGGTAATGCATTCATTTCTAATGACGATAATAACAAACGGTTTAAAGATCTATAAACCTTTTGAGCCGAGGTGTTAAAATACCCGAGAAATGTTGCTGCTTGATTTATTGTATTCCATTCGCACCATATATATTTTTTCGGTAACTTTGATAGTGACATGGTTGTTTTCTAATCCCGGAAATAAGTGAGCAGTTGGCAAACTAGACATAAACAATCTGTCCGTATCATCTGAGTCATGTGTATTGACTAGCTGTTGTCGTTCAGGAATATCATCCACACGAAGCTGCTGATACAAAATGGATCAGCCTCAAGATACGCAGTCTTGTGGCCAACCAAGGTGATTGCATGGCGCTTCAGTAACTAATTCCATCAGAGTTAGTTGTTAGCGGCGCGACACTGAACGGGGAAAACACCTAAGCGAGTCTGGTTTAACGTATCAGTCTGCAATGTTCAGTCTGTATGACGTGTACATAATAGAGTCTGAAAAGTCAAACAGGACTGATAAAACGTCAACGACAGAGAATCAGTCTTGATATTCAGCCGAAACAGATTCCATTGGGCGTGACAGGCAGACTAGTGATGATATTCAGCCGAAACAGATTCCATTGGGCGTGACAGGCAGACTAGTGATGGAATTAGTGATGAAGCAAGGTATTCGCGAACTGGTTCAGCAAGTCCTGCTCTACCGGCAGTACTCGACACTCACACAGTTTGCATAAAAATGAAAACGTTTGTTTGTTTCCTGAAACCGCACAACAGTAGGCCTGCCATATGGCAGCATGAAACATGCCCCCACATTCGCTGAACGCTGACATGTTGGACATTGACTTCTACATCATATTATTGGTTTGTTTGTGTGTTGTTTAACGCCGCACTCTTCAATAATCCAGCTATATGACGGCGGTTTGTAAATAATCGAGTCTGGACCAAACAATCCAGTGATTGACATCATGAGCATCCATCCACGCAATTGGGAAATGATAACATGCATCAACCATGCCAGTAAGACTGACCACCCGATCCCGTCAGTCGCCTCTCACGACAAGCATAGCCGCCTTTTACGGCAAGCAAGGGTTGCTGAAGACGTATTCTACTCCGGATCTTCACGGGTCTACATCATATCAAGATCGTCAGAGTGATGTTAGACATTGACCTCTACATCATATTAAGATCGTCAGAGTGATGTTAGACATTGACCTCTACATCATATTAAGATCGCCAAAGTGATGTTAGACATTGACCTCTACATCATATTAAGATCGTCAGAGTGATGTTAGACATTGACCTCTACATCATAATAAGATCGTCAGTGTGACTTTGGACATTGACTTATACATCATGTTCTAACCGTCAGAATGATGTTAACCTGCATACATGTAGTTCAACTGCACTTGGTTCAGTCCTGCTTTCATATTTTTATATTCTTTTTTTTTTTTTTTTTGTTATTTAACGCCGCACTCAACAATAGTTTCTCATTATATAATCTAGTAGGCGAACTCGACCGTAGGCTAACTCGAAAGTAGGCTAACTCGAAAGTAGGCTAATTCGAATGAAGGCTAATTCGCTCCTCCGTGTTGATGACCAGACGTAGATAAGAAATCCTTTCCCTTTAATACTTGTTTGAATCCTTGCCTGTAATGCTGGTCAATACAACGGACATAATTGACTCCTGACTGAAGTCGCATATCGCTATGATTTACAGTACATTTCAATTGCAGGTTTAAAATGACATCTCCAGGACGTGAATTGGATATCAATTAGTACAGTCACAACAATTCAGGTCAAGGTCATTTATTGACGTCGGAAGTCGTTGTTACAGTTATCGCCTTATTACGTCGCACGTCCACCGACACTGAATAGAAATCGTCAAAACATTCAAATATGCAAATTTGCATCCGTCAAAACAAAACGATGACATTTGAAATGCAATGAGCATCACATAGCCTCAAGGAATCGTGTATGCGTATTTGAGTGAATGAGTGAGTAGGGTTTTACGCTGCTTTCCAAATATTTAAGGAATATCAAGGCGGGCGCCACTAGAAATTGGCTACCAATACGTAGCTTAGCTTCACAATTCTTATATCATATTTAAAAACTTAACGCTTCAAAGTTGCGTATTATAATCAGAACGCTGTCCAGAAATAACTAATGGTTTCATTCCTATGTGAGTGAGTGAGTGAGTGAGTTTGGTTTTACGCCGCTTTAAGCAATATTCAAGCAATATCACGGCGGGGGACACCAGAAATGGGCTTCACACATTGTACCCATGTCGGGATTCGAACCCGGGTCTTCGGCTCGACGAGCGAACGCTTTAACCACTAGGCTACCCGACCGCCTCCACATTCCTATGTGTAAGAAGCACCGCAGTGAACCACGATGTAGCGAACGATGACTACATTGGGCAATAGATTTGTTAGCTTTTGCCAATTACCAACAACCTATAAACATTTGATTTAAGTGTATTTTAAACTGTTCCCACTTAGGTTTCCATTTCAAACAACTGTTCATATTGATATTAATATACACTATACCAAATCTATAATCATATATTATATTAAATGCCTCAGTGATTTATCTAGAAACTAAATGCGCATTATATTTAAACATTTTCCTCATCATTAATAATAAGGAAGAACTATTTTAATTTAGGAACTCTTGCCTTTGCTCTTAAGACCTGGTGATGGATATATGCACCTGGAAACAACACCAAGACACCACAGTTTGTCCCTTACTTCCAAATTAAAATAAAGACAGAAGCTTTTACTTTCACTTTCAATTTTATTTCATGTATAAAACATTAATGCGTATAAAATGGAAATTGCATATTGTTTACAAAAACGGTACTGGGCACTGGAATGCCGAGATATAAACTTGAACATAATTCATACCCACGTGACCCTTGTAAATGTAGTCACGTTGTGAAAACGGAATAACGTCACTCGCCTGTTCCCATGGATACCACAGAAAACTTCGATAAGTGGTGTCTTCTCTGAAAGTTGTCTCTGATTGCAACTTAAACTTTGATAATACAGTGTGTTTTGATATCTAATATCAAAATTCGATAAACAGCATCACAACTTGCCAAGGTGATTGAAAATGTCGAACAAATAGGATCAAAGGAAGTTACATCAAGTACAAAACGCAAGCACAAATTGGTCTGCCCATATGGGCATCATACTGATGAAGGCACTCAATGGTTTACTAAATCTGCAAAATATCACAGTTTGAGATTTCAAAGTCACTATTGGCTTTAGTGGCGCAGACAATACAGTCATTTTAAAGGAACATTGTTCGCGACTGCCCACTTCAACGTCTGAAGATCTTCTTGATAATGTTTGTGTTCTTTTTCCTGAACTTGAGAGCGGAGAAGACGACATGCTGAAAGACCTCCTTCAAACCCTTGTGGTCGCGAGCAGAGCACTCCACATAGCAGTCAGCACCAATGTCCTTGGCCAACTGGACACCCTCGTCCGTGGAGACCTCGCTGTCTTCATTCCCGAAACGGAGATCAATTTGGGTGCCCACGAGGATGACCGGTCTCTTCTGTTTGGTGTGTTTGGAGTGTCTCTTCAGTTCAGGCATCCACACGTCATTGATGCTGGCCAACGTTTCCCGGTCACAGGTGGAGAAACACAGAAGCAGGACTTCACTCTCACGGTATGTGAAGGAACGGAGATTCTCAAAGTTTTTCTGGAAATATGAAACAAAAAAGGTAAACATTTATTGTTTTTCAAGATCCATGAACATACATGTATGCGCTTAAACGTTCTGTAATAAATTAAGTAGAATGTATATTATATCTATAATACATGTGGCACAATGCCATTGTCAAGCTCATGTAATTGCAACAGTGAGCTACTCATAGGTAGTCAATGATCCATAATACATACATTAGTACAGCAAAAAACTAGACTGGTCTCTTTTAAACAAAAAGTGAACATATTTCTGGCATTATTGTCAGCTCACCTTTCCTGCAGTATCGAACATGCTGATGACAAACTCCTCCTCAGCTACATTCAGTGGAACGACATAGTTATCAAACACTGTGGCTTCATAGTTCTCCTTGAAGGATTTCTGGGCATAGCTCTCGGAGATGCTGGTCTTTCCGACCATCCCGTCTCCCATGATGGCACAGGATATGTATTTTTCTTCATCGTTCTTCATATTGACGTTTTTCATGTTCCTGGTGTAGTCTGTGCATCAACACCTGATGCCGTCTTAAACGTTGGTGGTCATATATAGATTATTTCATCCAATCAGAATAGAGCTTTGCGCATAGCTGGATCGTGAGTGGTGCAGAGCTATCTGTCACTCAGATCTAACAAGCTGATGTTGAAATGTAACCGAAATCGTTAGTTTGATTCCCTGGAATAGCAAAATTGAACATATTCTAGCGTGTGCGGTATCTCAATGATGACCTCTTTACTTGAGTTTAAATATGTCAGTATGAAACATGTAGCTCGTATCCTGAAGATTTTTTTTAAAATATCTAATTTGTGGGTACAAGGGTGTCTTCGCAGTCAAGATTCCATTCACAAAGTCAATTTTCTAGTGTAACAGTCAATCTTCCACTCCTTCTTACAGTCAAATTTTCAATCTCAAAGTCAACCTGTGGCTGTAAACCTAACAACATCAATATCTAGTCAACCCACATCTCTGACAGTCAACTTTTCAATCCCAAAGTCAACCTGTGGCTGTAAACCTAACAATATCAATATTTACTCAGCCTATTTCTTTAACAGTCACCTTAAACACATTTGGGTTCCATATTCGCTGCCATATCAGCCAGATAACACATTGAAACCACCAGGAATATATTACTCAATACCTGTTACAAGTTTGGGGACCAACCCTACTCCTGACATGATACGGGGCTTTTAATAAGGTTCAGGCACTAGTTTAAACTAGTCGATAAGACGGCGTCTATTTTTCACCTCTGGTGTCTTAGTGCACTGTACTTTTACAATAACAAATATGAAAGCATGAAGAGTTTACCAATGGCAACTTACAAGCTGAACCATAGTTGATTGGGCCACTGAACACGAGACGCCTCTCACCACATGTAGTTTTATAGAAACAGGCAGCATCCAGGAGCTGATCAGCGGATATCGATTTTCCATCAGAAAATGTCTCCCGGCAAGAGTGACTCATTGCGTTCAGAGGCTTGTACTGCCTCCACATCGGTGCTGACAACAAAACCATAAATGTTTGATTTTACGACACTTCACCGAATGCGGTCGTTCTAGTGTACCGATTCTCGCAGACCTACTTGTACATTTCTTCACCAATTATGTTTTCTATGCAGCCAAACACATTACACCTGAATGTGATGCGATATGATGCGTTCAAATAGGTGAAGCTGGCACTTCGGAATTAACTGTCTCGGTATGAATGCAGACGTATACATAACGTATTGACACAGTGGGTCTCATTTGTGAAACTGATACGAATAGATGATTTCCATTCGAACTTTCTGAACGTAATAATTACCTTACACCATGTGGAAGAACATAACGCTAAGCGCGGGTGGTCCGTGAGGGCTTCCGCAGAAAATGTGTCCGCAACTTTACATAATATGAGCAACAAAAGCTGTTTCCTGGCAGCGGACGCGATTTGATTTCCGAGTCCATTTGGGTCAGAAAATAGTTGTGATCTTCGTAGAGTATCTTATGTAGCTCGATTACAAGCAATCTAAGGCATTACGACTTTGTACCAGTGTCCTCTCAAACACCCCAAAAGCTGCTCTACAGGTTGAATGAAGAACCGTCATTGATATATCACCTGAAAATATAATTAATGACCAAATATCAACCTGCCACATATGTGTGTATTTGATAGTGATTGGGCTGAAAACGTCATTCGGATAGGGCGTTTGACAAGTTACAAGATAATATGACCACCAGGAGTGTGACACACTTGACTCATCTGTGCAACCTAAGACAGATCCATAGAGTTTCCTACAACCAG
The DNA here is from genome assembly GCF_022045235.1 of Haliotis cracherodii. Classification (NCBI taxonomy): domain Eukaryota; kingdom Metazoa; phylum Mollusca; class Gastropoda; order Lepetellida; family Haliotidae; genus Haliotis; species Haliotis cracherodii. The sequence goes on along the minus strand of NW_027266308.1, from coordinate 15,679,475 downwards.
GACTTGTGTCAGAATGAAACAATGAGACCAATAAGTACATAAACCAAACCGCTATTAATGTTCTGTCTGAAGATTATATTTCTGGGCGCTATTCTGGCTTCATTCGCATTAATACTCACGCATCTAAAGATATAACAAGAGGTCGTGCAGCAGGAGCTGATGACATCTATGTTTCAACGTCATGGCTGTTTATTAGTCTTTTCAGTCGGTCTGGTGTCAAAACTTCAAGGTCTGAAATGGGTCAATGAAAACAATCATGAAGCAATATAATCCACTGATTTCATGACAGTTTTTGAGACGATTGAATCTGATGTATCAGGAACTAGATATGATATTGTATATGCAATATTGAAATCAGACGCTCTTCTATTTCAAAGTATATACGTTGTGATAATGTATGGGTCCCCGCTCGTATTGGTCTGAGTTTGTTTGCTCATGACAGAACTAATATTGATATCACACAGTTTAAGTCATGTCCAAGAGTTTTGACAATTACTTTTCCGCACCCTTGCGACCCGTGAAGATCCGGGGTAGAATAGGTCTTCAGCAATCCATGCTTGCCGTAAAAGGCGACTACGCTTGTCGTAAGGGACGACTAACGGGATCGGGTGGTCAGTCTCGCTGACTTGGTTGATGCATGTCATCGATCCCAATTGTGTGGATCGATGGTAATGATATTAATCACTGGATTGTCTGGTCAAGACTCGATTATTTACAGACCGCCGTCATATAGCTGGAATATTGCAGAGTGCGGCGTTAAACAACAAACCAACGAACCAAACCGCACCATTGCACTCTGTGTGATAAGCGTTGTGGAATAATGGCACAATTCGATGCATGCAATCTTTGTGCCCTTCATTTCAGACTTACCGAAAGATTCGCAGGCGCAAACGAAAGTATGACGTCGTATTTGCCACTGTGAACTTTATACGTACAAGTCAATTATTGATAAGGATGGTTTTACAAATTGTTCAAATTGTAATGGAATCACTAATGAGACTTATGAAATACAGTTTGGGTATGTTATAAAATCTTTTCCCTTTCTATGCTAATAGGGCCAAATATACCAAATGGGTCCGTTCAAAAGACAATTTACAAATATGTCACTAACACAGGTAACACAGCATTATACAGTTCTAATCTCCTCTCTATTGACCAGATATCATTGTCGCTTGTCTGCACGTGATACGGTATCCATTGTTTTAAAACATGTTCATTTCGGCAGATGTAATAATAATGATATTAATAATAATCAGTAAAGATGATGCTCTTACTTGCTATCAGCATTTCTTTCCATACCGTTGACCATATAAAATTAATTAAACATTTAACAACTCAAATCTCAATTACTGGTTTCTGTTTCTTCTACTAATAATGAGGAAGTCGCTACTACTACTACTACTACTACTACTACTACTACTACTACTACTACGACTACTGCTGCTGCTGGACCACCGTTGCCCCATTCACTCTAGTAAGAGGCTGCTATTGTCTGTCATGATTGTAAGACACTATACTGTATAACGCTAACGTCGTAATCACGCTAGTGCCATGCACGGTGGTGTGGAGTATGGTGCGGAGTAACGCATTGCGGATTAACCAATCTCAGGTACGTATGATACCAGCTGAATAACATAAACCTCCCTAATAGCAATTGCCTGAAGTTTCCGGACCTTTTTGAACATTTGGTATGATCACTTTTTCAGAGTGATTCATAAACACATCCGCATGATATATTCGGAATCGTACAATGGCTTTTGGTGAAGATATCTTATGATTATGGAAAGGGTTGCTTTCGCTTTTTATTTACAGGATCCGGAAAAAGGAAGTTTCACTGTAATCTATTAAAGGAGAAGATCGATATCTATGGCAAACTAAGTTTATGTACTCAAGGCGAAAGGACTAATAGTTCGTTCGTGTGTATCAGCTGACGATTAGTCGCTGCTGTTTTATCAGCCTCGTTTCAAAACATCCAAAGATAACTTTTGTTTCTGAGCTAATCTTGTCACCAGAAAGTATCGAACCCACACACAGAACAGATACAATGGAGGATTTACAGCCCCAGTCTAGACCCCATGCCAATAAGAGCTCGTCCGTTTAGAAAGGTAAATCATCTTTGATCATCTAGGTTCTGTTGCCCGTCGCGGAAAGCAGGTATTGATGGAGTGTCCTGAACTATTTCAAGAGACATAATTACATCCGCAAATAAGATTTATTGCAGCTAGTCTTGGTACAAACAGTGTATTTACAAGTAAATTTCACTGGCGTTTCACTGGTGTTTCTACCGCCAAGGTATTATTTATTTTATTTTTTCATCTTGTGTTTTACAGTTCTTGTGTGGAAACATAAACGATCAGCAGTTCTCGTGAAATGAATTTATTTTTTTGCTTCTGAAAGATATGAAAGTGAAATATTATGTCTATAACTCCCAAACCTCCCAACAGGCGTGACTGAATGTATTCACTTTTAGCCTTGTGCAGGTTTTCATCATTTTTTAGGCCTTTTCCTTTGAGCGTGGGCTTCCTCATCTGGTTAATATTTCACCAAGCAACATTGGGAAACAAAGACAAGGGGTGTAACATCGTAAACGTATCCACTCCTGTGACCTTACGAGTAGCTCACAGCACACACACACACACACACACACACACACACACCACCCCCCCCCCCCCCCCCACCCCCACCCCCACCCCCCTCCCTCACACCCACCCACACACCCACACCCCACCACCCCGCCACACACACACCGTGTCGTACAATCTGCGCACGGCCTTAAGCGCACTACCACTCATGTGACCTTACGGGTAGCGCGAAAACCAGTGACCTTACGACTAACGTCTAGCCACACCAGTGACCTTACGAGTAGCGCACAGCCTCTCCAGTGACCTTACGAGTAGCGCATAGCCACACCACTGACCTTACGAATAGCGCACAGCCTCTCCAGTGACCTTACGAGTAGTGCATAGCCACACCAGTGACCTTACGAATAGCGCATAGCCACACCAGTGACCTTACGAGTAGCGCATAGCCACACCAGTGATCTTACGAGTAGCGCATAGCCTCTCCAGTGACCTTACGAGTAGCGCATAGCCACTCGTGTCGTACTATCTGCTTGTAAACAATTGAGTCTTGACCAGATAATCCAATGACACGATGGCGCGCTTCCAGATTTGGAGTTTCTATTTACGGGTTGTGATCAGGAACAGACCAACTATCCCAGGCATGAAGTCCGCGAGGTGCATCATATACAGGTATTCAGCAATAAATTATCAATTGTTGTACCTTGCATCTGCGAAAGATTCAGTGAAATACCAAATGATTCCGACATTGTCCAGAACTTGTTACCAGCCCCTAGGATCAGCAGAAAGCAAACTATACTGGTCATCATGGGTCGCCAATGGTCCTGACGAAATAAATGCTAATGATGGTAATGAATATAAGAAGTGTTTGTGCGAGATTTCTATGTCCAATCGAATAATAATCATTCGTGCTCCAAACATAACACTACATGTCTGACCATCTTTCAAGTCCTGTGTTGAAACGTATAAGAGCACGGGAACGGTGCTGATATAGCTCACTCGCTCAATTACAAAACCCCATCAAACTGTTATCACCACGAGTACATAATGAGTGCGTGAGTTAAACTTTTACTTCGCATCGGCAATATCGCGATGAGAACTAGTTAATCTTTTCTCGAGAGTACATAAGCACATTCACCGTATGGTCTCGGGATATTTCCATGATGAATTGGTCACATATTTTGCAAACGACTCCTATCACTAGCGAATGTCTACAAGTGTTCATGGGTTAAATCGAAACAATTCCCACTTCTTTGATCCTCTTAATGCTATCACTGACAGTTATTTAAGGAGCACATAAGGAGCGCCAGTTTCTCAATTTACCCCTGTAACTTCTTACTGAGGCAAAACAGATACATTGAAAAAATGGCAGGAGAGTATAGAGGTATACGGTGTTTATGACACTTGAATCCAGGTACACATGTTTTGTTGGCTGTCTCTATCCTGCTCATGACATATGATACATTTATTTGTCAGTGACGCAGAGGTCTAAGACGTTGGTCGTGTTGCCGCGTGACAGGATCCGTATATTGTCAGTTCAAATCCAATACTCGTTTTGATTATGATCCTTGATCTGCCAGTGCCACGTGCTGCCGCCGAGGAAGTATACATCTACGACCTGCTTAATTTTAGTCTCGCCTAGGCCATTAAACTGACACGCCGTTATATAACTGAAATATGCTTGCTCGTATTGATAAATGAACGGTTTTTTTTTATCTATTTGGGGCTTTTTTAGATCATATGATGAAAAAAGCCAAGATTTATTCCCAAATTAACACATAATCCGTTGGCAGTGACTGTCGTCCTTGAGCACAATCGATTCAAGTAAACGTGTTCCGTGGACTCATGGCCACCAACTCTCTCATGTCCTCGAGTGTTGTTTGTGCCATGAGATCACAAGTAGTCCCACATGACTCACGGCCAGTCACAACTCAGATTGGGTTTGAAAATGAAATAGTGATTTGTTGATAACAAATTTGCGTTTACAGATATGGGATGTTAGATGTTAAAATTCAAATATGGTTTTATACCTTTCAAGACAATTAATACAATTAATAAAAATTAAAAACGAATTATGAGTTATTTTCCAAGTTCCACATTGTATCACTCGTCAACGTACGATGACTTCTGAAAGGGTTTCTAAACATATGTTGTGAGGTGAAATTGGGTTTATCGTCGAGTTGCACTTATATAGCAAAATGCATTCATGTGTGTGTGTGTGTGTGTGTGTGTGTGTGTGCGCGCGCGGGTGTGTGTTGTTTTATCCCTTTAATACGGAGCGTCATGCAGGATAGCAACAAGTGTTATCTTTTAACCTACATGGTACGGCATGGCCAGGGACAGGACCAGAATATATTCCCAAGCTATCTATCGTATGCAACACATAGCGATGCACTCACATACAGAACTTATTATGCTTTCTTATAGATGAACGTTATATCCTGTGGTTAAATAATTTACAAAGTTAAATACTATTACTTATGCAAACCTGTAAATGCTTTAAGTGGTGTATCTATAGGTCTCTATAGCAACGTCAATCTACTGCTGTTGTTGAGAAGTACGCCTAGCGCAGTAGAAAACACACGTACCTCTTTATTCTTTCAATTAAAAGGTTAGATTGCGTCATCTTGATTGTAAAACACTTGTGTGAAGGGGAATGTATACAAACTCGCGATAAGTTCCCCACATGGGGCAGATTGTTGGCGAGGTGAGGGCATTATCCCAATGAAAACAAAACACTCTCCAAAATTGTCTATCAGTCTTATGTACTCACACAATTACTGAGCCAGCCTATGGAGGTCACGTTTATCACCACATCTTCGAGCAAATGTGTTGAGCTGATCGATCCGCTGAAACGGAGCATCGCACGTGCTAACTACTGGAGGGCAACATGTGCACGGGTCATGGAAATTAGGTCAAGTCTTTCTGTGACGACCGTATCGGAACCAGTGAGTGAGTGAGTATGGTTTTCCGCCGCTTTTAGCAATATTACAGCAATATCACGGCGGGGGACACCAGAAATGGGCTTCACACATTGTACCCATGTCGGGAATCGAACCCGGGTCTTCGACGTGACAAGCGAACGATTTAACCACTAGGCTACCCGCCCGCCCGTATCGGAACCAACATGTCGGAATGTGGACAGGTGATGAATTATTTAGGACTCAGAATACAGATTGATTGGTTGTCAACTCAGATTTCGAAATTTTACTTTACACGGATAACTCTGAAGACGATTAATGTCAGAATGTTTAACTAAGCATATTATTGTCTGATGAGAACACTGACACCGAAGTGTGTAATGCACGTCAGGATGTATTTGATGATCTCAGGGGATAGTAAAAAGAGGAAGTATTGACACACATGTATCTGAGAGAATGTTATATTCACGTAATTCCTAGATACTTTATTCGTATAAAGGTAACACTGAAAGTGTTCAGAAAGCTGTATTGGTAACGTAGTTAGCAACATATCTAGAAAGTAAAACGTCTCTGCCTGGTAGTAATCCCCTTCCCGAACCAACCCGTGAAGATCCGGATTAGAATAGATCTTCAGCAAACCAAGCTTGCCGTAAAAGGAGACTAACGGGATGGGGTGGTCAGGCTCGCTGACTTGGTTGATGCATGTCATCGATCCCAGTTGCGTGGATCGATGCACATGATATTAATCACTGGATTGTCTGGTGTCATCGTATTCCAACTGATTGGATAGATGGTCATGATGTCAATCACTGGATTGTCTGGTCCAGACTCGATTATTTACAGACCGCCGTCATATAGCTGGAATATTGCTGAGTGCGGCGTTAAACAACAAACAAACAATTGAACCTTCCCGAATCCGATGTGGCACACTTGGTATGTTGAGAGGCACAAATCGCAGTAATTCCAATGACATAGAGTCGTTAGCTGACAACAAACATGAACAGACCATTGATGTTATTTCTGACTGGGGTTCGAAACCAAACGCGTGAAGAGTACCGTGGTAATACTCTTTATCAAATGCTGTCTTCTCTTCAGTATTTCTCACGAAGGGGTTGTCATCAATTTCTTTGAGTCATCTTGTTACACGGTGTGCGATCGGTTCTTGATGTTAAGATGTACTTATAAACTTGGAAGGGGATAGGAGCAGATAGAGACGAGCGGATGTCGTCACTGAACAGGAGGAAGATGTACATTGGGAGACAGGTAAACTCGGATGAGAACTTGGATAAGATACACCACATACGCTCTGGGATACCCTCATCTACTTTATCGGGTTGAACTTTGCTCTTAGGTCAGGGGATCAACACAGATATCTACACAGTGGTTCCAAATCAAAGTTACAGCTGTCGACGTCAAAATTGCGAAAAGCAGTTGAAAGATTAAAAGGAAACACGCGGGTCGTCTCCAGTAATGAGGATCGCCTTGAAAAATATCTCGTCAAACTGTATGGGAAGTACATGTCATTGGGGGTAAATTTGATTGTCTAACAACTAAAATTGTGAATAATATATAATATTTCAGTAATGAATCTTACCATTGTCTCTATGAATTGTGATATACACGTGGGAGATTCTCATTACGATATAATGCCGGTGTGACATTGAAAATGGACCCGCGTTGAAAAGTGACCCAGAAGTCAGTATTCAACATTGAAAACATACCCGGTTTCAGTTTTCAACAGAGCAGGGTCAGTTTTCAACAATTGAAAATTGACCCTGTCAGCTTACCAAGTCGTTGAATAGTGACCCGGGCCTCGCGTTGAAAAGTGACTCCGATGAATTGTGACTTCTAGTGTAAATAAAAAGATTTAATGTTACAATCGATGAAATCTTTTTAGTGTCTTTATCCGGGTGTTTCTGAATGCGTATCTGCCAGCTTGCATCAGTTGTTTTACGTATATGTATGTCTTTTTGAGTGCGGTAGAGGGAAGGGTGGGGGCGTTTAATGTTTTATTAAAACGGGAAAAAAAAAGATTCAAGATATACTGGCCAAAACTATACAATCAAAAACCAAGCTACATTTCAATCTTCATTTTTGTTAAGATTTAAGTAATAAACAAAGTACTTTTACGAGCGGATATCAAAACGTTTTGAGCCTCACTCACTTAATGTTGAAATTCTTGTTAAACTTACAATTATATTTCAACATAGTCCCCTTCCAGTTTCACACACATGTTCCATATGGTTTTCCAATCATTAATGTCCGATATAGAGAAGTCCAGCAGTCAATTGTTGCCGTACTCAAATCTTCAACCCCGCAGGTGCTTTTTCAATTGAGGGGACAAGTGGAAATCACTGGGGGCTAGATCTGTAGGTCACAGGTCGAACCCACGTTCAAGAAAAGCATCCATCACAATCCAGCTGGCGTGTACTGGTGCGTTTTCTTGTTAGACAATCTAGAACAAGTACTAGCATTTGGGTAGAGAATGTGGTAGAGAATGCTCGTCGTTATCTACTTATTACAAGTGTTTTAGGCTCAAAGCATTTGATAATGTCCACATTTCTAAAATTCACTGTGCATGGATGTTACTACAATTTACTGAAGTTTTTGAAATAGTGCTGGTTTTGTTTCTTTTCATTTAATTGCGCACATCACTTTCCACAATTAAAATAGTATTTTATAGGAATTGTGTAAAGTGTAACATCATTGTCAATTTTTTAAACGAGTTCAATCGCTTTGATTTTGTGTTTTTTCGAAGAGTTGCCTTCATTGCCACACCCATACGGAAACAGTTCACTGACTTAATAGAACATTGCCCTTTTGGTCAGGTTTTCAGCTTTCTTATCTTGAAATGCTTATAGTATGCAGATGTGTCTTTGATCTTTACCTTTGTGTGATCTATTAAGTGTTTGACCTTTTCAGAAATAGTAAAAAAGTTTAATCTTTTGAAACCAAACTTGGAATTTTGCTGTTGGCGAGTCTGGTGCCGCCATCGCTCGATCTGCACTTTTGTTTCAAGTTGCAAATGATGGTAGTGGTCAATGTAACATATGTGATCAGAAACTTCTAGGGTTTATAATACAAAACTATGCATTTCTGATTTGCTTCACCCGCCTTGCATAAACCGTTGTTATTCCTAATCCTGATGATGATGTGATCCACCCTTCCAACAGAGATGCTAATTACCCAGTTAACACCCCCTGGCAACGTTGCATTCGTAGGTTACTATTTGGTTACTATGTAGACTCCCAGTAATGTCACGAGAACGTTTCCGTGGAACCATGCAACGTCTGTGCAACGTTCGACTTGTTGGCTGCTTTAATACGTTGTAGCAATATTACGACAACGTCACGTTGAGGGTAACGTTGGATGCCACTTTGCTTAAACAAAGTAATGTTCTTACAACGTTGTGGGCACGTCCTTTTGGTAGCTGGTAACACTTGCAGTCTGTCCTTTCAGACCTTTGTCATGCATTAGTTTAATGGTTTCTTTTGAGTTCGACCGAAAACGTCCCCATGCATCGAATGCGAATGGTGCTTTTAATGTTAGTGTTTTTTAACTAATCTCATTGATACTAACTTCTCACAGAATTGTTTATTCGTTTGTGAAGTGGGATTTTATATTTTGAAATATAACGGGGATGAAGATTGTATATAAATATACCAACTTGCGTGCCAACGCAATATGTATTTGCATCAATATAATTATATCAGAATGACCTCAAATTACAACATTTATATATTCGTGTACTGAAATATACTTGACATCATGTTAACACTTCGAAAATATAATCATTAAACGATATTCCTAACACCACCATGAACATGGGGACGTTTTAGGTTGAGAACGCTTTCGGTGTGCCTCTTTCTATTTACGGCTTCCAGATTGTAGGTGTCTCTCTCTCTCCCACACACATACATACATACATATATAATACTACCCTGCACCCACATACTTGCTCTAACACACATGCACCCACCGGGCCACTTTCGTTCAGCCCGAAGACTGGTGCCCCATTGTAACCAGCGTGGCGTTAGGGTTGAAATACTACCCAAAGCCACGTAAAACCCAATCAAACAAACATAACACACGTGCAAGCGTACGCACAGGCAGTAACTGGACAGCTGTACATGCACACACATTTTTGGACATTTCTAAAGTGATTGAGTGAGTGAGTTAATGCTTTACGTCACATCGGCAATATTTCAGGCATATCGTGACGACCATTTCTAAAGCCAGGAACCATGGCAATTTGTATATGTATACGTTAACACATGCCTATAAATGCGTGTCACCTCCAACCCTCATCCCGAACACACTGATAAATATTTGCACCAATTTAGACATGCTATAAAGAGTCTTCTGGTCAGCAGAATAAACCACAAGTCATAATTCAACGGAGTCACTTTTCAACGCGAGGCCCGGGTCACTATTTAACGACTTGGTAAGCTGACAGGGTCACTTTTCAACTGTTGAAATTTCACCCTGCTCTGTTGAAAAGTGAGACCGGGTATGTTTTCAACGTTGAATACTGACTTCTGGGTCACTTTTCAACGCGGGTCCATTTCAATGTCACACCGGCAAGGTTTGATATGCTCATGCAGCCTTTGGGATCTATCCATTCCGGTCAACTGTTACCCGTCACTGTAAGACCGCTGGGTTTGGCTGATTTTGCACAAATTCCTCACTGAGAGCTACTCAGGGTTGCGACTGCGGAGTAGATAAACAGCTAATTGTCGAAGAGGCATAAACGCATAAATCGGCTTCCGTTCGAAATTTCAAGCTATAAACGATGATTATTGTTTTATTTCCCACATCTTTGTTAGTGTGGCGTCTGGCATGTTGAATATCGTCTGAGTTTGGACCAACAATCCCTGGGTTCGAAGCCCCAAGTTTCATAGTCGATACTACTTCTATATGCAGTGAAGATAGGTGGTGTGCAAGCAGACTGGCGATCCTTGTACTCACACTAAATTGACGAGCAGAAAAAAAGAAGAATGTGTTATAGATATAGAATTCAAGCAAAACAGTCTTTTCTTTTATCAGAGTACTTTAATGGAAATGTCGGTGACAGTGGACTCAATCGTTCAGAGAAAATCAAGACCCTAATGTGACTAGTTCCACTGCTACTGACGTCTCAACCTTTGATCCGCCAGACACGTCAACCATCGATAGAACCTTGCCAGGCATACACAAGTGATAAAAACGATTTTACAATGAAACTTGGTGACGGCACAAATTTTGTGTGAGTGTTTAGCACAGATACATGTGAAATGATTTGTTTTGTTGCCTTTGATTTAAACTGATTTAGATTGTCAATTGCGGTTTGTCTGTACCGAACAGAACGTAAACAAGGTTACGTGAACATAAGTCATTGTAGGAGGTCCCCATCGCAGAAAAATGTTTCACAGTATTTGCATCTTTAGCTTTTCACACGATTATTGAAAAGACAAGACGTGAAATGAGGTTTAAAACTAATAACGAGCGGTCTCAGTTCTAAATCTGTGACTCGTTTCTGTTGGAACAATATGGGCGCCTTTATATATGAATATGTTCCCGTTACTTTTAATTCAGCGAGCATGACATGACCTCATCGGTGTCAGAATCAGAGATTACCGCCTCGTTTGGAATCAACAGACAAGGATCAGTAGCTGTCTAATTAAAATAGTTGTCTGACGATGGCATGACTAATCACAAATGGGAATCTGCATATTGTTTTTGCACTTGGCTAATTCAGTAGTTAGGTATATACGTCTGATTGGTAGAATCAAACGAATGGGTTAGCTTTGTTGGATTTGGATTGTGTGAAATTAGTGGATGGTATATATTAAACGTCAACTGACAGAGATTAACTATTTTCGATTATCCGACGATTCCATTTAATGTAAAAGTCAAAATAGCGGTGAAAATGATGTGAATGGATCACTGTGAAAATCAGTGATGACAACCAGGTATTCGCAAAAAGTGTACGACATTAATTGAGTTTTCGTCTAAAAAAAACCCCCTTCATTTAACTCTTCTTTAAAACGCCTGGCTTTATACAAAGATAAATAGGCATGATAATAGGTTTCTTCGTGCAAGTGGCACGTGCTACATGTAGAGCAATAAAGCGACAAAAACATGTTCCATATTTGTAAGAAATCTATGCTAAAAGGCGACTCGATTGTACGATTTCATATGTTTAGGAATCACTATTAAATAGTGATGATACCAGGTGTTCGCGAAAAGGTGAAAGTATCCTGCCCAACCGGTGGCATGCGTACAATTTTCGCGAACACCTGGTGTCATTGTGATTTTCAGTGAAGAATTCAAGTAATGTTGACTACAATTTAACCATTTACGGGCAGTGGAGCCTGTTTTTCTCTTGCGCATTCATTATGTTAAGCTAACATAACTGCAAGTAAATAAATAACATCTCCCATTAAAATCACTGTCTGACATTATCCATACAGAATACCTACTTATTCTATTATTTACGCAAATACTAAATCTATTTTCGAAAACATTACATGGACTCCGAAGAAAAGTGTAAAGTAAGTGTAGAGTGTCATTCAGGGATACGTGTTGTGATACGTGTTGATTCCAAAGTTGAAACGCGAAGCTTAACCCAGAAATCGGCATGTACAGAACTAAGTTGTGAAATCAGTAAATAACGATACAAGATTTATGAATAATTAACAAGTTTATTCACATATGATTAGGTTTACAATCACAAAAGACAATGAAATGGGTAAAATATTGGAAGCAGCAACAATTACATACACGAATATCTTTAATTTGTTCCAGTCGAATGTCTTGTATGAGAATCAGATAGGTTTTCCGTTGGGTAAGCAGATAAGACGCACGCTATGTCGTAGAAGGCCAGGAATTACACAAGTCTCTCTGTTATATAGGTTCAGCCAACCTAGAAACTGATGCATCACGGGACATCTTTAAACAATCAGATCAGTTTTTACAAAGGCTAGTAACTCTTCTGTGTGTCGCAAACCACTACCAAGGCGCGAGATTTTATGAGCGGTTCATAATTTCTTCCACTAACAATCACAAGAAATTAGCTTCAACTACATACTGCCACACAACAGAGGTGTTGGGTTGTTGTTATGTTATTTGCAAATTCAGAAAGGTTAAAGAAATACTCTCATTAAATTAATCAAAATGAATGTGTGTTCCTTTTCAAATGTTTTGGATAAGGCTATGCCAGAAAAGGGCAGAGAAACAAATACTCTTAAATAACCTGATTTCCTTAAATTTGAAAATAATAAATCTACAGCGTCACAAAATATTGCCATTATCATTAGCATCTTCCTTCCTTTAAAAATGGAAAGCAAACATAAAGTCCTGCATTCTTCTCTTGGGTGGGACAGTTTACTTTGTATTGAAGAGTAGAGGCTAACTGGAATAGAATCTATTTGTTTACTGACTAAAGAAATTGACTTCTCCAGTTGTAGCATTTCCACTGAATACTATCTGTTAACACATAATGTTTTCTGTTAACATATCAAGCTGAACAGTGTATATTTTAGGGAACAAGGATGCTACGTAACTTGTGTAATGAGTAAAGAAAATGGGTTCTGCAATTTGAGTTAAAAACGCTTAACATTTATGTTAGTCTATCAAATTAAACAGTGCTTTTGTAAGGGAAGGATTAAGAAAATGTTACTCCGATCCAGCAGTTGCATGACGATGAGAAACACAGGCTGTACATCCATTTCTATGTTTGAATGAGGACGACAATGACACATTTCTTGTGCCTGCTACTGAAGACATACTCAACACGTTTCAGGAGGCTGAAACATGGTACATGAATGTTACATAATATGTCTTTCCGAAACCTTTAGATAAAGTGTATGCAGTTCACAGCTATGATGGCTCTATTACAAGACAGCTCAAGATACAGTTACGCACGGCTGTCCACCTTACTGAACAACGTCACATAGACTAGACTTGGGACAGAGCTGTTACCTCAGGTCACCCTGGGCAGATGAGGTAGTGTGTCCAGACACTGACATGGCAGGCTGCTTCTTCCACTTCACACAGGCTTCTAACGCGGGCCTATAATCCCCATGCCCAAGTACATGAGAGAGGAGCCGCATCCCCATGCCAATAACCACTGGATCAAGTCCAAGACACTTGGAAAATGCCATGGAAGAAGGTCCTGATGAAAAGATAGTGAAGCGTTTTTATGACGATGTGAGTACAACGTGGATGGATTACGATGCAACAATGGAACGTAGGACTGCGGACAAACAACCATCCGATGCGGTGACATTAATCGCTAAAGAACAGGATAAGCAAGGCCCATAAGAACACATCTGTGTTTGTGACCCGCGTGAACAAATTGGAAGCTAACAACAAGGCCAAGCGTGTCCAACTTGACCTTAGTGCTCTCCCTCCGACCCGAAAACGTGTCTATCGGGAATTTAACAACGGGTCATCTCATTCATTTGAAATAAATATCGACAAAATCCTTTCCATAACAATAGTTAGTGAGTGAGTTAAAATTTAATGTCGCATCGGCATTATTTCAGCCATATAGAGACTTCCATAAGAATAAGAAATACGAAATATATGCTTAAAGCAGCGTCCATTGCACGCTTCCAGCTATTATCATGACCATTGTCAAATAGTGATGATACTAGTTGTTCGCGAAAAGGTAAGCGGTTCATGTCCGTCGCACCTGTCACAAATACACGCAAGGGCAAGTCAATTGCTCAACTATAAAAACTTATAACTTTTCCATAAAGATTCATAAACATATGTTTATGGTATTCTTTGCCGGTGGACTCTACTTTCAGCAGATATTTCGCATGAGGAGACATGCAGACAAGCCACTGATTGATATAAATGTCACACACACACACACACACACACACACACACACACACACACACATATATATATATATATATATATATATATAGTGTGTGTGTGTGTGTGTGTGTGTGTGTGTGTGTGTGTGTGTGTGTGTGTGTGTGCTTGTACTAGTCCGGATTGATGCCGATTTATAGTGCTAGCTCACTGAGATAGCAGTTTAACATGAATACCCCACTCAGACACAGTATACTGACCCTGAGTCGACCAGTCCTTGTTTTAGCCCCTTAATGCCGAGCAACAAGTAACAACAAGTACCATTTTTTACGTCTTTTGGTATGACGCGGCCGGTGATCGAACCCCGGGCCTTCCTCTCTCCGGGCCAGTATAAGCAGTATCATATGAAATTCATATTGTCATTAATAACAGCGCAACGTTATTGGAGGGCAATAGTACAATCGACACGCTGAGATTTCTTATGAATACGGAAAGGGTTTTTGTCTGTTTATATAAACAGCACTAATCAATAATTCAATGTGTGTGAGGATAAACTTGAAAACAACTGAAGTCAATGCCATTATTTTTTTTATTATTTAGAAAGGAGAAATACATTGCCAATGTTATCTCAAAATTTAAAACAAATTCGCATTATAATCAGTGAAATGGAACGTTTGTTCTAAAAAAGCCCATTGGCATTGGCATTATAATATGGGTGGCATTAAAACCAAGGATTTTTGCACTGAGGAAATCCGTTCTGAGAAACATATTGCATTAGAACTAGAGTGACGGTGTAACCAGGGCGGACCAATTTTAACCAGGGCGGACTTGTACATGTTAAAAGCCTTGCTATAAATGTCATGTATCAATTAAGTGTTACATCTTCTTCCTTTTGCACGAATTTGTACAGTGATGGTTCGTCTGAAAGTTCTTTGCTCAACTTGGTGACAGCCATGATGCAAGTCAACGTAACTGTGCAATCGGGTTTAAACCTCTTCGAACATATATCTTCCATGTTGATGTGATTTTAATTTGACATTCACATAGCTACAATAATCAGATATTTCATGACGCTTGCAGTGTATCCTCTTCCTTGTCCACATAACAGACTGTTGAATCTAAATATTTGCAAAAGAGGCACTTCTGCGTCTGAACATCTTCTTGATAATGTTGGTTCTCTCAGAGTGGAGAAGACGACATGCCTAAAACTCTTCTCTAAACCCGTGTGGTCGCGAACCGAGCACTCAACATAGCAGTCAGCACCAATATCCTTAGCCAGTTAGTAACCCGCGTTCATGATGACCTCGCTTCCTTGATTCCCATCTCGGAGGTTTATCTTGGTGCCAACGGGGATGACCGGTTTCTTCTCTTTGGATTGTTTGTTTCCTTGTAAAAAGGATCGATCAGTACGATAATTATATACATAAACCTCTTGCCATGCAAGTACGCCAGGCAATGGGGCCAGTTTTTCATTTGTTCATTAATAACCAGATTTATAGATTTCTCGACTGCTTGTAACATATTTGACGGTGAAATCGATCCAATATTGATGTATGATTCTGAAATATAAAATATTAATATCAAGACACAAATATATACAAGCGTGCTATTTCAAATGTTTTCTTGGTGTGGGAAGATTTGCAGCAATTAAAGCTATTCTCGGGGAAACAAGGCGTCATTGTATGGTCATAAATACGCAAATAAGGGCAGTTAAGTACTGAATAACTGAATTAAGTTTTTGCGAATGAATGCAAGTCGATCCCACTTCCAAAGTAATGTTATGCTCAAAGTATTAGATGAGGATGGAAGAGTCAATTAGGCATCGTATGCGATGTTTGTTGTTTAACGCCGCACAATATTCCAGCAATATGACGACGTTCTGTAAATAATCGAGTCCGGACCAGACAGTCCACTGATGGATATCATGAGCATCGATCCACGCAAGTGGGATACGATGACATGTACCAAGTCAGCGTGCCTGACCACCCGATCCCGTTAGTCGCCTCTTACGACAAGCATAGTCGCCATAGGCAAGCATGGGTTACTGAACACCTATTCCCTAACGGGATCTTAACAGGTCTTTCTGTTGGGACATTGTGGGCGTCTGAATATAAAGATATTGTGAGCTAATCAGAAGGGTAAATCTGTAATTAGGTACGTTTCACGTGCTCTCACCGGTGTCAAAGTCTGAGATGACCGTCTTGAGCTGTCTCGTTTGTAATCAACAGATAATGGTCAGTAGCTGTCTAATTAAAATATTTGTTTGGGGATAAACGCTTGACTATTCATAACTATCAATACTGCCATTATGTATTTTGTGTGGCCTGACCTCATATCGCCTACACCCCATTTCGCCTACGCCCTTATCAAAACAAATATAGGGTTTATGATGATGTATACTTTAATCAGGTCATATATTCAACATACATCATCATCATCATCACCATCATCATCAGTCACATAAGTTAATCAAGTACATGTGTGATACACTAATTCATCAGTCACATAACAATTACTGTAATTTCACCAAGTGTCCAACTGCATCTAGAAACTGCATCACAGTTTTTCGCCCAGTTGCGAGGTGTAGCTTCAGTCTCTCAAGTCGGGCATCTCTGTTTTTGTCAATACGTGCACGGCGTTTAACAGCACCACCAAGACCTGTCTGTCATCTAGAACGTTTATCTGCTGTCTCAAACTTCTTGATTTCTTTTATGAACTGGTAGATGTTGGGATGTGACCGGGGCATTCTCTTCTTTAGTCCAGTGTGAAACCCCTCCAGGTGTTTGTTGGAGCGAGTGTTCTCGTGATGGTTCCAGATATTAAAGGGAAATCTAGCGTCGTCTTCTACCCAGGTACTTGTTACAAAGTCATTGAAGGTGGAAATCTGTTGACCATCTGGGCCCTGCTCTATAACTTCAATCCAAGCATCTTGGACTTGATCCAGTTACAGTTGTGGCAAAGCTGCAGCTCGTCGGTCGTGGCTCTGTACTGCAGGATTGTTCATCTACTCTCGCCAAAGATCTCTGTCAGCAACTTGACGCCACGAAGCTTGGGCATAGTGGGAAAAACAGCCCCCAACTGAGCTGTCAGGGACGATCTCACTGCCAGCACTGATGACAGCCGATTCAAAGTCTATCTGGGTCACATCTGGGGAGAGTTCTACACCAGACCTTACACCAACAATGTCCCTCAACAATCTAAATAATCTAACATAAGTCTGCTTGGTCTTGTTTGGGAGCAGTGAAAATGCCACAGGATACATTTTGCCATCCACCAGACAATGAATAATGACCACCTGCAACCACAAGCTAGGGCAACCAAAGAAAGTACCATCCATAAACATGATGTCAGCTTCACTCAGTATTTCCAACATCTCAGTGGTTGCAAACGCCAGTAGTCTGTCATCTACGCACATCTACGCACAGGACGTCTCTGCCATCTTCTGTCTTGGTCCATGGATCTTCCAGGTTGACGTTGGCTCTGGATTCAGGAACTGGCAGAACCGACTTGATGTCAGTCTTGACATGTTCCTTCATTCTGGCTATCATTCTGATGTGATCTGCATTCTCAACAGGAGGATGAGTGTGCAGAGTGGATGCGATGTGGTCGCAGATAGTGCTACATCTTCCATTGCAGCCAGGAATTACACACTTGAAGTGAACTGCAAGTTGATGCTTGACATTCAGTCTGTATCGGTATCCAGCATGAAGCACTTGTTGACCGCCTCTCTGTGAAGTAACAAACTCAGCTCTCTGAAGATTTGCCATTTTGGCGCAGAGTGTGACTTACTTACTTACTTACTTACTTACTTACTTACTTACTTTGGAGATTTAACGTGCGCTTTCCGACTGATGCGTATTTCGCACACGGGCCCGGCCAGGCAAATTAATGTGTTCCCGAAAGGAGCGAAAGTGGTCTGTGCAACCCAAGAGGGGTGTTTAGGGGTTGCTTATATAGAATTTGGGAATTTTGAGATTTGGAATAGATGCCGATGGGGTTGGGGAGGAGATCTAAGGGAGCTGGGTATGGTGGATGTTTGTTTGTTTATGTGATTTTGATTTGGTAGGTTATTGTGTTTTTTTAGAAGCGTTTTATTAGTTCCGTTTTTATTAAGAATACGCCTAAGGCCTAGAAGTTTTCTAGTTTATTTTATGGGTTTAGTATTGCTTCTAGAGTGAGAGCCTTGTTTAGATTGAGGGTGGTTTGTAATGCGGTTCGATGTGTTATGTAGTGTGTGCAGTGGATGAGTGCGTGTTCTGGAGTTTCTGGTTGTTCGCAGTGTGGGCAGTTACCTGTAGTGTGTTTTTTATATTTTTTTAGGTGGTTATTTAGGTTGGTGTGTCCTGTTTGGAGTTTAGTGAATACTCTGTCGATTTTTTTTCGATGGATGGAGAATTTTTGGTTTCGTTAGTGTTTGAGTTCGAATTATTGAAATTATTGTCTGACTCTACCTCTACACACCATCTATTTGTTATATTATTTACCCCAGCAATTATGTATTTTCGAAAACATTACATAGTCACGGATTAGAAGTTTTAGAGGCTTTCTTTCCAGACATATGTAGGTTAAGGGAAATGGTTGCTGATATTGTGTCTCTTCATGTATTTGCACACTTATCTTTAAAGCAGCTATGTCTAATTTAATCCTGGTATATGTTTACATATTAGTTGTATCATGCTCATTAGTGGAAATGTATGCAAATAAACACTTCGAATTAGCGTTGTTGATTTTGTAGCTGTCTGATTCAGAGTGGCTAAGGAAACACGTCTGGTTGGATTAATAGAAGTGAATGGATTTGTTGTTGTTTTACAATGAAAGGATAAGGCGGCAATGGACAGAAGCCAATCACATCCCGTCAAATAGCCTCGTTGTCGTTGCAATGCACTGGTTGTTTTCTGCGGTGTAACAGAATATTGTCATTATTATTACCATCTCCTTTCCGTTTAGGTAGACGAGACATGTTCATTGAAGTCGTTGGTGGACTTTCAAAAGTTGGTAAAAATGGAAGACGAGAAATGTCTATCAAAGTGAGACAATACCAGTAAATATAGCTCTGTGATTGAGTTAGTATGGTTGTAAGCTGTTCGGCAGGAACAGCGAGTGCGACATAGTGGGTTTCAGGTCACTATACAGTTGGCCAATAAAACTTTTATAAATGGGCTGTCTGACCGTAGGATTCATCTTTGTGTTGTTTCAAACAGAAAAGAGGTATTGCTCTTCTTGTTGTGTAACACATTTGCTTTACTGTTGGTGAAACGTATGTTGTTTGAAGATATTAATTCAAAATAGTTTGAATAGCAAAACATCACAACATATATTGTGCAGAGCCTGTATTAATATTCGTTGCCGACTCCCTTGGATAGATTGCATGTATATCCTGTTGGCAATTTGTGGTAGACGGCCAGTGATCTAATAGATGTCACAACGTGCGTGACAGTCTATAGGTAATTGCTAAAATAACTCACCTTGACACGCACCTTCATTACTGTACACCTACGTCGTAGCCATTGACAGTGAAGTTTTATACATAGGTGCATGCTTCCCGAACTTCGATGATTTACATGTACTCAAAGAGCCACTCATTCATTCAATCCAAACATTATCACAACATCGCGAGTTTCAGATTATATTTAAGAGACAGAAACATATAACGTGAAACGTTTCTTCAAGCAGCAGAATTGCTGAGACATGAACTCATGCCCCAGCACGTATAGGAAATCGAATTCTTGTTTCAAGGCTAACATTTAGCACAATAAAGGGCAGTTAAGGTATTTGTCTTACGGAACTAATCAAAATACATAGCGAGAATTAAAGTCGAGGTCACTGTTCACTTGGTCCTCGAATAAACACTACCAGCCTCCAAATCCTTAACAAAACTGACCGTGACAAATCTGTGTTGAATCCAAATCGGTAACATACTATTTTGGCTTTATTTTTAAATCTTCCCAGTCTGTTTTAGTGTACATAAAAGAGTCAATGATGTGTGGACATATATTTTCATACTCGTAAATCAGTCGAAAGAGACATTCGTGTAAAACTGTTTAGTCCTTTTAAACGTATTCTCGTAGAAACGAAACTGCGTTTCATTTGCGTGGGAATTAGGACCAGAAGTTTAACTTAAGCTTTAGGCATATTCGTGATCTAATAGCTAAATCCCCTCCTCTTATTTACCCACCTGAACTTAAAATAGAGATTTATGCATAAAGATTCAGAGTGAAAAAACAAACAACCCACAAGACCATACGACAAGAGGGATGACTGTGCAAGAGTCAAATTTCCACATATGTCGAGCAATATTCCAGCAGCTGCAGTCTTTGTTGTCTACATTCCACATCCTTCGAGGTATACTCGAGCACGCTCTTTCAACTGTGTATTTGACGAGTATCTCCGGTTGGGGCATGATACGCTTGTCTTTTCGTATCATCACTTTTGATAATGATTCATAAACACATACTTTTGATACACGCTGTACAATGGACTCTGCTTTTAGCAGATATTTGTTATGATTATGGAAAACGTTTTCTCGTGTTTATTGAGAGCTGACTTAGCTCAAAACACGTATCGTATTGAGGAGACATATCGACAAGACTCTGATGATCATATATCACATACATAGTTTATTGAAGGCAATTACGAATAACAGTAAACAGTAACATATATGAAAGAACGATTGTCACTAATAACAGACATAGGACGTGGTTGTAAATAGCACTAATCGGTCATTCAATAAAATGTATGTATGAAAAGCCTTTGTATAAATGTCATGTATAAGTAAAGTGGAACATCTCCCTCCCTTCATTGTTGATGTAATTTTCATTTGACATTCATATTGCAACAATATATTCAGATATCTCATAATGCTTGCACTTTGTAATTTTCCATCATCACATGAAAGCCTGTTGAATCTAGTAATTTACAAAAGAGGCACTTCTGCGTCTGAACATCTTCTGGATAATGTTGGTTCTCTTATTTCTGAATTTGAGAGCAGAGAAGACAACATGCTGAAAGACCTCCTTCAAGCCCTTGTGGTCGTTAGCCGAGCACTCCACATAGCAGTCAGCACCGATGTCCTTGGCCAACTGGACACCCTCGTCCGTGCTGACCCCAATTCTTTCATTTCCGACTCGGAGGTCTATCTTCGTGCCCACGAGGATGACAGGTCTCTTCTGTTTGTGTTGTTTGGAGTGTCTCTTTAGTTCAGGCATCCATAGGTCATTGACGGTGTGAAATGTCTTCCGGTCACAGGTAGAAAAACACAAAAGCAGGACTTCACTTTCCTTGTAGGAGAACATTCTTAGGCTCTCAAAATGTTTCTGTAAACGTAACAAGGATAGATCAGTACACGATGTATAGTAAATAGAACCAACAAAAACGCATATATGCCACCTAAATAGTGATAGAAACACTTCAATTAAATTCAGAATGTAATGTTTGATGCGATACTTTTCTGAAGCTAAACATAATCCACGCTTATCCATACACATCTTATAAACAATTTTCGTCAATATTGCAACTGGTTCTATTCTCAGTGTTAACACGAAATTCACAAAGTAGTATTACTGAATGTAACATCTAAATAAACATACCTTTCCTGCTGTGTCAAACATGCTGATGACAAACTCCTTTCCGGCTACGTGCAGGGGAACGACATAGTTGTCGAACACTGTGGCTTCATAATTCTCCTTGAAAGATTTCTTAGCATAGCTCTCGGAGATGCTGGTCTTTCCGACCATCTCATCTCCCATGATGGCACAGTACACGACCTTCTCATCAAGGTTCTTCATATGTTTGTTCCATCCCTTCATGTTTATGCAAATGTATCGTTTCAAACGTGCAACGCGTTTTCTGTTGGTACTTTGTGGGCGTCTGAATATAAAGATATCACCGGCCAATCAGAAGACTAAACCTGTAATTAGGCAAGTATCATGCGCTCTCCCCGGTGTCAAAGTCTGAGATGACCGTCTTGAGCTGTCTCGTTTGTAAATCAACAGACAATGATCAGTAGCTGTCTAATTAGAGTATTTGTTTGGTGCTAAACGCATGACTACTCATACCTGGCACTACTGCCAATATTTTTTCTTGTGTTTTTAGTCGTCTAATTCTGAGTGGTTAGTCAAATACGTCAGACTGGATTAATCAAATGAATTGATCAGCTTTGTAGAAATACTAGTAATTTAGATTGTCTGAAACGATATGGATTGTGGAGACACGAAATCAGTTATAATCTTAGAAGTACGTGTGGGGGATAAAGAATTTATTTCTGTACACAGTTAAGCCGGTACAAGCTAAAATAAATAAACAATAATACTCATAAGTAAAAATGTAAACAAACAAACAAAACAATAAAAAATAAATCAAATTAACAAACAATAAATTTACCTTTAAATTATCAATGTAATAGTGAGAATGCACCTTTAAATTAGACTTAAATTTACACCAAAATATTATACCTTGTACATTTAAACAAACAAACATACTTTGTTTACATTTTATAAATGCTGAAATTTTATGATAAAATATTAAATTTTGAAATAAATAAATGACAAAATTTTGTACCCCATTCAACATGTCTGTCTTGAGAGAACATGCGGTATTGAATGACAGGAAGTAAATTTAAAATCAGGAAGATACCCTGAGCATTGTGACACGGATTTTTTAACCAGGAAAGAAACAAAAATACCAAAAATGTTGTAAAACGAACAAAAGTTAAATATTTAAAATACCAAGCTGAACTAAATGGATTTCTTTGAATAAAAAATTAATACACCAAAAATTAAAAATGTCAAAATAGAAGTAACAGTAAGCTAATTGCAACTCAACTCCTGTAATTTATTTGAAAGAAACGTGTTGGTAAGCTTCTTTTTCTACAAAGTAATTTCATAGAGATTTAAAGATGGTTTCGTATGTATGCTCACGCTTATTTATTTAAAAAAGATCCAATTATATTGTCTACTCAAACGTAAAGCATTAATTGTGTTGGTCTGGAACGAACAAAATCTGGAAGAAAGTAAAAAGCATTTCCCGCACCTTATTTGCCAGCGCTTCAGCGAATTTGTCGCTATCGCATGTACCATATTTGGCATTATGTTTGATCTGTGTATTAGTTTTAGTATATATGTAGGATGTTTTAAATAATAAGAAAGTTGTAAAGTTGAAAGTATGTAAATATTATCAACACTTGCTGATGTAAATCTAACTTAATTATTTTATCTCCTGTAGGATTTGGTAAGAATGTACTCGTGAATGATGAGTAAAAATGTATAATGTACTACATGCGTTTATGCACAGTGTTTTACCATCGAGTTTGCAAAGATTTCTTATATTAATTTATACTTATACCTTCGGTTGCCATGACATGACCTCAAGTGAAATGAAGTTTGTTTGAGTTCGAATTATTGAAATTATTGTCTGACTCTACCTCTACACACCATCTATTTGTTATATTATTTACCCCAGCAATTATGTATTTTCGAAAACATTACATAGTCACGGATTAGAAGTTTTAGAGGCTTTCTTTCCAGACATATGTAGGTTAAGGGAAATGGTTGCTGATATTGTGTCTCTTCATGCATTTGCACACTTATCTTTAAAGCAGCTATGTCTAATTTAATCCTGGTATATGTTTACATATTAGTTGTGTCATGCTCATTAGTGGAAATGTATGCAAATAAACACTTCGAATTAGCGTTGTTGATTTTGTAGCTGTCTGATTCAGAGTGGCTAAGGAAACACGTCTGATTGGATTAATAGAAGTGAATGGATTCGTTGTTGTTTTACAATGAAAGGATAAGGCGGCAATGGACAGAAGCCAATCACATCCCGTCAAATAGCCTCGTTGTCGTTGCAATGCACTGGTTGTTTTCTGCGGTGTAACAGAATATTGTCATTATTATTACCATCTCCTTTCCGTTTAGGTAGACGAGACATGTTCATTGAAGTCGTTGATGGACTTTCAAAAGTTGGTAAAAATGGAAGACGAGAAATGTCTATCAAAGTGAGACAATACCAGTAAATATAGCTCTGTGATTGAGTTAGTATGGTTGTAAGCTGTTCGGCAGGAACAGCGAGTGCGACATAGTGGGTTTCAGGTCACTATACAGTTGGCCAATAAAACTTTTATAAATGGGCTGTCTGACCGTAGGATTCATCTTTGTGTTGTTTCAAACAGAAAAGAGGTATTGCTCTTCTTGTTGTGTAACACATTTGCTTTACTGTTGGTGAAACGTATGTTGTTTGAAGATATTAATTCAAAATAGTTTGAATAGCAAAACATCACAACATACATTGTGCAGAGCCTGTATTAATATTCGTTGCCGACTCCCTTGGATAGATTGCATGTATATCCTTTTGGCAATTTGTGGTAGATGGCCAGTGATCTAATAGATGTCACAACGTGCGTGACAGTCTATAGGTAATTGCTAAAATAACTCACCTTGACACGCACCTTCATTACTGTACACCTACGTCGTAGCCATTGACAGTGAAGTTTTATACATAGGTGCATGCTTCCCGAACTTCGATGATTTACATGTACTCAAAGAGCCACTCATTCATTCAATCCAAACATTATCACAATATCGCGAGTTTCAGATTATATTTAAGAGACAGAAACATATAACGTGAAACGTTTCTTCAAGCAGCAGAATTGCTGAGACATGAACTCATGCCCCAGCACGTATAGGAAATCGAATTCTTGTTTCAAGGCTAACATTTAGCACAATAAAGGGCAGTTAAGGTATTTGTCTTACGGAACTAATCAAAATACATAGCGAGAATTAAAGTCGAGGTCACTGTTCACTTGGTCCTCGAATAAACACTACCAGCCTCCAAATCCTTAACAAAACTGACCGTGACAAATCTGTATTGAATCCAAATCGGTAACATACTATTTTGGCTTTATTTTTAAATCTTCCCAGTCTGTTTTAGTGTACATAAAAGAGTCAATGATGTGTGGACATATATTTTCATACACGTAAATCAGTCGAAAGAGACATTCGTGTAAAACTGTTTAGTCCTTTTAAACGTATTCTCGTAGAAACGAAACTGCGTTTCATTTGCGTGGGAATTAGGACCAGAAGTTTAACTTAAGCTTTAGGCATATTCGTGATCTAATAGCTAAATCCCCTCCTCTTATTTACCCACCTGAACTTAAAATAGAGATTTATGCATAAAGATTCAGAGTGAAAAAACAAACAACCCACAAGACCATACGACAAGAGGGATGACTGTGCAAGAGTCAAATTTCCACATATGTCGAGCAATATTCCAGCAGCTGCAGTCTTTGTTGTCTACATTCCACATCCTTCGAGGTATACTCGAGCATGCTCTTTCAACTGTGTATTTGACGAGTATCTCCGGTTGGGACATGATACGCTTGCCTTTTCGTATCATCACTTTTGATAATGATTCATAAACACATACTTTTGATACACGCTGTACAATGGATATTTGTTATGATTATGGAAAACGTTTTCTCGTGTTTATTGAGAGCTGACTTAGCTCAAAACACGTATCGTATTGAGGAGACATATCGACAAGACTCTGATGATCATATATCACATACATAGTTTATTGAAGGCAAATACGAATAACAGTAAACAGTAACATATATGAAAGAACGATTGTCACTTATAACAGACATAGGACGTGGTTGTAAATAGCACTAATCGGTCATTCAATAAAATGTATGTATGAAAAGCCTTTGTATGAATGTCATGTATAAGTAAAGTGGAACATCTCCCTCCCTCCATTGTTGATGTAATTTTCATTTGACATTCATATTGCAACAATATTCAGATATCTCATAATGCTTGCACTTTGTAATTTTCCATCATCACATGAAAGCCTGTTGAATCTAGTAATTTACAAAAGAGGCACTTCTGCGTCTGAACATCTTCTGGATAATGTTGGTTCTCTTATTTCTGAATTTGAGAGCAGAGAAGACAACATGCTGAAAGACCTCCTTCAAGCCCTTGTGGTCGTTAGCCGAGCACTCCACATAGCAGTCAGCACCGATGTCCTTGGCCAACTGGACACCCTCGTCCGTGCTGACCCCAATTCTTTCATTTCCGACTCGGAGGTCTATCTTCGTGCCCACGAGGATGACAGGTCTCTTCTGTTTGTGTTGTTTGGAGTGTCTCTTTAGTTCAGGCATCCACAGGTCATTGACGGTGTGAAATGTCTTCCGGTCAAAGGTAGAAAAACACAAAAGCAGGACTTCACTTTCCTTGTAGGAGAACATTCTTAGGCTCTCAAAACGTTTCTGTAAACGTAAGAAGGATAGATCAGTACACGATGTATAGTAAATAGAACCAACAAAAACGCATATATGCCACCTAAATAGTGATAGAAACACTTCAATTAAATTCAGAATGTAATGTTTGATGCGATACTTTTCTGAAGCTAAACATAATCCACGCTTATCCATACACATCTTATAAACAATTTTCGTCAATATTGCAACTGGTTCTATTCTCAGTGTTAACACGAAATTCACAAAGTAGTATTACTGAATGTAACATCTAAATAAACATACCTTTCCTGCTGTGTCAAACATGCTGATGACAAACTCCTTTCCGGCTACGTGCAGGGGAACGACATAGTTGTCAAACACTGTGGCTTCATAATTCTCCTTGAAAGACTTCTCAGCATAGCTCTCGGAGATGCTGGTCTTTTCGACCATCTCATCTCCCATGATGGCACAGTACACGACCTTCTCATCAAGATTCTTCATATGTTTGTTCCATCCCTTCATGTTTATGCAAATGTATCGTTTCAAACATGCAAATCGTTTTCTGTTGGTACATTGTGGGCGTCTGAATATAAAGATATCACCGGCCAATCAGAAGACTAAACCTGTAATTAGGCAAGTATCATGCGCTCTCCCCGGTGTCAAAGTCTGAGATGACCGTCTTGAGCTGTCTCGTTTGTAAATCAACAGACAATGATCAGTAGTTGTCTAATTAGAGTATTTGTATTTAGGCAAATACGTCGGATTGGATTAATCAAATAAATGGATTAGCTTGGCTGGATTATTTTGATTGTCTGAAACGATATGGATGGTAGAAGCACGAAATGAATTTCAGTCTAAAAGCTGAGCTAATTGCAACTTAAATCCTGTACTTTATTAGAAAGGAAAGTATTCGTCTGTCTCTTTCTTCTAAGTGACAATTTCACAGGCAGTTAGATCAAGAGTTGGATATATGTTCACAGTTACTTTTTTTGTATAACGATCAGAATTTTCTTTTTAATCCTAGGGATTTGATTATGTGAGACTGACACATCTGGAAGAAAATAAATTAAAACATCTCATGTATATTATTTGCAAGGCTCTTCAGTGAATTTGTCGGTATCTCATATGTCATCCTCGGCTTTATGTCTGCCCTCTATGTCATTTTTAGGATAAATGTACGATGTTTTTAAAAAGAAAAAGAAAACTGTTCAGCTGAAAGTAATTCAGTTATATCAACAGCTGCCCTATGAAACCTATATATCGCCTTTATGATTCATTCATTTGGTAAGAATCTACAAGTGAATTTCAATTTTTTAAATGCGTTTATGCACTATCCCCCCCCCCCCCCCCCCCCCCCCCCCACACACACACACACACACATTCACACACACCCTCGAGAGTGCATGGTTTCGGTTTTTTTATACTTATAGCCTGATATGTCATGACATCTCAAATTAAATAAAGTATGTGTGAGTTATCGGACGTTATGTCTGACGTCACCTGTATAAATATTCTATTTGTTATATCATTTACTCCAGCATTATTTTCGAAAACATTACATTGTCTCGGATTGGAAATTTTAGTGTCCCTAATTATCGAGACATGAGTACGAAGTGCGTGCTTATTTTGCGTATCTTTCATGTATTGGACATATTTCTTTAATACAGCTATTTCTAATGTCTGGCTCATCATGGTCATATGTGGTTACTAATTATTATACATCTCGTCGCTATGATTGAGGTTATGAATATACAGTAGATTAATTCGTTTCCCTTCGGAATAAAAATAAAAGCGACAAAATTCTTTTCATATCCATAGAGTCGACTATAACCAAGTGTCTATGAATCACTATGAAATACTTTGATGATACTAGGTGTTAGCGAAAAGGCGAACAGGTGCCCATTTGACTTAATTCATCGACAGCTGTTCACGTCTTTTCAAACTGCTAATTCAACCGTGTGATAAAGATGTATTATCGCCCTTTTTTGACAGTTAGGGAACGGTCCTTTTCGGCAGGTTAATTTAGAAGTAGAACGTATACTTGTTTTGACAATGTGTTTGTGCCAAACGGCTAGGAAGTATGGGGTTTTGAAAATATAGATGTCATAAAGAGAGGACATCTGATCTCAGAAATTCAACACCAAACTTCATGTCGATGATGAATAGGTCGAGAACCTTTAAATATTAGAGTTTGTAAACAGGTTATGTCTTTCCGGCATAAGCCTACTTATGAAAATGGCCTTACGTAATTAGACAGTGACGTTAACGCGAATATGTACCCATGGTTACAGTTTGTAAAATGTAAAACAAATTTTAAATAATGTTGGCGTTACACAGCTATTTTATGACCATTCCTTGTGCACCCCGCCCTGGTTAGTCTCATATGTTGAACGAAAACTAAAAGACAAATTCCTACAAAACTGGAGAAGTAGTATCACCTTGAGTCCTTCGGGACAGTATTATCAACAGCAAGCCCACACTTCGAACGATATCTTCTTCTTCCGACACACAGTCAGATTTTTTATTAAAGTCTCACCTCGTACAATAAAAGCAATATAAAAATGAATTAAAGGATTGGTTATGAAAGACTATATTTACAGCAATTACATTTCCAGAAATAAAATACGTAATAAAAATACATACATATATTCATAACATTAAGCTACAAATTATAAAAGTTGTTTCATTTTTCTAATAAGAGTTTGCATGTTTTGGCCGATACATACATCATTTAAACGCTGGACAAAATTAAAGAAAATTTTCATTCACTTAAAGCCCTAAAATTACCACAGATTGAATTGCACTTTTTTTAAAAGAATATGTGTAAGATTATGGTAGAGTGGACAGTGCAACATAACTTGACATTCATCCTCAACACATTGTGGATCGTCTCCACACCGAAATATGCCACAACACGTCAGAGCACACCAGAGGGTAGGGAACTCTGCGTATACGGCTCCACGCCGTTGGACTCTTTAAAGTGAAAATGCTCCCCATATTGCAGCAACGTAATTGATAGTTACCCACACCAAAGAATAGCAGAGCTTTGTGAAGGTCCTACACTGCATTCCTCCTGGAATATTGCTTTTGGATATAAGAATTCCTAGAGCTCAACTAGCTCTACAACTGTTCAATGGGTTGTAGTCCAGATAATCCGACAACAGTAGGCCCGTATAAGTGTAGCTTTCAACCACTTCAAGACTCATGTCTCCACATCAGAAACATAGACTCTGTTCCTCTGGATGATAGGCTCCTGAAAAATAGAATTTTCGACTTTCGGGATTTACAGATATTTCATTCAACATACACCATAAACCATACAGTCGTCTGAGGCGCCGCGATTCGCTGGGCACGCCAGAAACCTATGATTGTGGGTTCGAATCCTGGTTCGCCGCTATTATGTTTCTAGGTTTGTCAGCACCATACCCGTGCTCGTGGTTTTCACCGAAGTGGTAAACGTCTGAGACCTGCATCACTTCGGGCTTTCCTCCCACATTAAGCTGACACGGCGTGATATAACTGTAATACTGTTAAAAGCGGCGTTAAACCTATCTCACTTACTTACTTATAGCTTTTGATGCGAAGTTCTTTTTCAAAGAATCGATTTAATTCCGAATTTATTTTGTCATCTGGACAAATCTGTTTAAAATATATAAATGACTCAACGCAGTTATGGACAAAAGAAATTTGGCCAGATTTATTGTTAACCTGTTAAGTAAAATTTAAAAACATCAAATACAACATTTTGAGTATTCTGTACATCTGCCATCTAGATATGAATCATAGTTCAAAAATACTTCAGATAGAACTGACACACCGCAGTAACAAATTGAGGAGATATATTGTTTTCACCGTTCTCTTGATTCTTTTCTGCTTTCACTAGCAAGCGAAACTCAAGTAGAATTAGAATCCGAATCTAGGATTTGGGAAGAGAAGCCGACCAAGGATCAATGTAGAGTATAACCTCTCTCGTCGCGATGTAGTGGTGAAAATACAGCAGTTTAATCAGATTCCCTTCAAAGAATTGTCTGCTGGTGCACACGCGACTTGAGTCATCGACAGCTGCTTGCTTCGTTCAAACTGATAACATATTTGTATATTTTTTTGAACTCTGTTTATGTGTTTTGACGGTTCAACATAAACGGAAAGCGTGTTGAATATTAAAATATATAGTTCTCAAATATTTTAAAATCTATTCTAACTATTATTTTCAATTACCTTGGATACCTTGGACTCATCTCAGTAACATAAAATGCGCCCCAGGAGTAGAATGTACATTATCCACTATTTAGAGTTGCCTGTCAATATGAAACTGTTTTGTTACTTATAACTATGTACTACGTAAAGCATGCAAGCTGCCAAAAAAGGCAATTGGCTTTTTTATTTATACATTCGTGTTACGTTCAATTATATTCTACACTATCACCGGCGAATGTAACTAAGACATTTATTATATACTTCAGTGTGAACGACTGAGTTTTCTGAATTTGAGAAAAGGGATATTTTCATTGCCGCAAACATAACACTTGATATTTCACTGCAGTGAACATAATACTTCGACGAAACTATTGTCATATACGAGTTACCTCCCCGCAAATTCTCTCCCTTCTTGTCGTTTCGTTATGATTGATCCGAAAAATCTAAGTTTCTCATTTAACTCGTCAATCGTTTCGCAAAGCGACATATCAGTTACGTGACCAGCATGTATCCATGCGTGTTTCGCTGCATGCTTCCAACAGCGGTCTCGTAGCCTTGAAGAATATTTTTGGTTTAAGTATATTTTGTATATAGTCATATCCAAATGTGTAATAAGAATTTTAGTGACCTCAAATATTTTGTATTACTTTTGGTAACTCGAAACTACTTATTAAGTCGCAATTTCAAGGGGTGGTGAAGCGTCCCTGCGTTTTATGGAGTGAAAATTTACGTTTTTATTTTCTCTTCGAGGCAATGTGATATAAGACACAGAGGAACTATTCACTTCTCTGATATATCACCTGGCATGAAAAACAAGACCCGTGCGTCAAACGCAACCATGACATGCTTCTCTACTATTGATTTAAAAAGAACAGACGCATTTCTATGCGCTTTTTATAGGTCACATTTTTGTGGCAGTGAATATCGCCAAGGTTAACCTCTTTTACAAGTGACATGTTTACCCAGCAGGTCCTCCAGAGGTGTGTATGGCTTGAAACGTGAGTTGCAAGAGATGTGATTGTGATTAATCGGTTATTTCTTGTAGTTAATCGCAGCGGCCTTCATGTGTCGTGATCGAGACCTTGTGTACTTGTACCACCGACTAAATAGGCTATCCGCCCACTTCCGCGATGTTGACCACGATATATGACGATGTTTGAAATCGTACTGGGTATACAATCCCACAATGTAGTACGTGCACATCACGAGCTTACAGCGAATATAACACGAGTTTAGTAAGATGTCAGTGCGCTGTCACAACGAAATACCGATGTTGGCACAATATAGACTAGTTTCGTACGTGTTGAGCACGAGTTAATTCCTATGTTACAGCGACATTAATACGATCTCTAATCATGATCATGTCATGATGTTAACACGCCAAAAATCCGCAACCAGGGGTGGCTGGGACTGTGGCTGGTCCTCGGCCTTGTGGTTGTGATTGTGGGTGATCTCTCCGAACTGGGGTTGGGGCTTATCCTTGGCCTGGACCTGGCTCTGTATTGGTGACGGTGACCACTCTCTCTCCTCCTCAACCGTCCTGGGATTCCTCCGCAGCCGCTGTCCTGTCCCGAGGCTACTTCAAGCCTGGCATACTGAAAACACTGAAAATAGGAAACTTGATGCAAACTGATATTCAACTCGCTGTAAACTTATTGCTGGCGGGGGGCGCGACCAACATTTACACTCGTGATAATCTTGCGTCTCCCGCGCGTGACCATATCGTAGTGCACTCGCGACAAGCTCGTCTTCAACACGTACTACGAACAATACCGAGCACAACACGGGTATAACACGAGAGGCCAGGGTGTAACACGAGCAGGCCAGGGTGTAACACGAGTAGGCCAGGTTGTAACACGAGTAGGCCAGGTTGTAACACGAGTAGGCCAGGGTGTAACACGAGTAGGCCAGGTTGTAACACGAGTAGGCCAGGGTGTAACACGAGCAGGCCAGGGTGTAACACGATTACTGGAGAACATATCCATAATATCTCCGACATCGTAAAACAAACCACGATCTCTCACGATGTATCACGAACACATAAGCAGCTAAGAATGAGTATATAGCGAGCTAATCACACGAGTTTAACTTCGTGATATGTCGCGGCCAACAGACAGGCAGATAATGTATTTAAGTGTAACTTCGTTACATATTTAATACATGGGGAATAAACTCTTTACAAATATCTTAGTATAAAACCAGATCATATCATATCCCTTCGACGGATATCCCTTCATAGATAGAAGTTCATGTTCTGTTTTGTAGGCCATCGGCCCATGTACACAGTTGATACAACAATAATACATATATGGCAATTAGGTGGTAGATGACACAAAATACCTATTATCAAGTGCATATTTACATTTCAGAGCTTCTTTAACGAACTCAGCACATTTGTTAAGGATTGACACATCATTAGAAGTCAGTAATTTACGAAATTTACAAATGTTTGATGAAATATGCCACATCAGTATGTACTTATTTCTCAACAATACATATGCCTCGCAATCAAATATGAAATGGAGTTCACCTTCAATGCTATTAGTATTAGACATCCTACAAATTCGGTTAACAGTTATAGCTTCTTTACATCTGATATTACAACGCAACGGCAGTTCATGCAATCTCAACTAACACATATATCTTCTTAATTCCCTGACATTGATGTTTATAACATAATATTCAACAGTCAGCAAAGACTCAATATTCTTATAATGTGCAAGTGGATTTGAATCACTGATAATACTAAAAAATGTTTTGTTTTCCACAATCTTCTAATCTCTGTCTGAACATCGACAGAAAATATGGAATATCTCCAATATCTTGACTAACCCATGCATATAAAAAACCATAGAGTATAACAACAATCTTACACAGGATGCCCATGTCTTCCTTCCTGCTGAATCTAACTTCTTAATAAGTAGGTAACATTGTTTGAGATAACGAACATCTGACATTCTTAACAATTTACACTGGTACTTTACACATTTTTGGTAGTAATCTATATAAAGTCCGTGTCTACCGCAGTCGGCTAAAGCTGCACTACTCGGTACATGTTTACCAACACCCTATACATATTTACAAAATTTATTATGAAATCTTTCAATAACAGCTCTTTCATGGAAGCCTCACACCTCCGCCCCATATACAAATATAGGTTTTATTTTACAATCAAACAACTTAAATAAGATATTTACAGGAATATTTGGGTATTTATGCTGTAATTGTTTAATAACAAATAGAGCTTTACTGGCTTTTGAAACAAGAGTATTTTTACACACTGTCCATGACAACCTGGTAGAAAACATAATACCTAAATGATTATGATAAGTTGCTGTCTTTACCAGCTCGCCATCAAAATACCACTTCTCATAATGTCGTAAATAACCACCAATTCGAAAAACTAATATTTCTGTCTTATCCATATTTATCTGTAAGCCCCATGATTTACAATATTTACATAAAATGTCAATCTTTCTTTGCAAACCAATAACACTGTCATCAAAAATACATAAATCATCAGCATACAATAATAATTGTAGTTCCAAATATTCTACACCTATAAATATACTTCTTACATCTGCATCTTTCATCATGGATTGAAATTCTGAAATAAACATTGCAAATAAAAACGGGCTGATAACACAACTTTGTCTGACTCCACTAAAACTTTCAAAATAATCAGTAATAGTAGTGTTGGATACTCTTACAGCTGCTTTTATATTCGAATACATATTTCTCAGTACAGAGATTAATTTACCATGAACGCCTTTATTCATTACTGAATACCATAGTAATTTCCTATTAACAGAATCAAATGCTTTCTTAAAGTCAACATAAATACAGTAAAGACGTCCGCCACTTTTAGATAAATACTTTTGTACAAGACATTGCAGAGTGAAAATATTATCCGTTGTGCAATAACCTTTCCTAAATCCTGCCTGGGGATCAGGTATACCGTTAGAGTGATCAGAAACAAACCGTTTAAAACGCGCATTTTGAATAGAGGAGAATAACTTCCCAAATATATCCATCAAAGATATGCCTCTATAATTGTTGACACAGTCAAAGCTTCTTTTTTTATGGAGTGGTACAATAACACTCTTAGCCCATTCGGATGGAAAATTACCCGTTGACAAAATATTATTATACATAACTAACAAATATGGAATTAAAACAGTACTGCAACATTTGATCATCTCAGCCTTAATACCATCTGGTCCCGCAGCCTTACCCTGCTTCAGATCTCTTATGGATGATTCGATCTCTTCCTGTGTAATATCACCATTAAGAATATTATTTACATCATCATCAGAACAGAAATCACACAATTGTTCATTATGATTATTTATAACATCATCTACATGCTCAATAATATCCGAGTCCACGAGTATATCAGTATGGTTTAAAATATTCTTAAAATAATCAAACCAACCTTCTTGGCAAATCTTGACTACAACTTGTCTTCTTTGTCAATGCAATTATCTTTTTTCCAGAATGTTTTACTATCTCCACTACTGTCTAAACGTTCAAGAACAGAAGTCTCTTCGTATTCTAATCTTTTCTTCCTGCATAAAGACCTGTAACTATTTCTTAATGTAGAATATTTAGAAAGAATCATCTTTATCAACAGTAACTCTAAACTTATCTAATCTTTTTAGCCTTCATATCCTCACAGTCTTTATCGTACCATTTTTCTCCAGATTTACGTTTCGACTTTCTAGCTCTAGAAAGTAATCCGCATGAAATAGAACCATTATGTACTGCATTGGTCAAAGCTTCAACAGCTAAATCAACATTAAAGACAATAAATGCATAAACTCATCCATGTGAAGTGCAGACAATGACTCAGAAACATATGATTATAGGCATCACATATTCCATTTCTCCATGTATATCTAGGAATATTATTTACATGCATTTCAACAACATTGTCGACCTGTCTATCACATCCATGTAGGGTAAGTAAGATAGCAAAAATGATCTGATTCACAGCGAGTATGTATGATTAAGTCGGAAATGTTGTCAAATAAACAAGTACATAATCAACCAAACTAGCGACACCCTCCTTAAAACAAGTATATGATCCTTCCTTATCCCCAGCAAATCGTCCATTTACAATATGGACAGAAAACGTACAACAAAAGTCTACTAGATCCTCCCGTATTCATCACACACATCATCTCTGGTACTGCGGTGCACGTCAAATACGTCCGATACATACTCCATGTCTTCTAAACATGTAATAAATCTGATGTTGTCGTCGATAATAAAATCTTTCAAATTACCACACCGTGCATTATAGTCATCAGGAAGAATAATTTAGCAGTCTGGATGTTCATATAACACAGCAGACAAGCTTTTGTCTAAGTACTCTATACCCTTATTTTCCGACTCCAAAAGTTCACATCTCTCTTCCACAATACACAACTGATCTGTAAGGCTCTCAATAGATGCATTAACATTGTCCAACTTACTGTGAAGGGCCTTGTTGGATTCCATGATGTAGTCCATTTTAGCAGTCAGTCCTTGAATGGCCTCGAAAACTGGGTCACTTTTGCTTTGTTTTGGATCAGTCAAAAGGATTTGTTTGCTGACACCACTGCAGCTCCGAAGCATACGTTGATCCTCACATGGCTTATCAATTGGTCCTGGATTTAATTCGACACCAGCACAAACAATAACATCACAAGTTCAACACCATGTTCGTCATTGCATGTTTACGAGGTATTCGGGACGCCAATGCCCTGCTACACATTTTGTTCAAAATCCACCACTGAACAGGTACAAATCACCCGATTTTCACCCGAAACTGTTCCGTACATATTCCCATTGTGCTACATTGTATATATAGTCTAGTCACTGTCCAGATTATTCAGCTATTTTAAACAACACACGGAGCTATTGCAACACCCGACTTGCTCGGTCCGCCATATTGCCACATTGATATCCCTTCCATCGCAGTTGAGGCCATACCCTGTGTTGACCAATACAGTCGTTGTTGGATGTTGTCGACTCAATATGACGCGTCGAACAGGACGTGTTGGTCGTAGAACTGCTGCTCTTAAACGGTTACGTGCTGTCTGGTCGGAGATTCTGCGAAGTCCGAAATCCGAGTATTGGATGCGGTTGAGGTGGCTGTGGTCGTCCTTTCACGTAGGTAGCGCAGTCGGATGTTGCGATCTTAGACGGGAGTGGTTACACATGGTCGTCCCGACCTTGGCCGATCACGCGTTGACCAATGCGGTTGAAACCGATCCCATAGCCCTGTAATAGTGCTGGGCGCTGTCACTGAAAACCCTGGCTACAGCCGATCGGGATTACCCTGCCTGCAAGCGGCCTATAACGATGTTTCTTTGCACTTCTGTAAATATTGGCATGTTGTTGAACTGTCACTGTTCGATTGACGCAGATGCCAGGCAATCAAAAACCCTGATCTTTAATACCGTTCATAGTGCTGCTGCACGTGCAGTACGTGCAGCTCCATGGCCCTTTTCTTAATGCACTGGATGCGTTTTTTTCCGAATCGTACGTGTTTCCCGACGAATGGTTTGCATGTCCTTGTTGTGATCATTTTGATCCGGGAAATTTGTCACTGACACTATAACACATTAAGCCTCTTCTTTTTGCACCTCTTGGTCCGCTTATTTTGCTTTTATGGCCAAACATATCCGTATTGCGTGTCATTTTTGAAGAGTATATTCTTGCAGGTCTTGGCAGTAGTAAAAATCAATCCTGGGCTGGGCAGTATAAAACCTACTTTTTACTAAAACTCAAAATCAGAACATATGTAACGACGTTACTTGAAGAATAGTTTACCCAATTCGGTCTCTTCCCAAAATACATATTCCCTATGTGATTCGGAAAATATCCAAATTCCCCTCACGAGACTAAAACCCTCACATGATTTTTCCACATCTACTATCTGTGGAATGACATTCCATTAAATGGAAGAACTTGTAGTTCAACTCAACATTTTCAGACACTTATAAGTCAAAATCAGCCCAAGGCCCCACCGCACTTCTCCTTTGGACATAGAAACATAATATTATACACACAAAGCTAAGACATAAGGTTAGTCAGTTAAATAATGATTTACGTAGACTAGGAACTTAAGACACAGCAGAATGTTTATGTGGTAGTAAATTTGAAAATGCTTTTACATTTTCTTTGAATGTGACTTGTTTAATGAAGAAAGAGCCATTTTACATAGAAACATAAGCAGCATAGCCGAAGATACACCAACTGATCTCAATTTGATATTCAATGGACATGGGGGATTTACCAGAGCAAGATAACATAGACATTTTCAATTATTAGAGAGTTATATACGTTATATTAAGAGATTTATGTAAACTATATTTTTCCCACTGTTCACTTATCTTTCCTATTCCTTTCTTTCGTTCTGTTCCGTTCATATTTAGTACAAATTGTAAACCAATTGTCTATACATTTGGGAGAAGGTGTCCTAAGTTGGATAACTTGTACCAAATCCCATTCATTTTTTGTGAATAACTTATGTTTAAATCAAAAATTTGGAAATAAGATAAAACATCGCGAAAGTGTGCGGATGACATACGTACACCCGTCTGATATCCTGCTCCACTTACACCGGATAATGACACGAGATCTCAGTCTTTGCTCAGACAAGGGACCGCCTCCGTGGTTTAGTGGTAGAGCGTCCGCCCGGAGAGCGGAAGGTCCGGGGTTCGATCCCCTGCCGCGTCTTACCAAAAGACGTTAAAAGATGGTACTTGTTGTTATCCTGTCTGGCGCTCGGCATTAAGTGGCTAAAACAAGGACTGGTCGGCTCGGAGTCAGTATACTGTGTCTGAGTTGGGTATCCATGTTAAACTGCGGCATGGTATCTCAGTGAGCTAGCACTATAAATCGGCATCAGTCCGGACTAGTACAAGCAGCCACACAAACGCATACACGTACATGCACGTCGCTATATAAGTGTAATAATCTTGGACGCGACGTTAAACGCAATTTCACCTCACCTCAGACAAGGGTACATCGACTCTCGCATCCTCACGTGTCGGGATAATTTGTTTTCTGTCGTTATCAATTATCATTCCCATAAACTATTGTTTATTGCAGTTTTTTGTGGTAACACGTAATACAAAAAAATGATTAATGATTCATTGTCAAAGACACATTGCTTCGCAAAACGTGAGCTCTTATCGCATGGCGTCTGTTAATTAGTGTTTCCTGTTACAACTGTTAATACTGACATATAATGCCAGACAAAATAGGTCATTTGATCAGAAAGATACTATCAAAAATAATTTGCTATTCCGATTTGTCTGTATCCTAGAAAACAACAACTGTTCATTTTCGAACGCTTGAAATAATGTAGTTTTAAAGTTAATCTACCAATTCAAATGCCGTTCTTCACAGGATACACTCACCATTTTGATAACACCTGGTTTCATCAGTATTTGATGGTGATTCGTAAATATAAATACATGCTTAGGATATAGTCGGAATCGTACAATGGACTCTTGTGTTAATTGAAAGCGTTTTGTCGCTTTTATATTTATGGAAATGGCATATCATAAACATGGTCATATACTTGATATGTGTTGTATGATGAGGATGAGGGTCGTTCAAAACGTGTCCAATCTTACAATCATATGCAAATCCGTCAACCTTTAAGTAATGCCTTTCAAACAACTCAAATTCGTGATATAACTTGAGTGCTCTGAGTATGCTTTCGTAAAGCAGGATTTTCTAGTCTACCATTTGATTGTCTTGTTTGTTCACAGGCTGCATTCACATGACAGGGGTACAGCTGTCCGGCGTCAGGAAACAAACACTTATTTATTTTGCAAATTGTGTGAGTGGCGGGAGCTAAATGGGTAGGGCAGGACACGTTTACCCTGTTCGCGGACCCATGGTGTCATGTCTGGTTTTCAATTATTCATTCAGGCAGTTTTCCCCGCTATTTTGGCTATAGCGACAAACGGGGTCTGATTCGGCGCATGGTCGAGACTGGTGGTTCTCAGAAGATGACTGTTTGTATTTGCATATAACCTTTGTAGCCTGGAACCACATCCTCGAAAAAGTTGATGCGATGTCTCTTTTAATGTGAGGAAGTTGACTATGTTCTTGTATGGAAGGTAGGCCAACTTCCGTTGTTTCAGTGACAGACAAAAGCACAAACTCTGAACCTTTCTTACTTTTACAGATTATTGGCGACACATAAAAGATGGCATAGAAATACATGTTTTATTGTAGAGTTATGCATTGAATGGGCTGGTGGGGTAGCCTTGTAGTATGCTGCTCCTCAATTGGTACAATGGGTACAATGTGTAAAGCCATATAAGTCTATAATGTTGCCATTATTAAGTTGCTGAACCAAATAAAGTTAGTCGGTAAAATGGGCTGTAACACATAATAGTTTCTATGTTCTATTGTAAATCTTGAGAGAATATTGTTATCAAATTGTTAGAAATAAACTTAAAATTGATAAATTAATTACGACTATCGACGAAATGTGGGATGAAAGAGGCTTAGTAAATATGCTTTGGAAATAAGAGTTTAAAACTACTCGCTGTGTGGAGCCTTAAGTACGCACTATACACATTCACATTCACAGACACAACTACAGAGACATCTAGGTCCCATAGGCCCATATGGGCTATACATGTATGTACCCGTGAAGATCCGGGTTAAAAGAGGTCTTCAGCAACCTATGGTTGTCGTAAGAAGTGACTATGCTTGTCGTAAGAGGCGACTAACGGGATCAAGTGGTCAGACTCGACTTGGTTGATGCACGTCGTCGTGTCCCAATTGCATAGATTGATGCTCATGATGTCAGTCACTGGATTGTATGGTCCATATGGAAATCTGTGACTGAAGTTTATTGTAATTTTATGCAATCATCACCTGTTGACCAGTTGAGCTTAATTCGTTCCGGCGCGCTTGTAAAATCTCTAGCCGCCGCTCTTTCTATTGCGGGAGTGGTGGGAGGGGAGTGTTTGCATGTGAGCAAAAGTATGGATACATGAGGGCTGGCTTGGATATAGTGAGACGGATATTGGGGTATGGTGGGGAATGAGTCGAAGGGTGCGGATGTATGCATGTGAGTATGGGTGCGG
The DNA here is from genome assembly GCF_022045235.1 of Haliotis cracherodii. Taxonomy (NCBI): domain Eukaryota; kingdom Metazoa; phylum Mollusca; class Gastropoda; order Lepetellida; family Haliotidae; genus Haliotis; species Haliotis cracherodii. Next base: position 15,638,632 of record NW_027266308.1, on the reverse strand, counting down.
ATACACGAGGGTTACCTTTTTTCTATTTTTATTTTTCTTCTTGATGGTGCTGAATAAATATGTCTGTATCACATAATGTCATAATGTCTCATGGTTCCGTTTTACAAGGGCGTCCATATGTGAAGGAAGGTTAGTGGTCAGATATATTAGGAATTAACAATGGCCCGTCAACAAACGTATCGCTGAGTACACAACGTGATTTAGACAATCACTAATGTTTATCTACCACTCCTCTAATAAGACTGACCTTAAAACAACAAGATTAACTGAGCGTGAAGGAGGGACAATCCACTAATTTTCTAAGGCTGTCCCGCATTTCTCTCTCTATCAACAACTCAAGACATGCCACTCAACATATGCCGTCTAGCCCGGGAGCATCTGGTTCTAGCTTCTGATTGGTAGAATCAGAGTATATAACAAGACATCACTTCGCGACAGTACAATCGATCCGAGCTTTGCAAACTAACAACTCACGATGAAGGGAGGAAATACTATGAAGAATCTCGATAAGAAATTCGTGTACTGTGCCATCATGGGAGATGGGATGGTCGGAAAGACCAGCATCTCCGAGAGCTATGCTGAGAAGTCCTTCAAGGAGAATTATGAAGCCACAGTGTTTGACAACTATGTCGTTCCACTGCAAGTTGCCGGAGAGGAGTTTGTTATCAGCATGTTCGACAACTCAGCCGAGGTATGTAGCAAGATCCATATCAGTGTACATGTAACGGGATGAGACATCACATTTAATCAATGGTTACCGATATCTACTAATTTGGATATTTTCTTGTTTTGATTAAGACTTACATTTTTTCTGCATTGTTCTACATTACAAAGTACTTATGGTTCCTTCTTTCCCTTTCCAGAAACGTTTTGAGAGTCTAAGAGCATTCTCCTATCGGGAAAGTGAAGTCCTGGTCCTCTGTTTCTCCACCTGTGACCGGGAAACGTTGGCCAGCATCAATGACGTGTGGATGCCTGAACTGAAGAGACACTCCAAACACACCAAACAGAAGAGACCGGTCATCCTCGTGGGCACCAAGATAGACCTCCGAGTCGGGACTGCAGACAGCGAGGTCTCCACGGACGAGGGTTTCCAGTTGGCCAAGGACATTGGTGCTGACTGCTATGTGGAGTGCTCCGCTCGCGACCACAAGGGTTTGAAGGAGGTCTTTCAGCATGTCGTCTTCTCCGCTCTCAAGTTCAGGAAAAAGAACACAAACATTATCAAGAAGATATTCAGACGCAAAAGTGGCTCATTTTCAAATTATTAACTGTTCGCGAGTCAACAATTATAGGTGAATTCAGTTTCCATTCAATGCAAAGTGACAAAGGGACAAATGGAAAACACATGAGCGGCAAATGACATTTTCTGTGTGGATGCCTGTGCAAACTGTGATACTGCTTGCAGCTGATATCCTCAGTGCTATAAGAAGTGTTTTACTTCTGAGCTCGTGCCTTTATCGATTTTATCTGTGATATATTTCAGCTGTGATAGCCTGAGAAGGAACTGTGATATTCGTGATAACTTATTCATGTCGAATATAATATAAAGATGCATCCCAAACAGATTTTAATCACAAAAGTGCATTGTTTTGTATGTTTTGTTATTGTCATTTGTTCTTGTTGAATTTTAATAAATATTATGAGTTTCAAATTTACTTTTGTCATCTTATGACTTTTTAGTGATGACGAATTTTAATGCACAGTGAAACCTTGTTTATTACAAATAATTTTGACCCATATATCGTTTAAGACGATCCCGTCAAAATCATTCTTTATTGAAAACATCGTCTTACATCGTCACATGTTTGTCAGGAACTACGGCAACACGATGAATGTTCGATAGTTCTCGAAGTAACAAGGTTTCGCTGTAGATTATCAACTGGAGAGTTAGTTTCACGCTGTTCCGATTAAAAAAAAACATCGCCATAATCACCAGCGATCTCTACTGAAAACAGAGTCAATTGTGGGATTCGGACTAGAAGCATGTGCTTATGCATCAATATCCAATGGTGATGACACAGGGGTTTGCGAATAAGTGAGCGTATCCTGACCTACCGGTGGCACCCGTCACATAATGGATTTCAAATACATCGTGTACTGTAGTCATGTGCCAGTTGGCCACTGTAACGACTCTGTACTGACTATATGCATTAGTTACTATATTACATTTACTGACAGATAAGTTGCAGATCTTAGTCTCACCTTATACAATATAAATACACTAGACACATAGTGAACGTCGCTAGTCCGGAAACACCGTCTTCTTGAATTACGGAGTATAATATAATATGTTTAGAATTAGTTAAAAGCGATAACACTCTTTCCATGATCATAAGAAAGCTCTGCTAAAGGACAGTGCTATTATTGGCTTAATAGTAGAAGAAAAACATATTTGATTTAGGATGGAAGGGCGAATAACAAATATATTGAATTTCAATCAGTATATCGGATTTTGGGCAGAGTGTTGGCGGTGAATGTGTAACAATGGAAGGGATATTTCTGTAATCCTCACATGGTATCGGCTTGATGTCAAGTTCATAGACAAGAATGAAACTGTCGAATTGTTTTTCGGACTCACGCATATCATTTCAATATGATGATATAAGCGACAAACTCTTTTTCATTACCATAACAAATATCTTCTTCAAGCAGAGTCCATTGTAAAATTCCGACTATATCACACGCATGTGTCTATGAATCACTATCAATAACGTATGACACCAGGTGTTCAAAATAGTGAGAGTATCCTGCCTCACAAGTTGCACCCATCACAAACACATACAAAGGCAAGTCAGGTTTACACCACAAGTATTGAAACAGATTCCTACATTCTCAAACTTGAAATACATCCTTAATTTTTAACTATTACTAAACCTTCTTTAGTGGAAAATAGTTTTGTACTCATACTGCGTGAATCGTATGTGCGTGAAGCAGCTTTTGAACGTACACCAAGCTCCATCGAAAGTTGATCTTTACAATGCTTGGTGCAAGGCTCTTTACAAATTCGTGGGGTCATAACCGGGTATTTATTAATGCACGTTTTGAAAACAGAATTTCGAGAGCCCTTAACAAGGATATATTTGTTTGTATGTTTCTTAGTTTTTCTCGTCAAAGGTTTATATAATTACTTTAAAATGAGTATCGTTATAGGCAAAATAATGTAAGAACATTATACATATAATATGTATTTTCTAAGCTTTACAGGATTATAATAGCTATTTTAATACATTTCATTTTTTTAACAACCGTTCGCAATTGTGTCGCTGTAGCCGTGATTGACTATTACACGTCTACAAATCATATATGATGTGGGTTAAAGCCCAACGGGTGATACTTGTCTTCCGACAAATTGTGAAATCCGTCACTTGAGTGTCAAAATAAAAAAAACAGTTCCGTCTATTCCAAGTTTACCTCATTGAAATATGGTTTCAACATAATGTAGGCGTTAATAACTGACAACGACGTAGTTCTTTTGTGGAAAATAATGGATCGATTAAACATTGAAGTGACGTTACAGATGTGTTTCATTGTATTGACAACAAACTAAACGCCTGCTGTCTGTGCCAAGGTCCACATTCATTGAATATTACCAAGTTGTATTTGCAATAAACTAAAGTGAGGAGCAAAAGAAACAATTCTTCTAAATTGATTTTATTATACAGTTGATTTTCAATGGAAAATATCTTACTTCAGCAGTATTATGTCCAAAGACTTAACTGCACCGGCGCTGAGGCAGCACTCAAATCATACTTTTGCATGGTACTATTTTTAAAAATATAATTTGATTTAAAACTTTTTTAAAAACAAACAAACAAAAACAATTTGCATAATATACAACTGCTGGTGTGTATTTTATACATTTTATCTATGAAAATCAACCAATTTGCTATTTGCACTAACTTATAACATTTCAAACATGGAAGGGGTCATGTGATTGCAAATTCATTTCTTACCCAGTCTTCATTGAACCAATTTATTTTTATACAAAATTACCCAGCCGCAGATTACATTTTTACAAACTTTTGCAAGAAGGAGGGCGGTTAAATAGATATAATCAAATTTAACAGTTCTTTCAATTTTCAATTATAAAAAAAATATATTCGGTATGCTGTCTTTTGCCCCGCAGTTTAACACCCGGACGCAAAACCCATGAAGTTACTCAATCCAAGCTCGGCCCGCAGACAGGAAGGTGTTTTAATGTGCAGCGTTCAGGGTCATAACCATCACTGAATAAACAACGTGATTAAGCCAATCAACAATGTTTATCCATCATTCCTTAATTAGACTAACTTTAAAACAACATCTGGACAAATCTACTAATTTTCTAAGGCTGTCCTGCATATTTTTCTGTACACACAACTCAAGACATGCCACTCAGTGTGTGCCATCCATCACGTGGCCGTCTAGCCACGAGTCATCTTGTTCTAGCTTCTGATTGGTAGAATCAGAGTATATAACAAGACATCACTTCGCGACAGTACAATCGATCCGAGCTTTGCAAACTAACAACTCACGATGAAGGGAGGAATTACTATGAAGAACCTCGATAAGAAATTCCTGTACTGTGCCATCATGGGAGATGGGATGGTCGGAAAGACCAGCATCTCCGAGAGCTATGCTGAGAAGTCCTTCAAGGATAATTATGAAGCCACAGTGTTTGACAACTATGTCGTTCCTCTGAATGTCGCTGGAGAGGAGTTTGTCATCAGCATGTTCGACAACTCAGCCGAGGTATGTAGCAAGTTAGATTTTAGCGTAACGGGATGAGACACCCGATTTACAAAATGTTTATTAATTTTTATAGATTTCCATCTATTTCCTGTTTGAATTATACTTTTTCTTAATGCAAAAATAGGCTTGTGATTAACTACCCTTTCATAGAACTGATATTTTCCTCTTTCTATATCCATAGTTAGATCTCTAACAGTTTCTATTAATCATTTTGATTGTCTATATTTTCTGCATTGTTTATGAACAATTTTAAGATTTACATTTTTTCTGCATTGTTCTACATTACAAAGTACTTATGGTTCCTTCTTTCCCTTTCCAGAAACGTTTTGAGAGTCTAAGAGCATTCTCCTATCAGGAAAGTGAAGTCCTGGTCCTCTGTTTCTCCACCTGTGACCGGGAAACGTTGGCCAGCATCAATGACGTGTGGATGCCTGAACTGAAGAGACACTCCAAACACACCAAACAGAAGAGACCGGTCATCCTCGTGGGCACCAAGATAGACCTCCGAGTCGGGAATGAAGACAGCGAGGTCTCCACGGACGAGGGTTTCCAGTTGGCCAAGGACATTGGTGCTGACTGCTATGTGGAGTGCTCCGCTCGCGACCACAAGGGTTTGAAGGAGGTCTTTCAGCATGTCGTCTTCTCCGCTCTCAAGTTCAGGAAAAAGAACACAAACATTATCAAGAAGATTTTCAGACGCAGAAGTGGCTCATTTTCAAATTATTAACTGTTCATGAGTCAACACTAGATGAATTCAATTTCCATTCAATGCAAAGTGACAAAGGGACAAAATTGAAATTGCATGAATTGCAATTCCCCAAACTGTGATACTGCTTGCAGCTGTTACCCTTAGTGCTATAAGAAGTGTTTAACTTCCGAGCTCGTGCCTTTATAAATTTTATCTATGATTTATTTCAGCTGAGATAAACCGAGAAATGACTTTGGTTTACCTCATGTATCCCTATGCATCGAATGTATGCTTCGATCTGTCTTTACGGAACATACTTCTGTGGCAAAAGTTCCTTATTTGTTATGTGTTTTCTATTGTGATTTTGTTCTTGTTGAGGTTTGAATAAATATGGTGACTGTCATTTTAACGTTTGTCATGAGTTTTTGGCTTGTACAATATGTTCCCGTGTTTCTGTAGGAGAACAACTGATTTGCCTTTACAGGTGTTTGTGACGTGTGCTGCCGGTGGGGCAATATATGCCCACCTTTTCGCGAACATCTGGTATCATCACTATTTGATAGTGATTCATAAACACATGCATCAACACATACGAGGGTTGATTAAGTTCTGGGACACACATAGAACTAGACCAAGAACTTGGAGAAAAATGGCGTAAAACAAAACAACACCGATGAAGATTTGAGTGCAACATTTGGGAAGGATGCCCTCTTCTTATGTCAGCGTAACGAGGCAAGCAGCAGAGTTTAAGCGTTGCAAGGGATCCTTGAAGATGACCCCAACACATGACGACCATATATGAATATAGCATTTATCCATTCTATAATTCACATAGGTATTGTGAGGTTGTTCCCGGTATTGGAGAGCTAACATTTATATATGGGATGACTATGACTCCGAATTCTACATAGGTACTTAGAAACTAGTAAATGATAAGGGCATGACATTTGTATGGATAACGCCTCTTTTACCGTCTCTAAAGTCGTTAGACAAAGGTGGTCGATAGCATTAACAACCATCCACGTTGTCAGGGTGCAATGACACGCAATCAGCCCGGTCACACATAGTAACATCCTGATTCTCATTAGTCGGCTAAGGCGCCACAATTCGCTGTGCAGAGTTACATCCCCTGGGTGCACCAGAAACCTATGATCGTGAGTTTGAATCCCAGATTCGCCCTGATGATGTTTTCTAGGTTTGTCAGCACCATATGTCCGGGCTTTCCTCCCACAGGAGGATATACTGGAAATAATGTAATAAAGCGGCGTTAAACCAACTCCCTCACTTCAGCTCATCATAATGTCTAATATGTTTAGATACTTAGAATCTCATACTTATTGATGCTGCTTATTGTAACTAGTTATAGCAGAGCAGATTGTATCAGTGAGCAGACGACACGGAATATACGATGGGGTGTGTGTGTGTGTCGGGGGGTGGGGGGCAGCAATGTACTACATTAACAAGTTTACTTTGTTATACGGGAGAGGTTAATTTTATAGCACGTATGTCGACATGTTTGTTTCTTTGAAATTTCAAGCCACACGGTTACCAAAACAAAATTTGCAAATCATGTGCGTGAAATGTTGATGATAAACTTTTCCACCAATAAGAGATACTTCAAAATTGTCTTGCTTTTCTGTTTGTTTGTTTGTTTGTTTGTTGTTTGACGGCGGTCTGTAAATAATCGAGTCTGGACCAGACAATCCAGTGATTAATATCATGAGCATCGATCCACGCAATTGGGTTACGATGACATGCATCAACCAAGTTAGCGAGCCTGACCACCCGATTCCGTTTGATTCCGTTTGTCACCTCTTACGACAAGCATAGTCGCCCTTTACGGCACGAATGAGTTGCTGAAGACCTATTCTACCCTGGATCTTTAAGGAAAATATAGGGGAAATATATATCCGGTATATATTAACCGGTCTATATTTTTGTCAGAATAAATTATTGCGCATTGAGCGATTATCTCCTTTAGCTATAGGCGTTGTATATACCTTTATCACGCACTGACCTGCAATGCTGTACATCGTATCTTATCCAAGCTGTATCACTGAGAGTGAGTGATTACCCGAACAGCTCTATTGCACACTACCATTGCAATGTATCGTATGTTATTCAGGCAGCCATCGAGAAAGGTTCCAGGAATTCAGGTCAAGCCTGTCACGCGCTCTCAATCTTTCGACTTGCACACTGCTATTGCAACATTTTATTCAACACGATTAAATACCGGGCTTCTATAAAGTATGTTCAATAAATAACATATGTAAAACAGCGGGTTTGATTTCAGAAATTTGTAATGAATTGTCTTCATAATCACATGTATGGCGCTTGCTGTGCACAGTATTGTTTCAAATAGTCCACTGTATGTAATGTATGATTCATACAGTTTCATGTGGCAGTTTACGGTTCTGCATGGGTTTTTTTGTCTTGACAGGGTTTTTTTAATTTCCGGCAGAGATTATACACCCGTATATGTTCTTTGCTTCTGGATACATAGGAAATCAACAGGTTGGTCTGTAGTTGGCAATTATTTTCCAAAAAGATAATACGGTTGCATGATATCTTAACGATGTTTGGGTTGAACAAAGTAACATTCTTCTAAACATACTTCAAATCTGAACCGGAAGCAATCATAACACAAACCCAGTTAACCAAACGAAACCGTACTCAAGAGTGAGTGAGTGAGTTGGGTTTAACGCCGTTTTGAATAGCATTCCGTGTTAGCAGCTTGATGTGGGAGGAAAGCCCGAAGTAATGCAGGTCTTAGACGTTCACCACTTTGGTGAAACCAACGAGCACGGGTTTTTTGCTGACAACAAAACCGAGATTCAAACACACTGTCATAGGTTTCTGGCGTGCCCAAGAGACACAACTCTGCATAGCGAATTGCGGCACCTTAGACGACTGGGCCAACCGTACCCCCGTACACAACTGTAAGAAACTATAATCCAACAAAGATGTTTTAGATGAGATATGTATTGCGGAACATTCCATGAAGAAACAGTGGCAATATTACACGATCACAAACGACAAAATACATGCACAATAAACGAAAATTAAAAAACACAGGAACTTTCAACATACAAAGGAGGTACATTATAACAATTTTTTTCAAGACAAGTGTATTATAATGATACTGAAACAATATGAGAATAGAGCAAAACTATGGTAATGTTGTACATAAAGGAATTTGTTTGTAATTATTGATATGATAAGAGATCTTGGAAGTTGTTTCTGGATAACTGTTGGTAAACTTATTAAGAACTGTTCCGATTAACAGAGTCTACCAATTTCTTTTACCATGATTGAGGATTATTTGTGATTCTCTTTCTCGGTTGTATAACGTAAGACAGGGCGTGATGTTGTTCATCTTCTGAGACATCACGTTTCATAGAGACGTTGTTCCAATGGGATTGGTGTTTTTGTATATCTATCAATTTTCAATTTTTAGTTTGTGATAACTTAAACGAAGTTTCGAGAAAAGTGACCTATGACCTTTGTTTTTACAATATGTAAGATAAATATTTATTATGTCACAGGGTAAGTGATGTGTCAGTCGGACAGTGGTCAATATAGTTCCAATTGAAATCTGTTTCTAATACAGTGGCGAAGCAATATATACGCAAAACAACAATCGTTTTTACATGCCTCTCGCGGCAATCCATCGGTCTGTCCGCTAGAGTAACTGCCCTTTGTCAAAGGAAAGGTACTCTAGCCCTAACTTCTTTGATTAGTTGGAGTACTAAGAAAGGATACGAATTTATGGATGAACAACTTCTATTTTACAATTAAGAGCGACGTTTCGGTGTAGGCTCTGACACCGATATCAAGCAAGTGATATACATAGTGTGGTTGACAAGTATATATACAAGTAGGAGGTAATGTTTATACAGTAGAGTAGATATTGTTATACTGGAGTAGAGAAGAGAAGCTTGTTATGTATACACAAGGGTAGTGTTTATAAGTCAACCACACTATATATACCTCCCCAACCCCATCGGCGTCTATTCCAAATCTGAAAATTCCCAAATTCTATATAAGCAACCTCTAAAGCCCCCTCTTGGGTTGCGCACACCAATTTCGCCCCTTTCGGAAACCATTAAATGGCCTGACCGGGCCCGTGTGCGAAATACGCATCAGTCGGAAAGCGCACGTTAAATCTCCAAAGTAAGTAAGTAAGTAAGTACTATGTATATCACTTGCTTGATACTGGTCGTCGGAGTACAACTGAGTACAATTTGTATTGCCTGTGCAGTGTGTGTCATCTTCTCGCTTAATTCACCTGTTATCGCCTTACTGAAAACTGTTTCCAAAATTTCACGCACAATGAATCTGACTCACATATTTCTAACAGTTTGTATTGTCTTCCCTCTCAAGTGTTACATGTCTGACACATAAAACCATATGTCATCGTCTGAAATTAACGTCACCTATTTCTGATGATCCCCGGGACTTGATATTTTAAGGTTATACTGTACATGACACATACATCACGAACACGGTGCATTCACCAGGTGACTGTGTACGGTATTACTCATGAACGGGTAAACAGTTTCAATCAGATTTCAATACAGACATCTTGGTAAAACATAGTAATATCTGGCTAACTCGAACCTATATACTTGTATTCTACTATTTCTTATGTACCATTCGGAAACACACGACGGTAATAATCTCTGTATCATAATATGTTATTCTTACTATATTCTTACGATGTCTTCGATATATGGAGATAAAACATAGTTTTGCTTGGTGGCCATATTTGCATATCGGATCGTGGGACGAAGTGTATCGGATTGATGTATTCCATTGATTACACTCATTTCTCTTTTAAAATATCTAACATTATACATGACAAAAACATAATACGTGTAATGTGGAAATGTTGATATTGTGCAAATATAACCTTTTGAAACGGACATCCAATTATGCGGCCACGACTAGAACGAGTGCGTCTGGTCAGACGAACCCCAGGCGATGATGCCTCGTCGTTATACATGTCAGCATTGCCTGGGTGTGAGTCGGTCAGTGGATGAGCGGGTGAGTGACTGCAGTAAAATTTCCGCTAGCCCGTTGTGCAGAGTTGCGTCCCTCGGACGCGTCAGGATCCAGTTCGCCCTGATTATGTTTCAAGGTTTCATCAAAAGGGGTAAACCTCTCAGACCTGCATCACTTTGGGATTAACTCCCACATGAAGCTGACAGGCCGTGATATAACAGAAATACTGTTAAAGGCTCTCTTCATATATACACATGGAGACGCAAACAACATCACTTACGGAAGAGTGTTATAAAGTCAAAGTCCCCTTCATTAGCGACAGTAAATACTAGGGGTGTCGAAATATTGATATATTGCTATTAGTAAGCACTTAAAGTCAATAAATCGATTGTTAAATGAGTTTCTGATCAATAGTATCGATTTCAGTTAGAAATATCGATAGTTTCGATTGTATTTACCATATCATACGATTGAGTCACGCTCACAGCAGAAAAACTAAATTCTTAAATTATTAGGGTAAAGAAAAAACAGAATAGTAATACCTCAACTTTACTTTGTATTTGTTGTGTTGGTTATCACATTCAAAGGAAACTTCAGTTCCAAGGTTTAATTCAACTAAAAAATCTAAAACGATACACTGAAAACTATCTAAATTTATCGCAACAGTGGCTTTCAATATCAATAGTTATCGCAATAGTGATTTCCAGACCAATAGTCACCCCTAGTAAATATACTCACACGCAAAAGAAACGCAAGTGTTTTTAAGCAAATAGGTAAAAAACACGGAACCATAAATTGATACGAGTTTTAGCATGTTGTGAAGCCTGATGGTGTTATCAGTATTTTTGTTTGCATTTTAGAAGCCCCGAGTAAAAACGCAACATAAAAAACGAATCGCCAAAACGCACCATTTCAATGAATATGTCACAAACACGGAACCATAAATTGATACGAGTTTTAGCATGTTGTGAAGCCTGATGGTGTTATCAATATTTTTGGTTGCATTTTAGAAGCCCCGAGTAAAAACGCAACATAAAAAACGAATCGCCAAAACGCACCATTTCAATGACTATGTGGGTATCATGCACCCATTTCTGTCACGAACTGTAGTGGGTATAAAACTGTGGCCGATTCTTGGACCTACCATTCATTCGTCAACAATGCCACGCCTAACTCAAATTCAGAGAAACCAGGCTATCGGACGTTTGGAAACTGGAGAGTCTGTCCAAGATGTCGCCCGTCATTTCAACGTTAACATAACCACAATTTACCGTCTCCTGCATCGATAGAATGCTACACAGACCACAGATGACCTTCCTCGAAGCGGTCGTCCTAGGGTCACCACACCTCGACAAGATCGGCTGATTACCCGTCAACACCAGCGACATCCGTTCCTAACTGGAAGTGAAAGTGCTCGACAGACCATAGGAACACATAATCGACACATTGGCAGGGACACTGTGATCCGACGTCTCCGTTCCAACAACCTCAGATGTCGCCGACCAGCACGTCGTCCTGTTCTTCAACCACGGCATCGACAAGCACGACTTCAGTGGGCACAGGGTCATCACAATTGGCGTCATCGTGAGTGGAGGCGTGTCATCTTCTCTGATGAAAGTCGCTCTTGTGTCTCCCATGCTGACGGAAGAGTCAGAATTTGGCGGCGTCGAGGTGATCGTTTCACTGACAAAAACGTTGTGGAAAGGGATCCATGGGGTGGACCTAGCGTCATGATATGGGCAGGGATTGGACTTAATGCGAGACTTGGACCCATGTGCTCTCTAATGTTGGTCAAGGTCGGGGACATGGCGTCACTGCTAAGCGGTATATCGACCAAGTGATCATACCCCAACGTTGTTCCATTTATTGTACAACATCAACAACACATTTTCCAACAGGACAACGCTCGTTCCCATGTTGCCAGAACTACCATGGCCTTTCTGCAACAACACAACATCCGTGTTCTACCGTGGCCAGCCCTCGGCCCTGATCTGAACCCCATCGAACACTTGTGGGATGAGGTTAAAAGGCGTCTGCACAATGTGCGCCCAGTCCCTACAACTGCCGATGAACTACGCACAGCTGCTCTGGATGTGTGCAGGAGGATCCCTAGGGCCTTCACAAATCGTCTGACCCACTCAATGTACATGAGATGTGGGGCAGTGATCAATGCTAATGGTGGTCACACCAGGTATTGACTGACATTTTGGGTATTGACCCGAAACTGTGTAACATTTGAAAAAAAAACAATTATGTCATCTGCCTTTTAATCCATTAAACTGTCTTCAATCAATTTTTTGTCAATCTTGCCCTATTAGTATTTCTTGTCTTTACTGTTGAAAATAAATAACATGTACACTGCATACTCGACTTGCGTTTCTTTTGCGTGTGAGTATACATGCGACTACTAGCCCGCGTTGGTGAGGAACCTTTTATCTTACATTCTAATACTCTGGTTGGAGTTTGGAGCCGATTTTAAACTAAATAATTTAGTGTAATTTAACCTTCCCTCATTCCTGCAACAGTTAGTGAAAATTAATCTGTGGCTGGGTAAGTTGATGTAAAATTAAACTGGTTCAATGAAGACTGGGATAAAAATTGAATTTGCTTACACATGAATCCTACCATGTTTGAAATGAAACTCTGCACCGAAAAAAGCAACTTTATTAATTTTCATACTTTGAGTGCTGTCTCAGAGACAGTACAGTTAAGTTTTAGGATATAATATCGTTGGGTTAAGATATTTTTAACAAAATCAAACATATGATAAAATCAACTGAGAGGTATAAGCTCCTCGGTTTATATGACGAGGATAGAAGTATTATCAGACCAGATGGTTGGTTAGTTGGTTTGTTGTTTAACGCCGCACTCAGCGATATTCCAGATATATGACGACGGCCTGTAAATAATCGAGTCTGGACCAGAAAATCCACTGATTGATTTCATGAGCATAAATCCACGCAATTGGGATCGATGTCATGCATCAACCAAGTTAGCGAGCCTGACCACCTGATTCCGTTTGTCACCTCTTACGACAAGCATAGTCGCCCTTTACGGCAAGTATGAGTTGCTGAAGACCTATTCTACGCTGGATCTTTAAGGGTCCAGACCAGATGGCCTGGATCCTTGATCCAAGGGGTCCATCTTCGTGGCCTAGTGGCTCGAGCGTCTGCCCGGAGAGCGAAATGTCGGTGGTTCGATCCCCGCCCGCGTCATACGCAAAAGATTTTAAGAGATGATATGTATTGTTTCCCTGCCTGGCGATTGTTACCCTGCCTGGCGCTTGGTATTAAGGGACTAAAACAAGGACTGGTCGGCTCGTAGTCAGTATACTGTGTCTGAGTGGGGTATTCATGTTAAACTGTGACATGGTATCTCAGTGGCCTATAAAACTATAAAATCGTCATTAGTCCCGAGTAGTAAAACCGTGTGAGAAATACGCATTATGTCGGTAAGCGCACGCTAAATCCCCAATAGTAAGCGAGTAGTATACGCTGCCACACACTCACGTGCATGCAATAATCTTGAACGCGAATTTAAACCCCATTGCACCTCATGTCACTTTTGTAAACAAACGCACCTATTCTGAAATAAGAAGATACGAATCCAATTTAAGCCTCTCGGTGCACTATTCATACTGTTTAGCTTAATCATGTAGATTTTCTCCTACCACGGCGACAGTTACGCGCATGACAATACAGCGCTACACAGCACGTGGAGCAGTACACCCAATGAAAACAAAGGATAAGTACGCCAGTGCAAATATTTTCAATGAAAGTTATACATTTCATGACATATGTTTATCTAAATATGTAGATGACAAACATGCATTATCTTGAATGGACTGTGTAAAAAAAATGTGGCAGAGAGGTACACGGCTGACCAAAAGGAACTCTGGGTAGCTGAATGATTCCATGGCTACATACGACCGAGGCATTTATATTGTAATCCTTGCTTTGATAAACACTGCCTTCCAATCCAATAAAGCTGGCAATTAGCATTTTGTAACCCTTCCGTATGAAAAAATCACGGCTTTTTTCAGTTTGCCTCAAATGAAAACATAACCGAAGCGAGATATGCGCAGGGCTTGGGTTGTCGAACTTGCTGTGCGGAGCTCTATTGTTTTGGTTTCAGTGAGTGATTGAGTTGGGTGTAACGCCGCTTATAACTGTATTACATTTATATCGCGGCGTGTCAGCTTAATGTGGAAGGAAAGCCTGAAGTGATGCAGGTCTGAGACGTGTACCACTTCGGTGAAACCCACGAGCACGGGTATGGTGCTGACAAACCTAGAAACATAATCGAGGCGACCATGGATTCGAACCCACAATAATAGGTTTCTGGCGTGCCCAAGTGACACAATTCTGCACATCGAATCTCTGCGCCTTAGACGACTGGGCCACCCGTGCCCCCGTTTTGGTTTCAGAATTGAATCGTGCATGAACCAAAGGTGTGACGTCACACTCGGAAATTATTTCATGCATGTTTTAAAAACACACAGAACCGTCCCTTACCGTCACGTACTGTCCCTTTGACCAACGAACCGTCATGAAAACAACTTAAATTACGTTCTCGCCTAGCTTCTTCTCAGTTCAGATTTGTTTTAACAATATTGTGATATCTGGATTTGTCCAAAACATGGCCGGTTTGCAGAGATTTGACTTTGTTACAGAGAGACGTACGCCCCAGTACACGTTCAACATCACCTCTATAGCAGGAACACGATTGGTGGCGCCAACAAAAGTGGCAATATTGACACATGCTTACATCACAAAGCGAGTAAATATATTTATTTCTTTTGGCATAGTTGTTGTAACCTACCTTTCTTAACGTATATTTAAAAAAATGCTCAGCCACGAAGTTTGCACGATATTAATGAATAAAAAAGTGTGAAAAACTTAGAAAAACCCACATCAATTGTCATCAGCACATACATTATCTTAATTAGTTACAATTAATCTCATAATTAGTTCACCTGTAAGTTGCAGTCTGGTTATTTAACATTTGCTGATTTAGAGTTTGATTATATACTGAACAACAAAAGTTCCTGTGACATTGAATAAGGTTTAATGCAAAGTTATGTTTTTTTACCAAATCTGAAACAATTTCGGTTTGCAACAGATAAAGACTCCTGTAAGTGTTCAAATTGTTGAATTTGCCATACTGGCTTCAGAAAATGCGTGTTTTCATAAAAAAAAACATGAATATGCCAAAATGTCAGTTTACAAATCAATAGCGTGTGTGTCCACCTCTGGCTGCGATGCAAGCAACACATCTTCGTCTCATGGAATGGACCAGGCGTCGCACAAAGTCCTGTGGTATATCTGTCCATATTTGCTGGAGCATGTTTCGAAGTTCATGGAGTGTCACGTGTAACACGTGGTTGACGTCGAAGGCGCCGATCCATCTCATCCCACATGTGCTCGATTGGTGAGAGGTCTGGGGTGCGAGCTGGCGAAGGGATGACATTCACGTTGTTTTGTTGAAGAAAATCCTGAACAAGTCGAGCAATATGAAGCCGGGCGTTGTCATGTTGAAAGGTATTGCCTGGGCCAAACGGTAGAACAGCAGAGCCGATGATCTCGTCGAGGTAGCGATGTCCATTGAGATTTCCCTCTACCACTATCAAACGGGTCCATTGTCTTGCTGTAATCCCACCCCATACCATAACGCTGCCGCCCCCGAACCGATCTTCTTCCATGACACAATGAATCCGTCCATCGCTGTGGCTGAGGTGAAAACGAGACTCGTCAGTGAATAGAACTTGTCCCCACTGCATGGCCGTCTGCACCACTGTAGACGTGGTCGGCGGTGGTTTCCTGTCAAAATGGGACGTCTGGCGGGTCTTCTGGCGACAATCCCCGCACATCTGAGGCGACGAAGTACAGTTTGTGAAGATATTCGTCGAAGGCCAGGGATGCTTCTTGCAGTCACTGTTGCTGGCTGGAATCGATTTCGTAGGTGTGTTGTTCGAATCCAGTTTTCTTGTCGATTATTGGTTACGCGTGGCCTGCCACTCCGAGGATGGTCTCTGACTGCATTCGTCTGTTGCCAACGTTGCCAATAAACAACAAATGGTGTTTCTGTGGACGTTAAATTGTCTTGTAACATCACGTTGACTCGATCCTGCTTCAAGCATACCAATGGCTCGCAGACGCACAATTTCGGACAGGCGTGGCATTTCGTAATGTTGACTAATTGCGTAATTTTTTTGTTTTCCTGAGTAGTTGTTGTCGGCACGATGCTAAACAATGCATATGGAATCCCGTTAACGCACATGTTTTTATAACCATTACTGGGTAGTGAAATGCATGGGGCTTGCATAAAAGTCAACTTTTGCATGGAATGCATACTTTACTGTAGCAGTTGCGTTTTTGTGACTTGATTCAATACATGTACTACAATATTGAAAACCAAACTTTACTTGTTTGAAAAATACACTAAAATATTGGATCACAGAAACTTTTGTTATTGTGTATATATTTAATGCCAAAGGGCACACCAAGGTGATTACGTTACAAAATGTGTTAAGTACAGATATCTAAAGTGTTTTGTTTTATATAAAATATAATTTAAAATGTGTTTAATCCAAAAATGAACATCGAACTGATAACATCCAAAATTAGAAGCAGGGTTAACATGAAGAAAAATGTGTTTTTGTGGTTAAATATATCATATTGACATCATGTTTTAGTCACTGACAATAATTATAAGTCCTATTTTTTCATGACGTATGACTATATACTCTACAAAACAAGCTATCTAAATTACGGATTGGTGATGCAAAATCATTTTGGACATTGTTATAAAAGATACCAAAGATTTGGATGTTCCCTCACTTGAAGAACTATTTTCACACTTCACGTCCTTAAATAATACTGCTCTTTATGAAGACCGTTATGATCTCACTGATCAGTCCGACATAGACATTTTTAACAGTGTAATTACACTAGGGGAAAAACATGTATTTCTAAATCTGAAAAACTGTAAGGCTCGCGGCCCTGATCTTATAATTAATGAATACATCACAACCACTAGGGACATTATGTTAAGTTATTTAACCAAATTTTAGATGATGGTATATACCCAGAGTAGTGGCTTAATGGTATTATTCGTCCTATATACAAGGATAAAGGGGATTAACACAATCCAGAATATTTTAGGACAATACGTTTGATGAGCTGTTTTTGAAAGTGATTTACCAAAATTCTTAGCAACAGAATTCAAAGTTTTTTTAGCACATGTTGGCTTCCATTGTCTTTTGTTAATCACCTATCAGCGCCAATCATCTGTTGGCGTCCTTTGTTAGTTTCTACCCTTTGCTATTTTCCACCTTTTGTTATGTCATTATTTTGTTGCCCTAACATGAACATATATATGCTCCCTGACTCATGGCATTCATTCACCTGATGAAGGAGAAAGCATGTCCTCCGAAATGTTGTGTTCCTTATAATAAAGAAGTTGACATCCATATATTCTCTTCTTCACGTGTATCACTTCTAAATGCCTTTCAAACACATTAATGTATACAGATATAAAATTTGAGTTTCACTGTACGGGGAATTGACTCAGAATTCTTCCCATGCCTTGTCGGTGTCCGTCAAGTAGAGAATGTATCACCAGTTTTATTTTCTCTATTTAAAAATGATTTGAAAGCTTCTTAATATCTAAAGATTGTCCAAGACTATCAATTAATTCCAATACACTCGACTCTATGCCAGAACTTTCAATATCACGGTTTGGTCTCTTGCATACCGATGACACTGTCTTATTAGCCAAATCAAGTTTAAATCTCCAAAAAGCAATAACAAATCTGTTGGTATCTATAAACTACAAAAAAATAGGACATGTACTTGTATTTGGTGGTAATAAAAATGATAGGAGAAAAGATATACACTCTTCAAAAAAAAGAAACGCACAGGTAGTATGTTGTTCATTGAAGCAGACTATACAAAACATCCGGTATATCAAATGGATATATGTTATTTGAAAATGTTGGCGGCCATTATTCGACAAACGGTGCGTCAAAACGCAGTCGTTGTCGATTTGCAATGTCCAAAACAGCATAGTTTTCACACTTGTTCAAAAATGTCATGGAGGAAAACAGTAATGCAATATGCAAGTGCAGGTTATGACATTCGTTACTCGTGGTAGTGGCTATAAAGAGGCAAGCATAGGCCAATAATTTGTCATTCAATTGTCAACATTTTCAAGTTCGAAAATGCCGAGACTCAGCGCTGCCGATCGCAACATTGCCAATCTTCTGTTGCACGCCACCTCAACGTCCACCACAGCACCATTTGCCGCCTTTGTGACCGATACACACAGTTCAATTCCACTGCAGACCGTCCGACCAAGAGTTTCCATACATACAGGATCGCTACATTCGACTATTCCACCTACGTCATCGTAATGCCACAGCTACGGAGACTGCAGGACGCATCCCTGGTTTGAGGAGGATATCGGGCCAGACTGTTAGGAACCATTTTCGCGAGGCTTGAATCAAACCCTGAAGACCAGTTATCGTCCCTGTTTTGCAACAGATCCATCGACAGCAACGCTGGGGTTGGTGCCATACCTTACAGCCTTGAAATTTGAGAAACTGAAGACGAGTGTGGTTAAGCGATGAATCACGATTTCTTCTTCACCGGCGGGAGGACAACGTGTTTATCGTTGTCGAAATGAATGGTGGCAGTAGTGTCATGGTGTGGGGGGGCCATATCCTACACCACGAGATCTGACTTGGTTGTGGTTCAAGGAAATTTGATTGCAAATCGCTACATGAAGGAAATTCTTCAACCTCACCTTCTTCCAATCATTGACCGCCAGAGGGAGCTGTTTCAACAGGATAACGCTCCGCCGCACACAACTCGATGCACGGTAGACTACCTTCATAATGCCAACATCAACGGCTTGCCCTGACCGTCGAGATCTCCAGATCTCAACCCAATCGAACACCTCTGGGATGAACTCGATCGACGTTTACGCCAACGTCAGAACACGCCGCAGACACTCAAACAACTGGCCAACGCCTTACAAGCAGACTGGCGCAGAATTCCGCAGGACAGAATTCGTACACTTATCCAGTCAGTGCCGAGGAGATGCAGAGCCGTGATTCTGCCCGGGGCGGTCACACGAGAGTTCAGCGCCACCTTGTGGCCTTATGTGACATGACAATGAACAGTTTTCAATGCCTTGTACAGCGACAATATGTGACTATCGAGCTCCAAACTTTCATATTTGTATCAATGATATTACATCAAATATATCGACTTTATTAGGTACAATTAATTTGCTAAACGTCTACCTGTGCGTATCTTGTTTTTGAAGAGAGTAGTCCCGAATAACATCCCCTACAATATGTAAGATATAAATATCGTGGTATATTTTGTTATTTGATAATCTCGTATAATGTATGTTTTTTGTCTTACTGAAAACCCGTAGTTGTAATGTTTCCATACATTTACATTATATCTTGTTTGAAGCAATGGTGAAGCCTACCTTGTCACATTGGTGGGAAATCCGGGAGTTTGTTCATTTACAACAAATTCAAAATGTTCATGCACGTCTGCAATGATGTATAGCATTGTGTATAGACTTCACTGTACAAATCCTGGTTTTCCTTTATTCATAACGTGTTGAATCATCTATGTAAAGCTTTTAATGGCTTACGCAGTCTCCTACAACATCTTCCTGGCTTAACCTTACAACAATGCTCGTCGCACCCTAACTGATAATGCTGACAAAATTGAAGTTTAGATGTTGCAAATTCAAGTAAGGGTATAACCTATTCCCTTATGAAACCAAAGTTTAAACCTGAAAACTATCTGAAGTCCTTGTCATTAAAGATAGCAATACAATTACTCCGTTACCGTAAGCTATCGTTTACCTATTGAAAAGGGAAGATGAATATGTCCCTTTATATGATAGAAAATATAAATTGTGTTGTACAGATGGTATTGGGGATGAATTTCATTATATTTTTAAATGTACATATTTTACATAAGAAAGAAAAATTGTATATACCAAATTCATATTTATTGAGACCGAATATTTGACAATTTCAAGCCCCTTTTGTCATGTACAAAGTCATCGGTAATGAAGAATCTATGTAAATTATGTTGCCTAATAATGAAAGTTGTACAATCTCCCGGCTTAACTCATATCCGCCATCACTAACTATATGTGTGTATGCCGAAGGTTTCGGCCTTGGCGAAAAAAAGTTCTGTTTTGTTCTGACAAATGGGGTATGATCGGGACTAATCCAGATTACCACTTGGGTGACAAGCACAGGACTGACTGAGTAAGTAGGGTTTTACGTCGCTATTAGCAATGTTCCAGCAATATTACGGCGAGGGACACCAGAAATGGGCTTCACCTATGTGACGAATCGAACCCGGGTCTTCGGCGTGACGAGCCACGAGGCTACCCCACCGCTCCTGCAACAAGCATTGGATAGTGGGTGAACTCAGCTGTAGCATTTGTGATTATAAGGTGTCTGACAAATGGGGTGAGACCGCATTAACCATATTATCGGCAAATAGCAAAGTTGTAAAGGTTTCCAATAATTCCCCATCAAAGATTCAACTGCACTCAGATTTCTTCATCATGTCAATATATTCATTCCAAAATAAAACAAATGATGTTGCGCTGATCGTGCAGCCATGTCTGGCACCAACTGTACAATTAAAGTACTCGCATAGCCAACTGTATGTATCCACCACCGATCTAAGTTTGGAATACATAGATATAAGTACATTAAACGTTCTTTCTGTTAACGCATTCTTCGTAAGCACATACAATTCAAGAAAATGCTAGACAGAGTCAAACGTTTCGGCAAAATATATTAATACTGCATACATTCTTCCGTTACGCTTCGATAAATATTTCTGGATAACTGACTGTAGCATAAATATATTATCGGCCTTGGAATACCCACTTCTGCAACCTTCTTGTTCTTCAGGTAATTTGCTGTAAAACAAAGGATAAATTCTTCATGGAGTGTTTCAGTATTTCACTAACAATCCCATCAGGTCCTGGTGCTTTCTGGATCTTGAAATCTAGAAGTGCTGATAGGATCTCTTCTTTAGTGACCACTGAATCAAGTTCCTCCACATTTGCCATATCCTGCTCCTCTATTTCATGTTTTACAAATCTTTGAATATCTTCATCTAGGTCTTGTTGGCTGCTAACTGATATTTCCTGCAAATGTTAAACCCGTGTCACTGATTGTATGTTATTCTTCTTCTCCAGCACGATTGTCAAAACGATCACATTGGTAGCCCAGTTAAGAAAGTCAGTCCAATGATTCACTGTCTCGGGAGTTTTAAGCATGGTTAAATAGAAAAACATGGGAACTTATGCATAAATCTTTCATACTACCGACATTTGATGATTGTTGCCATACATGGGACAAGTGCAGCAAAAGAACGGGCGTTACTACTTGAAACACTGAGTCTAGATACACTCAGAACTATTTGTGGGTTTGTACGTGGCACGGCAAACTTTATAAAGAAACAAATCTTACCTCATGAGAAGAAAGAAGGCATTTTCAAGAGTTAAATATCTTTTATAAAATGGTTAACAATCTGGTACCGGATTATCTCCCATCCTTAGTTCTAAACAGAGTGTCGGATGCAAGTGATCATAATTTGAGAAACTGCTCACAGCTGCAAAACAAAAGATGTAAAACAAATAATGATGTGAAATCATTTATTTCAGATACAGCTAATATTTGGAACTCACTACCTACTGATTACACTACTGCAAGTAGTTTATGGAGTTTTAAATGTTTTATAAAAAGCTATGATAAGAATATATATATATATATATATATACTTTGATGTAAATTATGGATCAAGATTCTGTCAGATTATACACTCCCGTCTCAGACTTGGCTGCAGCCATATTAACGCCGACAAATTTGCCAGATTTATATCCGACAGCCGGAGATATTGTTGTGGCTATCACACGGAAGATTCAGTTCATTTCTATCTTACCTGTCCCATAAACAGTATATCAGGGCAAAATATGTATTATTTCGTAAAAGGCTACGATTTAAATTCATACTTTAATGGTAATTCACATTTAACGACTATAACAAATTTTAAAAATCAGTGCTTAGTTATATTCTGTCTTCTTGCCGATTTAGATATTTTGTCTGAGATTTTTTTCAAAAACAATGTTGGCCCAGCCATGTGATACTAGGAAGTTGTTGTGCTGGATGTAAATAATAACGTGACTGTAGTTACGAAAGTAACAATAATTATCAAGTTACTTGAATATAAATTATATAATGTCTGCTATTTCTCATGTCACTTTCAATACATTGTAATTTGGACTCGTATGTATCATATTTGGGAGAGGCATTCAGATAAGCAAAATTTGCTTGTTTGCCAATCCCCTCACTTTATGGAAATAAATATGTTTACATCATGTTAGGTGTATAAGTGGATGCTTTAACTAAACTCTTTCTTCCATAATTCCTTATAGGAATGTCTACTTTCACATACGTCTTTTACGACACTATATCTTTTTTTTCCATCTTTTTCTTTGTCTTGACAACGGTATAAGGATCTCTACCAAAACGCCGCCTCTACAGTATTACAGAAGTTGTTATCCACACATTGTGTCTACTTTGTCATCCGTCAACTTCTAATTAATGTCTACCAAACAATTCAACCCGCTTGTATTACAGGCTGATTCGTAGTTCCCGTAGTCCACTGACCCACAGGAAGTGATAGACGTTGAACGGATGTGGGGATCTGCAACTATGTGGACATGTGGACATGGTGCACTGTTTATTTATATACATTTCGGCTATAAACACAATGCACATGCAAGGAAAGAGGAATTTAAAAGGAATATCTCGGACTTTACCCATAGATGGCCATAAACTTCGTGACATAACAAAATAAACCGCCGATATTTTCTATTTCGAACCCGAAATTCAGACAAATACGGGTAACAACAGGAGACAGATGTGTATTTCAGTATCTGTCAGTTGATTGACAGCTATGTACAGATCATCTGTCTCACTGATCGGTGATTGTCGCTTTGTTAAGGAACATAATCTACGTGATAGGCGGGCAATTCAAGCTAATTACGCTATACAGTGTCAATTTCTGACCGGCTTGGTACGTGTGGAGCACAAACCTCTCCGTGCCGTCTTATTTGTTGTCTTGGGGCATTTTATCCAAAAGGAGAGGTACATCATTTTATGACCACAAACTGATAACCAAATGCTGGATGAAATGAAATAACCATCGAGGCAGTTTTTGTTTGGTTGTGATGTGGAAATATATAAACTAAAGATTTAGTTATAAGGTCACATCCCCTTTACATTCAATATTGATCCGATCAACAACACGCATTATTGTTCATAATACTTTGAAAATAATGTGATCGGGGGCGATACCCTGCCTCAGACTACAAACTCGAAATAAGCGTTAATGAAAAATGATTCCTGTACATATGGGAACAGTAATATGCTATTGTTATATGCTTTTAGACGTTCAAATATGGTACGTATTGTTGGCCCTCGGCTCGATGGTGATAAAATAAGGACTGGTCGGTTCGGAGGCAATATACTGTGTCTAAATACCGGTAGGTCGGTGGGCTAGCACTATGAAACCCGCATTAGTCATATATATATAGACATTTTAGACATATATACAGTATATAAAGTAAAATCCAAAAGGATCAAATAACAATCTTTCCTCTCCTTGCAAACCGGACAGTAACATTGATATCGTCCTGATTAACATGATTAACGATTAACATTGGTATTCCACAATAATGAATCATATATGATACATATACACGTTTCGTAAAGTAAACGTCAGGAAAGTTTGGTTACTATCTAACCTGGTTTTGCTCTTCATCAATTTCAGTATCGCAAACATAGCTAAAGCTTAAACGAGAAAGCGGCTATCTATGTTATTGCTTCTTACTTCTTTTGTTGCCGTTATGTGACAGCCGAGGTGCTGTATTATCTGCTATAGTCATGTTTTGGCAAAGATAATAGCACCAAATTGAAAATACTGTTATTTCTTCGTCTTAAGTTTCAATTTTAACAAGCGCTTTCCCTAGAGCCGACGCCGTGACCAGGGTGTCTGACACACATGACTATCCAAAGAAGTTGATTCAATTGTCTGTGTAAACGCGCAAGAATAATAAACATTAATTTGATTTCGTCCTGGCAGCGACATCGCGTGTTATAACATTATAATTAGATCTCATGACTACTTAATCTGTGGGTAATTGCTATGATAGAGTGAGAAAAACAAACAACTCACACCGTGTCACAATCAACTGACCATGACAGCTATCACCCAACCTTGACCCCACCAGCTCACAGCTGATTGGTCTGTCTCCGCTTACCTCTTTATAAGGAGGGGCGCAAATCAACGTTAGTACCTACAATACATCTTCCAACACCAATCTTTGCAGTTGAATCTCACTGGATCAGAAAACAAGCATGAAGCATGATGTAATTGACAAACATGTTTATTGTGCCGTTATGGGGGACAGTCACATCGGAAAGAGTAGCATATCTCGCAGTTACGAAAGAGGATCCATTGATGCTCAGCATCAGTCGACATTGTTTGAGAATTACGTTGTACGCCATAACATGGTTGAGAGGGAATTCCTCATCAGCATGTTTGACACTGCCGCGCAGGTAACTAACAGTTTGAATTGTTTCATGAGTGAGAGAAGGAGACACTTCAAAGAATGTGTCGGTCATATTTTATATGTGTAAGCATGTTGTATATGTCTATCACTTCTAGAAAACGCATAAGTACGAATATAGTGCCGACAAGACAAACTGAGGGACAATCTCACATTCTAACCCACGATCAGCGCTTGGCCATTATTATTATTATCATGGTGAATTTTATGTACACGATAACTATTACACATGATTAAAACGATAAAAACCTGATAAAAATGAACTGCAGGGAAAATATTCATTTATACGGCACCGTATCCACTGTTCCACTGTGTATCCATGTGGAGATTAAACCCTATTTCCCCTAACACGCTAAACTGACGGGCAAAAGGAAGGGTACACCCACGTGTGATGGACGTTAAACATTCAGAAATGATGTATTCGACACGAAATGCTAGTTTTGGACCTTAGATTTGCAGTGTTGCGGCGACCAAGTAATATTTCGATAAATGTTCCATGTACACTTTCTTTGGAAACTTAACTAGAACTAGAACTAGAACGTCGATATCATCTCAATGTCAACTATTTCCGTGACACGTTAACGATTTGAAGGCATCGCTGACATTAATGTTTATTTTTCAGAAAAACTTTGAGAATCTCCGTTCCTTCACATACCGTGAGAGTGAAGTCCTGCTTCTGTGTTTCTCCACCTGTGACCGGGAAACGTTGGCCAGCATCAATGACGTGTGGATGCCTGAACTGAAGAGACACTCCAAACACACCAAACAGAAGAGACCGGTCATCCTCGTGGGCACCAAGATAGACCTCCGAGTTGGGAATGAAGACAGCGAGGTCTCCACGGACGAGGGTGTCCAGATGGCCAAGGACATTGGTGCTGACTGCTATGTGGAGTGCTCGGCTCGCGACCACAAGGGTTTGAAGGAGGTCTTTCAGCATGTCGTCTTCTCCGCTCTCAAGTTCAGGAAAAAGAAAACCAACATTATCAAGAAGATCTTCAGACGCAGAAGCACGATTTAAATGTACCACTAGCTTATCTCCAGAATACGTAGGAACTGTTTGTCACAATATTCAGCTTTGTTGTGAATATATGCATGCAAAGAAAATCGTCGAAGGACTGGTTTTGAGATAAGTGCTACCGTAGCGTGCGTGATGACTTGTTTGTATCCAGAGTACCAGGATTCCGCTAAACTGGATACGCGTCTTCTTGAAAGTTACTTTTAGGAAAGTATTCATACAGATTCATAGTGACATTTTCCTTACAGATGATTTGTTAATCATAGTAGACTATTTTACTCGACACCGTCCGCACCGCGTCTCACTGGCCAAGAACATTTCATTGATGTAAAACGCTCCAGACCGTTTTGGAAATACGACTCAAGTAATATTGGCGTATTACTGTCACATGTAATAAGTGCTTCAAAATGCTTGCTCAGCGAGGCCAATCACTGTTGAGATTTTTATGTGAAGTTTTACAGTTGTGTGCAATAAGAGTTTATTTACATTGTTGAATAAAAAATGGAATTCAAAATAGTTATTTTGGGGCAAGTGTGAGTAACAACTGTGGCTGGATGCCGTATGCGATGATCACGGTGTTTCTATATGGGACATGAAAAAGACACAGAAATATTTAACTGTACTAGAGCATATCTTTATGATCTTAGCGTTAAGTTAATCGTAACTCCCATACTTTAACATTGATCCCTATGTGGATCGGGCCCTGGACTTAATCCCAGGACTGTCTATGTTAAACTAGTTACAACATTCATAGCGACACTATACCTTGTGAAATCAGTCTAAGACGAATGTTTTAACCGAGTTGCCCTGTGACCGTTTTTAAGGGGTTGAAGTGTGCAAACGTCTTGGCTGGTACATTTGTCGCATCCGCCGGATACACTTGTTGAATCACGAATGCCCTTCAGTGCTTATATCGAATTGCGACACATGCAAACCACAGCACTGCCATAGAAATTCCCACTAAACTTTTTTATTTTGCGTACGTTTCGATGGCTAGTTCACGTTTGCATTGAGAAGTATTTGTTAAAAAGGTTGGGTACTGTACCGTCATATGAAGGAGGGGTTCGACCCCTGGTGTGTGGCGTGATTAACCCTACGTTTCATTGTGTATGAGTAAAATTGACTCCGACAGAGCAAGAGCTTATTTCAAAATATTGCATTTGACGAGTAACTGACATTTCTCTCAACCATGACGAAAACCTTTGCGCATACGTCTTCGAGTGAGTGAGTTGGGTTGAACACCGCTTTTCACAGTAGTCCAGTTATGTCAGCTTAAATGTTAGAAAAGCCCAAAGTGATGCATGTCTTACGTCTACCACTTTGGTAGCACGAACAGGGGTATGGTGCTGACAAACAAGAAGAATCGGTGCGATCCGGGATTCAAACCCACGATCATAGGTTTCTTGCGCATCCAAGGTTCGCAACTCTGCACAGCGAATTTCAGCGGCCAACCGTGGCCTCTCTCTGGGAGTTGGAGGGGCTTGAAGGCATGGAATGTTTATGGACAACTTATGTAACGACGTTTCCGTGCTACTTTTTGCCACAAGTAGCGCAATACTTAAATAAATCAAACTGCTTTCCCGGAAACCAACAAAGAGTAATCTAGTGATTCCTTGTAATGATTTGAGAAGAAATAAATACGCTTTAATTTGTTCGCATAACAAGGGCAATAGCTTTCGTGAACTGTTCTGTTTCTTTCAGCCAACTTAATTTGCTTCCGGATAAAAATAGAATGAGGGGAACAATCGATCTTAAGCATATTTGTTTGCAATAACAGGCCCTGCTATTTCAATCTGTATGACTTCTTAAGGTACACAGTCAAGGAAACAAAGTTCATTCCTCGCTTTACAGCTGATTATGTGACGTAGATGTCACACTGGCATTTTCACAGTTTCTATTTATGACCCGTTAGGAACAAACAAATAAAGTTTAATTTTGGCTCGCCTCTTGTGTTCTAATGTCAAAGCCCGTGCACGGGACGACAACAACCATTAATGACAAACAGTCGTCCTTGGAGAAGTCCGTGACCCACCGACAGTATGTCCATATGTCCCCTTGGGCACAGTCACAATTTACAATGACGTCATTCGACAGCTTGTGGCGTCACAAATTGTTTGAGGCATTTCATCCAACTGTGCCTCAGAAGCACGTGCCATTCCGCCGCTGGCGCCACGCTGCCTGGACAGTACCACGCTCTGGATCAGGTGTAACAGAAGGTGCAGTCTCTTGATTTTATGATAAACTGTATATGGCACATACAAGGATTGTAGACAATATATATATGACATTTCTCATTAAAATATATTTAGAGACTAGCTTGTCAAAACAAACATTCTCTGGGGTGACAAGTATTCGAGTCTACAATTTGCTTTCTGTCATTTCAGTTAGATGTACACAGATCTGTGGATGCATCTCATCTGTCCATGTTCCCATAGCAACACAGTTATGACAAGTACAATCAGCACAAGTTATCACACTACACTGTCGACAGATCCGACAGATGGTAATCACCTACGACTGGTGGAACATTCCACTGGGCGTACAAGGCAAAACACTGATGCAAATTATTCCAAAAATATGGATCACGGAAAATCGGTTATGACACCAGGCGTTCGAGAAATAAATAATGGTAATGACATCATTTACTTTTATCATGTCATTTGAATAGGCGTAGGGGCATGCATTCCATTGTATATACTTGTATATCATAGCTATCCCCTAGAGACACTCCGTGGCAACCGGATGATTAAACTATCATTTGAATTTTACGGTACTTCAGCACACGGTGGAAATACCACTGCAATTGTTTGTTTATGATCATCGCAATAGTTGTATAATAATTCCAATAGTTTTGCAACATGTTTATTACAACTATTGCATAGTCACGCTGTTACCTCGAGCATTAGTCGACATGAATGCCAGTCGCGACCACACTGAATAGAGGGAAACTATTTCATCCTTTTTTTATTTCACGATAATAAAATATAAAAACAGTTGTATTTGGGGCCAAATATATCACAACAAATACATCCTCTGCCCGTCTGCTTCTGATCAGTACACAGAAAGTAGGGAAGTCATAAAAGAATGCTGTGTTTACTGTTCTAAATTACAGTCCTTAAAAAAGCCTCCATGACCTACATAAACAAAGTAGAAATCTCGGTACACCTAGACCCCTTCAATCAAATGCCTCTCACACAATTATGTTGTGTCGCTAATGAAATTGTCAGCTGATTTTCCGTAGTAATTGTATCGGTAGTTGTAATGTTCCTCAATGAATAGTTTTACAATAATTAAGGTGCAGCATCCATAGCATTGCACTGAATGGCGATGACCCAAGACCACGGAGAAAAGAGGTCACACGAGCACTGAGATGTAGGTCTTCGCAGACCCTTGAGCTGGCATCACAGACACTGCCGCAGGGATTCCAGGGAGCTCTACTGGTTCTCGAGGACTCTTCACTGCCAGGCTATCCACGGAGGAAGGAGGACCAAATACTTGACATAGAAATGGTATTTGGGATTTCAATGTTTAATAAATCATATTTTGAACATGAGAATGTTTATCGGTGTTATTAGCCGTTTTCTATTTTCGGTCATGTAAAGGACAGTATATCGCATATGCTTCGCCTCTTTGTCATCCACCTTCATTATTTCTCAACCGTAATAGTCCAAGTTTGAAAATGTAAGTAGCCAAACCAAGGAGAAACCACCAAGCGGAGTGGCATTTCTAGCAGACACGTGTTGTCAATTTTATCAATGTAGGATGCACACATTTAATATTTTACGAAAAGATATTCCCAAGTAGTAGCCTTTAGAATACAAAGACAATGTAAATGTTTCATATACCTTGCGCTTCAGTGTGGTTAACGAGGCATTTTGTTGGCTTACTGTCGAAAAGAACTTTTATCTACTCTCGATTCTGCATGAAATATCCAGGAAAGAAATGAGTTAAAATTGAAAATATAAAAGACAGCGCGATAAACGTGTTTCGACAAGTCGATTATCATTTAGTTTACCATGTTTGACATTAAGACCGACATTCATGTATGATGTTTTCGGTACTGCACTCGCCGCTTTTCTCCGTGGGCACAGTTCCCCGAGGCTGGAGGTAACCTTTCTTACAACAGAGGGTACACTACTATTCAGAACTGACCACCTGCCTCCGTGGTCTAGTCGATGGAAAGTCTTCCCGTAGGACGGCAGGTCGGCGGTTCCAACCCCAGCCGCGTCATAGCAAATACGTTAAAAGATGGTACTTGTTGTTACAATGCCTAACGTTCGACATTAAGGGGCTAAGACAATATCTAGCCGGGTCAGTATACTGTATCAGAGTGAGCTGTCTGTGTCAAACATGGGGCATGGTTGTCTCAGTGGGCAAGCACTATACAACCGACATTAGGTCTGACAAGCAGCCACAATAAGAGGCACGGGCATGCACGTCGCCACATACATGTGTAAGTGCAATAATCTTGAACGCGACAGTAAACTTCATTTCCCCTCACCTCATTATTCAAAACTAACGTCCCATAACCAACTATCGAGTAATGGGGTTCGTGTTTCGTTTGGATCCAAACCGCATTCCGATTACCTGTGCGATCAGTTAGCGTTAGCACTGTTATTTGTCTGCGTTTAGCATTGCGACCTGGCATTGTCATGTGTTCCGTTAGCATTGTGATCGAGGGGGAGTTAGTTTTGGTGCGTAGTGTACGCTTTGTACTTGAACTGAAGTACCAGTAAACGCCGACGGTCGAAATTCTCTTTGTTTCTTGGTGGTGAAAGTCTACATCTATAGTTTTATTTATTACTCAACCCGTTTAGTCCTTACTTTCATCCCCTTAAAAACATCAATACCTTGACTACCCCGATTACCCCAGTTGACATCCCAGTAGAACGATTTGTCAAGGGCGGCACAACACGAGCACGTTTCCGTCCTGATTTAATGGGCCTTCTCTGTAATAAAAAACAAAAAAACACTTTCCATTTTCAAAATAGTTATCTGCTGTAAGCACAATCGATTATACGAATCCTCTTCTATCACAAGCAGGTGTTTATGAATCACTATTAAAAGTAATGATACCAGGTCATGTCACTCGATGCAATCAACATGCTATTTGTTATTTGCTTTATGCTGTAAAATTAGAAGCGCTAATTATACAAAGAGATAAGTGTTAGAAAAAAAACATTACTCGTTCGACAGCCCGAATATGATTTTATCATTTTAAAAAAAACCAAGCATGTAATATCTCAGTTTCATAAGTCTAGTTGTTTGAGAGAAGATGCTTTGAGGAAAAGATATATTTTCAAAACGTATGGGCATGTCGTATAGTATAGGCCAAACCTCAACATCAACGTCAACATCTGGTCGGGGCACACCTCCAGCCTATCAACACAGTGTGATCACATGATCCTCATCATTAGGTTTTTAAGACAAGCACGTGGTGCAGGGGACCAAAACATTTACAATACACCTCTTGTTATGTGTATGGATGTATGCTTTTATATGTTTGTTAGTATATCAGATGCATTTAGATTTGAATTGAAAGAAGAAGGCTTGGGTTGCGTAATTTTGCTTGAATAGTACATCTGGGGAGCTGGCTGCCTGAGCGGGTTAAGTAATTATGTCACAAGTGAAGCTCGTAGCTAATCAGCATCATAGTATAAGGTTGGGGTGATTCAAAAACAGTTAGTTTTTTTCTGCTTCTTGGGTGTTGGCAAGACCTGTATTTTAACCGCCTCATTTTTAATGTTAAAGTTCAGAACACTGTGTGATAGATTGTATCCCATGTCGGGGCTTGTGAAACTGAACTAGAAATCATGCTGATATTTGCAAATGTGTGCCTTGGAAAACTTACATTGTGAGCTTATGTGGAACTATGGATATATGTGTTTTCGTGGACCAAGGAGTGGAGTGAACAATCAAACATGGAAAACAGGGTGACTATATAAGTATACAATTTGCTGTAGCCCTTTGATGGTGATATTATTGTACAGTAAACTTAGCTGTATTGGTAATCTATCATGCATTGTTAATAAATATCTGTCTTAATTGTTGTGCGATCCTTTAATTATGCGAATGGATTTGGAGTGTATCCCTTCGTTCCACTTCCACTCGTCACAAATTGGGGGCTCGTCCATTTCTTTAAAGGGAACTATAATTAAGCGGGAAGCAAATTTGCATTTGTGTGTTAAAAGCAATACAAAAAAGAAAGGTAAAGTATTTGCTATATATTGGCAAACATCTTTGGGAGAGCACAACAATGTTGTTTTGTATATCATAGGTACTTCAATATCACATGTGTATGATAGTGCAACATGAGTTTTGTAATTATTGAGTTTGTGAAATCTATGACCAGAGCTAAAATTCTCAACCTCCCAAAAGCAGATTTGTTTGTATTAGCTGATTATTTCAGCATTGATGTTGATAAGGCAGCTAAGAAAGGTATTATTCAAAATGTGATATTGGGTGATTTAGCCAACAAGGAATTGATTAGAATGGATAGTACTTCGGAGGGGTATGATGATGGGAGAACTCATCAGACACAATTTGACCGAGAAATTGAGTTGTTAAAATTTCAAAGTTTAGAGAAAGAACGAGAACGGGAGTTTGAATTAGAGAAGCAGAGATTGGATTGGGAGGAGAGAGAGCGTGAGAGACAATTTCAGTTAGATCGTGAGAGACGGAATGAGTTAGACAAGATCGGAGCTGCTCATCAGCATGTGGATGTTTCTAAATTCATTAGGTTTGTGCCTCGTTTTTCGTGAAAGTGAAATAGATACATATTTTGCCTATAGAGTGTTGGACTACTTTGTTACCAAGTGTGCTAGTGGGTAAGACTCGTGAGGCTTATGCAGCTTTATCTTTGAGTGATAGTGCAAGTTATGAGTTGGTCAAGGACACTATTTTGAAGACATATGAGTTGGTGCCAGAAGCGTACAGACAAAAGTTCAGGATCTACAAAAAATATGATAACCAAACGTATGTTGATTTGGCCAGGGTCAAACAGACTGCATTTGAAAGATGGTGTACATCTGAGAAGGTTGATAGACTGTATGTTAATTTGAAACAGTTAATCCTGGTTGAAGAGTTTAAAAGGTGTAGTTCTACTGAGATTAAAGTATATTTGGATGAACACAGTGTAAACACTTTGAGTGAAGCAGCTAGATTGGCAGATGAGTATGCACTTACTCATAAGAGTTCGTTTACACGAAATTTTCAATCTAGCGGAGGTCAAGGACGTAGTAGTGCCAACCATACCTTAGGTCACAATTCTCAGTCATCTAGGTATTATGGTCGTGGCAGTAGTAATTCATCCCAAAGTCAGTCATTCCAGGGCAATCCATCCCAGGGTCAGTCTTATTACTACTCAAATAGTAATGTTGGTCAGGGGCGTGGTCAGTCTAACTACTATTCCAATGGTAATGGTGGTCAAGGTCGTGGTCAGTCGAATTACTATTCCAATGGTGATGGTGGTCAGGGTCGTGGTCAACCTTATGGCTATTCCAATGTTAATGGTGGTCAGGGTCGTGATCCTCAAGGCAATCGTGGAGGTCAAGGGGCAGATAATCATCCAGGCAATCAACAAGGCAGAACAAACACTTATACAGGGGGTGGTAGAAATCCAACTCAAGAAAGAAGTGTCCAGGGTAGTGGTTGTGCTGCATTGTTTGAAAAGTCACCAAGCAGTTTTCTTGCTAAAGAAAGCCCTGTTATTGAGTCGAAGTGTGATGTTGAACTAGACAGGCATAAAGCATCTTATGATCCTTTCATATCTAAGGGCGAGGTTTCATTGAGCTATGATGAGCAAAATCCAATTACTATTCTTAGAGATACAGGTGCTTTGCAGACACTTATATTGGAAGGCATAGTCCCTCTGTCAGAGAAAACTTACACTGGTACAATTGTCCTCATGCAAGGTATTGAGTGTGGTGTGATTAACGTTCCTCTTCATAGGGTAGAATTTTTGGAAGAATTCAACTTGAACATCAAACTTATCAAGGGGGCACAAAACGTCATCGCCGACGCCCTTTCCAGAGGTTTTAATTCATAAACAACTTATAAATGTGTACCTTGAACATGAACAATGATGGTTTATGAACATTTGGAGCAGTACATTATATATGTGTGGATCGTGTTTCATATTGAACAAAGACCGGATGATGTTATTTGTATTTATGCTATGCTTTGATGTATTATATGTATAGTGTGTTGTTCTTCTTGTGTGTGTATCAACTAAAAGATAAAGTTTGATTGGAGATAATATGTAGAAGTTTTTCATATCATTATTATGAAAACCATTCTGTTTTTTAATTTTGAATTACGCTTACTGTTTACAAGAGCAGAGATGTCGTTAATAATTAGTAAAGAAAGAACTTGGGCAAGGCATGGGGCTATATGAGATTCTGTAAGCTATTAGGCAACTACCATAAATTGTGTAAATGGGTCACGTCATGCGTTAGCCAAATCGTGACTGAGGTTTTTGCGATTCTCGTCAAGTGTTTTTTTTTTATTAAAGTTGATAATATTGGGTCTTTTATTAACACAGAATAATATCGATTTTGCAATTAAGGATTTCACATTCGTCAGGGAATTAGCTTGCTTGGTGGGTTTTTATTTCTACCGGACTCAAAGGCAGCTTGAAGTTCCATAAACCGCCTTGGTGGTTTAATGGGTAGAGCGCCTGTCTGCTGTCTGTCAGTCCGTCAAAGCACTAGACGTTTATAAGCAAGCGTCCTCGTGCTTTAACAATAGTAGTTCAGGCAAAACTAGACTTTATTACACTACACACGGAGGTAATTAGATAGCTTGCTGTTGGCACTGGCAGATATGAAATATTTATAATGAAATATATTGTGTGTGATGCAGGCTGAAGCTAGTTTTCCGTTAAGGATGAATTGCGCATCTTCTATGTATGTGACTCTTACTCTGAATCGAGGAACATATTTTAGTAAATATCCCACAATGAATAATTATATTTCTATCACGCAGAGAACTGATATAATCAGAAATGTCTCTGTATTTCTACATCATCTAAAGAGAACAAGAAAAAAGAAACACCAAATTGTAAATCTGATGTAAAATATGCATGCATGCATGCTCATGGGTGTGTGTGTGTGTGTGTGTGTGTGTGTGTGTGTGTGTGTGTGTGTGTGTATTTTGAGCCAGTGGCCATTTGCTGAATAAAACTGTCTGTCTATCACACACGGTCTTCCATGGGTGTATCCAGCCTACAAAATAACGTATTGTCTGTTGGGTTCTCGTAACCAGGTACAGCGTCTGCCCCTGGGTTTGTCTGGAGTAATTTTGCCAGTGCCTGGAGTTGCCAAGGTACCACGTTGTAAGCAGTGACTAGTAGGCTTTGTTCAATTCGGCCACTAACATGCAATTGACAAAAGACTTTCAACATTTATTTAACTAATGTATGTCCATATATGTTCAGTCATGTTGATGTTTTAACAGTTATGGATGGGGGGGGGGGGGGGGGGGGGGGGGGGGTGGTGGTGGTGGTAAAGGGGGGATGGAGAGGGATACGGGCTTTGAGGGGGTTGGGGCGCAATTAGCAGAGATGCCGTTTCTAATTAGTAAATAAAGAAGTTGAATAAAACTTGGGCAAGTCATGGGGCTATATGAGATGCAGTAACCTGTTACGATCGCTGCCTTTTAATCGCATAACTGGGTCACGTCATACGTTTGCCAAATCCTGACTGAATGGGTTTCTAGTTGCTTTACCATTGGCAACTTTGAACATATCTATTATATTGGTGTGAATATTATTAATTGTCTGAGAATACTCTCGAGTATTGCTTACAAACTGATTCATTTATTCAATGTAAATCAGACCTGTGAAGATCTGTGGTAGAATAGGTCTTCAGCAACCCATGCTTGCCATAAAAGGCGACTATGCTTGGTATGGGTTGCACACGCCACTTTCACCCTTTTCGGAATACACTAAATGGTCCGGCCAGGCCCGTGTGCGAAATACGCTACAGTCGGAAAGCGCACGTTAACTCTTCTATATCAGTCAGTCAGTCAGTCGTAAGAGGCGACTAACGGGATCGGGTAGTCAGGCTCGCTGACTTGGTTGATGCATGTCATCGATCCCAACTGCGTGGATCCATTATCATGATATCAATCACTGGACTGGTCCAGACTCGATTATTTACAGACCGCCGTCATTTAGCTGGAATATTGCTGAGTGCGGCGTTAAACACGAAACCAACCAACCAATGTAAATCAAGACCACAAGTTTCCACTTCTGAATGAAATCCAAACTGATCTGCCAGATACGAGCTTAAGTTCCTTTTGTTGTGGTCCAGGTTGTTTAATTTCACAATCTCATTAATGTTATTGAATTTGACTTGGTTGAAAGGTTAAAAGTCCTGGCTCAGTATTGTTCCTCATTGGAGATATTCCAAAGCAAATTCATCAATATTATAATATATGATATTATAATGTATAATATGTAAGAATTACCTTCCCTGGAGCCAGCCTTCGTAGTTGTTTTACTCGCTTTAGAACTTCTCAACGACTTTGCCTGTCCCGTTGCCAACGGGATCGGGTGGTCAGGCTCTCTGTCTTAGTGGAAATGGAATCGGTAATGAGATGCATTTTTGATTGGAATGCCCCAATTAAGATAACTACTGTAAATGTCCTATCACTGGTTAGGTTTCTTTTTTAATGTCATGTGATTTCAAACCCATACTAGTTAATTAAACAGACAAACTATGTTAAAAAGGGTATGCGCATGCTCCGCCAGAAGCCTGCAACTAGTGTACACCTTTCTCTGTATCACTGTTGTGATTTAAGATTTAACTCTTCTTCTGTAAGCCAGATCACAGATCACTGGAATCACAGATTCGCATTGCACTACTGTATCTTCATTGATGGCTTTTGGTGTTAAACCTGCGCACCACCCGATTCCTATTTCAGTCATATTCACACTACCCTGACCACCCGATTCCTATTTCAGTCATATTCAGCCTACGCTGACCACCCGATTCCTATTTCAGTCATATTCACACTACCCTGACCACCCGATTCCTATTTCAGTCATATTCACACTACCCTGGCCACCTGATTCCTATTTCAGTCATATTCAGCCTACGCTGGCCACCCGATTCCTATTTCAGTCATTTCAGCCTACCCTGACCACCCGATTCCTTTTTCAGTCATATTCACCCTACCCTGACCACACAATTCCTATTTCAGTTATATTCAGCCTACCCTGGCCACCCGATTCCCATTTCAGTTAGTCAGGCAACCCTGACCACCCGATTCCTATTTCAGTCACATTCACCCTACCCTCGCCACCCAATTCCTATTTCAATCATATTCACACTACCCTGACCACCTGATTCCTATTTCAGTTACAGTCAGGCAACCCTGACCACCCGATTCCTATTTCAGTCACATTCACCCTACCCTGACCACCCGATTCCTATTTCAGTCATATTCAGCCTACCCTGACCACCTGATTCCTATTTCAGTCATATTCACACTACCCTGACCACCCGATTCCTATTTCAGTCATATTCACACTACCCTGGCCACCTGATTCCTATTTCAGTCATATTCAGCCTACGCTGGCCACCCGATTCCTATTTCAGTCATTTCAGCCTACCCTGACCACCCGATTCCTAATTCAGTCATATTCAGCCTACCCTGACCACACAATTCCTATTTCAGTTATATTCAGCCTACCCTGGCCACCCGATTCCCATTTCAGTTAGTCAGGCAACCCTGACCACCCGATTCCTATTTCAGTCACATTCACCCTACCCTCGCCACCCAATTCCTATTTCAATCATATTCACACTACCCTGACCACCTGATTCCTATTTCAGTTACAGTCAGGCAACCCTGACCACCCGATTCCTATTTCAGTCACATTCACCCTACCCTGACCACCCGATTCCTATTTCAGTCATATTCAGCCTACCCTGACCACCCGATTCCTATTTCAGTTATATTCAGCCTACCCTGACCACACGATTCCTATTTCAGTTATATTCAGTCTACCCTGGCCACTCGATTCCTATTTCAGTCACATTCACCCTACCCTGACCACCCGATTCCTATTTCAGTCATATTCAGCCTACCCTGGCCACCTGATTCCTATTTCAGTTAGTCAGGCAACCCTGACCACATGATTCCTATTTCAGTCATATTCAGCCTACCCTGACCACCCGATTCCTATTTCAGTCATATTCACCCTACCCTGCCAACCCGATTCCTATTTCAGTCATATTCACACTACCCTGGCCACCCGATTCCTATTTCATAACAATACATCTATATACATCTATGTGATATAAGGTAAACAAACAGTCTACAGAACCATCTGGATTGTCATCAAGAACGAACTTTGAGGCAAAAGGTATTTGAGAAAAACATCGACAATTTCAATAAATATATCTATCAGTACTAAACAGAAATTTTGCAGCTGAAATAGTACTTTCACTGCCAAGGTAACAATATACAACACACGACAGCAAGCAAGTGGGGTTAGTGCTACTTTGAACAGAATTCCAGCAATAAGACGGCGTATCAGCTTCATGTAGGAGGAAAGCCCAAAGTGATGCAGGTCTCCGACATCTAATCAATAACTGAATGACCAAAGAACATAATATGATTTATTAGAATGAAATAGCGACATCAATGAAGAACATGACTTGGGTTCAAAAATACATGTTCCAGTTACACATAGATTCAAACATTCTCAAATGAATAATCAGGGTTGACAAGTTATACTGGCACCCTACTGTTAATACCAATGTTTTTCAGTGCAGGTAGAAATACCCAACAATTACATTTTCTTTTTTCACAACATTTGTAACTTAGATGTGAAATTTACAAAGTATCAGTAACTATTTAATGGACAGATTTGTACTAACTTATTGTAACACAACATTGGTCTTAAACGAACAAATATCCATATGAATTGTTGATATTTACAAATGTTTTGTACAGAATACAAACTAAAGCAAATGGAAACCTCGGGTTAAAACGTCACTCAATTTTCTCCTCACAGTGCTGGTCCTCAGCTGTATGTAATATCAGGGTGTATATTACCCAGCTGTAAGGCATCAAGTATGTATTTCTGAAGAATGAAACTGGTGACTTAATGTAGAATACAGGAAAAGACTGATAATTCATAAATATGGAATTTGCAAACAATGCATCGAGGAACAATACTTTAGGCTGTGCATTTAAACAATTTGCAGAAGTTGCTGACACAATGGATAGCTTGGACAAAATACTGAGCATCTATCACAGTCTGTTGTAGGGGTGTTGGAGAGGCGTCATGATCCAGGTTGTGTTCATCAATCCTCCTCTCCTCCCTCCTCGTTCCGGATCACAGGAACACCTACAACAGATGGTTCCAAATATAGTTTTGATTACCCCACATCCAAGATTAACTACATATTAGGGCAGGGCCATCATGTTATGGTGCAAGGAAAATAACTCAAACATCATCTGACTTTGACAGCAAATCATGACATTTGTTTTTGTCCAAACATAGTTTTTGTCAAGTGTGTCACAGTGCACTCACAAGGATGTCCACTTGTGTCCTTTGTACTCATGAAGATCCTGGGTAGAAAAGGTCTTCAGCAACCAATGCTTGCCGTAAGAAGCGACTAAAGGGATCGGGTAGTCAGACTCGCTGACTTGGTTGATGCATGTCATCGATCCCAATTGTGTGGATCGATGCTCATGATATGTATCCCTGGATTGTCTGGTCCAGACTCGATTATTTACAGACCGCCATCATATAGCTGGAATATCGCTGAGTGCAGCGTTAAACAACAAACAAAAGAAACAAACTTGTGTCCTTTGGAACTTAAGTGCGTCAACTATTATTTTGTTTGTTTGTTGTTTAACGCCACACTCAGCAATATTCTGGCCATATGATGGTGAGCTGTAAATAATCAAGTCTGGCCTAGACAATCGAGTGATTGATATTGTCACTGAGTCAGACCACCCAACCCATTAAGTCACCTCTTGTGACCAGCATAGGTTGTAACCAACAAATTCTAACCCGCCCTCCCCGCTGGGTCCGAAGAGAGAGTGAGCATGCATGGCAGTGTGATGCTATTTGATACACATTAATGTTGATATATACTTAAAAAACATACATCTTAATATTTAGTGACATGTTTGCAAATTGTTTGATGAGCTATTTCTGTTATATTCTAAGTGCAGCCCAACTCTGCAAAATACTCTTTCCCAGCATCTGTATCCGCACTTTGTGCGTGAGTTGGCGTCAACGCCATTGTTATCAGTGTTTCAGTTAGTGTGGGAGGTAAGTGATCCTTGAACGTGTTCCACAAAGTGATCTCAGCACCACGACTGTCAAAAGTCAATACCAAAGTATGGGAGTTATGATCATCATGGCACATATTAGGATGCAACTCTGCACAGTAAATTCCGTTGCCCCTAAAAAGCAAGGACTACTAACCATCCAGTTTCCTCAGCTTGGGCAGTCTCTTTGATGCTTGGTCTCTCCAGTCTCCCTCAGCAGTATGTTTCTCTTCCAGTGGATTCCCTAAAATGGTAAAGATTCTCAAGTTAGAACTTGACAGTAAGTATGCTAGCCCTCTAAGATGGAGAGATGGAGAGATTTATTCAGTAAATGGATGACTGACCCTTTATACAGATTTCTGTTTAAGAAAATGTAGGATTGGTCAAATGTTTATTACAAAAGCGCATCTAAAGAGATGAAACACCTATGACATTTTTTGTTCAGTTTGCTTCCCACACCTTTGCATATATAGAAAGAAATTCAATAAAAAAAAAGAAAAGAGAATTTTTTACATTAATATAGATATGACCAACACAACAGTTTTAACAATTTCATATGTAATTCAAATAATACCCCAATTCTGAGAGGCAATTTAAAGGCTTAACATTCATACAAATCAGCCAAGATTGAGAACCACAAGCCCAGCGCACTAAGCATCAACGTTGTCGTACATGGCATGGTAAGCTCTACTTGGCATTCTTGAGTGAGTATGGTACAATGCCGCTTTTAGCAATATTCCAGCAATATCACAGCAGGGGATACTAGAAATGGCTTCACACATTGTACCCACATGAGACTAGAACCCAGGCTTTTGACGACTGAATGCTCTAACCACTTAGCTACCCTACCGCCCCTAGCACTATTGAAGAACTATTTATCATGTTCAGATATTTCAAAAGATTTACAAAGAAGTAACCAGTTAACATCTTGACTACTTATCAACTTATTCTATCCAGTAAATGTATTAAATTAGGTATCAGATATATGTAAAGTCCCCAGTCTTGTGGGACATTAGAAATATATTGTAGCAAGGATCAAATTGTACCAGCATTGGTCTAGTTGTCCAGCGTATGTGATGACCCCTGGGCATATAAAATGTTTTACTCACCAACCATCAAGAGATCCTCGAGACAAGGGAGGTCACCCTGAAATAAATATAATCACTCTGCAATTACATAATCAAACAAAAATAAACAGCAGGACTTAGAAACACCTAGTCTTTTTAACTCCAACAACCCACTGCTCACATATCACAACAGCTGGAACTCCTCAGACCCCAACTATTCCAAAGTTCCCAGGTTATTTCTTAAATAAACACTCCTTCATAGGACGTGTTCATAAATCTCCAACATCATCATCATCATCATCATCATAAAGATTAACCAGCTACAAGCTTTAAAGCATCGTCAATTATCTATTACTGTAACTACATGTGTTGATAAGGGGAAGATGATCTCTTAAAAGTTTTGGTGACGTCCTATGATCTTTTCAGATTCATCTTCAACTTTGAAAATCATTATCATGCCCATAAGCAAGTACCAGTTCTGACACTCGGCCTTTCAACCATTGTATGTAATATGATGTTTTCATGTGGTGGTGTTGTATTGACGCAAACAATCAATACAGTTGGTTGGTTGGTTTGTTGTTTAACGCCACACTCAGCAATATTCCAGCTATATGACGGTGGTCTGTAAATAAATGAGTCTGGACCAGACAATACAGTGATTGATATCATGCGCATCGATCCAAGCTATTGGGATCGATGACATGCATCAAACCAAGTCAGCGAGCCTGACCACCCGATCCTGTTAGTCGCCTCCCACAACAAGCATAGTCACAATCAATACAGATCAATACTGAGATGACTCAGCCATAGGCCATAACTTTCTGTCAATATGAATTCTGTCAATTCTGGCAGTCTCAGGTGTAAGACAAGCAAATATATTTTATCCTGAATTTGGAAATTACTCGATGTTGATTTGTCAATCAGAGACATCAAATCACAACATCCACCTCTATAACAGCTGATTTGATAGACGCATCACCGCTGAAGCTAATGTTTATGAAAAAGTACTTCATTCTCAGTCATTGTTGATAGGTATTTCTAAATAATTATATGTACAAATATAGGTCCAAAAATGCAGTGTAGTGGTTACAATTATATACCAAGTATGAGATGCAACACATTT
Source organism: Haliotis cracherodii (assembly GCF_022045235.1). NCBI lineage: Eukaryota > Metazoa > Mollusca > Gastropoda > Lepetellida > Haliotidae > Haliotis > Haliotis cracherodii. The sequence continues at coordinate 15,596,012 of NW_027266308.1, read as the reverse complement.
TGTGCAGAAAACATGAGAGAAATCCCCAAAGAGAAGGTATTTCTAGTTTTGGTGTCAATAGTCAGCTTTAAAATTTGGCAATTTTTTAATGTTGACATCATATATTTTGCATCATAATAAGCAGTGTGGCATTATCATGGTGAAGTGCGATGAAGAATGAAACCTTGCAAGGCTTGCTTAGTTTTCTTAAAGGGTGCCCAAGTTACTATGCTAAGTGGTTTCAATGCCTGTCGTATGTTCAAGTTAAGTATTACAGTGTAAAGAAAAGGCTTTACATTTTATAACACCATATTTTGTTCAAAGGCTGTAGTCAGTGATTCCGAAATCGACAACCTAGGTACTGAAAACAATGGACTCAACCCATGCCACTTCAATCAATATATTTACCAAAGAGTCTGTGTTTTATAAAGTCAGTTCCAAATAATACCAATAGAGTGTTTTTCAATCTACAGGTAACTTAGCGTAACATTGAAAACAGTATGTTTATCTAAAAAATAATCAAGATCACAACTGACTGAAAACAGATGATTAATGAACAAGTTTAATTCTCCTGATTGCCTCTGTAAGCACTCAAACATTATTCATACTTACCAATTTTCCAAATTCACCCCAATCTTTCACATAATTGTTGGAAAGATACAAAACCTGAAATCGAAAGAAAACAATAACCAGCATTATAGTGAGTGAGTGAGTTGGGTTTAAGGACTCTTTTAACAGTATTACAGTTATATCTTGGCGTGTCAGCTTAATGTGGGACGAAACCCCGAAGTGATGCAGGTCTCAGACATTTACGAGCACAGGTATGGTGCAGACAAACCTAGAAACATTAGGGGAGAAACAGGAATCGAACCCACAATCATAACTTTCTGGCATGCCAAAGGGACACAACTCTACACAGTGATTTGCAGTTCCCTTATACCACCTGGACCACCTATTCCCCATTTTATTCAAGAGACATAACTTGGTTCCAGTCATAAGAGTCCTTATTCTACGGGACGCAACTCTGCACAGCAAATCGCCTCGCCTTAAACGAATGGGCCACCCGTGCCCCCAACAAGTATTTTAAGGACACAACAGATAAATTCATTGTCCCTTAGGTTAACAGCTACCTTCAATTTTGGTGGTGATTACATTGACTCATATTAACATTTTTAGCTAAGGGAATCTTGTTATTTATTTATAGGGAATACAGGGATAGAAATTAGCACTAGCCAGCTAGCCCTGGCCAGGTTTGTTAATGTTAAGTTATCACTACTAGGGCTGGAACATTTTCTTGGTTAATTTCTGTCTACCCCCAGTACCTAAAGGGCTACCTTCAGTTGGCCCTTGACTTCAATCCTATATTTAAATCAAGAAGAACTAATTGTTTGGAAGGTGGGGCTTCAATATATTTAACCACATAATCTGTTAGACCAAGTTAAATGACATGAAAAAGTTGCATGCAGCATAAAAAAATCCTATAAAAACAAACTAACATACAGCACCAACAGTCATTAATCATGTCGAGATGTATTTCTCATAACGGGTGGATAGAGTGCTTTACAAACCTTCAATTTTTTCAAAACATTGATGCCCTTGAGTTTCTCAATGAGGTTGTAAGATATCCAGAGCTCTTCAAGCGTGTCTCCCACAGCCTCCTGTTGGTGGGAAATAAGCATCACTTTACTGACATAGTAGCAGCTGATGGTATCCCAGAAACCCAGGGTTTGATGACTTCATATGACATTGTGAAATGCAAAATTAAATATTGAAAAATGATGCAGAATCAATTCCGTCAAACCAAATACGACATTTATTCAAATTTTGGATTGAGAAAAAAATGCAGTGAAAAGTCCAGAAGATTTCCAGGGGATCCAAATCCAATCACATTTAATGTTATTCTGATTGAAGGATGCACACCTATTCATTATACAACACTAAATTAAACATTTCAGAGACAACTCATATTCTGACTGACCCAAAAATCCCCCCTCCCACACACACCCCTTTATGTGAAATGACATAAAATCTGTGACTTCAGCCACTTCTCAGAAGCCTGTGTCTACTAAACTAGTCCAGTAAGATCAGCTTACCATTTTCCATATACTACGCATAAAATCTACTGAAAATACTGTCACAATACAAGTTAGGGAGAGTAGACATGTTAACAATTTGATGAGATTGAAAGCCATCAATCATACACATACCAAACCTGTCAAGCTTTTGATATTATTTCTCCCAAGTGATAAAATCCTCAGGTGTTCTAAAAGAAAAAGAAGAAAATTGTTGAAAATATGTAAGAGCAATCTGTGCCAACAAAGTCTAACGTACTATCCCATACACAGCATACCAGCTCCTCTGACAACAATGTCACAGAATGCAATGTTTTTCAAGGCTTTTCGTGTTATTCATTTGTTATTTTACACTGCAGTGACATTGTATATCTCATAGGCATTGTCAACTTACTCAGTCCATTAAGATTTGCAATCTTCTCAATGCAATTCGTCGACAGGCTGAGTTTCCTGCAAAACATGAAATGTCATTGTAAAAAAAACATGTTCATCTTCAACTGAACTAAAAAACATGAATTATTCTGGACTGATGTTGGATTTATGGTGCTAATCCACTGAGATACCATGTCGCAGTTTCCCATGGATACCCCACTCAGACACAGCATACAGAGCTCTTTTATTCTCTTAATGCTGAGTGCTTGAGAGGGTAGCAACAGGTGCCATCTTTTGGTTTAACGAGGCCGGGGATGGAACCACCAACCATCCACACCATGCACTCTCTGGGCAGACGCTCTATCAACTAAACCAAGAAGTCAGTCCTTAGGTTTTTCAATTTTTCACTCTTCCAGCAGCCTTTATCTACACTATGTACATAGCTGGGTTTAGTACACCAGTGGTAAAAGGATTATTCTAATATGCTTCTGACACCTGGGAAAAAGTAAACTTTTTGAGTTACATCATAATGTACTGACATCATGATGCTGTACAAATAACATTGGATCTGTGACCTATTCAAACCGGGAATCATCACTGGGGTATAATATAAGTCTTAGATTATCCTCTGCCACCTTTTCATATATATAACCAGTGGGACGACAAGGCTCATCTGACACCTATCAGGACGGTCAGATCAGTGCATCTGCCCGGATTCATAAGTAAAACTCTATTCTGTCACACACACACGCTTGCACACGCTTGCACACGCTTGCTATGAAGGCAACTGACAGGATCGGATGCTCAGGGTGTCAATCACTGGACTGTCTGGTCCAGGCTCGATTGTAGATATTCTGCCGTCATAAAGCTGAGTGAGGCTGTTTAACAACACACAAGACATTCCTTGCCACCTTTAATATGGTGTCGTGCCGGGTTAGCGAAAATCCAATTTTCCCTAGTATCAGTAAAGCGAAAACCCAAGTTGGGGTATTTGTCCTGCGAAGGCGAAAATGGGTAATTGCTATAAAAAACACCGGATTACCGTAGTTCAGATTAGCGCCATTGCTGTTACAAACAGACGATAGGATAGGAGAGGAGAGGAGCGGAGATTTACTAGAGAGTCGTTTCGTAAAAAAATAATACAGTTGGATGAAGAGATGATCAGTTTCTTAATTGAACAAACAATTAGTTTCTTAGTTGATATGGGTTATGATACCGATGGGTTTAGAGGAGAGTTCGTTTCTTAAGAATACATACAGTATGTATTTGATGGTATATACAAAGAGTGCAACTTATTTATCTATGTCCAAAATGGCTAATGCACAAGTTCGAGTGACCATGGTTGATACCGTGCGAGGTGGTCAGCACTTGTTTTATGAGGGATTCAAGTTTCGTTGTTGTAAGAAAACGGTCCGTGAGAAGAAGTATTGGAACTGCGTTTTTGCTGCCTGCAGGGGGGCGGTGATCACTGAAAACGGCATTCTTCAAGCGGCTTTGCAGGTAAGAAAATAATGCACATTATAATGATGATAATAATCTTAAAGACATAGACTCAAAAGACTTTGCTTAACAAACTATTCAGTTATATATTTTACTTATTATTATTACTTATTTTAGATACCACAGGTATTTTTTGAAGTTGTTACACTATTTCAAAGAGAACAATCCAACGTAGAGGTCGCCATTCAACGAAATGGAGCCCACTGGTCAGCACCACCCAGAAAGAGAAGATACCGGCTGATTGACAACTGTCTTCAGGCTCTGAAAGACAATCTCGTCAACAACGTCATCGGTGACGTTGAGTACACAGATCACATTGGTGACCTTATCCACTTGGAGTGAATGACTTGAACACAACGTGTATGCCAGTGCAACCGCAAATTTATTATAGCATGTATTTATGTATTTACCATTATATTTTAAGATATAAGTTATTGTTGTTTTTGTAGAAATTATAATGTACATCTATGAAATATTAAAGTATTAGAGTTATTAAATTTGTTAAATGTAAAGTACTTTTGTGCAACTATACTATACTTCAGCATCTAATAAATTACTACTGTAATTACGGTATACACATTTCTGTATTTTTCTTGTAATTTGAGAGTCCCGGTACAGCAATATCCCATGTTTACTGTAGCATGACCAGTCTTACTGTAGCTTCACGTAAGCGATTAGATTTTAGAGTTGATTATGGCTAGGTTTCGCTCTTCCGGCCCATAACCTTTAATATACCAGGGCACAGCATAACGGACAGGCAGCTATTGTGAACACTGTTTGCTACTTACTCGCAACAGGAAAGAGTTGACAGGGAGGCATCCATCTTCTCAATGGGAGGTAGCTGTCCATACAGCTTCACCTCCTTTGACTCTGAAGCCTTGCTCTCAGTCTTCTCCTCCTAAAAGAACCAAAAGCAAACTTTGATAACCACAAGGATGTGTACTGATATTGAAAACCTAAAATGACCATTAAAATATTTGAAAAAAAATATTTCAGCATTATGACAAAACTGAAAAGAGATCATGCATATATTGTAGAATATAGACTGTAAATCATGAAATTAATGCATCTCCAAAAGAATGCGACCACTGGCTCCTAGCCCAAAAAATGTAACTCAATATGAATGTGACATCCCCTCCTCTCAAGCATAAGTGGATTTTTATCTACAGAAAATGTCCTCCGTCAGGATTTACAGGGGAATCCTCACCTTAATCCAACCTTACATTAATCCAATCACACACCAAATAGCCCCGCTTATAAGCACTGAGTAGAGTACTTCCGCTAAAACAATACATGCGTGCTGGCTCGTGTCTGCCTTTGACGCAGTCGCAAAGAACAAAGACACTGTGTTGCGTGGGTGGCGTCTGTCTGGATTTGCAGGTGTGATCAGTGATGACATAAGTGAGTAGAATGCATGTCTTGACCCTAGCAGTGACAATTCACAGGATGTAATTAGTGTTTGAATGACATTGTTTATATACTTGTAACAAGTGCTGCTCAATAAACAGTGGAGGGGCGGTCTGGTAGCCTAGTGGTTAAAGCGTTCGCTTGTCACGCCGAAGACACGGATTCGAATCCTGACACGGGTACAATGTGTAAAGCCCATTTCTGGTGTCCCCCGCCGTGATATTGCTGGAATATTGCTAAAAGCGGTGTAAAACCAAACTCACTCACTCAATAAACAGTGGTGTGGAATACATAGTTGTATGTTTTCAGTGTACGTCTCAGTTGGTATTTCTGCTATCCAAAATGTCAAAATGTGTTGATATAAATGTGATGTTTAATAATGCGAGCAAAGACCACTTGCATTATTCGCATTTAATTCACACTCGCCTTAATTTCAAGATTTACAGTACATAAAGCAAGACGAGTCACTGCTAGGGTGTGTCACTGGAGAACAAATTTGGAATTTTGGTATAATTCCAAATTCCAAATTTGTTCTCCAAATTAAGAAAGCAACCCTAAAAGCCTAGGTTGTCTAACCTTTTCGGACGTACCCTTTTCAACCAAACACTAAATGACCTGGCGGGCCTGTGCGCGAAAAACGCATATGTCGGAAAGCGCACGTTAAATTCCTAATTTAAGTAAGTAAGTACTGCTAGGGTTTAACAGAGCTTAGAAAACATTTCATTTATATAATCTTAACTGTTGATGGAAAGTAATACGTATCAGCTGCATAGTTATTGCATTTGAAATTAATTATCCTTTGAAATGCCTGTATTTACTTAATTAATCAACAGCAAAAAATGTGGAGAGCAAACCTACCTACTAAATAGCAGTGGAAGAAACTTACTGTTTTAGTCCACTAGTCTTTATAATGATAACAGCAAAACCCTATATAATGGCAAATTTCTACTAGTTCTTATGATACCTTAACTATTGGGCAGTTTGGCAAGGATTTCTGAGCCTCAAGCCTGAAAGTGCCTAATAGGGACTGTAGTTTCGGGACCTTAGTCATCTTGCGATTTTCCGGAACGGCCAACACTGAGTTAATTGCAGCCAAGTACGTAGTAATGGTGCAACCTTTCAAGTGTCTTTGGGTACGCAGATGTAGGAGGTATTCAGCTAGGAATTGTGGTGACGCAGTTGCAGGGTCTTGACTTTTCGCCTTGCAAAAAGTTTCAAAGGATCTCCACTTGTGAGAGTATAAACCTTTAGTAGAGGGACGATGAGCTAACTTTAAAGCTTTTGCTGCCCGTGCCGAATAGCCCTTTGCACTTAACGCCCTTTTACGACGAAACCTGTCTGGCGTTGGATGAGGCAATTTGCTGTGAGGGTGAATAAGTAGGTTGGACCACTGTGGGAGGGGTAGTGGATTGTCTACTGTTAGATTTCTGAGCTCGACGAACCACCCTCTCTCCGGCCACAAGGGCACGACCAAAGTAAGAGCCAGGCTCCTTGTCTCCTTGATCTTCTGTATTACCCTGGGAAGTTAGAGTGGTGGTGGAAAAACATACGCCTTAAGCCCTTCCCAAGAAATGCTGAAGACTGTGGATCTGGTAACGGGGAGACATACGTCATGAGTTGGTAATTTTGCCAAGTTGAAAACAGGTCGATGATTGGTTGCCTGAACTTCTGAACTGGTAATTGGAATGCTTCTGAGTGGAGTTTCCACTCAGTGGGGGCCACCCTGCCCGGAGGTGATAATGCATTGGCCAGAATGTTTCGACATCTGGGGATGTGTTGAACTATGAACTGTAGTTGCAACCTTTCCACTAGATGGAAAAACCTGAATGTCTGTTGAAGCAGGGAGTGGGAGTGCGTTGTTCCCTAATTGTGCAGACACCACACCAAAGTGCTGTTGTCTGTGGATATTGCGAGTTGGGCTGACTGTAGTTGATTCTGTCAATGTGATATGCTCCAAATGCTCCTCAAGTGTAGAAATGCAGTTATGGGCTTTATCACTCATGTAAATAGCCACAGGGCCACTGAAATGCCAAATGGGAGCACTGCCCACTGGTACTGAACCCCATTGAACTGGAATCTGAGGAACCTGCAGTCGGAGGGATGGATAGGTATATGCAGGTGGGCATCCCGCAGATCAAGACTGATCAAGGAATCTAACACCTTTATGCTGGTTCCGAGTAGTCTCAATGTGGTGAGGCGGAAGTAGGGTGGATGCTTCAGGTAACGTTCGTTGAATACAGAGAGATTGTGCATCATTCTCATCCTGTCCTTCTTGGGTACCAGGTAGATGTGAGAATAAAAGCCTGGTGTTAGAGCTGGTGTGTGTACAATCTCTACGGCTCTCATTACCAAAAGAATGTCTATGTTGGCCTTTAATAGCAGATGTTGCTTTCTTGGATAACTTCAAGGAAGTGGAGCCATGGTCAACAGTGGAACCACCAAGGTAATCGTCCTTAAGGATGCTCCAGCTCTTCCAAAATCGATTCAGTCTCCCGCCTACGGGGGTATCGACAATTGCGACGACTGGGGGTGGGAGATCCCAGTCGTGATCCTAGTCCAACATCTCAGTGTTTACCCTTCTTATCGCCTCCCTTACTGTGGTATTTTCCATGCTGGGACTGATAAGAACCTTGAGGTTTCCCTCTGCCACACCCTTTTCCACAAAAGGATTCCTGCACCTGGCCTTCCTTGAGAGACTCGCGTCTAGGCTTATAATTCAGTGGTAGAAACTAACAGTTTCAGTCCACTAGTCCTTATTATGATAACATATAGCAAAACCCCTAAAATGGCAAATTTCTACTAGTCCTTATGATACCTTTACTATTCGGCAGTTTGGCAAGAACTACAGGACTAGCGCCAATTTCTAACGCTGTATTTAATTGCCTGAGCGCTGGAATAAACTGTGAGAAACGTGCTCCAAAGCTTTGAGTGCCGTCTCATCCCTAGTGTAACTGGAAACTTTGAAGTCTATGTCTGTAATCTGTTCATTAAACAGAGACGTGGAAGACCAAGGTTGATGTAGCAGTCTGCGCTTAGACAGTGAGTCCCAGGTGGATAGGGCTAAATACCCAAGCCTCCGTGTGACAGTTATTTCTGACAACGTAGCATTAAGGTGATTTCTCATATGGCCAATCTCATGCTGTTGAAAACGACTTTAGTTTGGAGATAATCTAGTCTGTTAGGGTTCTCCTCAGACAGATCCTGCTCTACCGCTCGTGTAGATGATGCTAGTGCTGATAAAGGTTTTAATACCCATCGAATTTCTTTTTCAATAAACGCAACACTGGTATCCTGAACTTTAAGAGTAGTAGCCTTGACGAGTCAGTCATTCCTGTATATCCTCATCCAAACTATTTGCCTAAACTTGGGTGGCTTAAACGAAGGCGTAAGCATCAGAGTGGAAAAGTCCTCATCCAAAGATCTAATCATTACTGTCATCATCGGGTCGAACGGAATCAACGTTGGATGTGTCCATATTGTGTCCTTTTTATCCATCCCGGGCAAGACACTGAAATGAGCCGATCCACTACCCAATCAGGTACATGTGTATTCCGTTCTGTGGAAGAATCTCTCACTTCACTAATAGAATAGTCTGACAAATCAGAACAATGTTGACGTGAACGTCTAGATGGTGAACGACTTGTACTCCTATGTGTAGTGCAACCTCTGACCAAGGGCTTAGATGTTCCGCCTGGTGAATAGAAATCATGCGTTGATGTCCAACTACGCTCAGGCACTACCCAAAGATGAATGCACTGTATTATGATGTACAATAGGTGCATTATATACGTTAGGTACCGATGTAGGTGTTAAGACCTGTGCCATAGAAGTAACTGACGCAGGCATCTGATACAACTGAGTCATGGACTGCAGAAATTTTGATTCCAATTAGTGTTCTGTAACGGTGTTGACGCCTGAGCGTGTATCTGCTGCGCTGGATATGTTGGTACAGCGCTAAGCTGATGATGTGCTGCCTGCATGGCATTGTACGCTGATAGCCCTGGTGCTGATATCATTGTAGATGCGCTTTGGTAGTAGGCAAGAGCTGCGCTCAACGCAGGTAACTGAGATGCAATGCTCAATGGTGTTGGCTGGAATGTAGCTTGGGTTTGCGCTGCCCCCATCAAAGCATCTTGAGACGCTGGGGCAGGCATCACAAATGTAGATGTCTCAGATGGCTGCAAATTAGGGTCAGTTATAATACTCACACAGTCCTCTGGATTTGATGTTTTCGGGGAAGTGAACACTTCAGCAGCGACCGTAACGGCCGATATATTACCCGCTGAAGATAATGGCTTCTTAGTAATGACAGAACCATGCCCCTCGCTAATCAGCGATTGTGACATCTTCCTGGTCTTACGATGGGATTGCTCCAAAATACGTTTGTGAGTGACCGGCCTATTAGTTGTAAAGATCGTTTGAGAGAGATTTACTCACACATTTAGAGTTTGGTGCACAAATTTACGCAAATAAAAACTTTTTTGATGATGCGGGACTGGAAGGGTGCCGTACAATTAAATTAATCTATTGGCAAAAATATTGTAGCAATTTGAAAGTGTATTCAATAATTTGTATACACACAACTCAATGTAACGCCAAAGCTAGTAGTGTTTAAGAACATATAAATATGTTATACATACATAGCTTAGAATTGTAAACAAATTGACTACCCTGGTAGGCAAACAATTGTAATGCAATTCAAAATGGCGGTGAACAAACAAACAAACAGTAATCCAAAACGAGAGCTCAGCTGGTACACGAGCCGTGCTGTAGCGCGACAGGCAGTGATGTGCGGAGGTAACCACAGGCCATCAAGGTCACAGGACAGCAGCGATGGTCTTGAAAAGTGGGACTACGAACTACAGCAATTATATTTCTTCACCCAGGACCATTGCCGTTAAGCTGTCCTGTTTTTTGTCGCAAGGTAGGCAGTGAATGCATTAAAGAGTAATGCAGGATAAGTAAAAAATTATGTATATTAGTTCCTTTTCACAATCATTTTAGCCATTTGAATTTAGAAAAAAAACGAAATATAAAATATATCTAAGCTATAAGTGCATTCATAAACTAGCACTTGCTGTAAAATGCGCCGCCGCAGGCTATATTTAGTAAACAAATATTCAAACACTCAGAATCGCTTGGTTTATTCAACGACATTGCATGTGGAGGTGTAGATCACTGAGAGGAGCTTATGCACTGTGGATGACCCCTGACATCACAGGGCTTTGTTTCGCCGGTGTGACTGGAAACGAGATACTACAAATTACGGCATAGGGTATTGTGATGTGTTTGAGAAGTTTGTGGTACTGTATTTTAGAGGTAGGCTGCTCCTTACTCAGTAAAAGCTCCAAGCTTTTCAGCTGTCACGCAAAAGTAACAGGAGAATTAGCAGAGGTAGAAATTAACGGTTTTACTCTACTAGTCCTTATAATGATAACATATAGCAAAACTCTCAAAAATGGCCAATTTCTGATAGCCCTTATGATACCTTAACTATTGGGCAGTTTGGCAAGGACTACAGGACTAGTGCCAATTTCTGACACTGATTAGAGGGCCTAGTCCCTACACAATGACTTAAAACAAATGCTATTGTAATTAAATGTTGTTTCAGTGCCCAAAATTAATAACTAAGAAAAGGTGTTCATTCAAATGTGTCGCTAAAGGATGTCTCTGATGAAGTTGCTACACACCATTCTGGAACAACTGCTTTAGGCATTGTTAGTAAGTAGTATTTGGATGTTGGCGTCCAATTTCTATGTTTAATCACATTAAACATTACAAATGCATATTCTGAGCTTAATTCTAATTGCCCTATTTCACAAAGAGTCATGCTCAGGTCTCAAAGTTTAAATTTTTCACCAAGTAGCCATATGGCTACGAGTATTTTTTTCCAGGTAGCCAGTGGTAAAATCAAGACGTCAAGCCAATATTGTAGGTAGCCAAAAGCATTTGAAATTATCTTTATCAAATAACTATTATAATACATGTATGTACAAGTTACAGCACTAGTCTTGAATTTGTATCTTAATGGAAATTGTACTTAAATTTGGTTACCTGTGACTTGAAACAATGATGCAATTTATGTTACTAGATTATATAGGTATATCCTCGCTTATCCAATGAGCATTGTCAGCTAAAATAAAGTACTAATTGCATTGATTTTTATGTATGTTGGTTCATTGTCGACTTTAGAAGGAATTAATTATGAGTACAATTATTAGCAGACGTGTTTTCCAATATCAGCAAATAGAATTTAGTCACCACAAGATATTTGTCAAGGTTGTCATTTGGCTACCTCTGAATTTTAGACAGTAGACAATCTGAAGTTTAGGTCGCATTGGCTACCGTTTTAGTGGCAACTTTGAGGCCTGATGTCAAGTGCTATTATTTGTGTAGCATCAAACAAACGTGGTGTAGAGGTATTCAATATTCTGAAGGCGTACCTTGATATAATAATAATCACACTGCAACATCAAATGTATACAGCTGTTGGTTTGAAAGTTTAACCAATGAAATGAAAAAGTTTCACTCACCCATTTACCAAGAGCCTCCTTGATTGTTGTGCCTTTAGCCTGAATAATGAAATACACATCCATACAGATATGTATAATGTTTACATCGTTAGGGAGATCGCAAGGTTGATAATCACTGCATGAATTGCATCCCCTTACAATTAGTTTCAAACTCTTTATGTAACATCAAGTCACTTGTTTGGGACATATATTTAGAAATAAGTAAATCAAATGTGATTAAAAACGAAAAATACTCTTTGCGCAACTGTGATATAAAAGGACAAATATTCTAAAGTGACTACATATTTAAGGATAAAAGTGGGAGCTGAGATCCACACGTCCACCTACCGCCATTGCTTTGATATAAATGAAAGACAAATATTCATAAGTGACCCTATATTTAAGGATAAAATTGAGAGCCAAATGTATACACATCCACCTACCGCCATTGCTGCGAGTCAAGTTGCTAAGCAACAATGTCTGCGAGACTATATTTTAGAAGATGGGGCGACAAACTTAATATTTGACTATTATATGTGTCTGCAGCATATTTTGCGGTTGATAATTCCGTAATTTGGGAAGTCCTGCCGCCAAAAAATTTAAATCTTCATTTCTATTCAGAAAACACATTCGCAGCAACTCAACATTCAACAAAATGGCTGCCAAAGTCATAGGAAGTGTGAATGTGATGGCCCAACTTTTAAATAATCATGTAAGCACATCGTTAATGCTGTAACAATTAGTATATCGTCGACGCATTTTTATACGGGCATAGTTGTATGATGTCAAGTAGATGATTTGGTAATCATGTCTTGACACAGGTGTCATTGACTGTATTCTGGTTTCAGATGTTACCAAGTTTCTGTATTCGATGTGCACAGAGAGTCACACAGTTCAACACTCTACTTCGTGTTATAAGGTACAGTCAGTATTGTTTGTAAAGAGAAAAAACACTCTGATGAGTAATGTTCTACCAGCTACCATACTAATAAGTTGTTTTTGATCGCAAAAGAGCGCCCTCGACTCATTGAATTTGAAAATACTCGGAGTGTTGTCGGCACGGTTTCTGGTCCAGAGTGGATTATTGACACACTACTTGACATACTGAAATATTGCTGAATGCATCATTACTGAGTTCTCCACTGAGCTACGTCCACACTGTAAAACTAAGTGGAAATTTACCTAGTCATGCCTATGACTTTACCAGTTGGTTATGGAACTGAACAAAAGGGTTGATTAGGTCATGGACACTTACAAAGATTACGAGTGGGCACGGTATCTCATGACTTTAGTTTGTGGACACGTATGAGTGATCCAGGATCCACTTGCACAGAACAATGTTAGCGCTACTACAATCGCCATCCACTTGCACAAGATGATTGTAGACTAAGCTCAGTGTAAGCTACAATTAAAACTTACAATTGGTCCGGACCACTGTTATGTAGCTAAGATCATTGTATTCCCTGAAAACATGACAAAATAGCATGCAAGACTTGTTCTTTTTCACAAGGTTCAAACATTGCCTCTTTATTTTGTTAAACTTTATGATTCGAATCAAGACTTCAACAACATGAAGAACGCACCACAGATTTAACGTCAGAAATATTGTTAATTGCGATAGTTAACCACATAACTATTGAGTCGATAGTACCATTCCCTACCGACTCAATGCTGAAAGAAGTGTAAAACAACATACCTTTTCGCTAATCAAGGGAAGGATTAAAAGAGATTTGTAACGTTCGTGCCCTTTTGGATAAATCAAGGGCAGCTAACCTTGGTTTATACTCAAGATGGGAGTGGTTTCCTTTTGTCATGTTTGTATAAGCCCGTAGAGTACAATCTACCTTACCCAGTGTATTAATGTTATAGAATCGCTGAACTGCCACTATATTTCTTTTGGGTCACATTTGTGTCAGTTAACTTATTTTGTCTTTCGGTTATCATTAAATTAATCTACAAATAAATACAAGTTGAAGAGCAAAATCATACAGGTTTAAATCTAAAATAAAGTGGGACAGGGACGAGCAGATATTATCAGATATTTGTTAAGCAATAGCAAGATCGAAGATCTGATTTTAATTAGATTGCTGGTCCCTATGACATAGGTATGATTCTGATGCAACAGTTCTCACAAGGTCTGTCAGAATGCACATTGCAGAATATTGTGGAAATGTTTATGTCCCCTTTTTCCCAAACCATTTATCTTCAAGCATGTTAAACAGGATTCGATCCAACAGTCATACGTTTCTGCAGTGCGGAACATTAGTTGACTGGGCCACCTGGGCTCCGCTAGGGCTTTTTCAAGCAAGTGCAATGATAAAGCATCAGTAAAATGTGCGGAATGTGGCACATGTTTCCAGCCTGAGGTCCCCATGTAGATGTAGCTCTAGACTAGATAGACTCGGGTACATTCCTGGTAATAAGAAATGCCTTTACCCTTATGTAATGTTTTTTTTTTCACTTTCAGAATGCCTCATGTATCATTATCAGTGAAACACTTCAGCTCAGAGGTGAACAACTTCAAGACCAAAATAACAGAGGTGACATATTTATTGCAATATATTTCACTATTTTTTTTTATGGTGCCAGGATTTGGGGGCGGAGTGGACAAGGGGTCAAAAGCGACAGGCTAGTGAGTACCAGGTGCTGAGATCGTATTCCGCTAGTGACTGGGTTGTTATTCAGCCTTGGGACCAACAATATTTTACAGGTCTTTACAGTGTTGTCACTTCACCTAGTGTACAGTAAATAATGATAATACTAATAATAATAATTGATAATTAATAATAATAATGTATTGTATAATGATATTATATTGCAGTGTTTCATAACCATGGGGTCTATTCTGAAAATATAATACAAAATGTGACCAATATCATGATTATTGTCAGTAGGGTATTAGTTTATTATTTTTTTAAATTTTGCTTTAATCTTTTTTTTTAAATGTTGAACGCTTTTAATTACAAATAATGAATGTTACATTCTTCCCCATATCAATAATTATCTCATTACATCATAACAGTTTTGTAGTGTAACAGCAAGTGATGATATAAGTTAGCATGGCGTACATTTATTAAATATTTTAACTTATCCTGCATAATCATGCATTATCCTGCATTACCTAATAAATCACTTGCTTCGGATCTATAATTATATGAAAATTTAAGTAAAATCTTAGACATCTTTTATACTTGTATACTTATCCTGCATTACTCCTTAATGCATCTACTGCTTGTTCTTGAAAGAGAGAAAGATCTGTGTGAGGTCTTGATGAAGAAGAAGTTGTTTCAACTAGCTGAGTGGCTAACCAACCCTTTGACACAGCTCCCATGTGACCACGGAAGGGGTGATGTCACAGATCAGCACATTACTGTTGTCACCCAAAGAAGGAAGACCTTTGTGTTGAATTTTTAATGTTTTTCATAGAATCCTTCACATGTTGATAAACTCTAGTGTTTACATGACATGTTGTAGCCAGTGTCACCTTTGTCGCTTCCTGGCACATCCACCATACTTCTGGCTCAAGCTACTCATTTTCATGTTACAGGTCCATGACTCTCTGATCAGCCTGGATATCCAGGACTAATATTTACATGTGCCGATCCATCTAAGCAACAGGAAATTTCTCCGTTTCATCTTCGATGGAATCCACTATCAATGGGTGGTGCTCCCATTTGGAATTTCCTTTGCCTTGTGGCTTTTAACACGCATCATCGATATCCACCTTCCTCCACCCGAGGGGTGTCCATTTCGAGGCGTATATAGACGACTGCCTTCTGAACCATCAAGACACGCCCACGCTCCTTCGTCACAGGGACTTCACTCGACTTCATCAACTAGGATGTATCCTCCAAATGTGGAAGTCAGAGTGCTCTTTCATCAGAGGCCTATTTCAAACCAACCAAGACCTCCTCTCCTTCTTCCAAGACTTCCTGCACTCTACCAACCCTGCACCAGTGGCAGGTGCTCTCAGGGCTCCTCACACCAGCTCAGGACCTGACCTCCAGAGGCAGGCTCCAACTGCACCCCATAAAGATGTTTCTTGCTCCCTACACCAGGTGCCAAGATCCACCTCTGATGGTGGATGGTGGAATCGTTCACTTAGGCAGTGTCTCCTTGACAGAGCTTATGTTACACCTATTAGTCACGGATGGGGTCAAGTCGCCTCGGGGCTGTGGTCCGCCGCTCAACAGTGGCACCTCAACAACCTAGAACTAGATGGACTCATACTGGCTCTCTCTCACTGGAAACAGACACTCCAGCGCACACTTGGATCACCATATCGAGGGACAACATTACTGTTTGTATGGTGCCTCCGCAATCAGGAAACAACTCACTCCTAAAACAAACATTTTTATTCTTCCACCTAGTCGATCAATTTGAACTCCAGTTTTGGGTCCAACACATCCCGCGCTGTCCTTGCAGACGCCCTTTCCAGACTGGACATGGTAGCTCCCACGGATTGGAAACTCCATACAGACACCTTCGGCCTCCTCAACAAAGACTTGTTTGCCACCAGCCAGAACTACCAGGTCTGAACTGTCATATCGCCAATACCGGACCCATAGGCTTAGGCAGTCAACGCTGTCAGCGTCCCATGAAAATGACTAAAAGCGTATACTTTTCTGCTGCCAGTACTCTTTCCCAGGGTTCTTCAGAAGATCAGATCAACACAGAGCCTCAATCTGACTTTGATTGCCCCCTGATGGCTAGCGAGAGGTTGGTTTGTCAGTCTAAGGGAGATATCTGCCACCGACCCTCTTGAACTCCCTGACTGGCTGAATCTGGCAAAAGGCCAAATCAGGCTCCAGACAGGTTACATCTGCACATCTGGCTCATTTACAAAGTGCCAAGGGCCATTCGATTAGTGCGGCAAGGGCCATTACCCTCACACATAGATCATCTACCAGGGGTCTGTATGACGACAAGTGGCGCTCCTTCAAAGGTTTTTGCAAGGCGAAACACCAAGACCTCACCTCTGTGTCTCTGCGTCTCCCCAATTCTTGGCTGAATTTCTACTATTCTTGCACCACAAGCATCGTCTGAAGGGCAGCACAATCACGACCTACCTTGTGTCCCTCAACTCTGTTTTGGATGTTTCGGAAGATCGGAAAATGATGAAGGTCCCGGAACTCCAAGCTTTACTTCGCTTGTTCCGGCTAGAAGACCAGAAGACCAAGTTTCAACACCCAGAATGTGACCTGAATGTGGTCCTTACACTACTAAGAGACACGCCTTTTGTCCTACTCCGTTCGGCATCATATTATAACCTCACTTAAAAGGCGGTCTTCCTACTGGCTTACAGCTGCACATGTAAGTGAGCCACCCGTACTAGGCGTTACGCGTGTTAGGTTTGGGCAAGGAATGCATGGATCTGTTCATCTCGGACTGTGCTAGGACCACCTCAGTGGTCTAGTGGTAGAACCGTCCACCTGGAGAGCGGAAGGTCCGGGGTTCAATTCCCGGCCGCGTCATACCAAAAGACATTAAAAGATGGTACTTGTTGTTACCCTGTCTGGCGCTCGGCATTAAGGGGATAAAGCAAGGACTGGTCGGCTCGGAGTCAGTATACTCTGTCTGATTGGGATATTCATGTTAAACTGCAACATGGTATCTCAGTGGCCTAGCACTATAAATCGGCATCAGTTCGGTCTAGTACAAGCAGCCACACACACACACACACACACACACACACACACACACATGCATGCACATCGCTATATAAGTGCAATAATTTTGGACACGACGATAAACCCAATTTCACCTCACCTCACTTCGGACTGTGCTGGGACTTCACAGCAAAGAATCAACTCCAAGACAGCCCTTCCTACTTCTGCATCTATCTTTGATAGTGGGGGCCAAGGATCACTGTGGACAACACCACTGCCTCTTCACACTGGTATCGACGACATCACAGGTTGAAGTCAGCCATCATTCTTCAGGCCAACGAGGCTGCAGGACTGGATTCTCCGAGATCCGGGCAGTCCACTCCACCATGGCAACTGCTCCATTCGGCTGTTTCTGGCTTTCAGACAACGTCTTTGTCAGCCACTACCTGTGAGATGTCACCTTAGAAGATGTAGAAGGCGTACACAGCTTTGGCCCTTTGTTGGTTGCATAGTGGGTCACTGCGCCTAGATGCCATTGATGCTTCCTCGCTGCTGCGTGTCACCCCAGACTAAGAGGCTACATGCTAGTTGCATGAGGCTCGGTACATCAGTTCTAGACTTTAATTTCATTTAACTTCTATGACTGTATCCATACCTGGACTTTCTTACTTTCTTATTTACCTGCACACCTAACTTTCTCCCTCCTTGTTAGCAGGAATGGTCGCTTGATGCTGGACATCGCCTTTGCTGATTGGCTGAAGTTTTGGAGAATATTATTGAAGGTCACTTCTGAAGATGATAAAGATGCATTATAAGTAATGCAGGATAAGTTGAAAAATCTAGTAAAATCCTAGATATTTTTTATATTTGTATACTTATCCTGCATTTAAAGTGGCCCACCTGTTGCAGAGCTGCCACCCCACGATGCCTTCAGATGTTCCGGTTTAGCAGAAATATGCTGGTCTGTGATGTCACCCCTTCTGTGGTCACATAGGAGCTGTGTCATCTTGTTGAAACAACTTCTTCTTCAGCAAGACCTCACACAGCTCTTTCTCTCTGTCAAGAAAAAGCAGTAAATGCATTAAGGAGTAATGCAGGATAAGTATCCAAGTATAAAAGATATCTAGGATTTTACTTAAATTTTCATATAAATTGATTAAAGATCCGAAGCAAGTGATTTATTAGGATTCAGGGAAAATGCATATATAAAATATTATTGTCAGTTATAGCTTATAGACAAACATTCCTAATTACTGACGGCAGAAGAAAACATGGTTATATTTCTGCACGACTCATTTACATATATATGTTTGCCAATTGGTGCAAAAAATGTCAAATACTGAAACTAACCTGAGACATGTTTATTTTACAAGGCTGAGGATGCAGATGAGATTGATGATCTATACAAGCGAATCATCATTGAGGTCAAAGGCCACGATCCTGAGATCATCAAAAGTTACACCAATTTTTTTGCGATGACTGCAAGGGAACTCGATATACCCATTCACAATGTGTGAGTATACACAGTGATGGTCTGATCATACTGTTTTGTTGAGGTAGGATTATTTGTTTCCAACCAAGAAGTGAAGTTAAAAATCAATTTACTAATTATCATGATCATATTCAAGTGGAAAAACGTGAATGTTGTGTGCTCATTGTGAGGCATGTAAAATGGAACTGTTTTAAGTGTGTTTTTTTATGTGACCAATGCTGGTGATTTTTCAAATTCCTACAACGCAAAGATTATTGACATTAGATCAATGCCCATAAGTTCTTTTCTCTGAACTTCTTCCAAATGGGAATTCTTTTGGTAGATGTTGTTAAAAGATCAAAGGTCAAGGTCACAAGATGGAAAACAGTTGCAGAAACATTGTGGTTACATTTTCTCCTGAGGTATTCATCATGTTAATGCATTTATCATTAAACTAGTTCCGTTCCACATTTGGCGTCTTAAGGATGGAGCCTAAATATATTGCCATAAGGCTCGTGACATTGGAGATCATATGTAGACTGTTCGTCTTCAGACACACACCTGATAAAGACATTGAGAGGCTAACTCTACTCAAGTCGGTCCATATTTACAAGAAACACCGAGTACAGTATGAAGCAAGAACACACTACAAACAGTTTGAGGTAAGTGCTCAGTGTGCAGGTCACTGGGTTCAACATCTTCTTAGGAAACAATATAAAATTGTGTCCGTTACAATTGACTGAACATCAAGATAAGTGTACAAAGAGACAGCTTAACACTGTACACATGTCAACATATTCATATCATTTTTGAAAGAACAAACAAAAGTTTCCCACTTACTGACCAGAATTTTCACAAAAGAAACCTGTGAAAAGAAAAGAACCAAAATAATCTGGTCTGAGTGAGTGAACGTTGTTTAATGCCAAAATCATCTGAAATTACTTTCCAAAACCTAGTACCGGGTAATCAATCACAATATACAAGTAGATTCAGTTCAACACTTGAAACAGTCGGCCCAAGTGGGGTACAAGGTTAGAAGAGGTCCACACTTCTGGCTTTATGGCAAGACTGAAAAGATAAACTTGATCAGGTAGTCAGTCTCTGTGACAAGACTGATTGCATGTTGTTGTGCCTCAAGGCCATGCGACTGCTCCCAATCACTGGTTGGCCAGTTGCACTCTTAACTATACAGGCTGTAATGATGTAACTGCAAGTTTATTAAGTTCATTAAAGATCTATTTGTCAAAGAGTTTTGAGTTTTGAGGGTTCCAATGTGTGAACTGGCTTATTGCTTCCTTGTACACTGATGGTGTGTGGTTCGTTACACCAGTTTGCCTGGCTCGGTCTCTCTTTGCGTCCTGCTGTTGTTTGGCTATATTCCTGGAAACGCAGGAAAATAAAAATCCAAGCGTATCAAATATGCAACGAACATTACAGATACGCTACAAAAATAAAACTTGTACATAGCATTAAAATATTGTGAATTAACCCTGTGTATTCGATTAGCAAATCAGCAACTTATTTTGAAATTATAAACAGGCATTCCGTCAACCTTGCCAAACTCCACGATGACACTTACATCATGATCATTTGCCATCACACTTTCTTGTGGAAGTATTGTGGTATTTTTGAGTCCTATAAAGCTCTCGAACTCACACGAAACCAGTTTGCAGGGACTAGATGAATAGTGTTTTTAAATATTTAACTTAAATACCCACATGTGTAAAAACTACATGTAAAAACTAGTGGGTAACAGAAATTTGAATACCCAGATAGAATTACTGATACCCATTGATTTTAAAATGCATGAGTAAACTACCCACAACACCCAAAGCTTATCTGGAGCTCTGCAGTAATGTTAATTTTTACCATTTCAGTATACTGTATTGAGTGATATAATTGTGTCAGCAAGGTGTGTAATGATATGAACCATGAAAATCATTGTTGGCAGATGAAGATAATATGTTTATGTATGATTTAGTGATATTCTAGGATGGAATAGATCCCCAGCAACCTATGCTGGCTGTAAGAGGTGACTAAATCGGTGGTCAGACTCATTGTAGCCTGATGGTGTGGAATGTTGCTCATAATATAAATCAATGGATTGTCTGGCTCACACTTGGTTATTTTGAATCAGGCATTTCTACTGAGTGAGTTGTAAACTTTGAACAAAACAAAAATAATTATTCTACAGTGAAACCAAATTAGTCTGGGTTAATATAGGTCTTCAGCAACCCATGGGGCCGGCTTTAATCAACAAACAAGCAAACAGTAATCTTGAAATCCCTCTTTTCACAGAATTGTGGTTTTAATCTTTTCTTGTCAATTTAGGACGATTTCACTGTGAATTGCACTTGTTTTTTTATTTGTTTCATTGTTGTTTAACACAACCAAGTCACAGTGCCTGATCACCTGATCCATGTGGTTGCCCTTAAAGACCATTGTCAGGCCACAGGGTTTTAATAAAGATGTCCTATTCTTTACTAAACAGCTTCTGAAGCTGACTGGTTCCACTGCTGACACTCTCCTGGAATACACTCAGAGGAACCTTCCAGAAGGAATGGCCATGAAAGTCACCAAAGTAAGCATCGCATACTTTGGCCGTGTTCCAATTTCAAGTTCACATCAATTCTTGGTTTAATCTGTACTTCATCATCCAGTGCATTATGCCTCCATTGTAAAACATCGCTGCTCCTGCTTCATGTTATATTTGATGTGAATGATTTAGTGCCTAAAATAGCTGTTCCATCAATTTAATCATGATTACAGTTCCATCTTTGAGGAAACAAGCTATACTGTCGCTGGTATTGGACATGTCTTGTAACCATGGTTACAACTTGGAACACAGTAAAACAAAGACTCTCCCCACCTTCCCCCTCAAACTTTCATTTATGAGGCTCTTGCTTTGTAGTAAACACCATCATTTAATTTAAATACACTGGAGGTGATGAAGAATAGTCATATGTTACATATAGTCGGGAACAGGCCTGTCATTATATGGCAAACTATCGTGTTGATCGCGAGTTAGTCAGTGCAGAATAGATCTTTAAAAGTTGCCTCCCTTGTCAAAGGATCTGGCCATTTGACTCCCGTATTATGATTTTCCTGATTAAGAACCTTGCTCTGTCAGCACCGTGCCTGTACCTGGTTGTCAGGAATCAAGCCATCACTTTGGCCATCCTCCCACTCCCCATGTGACAGTTCAAAGTGGTGAACATCACTGTCATCAGCTGCAGTTACAATGTCTGCATACATTTGTCCTTGGTTTGCAGGAACGCCTTGAGAGGTTGCCTGATCATCTTCAACGCCCAATAGAAGGTTCCACATCATCAACAGAAAGTACAGACTTACCACCAGAAGCAAGTTGATGTGTGATAGTGTGTGATAAACTAGGGAATAAAATGCATTTATTATTCAGTCTTGTTCTTTAGGATAGAGCCGTAGACAGTGCCCACAATGAATGATGGGCTGTCTAGAAAGGAAGGAAATCCTGGAGCAAACAGCTAGAAGCACTGATATCATCGCAATGTTCCCATTGTACACCAGACAACTGAAGCTGTAATTTGTAAATGTCCTGTGCTTTGAGCAAGTGAGAAAAGGAAATAAAGTGTGATGCTTTTGATAGGCAGAAGGTTTGATGAGAAACATGTTTGTGTTATCTGAGTGAGTTACCATGTGACACAATTTCACTGCTTGTTGGCAAATAAAATGCTTGTGGGTTTCACCCAAGTGGTACAATACAGCAGCTGGATTTCCTCACATTTTCACCTGTTGGATCATGGTATGATTACTGTGTGTTTGTGCATGTACGTGGGTGTTATTTAGGAGATAAACATACTGTGTTTTCAATGAAGAAGGTTACCTGTAGATTTAACCCGGCTAAATTGAATTTGGAACTGAACGCGCAAATGTTAAATTTAGCGCGTTTAAATCTACAAGTAACCTAGCTTTACATTGAAAACACAGTACATTTACCTCCATTCTGCCATGACTAAATAAACCTGAACTCTTTGGTGTTAGCAAATATACTGAGTGAAGCGGCATGGGTTGAGTTCAGTGTTTTGAGTGGGTTATCGATCAGAACTACGGAATTGCCGAACAAAATATGGTGCTGTATATACTCAAGCAGTTTGTTTACACCGAACATATGACAGGCATTCATAGCATATAAGCACGGCAACTTGGTAAGCTAACATGAGGTGGGCATCCCTAAAGAAAAAACAAAGCAAGCTTTGCAAGGCTTTCGCCTTTCATTTATTTCTCGAAAATAAGTACTGCAAGGCTTTCGCTCCACATCGCATGTCACCATTATGACGTCATATCGCCCATTGTGACGCAAAACATATGATGTCACAGTCGTATATAGAAAAGCGCCAAAATTCCAAGATCTGTCTCCAAAATGTAAATACTTTCCCTTTGTAGATTTCTATCGTGTTTTCTGCAGGAAATGTATTGCCACAAATCGTTTGAATATTGTAGTATCCACATGTGCATTTTGTAACCTGTAATTGTAGATAAAAATATTGAAATATGCCTACCGACAATGACTGAAAATAGTACTATGAATATTAGCTTCAGCGGTGATGCAGCCGTCAAACCGTCTGTTTCAGTCAGAGGGGGTTTATTGTGATTTAATAGCCTCTGATCGACCAAAAATATTTATATACTGAACAGCATTGAAAACGCACCAGCAATAAATCTTGAAATATTACAAAAACAACCACAGCAATGACCGATTAGAACAGACATAGGCGGATTATTAAGAAAGACGACAAAGGAAACAGGAATACCACTCAGTAATTACAATTACGTCATCGGTGTAAGGAAGACACATAGGGTTAAAATAAATAGTCAATATCTGGTATGTCCGCCATTGACAGCAACACAGGCCATGCAACGTCTTCTCATTGATCGATTAAGTCTGCGAATAGTGTTCTGGGGCATTCCACTCTTGACGTAGTGTATCTTCAAGTTCTCTCAGGTTCTGTACTTGCGGATGACGTGAGAGGTGTTGACCAAGGTGTTGACCAAGGTGATCCCATAAGATGTTCAATTGGCGATAGATCGGGTGACAGGGCTGGCCATGGAAGCAGAGGCACATTATTGTTCACTAGGTACTGTGTTGAAACATGTGCTGTGTGGGCTCTTGCATTATCTTGCTGGAAGGTGTGCATATCCTGGTGCTGATGAAAGAATGGGATGACGCGATTTGCCAATATGTTATTCCTGTAGCAAAGGGCATTAACTCTTCCACGACAAACATGGAGCTCTGTTCAATGGTTATGACTGCCGCCCCACACCATGACACTCCCTCATGACACAATCTCTGGTGGTTCTTGTCTGCTGGTATCTGCTCAGTAGCCTGAGAACTGTTGAATGATGGCATTGAAACCGTTGTGCAACAACGCTACTTGACGTACCAACTTGAAGCATGCCCAAGGCACGTTCACGTTCCTCTGCTGTTAATCTTGGCATTTCTTGTGTCAGATAATGTAGTGTGAGACACACACACATCTCACACTACATTATAGTGGTACCAGACAATTTCGTTATCCACACCCACTGGCGGCTGTTCACATGCACGCACGCACCCACATACACAATCGTTGTACCAGAAAATCTCATTATCCACACCCACTGGCAGCTCTTTGCTTACCCGGTAAGCAAATCTCACCATATTTTATTGCATGGAGCAAGGGTAAAAGTGAATTAATTTAAGACACCAATTTTTGAACTCATTTAAGATCATGACCAGTAATATCATTTCTCGAACTTAAGTACTTTCTGTTAAAGTTTGTCCCCTTTGAGAGTGAGTGAGTGAGGTTTTACGCCGCTTTTAGCAATATTCCAGCGATATCACGTTGGGGGGACACCAGAAATGGGCTTCACACATTGTACCCAAGTTGGGAATCGAACCCGGGTCTTCGGCGTGACGAGCTAACGCTTTAACCACTAGACTACCTGACCACCCCGTCCCTTTTGAGAAGCGGACAGAAAGACGGAAGGATGGACAGAAACTCAGCCCACTTCGTGACGGGGGATACCAGAAAAAAGAGTCTGTAGAAAGGGGTCGGCTATTCCAAGATACACTTTCATGATAGAATTTTCAGATCTTGATCTGTCAGAAACATCACCCAAATGACGGTCCAATAGATTACAACTTCCCGAAAGTTTGGAAGTTGCCACGACTACCTGTTCACTTCCTGGTTCGGCTTATCTACGGGTCATATCATGTTCTGTCATATTTCAGTGGCCAAGTTAATACCTCGGTTTATCTAACGGGTCGGCTTATGTGTGGTCATATACGGTAATTAACTCCCACGATAATATAGCATACAATGAATTGTTTATATCTTTTTAAGCTAAATTCCAATGAAGAAAATACAGAAATTGCCAGTCAAGAACACTTAGTTTGGAATCCTAGATAAATCCGAAGGTTCCTCCTTGACTTTACAAATGTAATGGTGTGGACCTCCAGATGTAGGACAGATCTAGATCTCATCATTCTTATTGGCTGAGCTATGATAAGTTGCTTGCGTACAAATACACATGAAAAAACGTCAAAACCCAAATAGTACCGGTACAACACTTTCCCAAAATGGCCTCAAATTGCATACCTATAATATCTTGGCACAACTTTATTAACTGAATGAATGCAGGCATCACCTATTAATAAACTCTATTGCTGTTGCGCTTTGTGATGGGTGACACACTTGGGGCTGCACATGAACAGATTAAGCAGAATTGTTTTAAGTATGTATCTTCATTTGTAAAATTCTCAAATTATCTGGACATACTTAACATACACTCCCCATGTCACATACTTGATAATTCAACGCTATGGTGGTGGAGTATCCTAGTGGTCAAAGGGTATGCTTGTCAGGCTGAAGGCCCAGGTTCCATTCCATGCATGAGTACATTGAGTGAAGCCCGTATTGCTAAAAGCTGTGTAAACCTCACTCACTCGCACTCTCTCTCGCACTCAGCTGTTGGACATGACCATTTAGTTTCAATTTTTCAACAAGTGTAGACTGACTTTGTTGAGGCTTGGGGTCCCAAAGAGACTTGCATCTGTCGGATATTAAAAACCAAGAATATTTCTATTTCTTATACCAGCAACTTTAATTCAGAGAGAGTTTCGTTTGCATAATGTAATTGATAAATTTATTATTTACACTGGAAATTCAGTGGCATCAAATGTCCAGTAGTTTCCAATTCTTCATTCAAGAAGGTATTCAAATAGAAGACTGGTTCATCGTTCTGTGGCCTGGATGAGTGTCTGTGATGCTCCTAACTGATCCGTCTGCAATGTACAAGTATCGGTAATGAAGATTCGTCACCTAGGATAGACACAGCCACTGGTTTAGTAGTCCGAGACTACTGACAATCTAGAGGGACTAGTTGCTGTATCTTAAAATCTAGTTACTGTACATAAGCCAGAAGTCTGAAATGAGCTGTTCTCCAGTTGGTGTCTACCGCGGTAAATATGAAACAACTTCGGAAAGTGTAACTATTGACCAAAGATGCATATATACTTTTCAGAAGAAATTGTCATGTAAGATTAACTAGTCACATTAAAGAATCTGGTGTATAATGATATAAGTGAACTTAACTTTGATGGACATATCACATACAAGAGTTACCTACCCTTAAATTGTCTCCCTTTATCGAAGTGTCTAGCCCGTACCCTATATGACTGTTAACGTCCATTTTAAATTAGTTCCACATTGACAAGGCAAAATAATGACAAATGAGCATTTATGGAGTTAATATCACTTCTTGATGTTTGTAATTCTCTCGATAATGTTTCGTTATAAACTGTAAAGTTCTCATTTAACTCGTCAATCAAGACTATTTGCCATTTTTGTTACTTGACCAGCGTGGATTCTTTCGATTCCAACAGCGGTCTCCTAGTTTTCGAGTTTTTGTTAAAGTTGTTTTTGTATATTATCATATCTTAATGTATGATAAATAGATTTTGGGACCCTAAATATTTTTGGATGCTTTTGCAAACACGAAATTACTTTTTAAGTTGCAAATACAACTGGTGGTGAACAGTCCGTGTGTGTTAGGTAGGAAGAATCTACGTTTCAAGCTTTTACATTTGTAATGAAGTAATTCATTTTCCGGTAGATATCTACAGAAAAAGTGTATAATAAATAGGATATTCCATATGTTTCATTTTATTGAGTGATGGGGACTTCCTATATTACAGTACTGCATAGAAAGAACAAGTTTTAAACATTTGCATTGTACAATCAGAAGTTTTCAATGATTCTCACTGATGACAGTGTAAAATATTCTGTATTAAGGGGAAATTACCATCTCAGGACAATGTATGGAACTAAACTGGAGTCACAGGATTGCCTCCTGTCGGGAACTTCATGGAATGTCCGGTTCATCATCTTCTGTGTTCGTGTTCATTTATTCCACGGCATCCTCAACAGCTGAAGCACAATTCAACAACACATTGTTAGGCTTCATGCATTGTGGACCAATCTGAGTCAGCCTTGAATTAAAAGCACAAAGTTTCTTGGCCATTTTCGCTATCTGTAGAGTTATAATTAGTGAGCAAATTAATTTTGGAGGAAAATCCAATGTGTTTTCACTTTCAACAAGAGGAAACCATCAACTAAAAAAGTTGCCAGCAGTGAAGCATTAAATTGGATCATGTAGTCTGACTTGTCTGTCTTTCTAGACCAACAGCATGGAACGTTACTCACACAGATCACTGTATGTCTGTCCTGAACTTGCTTACCAGTATCTACAGGCAGCTGTGACAGCTGGAATGTTGCTGTACATCAACAAACAATAAAGTGTGTGGAAGAAAAGAATCTCAAAACAAAATAACTTAAACTTGCCATACCATTCATCTTCTATGTGTAAAGTCCGTTTTATTCTTCAGGAATTCAGTTGTTTTCAGCTACAAAACAAAGTCATAGTTTTGTAACAATTAAGCATTTCTGACTCCCCACTTTCCATTATGCAAATATAATTTAGTGATCTAAAACAAATTTACATTCATTTATACATCTATGTTATTGTTTAGGAAAATTAAACTGGTACAGTGAAACCATCTTACTCAGGGTGGTTCTATTTCCAGTAATATCAGTCGAAGGACAAAGTATGAAAATGTCCTTTTTGGTCTACAGAATGAGCACCATTTAATAATAGATAAAAATCTTCAGAAATTGTTGTGCAAGTTTTCAGATGATTCAAATGATTGTTTAGGTTTTCAGGTGGTACATTTTGCTAATATTTGACCCAAGTTGATTTTCTATTGAAATGTACATAAATACAGCACAATCATAAGGAAATATATAAATGGATCACAGGCTTTCTTATGGTTCAATCATATCGTCAAGACAGAGAAAAAAGGCTAGTTATCAAACATTTACACATTACTGATAAGTGTCACACCAATATGGCACTGATTTTCATAACTTGAAAATGTCACATTTCCATTGGGCCAAAAAGGACCCTTATCCTCCTCTTTTGTCTAATTTTGACAAAGGTGAGTTTGTTGAAAAACTGGGTTGGTCAAACAACTTTCCCACTGAAGCTTGAGTGGTAATATTTCAAACAGGTATAGATCAACACAAGATCAAAAGACCATAAGCAACTATTCAACTATATCTGAATCGCCTCCTGTTTCAATGCTCATATCTGAGAGAAATGTTATGCTTGTCAGCTGGCAACATCTGACCGATACCATGACAAGGTCAAGGTGATCTCAAACTCTGAAAACCATTAAATACCCAATTAAAAAATGATGCCAAAATCTTCAAAGATTGCCCTGAACAGTTTTCTGTACAACCTGCATTTCTCATCACTGTTAGAAACCCTTTCAAAGCATGGAAACAATAAGAAACAACAAAGAAGTGCCAATGGATCACTTGCTAGTCCTTCACAGTAAAAATTGGTACCCACCTAGGAATGTAAAGCTTGTCATCTTCGAACAATAACATCTCCTTAGGTCAATAGGACTTACCAATGTTGCTGAAATCTATCTTCTAGTCCGATGTGCTTTGTTTGCTGTTTAACGCCAAACTCAGCAATATTCCAGCTAAATGACGGTAGTCTGTAAATAACTGTGTCAGGACCAGATAATCCAGTGATTGACATCATGAGCATCAATCAACACTAACCAATCCTTGTAGTCGCTTCTTGTGACAAGCACAGGTTACTGAGGACCTATATTCCTAGTCAAAATCCCCACATGGAGAAAAGCACAGGTCACTGGGGACCTATATTCCTAGCCAAAATCCCCACGTGGAGACAAGCACAGGTTGCTGGGGACCTATATTCCTACCCATTTTTATGACTTGATTTTCTTAATTTTCTCAAATAAAACTACAATTCTAATTTTTACTTCATTGATAAATTTCATTTACACTACAGTAGACTATCTGAACCATGACCAAAATTACTCAGAGTTTATCAGTTTCCAAAGAAAACAACTAAAGAGATAAAACTGTCAGTTTATTTGACGGTTCAACTCTTCCAACAGATTATTTCAGATTGACACACCAAATAACTTGTTTCCTGTTTGATTGGCATTCTAGAAGTTGGAGAGTAAATAACCTAACGTACAACTTTATGGATAACAACTTCTGTTTTTTTGCATAGAGCAATGTTTTGATGTGGACTTTTACAATGTCATCAAATTAGGGCGACAACCAAGTGAAGAGATTCACTCTAGCTTGATAATGGTGTAAGAATCTACATTGAAAAGTTGCTATATGCAATAAATTAGATGTTGTTATCCATAAAGTTGTACATGTTGTTGTTAACTTGTTTCCAAATTAACAGTGCTAATGGACTTGCTAGGTAAACACAAACACTGTTTAGAGCTTGTTACAGTAATCCTCTGGGCCAAGATGATCCGTCAGAAAACAATGCCTGTATATAGAGAGGAATTTGGAGATTGAAATCTGACATCTGAAACAGACAGATGGTGGGAAACTCAAGACTTTAAGTAAAGATGTTTTGACTAAGCTAGGCCGGGACTGGGAATAGATGCTGGTGTATAGAGACTGCCGGTGTACTCAGATGCCTGTTTAGACAGAGTCCCCTTGATAACATTCTCTGCATTATTTCGAACTCACACCTGTAGGGAGGAGTTAATCTAGTGACAGACAAACATTGTAATGGATGACTTGTCTGGAAACACACCAACATGGAAACTCATTTGGACCTTTGGTCCAGGTGAGAGAAAAATCTATATCGCTAAACAAAGACTTTTGGTCATTTAGACACTTGGTTTGACAAAGAAAATGTCCTACTACTAGCCTTCTGTTGCCCTTTAAGCAATAGTTTAAACAGATTTGACTATTTTACGTTGGCAATCTTACATCTACTACAAAAAAAGCCCCCAAAACATCAAGGCTACTTCTATCCCGAAAAAAGGAGTTTTAATTAGTAAATAAGTTTGAGTATATAGAAGCTGATAGAAACTTGAACAAGATTGTCAAAAAGTAATAACCACATTTACTTTATCAAGCCACAGAAAATTTTAATGAGGCTGACTCGGAATCAAAGTAAAGCATGGCAGCAATTTTTTAAACAGATTTTATTCTTTCGTCAGCAAAATGATGCAATCTTTTCTCCTCTCATCAATCTAGACATAGACAGTGTTGAATGATGACGATTATTTCTGTCTTTTAGAATGTAATGAAGTACCACATTTGACTCGAAAGGAATATGTACACATTTACTACTAATTCGGACGGCATTGCATAGCGATTTGAAACGTGCCCTTGAAATAGGTCCGTGCAAGAAGCAAACGTATGCTTAAATATTACAGATCACACACACAACAATCGCAATATTATTAAACATCACTGATGACCGATTTATTACAGAAAAAACGCAGCGTGATTAACACATAACTATTAACAGAAATTAACACGATTGATATGAAATATATAATTATAATGAGGAAAAGACTGGCGATTTGTAACAACATGATTCACATTTAAATTCAGTAATGAAAGGCGAGTTAAGGAATCCATCGAAATTGTTACCACGGCCGCCACTGTAAAAAGCATGAATAATAATAATTGTTCATGGATACTGGTGAGATGGGCTAGCTGTGCGAGACGCAATAAGTCCGTTATGAAGAGTTCATGTATTTAAACACTCGGTGCTCCTTTCCGCAAACTCCTGGTGTATTCATCGCAAATTCTTCCTCACGTTAAATCTTTGCGCCCGATTATGTCAGTATGGACCAGGCACGCGACTTCTCGGAGGAGACGACCGACTCGCTTCTGACAGATGATGTGGTGGAGGGTAACTGTTCGTGCAAACCAAGAAAAGACAATTGGAACGCTCGTATGATAGTATCAAAGGCTTCATACAGATATGGGCCCAAGAATTTCAAGGACCTTTTAAAGCAAATTTTCTTTTAACAACAATATTAACACAACTTCTACATTGGTTAACTGCTCAGTTGTTTTCATTCTATTCCTCAAGGTAAGTAGAATTATAAAACTTGAAATTGGACCAGTGCCACAAATTTACCAAACATCTTCAATGTTGAAGACAATTAATCATCAATGACCACTCAACTTTGCAACACGGAGGTTTTTTTTATTTCCAAGCCTAAATGTGACATTTAAATGTTCTTCAAAGTAAAAGTCAAGGGCCATTTTTTGTATTTCTAAGCATGACTTTCAAGCATCTTTTCAAATTAAAAATTCAAGGACCATTTTTTGTATGTCCAAGCCTAAACTTGACACTTAAATATCCCCAGTAAAACTGAAGGGTGTTTTCAAGCCCTGTGTGCACCCTGTTTCATTTATCTTAATGCAAAATCGTAGGCAAATCTATCACCATCAGTAGTAGATATTCCGAAATTTATACACACTTGACATACCTTGCACAGGTGTGATTTCATATGATGTGAATATATTTTTCGACAATATAGAGACTTTCGGATTTGAATTTTATAAATCTTTGTAAGCCATCAAATGTCATCTTATGATTTCTTACCTTTATATTCTATCTTTGGATTTGTCCTTACCTATGTTTCAGTGAACAGTATGCTGGTAATGACTCAGATAATCTGGGTTCATTGACACACTGGTTAGGATGCCAACTTAGAAACAAATTTGCAAATCAATCATCAACAAATAGTAAGCATTTGAAGAACTTGCATGCATACCGAACAAACAGTCTAGAGATGCCTACCTTCAATTTTTAACCAAAGCAAGTTTGTCATTTCAACAATTCAGTGAATAAAGAAACTATTAAATATGGCAGCCTAAGCCAAATCAAAGATTAAGTCAGTCTGGCTTAACGCAGCTTTGAACAGTATCTCAGGTATATCGCGACATGTCAGCTTGATGTTAGGGAAAGAGTGATACAGGTTCTAGACACATATGCAACTTGGCAGAACCCCAGCACAGGTTGGCTGCCAGACTATGTAAAATAAATTGGGGGATCTGGATTTTGAATCAGCAGATTCTGGCAAGGCTAAGGGACACAACCCTGAACAGCAAACTGCAGCATCTTAAACCATTGTGCCCCCAAAAGTCCAACATACCCGATAAGCATGTGTATTGTGAAGTTTTAGACTGTTTTTATTAATAATATACAAGATTGGTTCACATTGACAAAATTTGACCAAGTTTACTATCGATTTAGAATCAGTGATCTTTGGACCTATCGCAATATTTATTTCTAAGGTCCAGAAACTTGAAAGTGTTAGTGTCTATCTTTGGAAGACCTCTTGGCAAATTCAGAAAGGTTGGCAGCTCTGCCAAAGGTTCAAGGTTCATTTACTTTGGCAAACAATTGCTTGCATAAAATAACATGAAAAAAGCACACTTTGAAGAAATTTCAGAAATTGTAACTGTCATAAAATAATTCAAGGCAAAATAAAATAAAATATAAAAAATGAAATTAACAAACCAGAAAGTAACAAATGCATATCATGTTTTCATCATGTCATAATATTCTATTGTAGTCTTTTAGTTGTTTAAAAAAAGTCCAATTTTTCTTGAATTCAGGGGTATGATAACATCGCACTAATGTCAAACCGAAGAGAAAGCCTTTTTTCTCATTTTTGTTCCTGTTATAAAGTCACATACAAGTAGCCTTGGACATTTACCTAACATGTTAACTAGCCTGTGTAGTGACATCCCCAGGTCCAAGCCGGACATTAAAATATATCTCAGGATACCGTTAAACATATGACTTACTAACTCAGACTAGCTCTAATTTCTATCTCTATGATACATAATTCCAGCATTTTACAGAAACTTCAAATATTGATATTTCTTTATCATTTATGAAAATTCACATTAACCAGAGCCAAGGCAACTTTTCAGCTGCCAAAATTCATAAGAGAGTGCTTATTTTCCCACATTGCCTGGGCAAATGCCCTATTCTATTTCTTATATTCTCCAGGTGACACAACCTACTCATACGTTTGCAGGACAGTTTCGGCAGAAACCAGAACTTCCCTAATTTCATCCTTCCTAATTCCCTGACTTGGAAACCATGAACAGCAATTCCACGACTACCAGAGCAGGTGAAGCAAGACTTCAGAAGACTCAAACTGAAGCAACAACTCAACAAAAATGTCTCAAGCATAACAAACACCTTGAAAAAGTCACACTTACTTACGAGATTTACCAATTTTGGAAACATTCCTACCAAAATATCAAAACACATTATTGAGGATACGACACAGGAATAATTAATTTGTTGCGAGTCAGCATCCGATTCTGGCTGGACAGGCAATACTTTGAATGTTGGTACACATCTGCTCCAATTAACACAAAGGAACTTAACGGCTCCAGGAACAATCCAGTAAGGACTTACCGACTACGGGCATAGTAGCTGTCGTAATAAGCATCCCTGAAACATAACAATGATGACATACAGAACTTTGGTGAACAGGAGTGAAGGAGGTAGGGGAGGGAGAGAGATAGAAACAGTTTTACACTAAAAACAATGATGTGGGAAGCCTCTCTCACCTATGTTGATATATACTCAACTAAAATATACAAGAAAAATGATGCATCATCTTTGTTGTTGAACATAATCATATCCCACAAAGCTAAGGTGGCAAAAGGAGTGAGGTGAAATGGGGTTTAATGTCGCGTTGCACTTATATACATAGCAATGTGCATGCATGCCTGCATGCCTTGTACCTGCATGTGTGTCTCTTCATCATCTCCTCCTACTGAGCTAACCATTAACTGCTGGGTGAACAGAGGCATATTTTGAACAGTCACTTGCCTGAGGCAACACCACATGTGCTTCAGCGTGGGGCAAGGCCCAAGCTTGATGTTCTAAACTGCCAAGATAACCTCTTTAACATGCATAAGGCAGAACTTAACAACATCATTGATTCTGCCATCTTTATCACCAAGATGTATCGAGGCTTACCTTGGGGGTGGTGACCTTCTGCCATAGTACTCCGGAGGCGGTCTCTCGTACGGGTCCCTCTCTCTGTAGTATGGATCCCTTGGTGGTGGGGGAAGGGGGCGTCGATCGTAGGGGTCAGCATAAGGCCTGTATCTGTCTATGGGTGGAGGTGGCGGTAGGTAACGGTCACGATAGTAAGGATCAGCATAGGGATCCCTGTAGGGCCTGTCATAGGGGTCATATCCTCTCCTTGGTCCACCAGGACTTCTTCCACGACCTCGAACACTGAAACCAGTTCAGAGGGGAATGGCCACACAGCTGGTAATTAGGGCTGTCATTGATTGGAAAGATTAGTATTGATATACTGACTCTGAAGTATTATGATATATCACTGATATAACAATATATATCGATTAATAACAAAATTAGTTATTTTGTACGTGTGTAGATAAAATTCCTATCTTGACCTGCAATTGATCGCCTTAGTGTTAAAAAGGATCTAGGTTGATTCGCTAAATGTTTCAAAAGTAATTTTTTGCCTTCTAATTACCCATCTTAACCATGGTAATCTTAAACTTTGGTGGAAGTGAAGTATGAATTTAGTATCAATATTCATAATTTGTATTGATACAGTATCGAAAACAAACATTTATCAATACATCAATATCGCGAGAAACAATGACATCCCGAATGGTAACAGATTGTTTTAACTAGATACTACTTTGGTGAAACCCATAAGCAGGGTAACAACTTCTGGAATTCTACCCTCAACCTGCTGATCCTAAGATAGCTGAGGTGAAGTAACTTGGAATAACAGAGCCCATGGAGGCAAGATCATTTAAAGACTATTAATGGTCTTTGTTGCAGAACTAAACAGAACAGGGACTTTATCAATGGATAGAATATCAAATAACAAAAAATATTTACAATTTCGTGTTTGGACATTTAGAAGACTATAATTTCCAAACAATATCAATAAAAGTATCTGTTAGTACTTACGGTCCCCTTGGACAGTCTTTGGACCTGAGAAGCAAAAGAATTCAGAGGCATAATTTGATGTTAGATTTACCACTTTGACCAATGGAATATTAAAACTACACATATATCCCATAGAAACTGAAAATTAATAACCAGGTTATATGATTATGATTATGATTATCATGATCACCATCACCATCCAATTATTCTGGCAGGACCATGGGAGGAAACTCTGCACAGCAAACTATGGCACCAAGACCTCTGACCCCTTCATGGACAATCTTTCTCAATTTTCTCTTCTTCACTCACCCACAAGGTGGGGTGACCCGGACAGCCCAACCTTAAGCTGACAGTGCATGTGTTATGTGACATACAAGCCTTCACACTGGTGTATGGACAGTATATCTTTTTTTCGCCTAAACAATGGACTGTCTATTGTCATGTCCTGACTTATATGTTCCGTGATTCAATGATACAACAGGAATGACCATGACTGCTTATATTGTATAGATAACTCCTTGATAGACGTTTGAAGCAGGGTGGTGCGATCAGCTGATCGTTCATTCCAGGTAGCTTTGTTGACGTTTTGCAATCAGTACTAAAAGTATTGTCCTTGATGTTTGAATGTCACATTTTTATATATAAAGAATATTGTAATTGTATACTGCTCCAGATAACTTTTTGAGCAATTGAGTTTTTACTCTAGGGTTTCTATTTTAATTGGGTTATCAGATTTTTCATTGTGTAACCAAAATCTTTTCACTCATCCATTCAACAATCTATTGAGTTTTTCTCCAAATTAGTGAACATTTTAAGATTTAAAAAACAATGAAATAATGTTTTAGATGGATGCATTTCAGTACAGCGGCTTGGTGACGAGGTGCGCTAAATGTGAAGTGTTTGTCGAGTTTGTTTGATAAACATGCTCGACTGGCTCCAAATAGCCGCGGAGCAGATCTCCTCAATGGGCAGAGCTGCGACGTACGCTTGTGACGTAGCCACTGCTCTAACCGAATGGGCCTTCAACCTGGTAGGGGGGTCCCTGCCTTTAAGCGTATACGCTGTGCAAATGGTTGAATTCTTAGTGAACGATTGGGTTCTTTGAAAACTTTCTTGAAAAATCAGACGTCTTGTGTAGTCGAATTACACAAGGAAAGTGATTTGGGTTAGAGTTACTCCCCTTGGTGCGGGGCGTCGTGGAGGGTGAGGCACTGTAAAGGTGGTCATACATCACACAAAAGCAAAGTTTTTTGTGTGGTAACATTTTTTATTAAGGAAAAATGGTTACAACTATGTCATGTAGATTTTCTTGAGCAAGGAAAATGCAATAAGTGCCCCAAGGAGGATTTAATCTGAAAGAGAATATTTATGTTTGTGTCTATGTATGTGAAGCAATATAATTTAGATATTTTTCAAGGTAGCCATTTGGCAACCTCTGCATTTTAGTCAGTAGACAAATTGATATTAAGTCTGCATTGGCAACCATTTCAGTCGCAACTTTGAGGCCTGACAGGCAATTGTCAGTGACACTTGACATTGAGTGAGATGTCTTAGTTTGCTTTACACGTCACTAATAAGTGGTAGATGGGCTTGTTGGTGATCAGATATCAGTTTGCTGTAGAGAGTTTGTTATATACGTAAATTTAAATGATATTATATAGGAGATAAGTCCGGGACTTTTTAACAGTTCGTTGTATCCGTTTGTTTGCTATATCTGTGTTCGTTATATCCGTGTTCTACTGATTGATAGATGCATGGTAGATTTTCTTTTGGTATATTTCTCAACAATATTGTCAAAAAAGAAGAAATCAGATGGTAGAGGAAATGTTTGCATGAAGTGGCATTTAAAATCAGTTGCTAATTTTGAACATTATTTCTTCTTTAATTACAAGTAAAGTCACAGTGGTATAATAATCATAGATCATAGGTAAAGGTCTGTAAAGGTCTGTCAAAGATGTCTGTGAGCTGTTGAGTGATTACATTGAAGCCCATGTTAATATGAAAATTATTTGTTAAAACCTTAATGCAGCGATGGTTAAGAACTTCTCGTGGGAAATAACACAAAGGCTGATATAATTTTTGTGTGCAATATTTGAATTTTTCATTGATGCAATCTTACCCTGACAGAATCCATTGCTGTTTCCTGACATGGAAAATGACGTGGAATTATGCTGCTGTGTCAATTTGTGCTTTAAAGACTGCACAAATTTTAATTTTGTAAACTAATAATTACTACATAATATTTGCTTAAAATATACAGTAGTAAATGACTGTTTTTGAATGAATGTGCAATAGGATAACGTTTCAGTTTGCCTCCATCTTTACATGCCTCTAGTTGTCACAGCACATATTGACCTGGGAACCAGACAGGAAGCGACAAGTTGGACCATCACTTATTTCTTTGAAAAGGAGAGCTATTACCTTTGGCACAAAGAGAGAGCCCATTGTGCAGGACAATATTGTTGCCTTGTCTTAATGCACATGACAAGGAAACAGTTTGCCGTACGGTAACAAGGTTTCATCATACATTGTCCAAAACATGAGAAATGTCCTCACCAGTGTCCTTCCTTCCCACATCTGTAGCAGTCTCCTTTCCCTCCCATCCCAGGTCTCTGTCGGACCTTGCTATGTGACAGCTGAAACAAGGAGGAATGAATCCGTCACTTTAAGTTTATGGGGTGCTCAAATTATCCTGGATTACAGGTGGATTGCATGAACAAATATCCCTGTGGTAGAATACATAAAAAAACCCATTGTGTCCTCGGTACAAAGAACTCAACATATAGCTAGTTATGACACATCTTCCCAAAGGAAGGGAGTTAACTGACAGTATGGTCCAGTTTCAACAACTGCCGAACTAGGATGGAATTTCTTGGCTTGATCGTAGCGCCACCAGTGGCTATTACGAGTTATGTCCTTTCTATGTCCCGCCTATTGAGCAATCAGATTCCACTCTCATATCTCTTGTACTTGCTTCAAGCAAATGGCTGGGCCCTGTCAAGGAGATCTGATTGATAATCTATTATTGACATGATACAGGTCTTACTTTGCAAAGTGCATCAAATCCTGCGAGCAGATTCATAAAAAAACAAGAAAAGATTTGAAAAATATCTGTTGACACCGAGTTGGTGGCACACATGCCTTGCAAATCCTGCAATCGACTGAAATCTGGACGACAGTTTCAGCACTGGATGTCGATTTCATTAAGCGATTTTGATTGGACTGTGCATAGACTTGTTAGTCGTTCCAAAACATAACGACCCATGAAGATCCGGGGTAGAATAGGTCTAAAGCAACCCATACTTACCGTAAAAGGCAAATAATGGGATCGTAAGGTCAGGTTCACTGACTTGGTTGATGCATGTCATTGTATCCAGATTTGCATGGATCAATGCTTATGATGTCAATCACTGGTCATTTGTCTGGTCAAGACTCAATTATTTAAAGACTGTCATCATTTAGCTGGAATATTGCTGAATGCAGTGTTAAACAACAAACAAACAATATATAATTTCAATGTTGTTCGGCAAGGGTTGAAACTGGACTTTTATAGTCAGTTATTTCCCTTGCCTTATGAGAGATGGTTACGACAAGAATGGAATTTTGATGACAAAGAGGTCACAACTAAATTATGCCAGATGACACAAAGGAATGTGTGATGGGGAGCATTTCAAATGTTCCACAATCTGTGGCAGGAAGAATATATAACCTACCTCAACTTTTAGGGCACTGCCACTTAAATCAATACCATTGGTCATCTCCACGGCCACTTTTGCATCATCTGCCTTTTCATAATGCTGAAACCAATGCACATACTACTTGTAGCATGTCAAATACAAAGCCTTTAGACTTAATCTTCTTAATTCTAAACTAGAGGTGTTTGCACTGCCAAAATGAAGCAATCCAACATATCCAACATATCCAACATATCCTGAAAGCTTCCAAAATCTGAACATGTTGTGAACTCACAGTCCAAATACCTTACATCCAGATCCCTTAACCCCAAGGACAACTTCTTAACATGTTTAACTTAGGGTAAGATCCATC
This sequence comes from Haliotis cracherodii, assembly GCF_022045235.1. NCBI lineage: Eukaryota > Metazoa > Mollusca > Gastropoda > Lepetellida > Haliotidae > Haliotis > Haliotis cracherodii. Next base: position 15,556,687 of record NW_027266308.1, on the reverse strand, counting down.
AACATGATCATTTACCCTAGTTTTAGGATTGTACAAATATAAGTGTTGGTAATGAATTAAACATCCATGTTCTACAATAAACCCCAAGATGACCTAGATGTTTCATGTGGAAGGATTCGTCTTGGAAGAAGGGAGTGGGCCTGCTAATTACCGATTGTTCCAGATTTTTGTTGTTAGATGTCTTCGATTTTTGTATTTGCAGTACAGATTCTATGTCGTGCCCAACACCCCTGTTTGGCTGGTACAGTACAAGTTCCAACAAATAAGCAGGGTCAACAAAGGAACCCTACCCATAGAAAAATATACAAGCAGAGTGATTAGTAGGGCTGCAACGAATACACTATGAGGCAAATACAAATCGTATCACTAATATTGGGAACCGAATACGAATATTAATTCACGAATATAATAACAAGTCAGCAGTTGATGTATTGTTTGTTATGTTCAGTGAAGCAATAACAACAATATATTTGATCATTAATATATTATAAATTTCTATACTGCACTTATTCAGGTGCTAGTATCTGCTCAAATGCGACAATGACCAGTGACCACAATACTGTCAAATTAAATAGTATAAGAGTGTTGTCTTTTGAAGAAATCTATGCATATATGTTCTTATGGATATTTTTTATGTAAATGAGCATGATTGCATGATTGCATGATCATAAATATTCGATTCTAGTGGCCATGAATAATGTATTCAATTCATGAATGGATACAGTTCAATTCACCGAATACCCGAGTGAATCGTAACAGCCCTAGTAATCACAAGTACCATCTTTGTTATATATTTTTTTATATTCTGCTCTCCGGGGAGACAATCTATCCGCTTGACCACAGAGGAGGCCACTAACTGATAAAAGTAGAAGTGACTGTAAATTCTGTTTAATTCCAGCTTTGTCATGGCAGCCTGCATCATGTAATAATGACTCTGGACCTGGCATGACCATGATGACATGCAAATAACCTAAAGTTGACCATGCAGTCCTCTTTAATCTGCCTTTACAACAAGCATGGGATACTACGACCTAGATGTACTTTGTCGTGTTCTAAAGGTAGGGACAGAAATTTTCACTAGATCAAGTCAGTTCGTCTAATGCTAAATTTATCCTGAGAAAATTACAAGTCACAGGTCCGTTGTATCTTATCAGTATTTGGGCTGGTAAACAGTCAACATTTTGGGATAATGTCTACCACTTTGAAAATAGAAGATCTTACCACAAAGGCAAAGTTCTGTACAATGTCACACTCCACAACGGTTCCATACTTTGCAAACACAGTCTCCAGATCTATCTTACGACAGGTCTCTGGCAGATTGCCAACATACAGCTTTGTACTCATTTTCAACAGGTCTGGAAAAAAGTTTAAAAGGCAAAATTCAGATTCATGAACATGATGAAGGAACATAAATTTATATTTTTGCTTAAAAAAAATAATGTTCCAGTTACTCTTAATCTGCAACTTAAAGGGGCACTGATCTAACGCAATTCCCCGGACTGGTTGTTGCCTTTGTTATTGTTTTTCCCCATGAGTACCCGGATAATACGCAACGCAACTGAGCGTGACCAGAGACTGGGCTACCGTCTGCAAGGACAGCTAAATAAACTTGGAGGCTGGAGGCAATATGTGTTTGACGCATTTTTGCATAAACACTGATTGGTTAACTGTGATCTATAAAGATTTCGACAAAGGGCGCATGTTAATTAATTTCTTCAGCCTAAACAAACAGACAGAAAGAACATCGGAGCTCATCGGAAGCGTCATTTGGAAATACCCCAGATGGTTATAGTTTAATACTAAAAAGGTATCCATGCAGTGAAAGCATTTTTGGATTGCGTCGATAATACGATTACTACTCCCTTGTTGTCATTCACGTTTTCTCGTATAACCCTACACTTGTGTATTTGTCGTCATTCACTTGATGCTCAGTTAATGAATTTATTACAGGTACAATTAGTAGTAGCACCAGTTAGATTACCTGACAAAGGTTCCAATTTGGCATTTATTGTGTCTGTGGTAATTATTCGATCTAAATCCAGGTTTGAAGTGAGGTGAAATGTGTGTTATGTAATATGTACGTGGCAGCCCAAGAGATGAATGATCAGTTGATTTACTTGTTTTTGTAAATCAACGGATCGTTCCTAATCATCAGAGGATTAACAGAAAATATGTTGATTGATGAATCACTGTTATCTTGCACAGTGGATATGTCAAAAGTGAGTGTTTACATGTCTAGGTTTACTAAAACAAAGGGAATACACTCATATCATGGCGTGAAGTGTTCAAAGGGTTAACTGATAATACGTTGATTGGTTGATCGTTTTTATCAATCACTCAATGGATTTTTTAGGAACCGTGGGACGTTATGAAAATAGTTGTCACATGGGCTTTCTCAGCCGACCCTTGAGACTTGACACCTATGTGAAACACCTGAAACAATCCAAGTGATCAGTTGAGAAACGAACACGGGTTATAATATCCCGAAACGATATATATCTTTTAAAATATTTGATTGTTACAGAGACATGTGACATCAAATATGTTTCTTTGTACAGCTGCAGACGAGTGGGATATTGTTCCTTTGTGTGGATATTCACGGATACATTCCTCGAACAAGGAAGCTGCCATAACTTTATACACATAAATTTCGTAGGTTGTAATTATGGTATTTGCATTTTGTTTTCCTTCATTTGAACCGATTTGTTCTTGTTTCTCTACGTCTTGGTTGGGAAATTCTTCAATGCGGGATAGACTTTGTTTTCACAAGTCTTTTCCTTTGTAAGGGTGTATATATCACCGTCAATTTGTAAAATGTGATTCTCAGAGGCAATTTATAAAATGTGTATATATTTCAGTCATTTTGACTAAATAATCTGTCCAGATTGATTAAGACGATCAAAAGGGCCTACAAACATCACAAAAGATTATTATGTAGGATTAGAAGCCAAACAACATAGAAATGTACTTTTCAACGTATCATTTTCAGTCTCTTGGTGATGACATTAAACATCAAAATGTTTGGAATTCGTTATCATAATAATACAGATGGAAATTTTTTTCAGTCACTTTGTAAAATAACTGAATATTTAGACGTTTAATAAATTTGATACACTTTTTGACAGTAATAAAATATACACACTATATAAAAAGCAATGCTCAGGTGAAATATTTACTTTGAGTTACAAGACGAAATAGTGTAAATGAAAATTGCAAAATAACCAAGCAAGTGACTTATCAAAACTTCGTCAATGTGACCATACACCCTTATTACTACCCATAAAAGTGACTAATGCGCTTAAGAATGGCGCAGCAAAGGTCGCGAACTAGTCTAGATTTCTGCTATACATCCGAGTACTCACTGGGAAAAAACAATAACAAAGGCAATAACCAGTCCCGGGGAATTGCGTTTGATCAGTGCCCCTTTAATCCACAACTCCAAACCCGAATCTAATAAGATTATGTTTAGTCTTGTGAGCTCAGTCCATATAACAACACTAAAATCTACTGCAAATAGGCCTAATGCTAAGAGCCAAATTTCGAGCAAGAAGAATCAAACGTTTCGTCACAGATAGGGTTTGTTGGTAGACTGTTCCTTACTTTTTACCAAAATCATAGAGACCCTTGCCCTATTGTAAAGCCTGTACAGTATCTTTATTTGTTCTAGGATTTGCTCTCATGCACAAGACCAATTCTAAAAAAACTGAAGTTGTCCCTGGTCATCTCACAATTTTCATGAAAGGTCAGAAAAAGTAAGAATGATCATTCACACTGGCTTGTGATATTTTTGTTTGGATTCATCTGCGAGTCTCGTTCGCCTTCTGCATTGTCTGCGAGTTTGTAAGTTACATGGTCTTCTAATTAACATTGAGACAACATTGCATCGAAAATATTCGAAATATGATTTGTTCAGCCTCTATCATACCAAACCTACATGAAAAACGTCTGTTGCTGCGTATTCGGTTTTCGGCCTCTTTCCTTTATTCTTCTTTCATACTGAAACCACGCTGAAATTAACTTTTAGCGCCACCTATCGTCTTCAAGGGAAAGAACTCCAGCTTTGTGGGTAGCGTCGATTTACAACTATCGTTCGGCAATGTTCAGCGGGCAGACGATTTGCTAGCAATAGCAACATGTGTACACGAGATTGTCGCCCCGATTGTCTACTGTAATCATATGACTTTTCAAAAATAAAATCGGCAAACCAAACAATATTTTCATAACATTTAGTAAGGTTATGTGTTAAATTTCGTTACATTAGTTAGCTCCCTTGCGAGCATCTGCTGCCAACAGTGGGCGCTACGAAACAGAAACAAAGCGTCAGTACATCGTGAAAACCAAGACCTAATGTAAATATTGTGGTTTTTCAACTCCTTTCATTAACAAATGCTTTATTTGTTTTATTGTAACATGCACGGTACTTATTTGAGCGGTTCGACAATACATATGAAAGGGTAAATGCTCGTTAATCTATGAACTATCAGAAGTTGGCCACATTCAGATTTCAAAATGGTGGCTTGTTCAATGTGTTGCGGAAGCAGGAGTCTGCGGAGCGAAATAATATTATCAATACTAGCGAATGTTGAGGGACAACTAGGAAAAGAACGCATGTCGATGAAAGTTCCAAACCTCGACTTGTGGTAATAACATGGCTTGTAAACACGGAAGAGCACGCATATATGCAGAACTGGTAAATTTTGCGCCCAAAGCGTTGCAGAACTCCAATGAAGAAAGCCACCAACGGTGCTTTATTTTTCATCCAGCTGTCCAATAATATTCAGGAAATGTAGAAATCCTCCTCAAAGAGTGCATCAAGCAATACTCATGATCCATAAGGGATGGTAGTCAAGTGGTCTTTATTCATGATCTCTATGTAAGGAGAAATATTTAAGGAGTCATGGAACAAAACCAGTAAATGAGGCCAAAGCGGTTGTTGTCAGCACAGGTACTACCCCCAGGTATGTTTCTATGTACAGAAATGTACCCTAGCCGAAATCAGGATACAGAAACTTACCCTAAACAGCAGATGAGTCCATATGCCCAACCCAAAAACGGTTCATGTTGTAGTTCCAGTTCGCCTGATTATGAGTGCATGCTTGCATCCCAGAATATTGCCGGAATATAAGATTAATATACATACATCACAAGGTATTTTACTTTAGAAGATAATCCAAAAGTTCCTCCAGACGAACACATACTGCCATGTTGAATTTGACCCCAGTTTGGCATACAGGAAGTGACAAATAGAACCGGTTATGCTCATTGCACCCTGTGGCGGAATGGACTTGTTCAAGGGTACCTTTCTGTATTTTGATTTTGGCTAGGATACCTTTCTGTATACAGACCGTATATGTACACGTTATTTTAGACGTAAATAAGGAAAAAGAATTCAAGGAACCCTTGTTATTTCGCAAAGAGAAGCTGAAACTGAGTAGAAGATTGTACATGCAGATATGGGCCAGGCTCACTGATTCTAGAGTGCATCAGCATTAGGGCTGCAACGATACAGGAAGGTCACGATACGATACGTATCTCGATACGCAATGATAAATAAAACAAGACTTAAAGCATGTCAAGATTGAACCTTTCATGATTTTGTAACAGTCAAAATTATTTTATAATAACCAGACTACTGAAGTTGGAACTTTCTCCAACTTTCCTTAAAAGCAATTCAAAGTTCAAACACCAGAAAATAATTAATGTACTCCACCGGTGATACAACTTCAAAGAATTTTATCAGGAATAATATATTCCAATATCGTGTTACCTTAGCTTAGTTGCAGCTTTTACTATATATATATATTAAATATATATAATATTTCAAATTATAAGAACCACAAGTGTAGCATATTGGTACTGGTGATTGCTGTTGCAGGATATTTTTACGTATGGAACAATTTGATCAGTCACCCTAGGGACTTCCCGTGCTACATGTATTTCGATTGCGAAAACCTTATGTTGACATATATTCGCCAAATTGCCACACACATGACTTTTAAGGAGTCAAAGTATGGCATTTTCAATATATGTATCCATTCTCTAGCAACTAAAGTTCTTTTCAATACGTCAAAAGCGGTAATCTGACCGAGGTTGCAGTATCTCTTCACACATGATTTCACATAACTTAATGAAAACAATATTAAATGAAATTTTGAATAAAATTAATAAAATATATTACAAACACAAGTCCAGAAATATAATGAACACGTTTTAATAACAAGATAGTATAGTAATGGTATTTAATTGCGTACTTCAGTTCGGATTTGCTGACAGGTATTTCCGGTGTTATGTGCTTGCGGGGATCAGCTAATAATGTTTTTTGAGATGGGGAAAAACATGTTGGTGTAAAACCTGAGCTTATTAAAAATGTAAGTACGTTTTGGGGAGCCATGCGTTACCGCTCGCTATAACCAAGTTAGCGGTTTATTGAAAGGCACAATAGCGAGGAAACGCTTTACTTGAGATTTGCGTTCCGTATCGTGGCGTATCGATAAATGGACCCACGTGTATCGTATATCCTATCGTGGGTCAAGTATCGCGATGCATCGGAATATCGGTGTATTGTTTCACCCTTAATCAGCACCATTAATCTGTTCAATACAGCTTTTTTCATCCTTCATTACAGTCCGTTTGACTCTAAATGAGAACGATGAATTGCAAAATAACTCGAAATCCAGAAAAGTGTATGAAACATCAATACGGTACTTGACCATGAATACCCTGTACCCAACAAAATCTGAATTTTGTTTATTTTAAGACCCATGATGGATGAAGTTCTTTAAGAAACTATCATGTAATTTTGTATCGAAATGTGTACATGACACGTAGGGGGACAAACCGTGGAAGGCACAGGGGAAATGACAGAGGGGCCGTCTCATGATAATTTCAGTCGCAATCTGACTTGCTGATGCCATAGATCTCGTCGTCGGAACTGCTGGTGCCCAAACCGACTGCCACTATTATAGGTTGGACTGTTGCTGGCCGTCCATCTCCATCTCGTGACCAATAACATGTCTCTATCTCGTCAACGACTGTGGCCACACAACGCCTCCATGTTTCTACTGTTACCCGACCAAGGGATTCCTTTATGCGTTGTTCAACGTCTTGTAATTTGAACGTTGTGTATGATCGCCCAACGTCACCCTTGACGATGCCCCATACCAACTCGATTGGATTCAGGTCGCAGTGATAAGGTGGCAGTCGTAAGACAGCGTGACCCTGACCCTTGATGTAACTGTCAACTTTATACACGGGGCCAGGTTTCATAGTTTTGATAATTTCATAGAGCTGTGGTTTCGTCGCTCGAGAAGGAAAGGTAATGTGTTCCCCCTTTACAGCCAAGTAACCATGTCTCCTTTACGGTTATAAGAGGTTGGAGTCTTGCTTTCTGGATCCTGCACACTATGATACGGTGCATTGTCCATGACAATGAGAGACTTGGTAGGCAAAGCAGGGACTAATTTATCTTTCACCCACTCCAGAAATATATTGCCGTTCATTTCTGTGTGGTAGTCCCTGTTGTCTTTGGCCTTGGCTCCAAAGACGAGGTCACAGTCTGGGAGAAAACCCTGACTAGCAGAACCAGCGTGGAGAACTATGAGTCTTTCACCCTTTCCCATTGGTAACTTTCTACCAGACTCCTTACAGACACCACTGGGTACCCACTGACTGCTGGCTGTGTGTGACGCATTTACCCATGTCTCATCTAAGTAGACAGGCTCATATCCTTCTTCACGTTTCTGCTTGATGGTACGAAGGTAATGATTTTTGGGAACGATTAATGTCAGACCGTTCACACAAAACAGCCCTATTTTCTCCAGTTATCTTTTTGTATTTGTAACCAAATGTATGCAACAGCTGCCATAGTTTGTACTTTGTAACACGTAAATCATGGTCAGTTTCAATGTGTTTCTTCAAAATTCTTAGGGACAGGTACTTATTTTCTGAGTGCAGTTTAACAATTTTATCAACCTTGCATGGTTTTGACATGTTCCCTACCTCCTTGGCCTGACTATTTGTATCTCGTCGACAAACAACATTTTTAAGTTTCTGAGGGGACATACCAAGAGCTTTTGAAGCTCATTTCAAGAATGTATTAATTGCCTAAAAAGGCTTTGCTCTTTCTGCTTCACTTCTAAAGAAATCATACACATTCAACATCAACTGTTTAACATCTGCTGAGTAGCGCATCTTGTCATTGAATGAACATGGTCACTGTGCAGACTGTGCTTGCGCTGTTCCGTCCACGGTTTGTCCCCCTACGTGTCATGTACACATTTCTATACAAAATTACATGATAGTTTCTTAAAGAACTTCATCCGTCATGGGTCTTAAAATAAACAAAATTCAGATTTTGTTGGGTAAAGGGTATTCATGGTCAAGTACCGTATTGATGTTTCATACACTTTTCTGGATTTCGAGTTATTTTGCAATTCATCGTTCTCATTTGGAGCCAAACGGACTGTAGTAGTAATTTACCCTTTTTAAAGGTTTTGCTATATGTTATCATTATCTGGACTAGTGGACTAAAACTGTTAGTTTTTATCGCTGACTAATTACCAGTAGCCGATACCTGTAGATCTTTTGGGTTACATTTGCATTTGAATTTTTGGCCAGTTGACTTGTTATACCTTGGGTGTATGCCTTATGATCACTGGACCTTCCTTGTTTCTTATTAATATTACTTAACATGTTTAAGACTGTATAAAACATGTTTCTCAGGTGCATTTTTCTGAAAGATTATTGTACCCCCGACCTAAAAGGTCAGGGTTATATAGTTATACCAAGGCTCTGTCCGTCTGTCCGTCGGAAAACTTTGTCCTCGTGATTTCTCTTAAACTATTCAGTGGATTCATCTCAAACTTACTACATATAATCTGTGTTATATTGAGGTGTGCAGTCAAAAGTAAAAATTGTTTCTATCAATTTTCCAATTTTTAATGAATTTTTCAAATCCTAACCCTATCGTAGCTATGTTAATTTGAAACTACTGACACACTAGGCGGGTCGTGGGTATTAGTGAGCCACGCTCAGTTTTGTTCTTGTTATTATAAAAAACTAAATAAGGGAGGAACACTCTTTATGTTTTCCCAATCAAGAATGCCAACAAACGCAAGTGGGCACATATTGAACTTGTGTCTTTAATACATGTCTGTTGTCAAGCATATATTACATAGTCTGTTTCATATGATGCGAGAAATTTTAAAATATTTGTTTGTCAACAATGACTAAAGTGCTGAATTTTAAGCATGTTAAGTGGAGTGTTGATCCCAAAGAAAAATGTTCTTTTATCCTTTAGGTCTGGCTACTGTTCTTTACTATAAGCATAAGGAAACTTAAAAAACATTACATGATCAGTAGAAATGAGCACTCTACAGTCTCTTCATTATGTTCATTGCTATATCCTATATATTATTAATGTCATTCATATTTTAGGTACCCCATGGGGATTCCTGGTTAGGTAGGGTCTCCAGCAACTTATGCTGGATGCAAGGGGTGATCAAATGGATATGGTGGTTACTTGTTGATAGCATGTCATCATAGCCCTACAGCCTAAATCGTTCCCAATAATACGTGAATATCAATAACCGGATTATTTAGTCCAGACTCGATTGTTAACATGCTGCTGTCATACAGCTGGAATCTTTTTGAATGTGGCATTAACACAAACAAACAAAACACATAAATTAAGATTTAAGTTGTTAATTTTAATTTTATTTCAGATGTCGAGCAAAGTACCCACAAAAGTGTTTGTGGGTAACCTTACAGAATCATGCTCCAAAATCCATTTACAGAGAATGTTCGAGGCATATGGAAGTATTGTGGAGTGTGATATCATCAGAAATTATGCATTTATTGTAAGTATTTTGATTCACAGCATTTACAGAATCACTTGAATAACTGATATCATACTTTTGTCTAATGATTAAAGTTACAGTTTGAAGAGTTATTATTGTTAACTGATTTATCTGCAGTTTTACTCAGTGTACACACAGGTTTGTATGTTTATTTACCTCCATTAACTCAACAATATTGAAGTCAATTCTGAAACAATTAAACTTGCTAAATCAGGAACTGGTGCTACTGCTATAGTTTCATCCCTTGTTTGTAGGTATCCATAGGATTAGTAGAAATTTCTTAAGTCAATAGTGTCTTGATTCATCAATGCACCACAGATTTACAACTGATGATACAATATGCCAGCTTTCCTGTGGTTTTACTGTATTATGTACATTTGACAATTTGTACAGTGTATATTGCTGTACACATACCATATTCTACCTAATAAGCCCAGGGTGCTCTCAAAATTAGAAATAGGGGGCTCTTATTAGGATATTATTTTGGTGAAAAAAAAAAAAGTTGAAAAATCGTTAATTTCGGTGTTGATGCTGACAGACTGAAATGTTTATATACGACAGCTATATTTTCCCATATAAGTGTGCATATAACACAAGAGTGCCTATTGAAATTGGCACTAGTCCTGTAGTCCTTGCCAAACTGCCCAATTGTTAAGGTAACATAAGGACTAGGAGAAATTTGCTATTTTTAAGGGTTTTGCTATATGTTTGCGTTATAAGGACCATTGGACCAAAAAGGTTGGTTTCTACCCCTGTTAAGTCTTGTGTGCAATTGGAAGGGGTGCTAATTCGGATTCTTCACTTGCCAATATATTAGCAAATATCGCTGTGGGCGCTTATTACGTTGAATACGGTATATCTTAAGGGACTACCAATTACCTACAAATATGAATTAATTTCTGCTGCTCCCTGGCCATGTGGTTGAGCACTTCCATGTAAACACTTTCTGATTAGGATACGTTTTGTAAGTGTTCCTTGTATGTAGCACTTGTGTGTCTTTTGTAGCACTTTGCTGATGCAGATGAAGCTAAAACTGCTGTTGACAACCTAGATGGATCAAACTTTGAAGGATCTAACATTAAGGTTGAGGTAAGTTCATTGTTCTTGAAAAGTAATTTGACTACCATATTCTTCCATCCTGCTGGAATGTCTGAGGCAGAAAGGTACTCCACTATCTGCTGCTTGTCAAAAGAGTTGAGATCAGGTGGTTACAATGTATGACATATCACAACCTGAGCATGCTGAGTGTCATGTCCGAACAGCTTTTTGTGATCCACCATGACTGTGATGATTGGGTTGGGATATTGCAAACTGACACGTGACACAAGTTTGACACCAAGTTCAAAGTTTTTTAGATGAATTTATACAATAATTAGCCCATCAGAGTCTATGCGAAACATGAAGCCCATTTGTGGTGTCCCCCGCCGTGATATTGCTGGAATAATGCTAAAAGCGGCGTAAAACCATACTCACTCACTCACTATGCGAAACAAGTTTGTGTCAGGTAGCATGATCTTGTCACTTGGCATCATATTTAGTAAATTTTGGTGTTGATGTGTTGACCATACCTGACTCAGGTTTTGGACCAGTGGCAAACGTTTCAGACTGCCATCAGAATACTTAAATATGTTTATGTGTAAAAGAGTTACCATGTGTTCTTACTTTTTGTCATATTAGTTGTTTGATTAAGTATGTATAAACACAGACAATGACTGTACATATTTCAGCTGTCACATAGCAAGGTCAGACAGAAGCCAGGGATGGGCAGGAAAGGAGACTGCTACAGATGTGGGAAGGAAGGACACTGGTGTGTGAATTATTTCAGTATTCATGATTTCCATGTGTAACAGTAGCTTCACTTAATTGTGTTGCACCTAGTTATTCTATATCATGATGCATCAATGTTTCAGAATCGTCCTGTCGCTATTTCTCATACTTTTGTGCTCTCAGCTATTTGTCTGTTTGATTCAGACTAATATATATATATATATATATAATCATGAATTATCTGAAGAAAAACAGCGTAACGGTATAACTGTCCTCTTGAAAATCACATGCGTGAAACATGTTGAGTAAATTATACAGCTCATCATTGGACTTTTGTATTTTATCCATCCATCCATCCATCCATCCATCCATCCATCTGTCATATTGATAATGTATTAAAAATCCTGTTCATATTTGTTTCAGGTCAAAAGATTGCCCCAAAGGACCGTAAGTAGAATGTTTTGTTACAGCTAATTGTTGACGTAAATTTGTCCTTTGCGGGAAGATGTATATTCATTTACTCAGGAACCAACTATACTATTATTTGCATTCGGAACAAACATTCTGTAATTTACAGATATAGTTGTAATATAGCTGACTGGAATGTAAAACAACATTCACTTGCTTACTCCCTTCATGTGATTCAATTGAACTTTGTTTATGATAAATTGATAACGCTACAATTAGCTGTGCAGAATCAAGTTTCTTGGATGTGCCTCAATCCTATGATCGTAGGTTTATATCCTACAATCATCCTGATTATGATTCTCAGTTTGTTGGGACTAACCCCGTCATCATGAGTCCCACCAAACTGATATGACTGATATGCATCAAGACAGGCTTTCCTCCTAGAGTATGCTGACTCAACATATCAAAGCATTGTTCAATGGAGCAGTAAACGAAACTTGGTAAACATAGTGAATAAAACCTAGATAATATTCAGTAACTGTCATGTCTCTTTTGATAATATTACTGGCATCATTTTCTGGATGTCTTTTCAGGTCCCGACCTCCTCGCAAACCTGGTCGCGATGATCTGTACAAGTCTCCATACAGGGATCCCAGAGATCTTAGAGATCCTTACTACAGAGACCCATATGATGATCCCTACTACAGAGACCGTTACCTTCCTCCTCCCCCTATGGACAGATACAGGCCATATGCTGACCCCTATGATCGACGCCCCCTTCCCCCACCCCCAAGGGATCCATACTACAGAGAGAGAGACCCCTATGCCAGGCCCCCACCGGAGTACTATGGCAGAAGGTCACCACCCCCAAGGTAAGCCTCTATACATATTGCTGGTCAAAACTGCAAGAAACTGTTTCATGTGGGTAGGGACTTAATGAGGTCATATTCGTCAGTTAAACAAAAGATCGAGACTTTCAGAAACAAAGAAAGGTCATGGCTTTAAAGGTACTTTTTTATTGTCTGTTCCAGTATTGCCTTTATGATCATATCTCTTTTGTTGTCATGTTTTTAAAAACAGAAGCGTCATTCAGTTATGGTCACATGATTATCCTCTGGTGACAATGACCCATTATCTTTTTAAACATGTTAACTGCCAAATCACACATTGTCTTTGCTCAAGTCAAATCAAATATATGTTTGTTTAGTTTTGTGTGTTTAGACTATGAATGTGAAATTTCTTTTTCAGAGATCCTTACTATGACTACTATGCAAGAGAGAGACCGTGAGAAGATTTCTAGTCTTTAATGTTCCTAATGCAACTAATGCAACTTTTAAAGGAATCTTACATTTAACAACTACACCAATTGAATGAATGACAGTATTGTATAAGTGTTTACTAAACAAATATGTGTCCATGGGTAGATGATATACAGCAAGAAGTAGAAAATTATTTTAACAAGATCCTGATAGCTATTGCAGATGATACGAAGCATTTTCACTTGTTATTGTTAGCGACTAATGTGACTAGTCTCAGCTTGCTTCCCATTTGTGTTAATGTGAAAGATAAAACAAGTAGTATTTTTTTTGGCAACTGCATATAATACATTTTTGATGTTATTCAATATAATGTAGAGAATTGTACAATATACTGTAAAATATGTTTGAGATTTTGAAAACTATTTTTATGAACTGCATCAAACAATTTTCGGTTACTGTGACATTAACAGCAAGAGAAACATGGGGCATCGTGTTACTGAAATCAACCACTTCAGCTTGTATAGAAGTTGTTGAAGAGGCAAATTGTTCAGCAATTTGGAAGTTTATGACCGGTTACGAAATTCTCGCTGTCCAAAAATATTGTCCAAAAGCCATATTGCTTTTAGAGCTTTATGGGTGTGCTGTAATATACAATGGAAGTATAAGTCATGTTTTTATTTGCATATACAGCTACCCGCCGCCGCCCCCAAAGGCAAATCGTGCTTCGCCAGCGGTTGCCCGCGTGCCTGCGCCCTACTGAATCGAGTGCGAGGATAAATGACGTGCGAGGGGGATGGTTTCGTCATGGAATCGAGCTTAACACAGCTTTTTTGTTGTCATACAAGAGTTTAAAGACTTTTTGTTTCTACATGGTCCTACAAATTATGAAATAATTCGCTGACGTCGTCTACCCCTGAAGCGTTGCAGCATTCTCGTGTGTCAGAGATTTTTAGTGTGTCATCAGTCTTCATTGTCTTTTAAGTTACATTCATGTACTTTGTATTCTCATATTTTATTGTCTCAGTATATTATTGTTATAAATAAATCGGTTGCGTCACAACAATTGCATCTTTGTAGAATACTTTCCTAGAGGACGGAAGACAGTGTAAGTTTTAAAGGAAACAGGATGATGATTGTTAGAAAATTTGGTGGCAATCCTTTTGGCCTAAAAAACTGTTCATAATTGTTATTTATTCAGCATTCTGTTTCCTTCTTGATGTTATTGCCGTGTAGATTTGACACACATTTGTGTATAGAATCGCGAACGGCATCTTTATGACTTTCCTCCGCTTTAAGCTTCTTGGAGTATTTACCGCAGTTTTCGCTGAGTATCCAATGGGGATTGCAATGGTTAATTTCCACGATAACAGTAACATTGCTACTTTGGAAGAAAATAAAACCAAACTTAGGATTTGTTTTGTCAACTTCTCCTAACACTTCAATCCGTTTTCCAAATTTTCCATTATTTTGACCACTGTTGTAGCAATATGTTTCCTATCGTGAGAACGGAAACGCGATGCGTCGTGTTGCGTATCATCATTGCACCCTGGTGTTGCTTTATTTGCTCCTTTTTTATTTCACGGTTAACCTTGCAACAATTGGTAGTATTCTGCATCTATTCCCAGAACTTTCGATTGGGAGGGCAGGAAGAATGAAGTTGGAGACTTTGTTCATTTTGTATTGTGACTGGGTAACCTTGATCATAAGAGTACAAGGTTGCAAATGTTCTGAATTTGGTACAGTATCAAGGTTTGAAATATTATTCAACCAAAACTAGAATACACTTAAGACAAACTAACCCACCACTGACTGAAATCTTAATACTAACTGTTTCTTGAACATTTTGGAGAAGGGCTTTTATTTGCTACAAACATATAATACATATTAAGTAAAGAGGGGAATGAAAGATTCTCAATTTCGCATCAGCAGTGTTTCAGCTCGTTTGCGAATAGGATCAGGTTAGCTCGTTAAGTGACTAAAGAGTTTAAAAGCTAAATATCCTTGTGAACAATGGAAGGATAAAAGGTTAGTAACATGCTTAAGAAGATGTATTGAAGGTTGGTATAAATAGTTCATCAATCTTTTTTTTTATTTTGCACATAACTGTTCTTTTTAACAATTGCACTAGCAAAAAAAACCTGCTCAACCATGTGCATTGTGAGAGGCACTAAAATAAGATGCCTTTTTTTCACAGTTTGATTTTCTGTTGGTTAGGAGTGCCAAGTTAAGATCACATGTGAATATTCTACATCATGTTCTTCATCATGCAGTTATAAATATTTGTTTTCTCTTTCTTCAGTTCTTGGGACTGAAATAGCATGTGTAACAAACTCACATGCCCTTTCATACAGCGTTGCATATCTCCTTACAGGATGAAACCGATCCAAGCTGTGTAAGTAAATTTAGGAAAGATCCATTGCTCAGTCATTCTCAGTTGATTATTAATTTCAGAATCAAAAGGTTCAATTGTCTTCAGGCAAGTATTCTGCTTGAGTATTTTGTGGTCATCTATACTATATTTAGCTTTTGAATTGAGATACCAGTTGCTCTACTAATCATAGCAGTAAATTGTACACCTTACAATTACCCGACAAAAGGCCTATGAATGATATGGACTAAGTATTGATAGTGTTTCATTATTGTACCAATAGGTGGTACCTGAAGGGCATGCTTAGATATCCTGGGTTTTTTTAAAAAAGGAATTTTTCAACACTTTTGCACTTAATATTCTAATGGGCACATCTGAATGAGTACCCTGTAAAGACAATTCTATTCATGTATTGTCACAATGTGTAAACTTCAGAAGTAAAATTTACCTAGTCCACAATATGTTGGGGGTTAGTTGATTGTGTAACATCACTACATGTACAGAGAAAGCTACTAGTTCTTAGATTGTCTCAGTATAGTGGTGTAAGGTGCTGGAATTGGCTGTGCAGAGTGCAAATACAAAATGGCATTTTACAATTTTTGTTCATGCTGTTGTACATGTCGCCCCTATATATACTTGTATTGATTTGTATTACTGTTGGGGTTAGTCGGATAGCTTAGTGGTTAAAGCGTTTGCTCATCACGCCGAGGACCCAGGTTCGATTCCCAACATGGGTACTGTGTGTGAAGCCGATTTCTGGTGTCCCCCGCTGTGATATTGCTGGAATATTGCTAAAAGCGGCGAAAAACCATATTCACTCACTCACTGTATTACAGTTGACGATATGGTACAATTAGAGAGTGCAGAGAATTCTGCAATGCACCGTAAAAGGGATGATTTGGTCATCCTTGGTGACTTGGTTCTTGGCATGTCCTTGTTACCCGAAGGCATGGATTGTTGTTCACAATTTCGATCACTGGAATGTTTGGTCCAGACTCAATTATTTCAGGCTTTAATCATACACAAACAAACACTCATGGGCTTCTGTCTATATCATATGATACAACTGTTTAGTGAAGACCTAAGCTTTTGGATGTCATCTTTATTGTGGTACCTTTACCAAGTGAATTGCTTAGAGGTTGTTTATCTTCGTATTGGACAGGTCAGCACAAGAGGATGGCTGTCTGAAGAGGGATATGCTTGATACAAGTACAAGACAAGCATGACACAAGCAAGCTTCACCTTCAGAGAAGAAGGGGGTCGTAGAAGAATTACTGTTTCTGCATCCAAGTTTTCAAGTCCATCTGATCTTGAAAATTTGCCTCATTGTGGCACCATCAGCTTCTCATAGCAATTGTGAATCAGCAAGGTGTTGGGAATAAAATTTAGATACATTACTGATGTCTTAACACAAGCAAGACTGTTATCTGTTTCACAATACCATTGCAGATCCTTGTTATCTTGTGATGGCTGTGATCAACTTTCACTACTTCACTGAAAAATTGAGGTTGTGAAAGTACTTGACTTGTTTTTGCATGGTTAACAGGAACATACAAATTCAGACTGCCCTGTTTTTCAAAGAGGTTATTGAATCCTTGGGCTGCATATGTGAGTACAGATGACTTCAAAATATGTCCAAGTCTTGAAAGTACATTTCATGTTTTGTAAATGTCATGAAAATAAAATTTGACACAAGAAGCAGCAATAAATATACTGACTCTGTTATTACTTTCCAGCTATTCAAATATTTGTTACGAGGCAAACATTTACCTTTATTCAAATTTGTGTAAGGTAATTGATTTGATTGAAAACAACTTTGAAGCTCATGTGACTCCTAATTCAGTGACTACCTGTAAATTCAAGCCAATAAGGTGCAGTTTGTTTAATTCCTCACGCAGCAACATTCTATCTATATCACAGTTGCCTATAATTGTCTAGACCTAACAGTACATTCCTTGATATTAGCAATGATCCACACTGTCCAGGTACAATGCCGGCATATGAACCAAGTCACTGCCATTATCAAATCACAGCCATTATCTATCCATTATCTCTATCCATTCAGTTGCCTCTTTAAACCAGCATATGCTGTGGACTAACCTGGAATTTCCACAGGATTTGGGTGAGATAAGGATCTTTATGAAGATTTATGCATGGTCTGTGACGGTTACGGAATGGGGTAATTGGCGATGATTACATTGTTTCATATCCAGAAAAAGCATGTGCACAGCAAAGAATCTTTTCTTGTATGTATTTGAAACAAACATGATCACTTATTTACAATCGAATGGGTCATCTGAGGTACTGCAATTTGCTGTGTACAGTTGCATCACTCCGGCATACCAAAGTCTGATGACCTTGGGTTTGAATCTGATTCGATCAGAATTGGATTCATGGTTTGTCTGCACCACACCCATAGACGTGGGTTTCACATTTGGGCATTCCTCCAAAATGAAGCGGATATAACTTAAATACTGCTGAAAGCGTGGTTAAACCGAACTAACTCGCTCCAGTGGATTTGACGTTATAGATAAACTTTATATTTGGCCAGCATTACGTAAAATATTACGTCCAATGTCGGCGAACAGCCCTTCAGCTGATCGCAAAGTTTCAAAATTGCTCATCTCGAATGGTGGTTTTGGCCAGGTGCAGTGAACAGCAAATGTTTCTTTTTCCCAATCAAACTCGCTGCCGGGCAGATCGGGATTCAATGGCTTAATGTATTCTGGATGCCAGCTCGGGTGACATTTTCCCAGCCAACATATCACCTGAAGATGATGCTCTGTTTTGAGACTTGATGGATACTGTTCAAATGTTTTGTACGGGAGCCTCATCGCTAAATGATGTACAGTGTCATCACGGTAATCTTTCATTTCGTTAAGCAAAGCCTTGAAATAGAAAGCATTCGGTTTCCCTATCAGAACGCCCAGATTAAACACTTCTGGAAATTCTCCATGCTCTGGCCAATCAAAACTCACGACACCTTCATAGGCAAGAAGCGCATCGCTGATTCGCCGAGTCCAGAATACATCCGTATCCTGTGTAACACCTCCATACCTTGTCAATACGTACAGCTTGCCGATATCGGCATTGTGTGTTGTGTACTTAAGCTGGTGATTGTATATATGACGTAATTCAGGCATGATGACATGTGTCACATTTTCCTCCCGAATAAGTTTTTCAAACAGATAATGTTTCGGCCTTACTCCATGAAAATATATCTTCCCAAGCCCAGCAACATACAAGGCACTGAGTACACTCAGATAATTTCCATAAGAAAACGTTTTATCACCAAACCAAAAGAAATGTCCGATTCTTGGGGCAAGTGTGTCATAGTCTTGACGAGGCGTGATAATCTGATTATACTGATAAGCGAGTTTCCTTGCTAACTTTCCAAACGGTGTGTCTAGAGTCCAAATGTCTTTCGGGGCAAGATCTGAGTCCAGTACAAGACAAATATCACCGTTGCTTGTGTCAAAGTTCTCTTTAGTCGCACAATTGGTGACGTCAGAGTGAGTGTATACTGAGTCATTTTGTTGCCTTTTGATGTAAAGGAAGCCCTCGTCCTCTCCAGTATTTGCTGAGCCAATTGGCGAACTACTTTGACGCAGATATACTGGGAACTTCGCCATTATTGTGTTTAAACCAATAAAAATCGCAGATTGAATTTTGGTAAAGATGGCTTCCTTTATGTCTGCATTACAAGGAAATTGAGCATCTACTTTCATTGTCGCCAAATTTGGTACGGTGTCGAATAACAATTGAAGCCATGTGTTGTAGCGATGATCGTCTATTTCGAATTCGTGTGTATGAATTAAAATAATTTTTGTTGGCTTTACTACATAGATGGCGCTCAGTACACTTAAATAGTTCCGAAACCGAAACACGCGGGGGCCGCACAAAAGGAAGTAAGCGTCAAGAGTTTCGCCAAAATACAGATCCATTCCTGACGTTGCGACATGGATACCGGGATGAGAAATCATAGCTGGAACAGCCCCAGAGATTTGGTTCAGCTGAATGCTGTTCTCTGGTTGGTCGTCATCTCCAGACTTGGCGTGATTAAAGTTGCGATGATTGTCGCTTCGATCATTCTGGCAAGACGGGTTCCAACTTAGAAGGTAATATTGGACGACGAAAACAAGGACCATGAAGGGGAAACAACTCTTGGTTGATCTAAATGATCCGCTTCTTATCAGTCTGTAGGCCATTTTCTATTGTCTTGCGATTTCTATCTCCCTGCAAGACAACACAAGCCATGTGTTAGTACAGCTTTACTTCAACCTGACATGTGCTTTTACTGGAACAGTGTTCAATAATATTATTAATATGGGGAAAATGGACAAAGTTTGACAAATATTTTATCACGTTAAATGCCACATATTAAGAATTGGAAATTGTGAAATAAGGGAACACTACAACTAACGACGACGTTCCATTATCTTTAGACTGCTAAGGGTCAACCCGATAACGCATATCAGACAGGACCCGCATCTCTCATGGTGCTGGTCAGATAAACAATCAGGGCGAACCGGGATTCGATCCACACAATCATAGGTTTCTTGCGTGCCCAAGGGACGTGATTCTGCACTGCGAAATGCGGCGCCTTAGACGTATCTATCTCCCGCACCCCTTCGGCATTAAGGGGATGAAACAAAGACTGGTCGCTTCGGAGTCGGTACAGTGTATCAAAATGAGGTACCGAGGTTAAACTGCGGCATGGTATCTCAGTGGGCAAGCATTATGAAGCCGACATTAGTCCTGACTAGTACTAACAGTCACATGCACATCGCCATAAGTGTAATAATCTTGAACGCGACGTTAAACCCCATGTCACCTCATATCTCAAAATTGTTTCAAAATGTTCCTTTTATGTTCCTCTAAACTGCCTTATACAGGACCTTTAAATCAAACTGTATACGTACTTGTTAACACAGATCAGGGTAGATTAATGTGCATTTTAATTACCACTGAGGTAAACAAGAAGGAGGCGCATCAAAGTTTATGAAAAGAACAAAAAAATCTGAAGGCAGAATATTGATTGAGTCCAATTAAAAACATCGGTACAATTTAAATCTTAATGCACTCGCTAATTTACAGACAGCCGCCATACAGTTGGAATGGTGCGTCCTTTAACGAGAGAGGTGTTTCGAGGAATGTGCTTCAAAATATGTCGAATAAAACCATAATGACTGATCTTTGAGTGCGACATAGAAGGTGAATATGTAACTGTGATGGCAGTAAGGTTTGCTTTTGAGTATTAATTTGTTCTTAAAAACATCCATTTTCTATTATAAGCAGAACAAGCTCATACATACCTGTATATCAGCACTGCCGTCAGTCCACGATCACTACATCAAGTCTACTGAAGAAGTTCTGCTGGATTGAGAGCCTGACGAAATCTTACCATCTGTGGCCTGCTGTTCCGCTGCTAGATAACATCAACCGCCAACGAATGCAGCGTTATGTGTAGCAGCACCAGCCCTTGGTGTTAACATTTAAAAGCTTTTGACCTCAAAGCGTGTCAACAAGTTGTTTGATTTGGGTTATACCATTCAAGGTCTCAGCTAAACTTCAAGAGCTATGTTGGATATGTGGAGTCACATTTGACGTATCATTGACAAGAATGATGGCCTATGCAATTGCCTATTTTGACTTTTTGTACCAAATTAATGTTCCCGTGTGTTTTCAGGCGAACAGTTGCCTTTGGCGCTGCATTTGTTTGTGACGGGTGCTTCCGGTGGGACAGGATACGATCACCCTTTCGCGAACACCCAGTATCATCACTATTTGATGTTGATTCATGTACGCCCCGTGAAGATCCGGGGTAGAATAGGTCTTCCGCAACCTATGCTTGTCGTAAGGCCAGGTTCACACTGCCGATTATGGCTCCCGTTTGAGATCAGACAGCTCTACGACACGAAAAATGAAAAAGTCGGATTACCATCCTCTTGGTCAAACCTTTGACAAATTTTAATCGGGAATGGTCCTATCAAGGACGGCAGTAAAAACCCCGAATGTGTGACTGAGCCCTAAGGGGCGACTAACGGGATCGGGTGGTCAGGCTCGCTGACGTGGTTGATGCATGTCATCGATCCCAATTGCGTTGATCGATGCTCATGATGTCAATCACTGGATTGTCTGGTCCAGACTCGATTATTTACAGACCGCCGTTATATAGCTGGAATATTGCTAAAGTGTGACGTTAAACAACAAACAAACATTTCTTCATACCCTGATGGTGTGGATCATCTACACCCCTCAGGCTGACCAGAATAGATAGTCACTGTGAAATAGCTCGGATATTACTGTCTTCACTCACTCTCTCAATCTCTCACGGATTCATTCCTCCTTGTTTCAGCTGTCCCAATGTCGTGGATCGATGCTCATGCTATCAATCACTGGATTGTCTGGTCCAGACTCGATTATTTACAGACCGCCGTCATATAGCTGGAAAATAGCTGAGTGCGGCGTAGCTGGAATATTGCTGAGTGCGGCGTAGCTGGAATATTGCTGAGTGCGGCGTAGCTGGAATATTGCTGAGTGCGGCGTAGCTGGAATATTGCTGAGTGCGGCGTAGCTGGAATATTGCTGAGTGCGGCGTAGCTGGAATATTGCTGAGTGCGGCGTAGCTGGAATATTGCTGAGTGCGGCGTAGCTGGAATATTGCTGAGTGCGGCGTAGCTGGAATATTGCTGAGTGCGGCGTAGCTGGAATATTGCTGAGTGCGGCGTAGCTGGAATATTGCTGAGTGCGGCGTAGCTGGAATATTGCTGAGTGCGGCGTAGCTGGAATATTGCTGAGTGCGGCGTAGCTGGAATATTGCTGAGTGCGGTGTTAAAGATAAAAAAAAAGAAACAAAACAAACTTGATTCATAAACACATGCTCATGATTTAGTCGAATTGTGTAGTTATTATGATTGTGGTTTGTGGCTTTTATTTCAAATCGTGAAGAAGATAGTATGCAGAGCATGGGTGTGACGTTTGATGAAACTGTTGCTATTGTCAATGACCGGATGGCACCCCATGGACAAGTTAAATTACATTAGTTAACATCAATACCTGCTATACCTTCGATAGGTGTAATCCGCTTGTAAAATGAAAACATACCTCGACTGTTGCTTTTATCCCAAACTATACTATATGATGTAGTCTTATATGAGTGAGGATGTATGTATATTTATTCTTCTATCAATTATTAGAGCTACAGATCTCCTTCGCAGCTCCCATCGCAATCTGCCGACTCAACGAGCGTTGCCGATTTAGCACTGAAGAGCATGCCGACATCTGTACGCATCAGACTTTTCCAATGCTATGAGTAATTGTACCATTTTGTAATAATGTGTCATTATTGCTTTTGACGAGTACAACACTGCTGCAATACTAGTATCGCTATATTACTGCAATAGCTGAAGTAACCCCCTAACGCTATGGCGAAAGTGTTCGGCGGCTATCGTAATGAGCCGAAAGGAATAAAAAGTACTTTATTTTTCTGAGGATTTATATTAATTCCATATTAATATAGGTAGGATTAACTTGTTATCATATCTGTTGACCACTCCCTTTTCTTTTTTTTGAAAACCGACTTTTAGCAATCTCCTACTGTAAAATGCAGGTCTAATACAATTGTTAATCCCCATATGTAAAACGTATTTAATATCTCAAGGAATGTACGACTGCTATGAACACTCTAATGCGAAGTAGCATGATATGAAGGGCAATCCTAAAGCCGTCGTGTTTTCCGAAGTTCGAGAAAAGCGACTCTGCCCAAACTCAATCACTCGCCCACGTGTTCAGCAACAGCTGTGACGCGACTATTAATCTGTATAAGAAAGTATCGAATCAGGAATCTCCTAGATCGAGTTCTCTACTTCAGTCTGACACTACGATTAATCAGTTGACTATCTCTTCATCTGAGATCAGTCTGTGATAAGGAGTGATGAAGCACGTCCCTCGACATGAATATCCTTTGGAGTAGCAGGTGTTGTCAAAGCAATCCCTACAATAAATACACGTGTCTCCTTGCATTTACAGTTCACACACGATATATAGTGAAACCTTAGGAATGCGAACCTCGTTATTCCGGAAACCTGCCTTACAGGCGATTACTGATTTGAACCTGTACGTTATACAAGCAGATTTCCATTAGTCCGGACAGTTTCACTTGGAACGATGACGCCAGAAGGTGTGGTCATTGGCACCAATCCCTTTGACTCACCGCTTGGAACGTTAATATATTTATAAAGCACGTTACTTGGAACCGTTGACTCTATCGTCTGGATGGATATGGAAGGGTACCGTCTGTAGTAGATGTTCCCACGCATTACAAATGATTAACTATTAGTCTTTTAAATAAACCTATTTTAACGATTTGTTTGGTTAATTGTCCTTTAATGTATGATAAATAAGAGCCGAGATAATCTCTTGCCGAAGTATGTAGACATGCTTGGGATATTCAGCAATTTCCTGTTTGAGAGACTAGTAATGGATTTCGGAATTGGGATGAGATGAACCCCGGAAAGGAGAAAGTTAAAGCCCAGCTCTTTCACTCACTCTTCAGCCTTCGGGGACATGTGACCCTAGCCATTTCAGAAGACATCTTTATGTTTTAATCCACAGGTGGGAAGGTCCGTTGTCATGGGAGTCCATCACTTGTTTGCATGGCCCAAACTCTCTATGTACAGTTGGATGGAACATTGCAGTTAACACCAACATTCACTCTTTCATTAAACGCCCAATAGATTTTTTATGTCTTCATGTTAAACGAGGCATATCTTTTGTGTCCGAACGGACAGACAGACAGACAGATATTTTATTTCGTCTCAACGCTGTCCATCATAAAAAAAACATGCATAGAATAGACGTTATACATGAAAATAATAATACAGCGTCACTCATACCAAGTTATGAGAGACGATACACAGACCTCGATGATATATATATATATATATATATATATACAGATAAAAAAAACGTTTTACCCATAAAGCAATATCTTTCAGCGTTGTAATATTAAAAAGCAGGTTTTGGCAGTGACACATACCTCCTGTTTAAAAAGGACAAACAATATCTCATTGTTTGATAGGTTTAAAAAGTTGGATATTTTAGCCGTTATACCCGTAAATAATGCAGATTTTAGATCATCGTATTGTGGACATTCGAATAAAACATGTTTTTCATCTTCAAGATGATCATTACAATTGAAGCACACTCTGTCTTCAACCTTTAAATTAATATATCTACCTGTTTCCACCCTAAAGGTGCAATACCACATCTAAAGTTTGTAAAGGCAGATCAGTAACTCCGGGGCATAAAGCTCTTGACACAGTTTTCACAGCAATAGCAATCTTACGGGGTTTGCAGTATGAACATTATCTTACCATTGAAGTTTCTGCCAGCTTTTCAGATAATTTTGCTTGAGGACATCTTGTGTTTTGCTTGTAATATCTTTCGTATTTAAACCAGTGGTGATGTTGAAAATATTTTGTATGTTTAGGTCGGCCAATTTTGCCGAAAAACGTGAGTTCCAGTTCTTGTGATCGGCTGAAAGCCTTTCCGCCCATAACAATCCACTAGACCACTGTCTAGCTATACATATCCACTGTCTGACAATCGGAGGTACCCACCCACCCTGTATCCCCATTAAGAGCCACATTAGTTGCATATCTACCCACCACAGAAACAAAGCTGATGGCACGGTGGTGTACCACATTAACAGCAGATACATCACGGTTACCGCATACAGATGCGCGTAGCTAAGGTCAGCCCGCACCATAGTGGCAGATAACTTAGAAAAAGTGCTAAAATGCATACTGCATAAGTAGGCCTAACGCTCTGTTATAATCAAGACGCTCAGTCAACAATAAACCCAGGTAGCTGTAACAGTTTACAACGCTTAAAGCCGAACTACCAATACAAAACTGTTGTGTGGTTCTTGGGACGCTAGGATTTCTACAATATACAACATGACTCAGCGTTAATAACAGTAGCATTGGTTTCACACCAGTTATTCAACATGTGTAGCAATTTGTTCAAGTCATCTTCAGATTCTGGAAATACAATAATATCGTCAGCATAGCTAAGACAGAAGTAACAGTACCATCAATATTAATGCCAAGTTTGGAATCAGTCACAACATTCAGCAAGCCATTGATGGACAAACGTTATAGGAGACAGTAAACACCCTTGTTTCAAGCCACGCTTAACATCAAGCCAGTATGTAAACATACCATTCACTCTCACACTACATTTAACATTGCGACAAAGTGACTGAAGCGCTACTAGCATGTTTCCATTTACACCAACATCTGCCATAGCAGATTTCTGTTAACACAATCATAGGCTTTTTTTAAATCTATAAAAGCAGTAAAGGTTGATTTTTTCCTACTTCTTCTAGTTTCTGTAATTGAATATACTGTGTGAATATGGTCCATAGTTGACCTCTTTTTGGTAAAACCATTTTGGGCATCATTCAAAACACCGGTAGATTCTGACCAAGATTGATCAAGGACACAACAGTACATCTTATAAATTGCATTTGTGAGGGTTAACCCCCTATACGATAAGGGATCTGTAGCAGTCAATGTACAGCTCTTTCGTATAGTTGTGCACGTGAACGTGAATTTTGTTCTACGAGTGCAGACGACGTTTTCGTGAAATGCTTGTTTTTCATAAAAATTTACATTTTCTCACGATTTATTTCATCAATACATTTGGTTGTATTTATGCGACACATTTCACACACACACAAAGACACACAGAGACAGAGAGAGAGAGAGGGAGAGAGAGAGAGATAGAGAGAGAGAGAGCGAGAGAGAGAGACACACACAGACACAGAGAGAGAGAGACAGAGAGAGAGAGAGTATGTCCCATGGGGAGCCCATATGGCTGGAACATTCGGTTGCACCCGTGTTTGCATAACAAGGTTGATGCGACGTTTACGACAGGTAACAGACAGGTACGCGGGGCGATAGTCTACATCCGTAGTCTTCATCTCCGCAACCGATTCATCCCTGCGAACGGCAACGGCGTCAACGACACTCGGACATCGTGTCAGTCGACAGACAGTGTCACGGCGACCGTGGGGCCATGGTTTCCGAGCACAACGACCCTGCCGTGGAATAGTATGGACCAGGTAGATATATGGACAAGGAGGGTTCGGCGTTGGCAGGTTCGAGACTGGGGACGAGTCCTGTTCTCTGATTTTTCCTGTTTGGAGTTGATGGTCGGCAGGATGTGTACAGACGTCAAGGTGAACGCCTAGGTGCGTCCAAGGAGTTCCGCATTTGGAGCAGGTGGCGTCATGGTCTGGGGAGAATCTGTGGAGACTTGAAGTCGATGCTAATTATCATTCAAGGAAACATTACTGCACAGAGGTATCGGGACGAAGTTTTGCGACCTGTAGTGCTGCCATTTATCCAACAAAAGCCACGAGGTCTTCCACAATGATAACCTGGATGGGCTGCAAGGCTGACACGGGACTTCCGTTACTGTTTTGCCTTGGTTTGCATGTTCTCCTGACATGAAACCCATCGAACATTTGTTTGACCATCTTGACAGGCGAGTCAGAAGGCGACCAGTACCATCAGTCAGCCGTTTGTTTGCCGCACTCAGCAATATTTCAGCTACGCCGCACTCAGCAATATTCCAGCTACGCCGCACTCTGCAATATTCCAGCTACGCCGCACTCAGCAATATTCCAGCTACGCCGCACTCTGCAATATTCCAGCTACGCCGCACTCTGCAATATTTCAGCTACGCCGCACTCAGCAATATTCCAGCTACGCCGCACTCAGCAATATTCCAGCTACGCCGCACTCTGCAATATTCCAGCTACGCCGCACTCAGCAATATTCTAGCTACGCCGCACTCAGCAATATTCCAGCTACGCCGCACTCAACAATATTCCAGCTACGCCGCACTCGGAAATATTCCAGCTACGCCGCACTCAGCTATATTCCAGCTACGCCGCACTCAGCTATATTCCAGCTACGCCGCACTCAGCAATATTCCAGCTACGCCAGTGATTAATATCATGAGCATCGATCCACGCAATTGGCACAGGTTGACATGCATCAACCAAGTCAGCGAGCCTGACCTCCCGAGACCGTTAGTTGCCTCTTACGACATCGACGCCTTTTACAGCAAGCGTGCTCTTCATTGATGCATTTTTCTATATTTCATGTGAATCTTCTTCATTTCCAATAAAATGTGCATCACCCTTTTCTAAAGACCCTAGGGTGGAGTTCCACTTCAAATATGCAAACTGATTGACGCGATTCAAACATGGCTATGGAGATATTAACCCATTGCAGAACTTATCTTCGCTATGCAATGAATTATGTGTTCTTGCAGCCTGGGCAACATGAGTATAGCTTGTGTGTAATAGATCTGCAACAACTGCTGCTCCTGGCGCCACGAACATGTATTTTACACAAACATGGCATCAAGATAAAACCTATTTTTGTGTACGGGAGGTCTCGCTTTATGTGAAATGAGTACCCCATATGAATGGGACGGCCTTTCTAATTCTAACAATTGTATAACAGTCTATCCGTAACTATCAATGCATAAATCGCCCCTGGGTTAAACGATTACTTCAACATTGCTAATGTTTGCCTTTGAATAATCGTTTCAGAAATATATTGGTGGGTGGTTCAGTCCCCGGCCGCGTCATGCCTAAAAACGTCAAAAGATCGTCTTTGTTGTTGCCTTGGCTGGCTAGTAACATAAAGGGGATAAAACAGGGATTGGGAAATAGATGATAAATATATATTCTGTTACGTTTTTCTGGACATGCGGTATTTGAAAGGTATTTGAATCAGTAGATGGTGCGTGAGTGAGTGCATGGTGTGTGAGTGTGGATGATGCGTGAGTGAGTGGAAGGTGCATGAGTGAGTGCATGGTGCGTGAGTGAGTGGATGGTGCGTGAGTGAGTGCATGGTGCGTGAGTGGATGGTGCGTGAGTGAGTGGATGGTGCGTGAGTGAGTGGATGGTGCGTGAGTGGATGGTGCGTGGGTGAGTGAGTGCATGATGCGTGAGTGAGTGGATGGTGTGTGAGTGTGGATAGTGCGTGAGTGAGTGGAAGGTGCATGAGTGAGTGCATGGTGCGTGAGTGAGTGGATGGTGCGTGAGTGAGTGGATGGTGTGTGAGTGTGGATGGTACGTGAGTGAGTGCATGGTGTGTGAGTGTGGATGGTGCGTGAGTGAGTGGAAGGTGTGTGAGTGAGTGCATGGTGCGTGAGTGAGTGCATGGTGTGTGAGTGTGGATGGTGCGTGAGTGAGTGGAAGGTGCGTGAGTGAGTGCATGGTGCGTGAGTGTGGATGGTACGTGAGTGAGTGGAAGGTGCGTGAGTGAGTGCATGGTGTGTGAGTGTGGATGGTGCGTGAGTGAGTGGATGGTGCGTGAGTGAGTGGATGGTGCGTGAGTGTGGATGGTACGTGAGTGAGTGGAAGGTGCGTGAGTGAGTGCATGGTGTGTGAGTGTGGATGGTGCGTGAGTGAGTGGATGGTGCGTGAGTGAGTGGATGGTGCGTGAGTGTGGATGGTACGTGAGTGAGTGGAAGGTGCGTGAGTGAGTGCATGGTGTGTGAGTGTGGATGGTGCGTGAGTGAGTGGATGGTGTGTGAGTGTGGATGGTGCGTGAGTGTGGATGGTACGTGAGTGAGTGGAAGGTGCGTGAGTGAGTGGATGGTGTGTGAGTGTGGATGGTACGTGAGTGAGTGGAAGGTGCGTGAGTGAGTGCATGGTGTGTGAGTGGATGGTGCGTGAGTGAGTGCATGGTGTGTGAGTGTGGATGGTGCGTGAGTGAGTGGAAGGTGCGTGAGTGAGTGCATGGTGCGTGAGTGAGTGGAAGGTGCGTGAGGGAGTGCATGGTGCGTGAGTGAGTGGATGGTGCGTGAGTGAGTGGATGTATTTTCAATTACATAACATTCATATGAAGCACCAATTACTTTTTTCTTTAGTGTATAATGTTCAGAAATTTTCGTCAAACAAAACTCATAGCTACCTCCTTTATCTCTCTGAAAACTTCCACAGAATCTGTTTAAGAATTTTGGCATGATTGAAATAGTTGCACCAGACTTTAACAGTATCGCTATCAACTTAGATATCGTGGCTGTGTTTCCATCTTTCAACAGATATCAAGCCTTGTAAGCATTCGTAAAATATATCAAAATAGTTTACAGCAATAAGCGTCTGAAGACACTCATCGAAGTTTTTGTCCAATATTGTACTCTGGGATATCCTGTCCTTCAGGTAGGATATATGTGGATAAAGTAACACGTGCCTGTGCGTCATACTGAGTTTACGAAACGAACCAGAACTGTTATCATTGACTGCTGTCTTCCTAATACCAGTATGATGCACGAGAAATGTTGTACTCTCAGTATTATCTACAATCAATAAATAGCTGTTGAGAAGAAGCTGTCTCTGAAAAGAGAATCGTGACCAGAGGAAACCCACATGACGTCAACAATCATGCAGCGTGATGTCGTGTCTTCTGTGACGTCACTAATTTCTGACGTCAACAATTCTTATTATGTCCTTGTTACGTGAAAAAAACGTCGTCTCCGTTAGCGTGTGAAATCGTTAAATGTTCTTCGTATGTATATTTCTTTACTCGCTTATTTAAAACCCTGTGAAACTAAATAATACGTGATATGACCCTAGGGCACACGTGATGTTTATGAATCCCGATATGTTTGCCCTCGTAGGTAATAATATTGCATAATATCACTTATCGCCAGGGTGTGTCATGTGACCAGAACGAAACAAAACCCAACATGGATTCCTTCCTGGGATGAGCGAAAAGAATAAATAGTCCCAGGAATAGCTTGATTGGTTTGTTGTTTAACCAGACAATCCAGTGATTAATATCATGAGCATCGATCCACGCAATTGGGATCGATGACATGCATCAACCAAGTCAGCCTGACCACCCGATTCCGTTAGTCGCCTCCTACGACAAGCATAGTCGCTTGTTACGACAAGCATAGGTTGCGAAAGATCTATTCTACCCCGGATCTTCATGGGTCAGGAAATGCTCGAAAACAATATATATGCTTCAGGCTGATGAAAAAAGAACCTGCCTTCCACAATATACATATATATATTTATTTAGGCTCCTTGTTTTATAAAAAGAAACATCTGGTGTGGCAGCTGCAGCTGAAACAATATCTAAACTCAATCCTGCCCCAACCCCAATGTTTTAAGCATACTAATCATTTGGGCCTCGAGGTTAAAGCGTGCGCTCGTCATGGCGAAGACCCGGGTTCCATTCCCATTATGGGTACAATGTGTGAAGCCCATTTCTAGTGTCCCCCCATCGTGATATCGCTGGAACATTGCTAAAAGCGGCGTAAAACCCAACCCACTCATTTACTCACTCATCCTCTTAATGTAAAGTAACATATAAACTATACGTTTCCACCAAAAATAACAATTAATGTTTCACCTGCAAACCCATTATTTCCAAATGAATTATTTGCATTCCTCTAACATTTTTCTATATTTCATGTGAATCTTCTTCATTTCCAATAAAATGTGCATCACCCTTTTCTAAAGACCCTAGGGTGGAGTTCCACTTCAAATATGCAAACTGATTGACGCGATTCAAACATGGCTATGGAGATATTAACCCATTGCAGAACTTATCTTCGCTATGCAATGAATTATGTGTTCTTGCAGCCTGGGCAACATGAGTATAGCTTGTGTGTAATAGATCTGCAACAACTGCTGCTCCTGGCGCCACGAACATGTATTTTACACAAACATGGCATCAAGATAAAACCTATTTTTGTGTACGGGAGGTCTCGCTTTATGTGAAATGAGTACCCCATATGAATGGGACGGCCTTTCTAATTCTAACAATTGTATAACAGTCTATCCGTAACTATCAATGCATAAATCGCCCCTGGGTTAAACGATTACTTCAACATTGCTAATGTTTGCCTTTGAATAATCGTTTCAGAAATATATTGGTGGGTGGTTCAGTCCCCGGCCGCGTCATGCCTAAAAACGTCAAAAGATCGTCTTTGTTGTTGCCTTGGCTGGCTAGTAACATAAAGGGGATAAAACAGGGACTGGGAAATAGATGATAAATATATATTCTGTAACGTTTTTCTGGACATGCGGTATTTGAAAGGTATTTGAATCAGTAGATGGTGCGTGAGTGAGTGCATGGTGTGTGAGTGTGGATAGTGCGTGAGTGAGTGGAAGGTGCGTGAGTGAGTGCATGGTGCGTGAGTGAGTGGATGGTGCGTGAGTGAGTGCATGGTGCGTGAGTGAGTGGATGGTGCGTGAGTGGATGGTGCGTGAGTGAGTGGATGGTGCGTGAGTGGATGGTGCGTGGGTGAGTGAGTGCATGATGCGTGAGTGAGTGGATGGTGCGTGAGTGAGTGGATGGTGCGTGAGTGGATGGTGCGTGGGTGAGTGAGTGCATGATGCGTGAGTGAGTGGATGGTGTGTGAGTGTGGATAGTGCGTGAGTGAGTGGAAGGTGCGTGAGTGAGTGCATGGTGCGTGAGTGAGTGGATGGTGCGTGAGTGAGTGGATGGTGTGTGAGTGTGGATGGTACGTGAGTGAGTGCATGGTGTGTGAGTGTGGATGGTGCGTGAGTGAGTGGAAGGTGCGTGAGTGAGTGCATGGTGTGTGAGTGTGGATGGTACGTGAGTGAGTGGAAGGTGCGTGAGTGAGTGCATGGTGTGTGAGTGTGGATGGTGCGTGAGTGAGTGGATGGTGCGTGAGTGAGTGGATGGTGCGTGAGTGTGGATGGTACGTGAGTGAGTGGAAGGTGCGTGAGTGAGTGCATGGTGTGTGAGTGTGGATGGTACGTGAGTGAGTGGAAGGTGCGTGAGTGAGTGCATGGTGTGTGAGTGTGGATGGTGCGTGAGTGAGTGGATGGTGCGTGAGTGAGGTGGATGGTGCGTGAGTGAGTGGATGGTGCATGAGTGAGGTGGATGGTGCATGAGTGAGGTGGATGGTGCATGAGTGAGGTGGATGGTGCGTGAGTGAGTGGATGGTGCATGAGTGAGTGGATGGTGCGTGAGTGAGTGGATGGTGCATGAGTGAGTGGATGGTGCGTGAGTGAGGTGGATGGTGCATGAGTGAGTGGATGGTGCGTGAGTGGGTTTAATGGTGCATGAGTGAGTGCATGGTGCGTGAGTGATTGGATGGTGCATGAGTGAGTGGATGGTGCGTGAGTGGGTTTAATGGTGCATGAGTGAGTGCATGGTGCGTGAGTGATTGGATGGTGCATGAGTGAGTGGATGGTGCGTGAGTGAGTGGATGGTGCGTGAATGGATGGTACGTGAGTGGATGGTACGTGAGTGAGTGGATGGTGCGTGAGTGGATGGTGCGTGAGTGGATGGTTCGTGAGTGGATGGTACGTGAGTGAGTGCATGGTGCGTGAGTGGATGGTGCGTGAGTGAGGTGGATGGTACGTGAGTGAGGTGCATGGTGCGTGAGTGAGTGGATGGTGCGTGAGTGAGTGGATGGTGCGTGCGTGAGTTTGATGGTGCATGAGTGAGTGGATGGTGCGTGAGTGAGGTGGATGGTGCATGAGTGAGTGGATGGTGCGTGAGTGAGTGGATGGTGCATGAGTGGGTGGATGGTGCGTGAGTGAGTGGATGGTGCATGAGTGAGTGGATGGTGCGTGAGTGAGTGGATGGTGCATGAGTGAGTGGATGGTGCGTGAGTGAGGTGGATGGTGCATGAGTGAGTGGATGGTGCGTGAATGGGTTTAATGGTGCATGAGTGAGTGCATGGTGCGTGAGTGATTGGATGGTGCATGAGTGAGTGGATGGTGCGTGAGTGAGTGGATGGTGTGTGAGTGAGTGGATGGTGCGTGAGTGAGTGGATGGTGCATGAGTGAGTGGATGGTGCATGAGTGAGTGGATGGTGCATGAGTGAGGTGGATGGTGCGTGAGTGAGTGGATGGTGTGTGAGTGAGTGGATGGTGCGTGAGTGAGTGGATGGTGCATGAGTGAGTGGATGGTGCATGAGTGAGTGGATGGTGCATGAGTGAGGTGGATGGTGCATGAGTGAGTGGATGGTGCATGAGTGAGTGGGTGGTGTGTGAGTGGGTTTTATGGTGCATGAGTGAGTGCATGGTGCGTGAGTGAGTGGATGGTGCGTGAGTGAGTGGATGCATGCGTGAGTGGGTTTAATGGTGCATGAGTGAGTGGATGGTGCATGAGTGAGTGGATGGTGCATGAGTGAGGTGGATGGTGCGTGAGTGAGTGGATGGTGTGTGAGTGAGTGGATGGTGCGTGAGTGAGTGGATGGTGCATGAGTGAGTGGATGGTGCATGAGTGAGTGGATGGTGCATGAGTGAGGTGGATGGTGCATGAGTGAGTGGATGGTGCATGAGTGAGTGGGTGGTGTGTGAGTGGGTTTTATGGTGCATGAGTGAGTGCATGGTGCGTGAGTGAGTGGATGGTGCGTGAGTGAGTGGATGGTGCGTGAGTGGGTTTAATGGTGCATGAGTGAGTGGATGGTGCGTGAGTGAGTGGATGGTGCATGAGTGAGTGGATGGTGCGTGAGTGAGTGCATGGTGCATGAGTGTGTGGGTTGTGCGTGAGTGAGTGGATGGTGCATGAGTGAGTGGATGGTGCATGAGTGAGTGGGTTGTGCGTGGGTGAGTTTGATGGTGCGTGAGTGAGTGTATTGGAGTCTAAGTGAGTGTGGGTGTAATGGCGACTGCACCTTGTCAGCCATATTCCGCCTAATTCCAGTTCTCTGGGTCAGACCCATGGCCACATCACTTCACTGTGTCTGGTCGCCAGGTTCGTCAACAGCATTCGTTTGGCGTTCTTTCAGATAAATATTTGTAATCTAAACATGTAGTTGATGCGCACGCAGAGGTGTGTTTGTGATGAAACTGAAGACACCACGGGGAATATTCGACAGAGTCAACGAAATTAGGCCGGGATTAGAAAACCGGAATTGGTGAGGCGGATGGTCTCAGGGGGAAGCTGGAGTTTTCACTGTAAATATAATATGAAAATGTAATTGGCTGAGTCGAAACGAGGCTGAGTTGGCAGAACATAAAACACACACACACACACACAGTTCTACAGTGCCAGCTCTCTGTGATACCATGCTGCAGTTCAATATGGATACACCACTAAGAGACATGAAACTGACCCCTAGGGGACCCCCTCCCCCCCCCCCCCCCCCTTAATACTGGCATATGGGAACAACAAGATCCTCTTTTAACTGTGGAGACGATCTGCCTGTAAAACGAACGAAACATGTTCTGCACTTGATAACGTGGACAATTATTTGGTAGTTGGGAGGGGCGTGTCCAAAATGCATTTCGGGCGACTGGGAAGAGCAAATCTTTGAAGTCTGTGTATGTCTCCACGAAAAACATTGATTCACAGAAGTGGTCATAGTTGTAGCAGTAGACTAGGAGTGAGTAAATTGGTTTAACGCCGCTTTGAACAAAAGTCCAGTAATATCACGGTGTGTCAGCTTGATGTGGGGGGAAATCCCAAAGTGATGCAGATCACAGACGTTTACCACATTGGTGAAACCCTCGAGCACGGGTATGGTGCTGACAAACCTAGAAACATAACCAGGGCGAACCGGATGCGAACCTACGATAATAGATTTCTGGTGTGACCAGGGGACGCAACTCTGCACAGCGATCTTGTGAGCCGGTCTAGAGAGGAGCATCATATGGTGTTGAAACTATGATGAAGTAATGTTCTTACCATTCTCCCCATACTTGCACTAGGTAGCACCACTCGGTGTAATGAAGAACACCGTGCTCACGTCAACGACGTCAACACCACGGCACCACGTGCAAACAGCATGGTCTGTGTTAACAGCGAACTATATCCTGAACATCAATAGATATACAGAAAACCCTCTTGATATCTGTCGAAACCACACATGCTGCTGTCACGTTATGGAAGAAATGCCTACAATGATACTTCAATCTAGGAATGATTGCGTGACGACCGGCAAACACATCAGCTTGCACGATCTTCATACTAGAAATGAACAGTATGTGACAAGGGGGCATTCCACACTTGTCAATATTTATATGATGGAGGGAGGGAGTGGCGAAATCGGGAGGTGCATTGATTGATTGATTGATTTTACAAAACTATTTATTTATTTATTTATTTATTTATTACCGTCTTCGCACGGTGACGCCACATAAGCAATCTTGCAGCTATTCCCGACGAAATGCTTTATTTGTATGTAACCCATATAAAGAGGACACGTCTTAGTGCAAGGGCTTGTGACGCCAAGATGAGCAGCAAGATATACATGGTCACTAGCAGTGTCATGGTACCATATCCTTACATATTTCTATGACACCGGTGGTAACCATATATTTATCATCCTGCTAATTTTGGCGTTACAAGCCCCTGTATGTTCCATAGTCCACTGTCGCAAGGAAACCAGATGCATCGACTCGTCACACCGTACATGGTCAATTTAAGGAATTACGAATTCGTTTTTTGAAAATCCTCACATTCAGGTGATATCTGATGAAATCCTAATTATGTGGATACTACACGCGAAACAAAACTCATTTCTACTGTTGATATACACTCCTCACTGTCGCTGTATTATATAGTATCATCAAGTGCATAGGCAGCCAAGTGATATGCAAATTAGTTTGTCGTTTAAAGTCATCACTGCGCCGGTGCGTTGCATTAAACATCATGCTGTATTGTTCCAGTCATCACATTATCTATCAGAACTGCTGACATCCCAGTTTCACATAGTTCTAAAACATCTATAAAATCATAAAAGAGCACAATCAAATCGGCCCCGTATATTAAACACTTCACGTTGCAAAGAAAAAGCTCAAGACTCTCGAGATCGAAGAGCGAAATTGCTTCGCTCACAACTTTTGCATTTCAAATGGATAGCCTCGTGCCTTGCTAGGACAACCGTATCAGATTTATATTAGAATTGCTTGATGAGGATAATTACAAAACAAGCCAAAGCGCTCATCATGGATTCGTTCAAGGTTACTGTCCTAAGACATTGTATTAGCCGGTGCGCTTGTTCATCACGCTATGTGTAGACGTGCATGTCGTCGGCGGGGTCGTGTCAAAAGCTGCGTGACTTTATTTTTATTGATCGACAGACAGTGCTTTGCTAATGAGGCGACGCCTTCAGTGGTAGCCTTCGAACTAACTGTTGGGGAATTTTGTCGTCTTTCCGGGATAAGCTGGGTACCGTAGTGTCTGAAAGATGTTCCGTTGGAAAATGTGTGCAAGGTAGATAAAAACAACAACGTTTGAACCTATACTCAACCACACAAGTAACGTTCTCATGTACAGTCCTCAATTGTGATAATTGAGCTCAGGATTGGGCTAAAGATTAACACCTTTAGAAACTAATGTCTATTACATAAAGGAGATATAGCAGTTTGAAAGACAAAGACAATTTGAGGTGTGATGAATGAAACGGCATCAATTACGTCTAAGACCTGCATCACTGCCGACACGCCGTGACATGTAACG
Organism: Haliotis cracherodii; assembly: GCF_022045235.1. Lineage (NCBI taxonomy): Eukaryota > Metazoa > Mollusca > Gastropoda > Lepetellida > Haliotidae > Haliotis > Haliotis cracherodii. The sequence goes on along the minus strand of NW_027266308.1, from coordinate 15,519,537 downwards.
TATATACGTTAAACAATGGTACTTGTTGTTACCCTGCATGGCGCTCGGCACCTAACCTTTGTCTGGCGCTCGGCACCTAACCTCATCTTGTATTCCAAACCACAATTAGAAGAACTAGAATTAGAAGACCTAAGGGACACAACTCTGCGACAATTGGCAAAAGACAGAACCCGCTGCTAATTTCAGTCGGCTGCACAACTGTAGAGTAAATCCAGTCTTAAAAGGCGCCCCAGTTCGCTGCACAGGGTTAATCCCCTTCGCCGATCGCAATGGGTTCGAATCCACCACACCCAGGCTCCAAGTTCTCACCTAAGTGGTAAACGTCTATGACCTGCGTCACTGATGCGGCGTTTTACAAACTCACTCTTTCTTCCTGACCACAATTAAAGGTTTATTCCCTATTGACGTGATTTAACCATATTCGCGTGACAGATTAGTGCAATACTCAGAATATTGAAATATTTACTAATTACACCACATTAATGTCAATATTCGTGCTCTGTCTGCCCCACAAAGCTTGATTTTAATCCCTTTTCAAATGACAGTTAATCAGTAGAAACCACATTAGCAACGTTTGAAGGATGAGAAAACAGAGCACACCAAATTTCTTGATGAATACACTTAACGCACACTGAACGAATTCTATTGATTTTAAGCTCGTGATATTTTTGTTACGGATGTTTACGTGATGCATGGTATTGTCAAGTCAACTGCGCTGTTGTAATCTACAAAAGAATCACAACAAAGCTGTTTGTAGATTTCATGAGAGAATAGGCCTCTGTACCTAATACAGTCGACTACAGTGATACACAGGCTAATATAGTGTGTAACCTGTCTGCTTGTGTGACAGCGTGCCCCAGGGGCGTGGATCGTTCATTATGCTATCAACCACTGGTTTACGTTCGATTATCTATAGATCACTGGACTATTGCTAAATACAACGTTGGACATCTCTCTCTCATTTATAGTTTATTTTTATAACATTTTATAGTTTATGTAACTTCCTCGGTGTCTGGGGCACGAGTGGCCCAGTCGTCTAAGAGGCCGCGATTCGTTGTGCAGAGTTGCGTCCCTTGGGCACGCCAGAAACCTATGATTGTGGGTTCGAATTCCGGTCGCCCCGATTATGTTTCTAGGTTTGTCAGCACCATACCCGTGCTCGTGAGACCTGCATCACTTCTGGTTTTCTTCCCACATTAAGCTGGCACGCCGTGATATAACTGCAATACTATTAAAAGCTGCGTTAAACCCAATTCACTCATTCATACGCATACAAAAATATATTGAAGAATATACTCTTAAAAAAATAAACGCACAGGGAGTATGTAATTCACTAAAAATGACAACACAAAAAGTCCAGTATATAAAATAGATATATGTTATTGGAAAATGTTGGTGGCCTGATATTCGACCAACGGTGCGTCAAAACGCAGCAATTATCGATGTGCAATGTTTTAAACGGCATTGTTTTCACACTTGTTCAAAAATGTCATGGAGGGAAACAGTAAAGCAAAATGCACGTGCAAGTTATGACATTCGTAACTCGTGGTAGTGGCTATAAAAAGGGCAAGCATAAGACAATAATTTGTCATTCATTTGTTAACATATTTTAAGTTCGAAAATGCCGAGACTCAACGCTGCCGACTGGAACATCGCCATAGGACGTATCCAAAGAGGGGAATCGCAGTTATCTGTTGCACGCCACTTCAACGTCCACCACAGCACCATTTGCCGCCCTTGGGACCGATACACACAGTTCAATTCCACTACAGACCGTCCGAGAACCGACCGACCAAGAGTTACCACCCCTGCACAGGATCGCTACATTCGCCTGTTCCACCTACGTCATCGCAATATCCCAAATCAGATCTGAGATCTGACTTGGCTGTGGTTCAGAGAAATTTGACAGCAAATCGCTACATGAATCAAATTCTTCATCCTCACCTTCTTCCAATCATTGACCACCAGAGGGAGCTGTTTAACAGGATAACGCTCCACCGCACACAGCTCGTGTAGACTACCTTCATAATGCCAAGATTAACGTCTTGCCCTGGCCGTCGAGATCTCCAGATCTCAACCCAATCGAACACCTCTGGGATGAACTCGATCGACGTGTACGTCAACGTCACAACACGCCGCAGACACTCCCACAACTGGCCAATGCATTACAAGCAGAATGGCGCAGAATTCCGCAGGACAGAAATCGTACATTTATCCAGTCAGTGCCGAGGAGATGCAGAGCCGTGATTGCTGCACGGGGCGGTCCCTGACTTCTGTAGACCCGTGCTCTTCCATCCCCTGGACGGAGGAGAAATCTTGATTCGTCGCTGAACCAGACATCGTTGTTGAAAATGTTGTCGACTCAATATGACGCGCCGAACAGGACGTCTTGCTCGTAGACCTGCTGCTCTTAAACGGTTTCGTACGGTCTGGTCGGAGATTCTGCGCAGACCGGGTATTTTGGATGCGGTTGAGGTTGCTGTGGTGATCCTTTCACGTAGGTGGCGCAGTCGGATGTAGCGGTCTTGGGCGGGGATGGTTACTCTTGGTCGCTCCGACCTTGGCCGATCACGTGTTGACCCAAGCTGTTGAAACCAATCCCATAGCCTTGTGGTAGTGCTGGACGCTACATTGAAAACCCTGGTTACAGCTGATCGGGATTACCCTGCCTGCAAGCGGCCTATAACGTTGTTTCTTTGCACTTCTGTTAATCTTGGCATGTTGTTTAACTGCCACTGTTCGATTGACGCATATGCAAGCAAACAAAAACCCTGCACTTTAATACCGTTCATGGTAGTGCTGCCCGTGCAGTTCGTGCAGCTCCATGGCCCTTTTATAAACGCACTGGGTGCGCTTTCCCGAATCGTACGTGTTTCACGACGAATGGTTTGCATGTTCTTGTCGTGATCATTGATCGGGAAGTTTGTCAAAACCTCTTCATTTTGCACCTCTTGGTCGCTTATTTTGCTTTTATTGCCAAAAATATCCGTTTTGCGTTTCTTTTTTGAAGAGTATATTTCCCTGTCAGAATTTTCGAAAGAAACATAGCCCATAGAAAAATTTTTTTTTGCAAAGTTGATCTCTGATCGTCATCTGTAATCTAAGTGAACGCTAAACCGTGACAGCCGCCATGGATCACGTCCCAACAGGCAGGTCGGCTTGATCGCAACCAAGTCTCACCAGGCAGGTCGGCTCGATCGCAACCAAGTCTCACCAGGCAGGTCGGCTTGATCGCAACCAAGTCTCACCAGGCAGGTCGGCTTGATCGCAACCAAGTCTCACCAGGCAGGTCGGCTCGATCGCAACCAAGTCTCACCAGGCAGGTCGGCTTGATCGCAACCAAGTCTCACCAGGCAGGTCGGCTCGATCGCAACCAAGTCTCACCAGGCAGGTCGGCTTGATCGCAACCAAGTCTCACCAGGCAGGTCGGCTTGATCGCAACCAAGTCTCACCAGGCAGGTCGGCTTGATCGCAACCAAGTCTCACCAGGCAGGTCGGCTTGATCGCAACCAAGTCTCACCAGGCAGGTCGGCTTGATCGCAACCAAGTCACACCAGGCAGGTCGGCTTGATCGCAACCAAGTCTCACCAGGCAGGTCGGCTTGATCGGAACCAAGTCTCACCAGGCAGGTCGGCTTGATCGGAACCAAGTCTCACCAGGCAGGTCGGCTTGATCGGAACCAAGTCTCACCAGGCAGGTCGGCTTGATCGCAACCAAGTCTCACCAGGCAGGTCGGCTTGATCGCAACCAAGTCTCACGGGGCTGGTCGGGCAAATCGGGTCGCTCAACACATGATGACTGCGAAACAGATCCGTTTCCGAGTCAGTATGGTCAATAGGGGCAAATGTCACACGAAGGGTCTGAGTCACTTGTTTTTTAGTTAGTTAGTCTGACCCGCCGTGTTCCCGGATCTTCTAGATGTGTGTAAACGGGACGATGTAAGTACCCCGTGATTAGTTAATCCCTTAGTTTCACTGGAAATGCTACCTTCTAGATGTGTGTATACGGGACGATGGTAGTACCCCGTGATTAGTTAATCCCTTAGTTTCACTGGAAATGCTACCTTCTAGATGTGTGTATACGGGACGATGGTAGTACCCCGTGATTAGTTAATCCCTTAAGTTTCACTGGAAATGCTACCTTCCGAATTTCACTTTATATCGAAACTGCAATTCGTTTTATTTTCCATTTCATATAATGCTCTGATTGAGACACCACTATACGCGTATTCCATTAACAATGTGCGAGTTATATAATTTATTTTTTTTCAATTCAGCATTTTAACTTTTTTACAGTTGCGAAGCTGATCTGTCAGACAAGCTGGCTTTCTCAGCTCTCCATCAAATTGCGCAAACTTTGATTGGAAATAGATGGAACCCAGTTATTCCGTCACATGACACTGGTACGCACAGATAGGGCCCAAATACAACATTATGCCAGTATGAACGCTCCCCCAGTCAAACATCTGTTACAGAGAGACAGAGATGCTACACACAGGCAATGTACACCAGTGATGTATCTCATCAATTTGCTCATAAGTAATTTAGTAGTATCGTAAGGGGATGCTTCGTTTAGCACGTGTAACTCGATATGTTTACAGCACTTAGTGTACATTTATCGCGACGTGTTTCATTATCACATGCAGAGTTTAATCATTTTATATTGCTGACTATCTGGACTGGGAGACTTAATGTCGCTTTAAGAAACTACACCAGCTTGTGTGACAAGGAATTACATTTACAAACAACCAATCTGTTTTCTGTTTTCCGATTTTTATAGTGGAAACAAGAGGTATATATTTGATATGTTCCTAAATGACAAATACAATTTGGCATTTCACACACACACACACACACCCAAGACCTTGTCAATCCCCAATCTCACAACGACAACATGTAATGCAGTACCAACCCTATCCCTCACTCCAACTACAGGTAATGCGGTATCGCCTCCCCCATCCCAGTCTCTGTCAACTATCCCTCACTCCAACTACAGGCAATGCGGTATCGCCTCCCTTCTCTATGCAGTCTGTCAACTATCCCTCACTCCAACTACAGGTAATGCGGTATCGCCTCCCCCATCCCAGTCTCTGTCAACTATCCCTCATTCCAACTACAGGTAATGCGGTATCGCCTCCCCCATCCCAGTCTCTGTCAACTATCCCTCATTCCAACTACAGGTAATGCGGTATCGCCTCCCCCATCCCAGTCTCTGTCAACTATCCCTCACTCCAACTACAGGTAATGCGGTATCGCCTCCCCCATCCCAGTCTCTGTCAACTATCCCTCACTCCAACTACAGGTAATGCGGTATCGCCTCCCCCATCCCAGTCTCTGTCAACTATCCCTCACTCCAACTACAGGTAATGCGGTATCGCCTCCCCCATCCCAGTCTCTGTCAACTATCCCTCACTCCAACAACAGGTAATGCGGTATCGCCTCCCCCATCCCAGTCTCTGTCAACTATCCCTCACTCCAACTACATGTAATGCGGTATCGCCTCCCCCATCCCAGTCTCTGTCAACTATCCCTCACGCCAACTACAGGTAATGCGGTATCGCCTCCCCCATCCCAGTCTCTGTCAACTATCCCTCACTCCAACAACAGGTAATGCGGTATCGCCTCCCCCATCCCAGTCTCTGTCAACTATCCCTCACTCCAACTACAGGTAATGCGGTATCGCCTCCCCCATCCCAGTCTCTGTCAACTATCCCTCACGCCAACTACAGGTAATGCGGTATCGCCTCCCCCATCCCAGTCTCTGTCAACTATCCCTCACTCCAACTACATGTAATGCGGTATCGCCTCCCCCATCCCAGTCTCTGTCAACCATCCCTCACTCCAACTACAGGTAATGCGGTATCGCCTCCCCCATCCCAGTCTCTGTCAACTATCCCTCACTCCAACAACAGGTAATGCGGTATCGCCTCCCCCATCCCAGTCTCTGTCAACTATCCCTCACTCCAACTACAGGTAATGCGGTATCGCCTCCCCCATCCCAGTCTCTGTCAACTATCCCTCACTCCAACAACAGGTAATGCGGTATCGCCTCCCCCATCCCAGTCTCTGTCAACTATCCCTCACTCCAACTACAGGTAATGCGGTATCGCCTCCCCCATCCCAGTCTCTGTCAACTATCCCTCACGCCAACTACAGGTAATGCGGTACCGCCTCTACAGGGCCGTGTTGCTTGCGAGGTTAGCACGCCACTCTGAGAAATTCCTTGCTAGTGCTTAATCAATGCCGATTGCTGTGCTACAGAAGGCCGTGTTGCGAGTGTCTTCAAGCATTGCCAGGCAGCAAACCTGAGATTATTCCCAAGCTTGTTTATATATTTGAGGTATTCAGCGTGATAGGAAGCGCTCCGTTCACCTCCACAGCGGTCTGATAAATGGATTACACACAGGGAAGAAATTCCTTCTAGACTAACCCAGGGTTCTCAAAGACTTAACTATACCATTTTTTCTTTTTGGATAAACCTGTCACATATTTACCTGCACAGTGTAATACGCTTTATCCGAGTCTTTAATCACAGGATAACTATTTGATTATACCAGCGTACACGCGGTACAGGAGCTGTTTGTTAACAGAACAAGTAACAGCGGTATCCACGGTGTTATCGCCGGAGCTAGTAATCTCGGTGTTAGGAGTTCACAGTGATACTCAGCGGCCGAGAAGGACTGAACATAGCTGTGGAACGCTGCTGTGGAGTTTTTTGTTATCAGTTCCTCTTCGGTTGCAACTCAACATGGAGTAACCAGTCTACTTGTGTGAACGATATTTGGAAAAAGTTACTTTTACAGGTTTGGATTCTTCTATTACAATGGCTACACCGCAAGACGACGTAAAAACCTCCCTTACCGGACCACAGAGGAAAAATGTGCATATAAGTGATGAGAAAGCCGAGATTATTGAAATAGCTGAAAAACACGGGCCTCTGTATAACGCAATACCGTGTATGCCATTGCCAGTGGCTGTTATGTGCTGCGTTCTCAACATCCTCATCCCAGGACTTGGTAAGTACTTTATGATGATGATGATGATGATGATGATGATGATCAGTATATATAGAACTGTCATTGCATTCGCTATCATCATAGTATTATGTTTACAATTATCATTATAACCATTATAATCATCCTCACATCCTCATCATGATCTCAAACTACACACGAATCTCAAGGCGACACTGGTGATTTTGTGAGATTTGAACAAAGGAGATGTTTTTTAATGATAATTTTCATCATAGGTTGCAGTGGAATAAATACCCAAACTGAAATAATCTATGAAATATAATCACCAAAATATATGTTCAGGAGGTCAATACGTAAGTCAATTATACAAATATCAATTCAATTTTATTATCAAATTTCAATTTCGGAATCGATGCTTGAGCTGATTTTTCGGTCTTTTTTTTAAAATCCATACTATCCTAGAATCGCATTATGATACCAAATTGCTACATTTCCTTGACCCACGTGTAACTTGATAACGAACCGTTTAACGTTCACAATATATTGTATTGACGTTAAGCATATACTTTCCAACCGAATTATTCAAAAGAAATACTAAAACATATTCAGTTGATATCTATATTTCAGCAGAACCAACACAGAATCGTCTCATTAGAGAGATGTAAACTGTAAACATTGACCGACGTCACTGCGGTAAATCCGCCTGTACCGATGTTTTCGTTGCACGGCTTTTCATGTCAATTTTAATCTTTGCCTCGGAGTCGGAACCGCTGGATGTTGTAAATAGCACAGCGATTTCCCTGTTTTATATACCATGATGCACCTGCTGTGAGCTTTAACCCTTTAAGCTGCTGTTACACCTGGTGGCGTTTAATGTCACAGTTTGTCTTCGCTGATATAGTTAAGACATTGATAAACAATTAGCAGGAACATGGCTTAAAGAGGCAGCAAGCTTCACAGTCTGGTGCCATCTCCTGTTTAGGTCTAGCCGTTGTACTCAGTGACCTGCGTGAAACGGAACTATTGTATCTGTGAACATTTACGCATTAGGAGACATTATTAGGTAATCATTAAGTGGTGGGTTTATGTTGGTAAACAAAGTTGTATTTGAATGGCTTGGAACAAACTCGCTGGGACAGACAAGTTGTTGTCTAGTCTAACCCCCTCTGAACGTTCACCGAACACGTGATTTAGGCAAAAACACAGTTATGTTTATTCTATGTATCATTTAACGTAAATAAAAAATAATTACGTTTTTCATAAGTTAGAAAATAAACACGTCCCTGCATTTGTTATATACTAATGTAGTGTGGTATCCGCTAACGTTTGGTCACTTTAACTGTAAACAGGTATGCTTCATCATAACGTTCCATGTTTCAGGGAATAATTGCCTGTCGCTTGTTTGTGTGTACGGAAACCACTTCTTAAACGCCACACAGACAGCTGTAATACCATTTTACGACATCACGTACTGAAAGTGGTTACAGCGATTGTATTTCTTTACGCTACCACTGCCTCGTCAAGATCGCCCCTGTAATCTGGCATCAATCTCTACAAGCGTAACACTTTTGCCTGAGACAGAAATTCCATGGCGATTTGCTAAGACGACATCATGACAGGATTTTCCATATTGTGCATGCGTTTAATCCTGTTGACGTCATTTCCCGCGTTCGTCGACATTCACCCCTTCCCGTAACCAGATAAAAGAATCGTTAACACTCGCTTCTTCCCGTAAACTGATTGAAGACTCGACCGCATTCGCCCTCACTCGCCCCTTCCCGTAACCCGATAGAAGACTCGACCTACATCTCCACTCGCCCCTTCCCGTAACCCAAATGAAGATTCGACCACCCGCTCCATTTACCCCACCCCTTTATATACCCGATATAGAAAACTCGATCCCCGTCTCCACTCGCCCCGTCCGAATATAGACTCGATTCCATTCGTCCCCATTCGCCCCGTTCTGTAACCGTATAAAAGATCCGACCTCCGTGACCTCCGTCTCCATTTGCCCCTTCCCGTACGAAGCCTCAATAGACCCGTGAAGACCGAGGTTAGAATAGGTCTTCAGCAACCCATGCTTGACGTAAGAGGCGACTAACGGTATCGGGTGGCCAGGCTTGATGCATTTATGTATGCCAATTGCATGGATCGATCCCCCCCCAGATAGACTCCCCCCCCCCCCCGGCATATAATGTGGGGGGATCTAGTCGACGCCTCGTCTGTCTAAAACTAATAGGTATTCCTTCATGATACTTTCCAGACACAAAGACCAATATGTCAAATGGTACCTTTTGCTACTTCGGAGTGTTCAGAATATATATTTGTTTCGTTTCCATAGCAACAAGTTCGACACTGTCTCTGTTCATAGTGGTGTGTTTCTCTGGACCATATCTCTATTCTTTTTTTAAACTGTGCACCAGGTTGTCAACTCGTACTCTTTGCTATTTAGGAATTTTTAGAATTTTATATTTTTGCTGTTTCCATAGCAACAAGTTTGACAAAAAACAGTATGCCGACATAGAAGACTCGTCTCCACTCGCCCTCTCCGTAATCCGACATATTTTTATAGAAGACTCGACCCCGTCTCCACTCGCCCCTTCCCGTAATTCGATAGAAGATGTGATCCCTTCTGGCTGAAGTTGTCGACGGGCGTGACGAGCAAAAGCTTCAAGCACGAGGCTACCTGGGATGATGGGGGTAACGGGTGCCCGTTCGCGGGGAATACCGGTGATGAATAGCAGCTATGCACATGTGTCGACATACGATATTACCAAGGGGGTCGATGTAACTGTTGTTAAGTGTTGTGAATTGTGATTGTACTGTAACTAATGAACTGTATCTATTAATGATTGCTTAATTAGTACACGTTATAATTGCACCAGGATAGAATTTAATTACTTCTACATTAATTATACAGTCCTGAACTGTTTCACTAAATGACCTTTACATTTGACATAAGACATTTTGTTAGACAGAAATATGGATTATTATCCAGGATTGTCTCGAATCTCAGAAATATTTGAATGTCACGACACCAATTTCTGCTATAATGATTGTGAAAACATACATTGCTATAGCTTCCCTGCACTGATTCTATAAATACTATTGTGAAAACTTAGACAATATCACAGAAGGCGGCACGTCTGGCCATGAGTCATTCTGTTGACATATACGGAGTAAAACAAAAGTAAATTAGATTAGACTTAGCTTATGGTCTGTGCAAATCATTATATACTGCTTCCTGTATAGTTACACAGTCCACTGAAATAGGAGCAGATAGACCATGGGAGAAGGGACACAGAGAGAGAGGTAGGCGGGGCAGAGAGAAAGGGGCACCTACAGAGGAGGCACCTACAGAGAGAGAGAGAGAGAGAGAGAGAGAGAGAGAGAGAGAGAGAGAGAGAGAGAGAGAGAGAGAGAGAGAGAGAGAGAGAGAGAGAGAGAGAATGTTTTTGCTTCCGTTAAAAACTCAGAATCCCGGCTTTAAAGAACTCAAACAGATGAAACTGTTCGTTTATTTCCAGCTGCATATCAGTTTATAACTCTGGCCATGGACATTTCCAAGTGATTATAACTGGTATGTCCTTGGTATTTCTGAAGCCTATCTGTCATTGTCAGATACAACATATTTTGGTCTCCTCTGCTTCAGAGTCTTTGTGCTCAATGCTTTCAAAAACTTTTTATGCGAATAAAAAGAGTAGTCGAGATCAGTTTCAGCATATTTTGTCGTCCGTCATGGTGACAATGCAAACAGCAAGTTATTAACTTGAACGGCGCTCGCCGGCCCCATGATCATCAGGTATTGGCACATCTCCATCTTCATGTATACTACTCAAAAGAAGTTAAAGAACACCCGATATTTGTCATGTGGCGTTTTCTATGTGTCTACTGTTAATCTGCCATGATCTGAATCTGAACTATCTGAAACAAAAATCGGGTGTTTCTTTACTTCTGTTGATCTAGTTTATATCTATTTACAATGTCAATGCGCGAAGACTCGTCACACAATCGCCATGAGTTCGATTCTCGCGTGGGTACTATATAATTGTCAAACCATGCCGTACGTTTCCGATACAGTACTTCAAACATTGGATGATTGAGATGATTGATGATTGAGATGATTGGGCGATTGAGATGATTGATGATTGATATGGTTGATGATTGAGATAACTGCTGATACGATGATTGAGGTGATTGTATGTTGGAGATGGTAGACGATTAAGATGATTGGATGATTGAGATGGTTGATGACTGAGATGATTGAGATGGTCGATAATTGAGATGTTTGAGATGATTGTATGATTGAGATGGTTGATGATTGATTGACATGACTGATGATTGGGTTGTTGATGATTGGACGATTGAGATCATTGATGATTGATATGGTTGATGATTGAGATCATTGCTGACAAGATGATTGAGAATATATGATTGAGATGGTAGATAATTGAGATGATTGGATGATTGAGATGGTTGATGATTGAGATGGTCGATGATTGAACTGATTGTATGATTGAGATGATTGATGATAGATTGAAATGATTGGATGATTGATTGAGATGGTTGATGATTGATTGAGATGACTGTATGATTACTGATTGATTGAGATGATTGGATGATTGAGATGATTGACGAGTCATGGTCATGGTGTCAATTCGACTTGAATCACAGCCTTCTGAACGTGTGGTGTTTTGTTCTATTGTTTAAAGACGCCAATTAGTGTGTTATGTGGAAACGACCAGTAATAGACTTTTACAAGTTGCCCGACATACAGATAGCGTTCGTTTATGATAGCTCATCAAGACATGGAAAAGTCATGAAAAGTAGCACACGTGTAGAGCGGGCGTGGGTGAGTCAGTTGAGTTTAATGCCTCCATGAAGAGCGATTAAGTAATGTCAAGGCGCGTCAGTGTCATGTGGGAGGAAGCCCCAGTTGAGACAGGTCTTATGTGTTTACCCCTTTGGTGAAACCCACGTACGGACATAGATGACAAGTCTAGGAAAAGGATCATAATCACAATCACAGGACCTCGCCTCAGACGACTCTTCTCCTCGTGTCAAGAGAAGCACATCGTAGTGGCAGGCAGTCAAAACCAAGTAATGTGTGATGGCACTGACTGTGGCGAAATCCTCATTCGCTCACTCACTTACCACGAGAAACAACTAACATGAGGATTAGGAGCCCACAACACCGAGGCTAGTTGTTCATGCTACCAAGCACTGGTTTCCCAAACACAGTCGCGCACGTACAGGCCCATGTCATGGTATTCAGTATTTCCCCTGGTGACACAGTCGCGCACGTACAGGCCCATGTCATGGTATTCAGTATTTCCCCTGGTGACACAGTCGCGCACGTACAGGCCCATGTCATGGTATTCAGTATTTCCCCTGGTGACACAGTCACGCTTATGACATACTTCTTGTGATTGTGGACATTGTTTTGTCACTTTTATTGATATGACCAGATATGCTGTCTCACACACAGACATGTAGCGTGCAGCTGTTATTCTGAGATATATGGGGCATCACGACGCACAACGTTTCGTTAGTACGGACATATGTCTAACCGGACATTACCTAATCCGGACGATTTCACCATGATTAACTGGGCAATGTTCATATTAATGACTCTAACTGATTGAGTTTCGACTCCAACTGACGAGGGAGATTATGCACCTAGTTAGGACAAAACCTATTTAACTGCAAAGCACACACCGCTTCCTCCAATCAATGGATTGATGGTAATACGGGAGGCAGAACGGTCCTTCTGTTCGCCATTAACTTGTGTAGTAACATGATAACACAACACGACTCCTATATTGTCTGGTTGATATCAGCTCCAATAACACTAGCACCAGCGTCATTTATATCCCTTATTTCCCCTGACAGGAAACCAACAACTTGTTTCTGTCTTCAATACCGGAAGTAGCAAGACTAGATGGCCATTGATTTAAAGACCTCGGTCAGCAGTGAGGTCAGTGAACTTGTATCAACAATATTGATCAGACGAGGGGCATTATCTCGTGGAGCGTGCTGGCAGGGTCGAGAAGATATTTAAATAAGGAACATATCTTGTTTGTTTAATTCATTTTTTAAATATATATTTTTTGTAACGGGTGCGAACTGTTGGACGGTATACGCTAACATCTTCGCGAAAATCTGGTGTCATCACTATTTGATAGTGATTCATAAACACATGCTAAAGATATGGTCGGAAACGTACAATGGACTCTGTTTTAAAGGAGATTTCTTGTGATTATGAAATGGCTTTTTCGCTGTATCTATATGAAGTCTATAGGGCTAGGACGAGTTCAAATTTACTCCCCGGGTACCCAACAAACTATCAAACTATTACCCCACCTACCCGTTTGGTACAAAATGTCCGACAGGGAATTGTTTGACCAGAGTACTGGCAAAAAGTATTTATGTTCACTATAAACAATCTGATCATGCATAACAGAAGTGACTGAAGCTTTATCTTTACTCCAAAATATATAAGTGAGAAGGAATGCGTTGTATATTCACGGAGTTCTAGGTAATTTCGTCTTCAAACAATACATCACGTGACTAACCACGGGTCCCGTACGTAGTCCTGTGGGTGCCCAGGTCCTACTCAGTACCCACCCGAGTGCACGAGTACCAGAGTTACCAGTCCTGGCCCTCAAAGTCTCATATAAAACTCAACTCGCAGTCAAAGAGTGACAATGGTAGGCTTTAATGTTTTACTCTATCATTTCCGTTTATAAAGAGACACATGAACACAGCTCTTAAAGATGATTTATCGAATTAACAGGATATTAATTATGGTTAATACCGTCTTATAGAGGGTAGCCAAGTCGTCTAAGGCGTCGCAATTCTCTGTGCCGAATTGCGCCCCTTGGGCGCACAAGAAACCTGTGTTTCGAATCCCGGTTTGCCGCGAATATGTTTCATAGTCTGTCAGCATCATACCCGTGGTCGTGGATTTAGCTAAAGTGGTAAACATCACAAACCTGCATCACTTCAGTCTTTCCTCCCATATTAAACTGACACGCCGTGATATAACTGGAATACTGTTCAAAGCTGCGTTAAACCAAACTCTCCTTGCCCAGATTACCCTATTGTAGATCCACGATCTAAACTAAAGGGCAAAAGAAAGTTTTGGTTGGCAATTTGTAATTTTCCTAAAAACAGCGATAACTAGTGGAAAGTGGGTATTGGGAAAATGACTGCCCAGGAACAGGTACCAAAAAACACCTCACCCGAACGCGCCACCTTTCACGGCGCTCATGCGGTGATAAAAAAATTGTAAAACAGGTTTCCCGCCTATGGCATAAACTGCACGTGCATGTAAGCTGTATAAATCCGTTCATCTGCAGGGTATAACCACACGTGATGAAAGCACACAAAATAAATGCCACGACTGTCACAGGAGCAGAGAGAGAGAGAGAGAGAGAGAGAGAGAGAGAGAGAGAGAGAGAGAGAGAGAGAGAGAGAGAGAGAGAGAGAGAGAGAGAGAGAGAGAGAGAGAGACATCGGTAAATGGGGGCAACACAGGCCCAAATTGCCAGAAGGTTTGGTTGTACACAATTGACAGTAGCCAGGCTGATTCAACGGTACAGGCAGACAGAGAGGACACAGGACAGGCCTAGAACCGGACGATCCCGAGTGACAACACCACTGGAAGACGGTCAGATACGGCTCATTCACCCGCGAAACAGATTCGTAACGGCAACGGCGACGGCAGCAACAGCGTTGGGACATTACATTAGCCAAAGTACGGTACAACGACGACTTCGTGCTGCTGGAATCCGAGCGTATAGTCCTTTCCGAGGAATGGTACTGACTGCTCAACATCGACGCCTGAGACTGCGATGGGCGAGGCAGGTACGACGCTGGCAAGTGAGGATTGGCGTCGAGTGCTGTTTGCTGATGAAAGTCGGTTAAACTTGTTTCGAAATGACGGCAGAGAACGAGTTTATCGACACAGAGGTGAACGTTTGGCTCCGGCGTGTATTCGAGAGGTCCATCCATTCGGCGTGGGAGGTGTCATGGTGTGGGGGTGGTATTTGTGGAGATCAGAAGACTGATTTGGTGATTATACAGGGAAACCTGAACGCTGTGCAGTACAGAGACCAAGTGTTGCAGCCAGTTGTGCTTCCGTTCTTACAAAACCAACAGCAAGGGACATTGTTTCAACATGACAATGCCAGGCCCCATACTGCAAGACTAACTCGGAACTTTCTAAACCAGCAGAACGTTGACGTTTTGCCCTGGCCTGCCCACTCACCCGATACAAATCCTATTGAACATCTGTGGGACCATCTGGACAGACAGATTAGAGCAAGCCATCAGCCTCCCGTCAACAGACTATCATTGCACCAGGCCCTGAGAGACGAGTGGCAACGGATTCCAGTCCACGTCATCAGAAGACTGACGTCACCGATGAAGCGGCGTATCACAGCATGCATTGAGGCAGCTGGAGGTCATACACGCAATTGAAGGCAACTGTGTCGACGATGAACTTGTAGTGTGTCTGACAATTTTTGGGTGACATTTTAGACAACTTTTGAAAATGAAATATCTTACCCCACCATTGTCTTACAATACCTGTGATTGCATAATTTCATTCAAATTGTTGTTGATCAATCATGTGTTACCCCTCCCTAGATTATATCATAATTCATAACAGAACATCTTCTTGTTATTTTTTATCGATCATGGAACTCGACCTATACTTTCTTTGGCCGCCCAATTCATTAGGATAGTGTCCGTTCTCGTAGTTAACACCCAAAAGAAAAACGATTACCCTGCTTTCCTCCCACATTCAGGTGACACGTCCTGATGTAACTGAAATACGGTTCAACGTTTAAACTAAACATACGCGTCTGCTGTCTGTATGCGTGTCAATCCTGTAGGCTTGAAGTACTGTTATTCAACATTAATGTGGCTCTGGAAATACAGGACCCTGAAAGGTTTTCACATGCATATTCATCATGCTGTAAACTCGTGTGCTATCGGTTGTTTCATGTATACTGAACATACTGAAAGTTCCTGTGACACTGAATATGATTTAATGCAAAGTTATGATTTTTACCAAATCTGAAACAATTTCGGTTTGCAACAGATAAAAGACTCCTGTAAGTGTTCAAATGGTTTAATTTGCCACACTGACTTCAGAAAAGGCGTGATTTCATAAAAAAAGCATGAACATGCCAAAATGGCAATTTACAAATCAATAGCGTGTGTGTCTACCTCTGGTTTGCGATGCAAGCAACACATCTTCGTCTCATGGAATGGACCAGGCGTCGTGCAAAGTCCTGTGGGATATCTGTCCATATCTGCTGGAGCATGATTCGAAGTTCCTGCAGTGTCTGTGGAAAAAACGGTAGAACATCAGGGCCGATGATCTCGTTGCGGTTGCTCTGTCCATTGAGATTTCCCTCTACCACTATCAAACGGGTCCTCTGTCTTGCTGTAATCCCCTCCCATACCATAACGCTGCTGTCCCCGAAGCGATCTTCTTCCATGACACAATGATTGACGTAAGTTCACCTCGACGTCGGTACACTCGAATCCGTCCATCGCTGTGGCTGAGGTGAAAACGAGACTCGTCAGTGAATAGAACTTGTCCCCACTGCATGGCCGTCAAGCGTAGACGCTGTCTGCACCACTGTAGACGTGCTTGACGGTGGATTCCTGTCAAAATGGGACGTCTGGTGGATCTTCTGGCGACAATCCCTGCACATCTGAGGCGACGACATATGGTTTGTGAAGATATTCGTCGTAGGCCAGGGATGCTTCTTGCAGTCACTTTTGCTGGCTGGAATCGATTTCGTAGGTGTGTTGTTCGAATCCAGTTGTCTTGTCGATTATTGGTTACGCGTGGCCTGCCACTCCGAGGATGGTCTCCGTCTGTTGCCAAAGTTGCCATAAACACCAAATGGTGTTTCTGTGGACGTTAGATTGTCTGGCTACATGAAACTGCTCCAAGCATACCAATGGCTCGCAGACGCTCATTTTCGGACAGGCGTGGCATTTCGTAATGTTGACTAATTGCGTAATTTTGTTGTTTTTCTGAGTAGTTGTTGCCAGCACGATGTTAAACAATGCATATGGAATCCCGTTAACGCACATGTTTTTATATCCATTCTTGGGTAGTGGAATGCATGGGGCTCGCATAAAAGTAAACTTTTGCAAGGAAGGCATGCTTTTCTGTAGCAGTTGCTTTTTTATGACTTGATTCCATACATGTACTACAATATTGAAAACCAAACTTTACTTGTTTGAAAAATACACTAAAATATTGGTGTCACAGGACCTTTTGTGTTTATCTGTTGAAAGTGCTGTGATTTGTTGTGTGCAGATGGACATCATCTTGACAATGACGCTCGTCTTCTACTGTTACTGCTTTGGGACGTATCCAATAAAGGAAGCTTTTCATAAAATCCTTTTGGAAACATTCAAGACGGAATTATTTTTAATTCAAATGCACATCTGTTTCATTTCAGTGAACGAATGCTACTTTCGAGCATATTTACGATCACACAGCACACAGCTTGATGTGTTTTCAATAAGTGTTTTTCCCCTTTACTACTACTACTACTACTACTACTACTACTACTACTCCTACTACTACTACTGTTTTCAATTACATTAATGAGACGACTTTAAATTTTTGTCTTGTTTAACCCTCGTTCTGTAAGATCTGCATTTGTTTCCACACGAATGTTGCACCGGTGATCTATTCGAATCTCAGATTTGCCTTGAAAATGGCACTTGGTTTGTCAACATCAGAACTCATCCGCGTGTGTTTCACGAGAGTGGTAAACGACAAAGACCAACATCATTTCCAGCTTTCCTCATGTATTAATGTGACACGGCGTGATATGACTGAACTATTATTCAGAGTTAATCCCCACTCACTCACTCACTCACCCACCGGACATGTTAAGGGACAGTATAAGGATGTGACGTCACTCATGTTGTGTTGTGGGACCTGTCTTCTACTATAATTATTCTTGTTTACTATTTCTTGAAATCACAGACAACTAATCGCAGACCGACATTTTTATTCTCTCCAACCTTAACCTCTGCCCAAGGGCAGATAATCCCAAACCTTTTTCATTGCAAACCACCAGAAATTAAATATAACATACTTTTCCCTTTGTGAAATTGTCATTGGCTGCTGGTGATTACTAGTGGGCATCGATAAGTCCTTGAGGGGATGAAGATGTACAATGTCAGCCGGGCCACGGACTAGTCTTAGCGTACTTAAAACATTACCTTATTCGCACTTAGACACAAATCAATTGCATACTGAACCACAATATTATCACCAGTCTCAATGTACAGACATATTGGTGATTTTTGAAATAAAAGCGACGAAACCCTTTCAATAGCCACAGGAAATCTCTGCTGAAAGCAGAGTCGAGTGTACGATTGTGACTGTATCACGAACATGCGTTTATGATGATCACTATGAAATAATGATGATACCGGGTGAGCATATCCCCCCCCCCCCCCCCCCCCCCCCACACACACACAGGTGACACCCGTCACAAACACTTGCAAAGGAAAGTCAATTGTTGACTTGAAAAAACACAGAACCATAAGGCACACGTCCAAATAGGGAGTGTCATCACCAATGCGTTAAACTTGGAAATGTCCTCCACATGTCTACCATTAAACGTAGGTCTTGTCCTAAAGTCCTTTCACGATTTACCTGTGGATTCCGAGACAGGGTTTATCTCAAGTTTCTCATGATTTTCGTAGAACCCGACTTCATTTATAATCGGGATGTCAGTCACGGAACATGTCTAATTTCAGGTCATCATACGTCTGGGACTTAGGTCTACGCTGCTCATGCTATCAACCACTGGTTTGTGTGGTCCATACTCGAATGTTAACAGGTCGACCTGACATAGTTGGAATATTGCTGACTGCGGCGTTAAATGACATTCCCTTATTCACTCTTGGTAACATGATATATAACACTACTTCAGCAACGTCTAACCCACAATAAGCCTCTATCTGGGAACTGAACGAATCTTTTACCAAATCAAAACGTGGGCGATCTAGCGGTTATCTTCACAAGGAACTGATACACGTAACAAACGATATCATTGTTTTAAATCTTCACACTTGAAACGAAAGACGGGCATTAAAAACATAAATCGTGGTACAAATAATGCTAAGTTTCCTTGTCTCGACTTCCTCCTAACTAAAATATTGTTGCAATTGGTTTTCATTGCGAACAGTTGGATAAATATTTGTTCATTAAAAGAAACATGGTTGTATTCTTGCCCCAAAGTTATTTACGTTCAGTATGACTGACGATGAAGTGAAACAAACAGTTTAATTTGCGAATTATCTTGTGGAGAATCTGTATACAGAGGGTCGGAAGCATTCCTGTTGAAATCGTCTTGATCAACAAATTAATAAACCAATCATCATAAGTGTGTTGTTGTTGTTGTTCCCTGGACCCCCAATATCCCAGCTGTATGAAGGCGGCCAGTAAATAATCCTGTATGGACCAGACAATCCAGTGATTTACATCATGACGTCACCGGAGTAAGTTGACACGCCAAATCACAGAGCCTGACTATCCGATCACAACTGCCGATGGAACGTCGTGATGACAGCCCGTGAAAATTCGGGTTAGAATTTGTCTTCAGCAACCCATGCTTGTCGTTAGAGGCGACCAGTGGAATCGGGTGGTCAGACTCTTTTGATGCAAGTCATCGTATCCCAGTTGCGAAGATAGATAATCATGATGTCAATCACCAGACTGTTTGGTCCAGATTCGATTATTTACAGACCTCCGCCATATACATTGCTGACTGACTGACACACTCACCCATTCGCTCACTGTTACATCAGTAGTAGACATGATGTCGCGTTAGTGTTAAATATCCTCAATTGTCGCGCCAACTTACAAATGTTTCAAATGCCATCAATTTCAATCCTTCACGAAAGGGTTATGTTTGATATACGATAGCAATTTCAAATATTCTATACGTACGAACGTCTTAGACAGTTTCAGTTTAAAGATTCTGGACTGATAAAATGCACTGGCGGGTTGTTTTCGGGAAAAACGTAGTCAATTATAAATACACGGATCTCGTTAAAATATTTGCTTATTAAAAATACGTAGTTGCATGAGCGTGGTGATGGGTTGATGAGAGTCGCGCACTAATTGGCACCTCTCGTGAGCCAGGTGGAGCAACGCCCTAGTTCGTCAGATGTTTTGCAGTTCACTTTCAAAATCAGTATTTAAGCTCACCGGTCTGAGTTTTAAGAAACCTAATACCATATTATAACCGTTTTGTTGAACACACCCCAGGAATTTCTGAGGTTAAGGCACGAATCAGGTGTTTTTCTTGACATGGTTTCCACGTATGGTAATGAGCCCTCTCAAGTTCCCGTTAAGTAATCCATCAGAGTAGACACCGCGATGCACCCACAGTTCCGGGCAGAGTGGTTGTCTAGTGATTAAAACATTCCTTACGCCCAAAGGCCGAGTTCGAGACTGGTGTGCAGACTATAAGTTGTGGATATTCTGGAATATTGCTAATAGTTGCCTAAAACCACCCGTCCGTTACACCAAAGACGCATGTTTCAAGTTCCGACATGAACGTGGTACTGGGCTTGTATACCTGTGGTTTGTCTGAAAATAACTAGCATATACATAGCATACAAGCTTTGCTGACACGCCGTGATATTACTGGTCCCCGTGAACATCCGGGGTAGAATAGGTCTTCAGCAACCCATGCTTCTTGTAAAAGGCAACTAACGGAATCGGGTGGTCAGGCTCGCTGACTTGGTTTGATGCTTGTCATCGTAGACCAAATGCGTAGATCGATGCTCATGATATCAATTATTTGTTCTGGTCCAGATAGGAATATTCACAGACCGCCTTTCTATGGCTTGAATATTGCTGAGTGCAGCATTAAACATAGGTCAACAAACAAACGAACAAACTGAAATTCTGCTCCAGACAGCGTTAAACCTCACTCACTCAAACGTTTTACTACACACTTAAATAGTCATCATATTTTTTTATTATTCCAAAGTTTTTAGATGATTACTTGATTTTAGAATTATAGATAATATGTTGTTTTGACGAAAGTGCAAAATTTCAGTGTTACCTTTTCCTAAGAGCATTGTTTAGCATACCTGCACATAAGTGCTCTTGTAATAACGTGGCCTTTCAATGCGCAGAAGTCAACGAGAAGGGAGGCATTTCAAGATATAATGCACTTGAATAAACACGTGCTAATGTTTAGTTACAAATAGTGATAGCACAACAAGCCACGAAAGGTATTTTCGTCGACACTCGTCTACTTCCGTCAAATGGTCTCACGAGGCCCTCTCAGTCATGTGCTATTTACTTCGCGATACACATGTTCTGCCGACTGTACTGATTACACTGATTGACGAAGTGTGCATGTTTTACAGGTAAAGTTCCTTATCTTCACGTGACCAGGTATTCACGATGTAGATCGGAAAAACCCGAAAGTAGGCGAAAAAATACGAAGTGAATAACAGTGTACAGAATCTGTCACGCGCTTACTTTCGTCATAACCTTTTTGCTACCGATATGAAATTGGAAAATATAAACAACATTTGGTTATCTAAGACGGGTTTCTTTTAACCTTGACATACATGTCGAATGTTTTGATAATGTGTAACGGATATGGAGCGTGCATATGGCTTTCCTGAAAACAAAATGTCAAGCGCATGTAAGTCTAACTATCTATACTACGGGCTAACAAAACAGAGATATCACTCTGGCATATGCATTTATGAAGGCACAGGTGAATGTGATCATATTTATATTTATGCTGTGATATTCTAGAAGCCCATATTCAAAGAAAACTGCTCTCTTTCTCTTTGGGGCATGCATGGGATACTGGGGTCTTGTTCTACCGAAGAATCTCCATGGGGAGACATGCATGGGGTGTTGGGTTTGTTCTACCTAGGAATCTCCACGGGGAGACATGCATGGGGTATTGGGTGCCTGTTCTGCCTAGGAATCTCCACGTGGAGACATGCATGGGATGTTGGGTGCCTGTTCTGCCTAGGAATCCCCACGGGTAGACATACATGGGATACTGGGGTCTTGTTCTACCTAGGAATCCCTACGGGGAGACATGCATGGGGTGTTGGGTTTGTTCTGCCTAGGAATCTCCACGGGGAGACATGCATGGGGTATTGGGTGCCTGTTCTGCCTAGGAATCTCCAGGGGAAGACTAGCATAGGGTATTAGGGGCCTGTTCTGCCTAGGAATCTCCACGGGGGAGACAAGCATAGGGTATTGGGGGCTGTTCTGCCTAGAAATCTCCACGGGGAGACAAGCATGGGGTATTGGGGGCCTGTTCTGCCTAGGAATCTCCAGGGGGAGACAATCATGGGGTGTTCTGCGAAAGAATCTCTTCGGGCAGACAAACCCGTTCTGACTCCAAACCCCACTGGATTATTATTTTGAAGTATGAATTAATAAAACTGTAATCGTAGACACCAAGCAATAACGTCCTATGCCGCAAGATGTCTCATATCGATTTGAACACAAAGATCCAATTATGTATGTGTGCACGGTTTATTGAACTGAATCATGGACTAAACAAACAGGTGACCTGATCATCTATATCTGTTTGCAGACTACTGTGTTTTACTCTCTACATGTGGTGTGTAAGGTGCACGCAAGTGCGGGTCAGTATTAATTACAATCAATGCGACATCGTGGATGCACTGAACCTGACACTTGATGACACAGCAAAAATCGAACTGGGACGTTTGAGTAGAAAGCCCTTGAAAATTCATCGCTTTCCTGCATGGTAACTGTTTTCCGTTGCGTGTTTCTTAAAATTGTTTTTAGATTGGGTCATGCTGCTCTAGTGTCATTGTGGTTGATCATAGTGTAGCGAGAGAGCTGGGTTTGACGCCGATGTGATCAGTATTCCAGTTTTACATCGCCTTCTCATCTTAATGTTTGTGAGAGTTGGAATCACTGAGTTTGGGCCTGAAAACATTAAAAATAATGTTCAATGTTTAATAAATAATTTATCTGTGTATGTCAAGATTGTCCGGGTTTTAACGGAAGAGTTGAAGGTTATGTCTGGTGACCTGGGAATATTCAAATTCAGTTAAATTTTTGCGGAAAATTCTTTTAATGGCTTTTCGCAGAGCCGACCTGTTAACAAAGATTGAGAAGGGGTGCCACAAGAATCCAATGTGGTCTCACTCGCTCTCAGACTTGACTAGGGCGTCCCCCATGGAAGCCATATACTTTAACATTGATAGTCGTGGTGCTACACCTCCCTGGTATATCTTCGTAGCTCGAAACATTGTATTTTTATCTCAAGGTGGCGTCTGAGGTTGAATCTGTCGCCAATACCCCGTTCTTGTCATAATGGGGAATTAGGTGGTCACTCTTGGTCACCTGGTTCATGAATGTCAAGGTCGTGGATCTTTGTTCACGTTATCAAAAAAGCGATGAAGTCATAAGAAATATCTTAAATTGTAATATCTGAAGAGTCCACGACTGTATCATAGGAGTAGTGTTCTCGAAAAGGTGAGCGTATCCTGACACCCGTCATAAACACCCGAAAAACACGGGAACATATGGCACAAGTCAAATAGGGCATTACATCGGACATCAGTTTTTGTCAGTGATGGGTCAAATTTATAAATGCCCTCGAAGACGTTGAATGTTGTAACCCTGATGAAACAGTGGCTGGATCTTTTGGAATATTGATCGACATAAAGTTGACAATTGGTCATTCAGACTTTGTTTAGTACTAGTCTACAATTGATTGTCACCTACAACAGCAAACAAAACTAACAATTGCATGTGTTGCAAACATGACGTAAATATTTGATATACAAACGATCTTCGTCAAGTATACTCTCCAGAATCACTTCTCTACAAAGATCCCCACTTCTTGTAATGAATGCCATGATGTTCACCATACCTCATTCTACACGCCATAAGATTTATTGCTTACATTCAAGTATGCATACATTACACCGAAATGTGATATAGCATAAGAGCGTAGAGAGTTCATGGTGCTAGCCATGACGTCACCAGCTGACTTTTAACAAGGCCCGATTCCCTGAGCTGATATTTCCGCGAAAATCTTCTTGTTTCTTAGGAAACAAACCCTTCATAAATACCCATGTGATGATCGTTATGTGATATCTTCGTGTGATCTTCTAAACACCCCATCTTGCATATTAACATTTCATTTCTGAAACAGCGGGAAATATTAATATTATTGCGGGTTCTTTTTCTCTTCTCTGGCGCACTGCCACTATCCTTTGTCTTATTGTTTAAATGTTATGTACATACTAATAACTGTATATTCCATTGCAATACACAAACGCATGTGTAGGACATGTATGTTTCATTTCATTAACAAAACTTAATTATCTTATGATATTAGATCACCACAGAACTGTCAAGACGGCCAGTCTATATTAAAATAGTAAGGAGATTAAAGTGTTGGTTTTTTTCTTGTTGTCTGTCGCAAAAGATAAGGATTGATAAGGGCAATTTTGGCTTTCGAGAATGACACATTTTATACATGAAAGACTAAAATATTTTTTTAAAATTAGTATGTATGAATGTCCACAATTAGTTTTAAAAAACCCGATTTATCGAACTTCGAGGGTTATTGACACAGCATGAGTGTTTCAGAATATTTCATCCGTCTTTACCAACATGAACTTGTGTAAAATATCTTGTTTGTGCTAAAAAGAAAACAAATATCCTCCCAAAACTCTGAGTTATGTTATCCCTTTTGCATTTGTAATAGGAATAAAATCATATTCTGAAATATGTCCACCCTTAGGTTACTTTATTTTTTTTTTTAAACCCGACACATCACCTTTAAAAGTCTTCGTTTTATTGTTTAAAATTACTTTCGTTGCTGCCGATATGACCAGAGCTCCGCGTAGGGTCAAAATGTGAAGGGAAATATTGGTGCCCTCGTCGTCTCAGGCGCCGTAATTCGCTGTTCGGAGTTCGCCGAACCTTGTTCGTGGGTTCGAATCCTAGATTCGTTCTGATCACGATCCTGGTGTGTCGGCACCACACCTGTTAAACAACATGGTAAACAACTGCCTCATTCTGTGTTGTCCTCAAATAAGCTGACACGTCGTGATATAATTGAGGTATACTTTACAGTGGATGTATCAAATACCATGACAACCCGTCACTGCTGCATTCTCACGCAAGGGCTTTCTCGTCTCAAAGGTCGTTTCAAATGAATACCTGTTGTCTTGACAGCGTGTTGAGATCTACTCGGTGATCTAGGCCAAACGTGTGCACTGTGTATGTATATTTCGGATGGCTACCTGGTGGCGATGTTGATTAGAATATGTCAATCAAACAGCAACAATGGGAGTATAATGCAGGGATGTGCAGATAATGTGTAGAGATCGTGTTGCTGACCGATGGCAGTGAATACTAATGACCCTGTCACACTACAACGTATAGCAGTAACGTATGGCGACGTATGATAATTTTTGCCAAAAATCCGGCAACGCTGAAAAACGCTATGGATCAGTTAGGTGTAAGTTGTATACGTTAATTAGTTTGTATGTGATAATAGCAATCCTGCAACATAGAGATTGTTCCACCTCATGCTGTTCTGGGAGTGGGTTAAAAGCACGCTGGTATATGTTGTAAAGTACTCACGGAAATGAAAAAACCCCTGTTTTTTTCGATCTCAGATTTTAAATAAATGCAGTTAATATACAAAATATATAAATATTCAAACAACTC
The DNA here is from genome assembly GCF_022045235.1 of Haliotis cracherodii. Taxonomy (NCBI): domain Eukaryota; kingdom Metazoa; phylum Mollusca; class Gastropoda; order Lepetellida; family Haliotidae; genus Haliotis; species Haliotis cracherodii. The sequence goes on along the minus strand of NW_027266308.1, from coordinate 15,493,792 downwards.
AATTAGTACTAATTGGGCCTTGGCACAAATACAGCGTATCAAAGGTTTTTATGTCTTTTTACACGTTAAAGTGTGTAAAAATATGAACAAAACAGACTATTGTGAAACTGAGCATAACCAGGTGTTAGTAGATCAAGGTGAATGCCCATGACCTATGACACCTTGACGACAGGTGAAAACAGGTGCTTGAAACCCACGTGCATGTGATTTGTCAGTGGTTAGTGATTCGTGAGTGGCATTGTTGGATAGTGAATCATCGTCAAAATATCAGAACGTAAAAGTAACATATTCCCTTCTCAAACAACAACTTACATGTCATTATCATTATGTACATAAACATAGCTGTTAGTTTTATTGTTGTTTTGATAATTTTTTTCCAGGCTAATTTGCATAATGCCTATAGCCTGTTTCTGCCATGTCAATTTGGATTTAGTTTTATGTTTGAATGTTGAAAGTGACTACAAATTACCTCCTGTAAAGTACATTTTATATTGAACACTGAGATAAAACTAGCAAATCCAGACTAGTACCTTTCCAGTTGTTGTGTTATTTCGTATTTATATCTACGTAATGCTTTGTGTCGATTATTAAATCCAGCAAAACAGTTTTTTTTCATTTCCATGAGTACATTAGTACACCGAGACCTAAAAACATTTTTGTGCATGCTCAAATTTTTTGGCGTATGGGAACGTATGCAGGTATGAATTATACGTTAGGCATACGATAGAGGTACGTTCTACCTACGTTTACATACGCCAGATATACGTTACCCATACGGCTCGTTTGAGGCACCTTTCCCCTACGCTTAGCGCGCTAGTCATACGTTACAAATGACAGCGTACTAACTGTCTGTTACACGCTAGGTACAAGTTACTTTAAAACGTTGCTGTGTGACAGGGCCATGACTGTGACATTCGTCCAATAGCTCTCCTCTGTTGGCTTACCATCGATAGTGTGAAGCAAGGCGGAGGTCTGTCATTGGGATGGATTGTTTTAAGTGGATAGAAATCTATTAAAAAGTTTTTTACGGTTATTTCTCCAAAGGTTTTTCAAACGGTAGTCGAAAAAAAATGTAAAAATATATTTTAAAATTCTACCTCTTACAACTATTGTCGGTATAGAAAATAAACTTATATCAATAAATCATTTATCGATTTACAAAGACTTAGGATTGGAAACAAGTCATATACATGGTTACTGACAGCATGTTGTACAGCATTATACAATATATTGATATACTTAGCATATCAATTGGTTACAACTGAACAAGTCAAATGCAGTTTACGCAAGGAAGCTTAAAAAATGAATATTAATACTGTTGGTAAAATGTAAACATGTACAACGATAGCATTCTTTTCTTTGAAATAACTACTGATTTAGCCGTCTCTTTAATAGATTAGATGATGACAATGTATTAACTGATTCTTCTTCCGTTTTCCCTCTCGTCTTGAATAATTGTTTGTTTGTTTGTTTGTTTAACGCAGCACTATGCAATAGTCCATCTCTATGATGGCCGTCTATACATAATCAAGTCTGGACCAAACAATCCCATGATTGACATCATGAGCATCGACCCACGAATCGTATTACCCGATCCGTTAGTCCCCTCTCACGCCAAGCATGGCTTGCTGATGACCTATTATAACCCGGATCTTCACAGGGTGATGTGATTACTGAAACTAGTTAATGGGCTGTTCCCGGGCTGACAAACCTCGGGGTAACTGGAGATAAAGAACGACCGTGAATCAAAACCACTCCTTCAGTAAATGACAAATAAAATATAAGCTCTTAAACTATGAAGCATAAAAAACACAAATAATCACTTATTTAAAATCTTAACATGTTTCCATATCAAGATCTAAAATATTATCTATCAAAATAATCCCTCTGGTTTCCAAACCTATTCCAAGCACATCCGTTAGGTCTTCAACGCTGTCAGGGGAAATATGTCCCATTGATTTATAAAACACATCTTCCAAGATCCTGGCCTTTTGCAGGAAGGTGAAATGAGATCGATGTATATATATTAAGTCCATCAGTCCAGAGGCTTCTTCCTGGTATATTAGGAACAGCTGGAGACATTGATTGAATGACAGGTGCGTGACAGTCCATTGGGAGTTAATTTCACGAGACAAAGCCAGTAAATCCCGCAGCCGTGCACGCAGACGGGATCTGCATCCGCCTTCCACCCACATCCGGAAATGCTCAGATCTTCAGACTTGCGCAGTGGCGTCATAACGTAACCGAGTGACTGCCCCACTATAATAGGACAATACTATATGTTTGATGTTGAATATAGGTCACACGGTCATGGGGTGTCGCTAAATTGAGAGGGAAATGCTTGAAGGAGTCAGTTTGTATTAATATAATTATATATTAATCATGATAGGGCCACGTGCAAGGTTCAAGACTCGATCTCTGGTAGGCACACTAAAAGCGCAAACCGTTAGTTTCCTGGTCAGCAGATAAGGTTGCATTAAAACTGTATTGAGTCTGCATCTCATCCTACCGGTTAGCCATATGTTAATAACTTTCTTTTTCTTCAGTCATTTGGTTCTATACCAGTATCGACAATTGGATATTCTCGCTGTCAAGTGTTGCGTGTCTTAGGCGTTCCAGGAACCTTCGGTTCGAATCCCAGATTGGTCCTGATTATGTTTCTAGGGTTATCAGCCACACAGAATCTACAATAGTGTTCAAAACTCACCCGAGTTGTCAATTTAGCCTAGATATTTGCCCCGCCTTGCAGATCTCCTATAAGACAGATGCTGTTGTACAGGCCAACCGAATCCTAGCTGAAACGTAAGGCTCAAAGTGTGATAGGCTTGGATTAAAGTACTGGCGCTTAGTCAGCACTCAAAGAATACTTCTATATGGTTATAATTTTTTTAATACAATTTGATTTAAAATTTCTTAAAATAATCGAAGAACATTTCGCATAATGCATAAATAATGTTGATGGGTATCTTAGACACCTAAGCTTTGAAAATCAATAAAGTTGCTTTTTTTCTACGTAAATATACATTTAAAACATGGTAGGGGCCATTTGTTTGCATTTCTGACCCCGTTTTCCTTTGAACCAAATTATTTTCCATTTTAAAATTACCTTGCCATAGATTACTTTTTGCAAAGTGTTGCATAAAATGAGTGACGGTCCAATAGACATGATCAAATGTATAGCTCCTTCAATTTTCAATTACATAAAAACATCAACTCAAAAAACGTATTTATGCCCCTCAGTCTAAATTCCCATGCTATCCGATTTATTGATGACTCGTAATCAGCCAGGTATTATGGGTCAATAAAATATGGCTACACAAGTCGACCATGCTCATTTTACACCAAGCGTTCGAACCCCGTTATCTAGAACTTAACGGAACGTGCTGTAACGTCAAGATATCCGGACATTCGAAATAGTGAGGCATGAACATCTGGCCAGATCATGTAACAGTATTATGTATGTATGTATGTATGTATGTATGTATGTATGTATGTATGTATGTATGTATGTATGTATGTATGTATGTATGTATGTATGTATGTATGTATGTATGTATGTATGTATGTATGTATGTATGTATGTACGTACGTGTGTGTGTGTGTGTGTGTGTGTATGTGTGTGTGTGTGTGTGTGTGCGTGTATGTATGTATGCACAACAAATTAAGAACACAACATGTGTATGCGGTGACAGCTTGAATTCGCTGAATCATATTAATTGTGTCAATTTATGTAAGTTATGTACCTTATCAGTCATGTCAGCAATCACTATTTCGTCTCTCCTCTTGACGAAAACAACTACGTGCTACTCTTCTCTTGATACGTGCTATCAAACGACGAACTGGTGTCACGTTCACCGTGACATGGTAATCATGATTTACCTCTTTAAATATGCATGCCTCGTCCAATAAGACAATCTAAAGTGTAAATGAAATAAAGAGCGCTAAGTGCGCGGGTTTCCACAAGGTACTCACTCCTTGAGATCGTGTAAAGATTTCACTGGAGGTTGTGGATTGGGTTCACAGTTGGGGATATTTGAAAAACTCGAATCTACATGGCTGACAAGTAATGTCAGAGGTTTATTTTCAAAACATTTGACATTATAAAACGTGTTACCTGTGATGACTTGAGTGCCAATCTGTCACCGAAGTCTCTGCGTTGAGGCGTTGTCTGTGCATGCAAAGTGGAATTGTACGTGAAGGAGCAAGTGTCCTTATTGCCATTTATCACACCTGTGTTCTTTAGAATGGCCAGTGTTGTTCTGGATTTATCGTGATTTATTTCACCATTCAAATGACATCATGAGGAGTCATGCTTTAATCATGAAGTGAATCCTCGTTATAATGCCCCTCTCATACATTCAATAAGGAAAAAACGTTATAACGTAGTTGTGGTTGTCTTGGGTGTGTGTGTGGGTGGGGTGTGTGTGTGGGTGTGTGTGTGTGTGTGTGTGTGTGGGGGGGGGGGGGTCAATAGGTGTTGTTGGGGGGGGATTTCAATGGGTGTTGATAGTGATGTCAAAGACTTTGCTCGAAATACCTCAAGAATTGAATGTCGAAGTCTGACATGCACTCCAAGAGATCTAATTACTTGCCGTGGTGTATGGCGGAGTAGAAAGGTCGATGAGAATTGATACTCTCCATCTGTGCAATGGGAACGGCTGTATTGTCATTTGCAAATGAAAGAGTGGATTGTTGAATCTTCATCAAAGGATGAAGTAAAAACATGACATGACAATAACATAAATCTTGCTATATCTCGTTCACGCGGGATTATAAAAAAAGTCTAAAAGACAAACGATATTGCCTTTCTTTTTATCACCGCCCCTCGGTGAAATGTTTCCAGCAGCGTGAACATGCTTAGATCCTAAAGATATACCACGGAGACTGTCTATAATGTGTACTTGTATGGAGCAGACAAACCTGTGATCGATGATGTGAGCACCGATCAACACAAACTGTGTACGATGTCAAACTACATGATGCAGCTTTAACTTGGTCTTATAGATTGTCCTTCCCAAGTACACTTCCCAACAGTCACAGGTGTCAATTGTCCCCCATGTCTACACCTTAAAGGGGAGCTAAGCGCTGGCTTCTCGAAGTCCACTTATACATGTTTGTCTACAAGCTGATATTGTATGACGTATATTTAGCTGTTAGTGATTCTAAAATTACACTGAGACAATGTTTCACACAAGGTATCATTGACAGTGTGCAGAACTTAGTGAGTGAGTGAGTATGACTTTTACGCCGCTTTTAGTAGTATTCCAGCAATTTCACGGCGGGGGACATCGGAAATGGGCTTCACACATTGTATCATTTTTTTTTGAAGCCAATCATACGGCATCTTATTCCTGTTCAGAAAGGACGACTCCCCATACATCAGAGACCAACGCAGGCCGTATCAATACTATATAATGCACTGTTGACTTACATGTTCTTCTCATCACCTTCAGCTATAGGCTACATCAATGTGTTTCGTGGGAAACAGATGGTGTACATTCACACGTAATATCTCTTAAAAATATCTGTATCTGAATGAACAGGCAGCTATACCTTTGGGACACAAATGATAAGCGTAAGTACACACACATAAAGATACATTTAAATAAACAGGCTATTTGTCATCATAAAATAACCAAACCAACAAAATGCTCAAAGATTACAAAATCAAGACGAAAACATGGAACCAACTATGCCTCATGCCATACTCTGTTGCAGTACTGTTATCTAGAATCTGTGGCCATCAGGAAGCGGTGAAACGTTGCATGAACAGCTGCGCAACATGCTAACCATGGGTTTCACACTGTACCATTATTTACAAGAGAGAAGAAGGACTTCGCCATCTGGCATACTAACATTAACACACTCTTTGGCCCTGTTCCAAACGTTGGTGAAGAATGTCCACTAGAGGGTCAAGTGGTTCTTCATGATAGCCAGATACCGCAGGGTGTCATCAGAAATAAACACAACGCTCCATATTGCACGGAACATGCTAGACACCAAACATTGACGGTTACAGGGCGTTTTGTTAATAGTACTGTAGAGGAAAGCCCCTCTGATAGTAAGAGGAAAAGTGTCTGATAAGGTCATGCGTACAAGATTAATTCAGTCTTAAAGTTTAAAGTAATCATAATCAGTTTGGTAGTCAGTTACATGTGCAATGAACACGTACAGTTAGTTGTTACCTGCTGGTGCAGTTTCCTTGTGGGCTTTGTCTTCATGTCACGTGTATTAAGAAGAGTTATTTTGCTTCAATTATGAATCGTCGACGGTGTACAAAGGCGTCATCTCTTCTGTTCACTGACGACGAATAGGCGTCTAAGCTAAGTAACACACACATAACGAGCAGTGAAACGTCTGTTGATTTATATTTATGTACAAAAAAGCACCTTTACATCGGACTATATTGTTCCGGGTTACAGCAACGGTTATGGGAAGATTAGAAAACGAACTTGATAGTTATCTATGGTTTGATCTACAGTATGAACGTGCACCTTCCTTCGTTGCAAAGTTTCACAATTACCTAATAGGGCTGTCTAACATTAAACCCCGAGGTCTCTGTATGACGATACAATCAACTGCTTGTATAGGTGAGACTATGTCTTAGGCGTTTTAAAATCCCTTCTCTTCACGATGTAGGATATAACACCATGTCCATGTCAGTAAATGAATCAGATCACAGCAGGGGTGAACGAGAAGACTCTAATGTTTTACACTTTCAGGCAACACATGGACATCTATGGATGTCAGCAATCACCTTACTTAGCCAGGGCTCTTTAAACTAGTTCCACATAAACTGTCAGATTCTCTCCCCATCATGACAGTGTATGTATGTGAGTAAGAACAGAGTGTGGTCCGTCAGGCGCACTCATTCACATCATGGAGTTTTTACAACCTGTTTCCGACGTGTAGGGTTGGTTGTATTTGTTGAGAAGCAAAATGTAGGGCTATTGTTAGGTCACACTTGCGTTACCGCGATAATCGCAAAGTGCTGGTTATTCCGATATCATCATCGTTTTATCATTGCTCATTTATATTTTTCCCGGGGGAAGCTTAGCCCAGAGGTTTACGTAGTCACCGCTTGCTCGGCAGAGTTGCGTGTCATAGCTTTACCAGGATCCGCTATTCGTGTGTTCGAATCGTGGCCATTAGGTTTCATCAAAGTCATAAATGTCTACAAACTATGCCGTGATATACCCGAACTATACTATACAATGCGGCGTCAAACCCATCTTACTCACTAACTCGTATGTTTGCGACCGAACGCGTTAACCACAAGACTACTCCAGTTCACCTCTGTTGACTAGAAATCTGCGTATTCATTCGTCACACATGAAACTTCGGCTCCATTCCGGGCATGGTCGAGTCCACCTTTTGTAACCTGGTTTTACCTTACAACAAGATATATCCGATGTAGCTACCAAGGGAAACGTAAAAGGTTGTCTGTAGCACAGTATAATGATGCGTATTTATGTGAGCATTTAAAAACAATTTAGCGATAATGTAAGTGCCTGTAAGTTGACATTTTGTATTTATAATGGAATTTAACATTTCTGTTTTTATACTTTTACAGCCTCGCGAGTTGAATGTCAATATTGACTATTGTTGAGGGTACAAGGGCGTGAGATTCAACCATCCACCAATTCTCAGGGTGGGAAAAGACCCTGTGAAATGCCTGAATACTAATAGTCTGCACATGGAACCCCTGTTACTCCGGCCCTGCGATAAAACTCATCTTTCTCAACCCGGTTGTATCATACCTCTAGTAACCCATGGACATCAAATTCTGTGGTACCTAAGTTTAAAATACACCATCTTCACATTAGCAAACTAGGAATTTAACAGAGGGTTAGGAGTAATCGGTCATCAGTTTGTGTGTTTCTTGTTTGTTTGTTTGTTTGTTTGTTTGTTTGTTTAACGCAACATTCAACAATATTCCAGCTGTAAGACGATAAATAGTCGAGTTTGGACCAGACAATCCAGTGACTGACATCATGAGCATCGATCTACGCGATTTGGATACGATGACAAGCTCCAACCAAGTCAGCGAGCCTGACCAACCGATCCAGTTCGTCGCACGTTTCGACAAGGATGGGTTGCTGAAGACAAATTCCAACACGGATCTTTATGGGGCAACCTGTCATTCACCAAACTTGCCTGATATGTGCTAGTACGTTTGCAGGAATGCAGGAACCGTAATTTATTTTTTAGAAAACTATTATATCTAATAACTCCCTGATAATAATAATAATAATAATAATAATAATAATAATAATAATAATAATAATAGTAATAATAATAATACAGTCTCAGACATATCCAGGCCAACAAACCTGATCTTGTCCTTTTTGATAAATCCAATGAACTCATTTATATCAATGAATTTTCAGTCCCTTTTGACACTAATGTGATTGCCTAGATTGAGGAAAAACATGGCAAATATGCCTTAGGTTTGGTACCTCACAATCTGGTTACTAACATAGGGAGAGTACCCGGGTTTGCTACCAGGAATACAGCCCTTCTGACAATCTTGGTAATGCAGAAGGCAGCACAGTTGGGGAGTCTTCACATTCTCCGAAAAGATCTGGGTGTGTTTGACTACGGGGCAAGGGCCCTGAGCTGATGATGAGCCTGACCAGCCTGACTGTGCCAGGATCACCCAAACCCTCTTTGCTGCATTTTTAAAATTTTAATCTGTAAATAATGCTAATGCCAACATTGTGTACCTCCTACAAGATCTACAAGAGACACCAGGTACTACTGACTTCTAGTTATCAGATGACAGAAAGCAGGAAGTCTTTATTTGCGACCAGGAAATTGTAGGGAAAGTACAGGGGAATACTCTATGTTAATGAGACATTAATGGGTACTTTACATTTAAAGTATAATTAGTTAATGCCACTTACTTGATCACCGCATGCAGTCCATTTTCATGCTGCCATGAACTATTGAACCATGTGTCTTTAATGTACCATTCAGTTGATCAAGACTTAATGCAAACGATTCCTGATCGCTTGTTATAATATATGTAATTATTAAAATTGAGAATTCATCAAGTCGGAATAATTTTACACCAGACGAATTAACATGGAAGAACTAGTTTTAACTGTTTCCAGAAATAGATATTAATCATTTGTGAATGATATCCTTGTTCTCTATTTTTGTCCATGCCTGAAGGGTACTGAATAAAGTCTTCGTTATTATCATTGCGCTATCTTTTCCGTACGTATATCTACTACCTTGCCTGCAATACGTTTCGCATAAGGATAGATGAAATAATCTGTGTTCATAGCAACGAAAATGAAAAAAAAAATCAATATCAGCAATTATCCTCATTTTAAACTGCGGGTAGCTTCTGATTGCTGCAATTAAAACGTGTTCAGCTCGAGACATGTAAAGCTTTTCTCCATCTACTCGCTGTGAAATTTTATTTTTAAAATGACCCCACTGCGTGACAGTCGGTGGCTGCGTCATTACGCCAACAACACAAGCCTATTGAAACTGAACGCAGGAAATTTATTTTGAAGAAGAATTCTACATCCAAACCAAAATAAGCAATCCCAGGATGCCTGTTACCCGAAGCCTGTAGTTCCGATATCCGGTGTTGGTTGAAATGTACTCGCTTTGCCGAAATGTCTTGTCTTTAGGCCAAATTAGTGTTATTTTCGCCCGAGTTCATGAAAGTTATCACGCTCTAACTGTGTGTGTTTTATTCGAGCAAATAACGTAGCTGTTCAGCTTCCACACGCCTGTCAAGGTTATTAAAGGCACAGTCAAAATGATGAATGATTACACTTGCAGGAAGAGTGTATGGGGAAAGGTTTGTAATTGTTAGCGGATTGTCTGACGCATGAAGTACCACCCCTCCCTTCCCCGCTCCCACAACATACACACACGCACTCAGATGAAGATGTCACCACCCCTCCCACCTAACCCTCGTATACGCAGTTTGTTGAATTTCAACATCTTACAAATTGGATCATTTGAATCTTAACATATCCAGGATTGGACCATATGCATCTTAACTAGTAAAGATGCATATGATCCAATCCTTGACATGTTAAGATGCATATGATCCAATCCTTGACATGTTAAGATGCATATGACCCATTCCTGGATATGTAAAGATGCATATGACCCATTCCTGGATATGTTAAGATGCATATGATCCATTCCTGAATATGTTAAGATGCATATGATCCATTCCTGGATATGCATATCCAGGAATGGATCATATGCATCTTAAAATGTCAAGGATTGGGTCATATGCATCTTAACTTAAGACGCATATAATCCATTCCTGAATATGTAAAAATGCATATGATCCAATCCTTGACATGTTTAGATGCATATGATCCAATCCTTGACATGTTAAGATGCATATGATCCAATCCTTGACATGTTAAGATGCATATGATCCATTCCTGGATATGTAAAGATGCATATGATCCAATCCTTGACATGTTAAGATGCATATGATCCAATCCTTGACATGTTAAGATGCATATGATCCATTCCTGGATAGGCATATCCTGGAATGGATCATATGCGTCTTACGTATCAAGGAATGGATCATATGCACATTTTCATATCCAGGAATGGATCATATGCATCTTAACATATCCAGGAATGAATCATATGCATCTTAACATATCCAGGAATGGGTCATATGCATCTTACGGCATATGCATCGATGTTACAATGAAGAGTATGCATCTGAACATATCAAGGCAATGACATCTTTCAAAGAGAAATTCATCTTGTGAAGTGTGGGCACGTTGATTATACATAGACGAGGGCAACGTTTGAATGCGACCATGTAAAACCATTTGACGCCAAATCAAGCTATTGGTGTTGCAGTTGATTCTCAGCCAGGAATTCACTGGCCATTCCGAGGGTGTAAAACTGACGCAGCTATAGGCCAGTATGCAAAATTAGGGAGAAATTATATATCTGAGAATGCCTGAATTGTAAGTTTGAGAAATCCCTCCAGTCTGTTTGTTCCGGAAGTAAAATCGGTACTTGCCGACTCTACCTCCTACCTCCTCTACAGAATCAATCCGTGCTAGTCATGCGTGTGTTCAGTTGTAAGGATGGATATTCTACGGTGACTCATCATCACTGATGAAAGTCTCTTTGAATCAATTTCAGGGTTCAATGATATAAAAGTACTCAATCATGTGACAGTGTTTAAGTTAGTATCGTCACGTTCCAGTTTGCCCCGTCGTCGTCGAAGGCAAATAAATCTCGTATCGCCTTTTGCCAGCACGATAAACCAGCTCTGCTTCTTTGTATTGCTTCATCTGTATAAGGGCATCTGACGCCAGCATTGCTTCATCTGTATACGAACGTCTGACGCCAGCATTGCTTCATCTGTATACGAACGTCTGACGCCAGCATTGCTTCATCTGTATACGAAAGTCTGGCTCCAACATTGCGTCATCTGTATACGAATGTCTGAGACTAACATTGCTTCATCTGTATACGAACGTCTGAGGCCAACATTGCTTCATCTATATACGATCGTCTGACACCAACATTGCTTCATCTGTATACGAACGTCTGACACCAACATTGCTTCATCTGTATACGAATGTCTGAGACCAGCATTGCTTCATCTGTATACGAACGTCTGACGCCAACATTGCTTCATCTGTATACGATCGTCTGACACCAACCTTGCTTCATCTGTATACGAACGTCTGATACCAACATTGCTTCATCTGTATACGAACGTCTGACACCAACATTGCTTCATCTGTATACGAGTATCTGACGCCAACATTGCTTCAACTGTATACGAACATCTGACGCTGTATAAGAGCAGCTGACCCCAACATAACTTCATCTGTATACGAGCATCTGACCCCAACATAACTTCATCTGTATACGAACGTCTGACGCCAACATTGCTTCATCTGTATACGAACATCTGACGCCAACATAACTTCATCTGTATAAGAGCATCTGACCCCAACATAACTTCATCTATATACGAGCGTCTGACGCCAGCATTGCTTCATCTGTATACGAAAGTCTGGCTCCAACATTGCTTCATCTGTATACGAGCGTCTGACGCCAACATTGCTTTATCTGAATACGAATGTCTGACGCCAACATTGCTTCATCTGTATACGAGTGTCTGGCTCCAACATTGCGTCATCTTTATACGAACGTCTGACACCAACATTGCTTCATCTGTATACGAGTATCTGACGCCAACATTGCTTCATCTGTATACGAATGTCTGACACCAACATTGCTTCATCTGTATACGAAAGTCTGGCTCCAACATTGCGTCATCTGTATACGAGCGTCTGACGCCAGCATTGCTTTATCTGAATACGAATGTCTGACGCCAACATTGTTTAATATGTATACGAGTGTCTGGCTCCAACATTGCGTCATCTTTATACGAACGTCTGACACCAACATTGCTTCATCTGTATACGAGTATCTGACGCCAACATTGCTTCATCTGTATGCGAACGTCTGACGCCAACATTGCTTCATCTGTATACGAGTGTCTGGCTCCAACATTGCGTCATCTGTATACGAACGTCTGACTCTATCATTGCTTCATCTGTATACGAATGTCTGGCTCCAACATTGCATCATCTGTATACGAATGTCTGACGCAAGCATTGCCTCATCTGTATACGAACGTCTTTCTCAACCATTGCTTCATCTGTATGCGAACGTCTGACGCTAACATTGCTTCATCTGTATGCGAGTGTCTGGCTCCAACATTGCTTCATCTGTATGCGAGATTGTGATAAATATCCGATGAATAGAACAAAACAAATACGTCGTTTGTGCTGGGAAAACATCGTGTACATCAGTCTTCTAACAACACTTGATAGCATTCGAAATCCGTTGATGTAATGCAAGCTATTTGCATCCGCCTTGGGGAGTACGAGGAAGCTATCGAAGTGGGAAAACAGCTGTAGCCAATAAGACCATCTTCATTTGGTTCATGAGTTACAACACAGACAGGTTTTGCTGGCGATACTTACAGAAAAGGTCGTTATGAGCATGGTCTCCGGTGATTCCTCAGTGTTAATGGTATGCTGGTTAAGATTCGTAAATGAATTGTCCGCTTTTGTTCGACAGCGTATGTAATCCCTCAGTAGACCCGACTATATACAAAACGCCGTGATATGACTGACTCCGACGTTAAAAACATCCCACATATCCACCAGACTCACCCCCTACCACCCCCCACCCATGTTTGCCGGAAGAGGCGACTAACGGGATCGGGAGGTCATGACCGCTGATTTGGTTGATGCATGTCATCGTATCGCACTTGCGAGGATCAATGCTCACGCTGTCAATCACTGGATTTTCCAGACTCGATTATTTTCCAGACCGCCGTCACACAGTGGAAATATTTGTGTTGAGTCAAACACCAAACAAGACGTGTTTCATTTTTGTACCCGCCTTACCTCACACGCACTACAATGTGATATTACAAGCAATAATTCAACGCCGCGGGGTAAGCTTTCATACAACTTCATATTCAACGTTTTTGTTCTGACGGTGCTTTTACGTGTCGATTATGAGATTAATTTACGAAAAACACTAATCCCATGCAACACGAAACACTGTTGGTAATTGGGAATTCAGATTTGTTTTGCAATTTACAAAAAACACTACAAAATAATTAGATTAAATAAAAAGCCAAACAAATATCCTGTTTACGGTTCCTGATAATGCCTTTAATTCCCCAACAGGGGGCGGATAAAATCCTACAAAGTTCGATTGATTTGTAAATACCAAAGGTAGTCCCGTCTCTTCTTCCCCTGGTACCGGAAATAGAAGGAAAGTGACATTTTGAGAACGTGCCGGTATACCAACGTGCGTTACGCGGTTGCAGTCGAGCGGACTGGCTCCACGTGTTTTGCATTTTAAAGGTTGTATTGATGAACGTTCATTGCTTGTAGTACCATCACTTTATGCAACAGTTGACGTAGAACACTTTCAGCTTCTGCATCACCATCCCTTGATTACACAGTGTGTTGTATCTCCGTTCCATTTGGATAAATGGTTCGAATAACCCAAATTAATCTGTGAATAGACACTGCCCTTACAAAGTGGTAAATGTAACACATGCTCTAGTCAGGATTATACTTGCTTAGTAAAGTACAATACTAGTACTTTATAAGGTAGGGTCCCATCCTTGATTCGAACCTTCGCTCCCAGAGTAAGGCACACCATAGCAACGAAAGGGGCACTCACTATGTGTTTAAATATCCCGGAGAAATATTACTAAAAAAACGCCCAATAAACTAAAAACTCCTAATGTCGCCGGTCGTTATCCATAGCTATTAGTAATTCGCCGCAGCACTGCGTGTGTACTGAGGGGCGGGAAGAGACGTCGTTCTGGAATGCAGAGTTGTCCTCAAACAATGGATGACGTCATATGCTGCCAAGACAACCGAACCGCTTGGGTTACAAGAATGCAAAGAAGACCTAACGCGACTGTGTTCTGACACATGTTAATCACACTCAACAAAAAGTGAAACAATGTAATACCAGTACATGTTTTCCGTGTCTAACGATAGCGTGTGTGTGTGTGTGCGTGCGTGCGTGCGTGCCTGCGTGCGTGTGTGTGTGTGTGTGTGAATAGAAACATTCATACGCCTACAATACTCCAGATATCCGGACTTCATTTCAAAATGCTGGTAGCCCGGTCGTCTAAGGCTCGGCAATTCGCTGTGCTGAGTCCCTTGGGCCATCCAGAAATCTATTAAACCGCGGGTTCGAATCCCGGTTCGCCCTGCTTATGTTTCTAGGTTTGTCAGCACCATAACCATGCTCCTGGGTTTCACCAAATTGGTAAACGTCTGAGACACTCATGACTTCCGCCAACAATGAGCTGACACCCTGCCCGTTATGGAACTCGTTTTCAGTTCACAGATGCATTAAAACCAACTCACTCACTCACTCACTCACTCACAACCCCACTACAAGTACTATAGGGTTAGTTATTAGTGGAGTGTCTGTCTCGCCGCACACGTAAATCTACGAGGATATTGACAAGCACAGGTATATGTCTGTGTCTATTGATGCTGAGAATCTTGGCGCGTTCACGTGGCAATATTCCGCGCTATCCCTGCATGTTTTGAAATGCGCTCCCGAGAGTGAGTGACAGCTATCTACAATCCGCTCGTCAGTTACCCATGCGATGAAAGGATCTGTATAATGTCTGAGCGTATACGATAGACATGTGTTACAAGATGTAAGTGTCGGATATCAGGGCAAGGGGGAGAAGTCTCGGACACACAGGAGGAGTTACTTGGCGATCATCTATCACATAAACGTCATCATCAGCCACGTTTCTGATTATTTAACGTTTACAAAAAATAATCCTACGTGAATGATAAGTAGCACAAACTTTGACTTCAGTTCTCATGAATTGTTTTTTTTTTTCGCAAGACATGCTTACCCTTTGTGCGAACATCTGGCGTCATCACTGATTTTCGTTGACGTTATATATTTAATTGTGACGTTATATATTTAATTGTGACGTTTATTGTTTTGTAGTGGTTGTTACGAAGTAACTTAAACCACCGATTTGACCACAGACTTTGTTATTAACACTCCATCTGTCAGATATAGAACCCATCACACATTCAGTAACATATCGTAAACTCGAGGCTCTGGGGAACATAAAATAGATCGGATTATCCGTAATTCGAGGCAAGCGGGGTGCTGATATAAGATCATGGTTTTGATATCTGACAATGATGTTGATATCAGACCAAAGGGTCGATATCAAACCATGATGTTGATATCAGACCACAGTCTTGCCATCAGACCATAGTGCCGATATAAGACCATGATGCCGAAATAAAACCATAGCGTCGATATCAGACCATAGTATCGATATCATACTACAGCGTCGATATAAGAGCATAGCGTCGATATCAGACCATAGTATCGATATCACACTACAGCGTCGATATAAGAGCATAGCGTCGATATCAGACCATAGTATCGATATCACACTACAGCGTCGATATAAGACCTTAGCGTCGATATCAGACCACAGCGTCGACAGCAGACGATAATTTTGCTACCAGACCATAACATCGACATCAGATCATGATGTTGATATCAGACCATAGTTTTGCTATCAGACCAAAGTGTCGATATCAGACCATAGTTTTGCTATCAGACCATGATGTTAACATCAGACCATAGTTTTGCTATCAGATCCTAGTCCCGGGTTCGAGTTCCCACATAGCTACTTTTTGGTATTCTCCGCCGTGATATTGCTGGAATATTGCTAAAAGTGACGTAAAGCCATACTTACTCACTCACTGTCGTAATTCCAAGTTACATAGCCTCAAACAATACACCGAGTCAAGGGAAATTTGGTTAACGAGGTTTCACTGATAGATGTTAATAAATAGAGCCACCACACTCGGCGCCAATATAGGTTAATACTTTAGTATTAAGTATCAATAATATGTAAAACGAACTTTGTGTACTTTCTTTTATCCACATATACCACTGAAAACATGTTGAAGAATGTCAACAATTGGAAGGTTCTGTGTTGCAATACCCCCCAGTCATGATAGTCATAGGATTTGTTTGTTGTTTAACGCCGCACCCAGCACTATTTCAGCTATATGACGGCGGTCTGTGGAAATAATCGAGTCTGGGCCAGACAGTCCAGTGATTGATATCATGAGCATCGATCCACGCAATCCATGACATGTATCAAACAAGTCAGCGAGCCTGACCACCCGATCCCGTTAGTTGCCTCTTACGACAAGCATAGTCGCCTTTTACGGCACTCATGGGTTGCTGAAGACCTATTCTACCCCGGATTTTCACAGGGGACATTCATATGAAACAGCCGGGTGTTCTTTAACTTCTTTTGAATAGTATATCTTAATTCGGAGGACAACCAATCACATACCCTTTCTTTGAAATAACAGTGGTTATTAATTTAGACATGGATGAAATATTATGCTTGTACTAAATCTTAGGGTATACGGGGTTTTTCTTATATATAATAGTTTTCTGACAGACGTGTTATTTATGCGTTCGTTTGAAATAGAAACCAATTTGTGTTGTTCGTAGATTTTAGATTAAGCAATCAAACATAATATTCTGATGGAAAGAGTGGGGGACGGTTATAAGGTGATGATAACCTGTAGGCAGATCCTACATGTGCCTACACCAAGTCCACAGCATGCTGTGACGTACAAGTAGACTGTAAGGTCACAACGGGAGGTGTCCTCAGCTCCCTACACGGTGGGTATCCTATAGGAGTAAAACATCGGATGGTAATGAGAATGACAAGGTGAATAATTTTGCCGATATGAAACATTAATATTGAAGACAGCAGTACAGACTCATCTTCTACATGATTGTACGTTTCTTGATTGTATTCCTGCAGTACATATTAAGACTTATATTATGTATAATATAGTGGGTAGTGCATCGGGAGAGGGGGTGCGAGTGGGAGTCGGGGAAAGGAGCTGGTTCGACATTAATGTTGTTACGATACATAGAAAGATCATCCGGCATTGAATGAAATAATATTGTTTATCGCCGTTTTTACTCGCGGCCATATTTCAGCAATTTTACGGCTGGGGAAAGAGTGGGCACACCAGAAATGGGCTTCACAGATTGTATTCATGTGGGGGAATCGAACCCGGGTCTTCGTCGCGACGGGCGAACGCTTTAACCACTAGGTTTCCTAACAGCCCCGCGCACTCGCGATATTTGCAACTTGCTTATGCGCGGAACTAGCTGCTGACAATCCCTTCAAGAATTCCTTGTACATTTATAAATCTTGCCAACATGCCCTACGTGTTGCCTTGGAGAATATAGTAACAGGCATACCATCTGGTAAGAAGTTAATTAGGTAAATGAGTTGTCTCCCTTGCACGCTCATCAGGGCAGAATTCCGTTCTGGTATTTGATTGCATAACTATTTAGTGAGTCGAAACTGAGGCGTACTTCCGTTTTCATCTCCAGTCGGGATTCTGGGAACATACTTATCTTGTCTATGAGCGTTTTTACAGGTGCAGCGTGTACAACAACTACACGTTGGCAGTTAAAGAGCTATAAGTCTTCAGTGACCTTTCTACTATTGAATCGACCAAACATCATTGTTGCTCACCTTTCGATGGAATTCACGCTGATTTGCACGTTTCCTTCACGGATGCTGTTTAATAAGGTGATAATTGAGATGAAGCTATATAAAGGATTTAGTTTCTGCATTTGGAATCACGAGGGATGAAAAGGGTATCTTTTGTCCATTTGAAATGGCAAATTTTAAACTTGCACAAATCTATTAATATTTTTAATATGACTGACAATATTCCTTTTCGGGTCAATCAGCAGTCACATTTGAAAGGATTTAGGAGTGGCGGAAGTAAGAAATGTATTTGAAGGTGTTTTGGTGGGTGATTTGGGTGAGTGAGTGAGTGAGTGAATGAATGAATGAATTTGTGTGTGTGACTTGGTGTGTTTTTGCTTGGTTTTTGTTGAACGCCGCACTCCAGCTGTATGACGACCCTCTGTACACAACCGATTCTTGACCAGACAATCCAGTGATTGATATCATGATCATCGATCCACGCAATTGAGATACGATGACATGTATCAACCAAGTCAGCGAGCCTGACCACCCGATCCCGCCTCTTACGACAAGCATGGGTTGCTGAAGACCAATTTTAACCCGGATGGTCACGGGACGTGTTAAGGGCTCAGTAAACGTGAATGATTAACAGAGCTAGTGATTGGAAGTGATTGGAGTGAGTGACATTGTGTGAGTAACTGGCCAAGTGCGTGACTGGTTACGTGACCGAGTAACTGAATGGGAGAAGGTGACTGAGTGGGTGACTGAGTGAGTTGACGGGTTAATGGATGGGTTTGTTGATGGAGAAGTAAGAGCAGAAACGAATATTATTAAAAATACATCTTCTGAACAAACGTTAGGGATCATGAATATTTGGGAAAATATATTTATTCAATGGTGTTCTCAATCTTCACTACAAAACTATCCCCCAAAATAGTCATGATCCCTTACAATATTTATTCATTATATATACAACAGAAACGGGTGTCTCGGAACAATCAAACCAACAATTTAATGTGAGTTTCACCCACGACAACGCTGTGGGTGTTCCTAGCGACAAGGGCATTGTAGGGCATCGTACCATGACCTCCTGACAGATATTCGTCATTTCCAAGAATCATGTCTGCGGTATTTGACCCACGCATATTTCTCTGAGGCAGACATCTGTCAAATCATTTGAACCCCGAGAACCACGTTTTTTTTATTAATGACGGATTTCCATATAGATTCCTTTTTGTCACAGCAACGTCAAAGGCACCGGAGTAGCAACAATAGCCACAGAGTCAGATATGTTTACTGTGTCAAGCCTTCTGGTCTATCCTGTACCACACTGATCCAAAATGCCTGGTCTACGACCCAATACACTAACCTGTCGTTCCTCCAGCGTATTGGAGTGCGTGAGTGAGTGAGTTTAACGACGCCTTTAACAGTATTCCAGTTATACCATGACGTGTCAACCTAAGTGAGTGAGTGAGTGAGTTGGGTTTAACGCCGCTTTTAACATTATCCCAGTTATATCACGGCGTGTCAGCTTAATGTGGGAGGAAAGCCCGAAGTGATGCAGGTCTCAGACGTTTACCAATTCGGTGAAACCCACGAGCACGGGTATGGTGCTGACAAACCTAGAAACATAATTGGGGCGAACCGGGATTCGAACCCACAATCATATGTGTCTGGCGTGCCCAAGGGACGCAACTCTGCACAGCGAATAGCGGCGCCTTAGACGACTGGGCTCTCCGTGCCCCCGTGTAAACTTGCGAAGGAAAGCCCTCAGTGATGCAGATATCCAACGAGCACGGGTATGGTCCGTCAGTTTTGGAATAGTATTTAAAACTAATAGGGCAAATACTGCATCGTTTAGGGTTCTCCTTTTCCAATAACACGACACATAAGTAAGACATATTTTTATTGCTTGTTTCGACTTAACAAGGATACTTAAAACAAACTATTTTTAATATAATCTAGCATTACAGTTTCACGTATAAGGGTGTAACTGTGTTGTAAGGCCGTAAGAACATGTTGGGGAAAACAAGGAAAATATTTTACAGCACAATGGCAGCTCAAACAACGACAGTTAACATTGATACCCGTTACACTATCGACAGTTAACATTGATACACGCTACACTATCGACAGTTAACATTTACAGTACACTACACTATCGACAGTTAACATTGATACCCGTTACACTATCGACAGTTAACATTGATACACGCTACACTATCGACAGTTAACATTGATACACGCTACACTATCGACAGTTAACACTGATAGACGCTACACTATCGACAGTTAACATTGATACCCGCTACACTATCGACAGTTAACATTGATACCCGTTACACTATCGACAGTTAACACTGATAGACGCTACACTATCGACAGTTAACATTGATACCCGCTACACTATCGACAGTTAACATTGACACTACACTTCCCAATCGACAGTTAACATTGACAGTACACTACACTATCGACAGTTAACATTGATACCCGCTACACTATCGACAGTTAACATTGATACCCGCTACACTATCGATAGATAACATTGATACCCGCTACACTATCGATAGTTAACATTGACACTACACTACACAATCGACAGTTACATTCATACCCGCTGCACTCTCGAAAATTAACATTGATACCCGCTACACTATCGACAGTTAACATTGACAGTACACTACACTATCCACAGTTAACATTGGTACCCGCTACACTATCGACAGTTAACATTGATAGACGCTACACTATCGACAGTTAACATTGATACCCGCTACACTATCGACAGTTAACATTGACACTACACTTCCCAATCGACAGTTAACATTGACAGTACACTACACTATCGACAGTTAACATTGATACCCGCTACACTATCGACAGTTAACATTGATACCCGCTACACTATCGATAGATAACATTGATACCCGCTACACTATCGATAGTTAACATTGACACTACACTACACAATCGACAGTTACATTCATACCCGCTGCACTCTCGAAAATTAACATTGATACCCGCTACACTATCGACAGTTAACATTGACAGTACACTACACTATCGACAGTTAACATTGGTACCCGCTACACTATCGACAGTTAACATTGATACCCGCTTCACTATCGACAGTTAACATTGATACCCGCTACACTATCGACAGTTAACATTGACACTACACTACACAATCGACAGTTAACATTGACACAACACTACACTATCGACAGTTAACATTGATACCCGCTACACTATCGATAGTTAACATTGATACCCGCTACACTATCGATAGATAACATTGATACCCGCTACACTATCGATAGTTAACATTGACACTACACTACACAATCGACAGTTACATTTATACCCGCTGCACTCTCGAAAATTAACATTGATACCCGCTACACTATCCACAGTTAACATTGACAGTACACTACACTATCGACAGTTAACATTGGTACCCGCTACACTATCGACAGTTAACATTGATACCCGCTTCACTATCGACAGTTAACATTGATACTCGCTACACTATCGACAGTTAACATTGACACTACACTACACAATCGACAGTTAACATTGACACAACACTACACTATCGACAGTTAACATTGATACCCGCTACACTATCGATAGTTAACATTGATACCCGCTACATTATCGATAGTTAACATTGATACCCGCTACACTATAATAATAATAACAACTACAGATTGATATAGCGCTGGTATGCAGTTCGAAAAACTGCTCAAAAGCGCTTCATTTGAGTCTACACAAAAAAAGAGACATTACACAGCCAGGAAAACACAAAGCCTCAATACTCTAAGAAAGATTTGGTGAAAAGATAGGTTTTGAGCCTTGATCGGAACAAAGTAGGACTGTCAATGTTCCTGATATCCAATGGCAGCCTATTCCATAGCTCAGGGGCAACTTTGGCGAAACTCAGACCTCCAAAAGTCGCCGTTCTAACACTAGGCACAGAGAGTAGGGACTGGCAGCTTGATCTGAGAGATCTCCCAGGCACGTACTCTTCAAGAAGCTCGCTGATATAAGTTGTTTTTTGATTGTGTCTCGCATTGAACACAATCAGCATCACTTTATACTGGATTCTCTCATTGATTTTGAGCAAGTGGAGGTTCCGTAGAATCGGTGTGATATGGTCAAACTTTTTGGATTTAGTAACAAGCCTGGCAGCACAGTTTTGAACTCTTTGAAGTTTAGTCAAAAGGTTATGAGGAAGGCCGATGAGTAGTCCATTACATAAATCTAGATGTGATAGAACACATGCGTGAACTAGAGAAGTTAATATTGATACCCGCTACACTATCGACAGTTAACATTGATACCCGCTACACTATCGACAGTTAACATTGACACAACACTACACTATCGACAGTTAACATTGACACCACGTAGCAGTGTTGGGGGGGGGGGGGGGGGGGGGCAGTCTTACCACAGTTTTATCACAGAGGAACAAATAGTACCTCAGGAAGGATCCGCTGGTCAAGGTTCGAAAAACAATTTTGCTGACATATGGATATGCTGCATTTGGTATTTTTGGTTTTTATGTGAATGATAAATATACTTGCATTTCCCTTTCCTCCAAATGATGTGTTGTTCAATACGACGTTAAACCCAACTCACTGACTACAGGGAGTTATTCCCCTAACATTCAGACCGCGAGATCCGCGGTCAATAACCTTGACCTCCATCGACTCACATTAATCTGACACTTCGAGGATTTACGCTTGACGCAGACTCAACTGCGACAATTCGTCCCATTAACTCGGATTAGATCCAAGCCAAGTGACTTTACTGAAGCTTCTTGAGTCCGGCTGTGGCACGTCGGGCGGTGTTTCCAGCTGCCACTGTAAATCGAGAACCAGTGTAGACCTGATTATTTGCCGCTTTGTCGTCAGCGAATAGGTTGTGGATATATCAGGGTTTGGAAGATTTATATCATAAAATGATGTGACTTGTCTTTGTATTGCAAATAACGTGACATAACCCTTCCCATAATTATCAGCAATCTCCACTCAGAGTAGAGTTGATTGTACGACTCCGACTTTATCATGAGCATGTGTTGAATCACTACCAAATAAAGATACCAAGTGTGCTCGAAAAGGTGAGCGGATACTGCCGCACCGGTGAGACCTGTCAATAACAAATGCAAAGGCAAGTCAATGGTTCACCTGAAATACAGGAATATATGGTACAAGTCAAAATAGATATTTACATTGGACGTCATTTGGGTCACTGATGCGTCAACATGTTTTGAAAGTTTTGCTGAGACCTCGACTGCTGAAACCCATTCATGACCAACTCTTGTTATTCCGGGACAAGCCGAATGTGTTGAAACCCTGATCAAACAACTATTTAGCAAGGATCGTATGAAAGCGTGGTGGAAAATAGAACATGATTGATTGTACCTCAATAGTTGTGAAATGTAGACACCAAAGTCTGGAGCTGCTGGAACATTGCTCGACATAAAAGGAAAGTTGACTGTTGGACTTATGACTTATGTATTATTTGTATTCTATTTTTGATTGTAAAATAGTGCGAAATACGCATAAAGTCGGGAAGCGCACGTACCCCCCCCCCCCCCTCTCTCTCTCTCTCTCTCTCTCTCACTCTCTCTCTCTCTCTCTCTCTCTCTCTCTCTCTCTCTCTCTCTCTGCTCCTGTGACAGTCGTGGCATTTATTTTGTGTGCTTTCATCACGTGTGGTTATACCCTGCAGATGAACGGATTTATACAGCTTACATGCACGTGCAATTTATGCCATAGGCGGGAAACCTGTTTCATAATTGTTTTGTCACCGCATGAGCGCCGTCAAAAGTGGCGCGTTCGGGTGAGGTGGTTTTTGGTACCTGTTCCTGGGCAGTCATTTTCCCAATACCCACTTTCCACTAGTTATCACTGTTTTTAGGAAAATAACAAATTGCCAACCTATACTTTCTTTTGCCGCTTAGTTTAGATCGTGGGTCTACAATAGGGTAATCTGGGCAAGGAGAGTTTGGTTTAACGCAGCTTTGAACAGTATTCCAGTTATATCACGGCGTGTCAGTTTAATATGGGAGGAAAGACTGAAGTGATGCAGGTTTGTGATGTTTACCACTTTAGTTAAATCCACGACCACGGGTATGATGCTAACAGACCATGAAACATATTCGCGGCAAACCGGGATTCGAAACACAGGTTTCTGGTGCGCCCAAGGGACGCAACTCGGCACAGAGAATTGCGACGCCTTAGACGACTTGGCTACCCTCTATAAGACGGTATTAACCATAATCTCTCTCTCTCTCCAGTACTCATACATGAATACAGATTCGTATCTTTGACTCTCACATTACTAGCTGTCCCTCACTTTAGTAATGGCGCTAACAGTTTTTGCCATGAATTGATGACGGAACATTTGCACATTTATAGGATGATTTGGCAACTTCGTCAGAATTTCCGTTGTTATCTTACGTGTCTGCTCTGCGGAAAATACTCTATGCATGGAATATTTTAACCTAAGCTATTTATACGCGGCTGCTCTTGTGGTACCAACGGGCTTCAAACATGGGGCTTTCCTTTCAACAAGAATGTTTCCATTGATGCTTTTCGTGGTTAAATGTGAAATAGTTGCCGACTTTGAAATAAACACCGCCTTTTCCTCAGACAAATGAATCATCGTGTATTTGCACAACTGCCCCTTTTCTATAGTTCTTAGGGTCAAATCCTTCCTCACAGACAGCATCTGGCGTATACTACACAAAACACGTTAAGGACAAACAGTTTCCTTCTTACTAAGTCATGCCATGCCATGCCAGTTTAACAGAAGTGATTGGAACGAATCGGTGGTCCTTAACGTTGTTTATAGAATATATGAGAACCATGTCTGAACAGCTCCGCTGGTAGGCACACTCCGTCTTTACTCTTCCGGGCTGTGTTCGTCAAATGGCGAGTTCCAAAAATGTTACTACAAGGAGTCATTAAAAGAACAGGTTGATGCAAGGTGGCTTTCACTGAGTGGATGTGGATTGTATACAAACGAGTGATAACGTCAATAAGGAGCTGGTCCTTCCTGTTCTGTTCGCTCAAAACAGCTAACACCGTTGCTACGAGCACAAACTTTAGACGTTGTACTCCTGTAGCCTGAAACGTTCTATTGTTCCTCTTCTTTGGATAGAAATAACTTTTAGACGCCAGAAGGTTTCGCCAGTGATCTGGTAATTCACAGGCACTAACCTAACTTACATGTTGATGTGGAAACACCCCCAATCGAAGGATAAACTCTCTTCTTATTAACGGTTTTGTTAACTCTGTTGCTTATAGGAGCAGGTAGTTAAGTTATACAAGGTGCTATTTTCCGTGTTTCTGAAACATTATCCTAGTATTTTCCCTGCCTTAAATATTTGTAGAATAATGAGTTACATTTTCTTTTAATACAACCTAAAACCTTAAATTGTGTCATTCTGTAGGGAAGTTTGTTTGATTTGTTTGTTGTGTAACGCCTTTATTCAACCAAATTGACGACGACCTGTAAATAATCGCGTCTTGATCAGACAATCTAATAATAATAATAATAATAATAATAATAATAATAATAATAATAATAATAATAATAAAAAAAATATAAATGGCCAAACCCTTTCCCTAATAAAAAATATATTGTGTCTAATAAACTATATGGCCACATATGAAGAAAATATGTAAAATAATAAAATAATTAAAATAGATTTAATTTTCTCAACAATTTCATTTTTTTCATTTTCATTGAACTTCAACATTCACCCATGAGATTTTCCATGTCTACACATTAGTTTACAATTTTCACGAATTAAAGATATTTTCCTGCGGATACTCCCCTCACTTTCGATGCAAGAAATGTCTCTCGTACATTACGAGGGCATATGTAGTGACAACGACAAAGTAGAACTTATTTGAGATGATTACTTGACTGTAAGTAGCCGATGTCGGAGATGTCTTGTTTACAGTGTTTCTTGTTGTTACTGACGCCTTCACCAGACACCTGTGACTTGACAAAGCCACTCAGGTCACGCAAAACATCCCAATGGAGACAAAACCCAACTGGAAGAAAGTCAAGGGCTTCTTGTCTGTGTTGGTCCTGATATCGATAGTGTTATAGACCCAGAGCCTTTGCATGTTGGGCCACCTTTCTATTAAGCTCTCAGTAGATAGTAGATAAGTATGTGTAAGGATTTGTATGTTCTTGTATGGTAACGTTCCTTATACCTATGTCCAATACACATGGTGTTGTAGCAAATGCCGACGTGTGATGCCTTCAAGAGGCATTCCAAATGAGGTCACATCCTAATACCATTCTATACGTTTAATGGACGTGTCCAATGTATTCATTAGACAATCTCCTATTGTTGGCACAAAACCGATGATGTGTTTTCCCATTATAAAACCAGCCTGATGTGGCCTTGTCATTTCTGCTCACAAAATCGGAAATCGTTTGATGTCATAATATAATACATCAAAGTTTATTTTAACATGCAAGTTTTTGTTGTTGCTGTTGTTTAACGCCGCACCAATATATAACAATATTTCATCTGTATGACGCCGGTCTGTAAATAATCAAGTGATTAATATCCGCGATGACACGGAATCAACAAAGTTACAGATCCTGACCGCGCGTTCCATTAAGTCATTTCTTACCACCTGCATATACTGCTGAGAACGATGTCTCACCACGATGACACGGAATCAACAAAGTTACAGATCCTGACCACGCTTTCCATCAAGTCCCTTCTTACCACCTGTATATACTGCTGAGAACGATGTCTCACCACGATGATAACATGCTATGTAATCAAGGTGAATGTTGGATTGTTTCAGGATTTAACAAACTTTAAGTTACTGTATGTTGAAAGAAACAAACCAAAACACCGGAAGTTTTGGTTTTGTACGAAATCTAAAAACGGAATATGATGCTCCCCTAGTGAACTAGGTCTGTATGTCAGTTGTATTATGTAAAACTTGTACTACAGTGGCGATTAGTACTACTGAACTGTATGTCAGTTGTATTATGTAACTTGTACTACAGTGGCGAGAAGTACTACTGAACTGTATGTCAGTTGTATTATGTAACTTGTACTACAGTGGTGAGAAGTACTACTGAACTGTATGTCAGTTGTATTATGTAACTTGTACTACAGTGGTGAGAAGTACTACTGAACTGTATGTCAGTTGTATTATGTAACTTGTACTACAGTGGCGAGTAGTACTACTGAACTGTATGTCAGTTGTATTATGTAACTTGTACTACAGTGGTGAGTAGTACTACTGAACTGTATGTCAGTTGTATTATGTAACTTGTACTACAGTGGCGAGTAGTACTACTGAACTGTATGTCAGTTGTATTATGTAACTTGTACTACAGTGGTGAGTAGTACTACTGAACTGTATGTCAGTTGTATTATGTAACTTGTACTACAGTGGCGAGTAGTACTACTGAACTGTATGTCAGTTGTATTATGTAACTTGTACTACAGTGGTGAGAAGTACTACTGAACTGTATGTCAGTTGTATTATGTAACTTGTACTACAGTGGTGAGTAGTACTACTGAACTGTATGTCAGTTGTATTATGTAACTTGTACTACAGTGGCGAGTAGTACTACTGAACTGTGTGTCGTGCCGTGGTAAACTCACGTCGTATTCTTGTGATTCCCATATACAGTAAGAGTAAGAGTAAGATTATATGTTTGTATAATTCTTTTCATAACATGATTTCGCAATTATTGCAACATTGCTACTTTATGGTAATTCCATAGGAACTATTTCAATTGTAAAACAGGATCGAGATTTCGTTCATGCTGCAGATTGTGCCTTTCCTGAAGAGAACTGTTTGTTTGTTTGATTGTTTGTTGTTAACTGTCGCACTCACCACTATTCCAGCCATGACGTCAGCCTGTTAATAATACGTTGCGCGGAACCAGAATTAGAGGAATCTCCGACGCGGCTATGTTTTTTCCGTTTAACAATTTTAAACGGGTACTAATTTTTTTGAGGTTCCCAATTTCAACAGGTGCCTTCAAATATTTTCTTGTAAAGAATAAAGAAAGTTTTCTAGTTTTTATTTGGTTTTAACGTTGTTGTAAGATACCAAAGTAGATGATATGCATCTTTGATTCAAGACTCATGATCAATTAGTAATGTGACAAGATTGTGGTTAAACCAAACCTTTGCTGTAATGGATGTTATGGTATTGCATATCTATTGGGGACTTAGGAGATCACAAAGATCCACGAACTTCAGCATTGTCAGTGCAAACCTGTTCTGTACATCATCTCTGTTGTGTATATGTTGTACATGTCTTCACCAACCCTATGCTTGTCGTAAGAGGCGACTTTCAGGATTGGGTGGTCAGGATCGCTGACTTGTCGTGTGATGTTCTTTGAAAACTTCGTAGAAAGAACATGATCGATCGTATATTGTATCTTAAAGTTGTGAAATGTAGACACCAAGTGAAAGTTGACTATTGGAAAGTTGTAGTCATCCCTCTTGTCTTACAGTCATCGGTCTTGTCACACAGTCATCCCTCTTGTCATACAGTCATCCCTCTTGTCATACAGTCATCCGTCTTGCCATACAGTCATCCCTCTTGTCATACAGTCATCCCTCATGTCACACAGTCATCCCTCTAGTCATACAGCCATCCCTCTTGTCATACAGTCATCCCTCTTTTCATACAGTCACCCCCCTTGTCATACAGTCATCCCTCTTGTCATACAGTCATCCCTCTTGTCATACAGTCATCCCTCTTGTCATACAGTCATCCCTCTTGTCATACAGCCATCCGTCTTGTAGTACAGCCATCCCTCGTGACATACAGTCATGCCTCTTATCATACAGTCATCCGTCTTGTCAAACATTCATCCCTCTTATCATACAGTCATCCCTCTTGACATACAGTCATCCCTCTTGTCATACAGTCATCCCTCTTGTCATACAGTCATCCCTCTTGTCATACAGTCATCCCTCTTGTCATACAGTCATCCGTCTTGTCATACAGTCATCCGTCTTGTCATACAGTCATCCCTCTTGTCATACAGTCATCCCTCTTGTCACACAGCCATCCCGCTTGTCATACAGTCATCCCTCGTGACATACAGTCATGCCTCTTGTCATACAGTCATCCGTCTTGTTATACATTCATCCCTCTTATCATACAGCCATCCCACTTGCCATACAGTCATCCCTCTTTTCATACAGTCATCCCTCTTGTCATACAGTCATCCGTCTTGTCATACAGTCATCCCTCTTGTCATACAGTCATCCCTCTTGTCATACAGTCACCTCTCTTGTCACACAGCCATCCCTCTTGTCATACATTCATCCCTCTTGTCATACAGTCATCCGTCTTGTCATACAGTCATCCGTCTTGTCATACAGTCATCCCTCTTGTCATACAGTCACCTCTCTTGTCACACAGCCATCCCTCTTGTCATACATTCATCCCTCTTGTCATACAGTCATCCCTCTTGTCATACAGTCATCCCTCTTGTCATACAGTCATGCCTCTTGGCATACAGTTATCCCTCTTGTCATGCAGTCATCCCTCGTGACATACAGTCATCCCTCTTGTCACACAGTCATCCGTCTTGTCATACAGTCATCCGTCTTGGCATACAGCCATCCCTCTTGTTATACAGTCATCCCTCTTGTCATACAGTCATCCCTCTTGTCATACAGTCATCCCTCTTGTCATACAGTCATCCGTCTTGTCATACAGTCATCCCTCTTGTCATACAGTCATCACTCTTGTCATACAGTCATCCGTCTTGTCATACAGTCATCCCTCTTGTCATACAGTCATCCCTCTTGTTATACAGTCATCCCTCTTGTCATACAGTCATCCCTCTTGTCATACAGTCATCCCTCTTGTCATACAGTCATCCCTCTTGTCATACAGTCATCCGTCTTGGCATACAGCCATCCCTCTTGTTATACAGTCATCCCTCTTGTCGTACAGTCATCCCTCTTGTCATACAGTCATCCCTCTTGTCATACAGTCATCCCTCTTGTCATACAGTCATCCCTCTTGTCATACAGTCATCCCTCTTGTCATACAGTCATCCCTCTTGTCATACAGCCATCCGTCTTGTAATAGAGCCATCCCTCGTGACATACAGTCATGCCTCTTATCATACAGTCATCCGTCTTGTCAAACATTCATCCCTCTTATCATACAGTCATCCCTCTTGACATACAGTCATCCCTCTTGTCATACAGTCATCCGTCTTGTCATACAGTCATCCGTCTTGTCATACAGTCATCCCTCTTGTCATACAGTCATCCCTCTTGTCACACAGCCATCCCGCTTGTCATACAGTCATCCCTCGTGACATACAGTCATGCCTCTTGTCATACAGTCATCCGTCTTGTCATACATTCATCCCTCTTATCATACAGCCATCCCACTTGCCATACAGTCATCCCTCTTTTCATACAGTCATCCCTCTTGTCATACAGTCATCCCTCTTGTCATACAGTCATCTGTCTTGTCATACAGTCATCCCTCTTGTCATACAGTCATCCCTCTTGTCATACAGTCACCTCTCTTGTCACACAGCCATCCCTCTTGTCATACATTCATCCCTCTTGTCATACAGTCATCCGTCTTGTCATACAGTCATCCGTCTTGTCATACAGTCATCCCTCTTGTCATACAGTCACCTCTCTTGTCACACAGCCATCCCTCTTGTCATACATTCATCCCTCTTGTCATACAGTCATCCCTCTTGTCATACAGTCATCCCTCTTGTCATACAGTCATGCCTCTTGGCATACAGTTATCCCTCTTGTCATGCAGTCATCCCTCGTGACATACAGTCATCCCTCTTGTCACACAGTCATCCGTCTTGTCATACAGTCATCCGTCTTGGCATACAGCCATCCCTCTTGTTATACAGTCATCCCTCTTGTCATACAGTCATCCCTCTTGTCATACAGTCATCCCTCTTGTCATACAGTCATCCGTCTTGTCATACAGTCATCCCTCTTGTCATACAGTCATCACTCTTGTCATACAGTCATCCCTCTTGTCACACAGCCATCCCGCTTGTCATACAGTCATCCCTCGTGACATACAGTCATCCCTCTTGTTATACAGTCATCCCTCTTGTCATACAGTCATCCCTCTTGTCATACAGTCATCCCTCTTGTCATACAGTCATCCCTCTTGTCATACAGTCATCCGTCTTGGCATACAGCCATCCCTCTTGTTATACAGTCATCCCTCCTGTTGTACAGTCATCCCTCTTGTCATACAGTCATCCCTCTTGTCATACAGTCATCCCTCTTGTCGTGCAGTCATCCCTCTTGTTGTGCAGTCATCCCTCTTGTCATACAGTCATCCCTCTTGTCATACAGTCATCCCTCTTGTCATACAGTTATCCCTCTTGTCATACAGTCATCCCTCTTGTCATACAGTCATCCCTCTTGTCATACAGTCACCCCTCTTGTCGTGCAGCCATCCCTCTTGTCATACAGTCATCCCTCTTTTCATACAGTCACCCCTCTTGTCATACAGTCACCCCTCTTGTCGTGCAGCCATCCCTCTTGTCATACAGTCATCCCTCTTTTCATACAGTCATCCCTCTTGTCATACAGTCACCCCTCTTGTCATACAGTCATCCCTCTTTTCATACAGTCATCCCTCTTGTCGTACAGTCATCCCTCTTGTCATACAGTCATCCCTCTTGTCATACAGTCATCCCTCTTGTCATACAGTCATCTCTCTTGTCATACAGTCATCCCTCTTGTCATACAGTCACCCCTCTTGTCATACAGTTATCCCTCTTGTCATACAGTCATCCCTCTTGTCATACAGTCATCCCTCTTGTCGAACAGTCATCCCTCTTGTCATACAGTCATCCCTCTTGTCACACAGTCACCCCTCTTGTCACAAAATCTTGATGGGAGTTTCTTTTTGTCTAATGATGAATGGATCTAAATGTGCAACACATGAGACGATTCACTGGTCGCCTTTATTTCCAGTTCAGGTGGGTAAACCAGTGGAAGGGAATTGTCTACTTTATGTATCTATATATATATTGTATGTATCAGATCAGCGATACGTTTGAAGCTTACATTAAACGTCTTGGCCTAATTCCCTTGTTTCGATTTTGCCAAACCGAACAGAAATTTTGATTCATATACAATGTACATAAAGAAACAGACCAGTAAGGAGGGGAGGACAATTAGAGCCCATTCTGTGCCTACTTCTGAATGTCTTACCAGATGTCGCAGATTGTTAAACTTCGGATGAGGTCTGCTTTCATTTTTGACGAAATCTCTGAACCTCTGAAGATGGATATGTAACTATATACACTCTTGAGAAAAAGAAACGCACAGGTAGATTTTAGTAAATTTATTGTACCTCATAAAGTCGATATATTTAATTTAATATCATAGATACAAATATGAAATTTTGCGCTGAAAGATTGCGCTGAACTCAGTATCTTGTATGACCGATCCGGGCAGCCCCTCGGCACTGACTGGATAAGTGTACGAATACTGTCCTGCGGAATTCTGCGCCATTCTGCTTGTTATGCGTTGGCCAGTTGTTGGAGTGTCTGCGGCGTGTTCTGACGTTTGGGCTGAGATCTGGAGATCTCGATGGCCAGGGCAAGGCGTTGATGTTGGTCTTATGAAGGTAGTCTATTGTCACGTTGAACTATTGAAACAGCTCCCGCTGGCGGTCATTGATTGGAAGAAGGTGAGGTTGAAGAATTTTATTCATGTAGCGATTTGCTGTTAACTTTCCATGAACCACAACCAAGGCAGATCTCGTGGTGTTGGACATGCCCCTCCACCCCCCCACCCCCACCCCCATCTCCCACCCCATCCACCCCCATCCACCTCCACCCCCACCCCTGCGTAATGATGCACCGTTTGTCGAATATCAGGCCACCAACATTTTCTAATAACTCATATCGAATTTATATACCGGATTTATAGTGTAGTCAGGTTCAATGAACTACATACTACCTGTGCGTTTCTTTTTTGGAAGAGTGTACAGTGTCAACACGTTTGTGCGGATTTATAGGGAGCTTTGGATTCCAGGACGAAAGGGGAATGGGATGGTTTGAGCAGATTCCTTCCTCAATTAACATATGATATGTGGCATTATGTTCATTTTCACAACAATATTTTTTTTTGTTTTACCTGACATTTAATATTTTCAGTACTTGTAATGTGAGATACATGTATTTTATTAAATAGATTCAACAAAGTCAACATGCTTCTGCATGCCTTAATGAACTGTTCCACCCCAAGCACGATCAGCCTGTGCTCCCAGTTGAAGCATGGCGTCCAAAAGTTGCGCATCGATCGTGCGTCGGCCGACGAATCCACTCAACACGATACGATAAATCTCCAGCCAATTTGACGCAAGAGAGAGACACTTAAGTTCCTCGAAGCTCTATCTGATTTTCACGATAACGTGTAAGACATAGAGGCAGGTGCCCCATTTAGCACGGGCGGCACGGTTTATGAGCATTCTCGAACGAAACCTCCAGTTCGTGAAAAAACCCACTTGTGATGATAGATGTCATTTGCGAGATGTGCTATCAAAGCCATGGGAGTGCTTGAACTAGTTTACTCGAATGTTTAGGATAGAAAAGTTGATTGATGAAATAAACCTCTTGCTATAAAAGCAATAAAACATAACTATGTAATTCCACTGGAAATACATTGTTATTTGACATATTGCAAATGCAAATGCCATTAAAACTATTATTTTTGTTTTTTTATGTCCTGTGTAACGGTTCCGAGATAGGAACAGGAATCACTACTGGCCCCGTCACTTAAGGTGCTTAAGGTCCCTTGCATGTCAGAAACTTAAGATCGTGGGTTCGAAATCACTATAATTCGGCCCGATCATATCATATCATATCTTCTTGTGGTAAATATCTAACACATGCGTCAATTCAGTTACCCTACACATAAATCTGACACGCCGTGATACAAATAAAATACTATTCAAGGAGGCCCAATCGTTGAAAGTGCACAGCGCGACCAACACCGGGAGCCGTTTTATGCCCTGTGAAATATTTTTCGTTTTGGTGATGATTTAGCCAGTCAAGTTATATCGTGTGTTTTGCTCTATTTACATCGTAATCAATTCAAATTTGATTTTGGTCATCAAATTGTAATGTAGCACGCCTTAAATAATTGAAATTTGCAGAGTTGCCAGGCTATGTTCACAAGATTTTAAACCAAACTACAACAAGGACAACAACCTTCTGGCTCTTGCCTTACCTCTTTAAGATCTGGGTTTGATTCCCAGAGTAAAATTGTGAAGCCCATTCTAACTGGCCCCGCCGATATACGAGTGGAATTGTGCTACACCTGGCGTATCACTCACTCACTCACTCACTCACTAGACCGCACCATTACGATGCTTTCAGTGAATGACACAGTAACATATTGACACATAAACACTTGACAAAGGATTATACTTTGAAATGACAATACATGTATATGGGTAACCCGGTTAGTCTGTGCATATTTTCACAAAGCGATCGTAGCGATAAGATGGTCCCAACATAGACTTAGATAGTCGCACCGCTAAGTCAGCTTCGTGAAACGGAGCCCATGGGATATGAAAAGTGTCGTATTCCCCGTCCATGACAGCACAGCGCCATAAAAACTAGACAGATCGGATCGACAGACACATCGATCTGATAGAAACCTGATCGCCAATCATCTGTGTTTGCCCGACCTCGACACTTGAACATGCTCGGCATCGCGAAGATGCGAATGAACCCATGGACATGGTTTGGAGGAACCGTTATTGGGTTACGCTACGGAGTTGAACTTAAAGTATGGCAGGAAATGCAGACTCTTGAATGTCTTGTTTGTTGTACAACGCCGAAAGCAGCACTATTCCAGCTATATGACTGCAGTCTGTAAATAATCGAGTCTGGACCAGACAATTCAGTGACTGACATCGTGAGCATTGATCAACACAATTGGGATACGATGACATACATCAACAGTCAGCAAGCCTGACCAATCGCCTCTTACGACAAGCATGGGTTGCTGAAGAACAGTTCTATTATGTAAGGAATCAGTCTGATTGATCTTATCTTCTCACACTTTTCCTCCATTTTGAAATATGTTCATGTTAATTTTTTTCTCATTATGAAGATGGTTCTAAAATTTATGTAAATTTGCAACCTTTGCTGAAAAGAGAAGGTTTGTCTGTTTGTTTGTTGTTTGACGCCGCACTAAGCAATAATCCAGCTATATGACGGCGGTCTGTAAGTAATCAAATCTGGACCAGACAATCCAGTGATTGACATCATGAGCATCGATTCACGCAATTGGGAAAGATGACAGGCATCAACCAAGTCAGCGATCCTGACCACCCGATCCCGTTAGTCGCCTCTTGCGAAAGCATAGTCGCCTTTTACGGCAAGCATGGGTTGCTGAAGACCTGTTCTACCCCGGATCTTCACGGGCTGAAAAGGGAAGGTTGAAAATTCCGCGTGGTCTCGTGCTGTGTCGCGTCTATTATGCATGCCTGAATCAAATTATCGTGATTACGAACCTTGGTGTGCCAGCCTGGGTTTCATCCAAGCGGTAAATGTCTAAAACCTGCATCACTGTGGACGGACGTCGCGCATTCAGCAGGCACGCCGTGATACATCTCAAATACTACTCAGAGACTCATAGTTCACGTCTTTCATTTGATTTGATGAATTCAGATTTCACGAAAAGCATCTCAGTTACTACCTTGCCGACATTAAAGACATGCTACATATTCAAAGGTTTTCACCTAGTTTTATGCTACCGACAAATACAGTTACAATTTCCCCCATGATTGGCATGGTGTGGACATTTGTTTGTTTTATCTGTTCTACCAGCGAAATATCACATTCATTGAACCAAATGCTAATTTTACCAGACACGTCAATGTAAAACTAAAATAAGTCCCCATTTACGGTATTGTTCGTTTCACGAATGATAGACGGTATCTTGTTCCCCGTCAGAAGGCTCACATCAAGCAGGGCGAGCTGTCCTTCTTCCTCCGGGCCTAAATTGAGTGAGAACTGATTCTGGCAAAGAAATCACCTGCTTACCAAAATTGAGAAGATAACCCGTGATGGAATGTGACAAGCTGATTATAATCATATGGTGTATTTGGAGAAGGCTACGATGGCCATCGATCATTACCACAAAGAGCCTTTTGACAATCAGGAATTTTACCGACTGACCCAGATAGGTTGGCATGAAGTGAAGATCTTGCAATTATCGGAAGCTTTAGGAGGAATTCCTGAATCTCCATGTTTGACAGAGCTGTACCAATTTATACTTTATCTCTTTCAGATGCTGATTGTGTAATGCATTCCTTTGTTTTCCTCTGCTAATCGTTGACATATCGTTATTTGGGTAATTTGAAACAACAGTGTTGAGCTTCATATAAAGATTGGATGTTTTTAAATATATCGTCATTTCTTTCTTCATCACGACATACTTTTTACTTAATTGAAATAACTTTACCTTACGAATTTCCTTTCATTGATTTAAACATACTAGGGGCGAATTATGCATATTGCGATTGTAAATATACTGAGAAAAATAAGTTACGGACCATAAATATTTTGGGGGATATCTTTTTATCGTCAACACTGATTTTCTATAAATTTGTACGGTATATACATATATTTCGTGATTCTTAACATTATTTTTAGTATATATAAGTTGTATTTCAAGAATGCATTTATCAAATCAGATGCGTTCACGTATCATTGAGACCTTCTTCATTGATCACTGTGATCAAGCGTCAGCTTACATTCAAAAACAAACATCTAAGCAATGTTATTATTGAGTAAGTAACTAAAGATACAACACGCTAACACATTTCAGCCGAAATTCATGTAGGTATAAAAACATTCCTAATGACAGACTCGTGTATTAAATTTCTATTTTCATGAATAAGCAACTATCATGTTTATACATTCGCCGGGAGGAAACGAGTGGACACGAGGTCACGCAATCTCGTTACATGTTAACGAGATCTCATTAGGCGCCATTGTAGCGAGAGGAAAGCTAATCAGTCGAAGACGGCTCGAGTTTGAGATGAATTGGCCCACAGCTTATATGGAAATAGAAGAGTCCCTTGTCAGCTGGAAGGGAATATGTCTCATGGCGTAGAAAGTCCTTGGATGAATGAGCGAGTGAATGTTGTTTAACGCTGCAGCGATATCACAACGGCAAGTAAGTAATCTAGTATTAAAGTACAGGCCTTGAGTCCATCCTGTCCAATAGTGTTACACACTTTCCCCTTCTATTGGCCCAGTTCACGCTGTTTTTGGTATGTGTCTGTGAGTTATTTTGTTTGACTGTCGGAATGGTTTGGGAAACAAACTTACAGATGCCGAAGTGGAGTAACGCAGGTCTCAGACGTTTGATGAAACCCACGAGCGCGTGTATGGTACTGAAAAACCTAGAAACACACACGTGGCGAACCGGGATTCGAACTTCATATGGAAGCAACTCTGCACAACTAATTGCGGCGCCTTAGACGACTGGGTGAGCCGTGTCCCAGATATACCAGAAGCAAAGGCCTGATTCAACCAAGTCTCCACTTGGACGAGATGGGTAAACTTGTCCCTATAGTTACCATTCTCTACATACTGTTCCAATTTTTAACTTTTCTATTTGAAAACGTAGAAGTGTGTCATTGTTTCAACCTTTGAACTCGATAGTTAAACCTTTTTATGTGACAGGAAATATAAAATATCCCCAATAATATATTAGCACGGCTGTAAGTTTATGCATCCGGAACTTCCCGATAATATTCATTTTCGAGATGTAGAAGTCAGATGTTTCTCTGAACGTTTCGCTCACTCCGTACGGATAATTTAGAACTTTCCACGCTGATTAGCCGATAAGAAAGTTCACGTGACGCGACCTCCTATGACGGTGCCCTCAGATCTTTCACGTAGAGAGGTATCGCATTGGCGTAAAATATCAGATTGTAATGACATCGATTAATTACAAACCACGTAAGAGCTGGTGTAGAGTATCTGTGTGGTAAAAAGACATTTACAGACCTAGAAAGAAAAACACTGGACGACTACATTACAATTGATGTCGTTGTGAGGTTCCAAATGATACCCACATGCAATAATAGAAACCCCATATACACTCGCAAAACTCAAGGAACATCTGTTTACGAGTTATAAACCATCGATTGCACATACTGAGGGCATGACGTATGTTCAACCGCGGCCTTGGGAATAGTCCTGCACCATGACCGTGGAATATATTTATTTTATGAAAAAATAATAATCTAGAAATGCATACAAAAGCAAGTCTAGCCAGCTCAAGCTAGCTCTATTCCACAGCATAGGGAATTTTTTTATTTTTAGAGTCAAGAAGGATATTGTGTAATATAAGATTTCAGAGACTAAATGTTAGTCTACCTTGGGAATAGAGTCGTTAAGTGGAGCACGGAAGTAGACGTGTCATTACCCAGCATGCATCATGAAGATGAAAGACCAAAGAGCCATGCCTGTTTGTTAGACTAATCACTGTTGACAGTATTAAATGCACCAGGGGTGTCAGATTTCTTCGCTGATCAAGGTCGGGATATGACAAAAGGTTCCGTACTGAACATGACTGTCAACTCGTCTGTTCAATACTCGGTGCTATTAGCAATTGCAATTAGACTAAATGGATCACGACAAGCTTTTGAATAGGCAGCGTGTTGTTAGGTTTCTTTTCGGTAGTGTGAAAACACTCATTCGTGTGATGTTCGGTACAAAACAACATCTAATGACAGTGATCTGATTTTTAAGATTTTATTAGTATTTCAACTAATATTTGTTATTGAAGTAAAGTAAAACTGGAAAACACTAATGTGCACATAATAATATTAGTTTTATGAAGATTTTAGCAATATACAAACCATATCAGTATGGCACATTGGCTGAAAAGACCAAATGAATGAAACATGTTATATTATAAATGTTCTAAAATAATTGACCGACTCCGTGGTCTAGTGGTCTAGAGTCTGACCGGGGAGCTGAGGGTCGGTGGTTCGAGTCCAGTAGACGTTAAACAATGGTACTTGTTGTTGCCCCGCCTGGCGCTCGGCATTAATGGGATAAGACAAGGACTGGTCGGCTCGGAGTCAGTATTGTGTGTCCAAGTGGGGTATCCATGTTGAAATTCGACATGGTATGGCCTTTCATAAGAAAAAAAACATTGAATTGAACTGAACTATAAAACTGGAAAACAAGCACGGACTAGTACACACGGACGCACGGACGCACGCACGCACGCACGCGCGCACGCACGCGCGGTTATCACCCCCAAAGTCTTCTAATATCTATTTTAAACGTGATACGGCACGCATTTGATCAATATGTTAAGCATGTTTACCGAAGGCATTTACGAGTGATGAACGGCTGAACATGACAGGTTATCAATATCGCAGATACCAAGTTAATCACGTGTTTGACTGAACAAAGGCGACACGTACAGATGCAAAAACACACATTCGTCCTCTGCAAACACGCTCACGCGCAGACACAAACACAAACTTATTCGACCCACATAAGCCAAGATGACAACACATGTCAAATGAATACACACATACGTTTTCCTCCCTTATAAACTTAAATAATTTAATTTAAGCTTTTAATGTCTACTTTTCATGTCTTTAACATCTTTTGGTATGGCGCGGCCGGGGATCGAACCACCTCCACCTCCACATTCATCTCCACCTCCACATTCATCTCCACCTCCAAATTCATCTCTACCTCCACATTCACCTCCACCTCCACATTCATCTCCACCTCCACCTCCACATTCATCTCCACCTCTACATTCATCTCAACCTCCACCTCCACATTCATCACAACCTCCACCTCCACATTCATCTCCACCTCCACATTCATCTCCACCTCCACCTCCACCTCCACATTCATCTCCACCTCCACCTCCACATTCATCTCCACCTCCACCTCCACATTCATCTCCACCTCCACCTCCACATTCATCTCCACCTCCACCTCCACATTCATCTCCACCTCCACATCCACATTCATCTCCACTTCTTCATCCACATCCACCTCCACATTCACCTCCACATCCACATCCACCTCCACTTCCACATTCA
Organism: Haliotis cracherodii; assembly: GCF_022045235.1. NCBI lineage: Eukaryota > Metazoa > Mollusca > Gastropoda > Lepetellida > Haliotidae > Haliotis > Haliotis cracherodii. The sequence goes on along the minus strand of NW_027266308.1, from coordinate 15,453,535 downwards.
CCTCCACTTCCACATTCATCTCCACCTCCACCTCCACATTCATCTCCACCTCCACCTCCACATTCATCTCCACCTCCACATCCACATTCATCTCCACTTCTTCATCCACATCCACCTCCACATTCACCTCCACATCCACATCCACCTCCACTTCCACATTCACCTCCACTTCCACATTCATCTCCACCTCCACATTCACCTCCACATTGATCTCCACCTCCACCTCCACATTCACCTCCACCATTTTCACCTTCACCTTCACCTCCACCTTCACATTCACCTCTACATTCATCTCCACCTCCACATTCATCTCCACCTCCACCTTCACCTCCACATTCATCTCCACCTCCACATTCATCTCCACCCCCACCTACACATTCACCTCCACATTCATCTTCACCTCCAACTCGATCTCCACTTCCATATTCATCTCCACCTCCACCTCCACATTCACCCCAACCTCCACATTCACCTTCACCTCCACCTCAACCCCCACCTCCACATTCATCTCCACCTCCACCTCCTCCTCCACCTCCACAATCATCTCCACCTCCACCTCCACCTTTATCTCCACCTCCACCTCCACATTCATCTCCTCCTCCACCTCCACATTCATCTCCACCTCCAGCTGCACATTCACCTCCACATTCATCTCCACATCCACCTCCACCTTTATCTCCACCTTCACCTCCTCATTCACCTCCACCTCCACCTCCACATTCATTTCCACCTTCACCTCCACATTGATCTCCTCCTCCACCTCCACATTTATCTCCACCTCCACCTCCAAATTCATCTCCACCTCCACCTGCACCTCCACATTCACCTCCACATCCACCTTCATCTCCACCTCCACCTCCACATTCACATCCTCCTCCATATTCATCTCCACATCCACATTCATCTACACCTCCGCATGCACATCCACAAGGTCTCCACATAGGGGGTGGGGAGAAGGGTAGAAAGGAGGCTTTTCGTAATCCCCTCCCCCACCACCTCGACAAGTGTGCTAGTTGGACCGGCGCCTAACGAAGTCCTATAATACTAGCCCTGCTGCCAGGAGATATGAACGGGGACAGATCTAACTCCGGTGCTTGATGTAATCAATGGTACTTCCCTGACCTGCTCTGCTATATGTAGGCGACACCAGATTATTGTCACTGAAGACTTACAAAACTGAGCATTATTCATCTTTACGGACGACGAATATTTGTAGAACCGTGAAACTCCAAGCCATCGGCGACTCTCGCCTAACCGACATATGATGATCAGGTCATAGCAGACATTCAGGATCACTGAGGTGATGCCTGCTTCTCTCTACTGTTCTTTAAACAGTTGTCAGTTGTTTCCCTTGGTCGTGTTAGGATCTGCTGCTGGTGGGAATCTGAGCTCAGATTTGGTCAGTGAGCCCCATGACCGTGTACATGAGGTTCACCAAGTGGTGTACGTCTACGACCTGCGTCGTGGTGAGCTTCCTCTCACAGAATAATCCGTAATAAATATCTTTACCGTTATTTGCGGATGAAGATAATTGGTAAAATTGGCAGGGGCTTCCTTGGGCCATTGGTGATAAAATGTAGTTCCTGTAAAAGATTTTGAACATCAATGACTTGATTGAAATGTCCTTCTTTAGCCACGTAGTTCTTGCAAAATTAACCGTATTATTTTGCATATACTTTAACATATGGGTCGAGGTAATACAATCGATTGGTACTCTTAGACGATAATATAGATCGCCATACTTTGAATTGTCATATTTTTGGTTTATTAACATTGCACCAGGGGGCTTATGACGTCACGCGGTATTAGACGCTTTTGAAGAGCGACAGTGAAACAACACTTTAACTCATAGAATCCGTTGCAATTAATTCGCTTTGCCTACGGCGCTGGTTCATCTGACGTGAATGATTTAAGAACTGAACAAATTTTCTTCCAATGAAAAATATTAATATCTCGTTCTCTCCTAAATTGTAAATTTTCTTCTCTAGATAGAACATATATTCTGTAAGACGTTGAGGAAAATACATCAAAAGAAATGAGTTCGTTCTGTCTGATGTAGCCCAGCGTCCTCCACAATAAAACAACAAGCTCTGGACAGTGTTCCAGATTGTTGTTTGTGTTTGTTTGTTTGTTGTTTTACGCTGCACTCAACAATATTCCAGCTATATGGCGGCGGTCTAAATAATCGAGTCTGAACCACATAATCCAGTGATTGACATCATGAGCGACGATTGAGATGCGATAACATTCTTCAACCACGTCAGCGAGCATGAACACCCGATCCCGTTAGCCGTCTCCTACGACGGGTTGCATGGGTTGCTGAAGGCCTTCTCTACCAGGGTCTTCACGGTTATTTTCAACCCATAGGGGAAGGTGTGTACAGTGATAGAAGAATATACTGCAAACATAAGACACTAAATTACACCTACTGTAAATTAGAGTAGCCGTTTTCCACCCCACAGCGGTACTTTGGAGTCGATTTGGCATCACGATGTGGATATATCGGTTAAATGATACAAATTACAGATATTGGCAAACCATGCACCTCTCCGTTGTCAAATATACGCTTCAATGCTGATTCTTGGATCTACGTGCGGCATATGATACCTGAATACATCCCTTCTATTGTGGTAGCTAAATTACTGATGTTTGTGCTACCTTCAACACCGCTATAACTACTGGGGACCTGACAGTTCGGTCTATTATTGAAACAATCCAAGGTCCGGGCGTTTCCGCGAGTTCTCAGTTAAAGGTGAATCTGACAAGAGCACGTGGCTTCTGACATTGAATTCCGATATCCTAATTTGGGGAGGAGACATGTCCTCGAACGTCATTGCCTTTATAACCAAATACGAAATGACATTTAATTGTAGTTGATATTTCATACATCAAAACAAATACCTGAGCATTTTTGAAGGGCAAAACCTATGTTGTGTGTAGTGCATGTGCATTCATATAACATATTTACGTCAAATATAGATACAGCGAAACTATCGACTTGATTCGAGAAAAGGGGAGAGTAGATATAGCACCATAGTGCTCATATGTATTCCGTCGAGGTACCCTGGTTAATGAAGTTGACGAGGTGACGATGTATAACGCTGACTACTTGTGTCATGTAGTCATGCCATGACTACTGGTGTCATGCAGTCATGCCATGACAATCTTCTTACGGCTTACGGAATCACGTCAGTGGTGATGAATGACAGCGAGAGTCACTTTGGCAGGGGTAGAACGCCATTCATTCATAAATCAAACAAGCTGTGCACGAAACGCTTATTTCGGAAATCAGAATTCCTCTTTGGCGCGAAGTCTCTGGGAAGGAATCTTGAGGGCAGCGTAAGTTTTTCTTCTTCGACTTGGAGTCTATCTCAAGCCACCAAACAGACTGCTCTTGTATACTGTCGTATACCATGTCTGCACAACGTCTTCACCGCCCAGGCCCACGCTGCCAGACGTGCAGGACAATTGCTAAGCTTTCCCTGTATTAACAAGGATCCGACTCTATTTGAGGATGGATATGAAGACTGCCGGATACGTCTATACACCACGTCATAGCCATTGTTTTCGTGCATCAGTGTCACATAATGTTGCACTAGTACATGATGGCTATGCAATGTACATACATGTGTATATATTCATCGGCTGGCGTCTTTTATCTCCTCTGTATTGGAATGTGAATGTGGATCAGTCAGTCAGAGGGTCAATATTTTCTCATATGATTGTTACACAATCCCGCTCCATGATTGAAAAAACGATTGGTGACAATGATAGCTTAAGTTGATTTTTTTTAATATTTGACATCATTCTCTTCACGGGTGACGTCATTTCTGTATCAGCTATGTTTCAGTATATATTGAAAGTGAGTGCTTCGGAAAATGTAAGAGAAGTGTTTTAATACTAGTTAGGCGTAAACATATTTGTTGAAAAACAGAAATTATCCCATAAAACCACAATTTTAAACTCTGAGTGTAAAACTGTGTTTTCAAACAGAATTACTTTCTCCTTCATAAAAAGAATTGTGTTTTTGTTTGTTTTTAAACATAGACCCCCGGCAGCCCTCTCTTATGTCTCTGTTAGACACATAAAGAAGCCGAGGCATTCTACTTGAGCACAATGCAGAAAACGCAATTGAAGTCTGAACCGACCATAACAGTTATGTATAAATATTTCCTTCCTGTAACCAAACTAATTTGCGCGGAACAATGTGGTACAATGTGTTCTTCTCCCAGCTGATGGGGTAAATGTGAAAGATATACAGATATATTACATGTAACGTGACATTTGTCGGCAAGGTGATATACCAGTGTTCTGATGATGTCTAGAATTTTAGTTTGCTCTATAATGACGAGAATGATGATTATATCGGTAACTTATTATTGTCATTTAATTAATTAACAGTGGGAATACCAAACACACTTCCAATATTATGCTCTTAAGTAGAGTCGAAATTATAGAACTTGACTGTTATACGTGATAAAGTGAAAGCTTCAAAGTACGGAACCCTGCCTCCCTGCGATTACTGCTCGAACGTCAAAATATATTATACAAGTGACATTACTCAGGACAGAAATCTCATAACAACAATCGGTAACTTATTTCGAATGGTTTCCCCTTGACCAGTAATCAAATAACACCCCTCAAAGTACAAGGCATTTGATTCGATGAGTGAATTCGTATATTGTAATATTACATAATACTTGATCCTTGCCTACAAATCGGCTAAACTAACAGACACCTTTATTAATTGGTTTAAAGAAACTCTCCAAAGTCGCTGTGTTGTCAGTTCTAATTCAGTCCCTGTTAGATATCAGTATAAGCATACATCCAGTTCATGTCAACATTGTAGGGCCCACCTTGATAAAGTTCCCCATGTGAGGCTAAAGATTTATCCAGATGCGCCTCTGACGAATCACAGACACACCACTTTCAATAATGACTCTCCAACAAGACGTATGTCAAAACAGGAAGTTGTCGTTCCCTGGGTCATTAAAGCCCCTTATGATCATAAACGACTAATAACATGCGTGTCAGTAATGGTCACTCATTATTCAAACACTCTCAAACCTCTCATGAACACCGTATATGGGCTCTGATACCAAACAAGTGTTTTTCTAATGCAATTATACCGGCAGCTGTCAAATCCAAGATGGCGACCGGAAGAAGCAAGTCACGCTTGTTCTTTGAAGAGCTGTCAAGTTAACCATTCGACGCGTTGCGCTTATTCAATTGGTTGTTCATTTCACCCAGTCGCCTGTGATCTTACCCGAAGGCCACAAAATTCGAAGGCTGGAGATTACATACTATCACTGAATCTACTCCCGGTTAGGGAAAACCTTACTACGTATTTCCTAAGATTCGAAACAGGAAGCATGACCATTTACACTTCAACCCCTTTAATCTAGACTATACCGTTCCCAGTACAACTGTCAAGATTATTAAGTATCCATTCAAACGAAACATTGTTCATTGTATATATGCGGGTGTTTGTATTTGACTAGTTGGTTCCAATTCAAGATTGATCATCATCCTTCGAAAGCACTCACATTACAACCTTGCAGTTCAACAGGTGCAGCCGAAGATATTATTCCTCTGTTACCAATTTTTTTACAAGGAAGGAAAACTCTATTAAACCAAAGCAAATTAAATCATCTACACAAATCTGGCCTTCTTTCGTTGTTTCCGGATCTTCCCGCCAAAAGAAATTATAGGATCGTTGGTAGAATAAAAATTGAAATTGAAACTTCAAAAATATTTTAAAATGATTTCATAACAAATGAAACTTAAAAAAATAAGTCATAGGTTTCTCTAACAAATATATATTTAGGTTACAGACTCGGTTAGAAAAAAAATATTGATTTTAATTTTTTGATTATATTTCACATTTGTGATGTTTTTTTGTCGCGGTATTTCCAAACCATGTTTTTAAAATATCCTCGTCAGCTGTCATGCAAAGGCCGATGCTGGTGGCGCATTACGGAACATAGCGTATTGAGAATACAGACAGTCAGGCTTGTTTAACCTAAACAATAGCAGCATCCATTTGGAGAAGATGTTTATGGTGTTCTCTCAATTATGTATCGGACTTCTAAGGGATCTCTATTCAACCTTGCTGCCAGGGAACATACGTCTTCAGAGGCCCCCTCCGCTGCCCCACTGGCTATGAAGGCGATCCATCTTCTCAGGGCAGTACCTCCGCCGCCAAGATTTTGACTGTACCAAGATGGGATTCCTCCGAGTAAATACCTTGGTTGTTTGTTGTGTTATGCCCCGGGCCTCTCCGCAACCTTTTGGTTTCATTACAAGCAGATATGCAACATTTACTCTCTTGGTAGGTGTGGACAGATTTGTAGAAGCTGTTGTAGCCTCACTGGGGTACACGCGGGATGTGTCAGGAAGTGAGAAGAACTCGAGGATTCAGATTAACAGCTTTGAGTGTTGCCTTCGTGTGATAATAATAATAATAATAATAATAATAATAATAATGTCTGGGCTGCGTGTAGAGGGTGCAAGGGCCCTGAGCTGATGATGAACATAACCAGCCTGACTGTGCCAGGATCACCCCAACCATCAATGTGTTGGATAGACTACAGAAAACTTATGATTCTGTACCTCACGAATGTTTTTTGAAGTCACTGAAATGTTATTGACCTCCCCTAGAGACCACTTGTTTTACTCGTCTTTAATTAATTCCTGGTGATGACGTCGGAACACTTTTCCATTAAAAGATTATTTCAGGGCGATTTTTTTAGTCCTTTGTTTTACTGTTTGTCACAAAATCCTTAAACATTCTGCATGGAAGAGTATAAATACAACATTCTTTGGAATAGGCCCGTTGACAGCCTCGAACCTATCCAGGCCAACAAACCTGATCTTTTCCTTTAAGATAAATCCATGAAATTTCTGTCCCGTTTGATACTAATATGATTGACGAGATTCAGGCAAGGCATGGTAGATATGCGGACTTCGCTTTCGAATTGTCAAGCTAGCATCCCAGATACCAAGTTGTCCGACTACCCATTGTTCTCAGTGCCATAGGTTTGCTACATCCCAATTTGTTGTCTGACATTGGTACAGTATCCGGGTTTGCTTCCCTTCTAACAATCTGGGTATTGCAGAAGGCTGTAGTGTTGGGAGTCTTCAGATTCTCCGAAAAGTTCTAGGTCGGTTCGCGGATTGATTGATTAGTTAGTTGACTCATTATCCATTGATTAATTGATTGTTTGGTTCCACGGCTCGTAACCAAGATTTAGGTTTTTTAAGTATCGTGTTTTTTCTAAGGTCCCTTGGATTTCCAGGGAATACATGGTCACCACTGTGTTGTCGCAGCCCCGGTGACGTGGTTTGTTTATTGCTTATGCTATCAACCAATGGTTGACTGGGCTTCGATATGAGTTAGAATTTACAATACATTAATCGAGATATGTGGACTTATGCTTACGAAGGCATCAAAAACATTGTCTTTCGTTTGTCTTATTACCGTTTATACATACCCCGTCATTCACTTTGAAAAGGAATAGTATATTCAATGTTTGCTGAGCACCACAAGAAAAGGCAATGTTTATATTAGTGTATTGTTTATTCACACGACACACATTGAATTCAGCAATATAGTTCTGTTTATTGCTTGCTTGTTGTTTTAAACCGCGGATGCTGCATCAATCAACAGGGAAAGAGAACGTGTTCCAATGAAAAAATGAAAACATTTCTGACTTGATGGACAGACCGACAAAACTCAAATCACCTAATGGGGAAAATAGCATATTTTTTTATTTAAAAACATACACATAATATGAAAACTAATTGATTCGTTGCATGTCCACTGTAATATATTGCCCTTGTTGATTATCGACGGTTAATAATGTTTTATTAACCAATGGGCTGCACAAACACTCTTCCCAGTTGTCAGTGATTAAAACTAACGGTTCGCAGATCTCTTTGATTTGACGTAATTTGAAACCAGCACCAGTTGGCTAGATATGATGCATCGAGTTGACTGACGTTATTGGATCGCGTGGACTGTTATTAACGTTCACTAATCACATCCCTGGCTCGACGTCATCAGTCATGTCAGTCAATAATGTGTGCTGATGATACTGCCTCACAGACATAATTGAATTTAATATATTGGACAAATTGAACAAACGATGACTTGGTTGATGCATGTCATCGTTTCTCAATTTTGTAGATCCATGCTCATAATGTCAATCACTGGATTGTATGGTCCAGGCGAGTGTGGCGTAAAACAACAATCAAACAAATCCTAATCTCCGACCTATTCTCGGAACATCTAACCAGCATCAAACACATGTATGTTGCAGTTTTAATCATTGAATTAATCGAGCGAGGGAACCTATCGTTTATTTTCAATTCTAGTTAACAGAAACGTCACAAATATCTCAGATTTATCAGTCTATCGCATTGTGATTAGGATTCCAATTATATGCAAAAATGACAACAGAATTCCTTCAATTTACACACATTCAAATTGAAAGAACGTCAACAGAAAAATGGCGACTGCTCTGTCTTCTTATTTGTGAAACCCTAACATGATTAGATCCTGGTGCTTCAATTAGCAGCGAAGCTCAAATGTAATCATGCCATTTCGCCATTATAGTGACTTTGGTTGACCTACAAATCAGCAGACTGAAAAACGTAACTACCGGCACAGAATGCTGATGTCGGTTGGGGTTCAAGGACTGCTTCCAAAACAATTGTTAGCTCCTAGCGCAGTAGAAAGGTTGAGAGCACCACTTGACCGGGAGAGTCTCCGAGCTTTGACATGTGCTTAGGGGAATAGGTTATCAAATAAACATGTTTAGGAGAACACGGATGTCAGCTTGGCACTCTGTGGAAATACGATCACAAATGAAACGAATATTATGATACAGGCATAATGTAGTATATGGTTATGTTTATTCTTTGAATATATGATTGATGAAAGATTGATTTCCTATCAGTATTCACTGCCCATTGTTTAAGTCCTAACATACCAGAAATCATGATGATTGGGGTTATATGTTGGTAAATTAGTTCATGACTTCGGTGATGTTTTATAACACGAAATATCAACTACACTGCCGGACAAAAGAAAATGTACAGATTATGGCTAAAAATGAAACAAACAAGAAATAGTTATTCGAAGGGGATTTTGATATTTATTTTGATAAATCAGTGTTATGTTTTGGATCTGACGTTTCGATTGAGTGAGTGGGTGAGTGAGTGAGTGAGTGAGTGAGTGAGTGAGTGAGTGAGTGAGTGAGAATCGAGGATTTGAACCCGCTAACAGCAGATCCAGGCATTGCTGAGCGACTATGTGATGACTTAAGCTACTTGTCCACCCGTCCATCCTGTTTGAGACAACACAGCTGCAAAAGCTACACGATACATAGATATATCTATAGTCCGTTGTTGGGAGTACAGTGGGGTTTTGGAAACCCTTTAAAAGTTTACCTTTAGAAGTATATATGAGTTTAACATCTGCGAGACCACACCCCATGTTTGAGTGATTATGTCTGTCCACACAGCCATCTGTCTTGATAATCTATCTCCAAGTCCATGTTTACTAAACTCAGGGGCAAAGAATAACCAGTCTCGATTATACGCGGAAACAAATCCCATTTGGCGTAAAAGGCAAAATAGCGGTGAAAATGATATGAGTGGATCATTGTGAACATGTGTGATGACACCAGTTGTTTGCTCGCGATAGTGTAACCTTGTCGTTGCCAAACATTTTCCTTCCCTTTCATTTGTTGTTTTCACAATCTCGTAATACATGGAAATATAGAACCTGGAATACACATGTGCCTTGTACAGCTTCCTGGCTTCATTGGGATCACCATTTTGCCATAGTTATTCCTCTGTGATGATAAGGGTGGATATAGATCCCAGATATATCTTTGTTGTCAAGAGATTTTGTGTCACGCCAGCTAGTTATATCACGGCGTGTCAGATTTACGTGGCAGAGAACCCCAGACGATCACAACTTGAATGAAACACACGAGCACAGGTCTAACCAAGTCCCTGTGCATTGTACCATCGGATCCTGGCGAGTCGAAGAGATACAACTCTGCACCGCGAATTCTGATGCCTAATATCTGGCCACATAACGGTAAATAATAGCACCAGGCAGTCAAGTTTGTCTTCAACGTGTGTTAATCAGGTCCACCGATAGCTCTTTAAGGGCAACTCATCTGATCCCACTATAATGTTTCTATTTTGACGCTGAAAGGTTTGAGCATTAACAACAGCAAATGGATGTATAATAACATAAGACGCGAGCATCTTAATCACAAGACATTTATGAGAGTCTGTTGCCATTCAAAATGTGAGGCAATACACGCACCGACCGTTATCGCATATGCTTTGTCTGTGTCTGACAGTACAGCCCGTGCAGTGTCGCCGAGTGGTATTGGTAATGCGCCCTTCTAGTGGCTACTGCGCTTGTTGACTGGGTTATGTATTAACTTCGTGTTGTGTGGCAAATGTTTAATCTTGACATTTATAACGAAACCTCATTAATCAGGAACACGATCATCCGAAACCCCACTTTCCGCGGGCTAAGTCTTCCTTCGTTCATATGCAGACATATTAGTCCTGACGTTCAATAGTACACATGTAGCACTATGTACTATCTAAACCACCTTCTTTCAGTGTTCATGTAACTATAATTATTATCATAAAGATGATTAATTTAAAAAAAATAATTTAAATGTAATTATCACCCAAATATACTTTACACTATATTTTTTCATTAAATTATGTGCAAATTATAGTTTACGAATGTTTATGAGAGTTAAATAGAGTTTCTTAGTATTTCACCACTGCATACTAGTCTAAACTTCATTTGTATGCCTGAACTCATTTGTTGTTTTCCGGAGATGTTAGTTTTGTTCCACCATGGCAATGGTAGTCTGGATGCTCATATACTTGTATGATATAAGGCTGTACTCGACAACGACCTATTTACATTACCACGTCTTCAATCTCGCTGTTACATTAACAAATACCGACATAAGGTTATACCTTTGGAAGGATATGTTGGAACAGCCTCCCGTTTTCAAACACTTTCCTCAACTATTTCTACTGTCCGGCGTCACCATGATGTGTCATATCGAGGTGCTAGATCGAGGTAAATGAAGCATCTGAATTACTTTCTAAGAACGGACATGTTGCAGTGAAAAACTCTTTAATGTTTAAAATTAAACTCATGTTTCAGGGGTAATGCATATCTTCAACGTTGCTTCTTAAAGCATTTTATATTTTTAAATGATTTACATCGTCTCCGAACGGAAACGAATAAAACGATTTTAGCGGAACCATTTTAGTCCGAAACCAGGCGATGACTGGTGGGAACATCCTCCTCCATTTCTCCGGAAGACATGAATTTCGGGTATTGGTGTAGGTAACGTACACATATACAAAGGGAGAGTACACAATGTTTGCCTTGGAAGTCCCGAGGTGTTATTCCGGACAAATATACTGCACTGTTCAGATCAACATGGTTGATGATATATATACAAGGGCCGTTACACCATACTATTAGTTAATCTACAATATTGTTTAATCCGGACAATTTAACAAGCAATGGTGCCGTCAGGATTAATAAGATTTCACTGTTGGTTTCAGGGCTCGGGGGGACATTGAACGAGCAATGACATAGTGCCAAGCGTAATTTGAATACCCAATTATTCCGCAGAACATGGAATTACGACCAGGATGTTGAACTCATTTTCCAGCGTCCCTGCCAACTCCCCCGCTAACCCGAGTCTTAAGAGCTATGCTTGTAATCATGAAAACATCACGAACATCCCCTCGGCGCCACTCGATGCATAAAGAATGCATTATATAGGAGAATGTGTTTCATTTGTACAATCCGCCATTTCCTACAGAGAGTGTGACAAAAGGTGCACCTCCCGAGTGTGCCGCCATCACTGTGCCTTTATGAAAAAGTATCAAGTGTAGATGTTTTCCCGTGGTAATGAGGATGTATTGCGCGTAGGCCAGAGGTCTGTGATCTGTGCTAGGGGGTATTTGCACGTCGTGGGGCCATTGAGATAAGTGTGGATTCTACGCAGGTTTTTGTTTGATATAAGACCGGTTTTTTCGTGAAGATTAAAACATCAAAGGCGGTCTATTTGTTGCAGATAACATGTTCTATAACCTGGTGCTGATCTATCAGAACGGGAACCTCTTCGACATGCGCCATTTTTAACGACAAGACACCGTAGCAGCATTGTTATATAACAAAACAGTTTACATTGTAGCATTGTGACATAACAAAACATTTTACAGTCTACCAACATTGTGATATAACAAAACAGTTTACACCGTAGCATTGTGAGATAACAAAACATTTTCCAGTATACCAGCATTGTGATATAAGAAAACAGTTAACATTGTAGCATTGTGATATAAGAAAACAGTTAACATTGTAGCATTGTGATATAACAAAACATTGTACACTGCACTAGCATTGTGATATTACAAAACATTTTACAGTGTACTAGCATTGTGATAAAACAAAACAGTTTGCACTGCAGCGTTGTGAGATAGCAAAACAGTTTACACTGTAGCATTGTGATATAACAAAACATTTTACAGGGTATCATCATTGTGATTAAACAAGTGTCAACACTATAAACTTTGATTGCAGAGTTGCTCCCGTTGTCTACTATTCCTGATCTGTCCATACTTGTGCTCGTGGGTATTTCCAAACCCATATAAGGCCCGCATCACTTCCGGGGTTCATCCCACACGCCGTCATATAACTGAAATACTGTTAAATGTGACGTTACACCCGACTCACTGCTGCTTATGGAGGAAAAGGTGTCATATCCCCAGGCATTAAATTCCACCTTTTCCCTTTTCATAAATGGCCTATCAACTTGTGCTTTATTTGCGGACTGCATCTCACCGAGGAGGCTCTTCTTGGTTTGTGGGGAGAAAGATCTGGCATGCAGAGTGCCTGGTTGCAAGGACGTGTGTTTCATATCAATAGCCTCATGCCCTCAATCTACTCAATAAATTGTGAAAATCAATATCCCTGATTTTTTCATCCCGATCAAATTAGTTTTGGAGTCTCCTTTAGAGCGTAAGATCCCGTTTGCCTGACATGATTTAGATATTTACATAATAATCTTGTAAAATATCTGACTTCGCCACGTGCTTGCCATAAAGAAGTATACGCAGGTTTGTTTTCATTGAAGGATGTTAGTTTACCTTTCCTTGAAATAATACAGTATATCTCAGTGTTTAAATAATGAATAATATTGTCATATCAAATTATGTTTGATCTGCCTTAGACATGTAGTTAATGCAAAAGTGTAAGGTAATAGCGTCAGCAATGGCATCGGCAATGGTAGACGTTGCAGTGTTTGTCGTCGTTGGAACACAAAGGACGACAAGCATGCAACCCCATGTTAAACAGATTATATCATCCTCGCTTTGCCAGTGTATTATCTCTTTTAGGATAAATACCCTGGATCCTGTCTCTACCACAGGAGGTTTGGAAAGTGAAGCCATCATCTTTACCTCTCCGCTCAGTATCTCCCCACATATATTGTATCGAACGGTTTTTATAAACCCACACATCTCACCCCATTGTAAACGTTTGTCAATGGGGTAATCAGGAGGCAGACATTTAATCGACATATTGAGATTAAAAGTAATTCGTTTGTTAGTGTCTTGAACGATATTATATCCAAAATGTAACAGTGCTCGCGCTTAATCAGCTCCCAAGAACACGTCTACATAGTTGCATTTTTAAAAATATAATTTGATTTAAAACTTTGAAATATGATTTTTTTGTGTGCACAATACACTGAGAAAATCAATAAAGTCGACTTTTCAAACATTTCAAACATGGTAGGCGTCATGATGTTACAAATTCATTTCTTTCCCCAGACTTCATCTACCAATATATTTTAACACAAAATTACCCAGCCAGGGATCGCTTTTTTACAAACAGTTGCAGGAATGAGTGATGGTTATATTTTCAATTATGTGAAAAACACACTCGGTATACTTTCTTTTGACCATCAGTTTAGATTCGCGAGACTAGGATTACAAAAAGCCAACGACATGTTGGGAATAATCTGATTACCAGTAAGTATCGAACTTTTGACGATGGACTTTCACCACGCACTCAAGAGGAACAGATAATACATCATTCAGAAAATCGAATGAAACGGGTTAAATGATAACAAATATAAACATTGATGTCAACCTATTGATTTGATGACTTACAATTGTATGATCGTGTCTCTTTCTATTAGTTCAGCTTACAAATCGCTTTGAGAATCGCTAAAATGCACCTTTGTATGTATGGAAGTTATTTCACGCTGTTGCGTTTGCAGCATGGTTAATATGTTGAGATATGCACGCAGCTCCGCTTCACAATGTCAGTTAAGAATTGACATTCACTTTGTGTAAGTTCATTGGAGTATGAACCTTTATAGAGTGAGGGCCAAACTGTATGAACGTGGGAGCTTGGTTAATATGTTGAGATTTTGAACGCAGCTCCGCTTCACAATGTCAGTTAAGAATTGACATTCACTTTGTGTGAGTTCATTGGAGTATGAACCTTTATAGAGTGAGGGTCAATCTGTATGAACGTCGGAGCTTGCGTTCACAATGTCAATTCTTATAAATTTTTGTATCACTATTTTGTACCTCCAAGGATCTAGATTTATACGCTTTATTTAGAACGTATGACTTCATGTTTACACTGACAGCCATACAACAACCAGCTGTATCGCGGAAAAAATAGTTCCTCAAAACGAGAGGTGACATGAAAATATGCATGCTCCACATGCTCTACGGGAACAACACATGTATTCAAAATATATCCTCATAAGAAATGTCTGATAAGAACTACCTCGGTAAGTCAGTCACAATGACAGCGAGTCGTAATACATTTACATCAAGTACAAGACGTCAAAATGGCCGACACGATAAACGTGTCGGGAGAGATTTCGGAAGTTGTTCATGAACCTGTGGCGGTACATGTTTTAGTCATCATTGATCAACTGGTCGATCATTGAAAGGTGATTAGAGATGTGTTAATTAGACATGACGTAAATTCATAGATTGCTGTAGACTGTCACTGTCAGCTAAGACATGGATCGAGTCGATACTTCGATAGTGTGGATATGCATTTCTTCGTTTTGTTCACTAAGGTTCGGTCGTAGCGAAGATATTCGTAAACGATCATGCAGTCGAACTCTCTGACGTTGCTCAATTTATACTGAAACGCTGAGTTTAAGATTAAAGGGTCTAAATGATCAGAAAGATCGCTTCTGTATGTATTCGTGCTTCGGAATTCCCATGGTTTTCCCAAGGAATGTAGAATTAGTCCGTCAGTGTTTACGTCATTACAAGAACACGGTCACGTGAAAAACGTATGAATGTCAAATTGTGTCGTTCATGCACTTATGAACGTCAATTTCGCGGTAACATGACTGATCTATCGTCCAATTGAAAAGCCATTTATCGTGTAAACTTCAAATTAAAAAAAATATATATATAGATCGCGTTTGCTGAATCTGTCACACTTTCACCCTGAACTGTCACCGACACCAACGTCCACCACTACTTCAGCCTTTCAACCACTATCACCAAATGTTTGGTTGACTCCGTTGAACGTGACATACCCCGATAGCTCTGTTGAAGATCACTCGTGTTAAATGTGCCGCACATCTCAATTAAAACCCAGTTCCATAAATAATCTCTCTCTCTCTCTCTCTCTCTCTCTCTCTCTCTCTCTCTCTCTCTCTCTCTCTCTCTCTCTCTCTCTCTCTCTCTCTCTCTCTCGTTAGCTTCATCAAGCCAGTGGAAGCCGAATACATATGCATGGCACGGAGTTTGTCAGACCTCGGTTAGTAATAATTCAGTAAATCATGTGAACATAATCATCGTGCCGCAGCGATGCAGAGGGTAGATGAGATAAGTGTTAACTATGAAACTACATATTCTGCAGTTTATTACCATGTATTCATTCTCTCTCTCTCTCTCTCTCTCTCTCTCTCTCTCTCTCTCTCTCTCTCTCTCTCTCTCTCTCTCTGTTTCTAAAGACCTACTATCCGACAACATGTTCAAGTGGGCGGTAAGTAAAGAAACCAGACCAGCATATAAACATACCAGTCTGCATGAATGTCAATCAATATCTGTACTTCTGAACTTCAATACGGTTTTGCCAAGTAAGCCAATTCATAAACCATACGTCAGTACGTCAGTGACCAAGATTACAGTCAAGGTTCTGCCAGAACTTTACCTTCATCAAAGGTGTGGTGATTGTGTCAAACAGTGGGCGACCTGTGGTAATTATGCCCATCTTACCATGGCATGAACACCGCTAACTAAGCTAAAGCGATACCGTAATGAAGACACTGGTGTGGTGGTGTTATTTTCTTTAAACATCATGGTGGCCGCTGGGTGGGGCGCTGCTTGAACCCCTGTCCCAAGGTTGCGCGGGGAATGGTAGATGGGAACTATTCCTGACTAGCCTACAGGTAATAGGGCAGGTGTTTAGAAACATTACAAATGCGTTCTCTCAAACGGATGTAGTCTCGATATCGTAAGAAATCACCGTGGACGTGTTTTGTTCGGCTATTTTAATACATGGTATGGATCTGGCTAACTGAGATAGATGATGTGTGGTCTAATTGTGATGGAGCTTCTCGATGATAAATGATTTAAGAATATTCGTGACAAATCACGAACATTTTTTCTGATACCAATGTAACAAAGGTCCTTCTAACTCGGTTGCCATGTCGTATGTCGTTATATTTTATGAACTTATGACAGAGTATATTATGACGCCTGCCACGTACTAAGAGTATTTTTTTCAAAAATCCATTTTGATGCAATTTGAGGTTTGAAGACTATGAGAACAAATCTAGATTCTAGACCATGAAGCCTAGATATCAGACCATGAAGCCTAGATACCAGACCATGAAACCCAGACCATGAAGTCTAGACCATAAAGCCTAGATACCAGACCGTGAAGCCAAGATACCAGACTGTGATGCCCAGACCATTGAGCCTAGATACCAGACCATGAGGCCTATATACCAGACCATGAGGCCTATATACCAGACCATGAAGCCTAGATACCAGACCATGAAGCCTACATAATAAGATATGAAGCCTAGACACCAGATCATGAATCCTAGATACCAGACTATGAAGCCTATACACCAGACCTTGAAGCCTAGATACCAGACTATGAAGCCTAGATACCAGACCATGAAACCTATACACCAGACCATGAAGCCTAGATACCAGACCATGAAGCCTATACACCAGACCTTGAAGCCTAGATACCAGACCATGAAGCCTATACACCAGACTATGAAGCCTAGATACCAGACCATGAAGCCTATATACCAGACCTTGGAGCCTAGATATCAGACGATGAAGCTTAGATACCAGACCTTGGAGCCTCGATACCACACCATGGAGCCTAGATACCACACGAATGAACCTGGGGCTTATACATTTAGAAAAGAGCAGAAATAAACTTCGAAAGGGCTTTATGTATTTAACTATTTGCTAGTACAGCAATGACAATGATAATCATACGTCGACATCAAACCATGCCAATATGAAATCGACAACTTAATACTGTGTGTTGTTACTATTCGTACAACTAATGTATAACGCTTGTTAAACACTGACTTAATGCCAGTACAGTGAAAACAGGCTGCACATCCAAATGATTAAAAGCCAATCACCTTCTCCCAGCCAGACTAAACAAACACCATTGTTAGAATGAACTTTTTCTTTGGATGGTTTTGCCATCACTTCCCCCATCCATCAAGCTACTAAATCTCTACCGGTCGTGTCTAGTCGCGTGTTATCACTTCCCAAACTGCTCCTCGCTATTGAATGGAAAAAGGCCTACAGTCGCCTACATGCTAAAACAACGACGCTCTTTTCGCAACAGCCCCAGGTAATAAAATGTCAAACAGTCCTACAACGGGAACAGAGACAACACAAAGATAGCTTTGATCTTTTTCTTCTCTGAAAGACATATGGGAAACCATTCTAGCAGAGGCATCGTAATGGTTTACTGGTTGTACGTGCTTCCACTTAAACGTCATACGTTTACAGTTAACCCTTGGTGGAATGTAACTTTTGCTATTCCATACAGTCGAATCTCGTCAATTCCGTATGTATCATTTATGACGATGTAACTTTATTACCAAGGATAAATCCTTATGTGTGCAATGTGAACGGTAAATGTACAGTACAAAGCCTGTTAACGCGTATCTTCAAACATAATTTATCGTATAAGTCTGTGTATAAGTTTATGATACCGAGACATCGTTATATCGGCGCTCAGCTTGTCTGGAACAACAGACATCTCGATGTATATTCTGGTTCCCAGGACTTCGAACTAAAGGTTTCCACTTGTCTCATTATGGTAGTGGCGCGGTAGGCCCAGTCGCCTAAGGCGCCGCAATTCGCTCTGCAGAACCACTTCCCTTGGGCACGCCAGAAACCTTTCATTGTGGGTTCGAATCCCGGTTTGCCCCGATTATGGTTTTCGGTTTGTCAGCACCATACCCATGCCCTTGTTTTTTACCAGAGTGGTAAACGTCCCAGACCTGCATGACTTCAGAATCGAGCTATAAAATCACTGACATTGACAATTAAGTTGTGAACATGTTACAGGTTAACATGAAACTTAAAATGAATACATATAATGTGAAATACCATATTGGACCATTGATTACGTAGAGACACACGATAATGATGTAGTTTTATACACGTCGTTACTTTACGTCTTGCTCACCCACACGTGTCGCTGTGAACGATAAACTTCCACATATCTATCAAAGTCTCAAAATGGTAAAAAATGCCTTAAGCATTAGCATTTCATATATCCAAGTACATGTGACCATGCGTATGTAAAAATCAGTTCCTCGTTGAAAGATGTTTAAGTCTGCGTGTTACACAAGGGCAAATATTTCATTACGGCTCTCATCCGAATCTATGGCTCTTTCGATTCATGATTAGAAAGAAACGGGAACTTTAAGAAGCCCACATGACATCAATTGTTTGTTATGTTAAGAAGGTTGATAGGCTACCAAACATAAACTACATCGGAAGCAATGGCATCCTTCTTAGCTACATTAGCCATGTTGTCACACGGGAGGAACATTTATTTGCTGATTGTGTTCACCCTGGGTCTAGATTATGTCGCATTAATGGCTTTTGGCCGTTCACACATTCTCACTAATCTCGGAGTGTAGACGTTTGATCCGTTGTCCAAGAAAATGACTTCCTTTCTGGGGTCATGGACGAATTTTTCATGTGAAATCGATGGAAATCAGTCTCACAAACCATTTCATTCTCTAGGCTGTCCTTCGTTTCATATATATATATATATATATATATATATATATATATATATATATATATATATATATATATATATATATATATATATATATATATATATATATATATCGTATATATATCGTATATATATCATATATATGTGTGTGTGTATATATATATATGACATATATATATACAAAAATGAGGTAAATGTTCACTCGGTGTAAATGTAATATATAATAAAATAATAAAGTCCACGTTAGTCCATCATCTTCTTTATATCAGATCATATAACTGATATAAAGAAGATGTTTATTATTTTATTATATATATATATATACCAGACTCTGAAGCCTATATACATATATGTAAAAGGTTAAGCGTGATGTCCCTCCAAATGGTAGGAGGTCCAGGGTAACATCATGTTATATAAGGAAAGAGATGAGGCAACTGAAAGGTAGTCAAATAAGTGTTGACGTAAAGGAGACACATGACATTAGATAATCGATGTTAGTTTCTGTATTTAAATATGACTTTGTCACTTTTTAAAGAAAACATTCGTTTTGTCATAAAATTGAAATAAACTGTCTGGTTTGATGGTGGCTAAAAACATATACGAAATGGTCATTCGACGGTGATGTATTTGATACAGATATCCCAGTTGTGTTTTGGACCTAAATTTCCAATGTTTCGGCGACTGTCTTCAGCATTGTTGTAATTTTGGAATTGTTTTGTCAAATCCAATTTTCAAATGTATACTTTCTTTTGCCCGGCATAATTAGTTTAGGATATGTTTGAGGACAATGACTAGTATATATGGAACTGTATATTGAAAGATTCCGTGTTGAATGTGGGGTTACTAAAAGTGATTGTAGACATGTGTAAGTTTTTGTTTTTTCCAATGCAGACAAGAATTTTTTCTCTGTATTGGAATCGTTGTAGCTCCGTAACCTCTGGATATGATATAACGAAAGTGTATTTTACTTATATTTATGCAAGTTATTGTCAACAAACTGTTTATTAAATTCGTGTTAGATATAGAGATGTAATTTGCATTAAATATTTATTTAGACATTAGGCACATTCTGGTTCAAATAGTGATGTCGGCGAAACATCTAGAGCTATATGCACAGCTGTATTTGCTGTATTGGTAATAGGAGAATTCGGTTCGTAAAGGACTGTAACGTAAAAAGAATTCGTTTTGTACAAGTTCATTAATCGACAGCAAATAGGGTATCATATTTCATGGCTTTTGGTAAACCGTTAAAACAGTCTAAAACTTTTGGCGATGATATTTTTGGACAATGTGTGTGATTGAGCGAGAAATGCATGCATTGTCAGTTTGTTCTAAGTGTTTGGGTTTTTTCTTTTAGTTTCACATGAAATGAGTTGTATACATGGAGTCTATTTATGAAAAATGGCATGTATATTTTTAAAGACGTTTTGATTTCTAGCAATGACAAGATATTTCGCCACCATAATAAAAGGGAGACGTACGTTACAGCGAGTACTGAAATTATGATGAATACATGACTTCTTGAATGCTGCACAAACCTTGGCATATAGTTCTACAGCCATGCATGTTCATGTTTTGTTTCAAGAGCATGTCTCTCAAATCTTTCAAATCAGTGATTTTTTTGCATACATCAGACTTGTGAGGCACTTTCCACCAATTGAGACGTGAGTGAGTGGATATTGTTTTTACATCGCTTTTAGCAATATTCCAGCAATATCACGGCGGGGCACACCAGAAATTCCCATGTCGGGAATCGAACCCGGGTCTAAGTCGTGACGAGCGAACGCTTTAACCACTAGGCCCCTAATTGAGACGACCTCTAAACGAAGGTCTTGGTGTTATAAATCTACTGAAGAGAACAATGTAGTCCAAACGATTTTATTTACTGTGTTCCAACGTTTGCCAACATTATAATTACACTGTGGCCTAGATGCGGCTGGAGTTGGGTGCTCCGTATCACTATTTTCCTGTAAACGTTTTCACGCTTTTCCAAATTAAAGGGTATCACAATGCATTTGTCAAAATGAAAGTTCATATCGAAAGTTTTAAAGAGCAACATTCACTTAGAAAATATAAATGATTCATTATTAAAAAGGTATTGTCCCGATTGTTAATCCTTTTTTTCAGGTCGCAGTCATCAAAATAATTTGCATTAAGTGCCTCGAAGGACATTCACTGAACTGATGACCATTCATCACTACAGTCCCGCTCACTTTATTGCAATAAGACCTCTTCATCTATCCTGGCATAACGTGTGTAGCACCCATCCGACTGGAATATGTGTCCACAATGCCAGTCTTCTTCCGTCACACCGTGTTAGATTTCTACGCAGCAGCAGCTCCAGCGCATGCTCAAACGAAGATATATTCTTAACCGGAAGTAAGAATCTGAATTTGCAATGCAGACCTCGTTCGCTCTTTGAAGGCTCCTTGGATTAGCATTCATCACATTGACGAGATCTTCATGAGATCTCTGCGAGGGCCTATGGGCCAAGGATGAATATAGCAGAGTCATCTACATCTGCCGGGTTTCTTGTTCCATTAACGGAGGTATTTGGCATTAATAGCTTGCATTGGAAAGGTCATCGACACTTGTTGGCGTGGCTCGGGCGTGATTATTGTACAGCTTTGTCTTAAATCAGCCGTTGGATTCCGGCCATGGCCATGTTGTGACAAGCTCTGGGAGAGGGACATTACTTGTTGTTAAGTTGAATGATGACAATTTGAAGCTTGGAATTTAAACTGATTCAGAAAATTTGAATTTAATGCAGAATGACAGAATAGTAAATCTATGCTAGAAGATGAAAACATTGATAAAGTGTTATCAAATACACGGTGTCAGGGTAAATGACGTAACATCACGTATCTACATGAATGTCCGGAAAGAGAATTGGTCTTCAGCAACCCATGTTTGCCTGTAATAACAGGCGTATGCTTGTCATGAGAGGCGACTAACGGGATCGGGTGGTCAGGCTCGATGACTTGGTTGATGCATGTCATCGTATCCCAGTTGCAGCGATCAATGCCCATGATGCCCATCACTGGATTGTTTGGTCCACACTCGATTGTTTACAGACCGGCGTCATACAGCTGTAGTATTGCTGAGTGCGGCGTTAAACAACAAACAAACAAACCACCACACAGCACTGCTACACTAAACTGCACTACACTACACTGCACATCACTGTTACACTACACTACACTAAACAGCACTGCTACACTAAACTGCACTACACTACTCTGCACATCACTGTTGCACTACACTACACTTAACAGCACTGCTACACTAAACTGCACTACACTACTCTGCACATCACTGTTGCACTACACTACACTTAACAGCACTGCTACACTAAACTGCACTACACTACTCTGCACATCACTGTTGCACTACACTACACTTAACAGCACTGCTACACTAAACTGCACTACACTACTCTGCACATCACTGTTACACTACACTACACTAAACTGCACTACACTACTCTGCACATCACTGTTACACTACACTACACTAAACTGCACTACACTACTCTGCACATCACTGTTACACTACACTACACTAAACTGCACTACACTACTCTGCACATCACTGTTACACTACACTACACTAAACTGCACTACACTACTCTGCACATCACTGTTACACTACACTACACTAAACTACACTACACTACTCTGCACATCACTGTTACACTACACATCACTAAACTGCACTACACTACTCTGCAAATCACTGTTGCACTACACTACTCTTAACAGCACTGCTACACTAAACTGCACTACACTACTCTGCACATCACTGTTACACTACACTACACTAAACAGCACTGCTACACTAAACTGCACTACACTACTCTGCACATCACTGTTGCACTACACTACACTTAACAGCACTGCTACACTAAACTGCACTACACTACTCTACACATCACTGTTACACTACACTATAGTACACATCACTGTTACACTGCACTACACTACACTACACAACACTACACTACACTACACTACACTACACTACACTACACACCACACCACACCACACCACACCACACCACACCACACCACACCACACCACACCACACCACACCACACCACACCACACCACACCACACCACCACACACCACACCACACCACACCACACCACACCACACTACACTACATTGCGCTGCCCGGCACGGCACGGCGTGGCACAACATTACACCACCATGTGATAGATACACGCTACTACACTTTTAAAAAGCTAAACTTCATTACTACCTTTCACAAAACTACACTCATACTGCACTGTACCACACAATACTACACTGCTCTGCTCCGCACCGCACTGCACCGCACTGCACCGCTCCGCTCCGCACCCCTCTCCGCCACACCGTACCGCACCGCACCATACAACTCCACACGGCATCCAAACGCAACGCAAGCCACTATACAAGACTACAGCACACAGCAAAACACTACACCGTACTCTAACTTACAGTCCCGCCCCGCCCCGCCCCGCCCCGCCCCGCCCCGCCCCGCCCCACACCTCATCTCACAACAGAGCACAACAAAGCAGCACAACACCACACCGCATGGCACCGCACATTTCCACATAACACCATACCCTACCGCAACACACCTCAACACACCACAACGTACCTTCCAATTAAAAAAAATACGATCATAGTATTACTAAAAACAACTTTGTCATACTTTACCATGTCAATATAGGATTTAGGAGAGTCCAGACACTACAGTTCCTCATTTTCTTTCATTTTGGTATACCAACACAAGCACATCTCGGTAGCTGACGCGTGGCTCATAGAACATTTTGAATGCAATTCTGTCTGGGTGATACGTCACATTATATTCTCTCATCCTGTCTAATTATGAACATAAATGACAATAAATGAATAGGTCCTCAACAACCCATGCTTGGCGTAAGAGGCGACTAACGGGACCAGGTGATCTGGCTCGCATGTCATCGTATCCAATTGCGTAGATCGATGCTCAGGATGTCAATCAATGACTTGTCTGCTCCAAATTCGATTATTTACAGACCTCAGTCATATAGCTTGAATATTGCGGCGTTAAACAACAAACAAACATTTGTCACTAGTTTTGATGTCCCCTCTGCTGTTCCAGGTACAATCATCTCGGCCTTCTCTGTGTTATGTGGAGCAAAGACGAGGATAGACAAGCCAATAAAAGCATTCGGATTAAACATCTTGTCAGCACTTCTACAAATGGCATCTTTCATCATCATAGTCGGCTGGGTGTGGAGCATTATCTGGGGGATGAACTTCGTCCAGATCGCAAGTATGTCAGACATCCCGGCTTCATGCACTTCTTGGCGGCAACAGATATATACATATTTACCTCATTTAATAGCGGTAACACTTAACTTTACGTTCATATTAGAACATGATAACTAGATGTATTAATCTTCAAAGTTTTATGGGAGGTTTAGTGGTTATAACATTGGGTCGCTGAGCCGAAGCCCGTGATCGAATCCCAAACATGTCCACCCTCAACGCCCGACCCCCATGCCTCCACATTGCTGGGATATTGCTGAAGGCGGCGTGACACATCCTTCATTACTCGCGTACTCCTGTGATTGTGAGGGGCAGTAGGGCATTTTGGGGGTCGGTGATATTGCTGGAGAACTGCCAAAAGCGGCGTAAAACCGTGGGTATCCGGGGACAGACTAGGTCCCAACACCCGATACTCATAATTGGCGGCCATAATGGGGGTCGGGACCTGGGGTGAAGCGGGGAGATCGCTGATCATGATATCAGTTTCTGGGTGCCTGTCCCTTACTTGATTATTTCTCAGGTCGCTTGGTAGACATGGGCCACAAAACAACACTCGACAGCTAGTAAGCAGGGGCCATGCCTGTCTTGTTACCGTGATAGGAAACATACTTATCGACAACCCTCTGTGTCCTGGAGATCAATAATGTATTTTGTTGTTGTTTGTGGTTGAGGGTATGTGTTAATATTCATTTCTGTGGTTATGTCTAATCTGTGACTAGTTAGAATGCATTTTGAAATATTATAGTAAATTTAGACATAGCGTGGAAACACGTAGTACCTGCGTAGATATGAACAACCGTTTCCCATAGTTTGTTTCATGTAATATACATGTCGTTCTGTAAATAGACGTTTTTTGTTATTGATGTTCCATGTGTGCAGATAAACACCATAGTGTATCCTTTTACTGTGAAACATCGTTAACCAGAACTCCTCGACAAAAGTGTTGTTTCAACTTAACCTACTCAATTTTCCAATCATCTTGATTTTGCTTTCTTTGCTCAGAAGATGAATCTAAGGAGAAGGATGGAAGAGAAACCACAATGGTTTAAAGGAACCTGTAATTTGTAGCCGAAAGATGTAGGTGTATGTCCCTTTAAGACCAAGCATGTCCTGACTAACGAACTCTTTAGCGATCTATTACCGACCCACGCGGGCTCCCAGCTGGGGAGACGATGCATACTTCCTCTTCATCTTCTGGTGACAGAACAACACGTGTGGCTTAACAAGATTGGCATTCGTTTTATCTTACAGTTTTCTTTAGCACATAGGGCTTATTTGTGTTCCCGTTATACCTTAGCAAGGTAGGAGAAATCGGTTTAATGATTCGGCATATTCTGACGTAACGTGAGTGAGTGAGTTAAAGTTTAACGTCACATCGTCAATATTTCAGCCATATCGTGACGAACCTGACGTAACGAAACGCCCGCTTCACATATGCCAACATTCCTTTGCCCTGCTGTATTATTTTTGCCGACATTATTTTTTGTCTCCAGAGTATTACTCTTGCTGTGAATAAAACATGTTGTGCTTTAAAGTGTAGTCAGGTAGTGTAATGATTCAGTTAGTGATTGAGTGAGTCGGGTTTAACGCCGCTTTGAACAGTATTTCAGTTATATCGAGCCGTGTCAGCTACATTTGTGAGGAAAGCCCGAAGTGATGCAGATATACTACTACTTTGATGAAACCCACGAGCGCGGATGTGGTGCTGACAAACCAAGAAACAGGACCAGCGAATTCCGGCACCTCAGTCAACTGGGCCACTCTTTTGTGCCCCGTCTAATGGTTAAAACGTTGGCTCGTCAAGTTCTTGTTCAGTGTCGTCACACAGTTGGAAGCACTTGGAATGAATTAAATAATATATTTTAACTATTTTTACTCCGACTGAGTTGAGCTTGCATAGGCAGTTTTCATCTGTGTACATCTCCTGATTTCGGCATGGAGATTTTGGAAGTTGATGTATTCATGTCCCTCGACATGAAGTTTTATTTTAGTCTCATGCACTATTCTTTGTAATTTTGAGTGTGTGGTTTTACGCCGCGTTTCGAAATCGCCACGCAATATCATGGCAGGAGACACCAGAGATGGGCTTCGAACATATTCCAATGTGGGAAATCCAATCCTCAAGGCTTCGGGACCGAGGTTAACCTCCATGTTCATTACATACAACACAAGGGACATTTAACATTCCCGACAAGATTCTAAATCTTTGACATAAACTGCAATACATTTTTAACTGATAGTGTTCGTGAAACTCGGCACGTAATGCCTGTCAGGTATATAACTATCAACTCGATCTTCGGGTTAGTGTGATGACAGTGTAGTAACAAGGTGGTATTTATCGTCAGTTAACGTAAACTTTCTTCCATTTGTCAACCTCATAAATACCCGAGAACATCAGGTCTTTCAAGCCAATGAACAGCATTCAGTCACTTTGTAATGGCAGTTGAGCCGCTTACATGTACCAGACTCCTTCTTCCACGATATATTATGATAACAACACTGTAGGTCATGTTCTGTCATGTGGTAGTAGAAGTAGTAGTAGTAGTAGTAGTAGTAGTAGTAGTAGTAGTAGTGGTAGTCGTAGTAGTAGTAGTAGTAGTAGTAGTAGTGGTAGTAGTAGTGGTGGTAGTAGTAGTGGTAGTCGTAGTAATAGTAGTAGTAGTGGTAGTAGTAGTGGTGGTAGTACTAGTGGTTGTAGTAGTAGTAGTTGTTGTTGTAGTAATAGTAGTTGTAGTAATAGTAGTAGTAGCAGTAGTGGATTTTGGTAAATTCCAATTGCATTCTCACACCCTGGGAAGTATACAGCCCACGCTGCCCTTTAGACACCGGAAGATTTGCTTCCGCATTACCCTTTCATCCTGTCGGGTACAGTTTCGCTGTTGGTGAACAGAGGAAAGTTTCGAACCAATTCACTTGTCCAGCTCACCATCCACCTACACTCCGCCATCAACATTGCTGTGAACTGTGAGACTAGCACAAGATCACGGTACGTTTGCCTCTACCATAGACACGTGCTCGTGGATTTCACCAATCCAGTGGATTTCATAATGATGTCAACCAAGGTCACACGCCCACTCGCTCAGTCTGTCTGCTTCCCCATGTGGGAGATTTAATCCCCACAACTCTATTTTCAACTAACAATTGCATGTATGTTTGATCCGGAATGCTGAGTACTTCCGAACTGTATTTTAGCATTCCTCTGCGAATTTCTCAACCGGTTTTCTTAGTGTGTTGTGGTGTGAAGTGTGACTAATAGAATGTATAGTTTAAAATATGTTTTTTTCTGTGTCGAAAAAGAACTTATGTGCCCTCTAGAATATCAAATCCGCCAGTGTTCTAGAGAATTATCATTTTCCTTTAGCATGTTTGCTTTGACACATGTACCCGATCTGAGCTGTCTTTTATTTGATTTCGTAGTACATGTTTTTTTTCAAATTATATTCTGTTCACAAGCTTTATATCCATATATGTTTAGATCAGTTTCACATAGTGTCATTAGTTTTCAATACTTCCGTTTCCAGTGGCATCGGGCGAATCCCAAAGGATACCTTACTATGTCAGAAGGCAAAGCAGTGTAGAGTGATCTGCCCTTTGTGACCTTTCTTCACATGCACTGACCTATCGTCGGTGGCACGCGAGTGCCATCTTGTTATGCCGAGACGTCAAGAAAAGCCAACCAGAGTTTGAGAAAGAGGGAAATAACTTAGATTACACTCAGGAATGCGTGGATACAGGCCCCTCTGTTACACTCGGTTGCTGAAGGATTTAATTATCTTCTGCAGAAGCGTCTGTCGCTGGCATGTGTGGTGTCCTTTGTTGAGTGTATCGAGTCACGTGATCAGCAACTCGGCAGAACTCGGGTGTTTCCGATATTTTGCGAAATGTATGTCAATATTATTTTGAACATTTTCAAACGCCGTGACATTCATTTTAATCATGTTCTGTGTGATTCTCCGCCAGAGTGGTTTATATTCATATGTAATGTTGTCATGTTAGCTGGACGATAACATTTATTGTTTTGTTACGAGATCGTACTGAAACGCCATTCATATTAGGATTGTATGATCATAGATGATATTATTCTTCACACGATTGATTGTAAATTTGGTGCAATATTCATCTCTAAAATATTTCATTGAGCAAAAGAACGGTTTGATTTATTTTAATCTCCCTTTCTTAGTCTGAACAGCATCCGATTAGCATTGCAAGGATACACGTCGACACATATAGATTGTGACCTCGTTTGCTAAGATCATTTATTCCTCACAAAAAGTTAATAAGGTAAGGATCCCCTACTACCCGTCGTAATATTGCAGAATAATTACTAAAAGCCCACCTCATTTCGTCTCACACGTTTTGATAAATCATTCTTTCGGTTAAACAGTGTGTCTTGTTTAAATATGTAATAATTAAGTTACACAAAAGAACGACTTCAAATGCGTAATAGATGATATTGAAAATAAAACCGAAAACAAAGATAATTATAGGTATCTCACACATTTGTTTCCATACTACTTAAAATGAAGCTGAAGTGACAATATTTGTCCCTGTTCTGGAGCACTGCCATGAAATACATGTAGGAGTCAGACCCATAGCTGGCTTCACATCCGTAGCTTGTC
The DNA here is from genome assembly GCF_022045235.1 of Haliotis cracherodii. Classification (NCBI taxonomy): domain Eukaryota; kingdom Metazoa; phylum Mollusca; class Gastropoda; order Lepetellida; family Haliotidae; genus Haliotis; species Haliotis cracherodii. The sequence goes on along the minus strand of NW_027266308.1, from coordinate 15,424,253 downwards.
TCATCCCTGACAAAATGTATGCTCGAGTTATCATATGACGTAATGTTGGTGCAATGTCATCAGGGACATGTATTCATGTCTTTCGTTCTGTGCCCCTCCATCTGAGCCTTTGGACACCCTTTACTATTGCTGGGGTCATTTCAGGGTTAGGAAGATCATTATTCAAACTTCTTCATTATTCACTGCGTTACATAATGTAATAATATGCTACTCAAAATAAGTTAAAGAAATCACAAAATTGGACGGCTGCGTGTTGCGATGCCCACCAACCATGACAGATTAACGATAGTGTTTGAAAAGAAAATCGGATGTTCTTTAACTTCTTTTGATTAGTTAATTTCATCAAACTGTAAATATGCCACAATCTTGAGTCCTTCCTTGTATCTGGGTCTAAAATATTTATTCAATTGTGTTGTTATTCAAGTACGTAATTATTCGCATCAAAGATATTGGATAGTTGTAGTTCGTACTTGATCAAAACTGGCAGCTTTTGACGTTGTCGCCTGTTCATAATGAAGGTTAAGATGAGGTATTTCATTAGCATTCTTGGTTGGTTCGAATCTTTGGTCTGCGGGCGCAACGCTGTTCGTCGGTTTCATCAGTGTGGACGTACACAGTTGGTGTCACTATCTCCTTCTCTCCCACTTTAAAGAGAAAGTGTTCTCGTTGGTCTGGCACCCTTTTCCAGTCTAGGTATTGACGTGTTCAGTGCCATGTGTGATTATAGCCTTGAGGTAATCATTAAATAGCTATGAGAATTATATACATAAATAATATATCAGACAACAGAAGTGGTGTTTCAACAACTTGAATCCAACCTGCTAGGGCCGCCAATTCCACATGGACCTAGTGCCCTCATCATAAATAACTCATCCATTCAGTGTTGTATACAACAGAAATCGATACCTTTAACCTTCAGGCACTTGACTTTCTGGTTAGATGTGCAATAATGCGACAAGAGTTGTTTCCCTTTTTTTTTTTTAAAGCAATTTTTCAAACGTAGAATCTGTTTATTCGATTTTTCTGGTTCGTTTTATGGATAAACCATTTTGAAGTTTTGTTATTGACCTTTATTGGATCTATTTATAGAAAACTGGAAAATATTTGTTGAGATACCGGTATTGAAGGTAAATATGTATTTCCTAGCATATTTATAATTAATAAATGCCATATAAAGTCAATTAGAATCATTCGTTTCAGAAAAAAAACATTTGGAAACGATCAATTTGGGGTGGCCTTTCCGAGTTCGCCTGATTCGTGTCAGGTGATTGTGAAGTTTGTCTTCTGTGAAATAGTGATGTCTGCACTACGAAACAACCGTTTATCATGTGTAACGTTATGATAGATATTCATTTTGGGGAATATGGTAGTTTTCATATAACTCTCATCTGATTTCCAAACAGTATTTTCTGTATCTCTATTGATCCTAGTCCTTTATCAGTCATGACATTGCCCTTTTTATGCGTTTAAAACTGTTTGTATATTTTGAATTTATTTCATAACTGTCCATTGCATTTTGTATATTCCTTGTTTATTTGATGTCTGTATACATTTTTGCGTGACGGTCCACGGGACCTAATCATGTAGAATGTATTATGTAAATTAAAATAGTGATTCGATACATGCTGGTCTTGATTTAACAAAGCACTGGAATCTTATTACACCGAACTATTTAAAACACAAATATCCTATAATCCAAGCTCGGAACACTAAACAAGCATTACGACTTTATACCATCAATGTTAGTGACTGGGCTGGTGACATTTTCCGTTAAACTTAATGGTACACTCGTAATGGTTTTACTTTATAGGTTAAAGTTAATGGTACACTCGTAATGGTTTTACTTTATAGGTTCAACTTAATGGTACACTCGTAATGGTTTTACTTGAAAGGTTAAACTTAATGGTACACTGGTAATGGTTTTACTTTATAGGTTGAACTTAATGGTACACTGGTAATGGTTTTACTTGATAGGTTAAACTTAATGGTACACTCGTAATGGTTTTACTTGAAAGGTTACACTTAATGGTACACTGGTAATGGTTTTACTTGATAGGTTAAACTTAATGGTACACTCGTAATGGTTTTACTTTATAGGTTCAACTTAATGGTACACTGGTAATGGTTTTACTTGATAGGTTCAACTTAATGGTGCACTCGTTATGGTTTTGCTTGATATGTTAAACTTAATGGTACACTCGTTATGGTTTTACTTGATAGGTTAAACTTAATGGTACACTCGTAATGGTTTTACTTGATAGGTTACACAAAATGGTACACTCGAAATGATTTTACTGGATAGGTTACACTTAATGGTACACTGGTAATGGTTTTACTTGATAGGTTAAACTTAATGGTACACTCGTAATGATTTTACTTTTTAGGTTGAACTTAATGGTACACTCGTAATGGTTTTACTTGATAGGTTCAACTTAATGGTACACTGGTAATGGTTTTACTTGATAGGTTCAACTTAATGGTACACTCGTAATGGTTTTACTTGATAGGTTAAACTTAATGGTACACTCGTAATGGTTTTACTTGATAGGTTAAACTTAATGGTACACTGGTAACGGGTTTACTGGATAGGTTACACTTAATGGTACACTCGTAATGGTTTTACTTGATAGGTTACACTTAATGGTACACTCGTAATGGGTTTACTCCATAAGTTTCACTTAATGGTACACTCGGAATGGTTTTACTTGATAGGTTACACTTAATGGTACACTCGTAATGGTTTTACTTGATAGGTTAAACTTAATGGTACACTCGTAGTGGTTTACTTCATAAGTTAAACTTAATGGTACACTCGTAATGGTTTTACTTGATAGGTTACACTAAATGGTACACTCGAAATGATTTTACTGGATAGGTTACACTTAATGGTACACTCGTAATGATTTTACTTGATAGGTTAAACTTAATGGTACACTCGTAATGATTTTACTGGATAAGTTACACTTAATGGTACACACGTAATTGTTTTACTTGATAGGTTAAACTTAATGGTACACTCGTAATGGTTTTACTTGATAGGTTAAACTTAATGGTACACTCGTAATGATTTTACTGGATAAGTTACACTTAATGGTACACTCGTAATTGTTTTACTTGATAGGTTACACTTAATGGTACACTCGTAATGGTTCTACTTGATAGGTTAAACTTAATGGTACACTCGTTATGGTTTTACTTTATAGGTTAAACTTAATCGTAAACATGAAATGGTTCTACTTGATAGGTTAAACTTAATGGTACGTTTGTAATGTTCTTGTTGGGTAAATGAAACGCAATGGTAATGTTTGCTTGCTGAGATAAAGTCAATGAGAATTTGCAATGTTTTCTCTTGTTAAGTGAAATAATATTTTGTAATGGGATTGCTTGATATGTTACAAATAATAGTAAGTTTGTGATGGTCATGTGTGATAACTAACACCCGATGGTATGTTTGTGATGGTCTTGTTTGATAAGTTACACATAATGGTATGTTAGTGAGTTGATGAAATGTTATTTATTGGTCAAATGTGATATCTTTGAGTTTGGTGTATTTGTTTGATGGTATTGAAATAGCTGAAGTTTTAATTCGTGAACTCAACAACAAATCAATAAATATCAAATATTACAATAATTATATTTTGCATGCATGGGTTCTGTATTGTGAATGTCATCATTTATTTAATTATTTATCGACCATCAACTTTGTATTTGGCATTACATCTACAACTGTCACACAAATGTCGTGTAAAATGTCTTTTGGTCTTGACGTTGACGATTTTTTTATGTTTATGTCATATTCGTATTTTACATATAACGTGATTGTGACGAGCGGCGGAGTATTTCAGAAAATAAAAGCTTCAAATCTTTATTTTGTTGTCAATACCTTTGGTATATTCATATTCCAATATCTATAACAAGACCCCAGACAAATTGGAGATAGATTCAAGAATCTACACTCCCGTTATATCTACATTTATGACACCGATGCTCCTGATTCATGTACCTACACTCACCGAATCCCCAAAGTGATAACACCAGGTGTTCCTGCTTCTAGAACCTACACTCACCTAGTGCCTAATGTGATAACACCAGGTGTTCCTGATTCACGTACCTACACTCACATAATGACTAACGTGATAACACAAGGTGCTCCTGATTCATGTACCTACACTCACCGAATCCCCAACGTGATAACACCAGGTGTTCCTGCTTCTAGAACCTACACTCACCTAGTGCCTAATGTGATAACACCAGGTGTTCCTGATTCACGTACCTACACTCACATAATGACTAACGTGATAACACAAGGTGCTCCTGATTCATGTACCTACACTCACCGAATCCCCAACGTGATAACACCAGGTGTTCCTGCTTCTAGAACCTACACTCACCTAGTGCCTAATGTGATAACACCAGGTGTTCCTGATTCACGTACCTACACTCACATAATGACTAACGTGATAACACAAGGTGCTCCTGATTCATGTACCTACACTCACGTTATGCCCAACGTGACAACACCAGGTGTTCCTGCTTCTAGAACCTACACTCACCTAGTGCCTAATGTGATAACACCAGGTGTTCCTGATTCATGTACCTACACTCACATAATGTCTAACGTGATAACATCAGGTGTTCCTGATTCATGTACCTACACTCACCGAATGCCTAGCGTGATAACACCAGGTGATTCAAGAACCTCCACTGACGTAATATACATATTGATAACAGCAGGGATTGGTGATTCAAGAACCTACACTCACGTTATGCTAAACGTGATAACACCAGGTGTTCGTGATTCAAAAACCTCCACTGACGTAATGCCTTATGTGATAACACCAGGTGTTCCTGATTCAAGAACCTACACTCACGTCATACCTAATGGGATAACACCAGGTGTTCCTGATTCAAGAACCTCCACTGACGTAATATCCACAGTGATAACACCAGAGGTTCCCAATTCAAGAACCGACACTCAAGTAATACCTAATGTGATAACACCAGGTGTTCCTGATTCAAGAACCTACACTCACGTAATGCCTAATGTGATAACACCAGGGATGGGTGATTCAAGAATCTACACTCACGTAATGCCTAACATGATAACACCAGGTGTTCCTGATTCAAGAACCTACGCTCACGTAATGCCTAATGTCATAACACCAGGTGTTCCTGATTCAAGAACCTACACTCACGTAATGCCTAATGTGATAACACCAGGGATGGGTGATTCAAGAATCTACTATCACGTAATGCCTAACGTGATAACACCAGGTGTTCTGATTCAAGAACCTACGTTCACGTAATGCCTAATGTGATAACACCAGGTGTTCCTGATTCAAGAACCTACACTCACGTAATGCCTAATGTGATAACACCAGGGATGGCTGATTCAAGAACCTCCACTGACGTAATATCCACAGTGATAACACCAGAGGTTCCCAATTCAAGAACCGACACTCAAGTAATACCTAATGTGATAACACCAGGTGTTCCTGATCCATGTACCTACGCTCACGTAATGCCTTATGTGATAACACCAGGTGTTCGTGATTCAAAAACCTCCACTGATGTAATACCTAATGTGATAACACCAGGTGTTCCTGATTCAAGAACCGACACTCAAGTAATGCCTAATGTGATAACACCAGGTGTTCCTGATTCAAGAACCTACACTCACGTAATACCTAATGTGATAACACCAGGGATGGCTTATTCAAGAACATACACTCACGTAATGCCTAATGTGATAACACCAGGTGTTTCTGATTCAAGAACCTACACTCACGTAATACCTAATGTGATAACACCAGGGATGGCTTATTCAAGAACCTACACTCACGTAATGCCTAATGTGATAACACCAGGTGTTCCTTATTCAAGAATGTACACTCAAGTAATGCCTAATGTGATAACACCAGGTGTTCCTGATTCAAGAACCTACACTCACGTAATGCCTAACATGATAACACCAGGTGTTCCTGCTTCAAGAACCTACACTAACGTAATACCTAATGTGATAACACCAGGTGTTCCTGATTCAAGAACCTACACTCACGTAATGCCTAACGTGATAACACCAGGGATGGCTTATTCAAGAACCTACACTCACGTAATGCCTAACGTGATAACACCAGGTGTTCCTGATCCATGTACCTACACTCACGTAATACCTAATGTGATAACACCAGGTGTTCCTGATTCAAGAACCTACACTCACGTGATACCTAATGTGATAACACCAGGGATGGGTGATTCAAGAACCGACACTTACGTAATGCCTAATGTGATAACACCAGGTGTTCCTGATCCATGTACCTACACTCACGTAATGCCTAATGTGATAACACCAGGGATGGGTGATTCAAGAACCTACACTCACGTAATGCCTAATGTGATAACTCTAGGGATTGGTGATTCAAGACCAAACACTCACGTTCTGCCTACAGTGTGACATAGAAGTCCTACCCCTGACCTTTCCCTCTATGGCAGCAGAGATTCGTCGCTTCATATGCGTGCTCGGATCCAATGATCGTGGAATAAAATCCAAGGTTCGGCTCGATTACAAGCTCTTGTTTGTGGTGAACGTCTTAGGCTTGCTTTCTTGGGTTCTTTCCGACCACACTAAGCCGACAAGCACGAATACAACTGATATGCTATTCAAAGCGCTGTTAAAAACAGAATTCACTGTCAGGTTAAGCTTTAGACGTCTGACAATTGTGAGTTTACAAAAAGAAAATCAGTCTTTTGCTTTCTTGAGCGATTGTATGGTATATCATCAGTGCCAAAACAGCATTCACACGTGCGATTTCACAAGACACGAAATACCAATTGGATTTGCATGATGTATGCATGGTTTGTGAGCGAGGCGTATCCGCTGCATGTACACCCCTTTTCGTGACAGAGCCCCCGTGATTTCATCATATCATCCCGGCTCGGTCGTTATCCAACAGTTGATGCACCAGGGAGGATAACTCCTGAAGGATTGTCGAATCCACGCTGCCTTTTCCACTCCTTATTGTTACCATGGCTGTACGAAGAGTTTTAAAATATGCATTGTCCCGCAGTTAGTAGTGAGTCACAACAGGGTATCACGTGAAAGGGCTTCAGGCATCCCATGTGTCGCATCGAACACAGGGACTTGCTTTCAGTGGCGAATGAAGGCTTTAACGATAAGGATAGGCGGGGTCTCTTGGACTCCCTGAACATTTTTTTTATTTTGTTTGTTACAGCAATATTCCAGTTATTTGACGGCGGTCTGTAAATGATCGACTCTGGACAATCACTTGATTGACATAATGAGCACTGATCTGCGCAATTGGGATACTATGACATACTAAGTCAGAGAGCCTGACCACCCGATCCCAAAAGTCGCCTCTTACGACAAGCACGAGCTGTTGAATACCTATTCTAGCCCGGATCTTCACAGGTGTTCAGTGAATGTGGTCGCCCTGCCTACCACACTCTTAGAAGAATGCACGCAACGAAGCATGAGTTATTGAATATCTATTCTAACCCGATGCCATTTATGAAAAATGAGTAAATGAACTTGATCTTTCAATTGTCAAGACAGAAAATCATATGCAGCAAAAACATGTATGAATTATGTGTGAAAGGAAATTGAGAATTGTTTTTCTAGATTCTACTAGAATGAAATAAATAGAAGAAAATTATGGAAGATGGATCTTTACTACAGACAGACAAGAATGGAAGGAAAATCATTCATAAAACTTATCTGATGGCAACAAAACTGTGATCCTTGTTCTGGAGTATAAGATAATTTCTTCTTTAGCAAAATTAGTGAGGAAATCGTAAGTGGCTTCATTGCCGAACTCTGTTAACTACCACTGGCTCCGCCTGTCTACCTTAAGCTTATACCAGCCGTACATCACAGGCTGCGCCACTCCACTGTTACTACATGTCCATCTACTCAACTGTATCAGAACCACCTCATACCTGTATGTATGCTTATCTGCCATACTCTGTACATCTGCATCACTTGTTTGATGACGGTGATAGAACCTAAACTGAAACGTTGCCCCTAAGAAGGTATTTTCTTTATAATAATTGAAATATGTGTGCAGTGTAATCTTTGTGAATGAGGAGAAATATTTGGGAGTTATTTTTCGTTAAGGTGGTCTCCCTATGACGCTGTTGTGAGCGAAGCAATGGTGTACCAGATTTTTCTCTATTTACAAGCATCATCTTATGGCACGGCGTATTTAGTTGTTTAAATTCCTTACAATTTTGTTTGTTTTAATGTTTATTAACATGTTAAACCAATATTCTAACAGTGATGCGATTGTGAATGTCATGGAAATATGGACAAGTACTTACAGATTGAGTGAGTGAGTTTTATCTCGCTTAATTGACGAAGTAAACCACGCGTTACGTGAACTAGTGAAACTAGTGGAATATCCGTTCCAATATGGATTCCTCTCAGAGTTGGTTAAATTATGACCTGTGGAACAGAGGTCAGCCGAATGAGTCTGATGTTCGCAACCTCCGTTTGCCAGCAACATGTAGTTTTAATGATTATTTATAAATACCACATTGTGATGAATCACCTTCGGATAGCCTGGCACGTGGATGTTGAACTCATTTAATTAATATTCATGTTACCTAATGAACTCAGGGGACACGGTCGGCTCTTCGCCGAGGGGAGTTGCGTCCGTTAAGAGTGTCAGCATCCCGTGGGTTCGAATCCACTATCAGCCCTGATTATGATCCTTTGTTTGTCCGCACCATAGCAATAAGGTTGTACACGTTTAATATCTTGATAAAATCCATGAACACAGACATGGTGCTTCAAGACAAGACAGGGCATTGTTGCCCTGTTGGTTGTCCGGTGGTATTCGAGTTGCATCCTACAGGCATCTCAGCATAACATGATCGAAGGTTCGAATCCTATATTCACCCTGGTTATGAGCTTTGGTTTTTCTGCTGCATGTACCCCTGCTCGTGGGATTCACCAAAGAGTAAGACCTGCCTATTTTCCGGCTGTCCTCCTTTATGAAGGCTACACGCCGCCATACAACTGTAATTACTGCTGAGAGCGTCATTATACTTCTACTAGGCCAGTACCACTCTTTGGTGTTGGTGGTATGTTTAGCCCAAAGAACAAAACACACGTCTTTTATAGAACATGGGAAAGGTTTATTTTCAAAACATGTAGATTTCATTAGCAATAGATTTCCCCGTGGATGACACGAGATACAGTGCACCGAACACACTTGATAGGGATCGCTTGATAACGGGATTATAATGCTTCAATGTTACATTCATTTGTATCTATTACTGGTGTCATTTTTTATTTTATTTTTTATAAAGTTAAAATTGTTGCTCCAGTTCCTACAGATGTGACAGTTCATCCCCCCCCCCCCCCCCCCCCCAAACAATGAGGATGCAGACAGATATCTAACAGTATCAACATACATGTCATACTTTCTGTCACATAGTATTTACTTCACAGTTGATGGGAATGTATATTGAAAATATGGATTTATGAACATATTGGATAAATGGATAAATACATACACCTGTGTCACGTTTGAATGACGTCAATACCAGTGGCGAAAATGACAGTCCTATCAAAATATAATATAAATACATGTTATCGATCAACGTGTTTCTAATAGAATTATAATCCGCGTCTTTTTCATTCTGCCACAAATAGTATCCCAAACACGTATGACAGTTCTGAAAAATACGTCTGTCCCTTGGAGGTATGTGTAAGTTCATGAAGGCGTTCTCGCTGTTGACATTTTCAATGAAGGATATTAAAAATATGATCGAGTCCTTTCAAATATTCAGGTAAGACTTAAATGGAATCCCCCGTGGGGTTTCCCGGTCAGAACTGATCCCCATTCACCCTTGCTTGTCGCCAGAGCCGACGAATGAGGATTGGGTCATCAGGCACCGTGACTTGGCTGATTAAGTTTAATCTTACCCCTAAAGTGTTGCTCGTTACTCATGCTTCAGTCATCGGTTCGAGTGGCACAGACAATATTATTCACAGACCGTCGTGTTGGAGCTGGTACATTGCTGACTTCTGCGTTAAACAACGCTCACTCACTCACTCTAAATGGGGCACATAAGGTCGACACTTTTGTCCCAACGGTCATAATCAAACCAACTATCATTGGATCCTGGCACAACCGATGGACATAACGTGTGCCATATATTAAACATTAAGCTACTACTGCCAATCCCATGGAATGATATGCCAACACCAACGAATACGGGTGTTCGTTCTCTTAGGGCCGAGAGAGACACGGTCGTCAAAGACGACGTTTGCTGTAGAGAATTGCGTCCCTTAGGCATCACAGAGCCCTACGATCGTTTTGTTCGAATCCCAGATTTACCGTAAATACTCGTCCTTGAACGCGACCAATCGTAATCTTGACGGAATCCTACCGCGATCAACACATCACAGTTGTTTCTCGGTCTGTTCGCAATTAATGTAAAATGTACTGACTAGGCATGTATTTCTTTATCAGCAACATGGCTGCATGTTTTAAAATGGGACGTTACACTACCAATATATTGTCTGGCAATACAACTCTTTTGTAACAACAAATATTCTGTTATGAATAGAAAATAAACAAATACAATCTACAGAACATCCCATCTTACGTACATTACTGTACACACCTTCTGAAATATGTCAGTATAAAAACACGTATAACAATCGACTTCGTATCCTTGACATATATTAATGTAAAACACAGATAGAGTTTTGTTTGAAATGGGTCAGTGCATCGTTTGGCAGTTCTGCTTTCCATAGTGATTAGATGGAATGGACTAGATCTCAAAACCGCAGTCGTATTTCAGCCGTTGTATTCTTCTTTGGAACATGATAAGCTCCATGCTTACATTCACACTTGTAATACAGCTTCGAGCATGGACACCAATTGTGCAGTCTGTTTCTTTATGCAAATAAATTATATTTCTTCTCGGAATTGCAAATTCAAAACAAGGTAATTTCGCCGAGAAGTTTAACTTTAGGTATATCGAAGACCTGTTATATTCAATAATGGTGAACTAGTCAATTCCCTTCCATTGAGCGAGAAATAAAAGAAACCAGAGACACCGCCTCATTTGTTTCATATTGATATCTGTGTATTTAGATTTAGAGTGCCAAAAAATATCAATAAGACTGAATGACGAGAGGGACGACTTCAACTTTCCAATAGTCTTCATGCCGAGCATTTCATATTTCAGAATGATAGGCTTCAAACCTCGATATTTACTACAGCTTTCGTTATGTTATAATATTTAGACTCTACAAAATACATTCTTAAAATAGTGTTGCCCTCATTAGTTAAACATATAATCATGTAAACGATGGTTTGAGCTATTCATCTTTTACAATTTGATTAGAAAAGCCGAATTACGAGAGAGAGTTGGACCTTTTGATTTGTCATTGTCCTTCAAGAAGATTTTGAAAGCAGGAATAGATGAGGGATGTTGATCTTCCGAGTTTTCCTCTCTTAATGATAAAGATAGAAAGCTTTTATGTCTTTGGATCCCACTGTGACCTTGTACCAGTTTTCCTGGTTAAATTGCAATGTTCAACTTACAATTGAGATTTGCAATGACGTTGTTATCAGGTATTTTCTACGTCCAAGTGTTTCACGGTGGTCTAACATTGGGAGGCAAACCGTTATCGTATGGGAAAACTGATGACTCAGTCGTGTGTACTTTGAATCAGTAAGTTCTATCACACACCACTAGTTACCGTAATACATCAATACATGGTGCACTTGCCCCAAAGAAAGCTTCGTTTATAGGTAGCTAATTAAGCGACTTATTGCGCACTTTATTTTGGAAGCGTTTGTGGCCCACATACATAAACATTAACGGCAATACAATACATTTGCGTAAATGACACGAAAACGCGCTTTAGATACAATTCCAAACATGTTTTTGTTTACAGAGAAAACAACCGTATTTCATCGTAAGGAATACCAGAAATTGATCAATATTATGGTCATTGGACAAGTTCTCATCCCAAACAAAAGCTTTCTTCATATATGCGATGATAGCGATAATTATGCAAATATATGACGGAAGGAAGGCAACTAAGGGAGATAACTCTTATGCACTACCCATTCTGACTTGACTACAATAATTGACGGTGTTATGATAAAGCTCACAACAAACGTATAACACACATAAATTCCATACCAAAGACAGGAACATATGTGACATATAATTATGCTGCGCCGAGGGCCGACTGAGGATACACTGATGAAAAACATGGTTGAAGTACACGGTTACATTGAAACATCCAATGGCGCCTAATAACATTTGAGAACATGACATTATACCATCCAGGATGGTGTGTGCTGCTTGACACACCACTGTTATAACAACTGATAACATGTACTTAAATACTGACGTAGTTCATGAAAGATCATGGTAAACTGATCTCAACTGCATCCTTCTCCCTTGATGACAGATTGTAATCAGTTGATATCTTCCACTGCAGATGTATTAAAATATGAAGTCGGAATAATATGCTTTGATCAAATTCACACATATATATGTCGTTTTCTCAGTCTACAAGAATTATAATATGTTTTACATCTGTAATGGTCACATAGTGGTCACAAAATGCTTTGATCCCATACCTATAGTAAGCGCAATGTAGTTTTGATACATGTGTTTAGAATTCAAAAGTTTACACATTTATATATTAGTTATATTAATACAGAGTTATGTGAATATCTGCTTAGTATGTTAATGTCATGAACTATCATGTTTACTATATACTAACGGTGTTAGTTAATAACATTATGCTATAAAGGGACACTAGCGTTGTTATCATACCTATGTAGAAAACATTAGTTTTCACAAACTGCCGAGCAAAAGTAAGTGTCAGTGTCAGTGAGTATGGTTTGACGCCACTTTTAGCAATATTCCAGCAATATCACGGCGGGGGACACCAGAAATGGGCTTCACACATTGTACCCATGTCGGGAATCGAATCCGGGTCTTCGGCGTGACGAGCGAACGCTTTAATCACTAGGCTACCCTACCGCCCCGGGCAAAAGTAAGTATACACCCATGTTTGAACAAGAAACAAACAAACAAGAAATGGTTATTCAATGTTGATGTATTTGACACGGATATCATATATGTGTTTTTGACCTTACGTTTGCAGAGTTTCGGGACGTTTTGATAACGTTTGTATTTGAGGCCAAATCCAGATATTTTCTTTTGCCCAGCAGTTTACATACCCAAAACCTGTCATGACAAGGTGAATGAATGATGATGGCATTCTGATAACATACAAGTGATACATTGATAAAAATATCGTCATAATATTATTTTTATCACGTGAGTATAAGATTTATCTGCAAATATGACATGTTCAGATGGTTTTATTTGTACCATTACCATACAGGGGTAGGTAGAAGCACTGTTCACATTTATATACACCGGGGGTCCGAGGTCCTCGTTTAATACGTGCCATAAACATTAATCAGAGATTATAAGAATATTCACAGTCGCATCTCTGTCCTGGGACACAGAATCCAAATAAAATGGAAGCGACGAATTATATTACGAACATTAACAAATTATTGTAAGTTACAGTGACATCATCGCGAAAGAGGTGAGAATGTCATTTACTACCGACAGAGAGCGAAGGTCAAGGTACAGTTGGCTCATAAGAAGCGTGTTAGTCAAAGAAATAGTTACTTCAATATTGACCAAGCCAAAGATGTGAACACAATATTTAGTTCAAGCAATTCCAATGGTCGATTAATACTTTCTTCTCAACGCATTGCATATTTCTTATTTTGTTAGTGAAATTATTAAATATATTTGTCATTTTTAATAAAGAACACAGCCACCTTGGTCATAAATGCAAATGTTCCAACTTGTTTCGTGTTCTTACCGTTTATTAGTTCTGTGGGTACTTTGATCAGCGAACCCAAACATCTTACTATAAATGACTTCAGCTTGTCCCTAACATTCCCCATCTGGATCTATTCCTTTAACGAAAAAATATATATCATCGTACAAACATAGGCATATTTCAAAATAAAACAATATCTGAAAAAAACAGACCAAAACTCTCTGGTAATGTTGTGAGTGAAAGGCCATGTATAACTATGTATAAAAAATCGTGAGCAGAGAGGTACCACAATGGAGAGTGTCTCTGTTCCACCTGCGTATTCCTCGTCACGACTTTCCAGCTGGATCTTCTGAATCCGAGATGGATTCCACACTTTCAACTGTCTCTGTCCTTTGTACAGCAGCAGCACGTGTGGGCCTTGGGACAATGTCGTGTATGACAATAGCCTCCAGTTTTTCATTGGTCAACGTAAAAGGAGACAACTGATTTTCAGACATCTGCCTTTGAAGAATTTTTTGATGCCTTGTTCGGGCGTTCATTAAAGGTCGCGAGGGGGAGATTTTCTCCACGGAATGGTTCAAGAGAGGGGGTTGTTGAAGTGTAATCATTGGCTGCGGATGGCTGGCTGCACTTGGGCTTAAATACATATCGTCTCCATGTTTTACGGTTCCATTGCTACTGGGTGTTAGGGTGTCGCGGCTTGTGGATGCTTCTTGATAGTTTCTTTCGTGCTTGGGAGATATTTTTATTGTATGTGTGTGTTGCACTTCTTTTGATTTACCATATTCTTCTGAAAAATAAAAATAAATGTTAATTTCAATGCAATCAATCAATCAATCAATGTATTGTTTTTCATACTTTATTCGTAAATGGTCTTGTGTTAACATAAATTGAATTAGCACTCATAAATCAGTGGAATGGCTTAATTATACAATATTCGACAAAACCTATTACAAATTATATACTGGACAAAAGAAAATACACACATGAAAATTAGATGACACCCTAATACAAACGTTATCCAAACCTTGGGTCGGTCCTTTGTTTAGTACAGCTTGCGCCTGATTGGCCTTGTTTCAAATACTAACACCCAGCATTTAACCAGCACACCAGCCTCTACACCTTGCCATGCGGACAACAAATATCTGCTCTGTGTAGTATTTTCATATGAGACCGTCCATATAGGTTAGTGATGTTTCTATACATATTGTTATAATGTACTTGCATCTTTTTGTGTAATCAGCTGTAGTGTTACACAGTCTTAATACATATTTAGGTAGGTCATTACATGTAGTCATATAATTGCAGCCATGTTTTAACTAGGTTAGCACTGTATATCTTCACCTTTCCTAAATGTTTCATTTGAGAATGAATGAGCGAGTGGGTATGTATTTATGATGTATGTGTTTGCTTCTGCGATTTTTATTTATGTATAATGTAAAGCATTCATTTGTATGTGTAACACATAATTCATGTTTTCTAAGGTAACCCGTTTTACCTTAGTGAGTATATTTGTCTTTGTATTTAGATGCAGGCATTATAAGTCCTGTCATTTGCGTTGGTGAACGCAGTTCCCGCCCCAGTTTCACCTACAGGGTATGCTTGTATTTTCTTGTGTATTAATGAAATTAATTAATTGTATTTATCATATTATTACACATGTATAGGGATACAAATGTATATATAGTTATTGTAAGTTATAACACATCCTTTAATGTATTTGTTGAAAGCAAGAGTTCTATCTATTCCTATGATGTCGTCGGTGTGACGATGTGAATGAATATAATGTGATGTGCTCTTATATATCTATGTTTGTGTATATTAACATACATATATATTTACGTGTATATCTATCTTTGAGTTTAATATGTTTCAGGGCGTTTGTTCTGATAATAAATTCTCACGACAAATAACGACCTGTGTTATTCATGAACACCCCCGGTTACAAATGGAGCCCCCAGTGAGGATTTATCAGTGACGTTCCACCAACGTTGGATAGAGGACGCACCTCAGATGTGATTCTACAGACCTGGTCTACAGTGTACAGTACACAGCCAAGACCTCACGAACTGTTGTTTGGTGTATAGACTTTGACTTCCTCTGCTGTCACAAGTGATTGACAAATCTGTAAATATTGATTTACGTAAAGGCCTATATAGTGGAGAAATGCATATGCCGGCTTGTTTTTTTCATGTTAGGTTAGTTTAGTTTAGTCAAGTTCAGCTCAGCTCAGCTCAGTTTTGTTAAGTTTAGTTTAATTTAGATTAATTTGGTTTAGTTAAGTATAGTTATATTTCTTTATCAGAAATTAATTTACATGATATTGCGTTGCTGTTGAATTAACACTGATGAATGAGTGTACTTTATTGTGCATATTAGTTAAATAGAATAATGCATTAATCTGTTTAGTAAATTGTATTCAATAAAAATGAATTAATCATATATGTAGAATCTAACTGATTACAATAATTATGAACTATAGGTGCCTCTAATGTATATGCCACTGGTGTATGTTCTATCATATTTCTTGCAATACAACAATGCCAAACGTACACAAATCATACAAACTGAATTACTTGTCAATTTCTATAATTCGATGGGTTTACATCACGCACACAAACACACAAACGTGAATGCAAGATTGAACGCGACATTGAACTCCGTTTCATCTAACCACCTAAAATGATATCACTGAAGAACACTTCAAGCTCATTGAAACTCCATATTCAATACTAAGTTTGGTTGAAGTTTGATTCTGCATTAACTAAAACATTTCTTGAAAGATTCTATTTCTGGTTGTCCAGACAAATAACGTTAAGACAAGATATGGCTGTTTGATATATGATATATGACCCTCATGGGAGCAATATTGCAAACAGTGATAAATTTCACAGGTGCTTCTTGTAGGGAGACTATGCTAAGCGTACTGTTTGCCTCTTGTAATTAGCGCCAGGTGTGAAACTGAGTCATTGTCTGAGTGCCACTATGGTGCTTATTGACTGATATATTAATCTACATAAAGTTTCGGTTAACAAATAAACCCATTGGAGTGTGAGTGCAAAATAGTTACAGCCTATCCCTCTCAATGGTTTCTCGTCATGAAAATCTGCAAAATTGTTAATGCAGAATAAAATAATATGCACTCATTCTATTTAATCTCTGTGTCGCTACTGAAAGGTATGGAGATGTGCAGTCTTTTTAATAACTACACTATCATGATCACCGAATTATTCATTTTCGAAAATAAATCCGATACATTCAAACTGAATAATAAATAAAATAATATGTTTAAATGTCTATTTATCAGGGAATGTGAGATAATCAAATATTCTAAAAATCGTTTATTCATATGTCTCTATACAGGCTTAGCATATCCCCTACAACATACACTGAAAATAACTTGCATGTGTGTGAGTGAGTAACAATTGTGTTTCACCTAAAAAGGCAATATTCCAGTTATAGTTGACGTCTGCCTGCTGTGACAGAGAGACCGGTGACTGAGGACAGAAGATATGACACACGCCATCAGGTCACACGATGACAAGCCATCACAAATGTCCGACCATCCGATCCAGTGTATTCGCCTCATACGATCATCACAGTGGGGTGTTTGGGATGTCATATGTATATAGGCACCATGGCTTAATAGTGCATGCATCATACAATACTATATTCATTGTTTTGGAAAGCTTTTTGGTCGACTCCAAAACATAGCGATATACATCATTTCCAAAACATTATCACAAACTCTAGAAATTAGATTTTAAACTTAGCCATTTGTTAAACTCCATAAAAATTGGTTCAAACAAAAGAACAAATGCATAGTTAATAAAACTTAAAGCCAGTCATAATTAACCGTTAGATAGTATGTATATAACCAGTCTATATCCGTGTTACATACATACATATCGTAAAATCCTTGACCAAACAAAGTTATGCAAAACCTATTTTACAACAGACCTGAACAAGGTCAAACTACCCTAGCAACAGGTACAATACCCGACAAACTGCTTCACAATGACTCCATGACAATCGCGTCTAGGCGAGACAGACTATACCGTACTCTACTTGGGGAACTGACTGAATGCTGCATCACACCACATCTCGAACACACAGATTGTACTGTACTCTACTTGGGGAATTGACTGAATGCTGCATCACAACATATCTCGAACACAGATTGTACTGTACTCTACTTGGCGAATTGATTGAATGCTGCATCACACCACATCTCGAACACACAGATTGTACTGTTCTCTACTTGGGGAATTGACTGAATGCTGCATCACAACACCCCTCAAACACACAGATTGTACCGTACTATACTTGGGGAATTGACTGAATGTTGCATTACAACACCCCTCGAACACACAGATTGTACTGTTCTATACTTGGGGAATTGACTGAATGCTGCATCACACCACATCTCGAACACACAGATTGTACTGTACTCTACTTGGGGAATTGACTGAATGTTGCATCACAACACCCCTCGGACACACAGATTGTACTGTACTCTACTTGGGGAATTGACTGAATGCTGCATCACAACATATCTCGAACACACAGATTGTACTGAACTCTACTTGGGGAATTGACTGAATGTTGCATCACAACCCCCCTCGAACACACAGATTGTACTGTACTATACTTGGGAAATTGACTGAATGTTGCATCACACCACATCTCGAACACACAGATTGTACTGTACTCTACTTGGGGAATTGACTGAATGCTGCATCACAACATATCTCGAACACAGATTGTACTGTACTCTACTTGGCGAATTGATTGAATGCTGCATCACACCACATCTCGAACACACAGATTGTACTGTTCTCTACTTGGGGAATTGACTGAATGCTGCATCACAACACCCCTCGAACACACAGATTGTACCGTACTATACTTGGGGAATTGACTGAATGTTGCATTACAACACCCCTCGAACACACAGATTGTACTGTTCTATACTTGGGGAATTGACTGAATGCTGCATCACACCACATCTCGAACACACAGATTGTACTGTACTCTACTTGGGGAATTGACTGAATGTTGCATCACAACACCCCTCGGACACACAGATTGTACTGTACTCTACTTGGGGAATTGACTGAATGCTGCATCACAACATATCTCGAACACACAGATTGTACTGAACTCTACTTGGGGAATTGACTGAATGTTGCATCACAACCCCCCTCGAACACACAGATTGTACTGTACTATACTTGGGAAATTGACTGAATGTTGCATCACAACACACCTCGAACACACAGATTGTACTGTTCTATACTTGGGGAATTGACTGAATGTTGCATCACAACACACCTCGAACACACAGATTGTACTGTACTCTACTTGGGGAATTGACTGAATGCTGCATCACAACACCCCTCGAACACACAGATTGTACCGTACTCTACTTGGGGAATTGACTGACTGCTGCATCACAACATATCTCGAACACACAGATTGTACTGAACTCTACTTGGGGAATTGACTGAATGCTGCATCACAACATATCTCGAACACACAGATTGTACTGTACTATACTTGGGGAATTGACTGAATGTTGCATCACAACACCCCTCGAACACACAGATTGTACTGTACTCTACTTGGGGAATTGACTGAATGCTGCATCACAACACCCCTCGAACACACAGATTGTACTGTTCTATACTTGGTGAATTGACTGAATGCTGCATCACAACATATCTCAAACACACAGATTGTACTGTTCTCTACTTGGGGAATTGACTGAATGTTGCATCACAACACACCTCGAACACACAGATTGTACCGTACTTTACTTGGGGAATTGACTGAATGTTGCATCACAACACACCTCGAACACACAGATTGTACTGTACTATACTTGGGGAATTGACTGAATGCTGCATCACAACATATCTCAAACACAAAGATTGTACCGTACTATACTTGGGGAATTGACTGAATGCTGCATCACAACACATCTCGAACACACAGATTGTACTGTACTCCACTTGGGGAATTGACTGAATGTTGCATCACAACACCCCTCGGACACACAGATTGTACTGTTCTATACTTGGTGAATTGACTGAATGCTGCATCACAACATATCTCAAACACACAGATTGTACTGTTCTCTACTTGGGGAATTGACTGAATGTTGCATCACAACACACCTCGAACACACAGATTGTACCGTACTTTACTTGGGGAATTGACTGAATGTTGCATCACAACACACCTCGAACACACAGATTGTACTGTACTATACTTGGGGAATTGACTGAATGCTGCATCACAACATATCTCAAACACACAGATTGTACCGTACTCTACTTGGGGAATTGACTGAATGCTGCATCACAACACATCTCGAACACACAGATTGTACTGTACTCTACTTGGGGAATTGGCTGAAATATGCTGCATCCTACGTTAATTACGTTCACTCAGCACAAGCTGCCCGACGTTGGTAATTACTTCAGAAGGCAGCTTAGGGCAGCTTATGCGCAGGACTGTATCGGACTTGAAATCAACAAAGAGGCTGTCATTTCAGCATGTCGATCAGCAATCAATGCTAGGCAAGACAGCTTAATGGACGTTTTCAAAGTAGGTTCAACTGTCAGGAAACAGAAACATTTTTTCTCTGAGAGAACTGTATT
Source organism: Haliotis cracherodii (assembly GCF_022045235.1). Classification (NCBI taxonomy): domain Eukaryota; kingdom Metazoa; phylum Mollusca; class Gastropoda; order Lepetellida; family Haliotidae; genus Haliotis; species Haliotis cracherodii. The sequence continues at coordinate 15,403,721 of NW_027266308.1, read as the reverse complement.
CTTATCAAATACACATTCCCATGTGTCAGGATTCACCTTGTAGCTGACAATTTCGTTCACATTAAAAGATCCATTGTGGAGAAGCTAATCTCTGATCCACACATCCTGTAATGCCAAGTCAATTATTTTATAGCTAAACCCGTGGTTATATATTATCGAAACTGGGTTAAGCATAGAAACCGATTAAATATTAGTAAGGGAAAACACATCCGCAATAAGTATCCTTTTAACGTTAATTAGTTCATATAGCTAGCCATTTCGCCTGTTTTAATTATCTGAACTTCCGTTATTAGTTACTTTGTTTCTTTGTGCACATTTCATCGGACTCTAAACCAGCATGGTAACACGAGAGGGGTCCGTTTATGACGTCATAGGTAACGTCATATGAGTGTACCGAATGTAGGCGCCCGTCCAAGACCACTGCTGGTGTCAATGACCAGGCTGACGCTATACCAGCAGGGAACATGGTGTTATCCACTAATGGGGTATGCCTTCAGAGAAACACACATCAGTTGGAAGTCATGACTACAGATTGCACTGGAGGCGTTTGTGAGAATGTTGAGGTCTTTCAACACCAAGACCATGAAAACATTAGACATTTACACTTTATACGTTTGCAAAGCGATAAAATTAATCAATGACATATGTTTGTTTGTTGCTGATTAACTCCACACTCAGAAACATTCTGTACACAATCGAACCTTGATCAAACAATCCAGTGACTGATATCTTGAGCACCGATCCACTCCGTCGGGGCACGATGACACGCCTTTAAGTGCCTGACCACCTGATCCACGTGGCTGCCTGATACGACAAGAAGAGGTTGCTGGGACCAAGTCTAACCAAGGATGACAACGTGGGACACATTTTATTAACATGGGTAAACTGTTCAATAGCCATGTGTGTCATCTCAGACAAACAGCTTTATTACGACGCCATGACCATCGCCTCTGGGACAGAGTTACAGTCCGTTTGTTTTCTAAAATTCTAATAACGCTGCTATTGACATCCCGGGACATGATGGGTGTCTGGGAACGACATGCTCACTCAACAATACCCTTCTTCGTCAATTGTTTTAAGATTATACTCTGCCAACACGGACTATGTTCCCTGAGTGATATAAGTCCTCACTCACCAACTCCATTCCTTCCAATAATCACGGGTATCTCATTCAATCTTTTCAACGTAAATATTTTTTACATATTTTTTAGATACTTTAGAAGATTCAAGATTCAGTCAATATTACTGCACTGTCAGAGAATGTTATATAACGTCACACAAAAAGCACCATTATTCCGACGCCATCGGGCTAGAAGACATACATTGTAACTACACGATCTTCAGGATTACTGGGACCTATCCTTCCCCGAAACCCCTGCAGAGTGTCCATGGTGTAACATGGCATCAGGTGGCATTAAGGACAGGGATGCCCTGTTTAATGTGACATGTAAGCGAAACAGCGTTCATTACCCAAGCATTCTACTGTTAGGAGGTACCATGACATGAACATTTGCAAGACTCTACATGCTATAGATTCCTTACTTGCAATTGTCAGGAACGCTGCCCCCCATGTTATGCTCCATATCCAGCCCAGCAGGAACAAAAACGTCGTGAGAAACTGCAGCAGAGCGACACCGGCGTTTACCCACACCACGTTACGTCGACTGGCGCCTTTGGGTCGTACTTCGGAGCAGCATAACACACTGACACCAGAAATAAACGTCCCTGCAACACAAAGCAGAAAAATAATGTCAATAGCAATAATAATAATAATAATAATAATAATAAGAAGAAGAAGAAGAAGAAGAAAATCAGGGTATTGACACCTTCACATGAAGACTCATGTCAGACAATAGATTCCCACACCCTCGCTCTTCCCTCAATCACTTATATGTACCAAGCATTGTGGGAGGACGTGGTTTGATTAACGTTGGGGCTGTTCGTGATAGAATTGATTTGTGCACTTTTGCACACATTTATTTGTCTGATGATCCTCTTGTGAAGCATGTCAAGACTCACGATGAAAACAAGGCATTCCATAGTTTTCTAAAACGAGCCAAGGATGTGGGACATAATATCAATGTCGGTGTTGATGTTGTTGATGGTTCTGTACTACTGGACGGTACAAAAATGAGTTCAACCAAGCGAAGCGCCATAACAAGTCGGCCCAGACTCAGTTTTTAAAGGAGAGGCTATCTGAACGACCACTGCATCGAGTTTATGTGCAGTGTGTGTGGAAGATCAGCAATCCTGCAGAGTCCTTTGCTTGGATGAAGTCGTCTGGCCTGAAAAGTGAAACAGAAGGCTTTCCGTTTGCTGTTCAGTCACTTCCCACTCGAAACCGTCAATGTGTGATTTTGCATCAAAATGTAAATATGAAATGTAATATGTAATGAATGTAATGAGACACAAGGTCTAACACATTGTCAGTGGATGCCCAGCTTTGGCACAAACACAGTATTGTATTATCGTCTTCGCCATGCACGACCCAGAATATGTAGAATTGGGCGTCATGGAAAATGATAGATACAAAATTCTTTGGAATAGGCCCATTTACACCTTCAGACGTTTCCAGGCCAACAAACCTGATCTCGTCCTTTTTTATTAATCCTATGAAATCATTTATATCATTGATTTTTCTGTCCCCTTTGATACTAATGTGATTGACAAGATTGAAAACATGGCAAATATGCGGACCTCGCTTTCGAAATGTCACGCTTGCATCCCAAGTACCAAGTTGTCCGACTCCCCATTGTTCTCGGTGCCTTAGGTTTGGTTCCTCCAAATCTGTTGACTGACATTGGGAGAGTACCCGGGTTTGCTACCAGGAATACAGCCCTTCTGACAATCTGGGTAATGTAGAAGGCTGCAGAGTAGGGGAGTCTCCATATTCTCTGAAAAGTTCTGGGTGGGTTTGACTAGGCAGCACTTCCTGGGAGAAGTCCCATTCGCTGTCTGGGCTGTGTGTAGAGGGGACAAGGGCCCTGAGCTGATGATGACCAGCCTGACTGCCAGGATCACCCAAACCCTCTTTGCTGCATTTTATATCTGCAATTGTATTGTTGACAGTGAGTGGGTGAACGAATGGTTTTAACGCCGCGGTGAATATTTTTTTCAAAATTATCACCGTCTGTGTTTTGCTGGACCCACATAGGAATTCAGACTCATGATCGTTATTGAGACGATTTTCACGTTGAAGCCATAGACATATTCGAAATAGTAATTTCTGAAATAAATCTGTTGATTATATCATTTCCTATATCAAATAATATAGCATATAAAGATGGAAAGTTGTAAATAAAGGCATATCTTCCACATAGCCAAGCAAATTCGATAATCTCCGCTCTTTCTCCCGCGGCCGACGTTATACAGAAACCATTGACGAATTCTAGTTATTTTCTAAACTACCCATGTCTCCAATCAATAATCAATCAATTCTGTTTTGAAACCGATTACGATGGATATTATGCAATGCCATGACACGGCTGAGCTCAACCTGACATTTACAGTTTAGCTTTACACAAACCATCTTTAAGTCATTCAAGTACATTCGCAGTCGGGAATTGCCATGCATATAGATACGGGTATATCACATATACATGTAAATAAGAAAACTAGTTCCGCAGGGACGGCGTGTTGCAGCGTAGGCAGCGGAGTGATCTGCATAGCAACAATAAACATCCTTTGTTAACGGCTGTCGGTCACGAATATCGATGATTGATAGCAATGTGCATTAAGTGAACAGGTACTATGACCAATACCTTATGCCTACTCGTGCCCCGGGGTGGGGGGGATATATTAGCTACATTGTGTTTATAAGTGGTCTCTGCAGGCCTGGGCATGTGATTTATAAGAAACTCTTTGAACTCAACAGTCACCCGTAAATGTCTATTGCTGTCAAACACGCGACAACTTAATCAATATCAGCACGATGTCAATTTCAATCTTCTGCTTTGTTTCAAGATATGTTTGTGGGTATGTATTATTGGAGGTTATTCAAATTGAAAATATGTTTTCAATGTTGTAATTAAAAGAAGGACACTCTGTTCTTTCATTGTCCCGTACGTGTCAGTATTGAACTGAAAATAATGGAGTCTTATCATTTGACACGAAGTAACCGATCAATTACTAAAGTCAATACATACTGAAGTCGGCAGATAGGCGACCACGTAATGGCGTAATGGCATCATTCCAACATATTGACATCATATACCTGCATATGGACATATACACAAGCAGACGGCACATATACCGGCATATATTGACATCATATCCCTGCATGTGGACAAATACACGAGCAGACGGCGCACGTACATGTACCAGCATATATTGACATCATATACCGGCATATGGGCACATACACGAGCAGACGGCACACGTACATGTACCGGCATATATTGACATCATATACCGGCATATGGGCACATACACGAGCAGACGGCGCACGTACATGTACCAGCATATATTGACATCATATACCGGCATATGGGCACATACACGAGCAGACGGCGCACGTACATGTACCAGCATATACTGACATCATATACCGGCATATGGACACATACACGAGCAGACGGCACACTACATGTACCAGCATATACTGATATCATATACCGGCATATGGGCACATACACGAGCAGACGGCGCACGTACATGTACCAGCATATATTGACATCCTATTCCGGCATATGGACAAATACACGAGCAGACGGCGCACGTACATGTACCAGCATATATTGACATCATATACCGGCATATGGGCACATACACGAGCAGACGGCGCACGTACATGTACCAGCATATATTGACATCACATACCGGCATATGGATAAATACACGAGCAGACGGCACACTACATATACCAGCATATATTGACATCATATACCTGCATATGGACAAATACACGAGCAGACGGCACACTACATATACCAGCATATATTGACATCACATACCGGCATATGGACAAATACACGAGCAGACGGCACACTACATATACCAGCATATATTGACATCACATACCGGCATATGGACAAATACACGAGCAGACGGCACACTACATATACCAGCATATATTGACATCACATACCGGCATATGGGCACATACACGAGCAGACGGCGCACGTACATGTACCAGCATATATTGACATCACATACCGGCATATGGACAAAAACAACAAGCAGACGGGACTTATTCCAGCATATATTGACATCAATTACCTGCATATGGACATATAAACGAGACGGCACATATAACAGCATATACGTATACTGACATCATATACATGCACATGGACACATGTACGGGCTAACTGACAACTATACCAGCTTACAGCATCCTACATACAAGCATACGGACACCACATATACGTCCCCTGCCCCGCCCGTCTCTCTCTTGTAACTTGTTTCTGTGTGTGTCTGTGCATGCGTTTGTATCTGTATTCGACTCTCTCTCTCTCTCTCTCTCTCTCTCTCTCTCTCTCTCTCTCTCTCTCTCTCTCTCTCTCTCGTTAGCTTCATCAAGCCAGTGGAAGCCGAATACATATGCATGGCACGGAGTTTGTCAGACCTCGGTTAGTAATAATTCAGTAAATCATGTGAACATAATCATCGTGCCGCAGCGATGCAGAGGGTAGATGAGATAAGTGTTAACTATGAAACTACATATTCTGCAGTTTATTACCATGTATTCATTCTTGAGAGCAAAATTTGAGGAGTACTCTTATAGACCCTTCAAGTCAGAGGATAGTATGATATTTTTAAAGGTGCCTTAAAGATGTTCACATTCAACGCTCACAGAACGAAGCAACTGAAACACAATGCGACGATTATGTACTAGATCGTACGACATGTGGCAGGCCCATCGTCAGAGACAAAGAACTATTGTCCATTTGATAATAGAATCGATATTTACCTTTCCCTTAAGTTCAGATCAATATAGGTATAGACTCACGCCTGGGACTACAAACAATGTCTGCTGCTGTCTTATTCCCGTTTGGGTTAATAATGCGTGTCTGCGCGGGACCTCGGGACGGAGCAGGCCTGCTCCTAGTTATGGTATTTACCAGCTTCGTTGTAACCTGACAACTGATGTAAACAGTAGCACCCAGGCATGTCCTGTTTGGAGTTTGTGACGTAATGTTTATTGAGAAATGATGCAAAGGTTAATTTGAACACAGAAGGTAAGTGTCGTCTTCAGAACACTTCACGGAAACAACCGAGGATGTTGTGATGATAGACTTGTTGATGAAATCGTTGATGGGTTTCTATTTTCTCCCAACACTTTGATGGAACAGGAAGGCGTTTTGTTTAAAAGTTTTTGTTCTGGAAAGGATGAATAAAAATTAGAGTGAAATATGATCTTTGATGATTTTATTTAATGGAACATCGATTTATTTTAAATATCTCTTTTACCAACTTTCCGAGTTTGGTCCAAGTATTAATATCATTATAATGTCCGTCAACTATTCACTGTTGGTATGAATATGACGCATGCTATCGTGTCCATGCCTCGCCAACTCTCTTGACTATACCATGCCAACTCTCTTGCCTATACCATGCCTACTCTCTTGTCTATACCATGCCTACTCACTTGTCTATACCATGTCAACTCTCTTGCCTTTACCATGCCAACTCTCTTGTCTATACCACGCCAACTCACTTGCCTATACTATGCCAACTCTCTTGTCTTTACCATGCCTACTCTCTTGTCTTTACCATGCCTACTCTCTTGTCTGTACCATGCCAACTCTCTTGCCTATACTATGCCAACTCTCTTGTCTATACCATGCCAGCTCTCTTGCCTATACCACGCCAACTCTCTTGCCTATACCACGCCAACTCTCTTGCTTATACCACACCAACTCTCTTGCCCATACCACACCAACTCTCTTGCCTATACCACGCCAACTCTCTTGCCTATACCACACCAGTTCTCTTGCCTATACCACACCAACTCTCTTGCCTATGCCATACCATCACCTTTGTAAATACCCCGCCAACTCTCTGGTATACACCACACCAATTTTCTTGCCAATATCATGCCAACTCTCTTGCATATACCTCGACAACTCTCTTGCCTATACCACACCAACTCTCTTGCCTATACCATGCCATCACTCTTGTAAATACCTCACCAACTCTCTTGCCTATACCACGCCAAATCTCTTGTATATACCACGCCAACTCTCTTGCCTATACTGTGCCATCACACTTGTATATACCATTTGTCTGAAGATCGAGTAGTATAGTTAGCAATCATGGACATGTTTTTCGATCATGGGATTCTTGGGATATATATTGAGTATAGTGAGTGCAAGTGGCAAATGTTTATAACAGCTTCTTTTTTAACACGCTTCACAAAGTAAGGACGTATATCTATATCAGATGCACTTAAAAAATAATGTCTATAACTAATGAATCAAAGTGAGCATAACATATACCAGATGCTAACCGTTGCCCGTGACCTAGTTTCGCATCTTTTATTTACTATTTGCTGTTTTTCAACCAAACAGACGCGTAGAATGACGGGAATGTCACGTGACATACATGTAGGTTGCTGACTTACACGTGCAGAATGCTCTCTCCCTGCGGTTCCGTGTCTATATTTAGATCTACGAGGTACAGACATGTTGGCACAGCTAAGCTACCAGGTTGGAGTCAATGACACTATTTTCATCACAACCCATCATAACGAAGCTGGTATAGATGTACGTCGATATATACAAAACTGTGATCAGGTTCTATTTACCATTTGAAGATATAAACCACATAGCTAAATATAGACATGTGGGATTCCTAAATATTTAATTCTGTTTAAATTCAAATTTTGCCAAGCCATTTTTTTTGGTTCTATTCAGTCACACAGGCTAATGTGAAATGTTTGTTAAAGTTACCTTTATCTGTCTTCACACTGCATATTTGTTGTGTACGAGTGAGTGAGTGAGTGAGTGAGTGAGTGAGTGACTTGGGTTGGGTTGGGTTGGGTTTAACGTCGCTTTTAACAGTATTCCGGCGTGTCAGCTTAATGTGGGAGGAAAGCCCGATGCAGGTCTCAGACGTTTACCACTTCGGTGAAACCCACGAGCATGGGTATGGTGCTGACAAACCTAGAAACATAATCGGGGCGAACTGGGATTCGAACCCACAATCATAGGTTTCTGGCGTGCCCAAGGGGCGCAACTCTGCACAGCGAATCGCGGCGCCTTAGGCGACTTGGCCACCCGTGCCCCCTGCTGTGTACGAAGTTAGACTATTTATTCGAATTTGCCCCAAGCAAACTATGCTAGTCGTTACGTAAGACATAATGGATGGAGTGGTCAAGCTCGGTGACTTGTGCGTTATTGTACCCCAACGGCGTTGATCGCAGCTCATAACATTAATCACTGGGCCAGACTTGATGTTTTTACATGCCGACGTCATATAATTGGAATAATTGCTGAGCGCCGCGTTAAACAACAACAAAAGATTACATTCACATTCTTGTGACCGCCTGAGAGCGAAGATCGGGGATACGAACATTAGTGGGGTCGATGCCCGTTCGCATCAAAACCAAAAGACATTAAAAGATGGTATTTGTTGTTACCAAACCTGGCGCTCGACATTAAGGGGCTGAAACAAGGACTGATGGTTGAATCGGAGCCAGTATACTGTGTCTGAGTCAGATGTTCATGTTAAACTGCTGCATGGTATCCCAGCAGGCAAGCACTATGAAATCGGCCGGACTGGTACATGCAGCCACACACACACACACACACACACACACACACACACACACACACACACACACACACACGCAATAATCTTGGACGCGACGTTAAACCCTATTTCAAGCACACCTCACTTATCCATGTACCCACAATGACATGAATCCATAAAAAAATTCTGTTAGACAACGAAAATATCTCGCTGCTCAGTGTTTGCACCCAAAGATCAGGCAGCATGGGCTGCGCAGTATCTGTATCAATGGAACAACATTTCCAGTTTGCTGTTGCTTTCTTTGAAAGAGCAAGGTTAGTGGTTCTACCATGCGGTCCTATTCACCGGCCGTCACATTCCGAATGCACACACGAAATATCTGCACCAATCAAAAATGACAAGCTAGGGTGTTTATTTATGTTTGATGTGAGATTGCTGATGGGGCGGGTAAGAGGATGTAACGTTAGCATGACTTAGAAAAGAGACCCGAGCAATGACGTTACGAAGTTGACTTAACTCACTGAAAGAGTCATAAGAGGACGGTCTGATAGTGTTATGGTTAAAGCGTTAGTTCGCCATGCCATTTCCGACATGTGTGAAGCTCATTTCCAGTGACCCCTGCGTGATCAAAAGCGGCGTGAAACCCAACTCACACAAAACTTATCTGTAACTGATCTTTAGGTTAATACGTACTAGAATAACATTAACGAAACCAGGTTGATACGGACGTAGACTAACATTTAGTCTCTGAAATCTTATATTACACAATATCCTTCTTGACTCGAAAAATAAAAAAATTCCCTATGCTGATTTCAGATAGAGCTAGCTTGAGCTGGCTAGACTTGCTTTTGTATGCATTTCTAGATTATTATTTTTTCATAAAATAAATATATTCCACGGTCATGGTGCAGGACTAATACGGACGTTACCGTTTCCACTGAACACAACATCGGGTACTGTTCCTTTAACGCCATGCCTAGACTTGCACAAGTCTCTAATGCAATAATTATTCTAGATAATAAATAAGTGTAAATGATAAGAACAACTTGTCCCTATACGAGACTGGAATCTGTTCACCATCTAGACTTGCCCATTTGGAGGATAGAATTACTACAATTTTCTTCCAGTTCAGTCTTGGAGCAAGGCTACGTCATGCCTAAAGGTTATGAATATCGCATGTTCTTTCATAGCAGACGGACGGTGTGAGGCAGCAGCACTTTCAAGCTTGGTTCCAAAACAAATACCATTCTATCATCAGTGTGCCATTCCGTTATTCGGACTATTCCTGACCCGTACGTTTAGAGCCTCCCATAGCAGACAGTCTCTGAATGAAGACACGGGAGTGTTCCTGGCAGCTCCCACAAGCGCCAGACGCTGCCTTGGATGTGTTGCCTTCTGTCTTCGTGGCGGGCCAACATGTGGCACACAACGTAAACTATGAGGCATTTAGTTTACGCAAGCGTAAGGAACGTAAGGTGTTGATTTACGTCAGAAACGTAAGACGGTGGGGGAGACGCGTTATATACAGTATGGACACTTGCGTCACATACACGTCCTTCTCATAGAGTGGGAGGAGGCTAGCGGTGGTGTTATGACAGGGCGGAAGATGTTTAACTGATTCGAATGGTGCCAATGACGTTGCTTGTATTCATGTATGAAGTATCTGGGACGCATGTTACAGTAATCCATCATTAACTCGTCCATTGGCAATCGAATGAATTTCGAGTAAACTGTAATTCGAGAGACGCGGTTTGCGATAATGAGCCATAGAGTAGGCGATAATGACTCTATTGGGACCGAACAGCTACATCGTGTTAAATAATTCAAAGTATATGTCGGATTTTAACATGTTCCAAATCAGAACACGTGCCAGAAATACTTTTGACATTTTAGAACAAAACGTGTGACTTTACATCGTATTGACCGTTGGACGTAGTTGCTTGCAGAGGCCATCTGGAATATAGTCTCTGTTGCTTGTTACCCTCCGACACAGATAGTATTCAATTTATACGAAAATCGAATATATCCATCGAACCGTCTTACTGGTGTCATATTAAAAGGACGGTTAGTGTGTATATAATAATATATACGTTTGGTATATGGCGAGTAGATTCCGTTGTCATGGAAACACCTCGCTTGTGAAAGCCACAGCATCCCTTGGTTCCTACCCCCACCTCTCCTCTGTAACATAGATGTCGCAAGTTCAGTAAGTCCTGTCACTAAGATGGTAAGGTAGCCTAATGGTTAAAGTAATGGCTCGTCACGACGAAGGCCCGGGTTCTTTCCCCCCAAATCGGGCCATGTCTGGTGTCCCCCTCCGTGATTTTAATTATTACTAAAACCGGCGTAACACCTTACTCCCTTACTCCTTCAATAACTACATCAAACTAACAATTCAAACAATCATGCAATAAGTTAGCGGTTTCGATTTCTTTAAAATCATTATGCCTTAACGGTCTTTACAAATATCCTTATGGAGACGCTAAGTCAGACATCCCGATGTTTCCATCAATACGTTATGCCAACACACTAGAACAAATATACCGAGTTTCTTAATTCCACAAATCCAAGGCCTACATTAAAATCAATATCATCCATTCATTATCATACTCGGCTAAATGAATCACAAATGCGGTTTCACGCGACCACGTGATATTAATATTCCCCAAACGCATACGTCTTGTATTGTGTCTTGTGTCTGACGCCATGCGGAAGCGTGTCCTATTGCACTCTCCTTTTGCGCCTTATAATCACATACTCCTAAAACACCAGCTGTGACGTGGTGGGGCGTGATTGGTTCAAACCTGGATAACATTCCTAAAAAGGCAGCCTGATGATATATTTCAATTATACATATTTCATGTGAAAAAGGAAAAATGGATAAGTGTTAAAGTACACAGAGTGTGTTAGAGGTTTTAATCATCGGCGTCTGATTTTCTGTTGGACCTACCCTATCCAAGACTATATCACAAGACAGGTGACTTCCCGAGGCTGCATGACAAAAGGAATGACACATAATGTTCCGATGTGGGGGATCAAACCCCGATATACGGCGTGGCGACGGAACGTGTTAGCCACTGTCTCAATGTCCAAGCTAATGTAATATTGGTGACACAATTATTCATAAATGTACACCCTCAGGTGAAACAAATCTAATGAGGCAAAACATAGCATTTCTGAACCGGAAGTCTGATGACGTCAAGAGAGTATTGTTTTACCTATAAAGAGCAGATCTGATATCCTGTTTACATTCAATCGAAATCAAATATTTACATGATCCTAGTTATGTGTGTGTGTGTGTGTGTGTGTGTGTGTGTGTGTGTGTGTGTGTGTGTGTGTGTGTGTGTGTGTGTGTGTGTGTGTGTGTGTGTGTGGATCTTACGAATAATGCCACCACATGGTATCAAGGAAGTTATCACTCAAACAAAGCCGGGATGTCAAGGCTGGGATGTGTGTGAGTTACATGGTGGAATGTGCGTGAGAGTTGAGAAGCGTCAGTGTATACAGTCTACTCAAACAAGATGGGCAGATGGTTGGCTTGTACTGAAACCCCATTAATCCGGACGAACTACAAGCTTCGACTCAGTTACATGTACTTGCAGGCCGCCGTGTTAGAGATACAATGCTACGAACTACGGCGTTAAACAACATTCACTTACTCACGCATTTCAGATCAATAATATCGACGGTAGCTGAAAGGTATATTTGCGTGCACACTGTCCTGCTTTGGGGTCATACGGAAATAGATTGTATGGTTTAGTTCCCATTAGTTTTCATTATTCAGCATATTCGTCTGTGGGAGTACTATTTCAGGATAACTCTATAAGCTTGATCACAGTATGATAACAGGGTATATAATCCTTGAAGAAACAGTGAAACAAACTATCATATATAAGTCCTCACTACATTCTCGACATTGACTCATTCACTTGAATTAGAATATGTGCAACACAAAGTGTCGATTATATAGTCAATCAATAAATATTATCAAACTGAAAGAAAGCTGTAAAATATAGGTCAAAGTGAAAGCGAACTGACACCATTATCTGTGAAGTACCTTGAGAATCAGCGACTCAGAGCTAAGACAGACCCGTACAACTTGTCTTCAGCAACCCAAGCTTGCCGTAAAAGGCGACTATGCTTGTCGTGTAAAAGGCGACTAACGGTGGTCAGGCTAGTTGGCTTGGTTGATGCATGTCATCGTATCCCAATTGCGTGCATCGATGCTCATGATATCAATCACTGGATTGTCTGGTCCAGACTCGATTATTTACAGACCGCCGTCATATTGCTTGAATATTGCTCAGTGTTAAACAACAAACAAACAAACAAACTCAGACCCGTACATCAACAGACAGTCATTCAAATGGAAGAGCTCTAAATGGATCCTAATGTCCTCTCGCCCATAATGATAGAAAGTGTAGTTTCTTGGCGTGCCAAGGTATACCAAAGCTATACCCAGGGTTAGTGATCAATAAAAGCATGCTCATGATATAGTCGGGATGGTACAATCGACTCTGCTTTTATGAATATGGTAAGGTGTTTGTCGCTTTTATTTATACTATATAGTTTTCTTTTGTGAGAACAAGGTATATCTGCTTGGAAGGGTATAAATGTTTCCTGCAATGCGATGAACGAAGAGAATTACAATACGTTTCAACCATCAACCAGCAAAATCAGATCGATTTCACCAAACTCTGTTGACATTGAGCTGTTCAGATCGAACATCATTAATGCAGTTTTGGTAATGTTAGAGAATGTGACGCCGACACGTCAAGGGAATTCCTCATCCTACCTCCGTTTCTCTTGTATGAAAATGGAAGCGACACATTTATTGAATTCGACGACACTCGGGAATCTTTATGAGAAGTGGTTGACATACTGGGTAAAGGAGAAGCCAAGATGCCAGTCAAACCAACAGAATAACAACAGACAGTCAGATAGACAAGCAGCTAGACAGATTGACAAACACACAGTCAGATAGACAATCACACAGGTAGTTAAGCAGCTAGATAGTCAACAGGTAGTCTGATAGATAGACAAACGGAGGAGAGGAGGGGCAAGGGAAATAAGGAGTCTAATAATTAATATAAACGGTATTGTTAAGTCTTTAATTGTGTTTTATGCATTGCTCTCATGGCAATAGCTGTTCTATTTAACTTTCATAAAATCATTACAGCAGCAAAAGCACTCTTTGATGTATTTTAACAATTTTTGCGACACATGTATGTTATCAACTCTCTTATCTGACGTCACTACCTACGTCACGTGAGATATATCTCATATCACACTGTGAACATGAGAACGTGTTTCTGGTCTCAGCACAATCACACTGGCGAATGAGGAGAATCAATAAACATCAAAACAGATCGAGTGCGGCCGGAAAACACCAATCAGGAGATATAAACAAGCAAGCCGATGTCAACAGATTCTAAACTGCTGACGTCTGTTGACCTAGTATTAAAATGTCAGCTTATAACAGGTTACGGGCTTTAGGGTTCTATTTGGTGAATATTTGACTCGCCTTTGCATGTGTTTGTGATGATGGGACAGGTTACGCTCGCCTTTTTTGCTCTTATTTATACTTTTAGTGCAAAAAGTAGTACTTGCGAGCAATGGCAACATTGCCGTAGTAATTGGAAATGCGCCACAAATGCAATTGGTCAATATGATCATAAAAAAATCAGGATCGCATCTAAAGCGGATCAGTGCGACCATTTCTATAATACACCATGTATGTTTTTGCCTATTCGGCGCAATTACATGGCGGACAAATTGGATCGGTATGGCATATTGTTCGTAATTCTAGTTATTAGGCATGTCGCAGTTGATCGATTGTCAATGCTATGTAATTATCCATGTCTAAAATCAAGTCAAAAAGAGTTTATTGTATTAAAGCCCCCGGACCATTTGCTTTGTCATTTAACATTTACTGGACAGCCTACATTTTCAGATTCTCTCCTCTTAAACGACGATATGTTGTCATGTGACGTGTGTAGAGTCGCAGTATTCTTTGTTAGCACTGAGCAGGAAATGTACGGAAATAAACGTTGTCTCAGCATTGTACGAGACAAAAAAGAAACTATTCCCTCACATTATTTTATCTTAGGTTTTTATTTTGAATTGAAAATATCTTAAGTCATCGATATTATATCCAAACAATTAACTGTAGTGGCGCATTAAAGAATACTTCTGCATAGTTTTATTTAAAAAAATAAGTTTATTTAAAACTATCAAAAGTTAACAAATATCGTATTAAACACAACTGATGAGGTGTATCTTTGACATCTTATCTTTAATATTCAATAAAATTGCTTTTTCAAACATGGTAGGGATTATGTGGCTGCAAATTTATTTCTTATCCCAGGCTTCATTGAACCCTTTTATTTTTACTTTATATATTTATTACGCATGAAATTAAAATCAGACGATCCAGTGAGGGATATTGTGAGCACCGATCCACGCCAACGTCGTCCGATGACACGCAAGTCATGCTAAAAACGTAATACTTAAGTAAAGAGAGGCTACAGATGGTAATTAGTTCTCTCTTTTTTTAAAACAGCAACATCTTGTTGAAAGGACATGTCTGTATTAAAGACATTTTCATGTTGATATCAGACAAAAATCAGAGCTATCGTCCTTCATTCAACGCTGGAGAGGGTTCACGCCCAATTATCAAACATCCCATTTGTCCGACAGTCAAGTGTGACCAGTAAAACTGCCTGGTCTTCATTACTAATTTATGAGCTGCTCCCAACTGTGGGCAGAGTGTGCTACTCCAACTCGTTAGTGATACCTCTCAACACCAGACTCAAAGAACATCGGACCTCTGTTAACAAACTCCACCTGAAATCCGCTATTTCCAAACACATCCTGAAGAACTAAAACCATAACATCATGTTGGAAGCCTCCTACCAACAATAACAACTGGCGACAAAGAAAACTACAAGAAGCCATTGACATCAGGAGACACCAGCCAGCCATGAACCGTGACCAGGGAACCTGTCTTCCTAGTACTTGGGACTTATTGCTTTGATCTTTGTCGGGGCTAATCACCTAGCTGTCTTCAATTTGCCCTCTGCTATGTCCATTCTTTCACCTATCAGCTGCTAATTACCCCGGTCTCCCGTTTGCCCAGTGTTGTTGGCTTTCCTTGGTAGTTTCTATCCTTTGTTATTTTACACCCTTTGCTATCTTATTAATTTTGTTGTCCTTACATGTACATACAGATGCTTTCTGCCTCATGGCATTCATTCACCTGATGAAGGAGTAAGCATATACTCCGAAACGTGTTCCTCATAATAAAGAAGTAGACATCCATATATTCTCTTCCTTATGTGTAATCACTTCTAAATACCTTTTGGAGACTCAAGACCTTGGCTTAGCTGTGTTGCAACCCGTTTTGTAATAAAGTTGCAAGGAAGATCCCCAGGTGTAATAATTTTTACAAAACGGGTTGAGAGTCTTATTACAAAGTGAAATGCACATAGCAACCCGTTTTGTACTAAAGTTGCAAGGAAGATCCCCTCTTCCTGAGGTGCAAGAAGCCTGGCTGGACACGATGGATGCGACACCTGAGTCGGCAAGGTCCCAAGAGTTCAACGTTTGAACAGCTAGAAAGTTGTTGTCAGCAGGACATAATGTCGAATAACGGATATTAACATTGGAGCGGATAATAGTATATTGCAATAGTGTATAGCCTTCATACGCTCACATTTTTGCGAACACCTGACATCATCACAATTTGATAGTGATTCATAAACGCATGTTTTTGATATCGTGCACTCGGCGTTTTTTGTATGAATACAGAAAGGATTTTGTTGCTTTTATTTAATTGAATATCCGTTACCGTTGTTAGTCATCAAAAGTATGTGGTGCTTCTGTTACTAACACGTGTGACTAATCACGGAGGCAATGCGGATATTGAGACTAATAGAAACTTGTACATGTGTCTCAGCCATATGGTAACAGAGCAACAAAAGTATCGACAAGATGTTATGTGATATAGGTATAACACAGGTATACACGATGTGAAATGAAATCAGCTACCAGCTGGTTAGATATGATTTGGTGACGTAGTAATATAACCTGACAACGTTTTCTTTAATAAACTATTCATGTTACGAGAATACTATTTGTTCAAAGATAAAGATGTGAAAATAGATGTTTATAGGAATTGATTGCATAGGGCCCTCAGTGATTATTATTATTTTTATTATTATCACCATGGTGATTTCCTGTCATAATGAACAGGTGTGTTATTCACGTCTGTGTGCTATCTCCAGATGTCATCGTGTCTGCAACATATTCAGAAATGGCCAGCCTGTAGTATCGAATGGACACAGATGGGACATGGATGTTATGACTCACTGGCGATATTGTTCTGCGCATTAAACATATGTGCAGGCGAATATGGATATGCGGATACAATATAATTAAATAACAGTAACGGTACCATGCGTCTCGCCTTGAAAGTATTGAGTTGATACAGTGTTGACCTGGGCGTTGTGGGTGTTATCATAGACGTCACAACCGCCATGGCTGTCAAATCAGGTTTGAATTAATAAACATTATATAACTTCAAATCGCTTCTGGTATTAATTAAACCCGTTCGTAACCTCTCAACACTTCCATAGCCATTCGGATGGGCGTGAATGTAGTTAAAGTTAACAAAAACGGTATCAGGCGTATTCAAGTTCATGTTTAGGTCACTTGAGAGAATATGGAAGAGACATTTTCATAAAAGGACCTACTATCACAATTTTACTCGTTCTTTTGTTTTTCCTAAAATAAAATTATATGTTTAATTATTCATAACAGCTATAAAACGTTTCCATAATCATAAGAAATCTCTGCTTGAAATGTGTACATATACGATTTACTCTATATCACAAAAACACTCTTATAATGAACCTTCAGTAGTAAACATCACAAGACAGCAGTCAGTAAAACCCCTTCTTGCTGATGAGTTTCATAAATACAATGGTCCTTTTAAACGAGTATCTAGTTTAAGCTGATATACATCAATACCGCGCCTTTAGAGACACTGTGGACAAGATTTTGTGGAGATAGTCGAGTTGCTTTTTTGCGTTTTGGTGATCTCGACCATTGGTAAACAGTCACAAATGTTGGTAAATATTGGTAAAGTCAACAACGGAAGAACGCGACATTTAGCGAAAGTGTGCGTTATCGCGCTTTCGTAGTTTTTCGATTTTCGAGATAGCAAAACGCGAAAATGTCCCTTAATGGATTCCATACACAATGACTCTCTTGTTGACTGGAGGTAAAGCCGTGGGCTCAATGCTCAACACAGCCTCATGCTTACAGTATGGGGAGAGGGGCGTGGAGGCCTGATTAATGATTCATGTCATCTCGTGACATAGGAAATTGTAAGTTTGTGACTTGATTAATTTGAATCTGGTAAATAAATAAAACATCCTGGCACCAAGCCTCAAGGTGTGTTACCATGACTGCTATCAACAAATACAATGACCACCATCCACAGCCATGGGCATAAACTGTTATCAGCGTTAGGTAACGGCTGCCCCATCACTCCCCCTTTCATCCTCATATGTCTATTTCCTAAAACATTGAACGACCTATGGTACAACGCCTTGCGTTGTCAATAGATCATGGATACGATTGAATAAGCCGGTAGCCATTTGGCAGAACACCCCGGATATGTATCCTGATTATATTCATATACAACTAATTGACAAGTATTTTCATGAACTCCATCGTGATATTCATTATCCGACAGGGTTTCTTACGCTAGATGTGGACTACACGAACAGTTTCCAGTACAACGCAAGGGTTATGCAGTGTCCTGCTTGAAATAGGCTTCACCTTGTGATACTGGTGTCACGTATGACCTTGGTGTGCTTTCTAAAAATAGCTTTACGTTTGCAATAATTGCATTGTATGACAGTTGTGTCAAATGTAAAATTAGTACCCCTGTGACATGAGTGTCATACATGAAAGTGGTGCCCATGTGACATGAGTGTCATACATGAAATTAGTGCCCCTGTGACATGAGTGTCATACATGAAATTAGTGCCCCTGTGACATGAGTGTCATACATGAAATTAGTGCCCCTGTGACATGAGTGTCATACATGAAATTAGTGCCCCTGTGACATGAGTGTCATACATGAAATTGGTGCCCATGTGACATGAGTGTCATACATGAAATTGGTGCCCATGTGACATGAGTGTCATACATGAAATTAGTGCCCCTGTGACATGAGTGTCATTCATGAAATTAGTGCCCATGTGACATGAGTGTCATACATGAAAGTTGTGCCCCTGTGACATGAGTGTCATACATGAAATTAGTGCCCCTGTGACATGAGCGTCATTCATGAAATTAGTGCCCATGTGACATGAGTGTCATACATGAAAGTTGTGCCCCTGTGACATGAGTGTCATACATGAAAGTTGTGCCCCTGTGACATGAGCGTCATTCATGAAATTAGTGCCCATGTGACATGAGTGTCATTCATGAAATTAGTGCCCATGTGACATGAGTGTCATACATGAAATTAGTGCCCATGTGACATGAGTGTCATTCATGAAATTGGTGCCCATGTGACATGAGTGTCATACATGAAAGTTGTGCCCCTTTGACATGAGTGTCATACATGAAAGTTGTGCCCCTGTGACATGAGTGTCATACATGAAGTTAGTGCCCCGTGACATTAATGCCTTGTGTGAGATCGGATGCATTAACACAGCCAAGGCTTGAACGTTGCCTCACACTGAGTTCCCCTTGAAACATATCAGAGATGTTGGTCTGTCTCCTGGAAATAGACAACAATCCCAGCATACATATAATAAGGTTTATGTGGTGTAAAACAATAAGACACAAGGGGCACTTCTATATTGTACAGTGGAGCTCGTGGTATGTGAGGAATAATTCCTATATCATACTTACTGAACGCTAACCCTTACTTGGAGACACGTACAAGCACAACTTGCGTGTTACTTATTCAAAGCCAAAATATAAAATATAACTAAGTCTTCAATGGTATCAGTTTACTTATAACTAAAAATTAATTATAATTACGCTGACTCTATGGCTAACTGTACACAAGGAACATTTGCCAAGAGAGACCAGGGTACATTGATGCAGTTATGAGTATCGGGGCCATCAAGACGGTCAGTAGTCAAATATGTCTTTCCTTTCAAAGTGGTTTACCTGTACATCTCTATTTAGGTAAATATAACTAGACTTTATAACCATAACTTGAGTGAAGACAACACAAACGTTGAAATTGAATTTGAAATTGATTCATACTTTTAAGTTACAAATCTGTAGAAAGCGTCCATGTATGTGATCACCCTTCTACAGCCCAGTTAAACTGCAATATACATGGAGTTCAAAGGAAAACTTTGGATTTACATGCGTCTGAAATATTCCCAAATGATAGAATACAAGACGATTTCTGTTACTTTTGCCAGTGAGTAAATTGTCTTTGAAAACGATATGGCTAGTAGTTATTACGTTTAACGTTCTAAGCGTAGTGTACTTTGCACACCACTGAAACAATATTCTCACAGCCAGATCAAAGAAATTCGTCTCTTTCATTTCTCTCTCAGAGACATTCCAATTTATAAGGGGCAAAACCAGACTGTATTGTTGGACATGGCTCCTAAACATCCACGCAAATATGTTCTCTTGAAGTGGGATCCCAAATGAACCTGCTTTATCACATCCTATTGACGAAGACAGAAGAAGTGGAAGAACTGAATAGATTGAAACTTCATCTCCGGCTCGACATAGTCTCCTTCCATATCGCAAAGACGACAGACATGCGATGACGTCATCGACGCTGATCGCAAGAGCGTGATCGACCTGTGCTAAAGGAGTTCAGATTCTTATCGAAGACTTTTGAAATCCTCGGGGAGTCGAAAGACAATCGAAGGGATACATCAGAGCGTTTGGAACGCTGTGACGAACAAGGATTCTCCATAGGGGTAACAAGCCCCGAAAGGCTGGAGAGCTATTGATCAGCTTCGTAAACTGTGAATTAACCTATTGACTGAGTTGAAAGTACTGTGATTATACGAGGAGATCAATGCACCCGATAGTGAACGGTTTGTTCTTGTGATCAGCTGGAATGGAGACCGTTGCCGGTTATTGGCGATTGACGGCCAAATCAATTATATCTTTATGCAGCAAACTGGCTTTCTCGAGGTCGTCTGATTTTCTCGCGGCATTATATTGGCAATTAGATTCACATTCTTAAAGAGGGACGATTGGATTCACATTCTTAAAGAGGGACGAGGGGTCAAATAAAATGGGCAGTCCAAGGACGTCGGATTCAAGGCATTTAAAACCATTTTGTTCCACCTGCATGCACGGTCGTTACATATTTCACTGGGAGCGACATCTACATTGCCACATCAACTTAATTTGTTTATTATCACAAAATGCATTTGCTTATACCTTTAATGTAAAAACATTTCCATAGTCAGAGCCGATTTACGATTCCGACTGTATCATGAACATGTGTTATCGAATCACTATTAAAATCACAAACGCATGCAAAGGCAAGTCATTTAACAGGACACTAATAAACATTTGATGACAAGTCTAAAAGGTTCACAATGTTCCTGTATTGCAAACTAGGAACAATGATAAATAAGTCAGCCTGGCCTGACGGTATCTTTCAGGAACATCATATCAAAATGATCCCGACCGAATCGACATTTTTAGCGTTATATGTTCTTTCTACACGTTGTGATATGATTAAACTACTTATAATCAATAAATGTAAATAATTTAAGGTAACGATTTAGATCCCAGAAGAACACAAGTTAATATTGTATTATCATTGTAAACAGAGAAATGTTATGACGTTGTATTCAGTTGTTCTTCGTTCAGCCTTGAGCTAAAACCTTTAATATAAACACTATGTGCATAACAAAGACAACAACAAACCCGCGGCTGAGAATCAAAGAAGGCAATTATCGGTTCCTGGTGTTCAGGCTTGATATACAACTTAGATGTCTGGCCAGTCACACTTAGGACTGTTTTGTTGAAGACTTGAAAGGACATACCATTATACAATTTATATGATAGCTATATAGCGCTAGTTCAGTTCAATAATATTGAGTTCATAAGCTGAATTGAATAAAAATGGCATCACTAACACGACTTTAAACACTTTAAGTGAAGTCGTAGGCGAGGTGAAGGTTGTACTGTTCTGTACTGAATAAAAACGTCAAAACAGGGCATTATGTAGACTAACATCTAGTCTCTGAAAAGAACACTTTTAGTTGTTAAATTATAGTTATAAACTATGATAACAAGGAGCGCAGAGACTTACATTCCTGATACTGCAGAAATCTAGACTTGCCAAATAGTATAGACTATGTGTTGCTTTGGATATACTTGTTTCAGGGTCTGTATGACAGACTAGGCATCAATGGGACAACCAAAATCCATATCTACACTCACGACTGAAACTGACGAAAAAAAGCAACCAAATTTAGGAAATAGTGGCCACTGTATGTGCTGTATGTGGACTGATGGGCCGTCAGTAAGAAAAACTACTTCTAAGACTGAGAGATCGGAGTCTGCTACATCGTGACTGTCTTCTTGGACAAGTACTGCTGAAATGTTCACATAGTACTTGCAGTTGAATATTTACATGTTTATGCCATCGAGTTTGTCTGTTTGATTAACGTAATGTTTGTTTGTTTTGTTGTTTTACGCCGCACTCAGCAATATTTCAGCTATATGACGGCGGTCTGTAAATAATCGAGTCTGGACCAGACAATCTAGTGATTGACATCATGGGAATTGATCCAAGCAAATGGGATACGATGACATGTATCAACCAAGCCAGCGAGCCTGACCACCCGATCCCGTTAGTCGCCTCTTACGACAAGCATAGCCGCCTTTTACGGCAAGCATGGGTTACTGAAGATCTATTCTATCCCGGCTCTTCACGGGTCCACCGTAATGTCTAGAGAACTGTGAGGGACGGAGTTCCAGATACGCCACCTAGAGATAGACGTCCAACGTCCTCTTCAGATTTGTACGCCATCCAACATCTTCAGGAAGGATTTACGTCAACTTCAGCTACTTCTTGCGCAAGAACTCGTTCTGTAAAGTGCCGTTATCTTCAATGAGCAGTGTGCCCAAACCCTATGTCTGGTGAACGTTTCATACAGAGTAACTGCGTCTGTACTTTAATAAAGCAAGGTCGAACAGGTCAGTAAGGGCTTTACTCGGTGGTCAGTAATATGAAATTTGTGTCATGGACATGTGCTCTGGACTGATTTCGCGAGCAATGGTCAATGCCGCCGGGACACTATGATCAATTAGATGGACACAGCGGTGTTCTCCCTTGGCTTGCCGTCATCCGGGCACGCCAGCCTTCCTTCTTCGCCAGCATCAGTCACCTTTAATAGAAGCAAAGGGCAAAGAGGACAACCCTAGCCTCGGCGGGGCCCCTGGCTCATGTCATTATGATAAAATGCCAAAGCGTATATGTAAGGGACTGGTCACTGATTATTCCTTATTAACGAAAGTGACCTAAGGTGAAATGACGTTTTAGGTCACGATTATTGCACTTATATCGCAACGTGCCAGGCAGGGTAACAACAAGTACCATCTTCTGACGTTTTTCGGTGTGACGCGGCCGGGGATTCGACAATAATGGGCGGTTGGGTAGCCTAGTTGTTAAAGCTTTCGCTGATCGGAGATTATTTTCTGGTATTAGTACTGATTAGGCTTCTTGGTTAGGCAGCACCATGACCATGGCTTTCACTAAGTGCTACCCCTAGCTCTGCTCCCACAACAAATTAGCATGCCGCGATTTAACTTAAATACTACTTAAGCAGCGTAAAACCAATTTACCCACTCACTCAGAATCACGTAATAATATCGAAACAATTGCATCATTGCAAAACATGCTACACGTGTATTAATTATAATATAGCTATATCGCCTTAAACAGTCGATCCTGGACCAGGTAAACCACTGATAGCAAGAGCACAGTCTCACGCCCTCATGATCTATCGTCCTCCCAGAACCCCACGGTGACGACCCATATCACACGGCAAAGTGTCGCCAGGTTAACGTTTGACGCACACGTTCATCTCTCTATAGCATCACAGTAGAAGAGGCGGCAGGTTATATCACATTCACCCTAGTCTGTTTATGTACAAAACATAATGCACGCCTAAGTAAACATGTTGCTTTACACAAACATAAAAGTCTAGGTGATACATGTCGACAAACATAGTAGCAGTAATACGGTTTCCTGTTGCCGATGGAGCTTCTCGTTTAACACAGCCCCCTGATGGAGCTTCTCGTTTGACACAGCCCCCTGATGGAGCTTTTCGTTTAACACAGCCCCCTGATGGAGCTTCTCGTTTAACACAGCCCCCTGATGGAGCTTCTCGTTTGACACAGCCCCCTGATGGAGCTTTTCGTTTAACACAGCCCCCTGATGGAGCTTCTCGTTTGACACAGCCCCCTGATGGTGCTTCTCGTTTGACACAGCCCCCTGATGGAGCTTCTCGTTTGACACAGCCCCCTGATGGTGCTTCTCGTTTAACACAGCCCCCTGATGGTGCTTCTCGTTTGACACAGCCCCCTGATGGAGCTTCTCGTTTGAAACAGCCCCCTGATGGAGCTGCTCGTTTAACACAGCCCCCTGATGGAGCTGCTCGTTTGACACAGCCCCCTGATGGTGCTTCTCGTTTAACACAGCCCCCCGATGGTGCTTCTCGTTTAACACAGCCCCCTGATTGTGCTTTTCGTTTAACACAGCCCCCTGATGGAGCTTCTCGTTTAACACAGCCCCCTGAAGGAGCTTCTCGTTTAACACAGCCCCTTGATGGAGCTTCTCGTTTAACACAGCCCCCTGGTGGAGCTTCTCGTTTAACACAGCCCCCTGAAGGAGCTTCTCGTTTAACACAGCCCCCTGATGGAGCTTCTCGTTTAACACAGCCCCCTGAAGGAGCTTCTCGTTTAATACAGCCCCCTGATGGAGCTTCTCGTTTAACACAGCCCCCTGAAGGTGCTTCTCGTTTAACACAGACCCCTGATGAGGCTACCTGGGGCTAAGCGTAAAAAGAATGTTCTTTGTGTGAATACAAGTTTAGCATGCCGTGTTCGCATGTTACTTGTATGTTAATGTGCTTCTGCAAGTAACACATTCGATCAACACAGGACAACCTTTCTGTCAATGTTAACTCGTGATTATTAAACAACTGTATGTGGATACGTGTTTGTCCTTGAAAAGGTCAATCACATTAATGTATACATCGCTCAAACAGTATAAGTCAAGGTGTAAGTAACGCATAGGTAAGCATGCTTGATACAACCTACAGGTCATGTGCTCAATTTCAACAATTAGGTCATGTGCTGGATTTAAAACGACATGGCATGCGTTTGATTTCCGATGGGGCATGTACATATACTTGATTTCTGATATGGCATGTACTTGATGTCAAACGATATGGCATGTGTTTGATTTTCGATAGGGCATCTGCTGGATTTCAACAAAAAGGGCATGCGCTTGATTTCAACCGATATGGCTTGTCCTTGTTTTCAACTCATGTGGCATGTGTTTGATTTCAACAAATAGGGCATGTACATGATTTCCGATGGGGCATGTATTTAATTTAAACAGATAGAGCATGTATTTGATTTAAACAGATAGGACATGTGTTTGATTTCAACAGTTAGGGGGTGTACTTAATTTCCGATAGAGCATGTGTTTTATGTCAAGAGGCAAGGCATGTGCTTCATTTCAACAGATACGGCATGTGTTTGATTTGAAGAGATAGTCTATTTGCCTGATTTCAACAGATATGAATTTTTAATAGAAAAGTCAGATTGGGCCGGAGCCAAGGAACCTTGCTACCTACAGAGCTACTGAACAGTTTGATCCCTCAATCAAACACAGGAGCCAAAGTAAAGGAACATGAATATCTTAGTCTTTAAGATGGTATGTATGGCCTTTCATGATCCTTTCGCCACAAGAACATTAAGACTATTCATAGTACACATAAATCTCAAATGTCAACGCTAAAGATTAACCAGTCTCGATTATCTGCCGAAACAGTGAAAATTATATGAAATATCACTGAAAATCAGAGATCATATACAGGACTACACAAATGTCTAAGAAAGCATGTATTCGTGAAAAAATGCATCCTTGTTTGGTCTTTCTTCAGATATGAATCATTCCCAACAAGGATGTGTGTTGCAGGCATCCATTCACCACCTTCCCATCAGGATCATAGAAATCAAGAAAAACAAAGGATGTCTATTCAGTCATTATCCTTTCATCACAATCATATTAGGATTATTTACGTCACATATAACAAAGGGTGTATATTTCAGACTGGGTCATTATCCTTTCAAAACCTTAACATTAAGATTATATACACCACACATAACAAAGGCAACATGTTTTTGTCTAACAATCCCCTTGATAACCTTTTCGATCTTGTGTACGTCACATGAGACGTCATATACAGTCAGATACAGCAACATATGTTCTCTTAATGACTGTATTCACCGCCATTACGGTATTACTAAACCATTCATTATATCGATGGGTGTCTGCGATAGCAGGTTGCCTACGGCGGTGCGTGATCTCCGACTATTTGGTGACGGAGTAGCCCGAGAGATGGCTGTGTACCTATTTCTGTAATTAAGGCACTAAAATATTATTGTGGTAATATGTCCCTTAAAAAGGCCTCGGGAAGAGAGTACATCTTGGATGAGTTAAGGAATATTATTTAATATTCCTTTTGATGTTGTTCTTTCGTATAGTGACACACACGTTGCATCTCCACGTCGGATATAATCTACTTATAAGTTTTTAAGCCCTAGACCGGAGAGGTAACGGTGTTAGAACCTACACCGAAACGTCACTCTTAATTGCAATAAAGAAGTTGTTCATCAAAAAAAATATCCTTACATAGTACTCCAGCTTCTAAATGCCTATCAAAGAAGTTAATGGAAAACATTATTTGAAAAATTGATTTAACATAAACTCTAAATTATTCATATCACAATTCCAAGTTTCTGACTATATAGAATATTACTTTTTTGTAGTTTTGCAGAAATGACAATGCCATCAGTTGAAATAACATACAGAAGGAATCTCCTGGGGAAATGATAATATTCGCAAATAGAATCCAGTGGCACTCTAATGGCTCGTCCCTCAATATATTATAGGATACAACGTGAAAAAGAAATGAGATATGGTCTGAATGGTAAATGGAAACACGTGAGATAAAAGTAAACTTGTACACAGCATTAGTATTGATCTTCATGCTACTGTTGTGTAATATGAATAAGGCTAGAAAGAAAAGTCAGATTTATTATACATTAAAACCCAGACACGATGCCGCTCAACACAACGCACAATGCACAACGTGTATGTTAATGTCATGTTTCTATCAAATCCATAGAGGTTTGGGGATGGTAAATATCCTGTATTAGGAATAAACATTGTATTTAGCGAGCCTTGGCGAGCTAAATACATATTGTTTATTCCTAATACAGGATATTTACCATCCCAAAACACACGAACGTGATAACCCCTTTATAATATAATGTCATTCTTCAATTCTGTGCTTGAAAATCACTTTCCTTCTCTCACAAACATTACCGAAACATTGCAAGTTTTCCTGGAATGTGCGCATCAATATATATATTACGTCACAGGGTAATTGATGTGTCAGTCGGACAGTGACAGTAGCCAATATAGTTTCAACTGAAACAAGTTTCTTATACAGTGGCTAAACAACATGTACGGAAACCAACAATTACCTACACGAATTGTTTTACTTACCTTTCGCGGCAACCCATCGGTCTGTCCGCTAGAGTAACTGCCCTTTGTCAAAGGGAAGCTACTCTAACCCTAGTCTATGAGACGTCACGGCCACATGCACGCAGTCAGACGTTGTTGACCATAGTCGTGTCCTGTCATAACGTTACGGAGTGCAGTCAGATGTACACACAGCGACAAAACGAAACAAGGTTACAATTCAAACATATTTCGGCCAAATCCAACTTTTAAAATTTGTGGAAAAGGTTCCAAGCCGCAGAAGTCTACAAGCACAGACATGGCTACTTAACCCGCTTGGCTAGGACTAGTGCCCTCGCAAAATTGTTTCGCAGTTTATGTCTCCAAAGTTGCCCAAACTTGTAAAATGCTTTCGCTACGTCACAGTCAGACACTGATTTTCAGTATATTAGACTGTTCTTTTGATAATGATAGCAATTATCCCAGTAGTTTCTCCAGATTCCCGATGGTTAATTCTGACTCGATCGCCGAATGACGAGGGCGACGCCATGTTTGTTTGTAAACAGTGAAAGTAGTCCCTACTTGACATCTCTATTTGCACCTCTATCCGTATATGACCACAACGGATATCGTTTTTATCCGTTGGCTTTATCCTGAAGAAAAACCTACCCATTATATGATAAACAATGATATCAATACTTTTGCCTTGTTGGTTTGTTGTTTAATGCCACACACAGCAATATTCCGGCTAAATAACAGCGGTCTGTAAATCATGGAGTCTGGACCAGACAATGTAGTGATTAACATCAGGAAATCGACCCACACAAATGGGATACGATGACATGCATCAACCAAGTCAGCGAGCCTGACAACCCGATCCCGTTAGTCGCTGAAGATGAATTCTAACCCGGATCTTCACGTGTTCACGGGTTCACAGGTTCAATACTTTTGCATTCTAGGAACGAGACAACATGGCTATGAACTTTAACATCAGTTCGGATTAAATTTCTAAATTTGATGCACCCGTGACCACAATGATGTCTGGTGGAATTCTCTTTTTTGACAGGTACCCGTGTTTTTTAAGGTGAACAATTGACTTGCCACTGGGGAGAGGATACTTTCGCCTTTTCGCGAACACATGGTATAATCACGATTTGATAATGAGTCATAAACTCATGCTATAGTCGGAAACGTACAATTGAGATTTCTTTTGACTATGGAAAGGATTTTTTGTCGCTTTTATTTAAATAAATGAGTTCATGGTATTCAATTGGATTCTTAAATTTGAAAATGTGCCACTTTGGCAAGAAAATGACTTTTAGCATGTTATTAATGTCGATTCTTTTGTCATTTTGACAATATAGTTTCTTTCAATTTTTCGATGTGATCATATTAAATTTCACTGATGACTTTAATTCTCATTAACGTTTCGGTTTGTTTAAAAACATTAATTAGAAAAATATATCTTGCGAAGGAATTAAACCAAACAATAGTGAAGTTCACACTCGGCATCCCCCGTAATATGGCTGGAATATTGCGTGCAACTATACTCTCTCACTAGCGTGTAACTGACCGTGTATATTTCAGTGAACATAATCCCGAAGAACTAATGATAGATGAACGTTGTCTGACTTACTAGTGATGGGGTTTCAGGGGATTCAAGGAGATGTCTTCACTCCCACGCCATGCTTCGATTCCCAGGAAGGTTCTAATTCTGGGTGTCAGTTGCTGCAATATTACTAACGCGTCACCCATTCACTTGAGCACTCGCTGGGGTATCATTTGGCATAGTTACGAGACACTGAAACCTCCTTATCATGGAATTGTGTTGTTGTTGTTTTTGGCTATATGAAGGTGGTCTGTAAACAATCGCGTCTGAACCGCATCATGAGCATCGATCTACGCATTGGGGTACGATGACATACTTCAACCAAGGCACCGAGCCTGACAATCCGATCCCGTAAGTCGCCTCTTACGACAAGCAGGAGTTGCTGAATATGACATGAGTGCACTGTTAAAATTATTTTCGGCACTATGATCCATTTTCGGTACTCACCTTTTCTCGAAATTCGGATAACTCGATATGTTGTCGATGATTCAAAGGATTTCGAGTTAACAAGAAAAGGTTTTAACCTCTCATGCAACTACCTGTATGTGTGGATCATTCATGAAAAACAGTATTCAATTTGGTTCATTCATTCTTGGACCCGTGAAGATTCGGATAGAGAATAGATCTTCAGCAACCCATACTTGTCGTAAAAGGCGACTATTCTTGTCGTAATATGCGACTAACGGGATCGGTTGGTCAGGCTCGCTGACTTGGTTGATGCATGTTATCTATCTCAATTGCGTGGATCGATACTCATGATCTCAATCACTTGATTGTCTGGTCCAGACTCGATTATTTTACAGACCGACGTCATAAAGCTGGAATAATGCTAGCGCGGTGGAATATTGCTAGTGTGGCGTTGGATACAAACAAAGAAACAAATATGATTCATTCTTCAGGCAGGTACACGTGAGTAACAATATCGATTTCTCTAGTACCGTTCAACCATTGCATGTCAACGGAAATAAACTTATATTACATACAATACATATGCAGATGCACTGCTATACACCACTCAGTGTCAGTGTGTGAAGTTGACTTTAATGAAATATGATGAATACTAAAACGATTCACTTGGTGCAATCCCACTTCCCTTGTTATGAATGTTCATGGTTACAAGAGTGATTGTCATGCAGAACCTGTAACATGTATGTCCTTACACTGGGATAGACACTCCCTGGAGGATAGGAATGTAAATTAAGCGCACAATGAGGCCGCGGTATAGAATGTCATGTGCTTTGAGCATTACTGTTGTGTGGTTTTTGAAGTGACCTGTTGTTGTTGTTGTTGCTGTTGTTGTTGCTGTGGTTGTTGTCATCATCATCATCATCATCATCATTACTATTATTATCATTATAATTTACAGATTAAAATATAAATTGAGCAAAGAGGGTTTGGGTGATCCTGGCACAGTCGTGCTGGTTAGGCCCATCATCAGCTCAGGGCCCTTGCCCCCTCTACACGCAGCCCAGACAGGGAATGAGACTTCTCCCAGGAAGTGCTGCCTAGTCAAACCTACCCAGAACTTTTCGGAGAATGTGAAGACTCCCCAACACTGCAGCCTTTTGCATTACCCAGATTGTCAGAAGGGCTGTATTCCTGGTAGCAAACCCGGGATGCAAGCGTGTCATTTCGAAAGCGAGGTCCGCATATTTGCCATGTTTTTTCCACAATCTCGTCAATTAAATTACTGTCAAAAGGGACAGAAACTTCAATGATATAAGGACAAGATCAGGTTTGTTGGCCTGGATATGTCTGAGGCTGTATACGGGCCTATTCCAAAGGATTTTGTATTTATCATTTTCCATGACGCCCTCTACATATTCCGGGTCTTACCAAGGATGGACGGTAATTATTATTATTATTATTAGCAGTAGTAGTAGTAGTAGTAGTAGTAGTAGTAGTAGTAGTATCGTCGTTCTGCAGATTTCATTTTTGTACCTTAGATAAAGTTGTGATGGAATTAACATCAATAAAAGTGACACAGCCGAGAACGCATAATACTTTAAATTGTGTAATCATGATTCGTCATGGTTAATACCTGAATGAGTGGGGAGTGAGTTGGGTGTAATGATTATTGTGGAAAGAAGTAATGTGGGTCTTATACGTTTACCACATTAGCGAAGTCTACGGGAATGGTGCTGACAAAGAAGGATCATAACAGGGCGCATCTTGTATTCGGACCCACGACCATAGAATTCTGGCACATCTGAGGGAAGCAGTCTGTGCAGAGCGACTGGGCTACCCATGTACAGGTTTGGCACATGGTACTTAGAGAGGGTGTTACCTTGTACTAGGGCGTCCGTAACTGGGTGTCATCGTGCCTTAAGAACACGGGTCGTTGTTCATGCTATCAACCACTGGTTTGCCTGGCGCAGACTCGAGATAGCGGGAAAATTACACATAACGAACTGCGGCGAACAAACACTGACTCACTCATTGATGTTTGCAACTTGTTCAGTGGCAGTGAAAGGTTTAATGTGGAACTGATCTCACGTTACCGCCTGATGTGCCTGATGGTCAGGTTGCGACCCCAACAGCTAGCCTAGTGTCTAGTCAACCAGTGCTACCAGTGACCCTGCTGCGTCAGCGTCTCCGACATCTACAGTACTCCCAGCAGTCATTACTCTGCGAGAGAGAGAGAGAGAGAGAGAGAGAGAGAGAGAGAGAGAGAGAGAGAGAGAGAGAGAGAGAGAGAGACTTGTTCTCATCATTACCTCACGTTTGAAATTATAACAGAACCTCATCATGAGATTGTGACGATATCTGTGAATGTCGTAACAAACGTAATGTGAAGATACATATCACCGTGCCTGTTTCAACACAAATAGTTATGTAAATTTATTTTTAAAAACCGTTTGGGACTTCAACTGAAATGGTTTATGTAAAATATTTGTCCACATAAACAAGTCTGTTTTGAATTGCATTGTAAAACACGAGGGGAATGTTTTAGACGCAGTTTGGCTTGGAACAGTCATCATGACATGTGCTGAGTAGGTAAAACGTAATATACCAACCGTATGAAAACGCATGCAAGCCTATATCATACGACCCGGATTCTGGACATACAGTTGTGTGGAATACATTGAACACAAGCGGCAATATCTTGTTTTCCAATACCACGACTCAGCATTTTTTTATGACAATGAAAACAATGAGGCTGACGAATGCAATGCTCACCTTACAGACACTGATACTGCCTCGTTTACTGGAAATGTCATTTCCTAATCGAGAGTCGGTAACACAACAAGCAAACGACTTTTGGCGGCCATGTTGAATGTTGATTAAATGTCAGCGAAAGAGGTGGTCACCCAATTTTGTCACAACTATTAGGGAGGAGGCATGAAAAAAGTCACACTTCTGTTTTTTCAAATAAGTATTTCATATATTTGAACATTATTTAGGGGCTGGTCGTTTAGTATATGGGGGGTTATGATAAAATGTTACATAAAATGGGAAGGGGTGGGAGGTCTGCATATGAAACTAGCCTGAGACCAATCTCGCCGCCGCTCTATGATAAATGACCAGTCCCTTGGACCAGGCATCAGGCATATTCTTTTGGTTTACGGATTTTCATGGTGAAAGATTTTGTCGGTAGGTTAAAAAAAGTAAAGAACATGTTCTATTTAAGAATTTTTGAATCATCTCAAAGTTTTATTTTGATCGGTAGGTGATGAAAGAGTTTGTTTGGGTTCTTATGAATATTTCAAATATATAATCTGACATTTGCATTAATTGAAATTGTTATTGTCAAAGTGATCCTTACCGTCGGAGGTATGTAAAAAATCTTGTCATTCTCATTATTTTCTTCTGAATTTTGGATATACACCTGCATAACGATGTGCATGCACATGTGTGTGTGTGTGTGTGTGTGTGTGTGTGTGTGTGTGTGTGTGTGTTTGTGTCTGTGTGTCTGTGTCTGCTTGTACCAGTCCGAACTAATGCCGATAATGCTAGCCCACTGAGATACCATGCCGTAGCTTAGCATGGATACCCTACTAAGACACTCTTTTGTGTCGAGCGCCAGCAGGGTAACAAAAGGTACCATCTTTTAACATCCTTTGGTATGACGCGAGCTTCCGTTCTCCGGGCTGGATAACTGGAAGTCGGATGACGTGTTTCACTGCCCCAAACATAACACCCTCTGTCCATGTACGTGAGCCTCCTGGTGCTGCTCGGTGTCAGTGTGCGTACAGCTCGCGATTGGCTAACACAACATTAAATCACATTATTCGTTTCCTGTAAATTGCAAAGTCGGGTAAATCAATATCTGTATATTTGCTGATCAGAACAAAAGTAAGCCAGATTTCACTGTGAAATAATTGTTAGCGTTACCTAAAAGTTGCAGAAATAAACATGTCGCCTAGGAACAAGATGGTCCTACGTCCACATTTGACCAAAAATGATGTGGTTGTTTTGCATTCTCTCTCCAAAAGTTGGTTCTTTTCTAACATTGTTGAAAACTTCATGAAGCCTCTATTGATGACAAGTAAAGTCAGTGATTCTATGTCCATAAACTCATAAGTGGCAAACTCATAATGGTTCTATGTCCATTAAAAAAATTGAAACATCATGTGGCCAGGAGATAAGACCACTTACTTTCAAATCATTTGAAGACAGAACCATTCGGGTATCATTTATCAACTGTAGAATGTGAACATTGGGAGTGAATTTTGTGATCTGTTATATGAAATACTGAATAAAATTGGATGAATTCATTGCCCTGTTCTGGCTGAAGTGTTGGATCTGTCCTTTGGGTGATAAGTACGGTCCAGAATAAACTAAAGTTACTAATGGAGATAGAACAATATGGATCTGAAAACAACTGTCCGAACTTCTTCGGTATTCTTACATTAAAATAACATTTAACTGTAAATGAGAATATGGATATTAACTTTTGCTTTAAAAAACTTTTCAATTAATTTGTATTTGTATGTTTTTTGTAAAAAAATGCATGTTGTGTGTAAAGTTTATATTATATAAATAACACTGCAAATTATATCACTCCAAATATAATGTTATTTAATCCAAACTTGTAAAAGTGGAGATAGGACATTCTATACTAGGTTGAAACAAATTATGATGCCACCATTTCAATATATGTTGTTGATAATTATGTTGTTAATATGTTTCTAAGGTGCGTTATGTTCATGGTACTGTTGTGTATGTTGTACATGTTATGCGGTTGTCATCTAATGTTGCCAGGTGCAATCTCGTTACTACTATGTTGCTACATTTTATGTTACTACTGTGTTTATTTTATATTACTGCTTCGTTGCTAATTTATCATTTTCTTATTGTTAAGCTGTTATCGTGGCCGCTTCATGTGGGAGAAAGGCCCAGAGTGATGCAGGTCTCAAATGTTTACCACTTTGGAGAAACCCACGAACACATGTATGGTGCTGACCTAGAAACATAATCAGGGCCGACCGGGATTCGACCCACGACCATAGGATCCTGCACAGCTAATTGCGGCGCCTCAGACCACAGTTTCTACTTCTTTGATACTACAATGTTGCTACTTAACTTTCCGATGATAGTACCATATTACTGTTATCACTACGTATCACTGCTATGATGATGTTGATACTATTTTACAACAGTATCACCAGATGACATGACCCAGCAAATCATCTTTCTGCCCCTTTGGGGGATATAGTACCCCTATTTCCAGGATGTGGGAGTAGAATGTCTGGGTCGAAGTTGGTATTTCTAAACATGGGATGCATACGTGACAATAGTTATATTTCGTGTCCAGAGTGGTTTTGTAACCATAGGTTTTATACATGGCTATATGCATCTTGCAGTATGTCTGGTCCAGAGAGGTATTTTAACCATAGGGTGTATACAAGACCATGGCTATATACGCATCTTGCAGTATGTCTGGTCCAGAGAGGTATTTTAACTATAGGGTGTATACATGACCATGGCTATACAAGCATCTTGCAGTATGTCTGGTCCGGAGAGGTCTTTTAACCATAGTGTGTGTACCCGACAATTGCTATATAAGCATCTTGCGGTATGTCTGGTCCAGAGAGGTACTTTAACCATAGGGTGTATACATGACCATGGCTATATACGCAACAGTCGGGATTTGTTTGTCTCACTATGTGTCCAGTACGGTGTCCGGATCCAAGACAAAGACAAATAAACAAATAAATCAAACAAACACACACACATACACACACGGTGCAATAACTGAAGAGAATTATTTATCTGACATTTACCACACTGACCATAGCAAACTCACTGCCAGTCAATTACCTAGCAAATGTCAAACGGCCATCTTAGGAATATCAGACACAGCTACAGAACAAAGGATTGTGAATCTATATTCGAATGTGACGAACAACACAGCACCGAATTCAGTGTCGCCAGCCTTGGATTCTGGTCATTGTGTTCTTATAGGCATGCTGCTGGCTTGCTCGCTAATTTGCCGATCGACACGGGGCTTGAGTAGCCGCCCTGCTGAGGTTGGACCATTTCTTGTAAGGTCGACCGGTTCGGATGTCTCTCATAGGGCAGGGAGTGGGGTGGGTGGGCAGGAAGGAGGGGTGTTACGACGTAATTGTAATAAAAAGGTAAATTGTAATACTTGCAGCAAATTGTAATAATTTTGACGTAAATTGTAATAATATTTGACGTAAATTGTAATAAAAATTGACGTAAATTGTAATAATCTCTACTTGCGGTAAAATGTAATAAATTCTTACGTAAATTGTTATAACCTTACTACCGTAGTGTCCAAGACGCCAATTGACTAGAAATGATCTTTGTCAGTTCAGCTTGTGTTTCACATGTACAATTCGAGAAATACTGTGTATGATGACAAACGTACAAAACTGTTAAGTTACGGATGGTTGGTATAGGCTTTTTCGTACAATCGTCTTTAAAGGGTGGTGTCAACATAGTGAAAGACATTTATTGGAAGTGATGTTTGTGGCATGCTATCATCTACGTAGAAGATACTATCATCTGCGTAGAAAATACTATCATCTAAGTAAAAGATACTCTCATCTACGTAGAAGATACTTTCATCTACGTATATGATAGTATCTTCTACGTAGATGATAGTATGCCATCTACATACTATCGTCCACTTACATACTTTCATCTACGTACATGATGGGGTTGTAGGGGACAGAAAGGGGTTGTGGTTGAGTAGAAATGAATTGGAAGCTTAAAGTTGATAATGTACGTATATCTTGGCGATTTTATACTTGAGTATTAAGAAGGCCACAGACTTACAGTACATTAAAAGTTAGTACAATCAGAGGAGAAGAGTCTATATATTTCCTGTACCTTATAGCAGGATAAATAGACACACACATTTTGTAAAAGTAAGCAATTCAAATTGTTTAACAGAGATGTGGATTTAAAGAAATTGGGATTGACATATTCAGGGATATACTTAATCCTTGATATTGTTCGTATACCGGAAAGAATGAGAGTGTGGGTGTTGTTTCACGTAACAGAAAGCAATCTTTCAGTTATACCATGGCGTTTGGAGGTGATGTGGAATTGGATTTAACGTCGCGTCCAAGATAATCGCACTTATATAGCGACGTGCGTGCACGTGTGTGTGCTTGGTTGCTTGTACTAGTCCGGACTGATGCTGGTTTATAGTGCCAGCCCACTGAGATACCATGCCGCAGTTTAACATGAATACCCCACTCAGACACAGTATACGGACTCCGAGCCGTCAAGTCCTTGTTTTAGCAACTTAATGCCGAGCGGCAGACAGGGTAATAGCAAGTACCATCTTTTAACGTCTTTTGGTATGACGCTGCAGGAGATCGAACCCCGCAACTTCCTCTCTCAGGGCGGACGCTCTACCTCTAGACCACGGAGGTGGTTATGGCGTTTGGAAATAATCTAGCCACGACAAGATGGTTGGTAGCAAAGATCTATTGGGATACGCTGAGACTTCGTGATAGTACCTGCTGGAAGCGCCGCTTAACACCATTCACTCATTCACTCTGTTTACATGAGAGATATTCACGGATTGTTGTCTCTGTTATTTTAGTTATTGTTAATAGTAAAACACAAAGCTACATTGTACGTCACGTTCCATCCGCCAAAGGTTATCTGTTATCTTGAACACGTGACATATTAGGGCACCACGACTACAGATCCTTCTTTTGGAGGTGACAAATATTGTGTCTAGTCTTGTATTGATTAAAGAGTACTTTGATTGACAGGATGCAAAAGCCCCGGTGCCTGTTTACTTTCCACTGTCTTTGTACAATCAGTTGCATCTTCGCTGGAGATAATCAACATCCTGCTGGGGTCATCGACTGATTGTGTTTCTTTTTTTTAATAATTCATACCGACAAGGATAAGACAGACACGCTCCAACGCTCGAACAGATCTAAGCATGCATGCAGAGTGTAAGCATGCACTTTCTACGAATATTTCAAAGAGCGCCATATCACTCTTGCTCAAAACAGTGAGTGAGTGAGTGAGTGTATGGTTTTACGCCGCTTTTAGCAATATTTCAGCAATATAACGGCTGGGGACACCAGAAATGGGCTTCACACATCGAACCCGGGTCTAACTTCTAGGCTACCCGACCGCACTCTTGTCAAAAGAACTGAGCTGGTTTAAGGCCTTAGTAAAACTCCTAAGGATATTTTCACATTTGACGCATCAGTGACAGAAATGATGTCAGATGCAATTCCCTATTTTGACTTGTACCATGACTTTGCATGTGTTTGTGATGGGTGCCATCGGCGGGGCACCTTTTCGTGAACACCTGGTGTCATCACTGTTTGATAGTGATTCAGCAACATATGTTTATGAAGCAGTCGGAATCTACAATGGCAAGGAGGCTTCTTATGATTATGGATGGGGTGTCAAGTGGGTAGAGAACACTATTGCAGGGACATTTAACTATAGCAGTAGATAAAAACACAATTCATAGCGATGCTATTGGTACTCTACAACCTTACACGTATTCGAGTACATACAGCAAGCAGGGTTGTAAGAGCGAAAACAATATAATGAAACAATCAATTGAACGAAAACACATTATATAAATATCATAAATATATATTGTACAGACACATGCACATGCGTTCTTAGGGCATTGGGAACGTTTGCTTGTCACTCCAAAAGCCATTGTTCGATTCCCCACATATGTACAATGTCTGAAGCCTATTTTTTGTGTCCCCCGCTGTGATATTGCTGGAATATTATAGTCACTCACTAACTCTCTTACTCACTTAGTCCAAAGATACAAATATCAACACGAAGCTTTTTCAATGAAGATCAAAGGCAACACTAGGTCACAAATTTATGTCTGTAATGCTGTGTGTTGAATCTTGTACAAGCAGCATCTTCAGGGTCCGATGTCAACAAATTTGAGACAACGATGACTTATTCAATTCAGCACACCCGAACTGGATAGCTTTAACATAAGAATATGACGCGTCTAAACTCCATTCACTGGTTCAAACGACGGTCTTTTTTTACTACTTGATTAATAAATATGTCATCTTGAGTGTATTTGTTCATATCTGTGTTGCTAATTTTGAGAATGAATAATAAAAAAATCATTCTCGTTTACTACAGTGAACAATAGGAAAGAACATGTATTATTCATAATAACCGATATGAATAAGAATTCAACATGACCTTTGTCAACGTGAACTTCGTGTACATATACATGTACATGTAGAGAGAAAGAGAGAAAGATACACACAGAGAGAGCCTGCGTGTGTGTGAGAGAGTGCGTGCGTGCGTGTGTGTGTGTGTGTGTGCGTGAGTGCGTGCATGCGTGCGTGTGTGTGTGTGTACGTGTGTAGCCGTACAATGTCGGTTATATAGTGCTAGTCCACTGAGATACCATGCTGCAATGGTGACATCCGCAACAAACACGGGCAAAGGCAAGTCAATTATTTACCTAAAAATACACTGACCAGAAAACATCGATAAGTCAAAATAGGGAATTGCATCGGATATAATTTTGGTCGCTAATACATCATTTTTAGATGTGTCCTCGGCATGGCTACCTGTTTTTGAAAGTTGTACAAAACATTTGATTGTTGTAACCCTGATCAAATCCGTATCAATCATTGAGAAGCATATAACGACGTAGATGTATTTACACGATTAATCATATGTCATGAATAAACGAACCTCCACTAATAGGTCTTCATAGATCAACTTAGTATTTATATGATATGGAGATCGTATAACTGATGCACAATATTAAGTCATGGCATCATTACACATAATCTTCATCACTTACTGCGGGTAGGCGAATGTAAGGTTTCAGGCGAGGAAATGGCCCCGAAATACTGAGAACCGTCTCTTCACTAAACCTACGCATGGGCTATATTAACACAACGGCATTGCAACATACAGTAGTATCAGTGATACCTCAAATTGATGTGTCTTAACTGGCAAATCCAATTATATCTTGTTATCCCATATGGCATCACTTCTTTTCCTTATTTCTCACCCACCTGTACAACATTTAAATAGATTTCTGTCTACTAGTGTATATCACGTGTCAGTTTCGTGTGGGGGACGTGGTTCGTATACAGACAGAAGGGGTAGAATCTGTTTGATCTAACGGTATTTACGACATTAAGTATTGTTCACATAAATCTACATGTACCATGCGAGTTTTGAATTGACATTTCGACCAGCCTACATAATGTTGTTATTCACACGTGGCAGACATGACATCACCGCTTATAAGTCCTAATAGAATCAGAACAAGTATTCATGGAATAATGTAGATGCTATACAGTTTCGTGGTAAATAATGACGATGTTTTATAGTTAGCTCAACGGTCCTGTAGAGTCGGGTTCGATTCCAAACTTGGTAAGGCTTTGGGAAACATAATCACGTCGTTATGCTTATTCACCAACATAATAACGGCGTGATACCTATTCGCTGACACTATAACGGCGCGATACCTACTTACTGACACTATAACGGCGTGATACCTACTTACTGACACTAGAACGTCGTGACACCTGCTCACTGACACTATAACGGCGTGCTACCTGCTCACTGACACTATAACGGCGTGATACATACTCACTGACACTATAACGGCGTGACACCTGCTCACTGACACTATAACGGCGTGACACCTGCTCACTGACACTATAAC
This sequence comes from Haliotis cracherodii, assembly GCF_022045235.1. Classification (NCBI taxonomy): domain Eukaryota; kingdom Metazoa; phylum Mollusca; class Gastropoda; order Lepetellida; family Haliotidae; genus Haliotis; species Haliotis cracherodii. The sequence goes on along the minus strand of NW_027266308.1, from coordinate 15,363,506 downwards.
GGCGTGACACCTGCTCAAGGACACTATTATGGCGTGACACCTGCTCACTGACACTAGAACGGCGTGACACCTGCTCACTGACACTATAAAGGCGTGACACCTACTTACCGACACTATAACAGCGTGACACCTGCTCACTGACACAATAACGGCGTGATACCTACTCACTGACACTATAAAGGCGTGACATCTATTCACTGACACTATAACGGCACAATACCTACTCACTGACACTATCAATGCATAGTGCCTGCTCATTAACATAATAACGGCGTAATGCCATTTCGCTGACATAATAACTGCACAACGCCTACTCACTGACACTATAAAGGCATAATTCCTGCTCACTAACATAATAACAGTGTATTGCCTACTCACATTATAACGGTAACTATAATGTCTGCTCACTAACGTAAGAACGCGATGACGCCGACTCACTGACACTATATGACGTCGCAATGCCAACTCACTAACATGACAACGTATCCCAATTGCGAGGATCGATGCTCATCTGGTCCAGACTCGATTATTTATAAACCGAAGCCAGATAGCTGGAGTATTGCTGAATGCGGCGTTAAGCAAACAAAGAAACAAAAACATGACAACGATGTTGTACCAGTTCACCAAAAGCAAACCTGTGTCATCACAACGGAAACTGAGTCTTTTCTGTACAGTAGAAAAAAGCGGATGTGGTAATAAACCTGTAGATAGTACACACCACTGAATGTTGGCGTGACCATATGCCATGATGGCATATACACCATGTCATTTATAATGTTCTAAGGAGCTGCATCTCGAGTTGTACCACTAAATAATGTCAGGATTCCATGATCGTGGACTCGAAAACCGTTTTACTCCTAGGTTTCGGGGTAAACATCAACGACCTGTGTCACTTCTGTCTTTCCACCCCCTAAAAAAAAAAAGCTAACATGCCGTGTTATAAGTTGAAAATACACAAACAGCGTTAAATCCATCTGACTCTCTGTGTTTGTTTGTTGATGTTTAACACCTCACTCAACAACATTGCACTGCGGCGGTCTGTAATAAGTCTGGGCCAGACAATCCAGTGATTGCATCATCCATCGACACAGTTGAGATACGATAACCATGTCCCCGGCCGAGCCTAGGCAACCGATCCCGTGGGTTATGTGAAGGCCAAGGTCAGAGTTAAAACACACAGAGCTAAAATAATATAGATCTAGCTGGATCTAGATCTAAGAAAACTGCAGTTGTAAACCCAGGTCATTCGCTGTATAATGAATACCCTTAAAGACCTAATTAGTTATTCTCTACCATCTATGTCATAGTCTCACGTACATTTGGTAAAAACACTCAGTCCTGTCAATTATTTACCTGGCACCATTGTTCGTAAGATGCCGATGAAGAAGCAATCATCAAAGGTACTGTGATTCCAGTGAACAGTTAGCTTGCCGTTATAGGAATCAATACGGACATACCCGGAGAGACAAAGATATCGACTGTGTTCGAGTATTATGAAAGTAAATGATAACGACTGCCTTGGGGTGAGTTTGCCATACAAATATGTGACAATAAATGGGTTCGTTTTTATTTCCTTTGTATTTAATAAATACGACAAAACCTTTTCCGATGAAGTGCATATTGGAACAGAGGCCACCACAATACTGATTCCATGGATGACGGAATGATGGGGTATAGTCATCTAGAGTTGTTGTTGGCTTTATAAACCCAACTCCTTCTACTCCTTCATACAGATACGTTGTACAAGATGTATGGATTTCAACATCTGTTTGTTTCGAGGCTGCTTTTTGCCCCTTCGTCTTTCACTTGGTGAATGGAAAACGTCGTCTCAAAACGTGAAAATAAAAGCGACAGACCCTCCCGCAAGCAAACTGCAGAAGAATTATGTCGCATTTGTCTATAACTTGCCACAATATAAATGCCTTGAAAAACTATTCCACAGTCCATATTACCTCATCCTTGGTCCTGAAATCTCTGCGGTCTAGCGGAGAGAGCGTTTGCCCGGACACACACACACACACACACACACACACACACACACACACACACACTTATATATATACTTATACTTATATCCATCCATTTATATATATAAACACACACGTCGCTATGTTGGTACAATAATCTTTAACCCCCTTCCACCTCACCGTCATGGTGATTATTGACTGTATATCGAGTCATCCCCAGTTCGAAGTGGGTGGATGAAGAAGAAAAGGAGTCTGCCCGGACCGCAGGTTGCATTCAGGTAACGAGGTGCCACAAGTGAAAGCAGCGCTATAACAAATTACCTTCACACACTGAACATTTGTTTTATCGATTAAATGTGAAAACATTAACGTCCAAGCAGTTCAGCTGTTGCTTATATGAATCAGCCTCTGTCTAGGGCTGACGTTAAATATTTGCTTAAAGGTACACGTGATACAGACGAAATGGTAATTATTCAGAATGAATACTAGGTGTTAGGGACACAGCCACGAACTGGGAGGAACTGTGGCGAATGCAGATCACAAAGCTAAAATCTCTTTCAGGGTAAGACTACTACATATGAGTAAACAAAAATATATTCTGTTTATGGGAGAGTAGATGACATTATTGAAAGAGGAAAAACCTAAGTCATTGCAACATGCTTGAGGTCTGGTCATCCTACGAGATGGGGCGGTTAATATATGTATCTGCGTGTATCTATGTTTGTGTGTGTATGTGCGTGTGTGTGTGTGTAACTTGTTTCTGTGTGTGTCTGTCCATGTGCGTATCTTATGTGTCTCTGTGCATGCGTATGTATCTGTATTCGACTCTCTCTCTCTCTCTCTCTCTCTCTCTCTCTCTCTCTCTCTCTCTCTCTCTCTCTCTCTCTCTCTCTCTCCGTGAGATAAATACTCAATACATACGGCGATCAATTATGATAATTTCATAAATACGTTACTAGCATAAACCGAATCAATAACATTATCGATCGCCTTTCAATTCCTTACATGTATTTTCTCAATACTTCACTGACATGTATCACTGGCGCTCGGGAAGTGGGACTTGACACTCGGAATAAAATTAATATGTCCTAATATCAATTATGAACATGAACACCCTGATGAGTCAGTTAAACGTACACAATGACGCCTTTTCAATACACCAGATCAGATTAACAGGTTTCCGGATATACGAAGCACGAATTGTCATGGCGATGAAGCGTTTTGCCGAACTTTGCTCTCCTTAACGCTACTACACAGTGTCACAACACAGTGTCACAATACAGTTTAGCCTGAGGATCATCGACTAGCAACAGGAATTAACCAGGGACAATCTCTGTTTTCATTATTCGTATCTCGTCTTGTAGTCTAATGTTATTTAATAATAATAATAATAAAAATATTAATAATAATAATAACACTGATATATGCATTTTATAGCGCTGCATTCACATAAGTGCTCTGTGCGCTTTATTTAAGGCTACACATATCATTCACACAAATGACAAACACAAAAGATAGCTATGTGTGAATAACAGCAGCGCAGTAAAAAAAATGTAATACGTGTCAGTGTCCGGTACATCATCGTCTCTGGACCAGACAAACATGTGGTTGATGTTATGAATACGTCGCCCACACCGTCGATCAAAGGTGACACACAATCAACTGAGTCAAAGAGCCTGACTGGCTCGTGTTGGGAGATAGTGAGCAACTTTGGCATTTACGCCACTTTCAGCAATCTTCAGGAATATACGAGAAGGGGACAGCAGAAATGCCTTCACACATCGTACCCATATGGGGAATCGAACAAGGGCTTTCGAAATGACATCCGACTGTCGTTAATGCAAGTTTAATAAACATCGGATACCCCAATCTGGTTGTCGTGAATACAAGTATAATACACATCAGATATAGGTGTATGACAATTACCCGTTTAATAGCCACACGCCCACTACATCAGAATGTGTTTTTCTATTTCTGTGGACACTTTATTTGTGTTTATAATTGATAGCGGACAATGTATCATATATGACGTCATACGTATTCACCCAAATCCAAACGACATCGACATATTTGGAAATTCAATAGAACCAAATTATATATGAGATACCGTTAAAATAGTGTTAACGCTACCTGGGGATAGCGTAAGAGGCGTTATGAACACTATAGTTGGTTAACTCTGCTTTGAACAGTATTACCATTATACCAGGGGGTTCGTTTGGTGTGGGAGGGAATCCCGAAGTGATGTGGATCATAGATGTCTGTCATTTGGTGAAACCAACACGAGTAGGAGTGGCAAACTCGCCAAAATAACCGGTCGGAACACGTATTCGAACTCTTAGTGGGAAGAATTCAGATAATTTACTCAAACCCAATCACGTGCAGAAAGAGTTGACATCGCTCACAACATACAACTCTCGTGTCCCTATAGCAGCTGATGAGGAATCAATTGTTTATGCTTGTTGTAGCTTTTGCGTCGTATGTGATGTCTGACTAATTCATTACATATGATCAGAAGGTATATTGATAATTATTCTAGGCATGTCAACATGTTTAGCTACACAGAGACATTAGTGAGATTCCTAAACATAAGTTGATTTCAGATTATTGACTATTCACACCATACCATTCATATATCAATTAGATGCACTATGTAGAAGTGCTCACATCGACAAAGTGGCAATCACAACGGATATGAATTTAATTGAATATGTCACCTAATACCAACGTATTTGATGGGTGACTCACGACTATACTGCCGTTCACGGCACATGTCGACACAATCACAATAACAGCTGTGTGCAGGACAGTGTGTCAACAGAAACATAACAACGCACCTTACACAAGTAAAAAACAACAACGTCACTTACCCATTCCAGGAATAAAGACATTCAACACTAAACAGAAAACTGCAACTGGCTTCGACATGGCAGGAATTGAGTCCCTAAGACTAGTGTCTCCTTCAGTTAATTTCTCCTTTGACCTGTGAAGCATAACAGAGGGCGGGGGTCCCACAATATACCCCGGGAGCACCGGTCGACCATACCCCCCTTGGTAAGCTTTCCTCTGCAGCCTTGGGGAGGGGGTGGGTGTCGACGACCCGCCGCTGTACACAACCTGCATGGCGTACACAGTATGGGTACAGCTTGTAATTGATGGCTCTTCAAGCGAGGAGAGTTGGCGCTTTACATAAAACGTCTTGATCCAGTCTCAGACAAACACGATAGGGAATCCAGCTCCTTTTGTGTGCTGTGCTGATGGTAGCGATCTTACCTTCCTCTTCGTCGCTTCATGCGTTCTGTCGTTACTTAGGCGATTTCTGTTTGGATGCCTCAACGAATTGATCTGGCGGTAGCCGGTGCGAATCCTGGACAGGTAGATCTGGAATCGGATGGGGTGAAGAGAAGATGACGAAGTTGAACATTTATACAAAGCTGATAAGTGTATACAGAAAGTAGGCTATGCTGTCTATCAGCTGTCCCCAGCTTCAACTGAGGACTACAATGTTGTCGCGGATACTCCTCGAGGGATACTGGATACGATCAGGTTGAGGCTGTGGTCGAGTGGTAATGGGCAGTGAACGCTGAATGACCATTCTGGTCATCTGTCCGACCCGTTCGCACATGGACGGTGTGACAGGCTGATTGAGTTAGGAATCCGACATCGATTTGTTCCCTGTCGTACCGGTTGCTGCACTGAGGCAGTTGGAAACAGCTGGTTGGGGGACGGCTTTGTCAATTAATAACTCGATCCACGGTTATTTCACGGCCAGCTTCTCGCCACCCACGGTGGACTAACATGTAGCTCTGAATAGGACTTTCTTTCGCAAGAGTTCTCCGTTTCATTGATACACCTTCGCAGGTCGAGATGTAGAACCAGGAATTATATTAGCAGTGTGGTTTTCCTTGTTCGTGTCTATGTGGGGATTGTGTGTATAATACCAGTCATTGCGTCTCAGTCGCCCAACATCTTGGTTTTGTTTTACGAAGATTTTGTTGGATGGGGCATCACCAAACTGAGTATTTTGTTATGTCAAGAATTTTAAGAACATTACAGTTCACTTTAGTAGATAATGTTTCATAGCAGGATCCGCTGGTCGTGAGGTCGAATCTACCATTCTGGTCCTTGGTTTGTCAGTACCACGTCCGACAGGTGGTAGTATGTTCTGTATCAGAGGGGTTCAGTGTGGCTTTGGAATTTTAATAATTGGGATATTTAGGTTGAAGGGATGGGTGAAAGATAGGGTAAGTTACTGGGTATCGGAGTTTGAATATCTAGGTTGAAGGGGTCGGAGGGGGATGGAGGGGGTGGGGGTGGGGGGGGGGGGGGGGTTACTGTGTATAAGAGTTTGAATATTTAGATTGAAGGGGTCGGGGGGAGATGGGGGAGGTTACTGGGTATCGGGGTTTGAATATTTAGGTTGAAGGGGTCGGGGGGAGATGGGGGAGGTTACTGGGTATCGGGGTTTGAATATTTAGGTTGAAGGGGTCGGGGGGAGATGGGGGAGGTTACTGGGTATCGGGGTTTGAATATTTAGGTTGAAGGGGTCGGGGGGAGATGGGGGAGGTTACTGGGTATCGGAGTTTGAATATTTAGGTTGAAGGGTAAATGATGTGGGTGGTTACTGGTTAAAGTGGCGCCAAGCAGCCGATCACTGTCCTTTGTGGCATAATGCTACATATGCCCCAGTAACATTGAACACACGTGCACATACCGCAACATCATCCCCTTGTCAGAAGAGCGTATGCAATGATGGCGAATAATCTAGACATTCCCCTGAAGGAGTCAACAGAGATTTAAAAAGACTAAACTAATTTCGACGCGATGATCATAAAAAAGGCGCAAATACGCACACAATGTATATCATTGAACATAATTCGATACAATATGTTTATTAAAATAACTGTACTTAAAGACTGATGAGAATCAACACAGATGTAATGTCATGCCTACCCAGAATGTATTGTCAAACAAACTGATTCTAACAGTTACCGCAACTATGCATGTTGTTACCTTCAGTACATTGTAGAAATTTCAAATTATTGAAAGAAAAATACTTTTCCACAAATATTAGCTTCCGAGGGAGGCTGCTGACAAGTATGCTGTTTCAATGAAGGTGATAATTTTGGTTACAAACTTTTGATGGCATTGACCAATCAGAATCGAGTATTCCATATTCGTGGTAGAATCGGGATTGAATGCAGTACCAATAGGTCACTATCTAACCGGCTTCGTGATTAAGCGGCCTAAATTTATATTCGCAGTGTCTCCTGTCAAAACACTTAGTCATAAAAGATAGTTTAAATAAATTGGATACTTTTTAAATGTTGCCTTAAACAACGTACTTCTGACTGTGCTACTGAGGCAATTGTATATTACGACAATAGGAGCCCGACAGTTATCATATTTGATAATTGCCACGATGTGCGTGTGTGTGTTGTCGTAATATTGTGGATAAACGTCAGAGTATTAGATGCTATTCTCGGGGATGTTGATGTAAATGCCGTCACCTCGTGAGATCAATACGGTTGTCATTCCTCGGGATGAAAAAATGTCCTACCTTCACAGCAGAATTATGTTGGGGCTTAGCCGCTGTATGGCGTATTATGTGACGTGTCATCTCTTAATACTCTGTACTTGTGTGAATGGGTCATTTTCGTTATATGAAAACTGTTTTGCAAGATTAGTTTCTGACATTTAAGTACTGTGTGTGAGATAAATGGGGGAAGGGGGCAAGCATTCTAAAACATTCGAACAATTTATGTGTGAGCGGGTATTTATCAAAAGGAATATGAACTCAAGACATTAAAGACAGACGACTCCTCTTGGCTGATATTCAGTAATGAATTCTGCCCGAGGGGATTCAGGGTTAGAATTGGTCCCTAGCAACCTATGCTGGTCGTTAGAGACGACCAAATCGATCTGGTGGTCAGGTTCGGCGACTTGGTTGATAGCACCGACGTTGTTCACAATATCAATCACTGGATCGTCTGGTCTGGATTCGATTATGTACAGACCGTCGTCATATAACAAGGTATGCATCCAGTGCACGCTGAAGAGCGCCACACAACTGATAAATACAAAGAAAATTATTTTTTTTCTATTGTGTTTCTTCCTCCACACATGACTGCATTTCAAGTCTGAACTCTTTCATCCAGTATCGATGTTCCTTATTGATGTCTTGCCAACGCTGACAAAGAACAATTGCAGACTTGGAAATATTAACCAAGCGGAGATGCACATCGGTTATGTCCTAGCGTTTCCTCTCAGTAGCCCTTACCGTGTGTAACCAACATCTACGTCTAGTCTACCGGCACAATGAAAGCTCATATTCCATGCACGAGAGACGGATCATGTCTCATGTTGATGGAATGGTATTTGGCGGAGAACTAAGCGGATCTCGACCACATTGGTCTTAATTTAGCAGACGTGCATTCCGACAGACGACAACATGCGACTGCACGCTGTTCATGCTTGGAATGTTGTTTACGAATGTGTTACATGTAATTATGTTGCCGCCATTTTGGCGATAGCTGATCACGTCGGATGACAAACAAAACCGTCCTTGACCTGTCTGTGACCTCTGTGGCAATTTTAAGATTGGGACGTATTTAGTTGGTGTAACTAGTGTGCGTCCATGTATTTTAGCATGTCAAGGGTATATTTGCATTCCAAATATTATATATCTATTAAACAGATTATATGTTAACCACATTGGTGCTACCCACGAGCACAGTAAATGCTTCGTCGATGCATAGAGTCTTGGAGACAAGGACTGCTTTTCAGATAGCGCCAACTTGGAAGTAGAGGAAACATATGTTCATGTTTATTAGAGGAAACACGAAAATGGTACCCACAAGAAAGTGTTATGAGTCCAATTCTATTCAAAATGATGATCAATAAATGTTAGTGCCGAGAGTTTGCACATGGTGGAACGTTTTGGAGACGGTTTGGTTATTTTCAGTTTATCTTGGAATCCACCCAAAACATCAGTACCTGGTTTTCATTGTGGGATTTAAGATATCCCAATCAAACGTAGAGATGATCACAAGGCGAAAACTTCCTTACGGCAGCACTCTATCTCGCGTGCACGAAACATTGGAAATAGTGTCGGTGTTCCAATTCCTTGGTGTCCATTTTGATCAAAGATTTCTTTATGTTACGTCATATAACGCAGGTAGGAATATCAAGTTTATTTCAAGAACTAAGCAGGTTGCTGATAAATCAACCGTTATTTCTTTTCAAGGCCCTGATCTTATCTAGAATTGACTGTGGTGCCAGGTGTCTATGTCTACGTCTAAATGTCGTGTTTAGTCTAAAGCTTTGAGAATTTGCACAGAAGCCTATGCAACAACTCTATTAACATGGGGAAAAGGAACAAAGTTTGACAAATATTTTATCACGTTAATTGCCACATATTAAGAATTGGAAATTGTGAAATTAGGGAATATTACAACTAACGGCTATGTTCCATTATCCTAATGACTGCCAAGGGTCAAACCGATAACGCATATCGGACAGGACCCGCATCTCTCATGGTGATGGTCTGGTAGAGTTAGGCAAACAGATATAAGACGTTAATATCTGTATCTGTATCTACAGCTGTTATCTAATCACCCGTACCACGTATACATTCGTTGCATACAAGCAACTTGTAAACTATTATCCTTACAAAACTTCACTCAGAAACACCTTTCTCATCAACGCCTCGGTCAAACTAAATTATATCATTCTGTCTAGATAGCGCCACTAAATTTCGTAATAACAACTTTATCGTCAGTTTAATCTGTCAATGAGATTATCTGTAGTAGATAGAATAGGTATAAATACGGACGACAGACAGTCACAGATCATTCTGTGTCTCTCTAATAAACTGAGTGTTTATTCACTCAGGTAAGAAACGTTACTATATCGTACTATGTTAAATCTTAACTATATTCTTTTACCCTTGGCAATACCTGCAAGTTTAATTGGGAACTGAAAATGTCATACCTGAGTGTATATCTTAGATATTCCCATGTACTACTTCTGTGTATAGCTTATGCCAGTTCTGTTAACTGTATTACGCTGTTTACCGTTTGGAATATGAATTGTGGCTGAACTGTATGTATCTTGTGTGAATACCCACTTGGGTAATGTATTAGTTAGACTGTGTTGGGTATACAATATTCAATCATATGTAAACTGTTGTATTACGTTGTGTACCTTGGAATATGTATCGTGACTAATGTAGTATGTATCTTGTGTAATGATTCTATATATCATGTTCATCTAATGTTCTTCACATATATGTGCTTCTACAACTGATTGTCAACATGCTCTAATAATTGTCTGTAATGATTGATTGTAAACATTCTATTGTTGACTGATTATATATAAGATTCTACTAAACTGAGTGTTGATTCACTGAGGTCTTGTGTTGTTGTGTGGGTTGGTCGTGTACAGTGGCACCTCTGCTAAGCGAGCTGATTCCCTCTCGTTTTAATAACTCAAAGGTCACCTCATCAAGTTGAGTGTTCAGAGATGCATCTTCACCTCCGTATACAAAAGGTATATATGAATTACTTCCTTAAGATGAAAAACCAAGACCAAGAACCATGCAGTCACGGAGATTGTTAATGACTGTGTGGAATATGTCACGTGTGACTGTGGAATATGTCATGTGTGACTGTGTGGAATATGTCATGTGTGACTGCTGTACAGAAACATCCCGTGTGGGTTGGACATACAGAGATTAGCTGCTCAGCATGGTCTTCACAACTGTAAACCAGTTGATTCTTCTGCCAAGGCCGTCATAGCCCCGTCATATCCCGGGGATCGAACCCCGGATCTTCCTCTCCCCGGGCGGACACTCTACCACTAGACCACGGAGGCGGTACCATTTTGCAAACCTGAGATGGGGAGATGAACATGACCATGAAGCAGTTATCTTTACAGATTCCATGACAACAATTGAAGTGATAGAAGCTAGTGCAAATGGACTAGAGAAGACCGGTGGACATAAAATAAAGATGACATTGTTTATGAGATACTTAAATTGGATACAATTCTAAACACGAAGTACATAGCGTGTGAGATTGTTTGGGTTCCAGCACATGTTGGAATACATGGGTATGAGATCACAGATCATTTGGCCAAATCTGGATTACACAATCTTTTAGTGATATGTACTAGATTTCCGATCAAGCCCTAAATATTTTGAAACAGTTTTATCGAATTCTATTTCAAAAGGTTGGCATTAATAGAGGGATGCTGGCGATACCGGTCACGATAGGGCCGAAATACTGCTGATTTGACTATGTATCTCTCACTCACTGGCACTAGAGGCCGATATATTACAAACTTAGACCATCTGTAAAATCTGGTCATAAAGTGATGACGTCATTCTGACACGACCACGACTTGGACACTGCGGGCTGAATTCCCACTGGAGTAGTATTGATAAGGCAGTCTCTTCTAAATATGGCCATTTCAAGTTGAGACACCTGAAAGTGTGGAACAGTACCTAATTAAGTATACTCGGCATACTAACATGAGATAGGTTTTGGTCCCAACGTCATGTATGGCGCCGTGCAACAGGCAGTTTTAGATTTTGTCTCTTCATCTGGTAAATATGATTCTCAAATGGCTTAAACAGATTTACTACAATGATTTTAAATCATTTAAACATTCTATCACGTTGATCTACTGCTTTTTTATTGGACGAGTATTTCATGTTTCAGATATTAAAGTGTCTGCTTAAGGTTTTAATTCATCATGAAACAGAGGTTATTCTTCTGTCCTTTCTTCTTCCCATCATTAATTTTCATGTGCAATGTATACCAGTATCTACATTAATATTACTTATGTTGACGTCTTCTTTATGTTATCTGGACGATTCCGTGTAGTTTCTTGGTATTATTATACTTCGTGATTCTAATTAAGTGAAGTCAATGTGTTGAGCGTGAACCTATGGACCCGTGAAGATCCGGGGTAGAACAGGTCTTCAGCAACCCATGCTTGCCGTAAACGGCGACTATGCTTGCCGTAAACGGCGACTATGCTTGTCGCAAGAAGCGACTAACAGGATCCGGTGGTCAGGCTCGCTGACTTGGTTGATGCATGTCATCGATCCCGATGCATGTGGATCGATGCTCATGATATTAATCACTGGATTGTCTGGTCCAGGCTCGACAATTTACAAACCGCCGTCATTAATCTGGAATATTGCTGAGTGCGGCGTTAAACATCAAACCACCACCACTACAAGGGAATAACCAACCTACGAGAAACTTCCGAGCTATGGCCTGCTCGTGTACTCTGAAAAGTCAAATGAGATAGTATAATCCCGTACTCCTCGCTACTGACACATGTACTTCCACGTTACAAAGACTACTGTTTGATGAAGTACGTTTGTGTGACATGAACATCTACAGTGGACTGTGTCACGGAGCTGTGCTCCAATGATCAGGGGCGTCATAAACAAGCATAATGTAATACTGAAAACGTGGTATTAGGTTCACAGGTTTATTAATAATGGCTAATTGTACCAATAGATGACAATGAAAGATCAGATAAACCCTATTTGGGCTGACACAGATCACTGATTATTTACGTCAGAGCAAATACCCAAGGGACTTAGCTAAGCAATTGTATTACAGTAATAAAATGAGAGTAGCTGAAACTACACGGTGTCGGGCCGGGAAGTCGAAAATCTATTTACCAGTAGTACCGGAAAGGCGAATGGAGGAGTAAGGGACTGGGGACCGGGAAGGCGAATGAAAAGATCAGTGATGTGTACCCTCGTTATGTATACAACGGACACTTATACATTGAGGACACTGGGGTGTTGTGAGACGGAAAAGTGAAGAAAGAGATAAAAACAAATTGAACTCGGAGAATGTGATTACTAACTTCCATTGAACTCGTGAGACGGAAAAATAAAGAAAGAGATAATCTACTAAAATTGTTAAAATTGAGGCATCATCACCTGAACAAGAGCGCCCAGAAGACTCACCCTAACATCTTCGAGGTAATGAATCTTCTGAAACGTGAACAATCTCTAACAGAAGTGAGGGTTGAGCAGCTAGGCGCTCACCCAAGAGCACCTGCTCGGAAGAGAAAATACCGAGTGATTGACTCTAGACTCCGTGCCTTGAAAGAAGATCTGTTGAACCAATTGACGAAAACAATGGACTACACGGACGATGTGGCAGATCTACTGCACTGGGAATGAACTGAATTATTACATAAATGATAAAATGTATGTCTATATACAACTTCAAATGCATGCATGATATATGGTATGTTATACTATACTTGTTATATATTGACTTTGTTGCCCAGATTAAATAGTGTCCTCATTTCATTGGTGTTTTCTTTGTAATTAACAATTACCGGGAAGGCGATCATCTGCCATAATAAGAATTTTTGTGATGACCGGGAAGGCGAACGTAATTTCTAACTCTGAGGGATTGATTTTCGCCTCCCGGCCCATAACCAACTACACTCTGAAAAGATACCGATCAGATGCGTAGACGGCTTAAGTCGGCTGCGACTAATTACCAACTGAGTCGATTAACTCAACACTCTAATGAGTGAGTAACCTCGGCTGTGTTTGATAACGGGACATTAACACAGAAATAAGAAATACACCTGAAATATGTCACTTGGACTATGAACTAGACGAGAACGTCTGAATATGAAACTAGCCTAATCGACTAAAGATTCAGTGACTTTTGACTAAACAAGGAAATACTAAATTTCCCAAATAGCTATATAATCACGGCAAGGTTGCTTGTCCATCTATTACTAGAAAAACTGAGTATTACAAACCATAGCTACTAAGTTTAGTTCAGTAAAACCAGAGCAAGTCAGGACCTAGATCGAACAGCGGCCCGAAACCACTTGCGAAAGAAACCTGACCGCCCCAAACGGCTTAACTAATCCTGGGTGAAGGAGTTGAGAGGTAACAAGACTGTGACACGAGCAAAATAACGCCGTGGGTACAGACTGTCAGTGTTGGAAGCGGGTCAATTGTGACGCGACATAAGCATGACGTCACATCAAACAGTATGATGTCATGATACTCATACAGACCAACCTGCCGACTAGTATGGGTTACATCGCAAAGAATAATGAAGAACGAAGCCGGGTTTATTTCACAATAAAATATTGTTCTATCATGACGTCATTTCTGGAGATTCAAACATGCACTCGCAACTTGATCACGTCGTATATTATTGATGAGAGGGGAGTGTCTAGTGAGTTGTTCCCAATAAATGTAGCTGGACAACGCAGATAAACGCGTTGGCTGAACGATCGCATCCAAAAGCGGGAGGAATATGATAATCGTCATAAGGAGAATACGTAGGAAATCAACGTGAGAATTGTTTGGAATACCCAAATTCCGACATGTCTTGTCCGACATTGCCGAGGTCGGATTGTTTTAATGGTGTCATCATTATTACTATAGGGTAAATATTTTTTAAGCATGTGCATTTCATTATTATCCGCAAAGAGACTTTATATAATGTTGATATCTCATTTCAACACCCCTCATGATTTATTCTCTATGCAGTGTATAATTGTACAATTAACAACTCGTCGTTTATTTCTTAATTAAAAGTCTGCCAAGACCGTTACGACGAGATAAATAGAGATTATTATTCGGGATGTATGAATGTCATACTGATTTTACAAAACGAGTATCAGAATTCTTGTATGCGAGGGTAATAAAACCTCTATCATTAACAACAATAAGAAAGACTTATCAAGGACAGTTTTTTGTGGGACAATAAAAATGGAAAACATATAACATAAAATCTATATCAGACAGTGCGAACATTGTCATTTGAGTCAATGACGTCACATCACAGTCCTCATGACGTCATGGTGTCTGCACGGGTGTCGCTCGTTACTGCTTCTGCACATCGTCATTTTGTGGTATGAATAGACGGAACAGCCATGTTGTGTGGGTTTAATACGATGGCTGCTAACCAATCAGATACCTTCCTGATCGTATATTGTTTACCGAGTAATGATGAGACACTTCCATGGCCACGCTTCACTGCTGTCACTGTGGAAACATTATCATATAGATATAGGAGACCATGTGACCCCTTCACATAAACAACTGTAATAGTATTTTCAGTTTAACCGACTCAAATCGCTACACACTTTCAAGTTTTAGTGTTCTCTTAACCATGAAATCCCATGGTGACAATAAAAAATTAGACACTTTTACGCGCATTCGTCTGGATAAAATGTATTGATTCGTTGCTTTTTTCCACTCGAAAAATTATAGATCAATGGGCAAGTGTTTGAGAAAGTCAATGAATTTGTACCAAAGAAAAGTTTGAAATAACAGTATTGCTTTCAGGATTCAGTAATTCCGCTGTTTGTGTGTTAATTAAATACACAGGCAGTTATTGTTGACGTTTCAAGGTATTCCAATATTATTATTATTATCATCATCATCATCATTATTATTTACAGATTAAAATATAAAACGCAGCAAAAAGGGTTTGGGTGATCCTAGCATAGTCAGGCTCTACACGCAGCCCAGACAGCGAATGGCACACCTCCCAGGACGCGCTGCCTAGTCAAACCCACCCAGAATTTTTCGGAGAATGTGAAGACTCCCCAACACTACAGTCTTCTGCATTACCCAGATTGTCAGAAGGGCTTTATTCCTGTTAGCACACCCGGGCACTCTCCCAATGTCAGACAACAGTTGGGAGGTACCAAACCTAAGGCACCGAGAACAATGCGGAGTCGGACAACTTGGTACTAAGGATGCAAGTGTGACATTTCGAAAGCGATGTCTGCATATTTGCCATGTTTTTCCTGAATCTTGCCATTTACATTAGTGTCAAAAAGGACAGGAAAAAAAGACATAAATGATTTCATTGGATTTATCAAAAGAGACAAGATCAGGTTTGTTGGCCTGGATACGTCTGAGGCTGAAAAGGGCCTATTCCGAAGAATTTTGTCATTATCATTTTCCATTACTCCCTCTACATATTCCGGGTCTTACCATGGATGGACATGTGTGTCAAAACCATAAGCATGGGGAAGCCAGTAATAAAATGATCGAGCCACCACATCATGTCGCTTAGATACTGTGTTTATGCCAAAGCTGTTGGACAGTTTCATTAAATTCATTGCATAATCTGACCCGTGACGATCCGGGGTAGAATAGGTCTTAAGCAACTCATGCTTGTCGTAAGAGGCGACTAACGGGATCGCGTGGTTGATGCATGTCATCGTATCCCAATTGTGTGGATCGATGTTCATGATGTCAATCACTGGCTTGTCTGGTCCAGACTTGATTATTTACAGACCGCCGTCATAAAGCTGGAATATTGCTGAGTGTGGCGTTAAACAACAAACAAACAAACTTTGCATAATCTACATTTCATATGTACATTTTTACGCAAAATCACACATTGACGGTTTCGAGTGGGAAGTGACTTGTCCTGAGCAGCAAACAGATAGCCTTCTGTTTCACTTTTCAGGCCAGACGACTTCATCCAGGCAAAGGACTCTGCAGGACTGCTTATCCTCCACCCACACTGCACATAAACACGATGCAGTGGTCGTTCAGATAGCCTCTCCTTGAAAAACTGAGTCTGGGCCGACTTGATGTGGCACTTCGCTTGGTTGACACTCATTTCTGTACCGTTCAGCAGTGCGGAACCATCAACAAAATCAACACTGACATTGAGATTATGTCCCACATCCTTGACTCGTTTTAGATAAATGTGGAATGCCTTGTTTTCATTATAAGTCCTGACATGCTTCACAAGATGATCACCAGACAAGTAAATGTGCGCAAAAGTGCACAATACAAGTCTGTCATGAAGAGCCTCCACGTTTAACCAAACCCCGCCGTCCCATCATGATTGGTAAATACAAGTGATTGAGCGAAGTGCGAGGGTAGTGGGATCTATTGTCTGACATGATTCTTCGTGTGAGGGTGTCAATAAGCTGAATTTCTTTTTTTGTCCAATCAACAACACCAAAAGAATATGAATTGACAGATAGAGCATAAGTAGTTGTGGCTTTAACTTTATTGGGGGGGGGACACGACAAGCAGAACCCGTTTTGTTAGTGTGGATCCTCCACTGGCAATAAGTTCAAGGTCATCCATGTAAAGGAGATGAGTAAGGGGTGTTGGGGATCTGTGCTGAGGAGATCCAGGATAACAATGTTTTCTCTTTGATGAGCAAAATGCTTCAATGAAGTGACAAACAGAAAAGCAAAGGACTAAAAGAATCGCCTTGAAATATTCCTCTTCTTACAGGAATGGGTTCCGACGTCAACTTCTGCCCCTGCGAATAAGGCTCAAGTTGAGTTGACCAGCAATCCATTAAAGATTTCAGTAAGTTGCTCGGGAAGACAATGTTTCCAGTGACTTCACGATCCAGGCGTGAGGTACAGAGTCAGCTTTTCTGTAGTCTATCCAACACATTGAGAGGTCACGGTGGTTCCTGAACTAGCAACTGATCCTGCTCTGACTCCATGTAAATTAATGTCATTGGAAGCGCAGTGTGATGACACAAGATCTGTAAGACACCCGATAAATATTTTAATATTTTAAGTAGTAATAGTGACAGCGTTTTATTTTGGTGTATAAAATAAAGAGACGTTCTTAAAGAGAGTGTTTAGATCGTCATTATGTTCAAAGACTACTTTTACATAAGAACTCGCCTTTTTCATTGTTTCGGGGGTCTAAAGCTTCTTAACGATGTTCTGTCTGGGACAATGTGATGGTGAGGTGAAATTGGGTTAACGTCGCGTCCAAGATTGTTGCACTTATATAGCGACGTGCATGTACATGTGTGTGTCCGCTTATACTAGCCCGGTCTGATGCCGATTTATAGTGCTAGCTCACTGGGATACAATGCCACAGTTTAACATGAATACCCCACACAGACACAGTACCCTGACTCCGAGCCGACCAGTCCTTGTTTTAACCCCTTAATGCTGAGCGCCAGACAGGTAATTTACAACAAGTACCGTTTTTTAACGTCTTTTGGTATGACGCGGCTGGGGATCGAACCCTGTACCTTCCGCACTCCGGGCGGACGCTCTACTACTAGACCAGACTAGACTTATTAAACACGAGTGTATAACATTTCGGAAAAGGCAATGCCATCTTTCAGTATTCAACTAACACAATCGTTCTACACATTTTATGGGACAATTATAAGCATGAGTACAAGTGTGTTAGTTAACCAGTGGCTTCTCTTATAATGTGAGTCAAGGCAACCTGTAAACAGTCAAGTTTTGTGCCGGGAAAACAGCTGATTGATTGAACAACTTCCAATAGGGTGTGATGTTATTTGAGGGCAGGTCACAAAAAGTAGCCTCGAACTGTTGTTTAAGAATTCTTGTGTCCACCTTTGTGATGTATATTAATGTTACGGCAGTATCAGGAACACAGTGTGGGGAACAGTGTGGGGAACAAGACTCGAATGTTTGGCGTGAACAGTGAACGCTTGAACCACAACACAGACTTCCGAAACATGAAAAGTCTCAGAGAATATACAAGTTAGATTTCAGAAGTAAAAGACAGCTCATAATTCCCTTTTTTGTGCCCCCACAATATTTTATAATATAACACACAGCCTGGGATAATCAAAGTCTCGATTTACCAGTAAGAATTTAGATGAAAAAGATCACGTTTAATTCACATCTTTTGTGTCCCCACACTATTTAATAATGCAACTATATAGTCCCCGCGGAAGGATCAAAGTCTCACGTAATAACACCTTAGAGTAAACATTGTATTTATAATGCACAGAGGTCATAGAGGACGCCCTTCATCCCCGTCACCGTTCATTGGAAATCGTTATTTGGTAGTCGATTACGATTCGGAAATATTGACTGTATATATGATTGATCTGAAAATGATAAATATCTAACAATTACGCAAGTGTATGTGTCTTTGTTTCTTGGTTTGTTTGGACGCAGACTGGGCCGGGGTTACTCTGGGAGAACACACAGCGTGGAACCGCGACCTGGTCCATCGGCTGGGTACTTTATTATGTAAGACATGCCTCATCGATCATGTTCAATAATAAATTAAAGGCAGCAACACTCTTGTTGAATAATTGATACACAATCAATGAGTGTATCATAAAGCTTTCGCGGTGGAGAAAAATAAACCTGACCTGTTTATATATATATATATAAGGTCATGAAAACAAATTATTTCTGGGATGTTATGTTTTCCTTTTATTAACACGATGCGTGTATGCTATAATTTCTAACAATATAGCCATTGTAGAAAATAGTCTTGTCCGGTTTCATAATGCCACACCACTTAGAACCTATGCAGCACACATATATCAATCTTACCCCGAGCCGAACAGTCCTTGTTTTACCCCTTAATGCCGAGTGCCAGGCAGGATAACAACAAGTACCATCTTTTAACGTCTTTTGGTATGACGCGGTCGGGAACTGAACCCCCAACCTTCTATAGTTTGTTGTTAATAATTGAAGTAATAATGTAATAGTAGTAGTAGCAACTCTAGAAGTGTTGTTTATAATTGAAGTAGCAATATTATAGCAGTAGCAACTCTGGAAGTGTTGCTACAAATTGAAGTAGCAATATAATAGTAGCTATAGAAGTGTAGTTAGTAATTGAAGTAGCAATAAACTTAGTAGCAACTATAGAAGTGTTGTTAGTAAATAGCAATGCACAAGTAATTGAAGTAGCTATAGTAGTAGTAGCAACTCTGGAAGTGTTGGTAATTGAAGTAGCTATAGTAGTAGTAGCAACTCTGGAAGTGTTGGTAATTGAAGTAGCTATAGTAGTAGTAGCAACTCTGGAAGTGTTGGTAATTGAAGTAGCTATAGTAGTAGTAGCAACTCTGGAAGTGTTGGTAATCGAAGTAGCTATAGTAGTAGTAGCAACTCTGTAAGTGTTGGTAATTGAAGTAGCTATAGTAGTAGTAGCAACTCTGGAAGTGTTGGTAATTGAAGTAGTTTAGTAATAGTAGCAACTCTGGAAATGTTGGTAATTGAAGTAGTTTAGTAGTAGTAGCAACTCTGGAAATGTTGGTAATTGAAGTAGCTATAGTAGTAGTAGCAACTATGAAAGTGTTGGTAATTGAAGTAGTTTAGTAGTAGTTAGTAGCAACTCTGGAAGTGTTGGTAATTGAAGTAGTTTAGTAGTAGTAGCAACTCTGGAAGTGTTGGTAATTGAAGTAGCTATAGTAGTAGTAGCCACTATGGAAGTGTTGGTAATTGAAGTAGTTTAGTAGTAGTAGCAACTCTGGAAGTGTTGGTAATTGAAGTAGCTATAGTAGTAGTAGCAACTCTGGAAGTGTTGGTAATTGAAGCAGTTATAGTAGTAGTAGCAACTCTGGAAGTGTTGGTAATTGAAGTAGCTATAGTAGTGGTAGCAACTCTGGAAGTGTTGGTAATTGAAGTAGCTATAGTAGTAGTAGCAACTCTGGAAGTGTTGGTAATTGAAGTAGCTATAGTAGTAGTAGCAACTCTGGAAGTGTTGGTAATTGAAGTAGCTATAGTAGTAGTAGCAACTCTGGAAGTGTTGGTAATTGAAGTTGCTATAGTAGTAGTAGCAACTCTGGAAGTGTTGGTAATCGAAGTAGCTATAGTAGTAGTAGCAACTCTGTAAGTGTTGGTAATTGAAGTAGCTATAGTAGTAGTAGTAACTCTGGAAGTGTTGGTAATTGAAGTAGTTTAGTAGTAGTAGCAACTCTGGAAATGTTGGTAATTGAAGTAGCTATAGTAGTAGTAGCAACTATGGAAGTGTTGGTAATTGAAGTAGTTTAGTAGTAGTTAGTAGCAACTCTGGAAGTGTTGGTAATTGAAGTAGTTTAGTAGTAGTAGCAACTCTGGAAGTGTTGGTAATTGAAGTAGCTATAGTAGTAGTAGCAACTATGGAAGTGTTGGTAATTGAAGTAGTTTAGTAGTAGTAGCAACTCTGGAAGTGTTGGTAATTGAAGTAGCTATAGTAGTAGTAGCAACTCTGGAAGTGTTGGTAATTGAAGTATGTTAGTAGCAACTCTGGAAATTTTCGTAATCGAAGTAGCTATGATAGTCGCCTGGCCTGACCAAGTTCAGCCAACGTGTTCGGCGGCCTGTCACGTTGACGCCCATGTCCCTACAGAGTCCCCGGGCGTGTACAGCGGGGGAAAGGTCTGCTGGAAGTGAGCCTTGAAGATTCGCACATAGTGACCCACACGCCTTGCAAAGCGTGTGAGTATGTTGTCCCGATAGTACTGTCCAGTGACTCTTCCTTACACAATATGGGGTGGGGTTCCCCATCACCATAATCGATCCACCTTGAGGTGGGGTGATGTTCATTTCGACGTCGCCAGACACGACCACGCCTATCAAGGAAGTTCAAAGTGCATCGGGACTCAACTGAAAGCATGACACGTGACCAGCTACGAATACCCCACTTTCAACACTGTGAACACCATTGATGTCTGTTGGTAATATGACGATTTGCAAGTAGCGGCACAACACGTGGTCGTCGAGTATGGAGATAAGCTGCATGTAAACGATTTCTAATCGTCTGATCCATAACTAGTACTCCAGTAGCCTGACGACGTTTACAGCAATTTTATTTGCCGTTTAAGCTTGATTTCGTAGACTTCAATCGATCATGTACTCTTGTCGTTGACCTGGGACGCTCTGAACGGAGTCGATCGTCAACATTGTGGGTTTCTGGGTACCTGTTTTATAGTCTGCTAATCACAGATTGGGCAACATTGAACATTTTTGGCCACGCACGCTGACTTCTGCCTGTTCCAATAGACCGTAACAGCATCACTAATTCGAAAACAAACAATTAATGAAATCAAGTGAATCACAACTGTATGGTTAGCAGAATCAATAAGATTGAGAGAAATAATGGTCCACAGAGATTAATCGACCTTCTTTAAAAGTCTCAAAGTCAGGAATGCCACTCTACACAGTCGTGTGACGCGTGAGGCACGTGCAAACTGTAGGGTGTGTTTGGTATTGAATTTACCAGACAGACGTTCTTGTATAGAGATGTGTGTCTTCAACACGTATCCTTGTTATACACTTGGTAGTAACAACTATGTTTCATGACCCACAACATGTTTTGAAGACTATATATTGTACATGCATGAGCAGTGCAGTGTTACATTACGATTAGGGAAATAACTGCTGATAAAGCCGTTGAATTACCTCTGTTTCCTAAGATTTGCGTTTTCGCAACGGGATTAGTGAATAATCATTACGGTTCCGTCGGAAAGATAACCTAGGTATTGATTCTCAATAGAACAGATTGCATCCTGTGTCAAGTGTGTCGATGAATGCCGTTAAATAATAATTATATCAGGAAGTACTGTTGTACAGCTTATGCATTATAAATCATCTTAGTTTGTGTTTTGCCATGTATTTCTTGATTTGCCTTTCCATGCCTTTCATGGAATCTCTCATGGTGTTTGCATGTATGTACATGTATGTTTTCATAACTGACGAGTAAATGAATCGATATTATATGAATTGTTTCATTAATTCGTTGTCATTGTATTGACGTAAATATTAGCAAAACCGTTTATTCTATGGAGGACAAAATGTCAGTTAAACAGTATGTCATTCTGTCACAGCGTGTCAGATTAATTTGAAGTTGCCAGTGACCAGGTATGTTGCCATACATAAGTCAAGGTAAGTCTCCATACGTACCCGTGAATACATCCCAGACTGACGTCGGCCTATTCAAATCCGGCTAAACTATGGAAAATGCCTGTTCCTCAGCACATTTATTAATTTCACCCTTAAATACAGTTTCAGTTATATCCATCTTCCCGAAGCAAAGACGTTAACTGACTATAAAAGTCCAGTTTCCACCCTTGCCGTACTAGGCTGAAATGCAACGTGCAGATATCGGTCGACTGCAGGATTTGTAGAGTATATATACCCTCACCTCCGCGTCGACATATATTTTCTAAGTGCCCAACTGACTTCATTTAAAAGTTTATAAATGTTAAAATGTTTGGTCAGTATGAGGGACATAGAAGGGACATAACCCGTCATAGCCACTGGTGGCGCAACGATCAAGTCTGGACATTCCAGCCTAGTTCGGCAAGGATGAAAACTTTTATAGTCAGTGAACGGCCTTGCCTCAGAAAGATGGTTAAAGCAGCTATGAATCTTTTGCACTAAGTGCCTACATAGGACGTTTGCATACACACCTTACATAGCAAATACACATACAACGCTAAAAGAGTGCTTGTATAGATCTCGGACACAGAGTGCTTACATACGGCGCTTACATAGAGTGCCTACATTGGGTGCCTACGCACACATATTGCTGACAGATTATTATATATTGTGCTAACAGTTTTATAACACAGAGAGTTCATGCACGGTATTCACATAGGGCGGTTACGTCAAGAGTTTTCATCAAGTATTTAAAGCGTACATAGAACATTTACTAGATTGCATAAATAGGGTGTTTACAAATATCGCTTTCATTAGGTGATTCTGTACTTCATATCCCCCCTCGTCATGTTAGTGCCTGTGTTAGGGTAAAATGGTGATGTCTGTTCACTGCAGGAAAGGGGAAGGCAGTTAATTGTGTAACAGGAGATGTTTACCCTTTTCGCGAACACCTGGTGTCATCACTGATTTTCAGTGATCTTGTGATCAGTGATTCATTTAATTTTCATGTTGATTTTAATTCATGAATAAATTTCTAACATCTCATTCATTGAGTAAAGTTGGCGTAACGAAGCATATGTGTCCATCTTTTAGTCCTTTGGGGCGGCAGCCGTTCCTTTACCGTCGGGGTAAAACAGACAGCTAGCCCGAGGAGCCAATGTTCAGTGAAGATGGAACATTATTCTCCCAAGATCCAAGATCCGGTGGAAAATCATGACTCTAATATTACTTCTTTCAGTGGCATTTAGAAGTTGGTGTGATGAAGTAAGACAAGTTCTATGGATGAACAACTTCTTTATTACAATTAGTGCAACGTTTTGGTGTAGTTCCTAACATCTTTATCAAGCACTTGCTTGATAAAAGTGTTAGGATCTACACGTCGCACTAATTGTAATAAAGAAGTTGTTCGTCCAAAGAACTTCTATTACTTCGACTCTAATATTCTTTCACCTGTCATAAACTACTTTAATTTACCTATGTGTAGATTTATTAACCTGCATGTAGTTTAACTAACTTTTATACCTGGCAGACGGCTATACATTTTGCGACCTCAACTCAAATGTTAATTTGTAGACCTTGGGTGATATGAACCACGTACCACCTGCTCTCTCCAGTTTAAATAAAACCAATAATTTCGCTTTTCGTTGGTTATGGCATGATTAGAAGAAATAATTTATGTTTGAACTTCGAGACAAAAACAGATTTGTAATTTTTTAATGTAAGGTAATGTACTTGGCGTCAATAATGCATTAACAATGCTTCCATTTGTCAATTTATTTCCAGTGTTAATTTTTATATTTCTCTTCTATCCAAAATAATGTAATCGTTGCCTTTAACACGATACAATGAGCGACAGCCGACCTCCACTTTGCATTGCAATTTGTTCACGATTTCCCTAAACCATTCCAATTATATGATATTTGACCTTTTACAGTTTGATCTAATCCGTATTGTAGCGTATAGTGGTGCCAAGCTTGGCAATGTTTTGTTAATAGTCATATGTCAAGCAGCGAATGCTGTGTTACAATCATTTAAAACGCTCATGCTCACAAAAAAAATCGTGCAAGAACATTTAGATTGTCCTTGAATTTAATATTGACGTTTATAGCGGTAACTTGACATTTCATTACAATGTTTCACGGTTTCCTTTGTACCGTCAGTCATTTCCTTTTAGTACTACAAGCACTGATTTTGAAAGCCCTCTACGCTATGTCTGTTGGAAAATACATGTATTATGAATGGCACTGCTTACGCACGACATTGATTATCGAAGCATTTCTATCATATTGTTTTTTCGAAAAGGTATATAGTTGCATAAGGTATTGTAATGTAATATATCATGTGCGAGAGCGTTAATAGTTGGAACCTTCAAAAGTACTGGAAAACTACATCATCAAAACTAGCTATGCAGTCACCACTGTATACAGAACATCATCAGTCACCACTGCATACATGACATCATAAGTCAAAACTAGCCATGCATGTCACAGATTGTGTAGCAGAAGGCACTGATAATATATTTCAAAACAACTTACATATAATAAGAGTGTTTGTAATATTTGGCAGGACTGTTTGTTTACAGAACTGGATGGGTATTGTCACGACTGCCTGAAAGGCCATCACGTCACGACTGTCTGCAGGCCAATATTAGTCACCACTGTATACAGAACATCATCAGTCACCCCTGTATACAGAACATCATCAGCCACCACTGTATACAGAACATCATCAGTCACCACTCTATACAGAACATCATCAGCCACCACTGTATACAGAACATCATCAGCCACCACTGTATACAGAACATCATAAGTCACAACTGTATACAGGACATCATCAGTCACCACTGTATACAGAACATCATCAGTCACCACTGCACACAGAATATCATCAGTCACCACTGCATACAGGACATCATAAGTCACAACTGTATACAGAACATCATCAGTCACCACTCTATACAGAACATCATCAGCCACCACTGTATACAGAACATCATCAGCCACCACTGTATACAGAACATCATAAGTCACAACTGTATACAGGACATCATCAGTCACCACTGCATACAGAACATCATCAGTCACCACTGCACACAGAAAATCATCAGTCACCACTGCACACAGAACATCATCAGTCACCACTGCATACAGAACATCATCAGTCACAACTGTATACAGAACATCATCAGTCACAACTGTATACAGTGCATCTGATGTCAGGATGTCGGGAGCATCGGAAGTCCACACATTTGTCTTCCGAAACAAAGTGTGTTTTAAAACAGGGACATGGCAATGTTTATATAAACAATGACTGCTTGTGAATGTTGCACACAAAATGACCTTGAGCTTAATATGAATGGATGGTAATGCCTATTGTTAAACGCTTTCTGCCAACGACGGTATTCAGCCATATAATTAACGGAACACAAAACACAGGTGAGGTAATAAAACAAAGCATCAAAGAAATAAGATAGAAATACGATAGAAGACATTTAAAACCATTCCTTAAACGAAAGAAATCTGAAGGTTCTAGACCTTGGAACCAACACATCAAGAATTTATCCTGGTTATTGGTAGCAACGTTGACGTATCGTCTTGTCGGCTTCATCTATGACGATCAGGTGTTTAATACACTTCTAACGCTACCTGATGCTTGATATTGATTTTCTTCAAGAATAAATGGCGGCATCTGGAGCCGGTTGTCAGTCTCTTTGGTAGAATTAACGCGCAAATTGTCAGTCCGAGGTATTTATAGCAGACCCTGAAACGCAATATTCATAATTAACGCAATTTCCCGTTTCTCCTTCACATCTTACAGGCCTGTACTATCGGGCACGTTATCAGCATGCTTTTGCTCGTCCACGGATAAAATTAGATTCGGAATGAAAATTAACTATCTTCAAAGGTAAATTTCACCTCAGCCGTTGCTTGGCAGTAAGGTATTATCCTTGACTTATGGTTATTAACAAGCGTTGATATCTGTCAATGTTCTGTCTTTGAAATAGAGCAGGAGTATAGAGAGAACCCTACGCTGTGGTATCAGTGCCACACTGGTCTAGATATGGCATCAGTGTAGGGGCCTATAGGTGTCATTGGATTTGATGTCGTGATGGGGACTGACGCATGTTTAGAAATTCAATAGACGCTTGCAAAAGTTTAGTTTTGAGAAATAAACGTTTAGGCAATGTGTTTTCTATGGCGTAAGGGCAGGCAGGCCATTTCATAATCTGGTTTGGGGTTGCGGAAGGAGTACAAACATAATTTGCTCCAGAAAATTGTTGTGCTTCTTTCAGATAAGATTTGTGTCTCTTGAATCAATGACTTAGGAAATATTCTGCCTCTAACAAAACATCCCAGGCCCCATACCCCAGAAAATTAAATAGTCGGTCTTAATTAAATAGTCCATACTGTTTGTTTTTTTGGGTTCCAATACAACATTGACTGAATGTACCGCGTACCGCGCTTATGACATTTGTTTTTCGCTTTTGAGCCATTTATAATGTTCAAAATTTCAAAAGTAACGACTTAATTCTCCTTTTAGAAATTCCAAAACATCTTTAATGTGTATAAATGAATTCTAAGTGTGTGTCTTATGTCGAGACTCATTGTCGTGAATTAATCATAAACATGTATTAAATTCATGTAAAAACTCTGTGGTATGCTGTGTCTAGGTGTTCACTGGTTTTGGGCGTTCATAAATTCATAAGTGTTTCATAAATATCTCAAGTTTTCTTTCCATCGGTATGTGTAAACAGGTTTACAGGTTTTGAATCACAATGGATGCGACAGCAAAAAGGTCCTTGCTATTCTATATTATGATAGCATTGACATTTTTATCTGGTATTACTATTCATGGAACAAATTTAGCATTTATCACTATAAAGGGTTTACAACAAAATGAATCAATGAACTACTGCTTGACTGTGGGTACGAAGGATGTCTGAAAGGTCCCGAACCTCACTGCGAAGGATGTACAGTAAACTGTTAACAGTTTGCATGTATTTTACGTACAATCTATGCTTACAGGCTGCATGTGCACAAATACACAACCAGTCGGCATGTTTCTGCGGGCATCAAAGTGACCAGATATTCTCTGTTGATGAAAATAGACAAAATTGGTTGCCGTCCAATCATCATTTGTTTCCAACTGAAAGGAGTAACTCCTACAGAACATGGCGTCAACTTTAGGGATGGCGCTCCTTCCTTTGCCACTCCTCCTGCGAAGGCAAAATCTGTTCAAGCAGCTGATGAGGTGGTGGCTTTGGTTTTCTTGGGTTCAAAGGGAATCCTACTGGACTACCTCCCGAAGAGTCAGACCATTAATGGCTAATTATACTAACTGGCAGTGAGAATATTAAGACTAAACGTCTAGGAAAACTCACTAAACGTTGTAATGTGCCTCCGGGACAATGCACCCGTGCACAAGCCTAGTGTCGACATGGCTTCAATGTATCATCTGATTTCCACCTATTCCCAAACTTTAAAATGGTAAGCATTTTGAAAAATAATGATGACGTCATTTCTGTTGTGGGGGCCGTTTAAAATAACGAGGAAGATGCCTTCGGACCGTCACCTGTGGTGGAAGTGTGTGCCCACCAGAGGGGATTAAGCTGGGGAAGAGTCAGCAAACACATCAATGCATGCATTCAGCCATCCCTCGAAAATGTTTCAAAGGATATTCTACACACAGTATATAACTTAACTGTGTCACCTCCATTGTGATTACATGTCAGAATAGGTCCGAAAGATTCAGTTCACAATTTATGACAGTTGTGTGTCATCGTTATCCATGGGCCCCGATCGTTGCCAGTGCTATCAACCACTGTTCTGCAAAACGAACACCGATGAGTATATCCGCCGCTGTGAAATACCTGAACTATTTCAAACTATGGCGCAAAATATCATTCACTCACTTTGTAATCGGATATCAATTCAGAGGTCCAATAGTCGTTAAGGGAAACGATCGATTTGGGTACTGACAGTGAGCAGTCCCTACACCGACTATACAGATGATGTCCCATGGCAACAGTAATTCTCTTTGGACACTTGCTACAAGACGGATTTAAGGCTATTTTGGAATAGTACCAGAAGTACTAGTGTGTCATATGAGTGCAGTTACTTTGACGTTCAATGGCAAAAATAACACGTAGAGGTTCTGAGATGAGGGGACATTTGTCTCCTAGCCTCACACCAGTAGCACATACGCCTGATTCCGACGCGTCTACAGACGGCATTGGCAACACATGATGTTCTCACTGTTGTTAATGATATATTATACATCCAGCTCCACTGATGTTCACAGGAACTACAGTAGGCTAGTGGTTCTATCATACGCTGGTCACACCGAAGACAAGATTCGATTTACTTCAAAGTGTGAAACACAGGAAATTTTGATTAAAAATAATAAAAGCGACAGAACCCTTTCCACATTCATAAGAAATATCTGCCAAAAGCATGTGTTATTCCGATTATATCATGAGCATGTGTTTATGAATCACTATCAATTAGCGATGACATCAGGTGTTCGTGAAATTGTTACTGTATCCTCCCCCACCGGTGGAACCCGTAACAAACACATGCAAAGGCAGGTCAATAGTTCACTTAAATCAAACACATAAATATATGGTATATATGTCGCAGGTTCAGGCTTCTAGTCGTCCCAGACAAATATTGAAGACGGAGTTTCTTTTAAAATGTATTTATTTGCCTGTAACATGAAACGTCAACATTAGAAAAGTGTTGAGTGCTGTCGGCCAATCCTACCAGGCTGACAGGTGACAATTGACTGTGCGTTCAAATTGTCGTGACGTCACAGGTAGAAGCCCGTGAATTAGGTGTTAAGCCAGGTACGCGTAGCACGTACAACTCATTACATGCAGACAGTGGAGGAGCGGCCTTACGATGGATTAAAGCTGCCGGCGACATATTCCCCCCCTTTAGAAAATGTTGTCCCCAACATTGAAAAGGATGAACCAATGAGAAGAAGTCTTTGGGAAAAGGGTTGCTGGGTAATGATCCAAAAACGAGAAGTCATCGGAGGAACTGATGCACACTAACTTACACAGTGAACAACATAGGTTTGATGCTATTCCCATTGAATGAAAACACAGGCAAAACTCAGAACTTGAGCAACACATACAAACTACAACTGCTAAACAAAACTATATATAATCTTACAAATGATCCTATACAAAGACTTCATTCGTTGTGTCTGGCTTGTTCGTTGTTAAAACAAAGTTGGGAACCCACTCTTCGCTCCTCATCTAGGCAGGACATGTTCTCCGTCGGGTAGGCCTCCCCGGCTTTGGACTGTCAGTTTGGGATGGAGCTGGAGGAGATCCAACAATGTTAACAGGAGAGGCTGCAACATCCACAGGTTCTTCAGGTATACTAGGATACGACTGGTAGGTCGAATCATCTGGAGCAGAACCTGTATGAGAATTGGTATCAGGTGATGTAGCTGCTACTGATGGATCTTGCAAAACATCAGGGGTGATGAATACAAGGGACCCGAGTCTTGAATCTATGGCTGGGTCTGATGGTCCTCAGGGGATCCACACGACACAGAAGACACAAGAGAATCCTTGGTAAGACTGTAGGAAGAACTGTGCTCAGTGGGATGATCACTGGAAGTGTGATCGTTGCCTGACATGTGAATGGTAAGTCTTGGTAACAGTAACATTTCCGCTTCACTGTCTTCGTCAGGAGCTCCTTCAGCAGCAAGGTATTCCTTCACTTGAAGGGAAGTTGATTTTTGGCTGCGTCTAGAGTTCTGTTGTGGATGGTTCCTGGTTGGGGCTGCTGGAGAGGAAACAAATTGAAGTGGCAGAAGCAAATTGCGATGAAGAGTCTTCATTATCCCTTGTCCACTCTCTTGCTTAACACAGTAGACAGGGATATCCAAATTTGGCTGTTTCACAATCGTTTAGACATCCCTGGCCCATTTGTCAGAGAGTTTGTTCCTTCCTGTGAGTCCAACCAGTCGTATTAACACTCTGTCACCAGATTGAAGATAGGACTCCTTGGCCTTCTTGTCATACTGGTGATTGTGGCGATGGCCTGCTTTCTGAGTTTCCTTGGAGGCAATGTTGTAGGCGAATCGCAGTCGTTTCCTTAGATTCTAAGCATACTGGGTGTGATTCACTTGTCCTTCTCCCACTATGGTTCCCAGGAAAGCACCTATAGGGAGACGTGGATATCGTCCAAACATTAGATAGAATGGGGTGAATCCTGTGCTCTCATGCCCGGTTGCATTGTACGAGTGTACAAGAGGTGAGACATAGGTTTTCCAGTCTGATTTCTTTTCTTCATCAAGAGTGCCCAACATGTTCATTAGAGTCTGATTGAAACGTTCCGTCATACCATTTCCTTGGGGATGATATGGAGTCGTTCTTGTCTTCTTGATTCCAGTTAGTTGGCACAACTCTTTGATGATATTCCCCTCAAAGTTTCTTCCTTGGTCGCTGTGGAGTTTAGCTGGAAATCCGTAGTGTACTAGGAAATTGTCAAATAGTACTCTTGCTGTGGTCTTGGCTGATTGGTTGCGAGTTGGGATGGCAATAGCATAACGGGTAAAGTGGTCTGTTATGACTAAGATGTTTTCATAACCTCCTTTGGATTCCTCGAGTTTTAGGTAGTCTAGACACACAAGTCCCAATGGCTGTGCTGATTCCAGTCCAGCAGCTTTCACAGTGGTCTTAGATTTGCGTCTTATGCAGTTTCCACAGCTTTTCACATACTTCTCCACGTCGTCAGACATTCCAGGCCAGAAGAATCTTGATCGAATAAGATTTAGAGTTCGATCCCGTCCTTGGTGTCCAGAGTCATTGTGAAGAGACCTAAGAATCCTTGGTATTCTCTCTTTTGGCAATATTAGTTGGAGCCCTGTCCCATCTGGACTCTGCAGCTGTCGATACAAGACGTCCTCCTTCACAACCAACTTGTCCCACTCATGAAGATACCTTCTGACTGTTGGATCCTCCAAAGAGCGCTGACGAGCTGTTGGTCTGTGTCCAAGGTTGTAGAAGTGTAGTACCCGCTGGATCGACTTATCACTTAGTTGCTCTTGCTTCCAAGACAATGATGATGGAGCCAGTGGGATTACTTCATCTTGGCACACAACATCCACATCACAGGAGAGACTCTCAGCAGCAACACATGAGGTCTGGTGAGCTTGGCAGATGGCCTTGATGACTGATTGTTTTATCTCCTGTCTGTTCTCTGAATAATCTGGCGGCCTTGACAATCCATCAGCATCATTGTTAGTGTTACCGGCACGGTAGGTGATGATAAAATCATATGCTGAGAGAGCAGCAAGCCATCTGTGTCCTGTAGCATCGAGTTTCGCAGAGGTTAAGACATATGTCAGAGGATTGTTGTCAGTCTTAACTTCAAACTTGTTCCCATAAAGGTACTCGTGAAACTTTCCGTGACTGCCCATTTGAGTGCCAAGAACTCCAGTTTATGAGCAGGGTAGTTCCTTTCACTTTTCCTTAATCCTCGACTAGCATAGGCAACCACTCTCATCTTGTCCTCTTGTTTCTGATACAGAACAGCCCCGAGTCCTTCTATGCTGGCATCTGTGTGGACCTCGAATGGAAGACAATAATCTGCATAAGCTAAGATGGGTGGTGTAGTCAAGTGCTCCATCAAAGTGTCTTGATTCCACCTCCAATTTGGATCTGGCTTAGCATTCTTTCTTTTCTTTTTTGGCTGTCTATTCCGAAGATGATTTAAGGGTCGAGAAATTCTGGCAAAGTTCTTGACAAAGCGGCGGTAATACCCAGTGAATCCGAGGAATTTTCTGACATGATTAACATCCTTGG
The DNA here is from genome assembly GCF_022045235.1 of Haliotis cracherodii. Taxonomy (NCBI): domain Eukaryota; kingdom Metazoa; phylum Mollusca; class Gastropoda; order Lepetellida; family Haliotidae; genus Haliotis; species Haliotis cracherodii. The sequence continues at coordinate 15,331,058 of NW_027266308.1, read as the reverse complement.
GGATTGGCCAGTCCTTGAGTGCAGCAATCTTGTCCGGGTCTGTTTCAATTCCGTTCACAGATACCACATGTCCCAAGTACTTTACTCGGTCCTTGAAGAATTCACATTTGGAAGGTTTTAGTTTCAATCCGTTGTCTTTCAAACATTGAAATACAGCTTCCAGACGTTGCAAATGTTCTTCAAAAGTGCTGGAGAAGATGATAATGTCATCCAGAAATATCAGACATTCTTTCAGATTAAGATCGCCCATACAGTTTTCCATTAGTCGTTGAAAGGTTGCTGGAGTGTTTGTCAGTCCAAATGGCATCCGATTAGTGAGAATGCGGTCTTTTCTTTATCACCTATCAAAGCATTGCTTCCCCCATTGTATATACATACAACAGTGCTTCACCATTGGCATAATGTAATTCAGTGACACACATTGTCATTGTTTACATTGATGTGTGCACATCCGGGTTGTTTTGACATGGGCATGTAATTAATTCAGTGACACACATTGTCATTGTTTATATTTATAGGAACATAAAGAAATGTTATGCCCACTGGCAAATGACCCGCTCCGTAGGAATGTATGGAGATGGGCGTGAAGCCAATAGGAATGAAGTATGTACAGCTAACGTCATCTGAAATTTACTTAGAAAACAAAACGTGAAATGCTGGAATTCCTCATAGATAATATCCATATGAGTGAGTGAGTATTGGGGTAAACCAGAAATGGGTTTCACACATTGTACCCATGTCGGGAATCGAACCCGGGTCTTCGGCGTGACGAGCGAACGCTTTAACCACTAGGCACAAACCACTGCCCCTACTCATATGAAATTTGGGGATGGGTCATTTAGGTAAGAATTAGGCATCCCCGTGTTCCTTGCCCCGCTGGTCTGTTTCTTTATGCATACGAGCCAGGATTTCGCAACGGATTGGGAAAATCTTAACATGGGAATAGGACCAGGAAGTTAACTTTAGCTTCAGGTATATCGAGGACCTGATATCGTTCAATAATGGTCACATAGGCAATTTCCTTCCACGGATTTACTTTTCTTAGCTAGAAATTGAAGAGACCAGTGACACCGCCTCATCTGTTTCATATTTTGATCTATGCATAAAGATTCAGAGTTACAAAAAAATATCCACTAGACGGTATGACAAGATGATTTCAACTTTCCAATAGTCAACTTTCCTTTTTATGACGAACAATATTCCAGCAGTTCTAGCCTTTGGTGTTAATATTTCACAACTTTTGAGTCACACCCGAGCATGTTCTTTCTACGAACATTTGAAAGAGTGTCATACGAATCTTGATCAAAAGTTGTAGAAATAATTCAGCAATATCAAGGCGGAGGACACCATAAATGGGTTTTACACATTGTATCCCCGTGGGGAATCAAACCCGGGTTTTGGCGGTACGGACGAACGCTTTAACCACTAGGCTACCCGACCTCCCCTAAAGCTATCATAAAGTTTCCTGGTAACCATGTGAAGAAAATTCACCAATTTGTCGCATCAGTGAAATGAATCATGTCCAATGCAGTTCCCTATTTTGACATATGTTTGGTCATGTGAACAATTGTCTTGCCTTTGCATGTGTAGGTGACGGTGCCAACGGTGAGGCAGGATACGCTCACTTTTCGCGAACACCTGGTACCACCACAATTTGATAGTAATTCATAAACACATGCATATGATATTTTCGGAATGGACTCTGCTTTTAGGAGATATTTCTTTTCATAATGGAAAGCATTGTGTCGTCGGAAGTTATATTCAGTCGGTGTGACATCCCCCTCACTCGCTGGTGTATAGAAACAGGTGATGTGGACATTCAGCGAGCTCTTGCTTAACGTCGGGACGTGGTTTTATCTCTGGCGCTGTTTTTGATTGTAGAATTGCGCCCCTTTGACGTGTCAGGATTTGTTGATTGTTTGTTTGATTTAAACATTCTCCTTAATTCGGATCCTTTGTTTGTCGACTCCAAATTTTACACAAGTTGCCAGGATGATTTCAGATATATGATCATAGTCTCGGTGTCAGATATCATTTATTTTGTTGAAAGGTTAAATGATAAAATGTTATTGCTCAAACAGTGTATAATAATATCCAGGCGGTAGTCGGACAAACGAATAATGAATAATGTACTTCACATTAACGGTGACGTTCCCGACAAGAACACCGTCCGGAAAGCAGGATTTCCGGACTAACGGGGATTCATTTCATTCTATTTCATATCCCTGCTTAGATCTCGTAGGTAGTTATTTCTATCTTAAACGGTACATGGGTTTAACATTTGAACTACGTCCCATCGTGGTTGGAGTATGCGTGGTTTGTTCTAATGCTCTCTTGGGATTGGCGGACTTCCAAGACAAGTGTTCTCGTTGCTATATATAACTGAAGCAATGTCGGTGCGAAGTTAAACTCCAACTAACTCACTCACTCAGTGTGTGTTTATCTCACACAGATTAGAGCTTACATTCAACTGGGGACGTTCCAGTCTAAATATCTGATACAAATTACATTAGATAACATACACTGATATTGTTTCTTCCGGACATTGCTTTGGTGGTTAACGACATCGAGCATATACGCGACAATGAAGCCGATCTACAGAGCCCCATAACTAAAGGGAAGTAACTCTTAATCCACCAGTCAGGTGGTGCGCCATTGTCGGTATCCATTAAGCAGTCGGGGACGCGCACAGCACACCGTCCATCACACTCAGTAAGGTAGTAATAAACCTACTGTATTGAAACTTGATGTAGGTAAGAGTAAGAGGCCTCTACTCTACAGTGGGACAACATCACAATTCATTACACAGTAGGTTTATCTCCATTCTACCATGACCAGAACGGTTTCAAAACGCTTCCGTATTGCTAATCCCACGGAGGTACCATGCCGCAGTTTAATGTGAGTGAGTTGGGTTTAACGCCGCTTCTAACAGTATTCCAGTCATATCACGACGTGTCAGCTTAATGTTGGAGGAAAGCCCCAAGTGATGCAGGTCTCAGACGTTTACAACTTCGGCGGAACCCACGAGCACGGGTATGGGACTGACAAACCTAGAAACATAATCAGGGCGAACCGGGATTCGAACCGACAATCAAAGGTTTCTGGCGTGCCCAAGGGACGAGACGAGACGACCAGACCCTGTTATTGACAAGCGACAATGAGAGAAACAACAGATACCATCTATTAACGTGTTTTGGTATGACGTGCCCGGGGATCGAACCACCGGACTTCCACTCTCCGGGCAGACGATCTACAGACGATCTACAAGTAAAATACTCTGGATAATCGAGGTCACTGTCTATACATCTCGGGAAGCTGGTGGTTGGCTCCAGGTCTACACACGTACAGATGATAGCTATATAAGATAGCTGCGCGATGAAATAGCAAAGAGAAATGAAGAACGAAGCGTGGTTTATTTAAGAAATAAACGACGAGTGGGAGTTGTTTATCGTACAATAAAACACTGCAGGGAGAATACCCCATGAGGAGCGCATCCCCTAGTGGTTTATTCTCCCTGCGGTGTTTTCTTGTACGATAAACAAAGACCAGGGGTCGATTATTTCTTATATGAGAATCAACATTATGTACAGCCTAAGGATGTTACTAGAATGTACAAGCCTTAAAAATGTAGACCCGTATTGAAATAATGATTACTCCCTGAATCAAATCCCACCACGGAAATACCGGATAAGTCAATTTTACCAACAGACAATCCGCCTTGAGTTACACATGAAGAAATGTACGTCGAAGGTTGGCTTAACTACAGCCCCCATCACACGTTTTAAGTTTTAAGCTTCGGAATAGTTCCTGTGCAATACATGCAAGTTTAAACATTCACTTAAAATTCAGTAAGTTATTAAGTTCTGTTAGGCCATATGAAATACTTTGATGAACATATATATTGGTTTCGTACATTGTGAAGAAGAGAACACAGGTGTCTAGAGTGATAGCCATTACTCGGTACCCTGTGTGTTCGTCAGGTTGTACACTGGATTCCAGTCACCAAGTAAACACAATCACATGATAGCTTGACACGTGAGGTGTCTGAAAGAGTGGGAGCGCAATCACTGATCAGCCAGTGCATTCTAAGATATATATTATAGAACTGCCCTACCAAATATGTGTTTGAGTTAGCCCATCAACATGTCAATATGTTGAGGATTTTACGTCCGCCTCTAGTTTCAGTCTGGTGGCCACTGAATATCCGTGTTGGTCATTAATCAGGGCAGCACATTGCTCTCAACCATGGCTCCTTCGTTACTGGGCAGTTACCAAACAACTGTTTGTTAAACACGACATGAAGTGACGGAAATCCTTATTCCTGCATTTACTTTGATTATAGAATAATACAATAACAGAAACGTGTGCCGCCAGTCCAGCAACGACGTCTTTTGCCACAGACTTTCTGTGGAATTAATGACTAATTATATTTACTTGTGACTAACACTTAAGCCGTGTTTTTAATGGCAAAATGTGTGCAGTGTTCATTATGTTCTTCTACACTGAACATGTGAATTCCTGTGGGTACCCGGGTCCAACTCAGGACCCACCCGAGTGGGTACACTCATCTTGTTCTACTGCGTACATGATACTAAATGGCCTGTTAGATTGGTTGTTGCAGGAGTGAGAGAGTGACGTGGGAGATAAACCTTTTGAAATTTAATGTAGTCCCAGTGTAGAGTAGATACTTCATATTTTAATTTGGAACACAATAGGGTTATTTCCATTCTACCCTGACGGATGCAACACTTTGAAAATAGTGCTCTCTTGCAACGCGTAACAACACAGGTACACAGGTCTGCAATCTTAGAACATTCCGAAAAGTGGTCACAGGTAGTTACCTATGTAACAAATATTACTGAAGTTCAACATTAAAATACGCATAGTCTTGAGTAGTTCAAAATAAGTGTTCAACACACATAGTGACCAACATCACGGTTACTCTTACCTCACATCATGGCACAGTGATTTCAGTTCTGTGGGAGGGAAACCGACACAGATCGTAGGCGTTTACTACTTCAGTGATACCCACGGGTATTGTGCTGACAAACGTGGAAACATAATCACGCGAGTCATGGATTTGAACCTACAAACATAGGTTCCTTGTACGCCTAAGAGACAGCAGCGTAAAGCGGCGCCGTATTGTTGGCCACCCGTGCCTCCTGTTTCGCCGAAGACGTCAGACGATGCTAACTCTGTGTACAGATTAGAGCCTACTGGCCGCCATCATCTGCATCGGACAACACTTGTCCCCCTGACTGAAAATTACTTTTAAATGAATTTATTGAAATCAGATCAAATATGATAATACTGACATTTTCATCATAGATAGGTATAACGTGTGTCTTATGGGTCAAAATGTAGCTAATTCATAAACCAATTTCTATCCTTTGGATAGCTGAGCTATACAAACAATATTCACTCACTCATTTTCAACCTTTGAAATTGGTGAACAATGCCACTTGCGCTGAACAGAGGTATGTTAATAGTTTATTAACATTTTTTAAATAATCTTTGATCTTAAGAACAAAAATACTTTCAGTCCATTATCAGTATAACATGATTCGAATACAATATTTATCAAAAGCGTCAAATTAAAAATTCAAAGGGCGCCATGAAGACACGACTGGAACTAGGTGCAAATAGAGGAATTAAATTGTAGTACATCTCGTTGGAGCATGACCCACAACTTACATATATTATGAAAATGAGTATTTCGGAATGTATTTACCAAACACTATATCTTTAGAGTACATAACTAAATATAAGTAGACTAAAGTGTGAAAAATGAAAAGATTATGATTTTCTTTTCTTTTCGGCATATCATTCAGACACATCATTAAGAACAATTAACTATACCAATATTGTGTACTTATATGATAAATACCAGAATATTTATAGAATGAATTTTGTATCTATTGAAATATGCTTGTAAGTGGCTTGTGTTTCGGTTGGCTAGTGACAATTAAATGTGATCAAATTCGCAAAGTGCTGTACTAATCAAATGTGCCACAACACAGTCTCTCATACTTACAACTTTATCTCAGAAGCTTGTGGTAGTGTAGTCCACAAAGGTTCATATCCATGTGCTACTGATATTTCCCATCCTCTCTCGGTGGGTGGGGAAATGCCTGTTTCGGCCTCGAGTCTTCGTCCCCAAAAGTGGCCAGCTTGAAATGCAGTAAGGACATTAACAAACTCCGGCACGGATGTGAGCAGCAAAATATCGCCATTGTTTGCCAGTTCCAAATGCTGTCCAGACATGAGCAGATCTATTCTGTCAAACAATGCAGTGGCCTGGACAATGATATCAGTATCCACTGTTCGAGTCATGCTCCTATCATGACCAAAGAGAGTCTTGTGTCAGCTTCTTAATCTGAACATGGATGCAGATTATTGACAACTGACCCTTTGTTACATAGAACCTGTTTACTGTAGTTGCTTTTGACTCTATTATCCCAACATTCTAATGAAATAACTTGTTCAGCCAAGAACTTAAACAGTTCTGTCTTGTTCTCGTCAATTCTCAGAAATGCCTCCCATGTGAAACAAGTGTTCTGTTTGGTTGAAGGCAGCGTGCGACATCTTTTCCTTGTTAGATTTTTGCTGTTGATCTGAGGCTCTACACTTCCCCAACAAAGTCGACGCTCTGTTGCCGTCATTAAAGTCACCATATGGGGATACAATATTGGTATAGTTTATTGGCCTTTGTTTAGTGTGTCTTAAAGAAAGAAATGCATATTTTTAAAGTTTTCTCACACCTTAGATTACCATAAATCAAAATAAATAGTCTATTGTGATAAGAGCATTTACTTTACAGATGTAGTGTTGGGTCATTATATTCCAAAATGCTCTATTTTCTTTATGTGTTTAGGTTGTGGGTCATGTTCACATGAGATATACTAGAACTTCATTCCTCCATCGCGGACATACTGGATTTGGCGGCCATTTTGATTTTTTTGGGGTGGCCCCATATTTGGAATGTAATTACCTCCAAGTTTCATGCTTTTATCACAAAGTGCACAACTTACCCTATATATGTCACTAACGGCTCCATTATTTTAGGAAAATATCTTTACACAGTGAAACCTCTTTGGACAAGACCCCGTTCATCCAGAAACACCACCTTCAGGCAGATTAATGCTTGGAACTCTTTCGTATGTAAACAGTGAGATTCTCGATGAACATGATTCGTTAAACTGGATATTTCCTAATCCGGGCGATTTCAACACAGAACCCTTACCCATGACGTGGTTACCCGTTAAATGGCTAATCCTGAAGATCTCATTGAGAAAGTAACAAGGTTTCCCTGTTTTTCATTTTCCAGTCATCAATAAATGTTATGTAGAAACTGATTACCATACGAAAAAGGACGGACGGATAATGTTACAACCCAGATATACAGTGACATACACTGGGTACCGTGCCAAGTGAAATCGCCCGGATCAACTAACACCGGACTGACGGGACCCGTAATAACGAGACAACACTGTACCTCGTCACCACGATGTATACGAGTCATAACAAGTTGAAAGATACTCGATTCTTTCATATGACTATAGTGAATCTGTCATCGCATTAACTATAGACATATGAAAGAATCGAGTAAATACTACTATAGTTAATATGTCATATGAAAGAATCGTGAGTTCTTTAACTTCTGTTGAGTAATATATATTTAGTCTGGCCATCACTTCTACTGACATCGTTTCAATGAGGTTTCATTTTATTAATCAACTCCGATGCGAAGACACCCAGCACCACAAAGAAATCCCTTCACTCTGCACCGTTAAAAATGCCACCAGAGAGAAGTAATCGCAAGAGCTGTCACAGGAAGAGAGTATTGTCCGTAATACAATGCAGGTTCTGTTTAAGTATAAAGCCTGGGGTCATGGAGGATGATATTGATTGCTGGCCCCTCAGCCATTATGATCATTTCTACAAAGACGTCTTCGGAAGATGTCTACCATGAAGTTATTACATTGCACCGGGAAGCTGTTTGCCTATTGTGTACTTCTTTAAAAAAATGAAAAGCTATTTATTCCTGGCGAGTTCAAGGGAACATGGGTTAGAATGAAAATAAAATGTAAAAGGACGAGTGGTTGAGTTTCGTAAACATTCATTTCTACAGTATGATGCAGTTACGTGGCAAGTCATGAAGAAAACTTGAGTGCAGACCCACCATCACCGGATCCTGGAAAATAAGGGGTGATCTCAAGAACGCGAGGTCAGCGTCCCAGACAACGGGGTATCAGTTCCGAAACGTGGAGGACAAATGACATTTTTGCACCAGAAGAAAGAATACGCCTTCCTTTTCAGTACAAATTTACTTCCATGTTTTCCATGTAATTTGAGATGCGGTGGGGTGTCCTAGTGGTTTAAGCGTTCGCTCTTCATGCCGAATCCCCGGATTCGATTCCCCATATTGGACACTGCTTAAATATTGCCAAAATCAGCGTTAAACCATACTCACTCACTCACTATCATGGGTATCCCGTTGGCTCAAAAATGTTGGGTTTTTTTGTTTGTTGTTTAATGCAGCACTAATTCCAGCTATATGGCGGCGGTCTGTAAATAGGACCAGACACTCCAGTGACTGACATCATGAGCATCGTTCTACACAACTGGGATACGATGACAGGCATCAACCAAGTCAGCAAGCTTGACCACCCAATCCCTTTCGTCGCCTGTAACGACAAGCACAGTCATCTTTTACGGCAATCATTGGTTGCTAAAGACCTCTTCTACCCCGGATCGTCTACTTAGTGTATGAATGTAAAGGAACAGAAGCACATTTCCAATGTGTGGTTATTAGAATATATTGTCCTTAGATTATACCGTAAAAACATAGCAAAGAATATGTCATAAAACAACTTTATTTATCATAATGCATGTAAATAAATTTACATTATCTACTTAAAACACAAACAGGATGTCAGAAAATAACAGATCGGACGGGAAGATGGCAGGAAACTAGACAGGTTAACAGCAGTTTAAATGTACCCAAGGCCAATCATTGAATGTCCTCAGACAACAAATCAGAGAAGAGTGTCGGCACGCTAGAAGAATGGTACAGAAATATAGATAATAGTCTTGGAAAATGGACGGCAAATCTGTTAAACTTTAAGAAAAATATATGAAGCATGCAATACAAAATGTTTTACCATACAGAATCACATTATACATCAAATCATGTCATATATTGAATTAAAAAAACAATTGGCAAGAGCTGTACAAAAATAGTTTCGTCACAGGTTTAGTAAGCTATTACGTACGGGTTTGTAGTTCCCTTCAGCTTACAAAGAAAGTGTTTTGACGTACATCTTAATATGAGACACTTATTTTTAATCCGTAACAGAAGTACTGTTGATGTTTTCTTCACTGAGATGTAGTTGTATCCTATACACATGTTACAATGTAGATTAGGGGTGGTGGGGTAACCTTGTGTTTAAAGCGTTTGCTCTTCAGGTCAAAGACCTGGTTCGATTCCCCACATGGGTACAATGTGTGAAGCCCATTCCTGATGTCGTGAGGTTGCTGGAATATTGCTGAAAGCAACGTAAAATTATACTCACCCACTTCATATTGCTGTAATTTGATGAACGGTACATGTCAACTCAAGCTCAGGGTTTGAATGGCAACGACTGCAATCCTATGTGTCTTGACATTGAAACTTAAAAAAATCTTTTACAAAGAATATACGCATGACATCTAATAACAATCTTAAAGATTCGATAATGTTGAACAAACGAACTTGTTACTACAACTTTACAAAACACAACCAATATCTATAAACATGTTTCAATACACACTATCATCGGTGGATTTACACCGTAGTTACATATGATCAATTTACATGCTATTCTTATATGGGTATATTTTGAAGAACAAAACAATACGTTATACTTTCATAATGCGGGAAGTTTGAAAGACAAGTAGTCTGCTGTGGCAACATGCGATATGATCTATACTCGAGACTCATGCAATATGACGTATTCTCGAGATTCTTGCGGTATGACGTATACTCGAGATTCTGCGGTATGACGTATAATCGAGACTCTTGCGGCATGACGTATACTCATCACTATCGTAATGGCTGACAGTGGAACCTCGACACTTCGAACTATATTGTTAGGAGCGTTGACGAATGGTCAAACATGAACTGCTGAAAATATACACTAAAATAGGTTTTGACCAAAATATGACAAACGTTAACACACCGTTACTAGGCTGAATGTCCGGCATCTGTGAACCAACCCAAACTGATCCTGACAACACCTGCTTCACTCTGCTCATTACATCACCATCGAATAACCATTTCTTGTTTCAATTTTAGCCTCACCACCATCAAACATGGGTGTGTACCTTTATGTTTGCCCAGCAGTTTACATCAGTTTATAAACAGGATTCAGTTTCCCGATACGTGTGCGGTCGGAAGATTACAATGGGACGGCACCGTCCGAATAAACGGAGTTCAATGTACGTATAAGCAATAATACTTAGCAATCTCAATGTCGTGTCATTTTACCTGTGGTTGTGGTTTCAATGTTCATGAGGTTTCTTTTTATCTCCGTTTTAATGACGTCACAGTGAGCTTCAAGACTGCATTGTAACTACGAATCGAGCCCAATGCCTTTAAGAAGATGACCTAAGCTCATCACCAAAATGCGTTAATACTAACACCCAAAGTTACAGTTGTATTAATGTTCACTATTCCTCCATGAGAAGCCTGTGTATTTTTTATTTTACATTTGGGTCTGTATTGTTCAACAGAGCTAGCTCAGTCAAACCAAAGGTCTTCCAATGACAAAATTACTCCCTCTCAAAATGGCAGTTCCATCCCAAATCATTGAATGAACATATTCGTCATTACCTTTTCGTAAGTCAGCTTGTCCCGGAATGAAACGAGTAGTCACGAATGAAAATTAATCATGCGCCCTCCCTGGCCTCCAATGTTTTGATGGTTGCCAAGAAATAGCAAAATTAATGCTCTCAAGCTTAATATACTTATCTTAAATTTGACATACAACGATTTTGCAACGACTCCGTACACATCTTCATTGTAGAATACATACTTTCAGTGACACTTATGCGGTCAATCTATGGGAGAATGTAGTCTTTGTTCCATCCTTCTGATGACTGACCTTCCTTATGCTTAAGGACATATGCAACATTTTGCCATTGAAAAACATCATCACATCACAGTCATTGTCATGTTCAGGAATAAATATATTCAGATCTCTTCGGTGCAGACAGAATTGAAATGAAGATGTAACAAAATTACTACGTTCCACACGTGTTACATGTCCGTTTCACAGAATGGTGAAATGGCTAATGATATGTAAGCCAAGTTTAAAGTTACTTATTTTCTCGACTCGCATGTATCCATCCTCCCATGGCTTTTCTCCGTCCTTCAGCAGGTGACTGTTCACTCTCGTACAGGCTCCGATCCATACCTTGCGATACGCGGGTGGTACTGGTAGGCTTCTATACTTTTCGTGCCAACGAAAATCTTAATGATCGAAAATTCGAGTATGGTTCCTAGCTTGCAACAATTTGCTTGTGGATCAAGCGAGACACTAAACAATCCACCGCGGCGCACTCTTACAATACACAGACGGCTTCAGGCGATACTGTTCAGCTTTAATTAGCGAACTATTTGCATCACGTTTTTTTCTATGTACAGCCAGTGCATTCACTCATACGTGAAATTCACGACTCGTAGTTTGGCACTTCCGAATGGTTCCAAAAGGACCCCAACAAAACCCACTACCGGGACGTCTCATACCGTTACGGAAACACTTCCTCATTGAAAAGTCCAGCTTTTCTATGAAAAATTTGCATATATTTCTTGCATCAAGTGTCCTTCTCCTGCGAATGCGCATCAGATGCAACGCGATAACGCTAAGCTCTAGCCTCTCTTCTGACAGTTGATAAATTACACGTCTCAACTTCACGAACGATTTGACACAATTGTTGATCGAGTTATCGTTCCTGATCTTGGTGGCGAAGGTGAAGGTGACGGGCCAACGCGTCTTCTCGGCATTCTTCGGGGCTTTTCTTTCTCTTTACAGCAACAACACTGACAGGAGTTGTTGCAGCACAAACAACAGACGACGCACAAAACGATTATGATGCCGAAAAATAACCCGAATCCCAAAGCCAACCCTTTAACCATTTCCTGCCCGAGGCCGTCCTACGGAAGAGAACAAACATACAATGCTTATTTTAAGACACACTCCAAAATAACGTATTCGGTTTTATAGAGCTTATGAGAAGTCTTAAACATCTTTATGGCCGAGGCGTATTTACAGACCGCCATGTTATATCTGGAATATTGCTGAGTGTGGCATTATAAACGCTCACTCATGAACTTTTCTGGGAGCTATTTCCTTGTAAATGTGAAAGTGTAATACAAACAACATACCTCCTCAGTAGCTTGAGTTGTCGGGGTCTCTGAAAAAGAAAAAGAAAACTGTTACGAATTTGAAAATTGACAAACAGCTTAAAGCACTATGAACAATGGTCTTGTGTCTGAGTGTGTTTGGTTTACTGCTTTTGTAACAGTATTTCAACCATTATCGGCGTGTTCGTTTACTGTTTACAGTGAATTTAAGTACAACTGAAAACACCCCTTATATCATCATAAGAAATTGTACGATTCCGACTATATCATAAGCATGTATTATAAATCACTACAACATAACAGTGGCACTAGGTGTATCCTTCACCACAAACATGCAAAAACATGATCACGGCGAATCTAAAAATTCGAATCGACGATCCCAGTATCCTTGTGCATCTAAGGGATATAACTCTGGACAGTCCCCCGAGTCCCATGTTTGCTGATATTTACTATACAGAAATGTTTCAGAGTGTAAAACATCATACATCAACGCCAGAGAATAACCAGTCTCAACTATCCACCGAAACAGATTCATTTTGGCGTAACAGGCATAACAGCTGTGATAATTATATGAATGGATCACTTAAAATCAGTCGTGACACCAGGTGTTCGCGAAAAGGGTAAGCACCAGAGTTAATAGGGTAATATTTGCTAGGGTAATAAGGGGAGGAGAAACACTCGTGGCATTTTTTTTTAAGGATGTCAGTGTACAGAAAAATACATCCTCTTGAGAAGTCTGCACATACGAATATCCGCATGTTCATTAGACATGTCTTTTTCCAACTGATTGTATCATTTTCACAAAGTTTCTTAATCATTTATGGCACCGAAATAGTTAACGTTGTTTTTCCAAATACCCATGACTTGGTGTATGTTCCCTACGTAACATGACTACAGTGTGTGTTCCCTACGTAACATGACTACAGTGTATGTTCCCTACGTAACATGACTTGGTGTATGTTCCCTACGTAACATGACTTGGTGTATGTTCCCTACGTAACATGACTCGGTGTGTGTTCCCTACGTAACATGACTTGGTGTATGTTCCCTACGTAACATGACTACAGTGTGTGTTCCCTACGTAACATGACTCGGTGTGTGTTCCCTACGTAACATGACTACAGTGTGTGTTCCCTACGTAACATGACTTGGTGTATGTTCCCTACGTAACATGACTACAGTGTGTGTTCCCTACGTAACATGACTACAGTGTGTGTTCCCTACGTAACATGACTTGGTGTATGTTCCCTACGTAACATGACTTGGTGTATGTTCCCTACGTAACATGACTCGGTGTGTGTTCCCTACATAACATGACTACAGTGTGTGTTCCCTACGTAACATGACATGGTGTATGTTCCCTACGTAACATGACTTGGTGTATGTTCCCTACGTAACATGAATCGGTGTGTGTTCCCTACGTAACATGACTACAGTGTGTGTTCCCTACGTAACATGACTACAATGTGTGTTCCCTACATAACATGACTACAGTGTGTGTTCCCTACGTAACATGACATGGTGTATGTTCCCTACGTAACATGACATGGTGTATGTTCCCTACGTAACATGACTCGGTGTGTGTTCCCTACGTAACATGACTACAGTGTGTGTTCCCTACGTAACATGACTACAGTGTGTGTTCCCTACGTAACATGACTACAGTGTGTGTTCCCTACGTAACATGACTACAGTGTGTGTTCCCTACGTAACATGACTCGGTGTATGTTCCCTACGTAACATGACTCGGTGTGTGTTCCCTACGTAACATGACTACAGCGTGTGTTCACTCACTCACTCACCCGTGTATATAGGAACAGACACGGGAAATAAATAGGTCCACGGTGGCTCATCATAATACAGAATACGGTAGTAGCGAAGTAGAAATCAATAGTTATGAGACATGTAAAGGCAGTCATGTTTCATGAGGACACAAGGAAGGCTGAACACTCAATGAAAGCTTTAGTAGTTGTAAGCCACACTGATACATTATGGCATCTAAAGGGTGGTCGTGAAACGAAACGAAGGAAGCAAGTTCGTCCTGAAAATCGATATAGTCACCTGAACACTTTTGTACTTTGAAAACGACTGTCGTTGTGTTAAGGTTGGTTAGAGCGACCTATTGAATGGCCATACAATTGAATGAGGCCATGAAAGATAAAACAACGACCACCTATCATGACTGCTTTTTTATTGACATTGGTAAACAGATCAGTTCATTGCTTTTTCCATGAAACTGGCGACGCGTTGCACAGCATATTAGCTACAGACACATAACGTGAGTGTGTAGAGTTACTGCGATGTTGTTGTAACGGTAGAACAAGGCAGTAAAACATAACGGTTAAGGGAACTCGACGTATGGCACATGGTGACCTTTGATCGCAGGTCGCTTTACCTTAATACAACCTAGTGTTATGACAACTGGAGGTTTTACCTCGTAATTAACCAAAACAAGCCATATAACTGAAGTTATCATTATCTTTGTAATCAAAGGAAACCCCAAACTGCAGTTTGTGATCATGTGACACGCCAGAACACTAGCAACGCCTCATTGTACGGATCATAAATATCCTGTATGTCAATAAGTATGCCGGGAATCGAGGAAATAGGTCTATAAATAAGAAGAATGCGACTGCGGATACAATCTATAAGTGATGCGTTTCAATTTAATTAGAGTTGCCGTTGGTGCGCCCCGTCACCAAGTCGACTATACATTGTAAAATAACTTTATCGCGTGCTGAGGGAAATGAAGCTTGGGAATATCGGAATTCAATGTAATATATGGATCTTTAGTGTCTTTTATCTCATTACTCAATGTTTACACTTACTTATGCCGATTTGTTTAATTTGGATATGTTGTTTGTGCGTATAATAAACATAGAAACAAGATGATTAACTTATTTGCATAAACCTGTATGTTGTTTAGTCATTATGTTTGTTTATTTGTTGTTTTGCGCCGCACTTAGAAATATTTCATTTATATGGCGGTTGTCTGTAAATATTCGACTGGGCCTGACAATCCTGGGATTGACATCATGAGCATCGATCTGAACAATTGGGATTCGGCGATATGCATCCTGAGTCACCGAGTCTGACCATCAGATCCCGTTAGACGCCTCCTACGCCAAGCATGGGTTGCTGAAGGCCAATTCGCGGATCACGGGTTAGTAATTATGTGTAATTCTGAACTGAGGGTATGATGTCTATATTTAATACACAGAAGTAGGTGAGATTTCATTGTTTGTAAATATTGTTTTGTTTTGTCAAATGTTTGTATTTTTCCAATGTGACAAAGAGAGACAACCAATCTCAATTATGATGTGCATTAAATCCCCGTTCCAAGAAATATCCTGACACCACTGAATAGCGATGTTTTGAGTTTAGTTGGAATGACAAGGCAATAAAAATAGCCGTTAAATTCAATGACACTGTTATTTCGTGATTGATACTAGCGGCGTATCAACATTACTCGCCTCGCTTTGCTGGGTACAGCCTCATCTGTAACCGGAAGCGACTGCTATCATAATAACGTCCCACCGAAACTCATCACCGGACCTATGAGCGGGTACACAAACCCTCTTCAAGCAGTATTTAATTAACGTCAGGCTTTACCTTACATCGTGTCATTCCCTATGCACTTAAAAGCTGTAGGGCGACGCATGAATTAACTTTGGACTACCCGAAACTTTGTAAACAGTGTTGCTCCTGTAAATACTGCAAAAACATTTTGCCTCAGGTTTTACCCACAAAACAGGATCGTTTGCTTGGCAGGGTGGACATGGCCTGAACAATAATGTGTTGTGATGCAGTGACTGACAACGTAGTCAGCCTCTGACAAACTTCTTAGCCCATTGCTGTCTGACAAACCTCAAGTCCCGGCTATCTGACAAATCTCACAGTCCCTGATGTCTGACAAACCTCATGGCCCCTGCTGTCTGAAAAACCTTCTATACCCTGCTGTCTGACAAACCTCCCAGCCCTTGCTGTCTGACAAACCTCACAGTCCCTGATGTCTGACAAACCTCCCAGCCCCTGCTGTCTGACAAACCTCCCAGCCCCTGCTGTCTGACAAACCTCCCAGCCCCTGCTGTCTGACAAACCTCACAGTCCCTGATGTCTGACAAACCTCATAGCCCTTGCTGTCTGACAAACCTCCCAGCCCCTGCTGTCTGACAAACCTCATAGCCCCTGCTGTCTGACAAACCTCACAGTCCTTGCCGTCTGACAAACCTCCAAGCCCTGCTCTCTGAAACACCCCTCACACAGAGCCAACTTGAGAATACTTGAAGCTTTCGGTACACGGAAGCGATACTTCATTGCCTACGGCCTTAGGTTGCACAGACAGTAATTCACGAATAACTGATCTGAAAGATATTCGTAGCACATTCATTTCAAATTCATTCATACTACTAAACAATGTTCGGTCCACCCGATTCTTTCATATCACTACAGTCTCATTGTCATTACCACCCAGAATTGGGTGGTCCTTAACTTTTTCTGAATTGTATAGCTACAATTCTACAACTATTTAACAGAACGTTATTTTTTCTGCCATGTGAAACAATTGAATTGTGTTTGACCATGAACATTGTTTGACCATGAATGTTGTTTTACCATGCATTTTGATTCAACATGAATGTGTTTTACCATGAATCTTGTTTCAGCATGAATGTTGTTTCACAAAGAAGGTTGTTTGACCATGAATGTTGTTTCAGCATGAATGTTGTTTGACCATGAAACTTAACAGAACGTTATTTTTTCTGCCATGTGAAACAATTGAATTGTGTTTGACCAGAATACTGTTTGACCATGAGTGTTGTTTCACCATGAATGTTGTTTGACCATGAATGTTGTTTGACCATGAATGTTGTTTCAGCATGAATGTTGTGTGACCATGAATACTTTTTTACCATGAGTGTTGTTTCACCGTGAATGTTGTTTGACCATGAATATTGTTTGACCATGAATATTGTTTCAGCATGAATGTTGTTTGGCCATGAATGTTGTTTGACCATGAATGTTGTTTGACCATGAATGTTGTTTCAGCATGAATGTTGTTTGACTATGAATTTTGCTTGACCATGAATGTTGTTTGACCATGAATGTTGTTTCAGCATGAATGTTGTTTGACTATGAATGTTGCTGACCATGAATGTTGTTTGACCATGAGTGTTGTTTGGCCATGAATGTTGTTTGACCATGAATGTTGTTTCAGCATGAATGTTGTTTGACTATGAATGTTGCTTGACCATGAATGTTGTTTGACCATGAGTGTTGTCTGTTCTGTTTTCCATTTAAGTTTCTAATCATGCCTTGCCATCTTCTTTAACTGACTGCAAGATTTCCTGGAACATTCCATTACCTTCAACGCATTCACAACAATCACTATTTCCTTTCTAATCCGGGCGCCCGGAAACATATTTTCGTTTTCAAGAGATAATAAATGGCAAACTTGAGGCAGAAATAGATTCTTTTACGTCAAGACAACCTAACACCGACGTAGGCAACCGTTGTGACATATACATGACATGCATAATTTACCGTAGTCATCTATCTTCGTCCTTTGACTTGCTTCTGGTTTACCGATGGTGCTTATTTCAAACCATCAGCTGTTGTGTGAAATATCACTTTGTCTTTAGTTCACCTTACGCCTGCTATCCATACTATATATCATGCGTTAATCACAACCTGAACAATTCGAACATCTGTAATTTAACCACGAATAACTCGATATTTACTACTCAAAAGACGTTTAGCACAGTCATGCCAGATTAACTACAGTAATATGAAAGAATCGGGTGGTCAATCCCCTTTCTTTAGTGGAATATTTTCGATGGGAATGAAAATCGATAGTTTCAACTGCAAATGCCCCGACGGCAATACATCGATGACTAAAATAGCAGTAGTGAGTGAGTGTGTATGGTTTTACATCTCTTTTAGCAATATTGTAACAATAATCCGTGTGTGGGTGGGGGTGGGGGGTGGGGGTCCAATAAAGCAAATAAAAGCCAACACGTCTAACCATAATTTTGCAAATATCCGTTGAACGATTCAGACTTTATCATAGACATGTGTTTAAGAATCACTATTAAATAGTCATGATATCAAGCGTTTGCAAGCTTAATGGGAGCTTATCCTGCCCCAAATACATTCAGGCAAGTCCGAAGGTCACCTGGAAATAAACACAGGACCATATGGTACAAGCGAACACAGGGATTTGCATGGGATATTCTATCACTGATGTGTCTAATTACTCCAACGCATGTCATTCAGTAGGACCCAAGCACCATGGGCTACTGTTGGCATTGTCTAGAGATACGAACAGCTCTTCTTCGAGTTGGGGCTGTCACGCTACACGATTTCCTGACAACAAACAAAGTTTTATACTTTTACATTTAGCACTAAAATGTAATCGTTACATACAACTCTCAAACATTGACACAGATGACATTGGGATAGGTTGGACAAGTCACCAAGTCAGGTATTGTGTCAGTGTCCCAAACACCGCGATTTCTTGCAATTTATTCATATTTCACTCTCTAACTAAATTTCTTGCATAAAAGAGTGCAATGAGGACAATCGACACAGACATGACATTGTGCATATCACATCAAGCACGCTGACATGTTCACCGAGTTATCACACCAGCTGCACTTCACGTATTACCCAACTTCAAACGGAGCTGGATGCCTGATAAAACAATATCAAAGCCAACGGACTCTTTTTATCTCATTTCAAATTAATAGGCTCCAAATAGCCACATATGACTTCCTTTAAGCCCGGCGATGGCTGTGCGATGTTCGCTTTTAACTGTGCATGTCATAGTCTTGGCAATGCGTTCGATACCTTGAATATAACCCCAGACCTTTTCCCTCTGTGACAATTATACACTGTATCATTTCATATCATTTAATGTCGTAGATACAAGCCGCAGAATAAACCTGATGGCAGCCTTTCAACTCGTGACATTTCCCGTCAAGTTCGTTTGATTAGATCATGCATGTTGGTTTACATGGTATTATATAACGTGACTGACAACGAAATGTACTTCGGTGTGGGATCGGGTAAATTACAGTTATATAATGTTGTTAAGTATTGTAATGTTGCCAAGGGCATATTGCGTTTCTGTCGTCCTATTCACGAATAAATGCCGTAATTTTAAAGACGTACACTTAAGTAATAAATTAATTCACCAGTTTCACCGTGCTTTACACTTTGTTTAACTCTCAAATTTGACTGTGCTTGCGGCGTTAAACAACATCCACTCACTCACTATGACAGCAGGCATTGCTTGAGAATATTCTGAAGACCTTAACTGCAAAACGTTACTCGGCTAAAAACAGTCTCCGAAAAAACTGGAAACTTCAGGTCCAAAACATAACTAAGATCATACCCGGGACGGCGGCTGCCATTTTGTTTATGAAACGGATGTCGATTTCGTTACGGGATTTTAAGTCAGGAAGATGACTTTATGTATACAACCTCCTAATGACACACCTGTCCGATGATACAAGAGATAGTCAGTTGCCACACTTTGAAAATGTCAGCACCATCAAAGTGGTTTAAGGACTCTATCTGGCAGATTACCTCGGCCCTCACGTTCGACTGGTTATCCGGTTTCGAGAACACTTGCTAACGTCAGTGTGCATGTAGTTCATGAACTCGTTTGGTTTATGTGTGTACACAATTCATGATATATATATATATATACTGGAATATAAATACCCCTAAGGCAACGCCCTTTTAATTTGACTTTTAACCTAATGACTGTACACGCGTGCCTTGGTTCGAGTCCTTACGCCCAACAGTAGAAAGAATGTAAAAGTATTTTCCACTTGACTTATCATAAATCAACAAATAATCTTACTCTGTGTAGGAACGATGAAAACAGCATGCTAAAATCTTTCATATCGGCAGTATCGACTACAGACTGAGATGTTTTCTCTGAAGGCCAATGACACACCCAGTGGGGGGTTCCAGGTGTGGGGCAGTCGTACATTACTGAACAGAGACGGCAACAACGGCAATATATTCCATTCAGTGAGTCTTTTAGTGTCTTATTCTAGTGTGAATGTGTGAATGGCTGTCACGAACAATGTGCAGGAGCTGCAACGCTTACTACAACAATACCAAGATGCAGGTGATTGTGATCGTATATTCTGTCCAACATATACACACAGAGACAAATATACACACAGAGACAGTTCTAAACATGTAGACACCTGATTTGACTGATAGACAGATCACAAACGGAGAAACAGGCATGGTAATGGACAAAAAGAGAAAAACAGAGAAATAAACATGAGCAAAAAGCCTAGATACAGAAAACGTGGCCAAACCATTGCTGAGCCACTTCATATCTTTGCCATTGTGTTAACTATAGGTTAACCTCGCCCCAGGGAAGGCATTGTACGTTCTGAAACTGCTATATATAGCTTTGTGGATTTTGATTTAAAACTGCTATGATTTGCAAGGTGAACAGTGATAGCGGAAACTAAACCTTATCGTAGATATAGAAGGGCTAGGCATACCCACTTCATGGTGACATTGTATTGCAGAAACACTACAGAAGACATTGGTTTTGCCATGTGTCGAGCAAATCGATCTTCTGGATCAATACATATATATATATATATCGAAGGTCAATATTTTCTCATTACAACTTCATGGGCAAGATATTGACGTGTGGGATCTGAAGCTTATTTATCGGATTACATAATGCGTTACATATTGTAATCGACCTTCTCAGCCTGTGTCAGTTCATCGATTACAGACGGCAAATTCAGATCTAGCAAAATATTCTGAGCTTGAGATCAAGATTGCAATATTCCGGTTTTGATTTTTCATTTTGAATTTAGCCTTTTTTCAATCCACTTTAATTTTCTCTACTTGTCTGAAAATAGTTTCATCTTCACTTTTATAAAAGGCAATGTTTGAGTACAAACACATACACGTCTGTTCATCCGCACAGGTGAAAATAGGACATATTCGATATTATCGATATTTCGGGGGTTTATTGACTGTAGCATTCTTGTTACATATTGTCTTAACGTTGTCTGTCGTTTCATGGGAATACTTTGTGATATCTAGATTTCTAAGTTTGCACAATATAATATCATATATAAACATACAAAGTAGATATCCAGTGAAACTCCTTAAACTAAACTAATGAGCAGAAGGAACTATGCCTCTCGGTTAATTTTATCATATGTTTGATTTTCAGTTAAGTGAGCGATATTATATCCAAAACATGAACTGTTCTGTCGCTTTGTCAGCACTCAAAGAATACATATATGTGGTTTTAATTTTTAATATATAATTTGATTTAAAAAATATAAACAGTGTAAAAACACATTTAGCATAACACACATCGGCTACGGCTACATAGTGGGTATCTCAGACAACATTTCAAATTTCATGTTAGGGGGCAATATGGTTACAAATTCATTTTTTACCTCACACGTCTTTGAACCAATATATCTTTCACAAAATTGACCAGTCACAGATTACTTTTTACAAACTGTTGAAGTAAGGAGTGATGGTTAAATAAACATAAACAGATTTAACATCAGTTCTTTCAATTTTCCATTTCATAAAAAACAACCTCGTTGAATATCAGATCATATGTACGCATTATGGATATATATTAAGTATTTAGTTATGAAACGCTGCATTTAGCCTCAAATATGATCCCCGATATTTCACTCATGTGAAATAACACTTTATGCCCAAATTACAATCAATCCTCCCTAATGACACTGTGGTTTTCAGAGTAAGATCACGAAATCATGCAGGAAAATACAAAGCTTATAAAACATTTGCCTTTTCTTGGCAAATAACCTGATTATCTCGCCGAGCTACCTCCAAAGCCCATATCTCCCTGAGTGTCACCGCCACGAGTGAAAACGTAAATTTTACTGGTCACGAGATTTTCATGAGTGAAAAATGTCAACTTTGCAGGTCCCATGGTTTTGGTGGTGTGTTGTATATATCCATCTTGAAGTATGAAGTTACTCAGAAACATTCTATAACCTTGACATGTTCGATGCAAATTGATTTTGGACAATACATATGTGATCAGAAAGATATCCGGGAGTGCACCCCATTTTGAAACGTGTTGTCGCGATATATGTATTATTATAACACCACTAAAGTGATTACGTGGTAAATAGGTCTTCTTTTACCCACACTGAATTAAGGCGTCAACTAATATAGGCACAGGATGTTCACAATGTGTGCCCTGGCTAATTATGTGTCGTCAGTCCCTGTCGGAGTGCATATCGTTGCTCATGCTTTAAACCACTTGTTTGTGTGGACCAGTCTGCATTATTTCCATTATTTACAGACCGCTGTGATATTAAAAGGATCTGTTTAATGGAATACTTCTGACTTCGGCGTATAAAACAGTGTACATCATCATCATCATCATCATCATCATCATCATCATTAGCAGCAGCATCATCTACTATGGGTTGAACGTCGACTTCAAAGTCTTGTATTTTGTATACGGGGTAGGTGGGGTGACTACTACAATAATAGCGGCTGCTACCGGTAGAGCGGGACATGTTGGTGTCATCATTGATTTTCACTGCTCCATCAAATGATTTTTGCCATTTTCGCCTCTTAAGCCCAATGGAATCTGTTTTGGCAGATAATCGAGACTTATTATTCTCTGGCGTAGTCGTTTTATATTTAAACAGAGGTTTGACAAAAGAGGAATCGCTAAATGCAAACCAAACGCTTCATAACACAAAGACTCCCGAGACGTGATTATTGGGTATACGAGAATACCATGCCGTGACGTCACTCCGCACGCACTGTGTCTGCATCAGACTTAAACGTTTCGCTATCCGTACAATCTTCAGGTCGCATTAAAAGGACATACTATGCAGTGTAATAGAAGCACGAGATGCCAGAAGCAATAGAGCATGCCAAGCTAGAATTATTAATGGACTTTCGTTTGATATTTTCCTAATCTAAATGTTTAACAAACGATCTAAAACAATCGTAAAAAGGTGACTACCATTCTTACAAGCAGTTGGCATAATAAGCTAGGTGCTCTTTAACACTGTTTTGTTTGGGGCACCCTTTCATCTCCCGGCCAAAGAACATTGTATCCTATCATTAAGCAGCTGCTGGCGGTTATGTCGCGCTGTTACAGATCTTTATCATGCGCCCCGGGACACCTGCACCGTGTGCTACATCCGGGTCTGACGTCATATTTATGCCATAACGTTAATGCACGTTTATTGCTTAACTTAGTGTGTGAGTGTGCGAGTGTGTGCGTGTGAGTGTGCGAGTGTGTGAGTGTACGTGTGTGTGCGTGTGTGGCTGCTTGTACTAGTCAGGACGTCTAGTGTTAGCCTACTGACATACCATGAGCAGTAAAACATGGATACCCCACTCATATACAGTATACTGACTCCGAACCGACCAGTCCTTGTTCTACTCCCCTATTGCCGAACGCCAGACAGGGTAACATCAAGTAACATCTTTTAACTTCTTTTGGTTTCACTCCGACCTTCAACTTTCCGGTCAGAGGCTCTGTCAACTACACCATGGAGGTGGTCTCGTTACACCGGTCTCCTTTATTTTCAAACTAAATGTGTTTTTCGAAGGGGGCCAACCTATTGAAACTGTTCTGAGTGAATGAGAATTTACGCGGCGGTTGCTGGAATATCACTGTGGAGGGAAACAATGAATAGGCTTCAGAAAGAGCATCGTATTGGGAATTTCGATACAAGTTCACCAATTTCAAATCCAAATCACTGTATATATTTTCAGTTTATGCATATAATGCTTACATCATTATAAAACATACATGTTTTTTTTTTACGAAAGTTGTAATGAGAGTGTACTCTATACGCTAAAACCATGTTAATCCGGACGGCACTGGATTAACACGAGATTAACTTGTATTATGTATGAAGTAGGGTATCTTGTGTGTTTAGAGACGTCAAACAGTAACCGCCCGGAACACGCGGCTTCCGAACTAACGTGGTGCGATCTGACGAGGTTTCCGACACTAACGTGGTGCGATCTGACGGGGTTTCCGACACTAACGTGGTTCGATCATACAGGGTTTCCCAACTAATGTTGTGCGATCTGACGGGGTTTTCCAACTAACGTGGTCGGATCTGACAGGGTTTCCGACACAAACGTGTTCGGATATTACGGGGTTTCCTGACTAATGTTGTGCGATCAGACGGGGTTTACGACACAAACGTGGTCGGATGTGACAGGGTTCCCGAACGAACATGGTCAGATCTGGCAGGGTTTCTGACACTAACATGGTCGGATCTGACAGGATTTCCCAACTAACGTGGTCGCATCTGACAGGGTTTCCCAACTACCGTGGTCCGATCTGACAGGGTTTCCCAATTAACGTGGTCCGATCTGACAGGGTTTCCCAACTAATGTGGTCCGATCTGACAGGGTTTCTCAACTAACGTGGTCCGATCAGACGTTGTTTCCAAACTAACGTTTTCCGATCTGACAGGGTTTCCCAACTAACGTGGTCCGATCTGACAGGGTTTCCCAACTAACGTGGTCCGATCTGACAGGGTTTCCCAACTAACGTGGTCGCATCTGACAGGGTTTCCCAACTAACGTGGTCGCATCTGACAGGGTTTCCCAACTAACGTGGTCCGATCTGACAGGGTTTCCCAACTAACGTGGTCCGATCTGACAGGGTTTCCCAACTAACGTGGTCCGAGTTTCACTGTGTAATTAGCCTGTATTAAGGTCAAATCTCCCAACTACGCCGGACCATCAGTACAAAGGTGAAGTGTTTCCAAAGTTATTTTGAAATATATTTCATGTTACACATAATTGGTGAATTACATAATTATCCAAATATGAACCTGCTTTACATCCTTAATGCACTATAGCCTACACAAGACATCAAAGGAGACGAAAATTCCACGGTTATCCCGATCGTTCTGAACTCTACGACGGTGGCAACAGGAGATGACATTTGAGACGTAACAGTGGACCTGAATTCAGTCGTGATTCATCTCAAAACCAAACACCCACCGGATGTTAGGGCTTAACCCTTGTATTGTGTTGCATCTAAACACGACCAACATCAATACAAGTCTTGATCGGTTATCGATTAGCCAGTCTCCCCCTCCCCTGGGCAATTACCTCTGCGAACTCTGAGTTAGCGAGTGGTAGCGGTCACGTTGGTGCGAAATCACTGATCTTTTTAACTGGACAGTCACGTGATTGAACCTCACGCACGTGGCGACATGACACAACGTGGTCCGTCTTTGTACCTGCAAATGGCTGTTCAATAACGCTGTTGTCGGGAAGGAATACGTGACATACAAAACTTGTTTACAGATGTAGTTCTGTCGTTGTTAACTGGCTTAGGAGCACAAACAGTAGTTGTAAGCTTCGCTGTTGAAGTAGCTGTTGTTGTAATAGCTGAAGTGGGATTTATTGTTGTAAATAAGTGGCAGTCGTTGGGGGCTCTTTATTTTTCTTCGAGACGTGTTTGTTGTTTAACGCTGCTCTAAGCAATATTCCAGCCACATGACGGTCTGTAAATAATTGAGTCTAAACCAGACAATCCAGTGATTGACATCATGAGCATCGATCTACGCAATTGGGAAGCGATGACATGGATCAAACAAGTCAGCGAGTCCAAACACCCGATCCCGTTAGTCGCTCCTTGAGACAACCATAGGTTGCTGAAGACCAATTCTAACCTGGATGTTCAGAAGTCCAGAAGTATAAGCAGTAGCATATGTTTCAGTACTTGTAGTAGTAGAGGTAATAGTTGTGTTGTAGTACAATAAGTAGTAGAAGCGATTGTCCTGTCTGTTTGTGTGGATTTTGTTTGTTTGCGAATGTGTTCAACAATATTTCAGAAAAACAGATGAATATGAAAGGAAAGCCAAAATGGTACAGGTTGTGGACTCTGGCGATAGCCATGTGACATATGGTGTTGACAGATAAGTATTTCAAAGATCCCATAAGACTAGTGTGATATACATTTATTACGATAGAATTTGAGAAACATAAACATGAACTCAACAGTTCAATAATTATATCATTTTTTTTTTTTTTAAAAACTAAAAATTAAAATTAAAATTAAAAAGATTATTTGAAATACGATCATGAGTTGTAATAGTAGTCGCTGCATTATCCTCTGGAACCTTGTATTTACATTCGCAGTTAACATAGTACCATCACCAGTTTGACATATAATACGGTGTGGCCCACGAAAACCGGAACTGCTTTGTTCTTTAGGACATTTGGCAGCTTCCAATACTGGCGAGGTATTTTGAACGAAAAATAAGATACCCTTTTATCAATACAATGTCATGAAACGATACCATCGGTACCGGAAGCTTAGGTTTTGTTGACACATGTTGTCATGGCTACACAAGGCGGAAACCTGATGGAAGGAATCATTGATATCCCAGTTATGTTTGTAAGGGGGAGAATGGACTCACATTTCGTTGTTGTGTAAACTCCACAGTTTCTCTGCTGAAACGCCAAGCCATTATGTTTGATTACAACGGCGTATCGTATCAGCTTTCCACACCTAATTTCTATCCATGAAAGTGATAACCATGGCGATGTGCATGGTGTCAGTATTTATGTGAAATAGATGCGACACTGTACACATAGTCTTTGTTTATACTGAGTGAAATGACTAGTGGATAGGTGGGCGGTGGGGTAGCTTTGTGCTTAAATCATGTGTTCCACAGAAACAGATAAGATTTCTCCACCCACCTGGTGGCGCTACGATCGAACCCAGAAATTCCGGGATAGTTCGGCAAGGGTGGAAACTGGAATTTTACAGTCAGTAAAAGAAAGTTCCATTTCTTGTGTTTCCCCGGTAGCTTGGGTCAATCAAGCTGTTAATTGCACAAAGACAATGTTTCACGCAACGCATCAATTATACCGTCCAGAGCTAGAACCCCGGCCAGTAGATGTGTAGTAGGTGACACTCTGTTGACAAGTTAGGTATCTTTATACATTTTAACCACATTATCTTATGTAAATAAACCTGCCCGGATGAAAGAGTTCTCCGTACAAAAGAACCCTGAAGCACTATAAGTCCGATGACAGTGACATTGAATCGTTTTTCTGTTATATATTAGAATTGGCTCTGAAGGACCAAGGATCATAGAGCGAATGTCTTCGACTGCAGTACCAGTAACACGGCGTGCGGCTGTCGTAGTTCAACTGTCGATCTATGAAAGTAGTCCAAGGTCGTAATAAATTATTTTAGATTACAAATTTCTTATGATAATTCATGAAAGTCATTCCAAGACCCTTATCTGAGCAAAGGCATCAAAGTAAACACAACACCGACTGGAACGCTTCAGTGGTATAAGAGACCAACTGAGGTCAAGCACTATTCATCGAGGCAAGATTTTCAATGACAGGAAATATATGCCCCTTTGACTTCATGAATGTTTAAAGGTTCCGATAACCTAGATACGACTGAGATTGAGTTTGTTGGGCACCTGCCTCTATGTGAACATTAGTCTACCTGAGCTCCGTAATCTTAATTAGTTGCAGGATCATATTGAGGAGATTCACAATGTGATTCATTTCTGAATTATTAACTTCGATAAACAATAATCATCCGTGGACCTTATTGCCAAGTCTCTACAATAGGCAGATAGTATTATTACACGTCAGGTGGAATTGAAAGGAGTTGTTTATGTTTTACAGCTTCTTAAATAGTTAATATACTTCCAAAGTTTTCCAGTGAGTTCCAACTCTTTGAACACCTAGTATCATGTTGCATATACATAATCTACAATGAATGAAATGCAGATGTTGAACTTATACCTGCAACTGAACATTGGAATTGATATACCAGCTTATACCTTTGTTGTGGTATAATTGATAAATCGTAATATATTTATGAAAACGAAAGAGCCATGGCGTCATATCCACATCCACTTTTGACAATAGAAACATGGTGTAAACCTTTAACGAAGAATCGGGTAAATTCAAACGTTACACATGGAATTTACAGTATGTAGCTTCAATACATGTCAGACTTCGTTAATCTGGTGGGAGGCGACCGCTATAACCACCAGGCTACCCAACCTCCCCTAAAGCTTTCAAACGTGTTATAGTAGACACGTGAAGACAATTTCCAAATTTGACGCATCTGTGACCTAATGATATTCCCTATTTTGACATATGTTTCTTCTGTTTCTTCGGGTGAAAAACTGACTTTCCTTTGCATGTGTTTGTGCCTGTGCCACCAGTGGGGCAGGATAGGCTCACCTTTTCGCGAACACCTGGTATCATCACTATTTGATAGTGATTCATCAACACATGGTCATGATATAGTCGTAATCTTAGAATCGAAAAGGTTATGTGAAGTTTGAGAAGGGTTTTGCCGCCTTTAATTACCTAAAGGATCCGGACTAATGAGGTGTCAACTTTTTGTCTTGGGAAATACTAGAAATGAAACCAAATGAAACGAACTTATAAAAAGACACAACAGAAACCTCCTTGATATTATTACGGTAATGTCAGAGGGAAACAAAATCCCGTTAATCGAAATTCCGCCAGTCTGAAAACACCGTTCCCGGATGCTAAAGGACCACGGTAAAACGAAAAAAATAAACTATGTAAATAAGATCACGTTTATAGTCCCTTCATCCTATGAATTAAGTTTAAATCGAAAAAGCAATATAGTAAAAATGAATATGTTTTCATAAATTGGCACTTGCTACAGAATGCGTCACCGCAGGATGTATTTACGTTATAGAGTATTGTTTGAAAGGTTTGTGGTACCGAATTCTAAAGGTGGGCCATGATAATATGTGTTATCAAAGGAGCAACTGGTATCCACGAGAAATTGTACCCTTGAGATCGATGTGGTTTCACTGTATATCAGTATTGTTTGATACCCCGAATGTGTTGTGGAGGATACCCAGTCATGATCTGCCATTACATCTCGCTATCATCAGGTCTACCACAGACAGCCAGCCGAGAGCAAACAATCTATGGAATACCTTCACACTTAAAGTAGAAATAGCTCTCTGATGATTTTCTGTAGTAGGTCTGCATCAAGGATGATACAATTCGAGAGGAGAATCTGCCACAACAAATCAGTACAATATTTCCCCCCACATGACGAGGTGAGACGTCACAAATTGGTTTCACATATTGTACAATGTGAGGAATCGAACCGGGTCTTCGGTGTGACGAAAGAACGCTTTAACTACGCACGATACAATGGATCCCGTGTATATATTCCACAGTGTCATGTAGTGCCGGTATTTGTCAACTTGACCTCACTTCATACAATGCACCTGATCTCTGAATCCGTTCCAATTTGTCCCTCTTTACCTTGATGTCATTTCCCGATCGGTTTCCAGCTCGCTGGTGTTATTGAAATGCGCTAAAACTAGCAAGCTTCATCGTGAATGAACAGACAAAGCGCTTACGAAAAGCCAGAGCATTATTAGGTATTCAGACACACATCGGCAGTGCTAAGACGTATGATTATTTCATACGCGTGTGTGACATAGTTACAACAGAGGGGCAAATCAATCATGATATGGAGCACTTTCTCGAGAACGTAGCAAACTATGGACCTCGGAAATCGTTACGGTTTATGGTGCATATTTCACTGAATAGCAGCAACCCATTCTTTGTTTGAAGACACGTTTGGGTATAGGTTAATACCAAAGTGTTAATATAAATATATTGTTACTGTGAATTATAGCATTGTAAACGTGATGGATTTTTAAACAAAATAGTGTTTGGAACTTATTATACGTATTGCCTAAGTATCGTGGAAAAAATTTCAGATGGAACAATGCGATTTGGCGATTCATTTCTTTTTCAGAAGTCGTATTTTGTAAAGTGAAACTTCGTTCTGGGAACACGTTATGAAAACTTTACTTGGCACGAAAGCAAATTAAGGTTCAAAACACAACTATAATCCCCGTATCCAATACATCACCATTGAATAACCATTTCTTGGTTATTTCATTTTTAGCCACCATCAAACATTGGTGTATACCTTTGTCCCCGGCAGTGTATTTTATGATAACCCCTATTTCATATGTTGTGATGTTTATATATATTTTAGGGCACTCATAGCTGAAGATGCATACATCGACGAGTACATGTTTGCTTGTGTGTTTGTTGTTATATTCCAGCTACATAACTGCGGGGTGAGTCAATGATTATCTCTATCCCCGCCTGGGGTTGCGTTACGCAAGTCAATCATACACGTATTGATCGTGTCGTGTATAATTGATGCCCGGGGGAATTTATGCTTCGTCATGTAACACAAAGCAATTCAATACTTTCCCTCACACGATGCATGGTCATTAAAATAATGACACCAGGTGTTCGCGAATCGGCTGAAAGTTCCCCGTCTATTCAGAAGCAGCAGGTGTGTTTTTTGTCAAAGGTACTGTTCACTGGGCTGCACTTAAATGTACAGTCGTCAAATTACTCCTTTTGTCCTTTTACAGCTAGGGTACAGTGTTCTTGAGGGGTACAGGATGGACAATGGTCATTTTAAATAGCGCCAACACAGAAGTAAGCAGTGATCAGTGCCCAAGGCAGGATGTCGCCATTTCATATTATGAACAGAAAATGACACAGAACATGACATACAACATGATACAAAACATGATACACAACGTGACACAAAACAAGATACACGTGATACACAAACTGATACATAGCATGCCACACACCGTGACAAACAGCATGACATACAAAATGATACACAATATGATACACAACACGATACACAACATGACACACAACGTGACACAGCATGATATAAATGTGACACACAACATGACACATATAGTGATACACAAAGTGACACAACATGACACACCGTAATACACAACATTACACACAATATGATACACAACATTACACACAGCATGATACACAACATTACACGCAATGATACACAACATGAAATACAACCTGATACCCAACATGACACACAATATGACACACCGTGATACACATCATGACACACCCTGATACACAACATGACACACCCTGATACACAACATGACACACAGCATGACACACAACATGACACACCCTGATACCCAACATGACACACAATATGACACACCGTGATACACATCATGACACACCCTGATACACAACATGACACACCCTGATACACAACATGACACACAGCATGACACACAACATGACACACCCTGATACACAACATGACACACCGTGATACACAGCATGACACACAGCATGACACACAACATGCTACACAACAATAAACAGATAATATGGATTCTACGAGTGGGTGAACTGGTGCACTACATTATAGATAATAATCTGATATAAAATCAATGTCAGTCTGAAAAAGTAAAAGGGCAACTGTGAACATTTGACATTTCTTTTTCCGTTCTGGATATAGCAAATCGTTTTAAACATACACGCGTCCTGGGGATCAATTTTACTTCTATTTACCGTGTAAAGTTTTTTCACAATAACGTTTTCGATACGTCGTTTTTATTTGGTGGTTGCGAAATTTTCGTATTCGCGAAAACCCGCTTTCGATGAAGTTACTGTCTTTTTTGTTTGTTTGTTTGTTTATTGTTTTACTTAGCAGTATGTATTACGTCCAGCTCTGTCGAGGCGTTAAGAGACCAGCCTGGGCAGACACACCAGTGGCCATCACGAGCTCTGACGACGAC
Source organism: Haliotis cracherodii (assembly GCF_022045235.1). NCBI lineage: Eukaryota > Metazoa > Mollusca > Gastropoda > Lepetellida > Haliotidae > Haliotis > Haliotis cracherodii. The sequence continues at coordinate 15,298,961 of NW_027266308.1, read as the reverse complement.
GCGCAGTCAACCATGTCACCATGTTTGGCCAGCCGATCCAATTTGTCGCTTCTGACATGCTCTATAACCCGTGAACATCCGGGTCAGAATAGGTCTTCAGAAGCCCATTCTTTATGTAGGAGGCGTCTAACGGGGTCGGGTGTCAGACTCGCTGACTTGATTGATGCATGTCATCTGGTACCAATCACTTAGATCGATGCTCATGATGTCTGGTCCAGACTCAATTATCTACAGACCGTCGTCAAATAGATGGAAAATCGTCGAGTGCGGCGTTAAAGAACAACCAAACAAACCCACAACGTAGGGAGAAGGACGAATTCTACGGAATGTCTAAACACGATTAAAAGAACATTGTAACTATCATCCGAGGACTTATTTCTGTAAATGGGCCTTTTATTATCCAGAATGCCTCAGTAGCTTCAGGGTTAAAGGGTGTTTTAGTTATAAGGCCTAACAAAATAAGTCACTCGTAAATGTTGGGGACACGGGAGGTGTGGGGGGTATGGGGGGCTTCAGTCGTTTCAGGTGTCGCAAGTCGCTGTGCAGTGTTGTGTCCCTTGATTGTGTGTTCGAATCCCGCTCCACCCAAATTATGTGTATAGGTTTGTCAGCACCAAACCCGTTTCACGAAAGTCGCATACGCCTGAGACCTGCATCATTTTTGCCATTTTATTGCATGTAAAATGTTTATATTTCCAGCGCATTTTTCATTTCATAGTTAATATCTTATCTCAAATCTCAGCCACATATTTGTACACTCACGAGCATTCCAGAAGAGTATGTATAATGCATAGGGAAGGACTAGAGAGATCATCCTTCGGAAGCTGAAAGTCGTTAATATTTTATCCTCTCGCTAATATTATCAGATAGAGAAGATTAATCCGACTGGCCTGTATCAACATCCCACAACGAATTATTAATCCCCAGAAAGGCGATAGAACCGACCGCGCTCAGCTGATATGTTGGCGGCAGTGGGATCGCTTCTTTGTAAAGTGTTGGCCCGTAAAACCGAAGATCCGGGTTCGATTCCCTATATGAGTACAGTGTGTGAAGCTCATTTATGGTGTATTGCTCGAATATTACAAAAAGAACTAAAATTATACTCACTCACTCTGAGGCTGAACAATACCCAAATTAATACATCTGCTCAATAAAATCATACCCACTCACTCTGAGGGTGAACAATACCCAAATTAATACATCTGCTCAATAAAATCATACCCACTCACTCTGAGGGTGAACAATACCCAAATTTATACATCTGCTCAATAAAATCATACCCACTCACTCTGAGGCTAAGCAATACCCATATTAATACATCTGTTCAATAAAATCATACCCACTCTCTCTGTGGGTGAACAATGCCCAAATTAATACATCTGCTCAATAAAATCATACCCACTCACTCTGAGGCTGAACAATACCCAAATTAATACATCTGCTCAATAAAATCATACCCACTCACTCTGAGGCTAAGCAATACCCATATTAATACATCTGCTCATTAAAATCATACTCAGTCACTCTGAGCCTGAGCAAAACGCGCAAAGTCTGCAACACGCGTTTTGGTTTCGTATTTTCTTTAAATCATTATAGCTTTTATTCCTATGAAGCAGATCCCTATTTCGATATATCGTTTAACACATTGTAACCTAATGGTTTGGTGGAATCATCAGTACAGCAACACAATGGTCTAATACAACACCATAATGGTCTAATGCAGCAACATAATGGTCTAATGCAGCAACATAATGTCTAATGCAGCAACATAATGGTCTAATGCAGCAACACAATAGTCTAATGCAGCAACACAATAGTCTAATGCAGCAACACAGTGGTCAAATGCAGCAACACAATGGTCTAATGCAGAAACACAATGGTCTAATAAGGCAACACGATGGTCAAATACAGCAACACAATGGTCAAATACAGCACCATAATGGTCTAATGCAGCACCATAATGGTCTGTTTCAGCAATTCGCTTGTCTCAAACTACGGTTAGCTCAAAGTGTTTTCGCTTTACAATATACGACTTTTGAAAAGAAGATCAATTGCGAAGTTGCTATGATCTTGAATAAGTTAAATGCAAAGTGTACTCTACTTATGCAATAGATATTAAAAGTTCAAAACACTTGATTCGTTAATAACTTTGACATTAACCTATACCCAAAGGTGTCCATTCACAACATTTTCACCGCTCTCTCGCCTTTTAAGCTCAATGGAATCTATTTCGTCGGAAAATCAAGACTTGTTATTCGCCGGCGTTGACGTTTTATATTCAAAAGAAGATTGCGTTGTTACTCTTCAATAAAATATGCAAATAGTTCACTATATTACTCTACTGCAACATACAAAAGAAGTATAAACGAGTGCCCATGTGGCGACGTTATCCTGAACTTAGTTATTCTGAACGATACATTCCTACTTCAATTGTCCTGATTACATATTCCAGAACATGGTACTAAATACTGTCATTTGCAAATATCAATATGCGATAAAACCACTTCCATAACCATATGAAATATCTGCTAAAACCAAAATCCATTGCACGATTCCGATTATATTGAAAGCATGTGTTTATGAATCACTAATAAGTAGTGATGATACCAGGGATTCCAAAGTTGACCGTATCCTGTCCCACCATTGGCACCAGTCACAAACACAAAGGCAAGTCAATTATTAACCTGTAAAAACATGGGACTATATGGTACAAGTGAATATGGCATTGCATCAGACATCAGTTTCTGTCACTGATGCGTCAGATTTCTCCAACTCATTTCATTCAGTGTGACCCTAGCACCATGGTCTAATGTCCGCACTGTCACGGAAAATCTTCTTCGAGTTGGGTTTGTTTAAGACAAGTTAATCGGTCTCCTGAAAAAGGATGCGAACATATGGCAAAAGCCCAAATAATGACATCTGTTTTGTTACTGATGCGTCAAATCTGTTAATGCCCCTCACCATGTCCCCTATACAGCATTTGTGAAAGCAGTACATGTTGGAAACCTGATCGAACAACTTTTGAGCAAGAGCCGTATGACGCTCTTTGAAATTTTAGTTCATTGGTTTGCTTGATTGTGCCTCAAAAGTTCTGAATTGTTGACACCAAAGGCTGGATCTGCTGAAATATTGCTTTACATAACGGTAATGTTGACTATTAGAAAGTTGAAGCCACCCCTCTTCTCATACAGACTTGATGATAGTTTCTTCGTCACTCAGACACTTTATGCATAGATCTAAATATGCCCAGATGAGGCGGATTCATTGGCCTCTTTTATTTCTAGATCAGGTGGATAAATGAATGGAAGGATGGAAAGTGTCTATTTGGCCATTATTGAAAGATATTAGATCAACGATGTACCTGCAGTTTAAGTTTTGGCCAAATTCACTTGCTTTGATTACGCCAATCAGAGAAGATTGTTTTACTCGCGTGCATGAACACAGATCGGCAAGGAGGGGAGCACAATTCGTGCCCTTGGAGGTTTTACATAGATGCTATCAATGAGTCCATCATTTCAGAAACTATTTTCTTGGTAAACTTCACATGACATTTGCTTTATTTTTTTACAAATTGTCCTGAATCTTTGCAGATGATGATGTAACTGCATCTATGGTCACCACCATTATTGATAAATTCCCCGTGGAACAAGGAATAAAGTTTTTTCCCTTACGCTTGTCGTGCGTGACAGTGGTGTACAAAGTTAATCATTAAAATTGGTTCTTGTCTGAGATTGCAAGAATTCAACCAAATACTTTGAAAACATTTCCTCAGGCAAGAAATCACATGACACCGTATCTTGAAGTGTAAATATATACATCTGCATGCAAAGGTAGCTTCGGTGGACTACCTATGTGGTGTAGTGGATAGAGCGTCTGCCAAGAGAGCGGAAGGACGGCGGTTCGATCCCTTTGGCGTTAAAAGATAGCACCCTGTCTGGTGTCTTAACCCCGCATGGCGCTCGCATTAAAGGGATAAAACAAGGACTGGTCGACTCGGAGTCAGTATATTGTGTCTGAATAGGTAATTCAGGTTAAACAGTAGCATGGCATCTCAGTGGGCTGGCACTGTAAAGTCGGCAAAGGTGGACAAGCATTCACACACACATATGTAAGTGAAACCGTGTAACCTCACACTGCTTCGGTTCTGGCAGATTCCCGTATCCAAACCAAACACACAAATCTGATTGACATATTTCATCTGCACACACTGTTCTTCAGTTATTTGAAAATTGTTGACAATCACCAGAATTGTTCGTTCATTTGAATACATATTATTATTATTTAAGTCAGTTTGTGGCAGAGCAAAAATGCGTCATCACAAGCCCGGTTTGGGGACCTACGTTCAGACACTTGTATGTAAACAAACCGACTGATTAACGAAATTCTGTTTGACTTCGATGCAAGTTTCTTTATGTCTGTTTGTTGAACATGTTCCATATTTTATGCATCTATTGTCTTCCCAAGGCTGAGTTTTATCCTGATAATGTAATACAATACCCTGGAGTGTTGATGTTTGTTGGGGTGGTTGCCAAGAACGAACAAGAATGCATGTCGTTTTTAATATTGTTTTAAATGGCAAGACTGTTTGTTTAGGCTAGAAAAATGTCAAACAGCATGAGCATATTTACTCATTATAAACATTTTGCAACCGTGATGTGAACGTTACAGTGATACTAAAAAGAGTGAATAGACCAGCTTGAATTACACACAACCAGCACTGACGACATACATAGATTTCTTAATGCTTGATATATGTTTACTAGCTTAGCAATCTCGCAACCGTCTATGCTTCAGTCTCTGTTTAGAGTGCACTTAAAGCCTTTCAGAAGATGTATGCACATTTCGCCTTGGGCCGAACTCATATTTTTAGTAATTTCTTTAACATGCCATCTCCAAACAGCACAGTGTACTTATAAATACATAAAAGCTGACAAAGAAATAGACCTGAAGTCTGAGATGGTTAACATGACATCCCTGCATCCCCCCATTGACACACCATGTCTGTACTGGACAGTAATCCATCAAAACAGACACCCCAATGCAACATGGCTGTCTCCTACGTTGACTTGACTTGTAGGTCTTTAAGCCATATTGGCGAATAAAGTAAATATCTATGATTAATGGCACTAAAGATAATAACACTTGTATAACTGTCACAGTGGGGCGTGAGCGAGGATGAACATACAGTGACACACAGCCCAGCAGAGAGTGACCTACTTTCAGAGAGCTCCACATGACAACGAGATGTTGCATTAAAATGAATCACACAATTACACAACGTATTCTCATTTTTTATTTTTAAATGATGTAGTATGCATCGTATTTGTCCTAATGGACAGGTTGCCATTATCCGACCTTTAGATTATGCAAATTAACTAGCCTTCAATTTTAAAGACAAATTGATGAAGCCTGCACAGCAAGCAAAGAGAGATATATTCACTGTGCCTCACCTTTTTCATGTTTTTTTCAAACCCCACCCTAACCACCCACCAACGCTGACTTACACCGTGGTTTCACTGAAATAGTTCAGACCGACGTTTGCCCAACATGTACCAAAACATTAACTCTAATATCTCGCATATGTCTCTCAAAAGTAGCGCCTTGAAGTTGTATATTTCATGTACATGGAATTGTACAGTTTCGTATGATTGTGATTTAGAGTCTCTCACTCATTAACGCTATTAAAAACACTGGGAAGTAAATTGTCCCTTCCTAAGTAATAATACATCAATTAAACACACAACATGGTAATTCCACCACCATGAGCGGATGAAATTCTAGAACACATACAAACAATAGAAGAAAATTTCACAGTTCATCGACAGCAACGCGTCTATTCATGCTGTTGTAATGCTGATATATAATTGAGGAGCTTTTCGATCAATTTATGTTTGGTATGCCATGCACAGCAGTCTGCAAAGGGACAATAGTGGGACAGTCAGGTGATTGTCATAGTTCCATTGACTCACCCCTCATATTACCGTCTAGAGTGTTAGCACTGGTTCAGACTTGTAGTGGATTTTATCTACATAAACCTTTCTACTTTCTACTTTCTCTAAAAGTAAAGTGTAACTCCTGGGAACCATCGCCGATATAGTTCGAGTTCGAGTTCAAGATAAGAGGAGTGTATAAGGCCATATTGACGATAAGGTGTTTGGTTGTGTGTTTGTTGTTTGTTTGTTGCTTAACGCCGCAATATTCTATATCCCAGCTATATGGCGGCGGTAAATCAGACAATCCAGGTTGACATCATGATCTACGGAATTGGGATACGATTACATCCGATCCCGCTAGTCGCCTTCGACGACAGGCATGGGTTACTGAAATCCAATTCTCACGATAAGATGTTGACACCATAAGGTAAACCATCTTATAACGACAGATCGAGATAATAGTGTTCGAACTATCGATGTTTTTTCACTGTATAAATATACGAATAGTTATCAATACTCAGAACGATGAAATGCGCATGTTCATGCCGAGTGATAAAGAAGTATATGAAAAAAATCCTGTTTGCAGCGACAAAAGGGGATTGAAAATGTAAAGCGTTTCATATTTAATTGATCCATTCTTAACGACTGAAGCTTTGTTATTTCTTTTCCACATTGGACGATAGGGTATTTGTTGCAGAAATATCTAGACAAATAGACATTTGATTATTGAAATGTTTTTTGTCACTTTTAATTTTTGGGAATTATTCAACCACAAATCGTCTCATACAGTGTCTACAAGGAGGGAGCCAATCACGTGTCCTCTGCGTGTCTCGCGAACGCTTTCACCAAGTGGCTACCTGTCCTCTATTTTACTGAGAGGAGTGGGTGAGTTGGGTATCAGGACACTTTTAAGAAAACTCCAGACATTTTACGACGGATGAAACCAAGAAAGGGCTTCACACTTTTCATCCAAGTTAGGAATCGAACCTAGGTCTCCGGTGTGACAGGCGAACGCATTAGCTACTGGGCTACCCAAAACCTTTTCCGTTGTGAAGACGATAAGTTCGTGCAGCTCACAGTATTAAGTATAACCTCATGACAACCTATGGTAATAGTAAGGTTTTTCCCAGTAGATTCGTCTTCCAAATAAATTGACGCTTCAACGAAACAAATCATATTCCACAAAATGTCATTCGCAATTTCAGACATAAAGAGGAAAATAGGACTCTGTGCCACTCGAATAACAGCTCACTTATTAACGACTAGTATAATTCATTGATAATCCCATCATTTGATTTTTGTCAGCCTGATCGCCAATATGCGAGGCAGGTTGTTTTTTTCACAAAATATTCAATTTACGTATACCACTAATAATGGTATCAGTTCTGTATTTCCTGTGGAGACAGGCATTCATATAAATGGTGGATGCACATCACGTTTAAAATATACATCGGTTTCTGATACAAACGAATGCAACAGAGGGTGTTTACACTAACAAACGCCATTTCCAATCACAACCTCGCTATTACGGACACTCACTATTACATCAGGAAGCAATAAACAAAATCGAACGGATAAACGGGGTTTCTGGAGATTAATTGTTTGTTTTTAGTCATTTTTAGAGAACAATTATAGTAGAACTAGATTCTACATGTGGTGAAGAGTCGATGTGACTGAAACACGGAGTCGTACATTGATTCGGTGGTAAGTCCTGGTGTTGTTCATACGTTCAAAGTTATTGCGCAGTCAGGAAGCAACCGTCCGGGGTTTTTTAAACCAGTGCGAGAAACGCCCTATTGATGCTAAATACCTACTTTTGCAAGATTGTATATTGAACAAAGATGCCGACACTCTGGTTCTTCGTACCTTCCACATGGAGATAATTAATAGTTTTCTTTGATGCCGACTTAGTCACAGCACTAAGACCACTGCCCTCGAAATTCAGTCCGCTAGCGGGAGACTACTAAATTGTTCTGAGGCCAAGTAAGAAACCAATGATGGTCGTCTTCACTGACTGGTAGTATTCGAGCGCTATAACTCTGAACTAGTTCTCAGTTTTTCAGTATTTTTTTTAATTGGAAATGAATAAAACTGAATAAAAATATAAACATAGCAAACATGTTTTTCTTTTTCTTAAGAATAAGGATATTGTGAGGCTGAGATCGCACACGCTCGATAATCCACTCAATCATATTTCCACTCCATTATGATATATATAATGGTACGACGGTGACGTCCATTCCAAAATGAAGCTATGATGTCGAATGGTTCCAGGGTATTTATCTTAATAGAATGGAGATTAAATGTACTGGTTTATCGAGGATGCTTTGTGCGTGGCACCTGAACACCGCGGTCGCAGGGGTACTCCTGTGTTTTAACATCAGGCTTGGTCATAGTACTAAGATGGCTCTGTGCTCCATGAAACAGAATCTCTACCTGACACACATCGTATCGTGTCATCTCAAGGAACGCGGTTCCCTGGTGGTGAATAATTCAGCTATTTTCTGTTAATGACTTTTAATCAACATCAATCTAATATTGTCGATATGATAGCTATAGTAATATTGTAACATAAAACAATGAAGATTATTTTCTTCATTCAGATTTTGTTTCCTATATCATCTGTTTTTCTTCGTTGTTCTTTTTTCCACAAACGACACGTCCATGGATAAGTAGTCATATTTCAATTGTTATTCGTCTTTTTCACTAGAGTTCATTTTCAAACACTAATTATTTTTTTCAATATTCCGAGGATAAATTTTGAGCGTACTTTAAGTGATTATGGCACAGGATTCAATTATGTACTACTCAATATGAATATAGTCCCAATTAATTAAACCGCGTTTTCTGTTTGAAATTGAAATTGAATTTGAAATCAGAAAATAGAAACTTCTAAATCTTCCGCACTTAGAATTCCGACTCAATTTTAGAAAGGACTTCAGTGTGTATCACATGATCAATTCAATTTTAAGTTACGGAACGTCATGGATATTGATGTGAGGAATGGTTCAGCGACGTTTTAATAACAATAATCCTTAGATCTATGATTCATTGATCTATTTAGCAACGTGGCAAATGACTAATAGTTATAGTATATGGCGTGTGTATATATTACTAAACGATATGACGTGGAGAAAAAAAGAACACATGATCAAATATTTGATGTTATCAACACCATTTGGTTGTTCAGATGGTTATGTAATGAGATGTTTCACTCAATGTTCGAGAAGAATGAAAGTGTCACATATCACATCTTAAAAAGAACAAATATGGAAAATAGTACGTCTTCTGTTTCAGCGAATAAACGAGTCAGTTTGTTGACGTTTTTAATCACTGACAAAAGGTAGCCTTAGCATCTCACCTGCACGTATTGACGCCGCGGCTGTGATAGTGAGCAGACAGTGCTGAAGGAATCTTTTCAAGTTTCTCGAAAGATGACCCATGTTTGTAATTCCTCAATACACGAAAAAAGTCGATATAAATCTGTTCTTCGGGAATGATTAAAAGGCTGAGTGTTGATGTGAATTGTCAGAAAATGTCATACTCCATTCAGACTAATGCCGCACTGTCGCCGTCCCGCGATCAATTGCTTGAAGCAGACGATGTCCGACTTGTATGGCAATACTGGAAGCAGACGTCGTCAGACTGTTCTGCGCATGTGCGGTCGCTAGGCTCGAAATCGTTGAAACCAGTTTGTTTTGGTTAAAACTAAACAGGTACAGATATTTGACTTAAGTTAAAGCTATTCTGTTTGTCCTTTCTTGTGTAATGGCTGTAATGTAATTCTGCGGGCAAATTTTATTGGCTATTATTAGTCTTCATCGGAGCTGTATTTTGTATGTTTTATCAGAGAGGCATTTTAAAATTTAGCATATTTGGGTTTTTTCTTATGTGCAAAGCTGAAAGCATAGCCAGTGTGTCGAAAGACAAAACATGTTTCACGACTAGTTGCTGTATCTAGATCCGTTTCACCGATCAACTACTTTCTGTAAAGGCGAATTTACCGATCAATTGAATTGCGTTTGTGTCAACGCAAAATATCACTGTGTATATATTTTTTCTATTTACGGTGCATATTTGTTCTATATTCAATAAAGTATTATTATTATAAAGTATAAAAAAGCTACAGAGAAACCTCATTGAGTCAAAAGCCACGTTCTCGATGACAGTAGTCACATATTAACGATCATAGTAACTCCGCTTCTCTCGAACCTCAGGAAACACACAATTGATAGCTGAGGCGAGGTGAAATTGGGTAAAGCATTGCTTTCAAGATTATTGAACTTATATAGTGACTTGCATGCAAGTGTGTGGTTCTGCTTGTACCTGTCCGAACGTATAACGGTTTCATAGTTCTAACCCACTGAGATACCATGCCGCAGTTTTTAACAGAGTATACTTACACCAAACCGACCAGTCGTTGTTTTATCCCGTTAATGCCGATCTCTAGGCAGGGTAACAACATACAGCTGATAGTCCCAACAAGTGTAGGTTTCGCCTGCTTTGTCAAATTTGCATTTTCGTTTAATACTTTAAATATTTCCTATTCCATGAGCTGTTCATTGGAAGGGTCGCTGTATTATTACAGTTATAACATGGCGTGTCCATGTTTCAGGAGGAAGTGACGCAGGGAAGTGTTTTTGTAAACATTTTCATTTAAGAGTTGATTTGCTTCCTTTATTTAGCATCTAAAGACTGGATAAGAACAATATCACAATTTCTGTTTTTATATTCACATACTGTGTGTAATTATCACATCGGGACTTTACCACCTGCGAGAGCTCCAGGAGATTCTATGAGGGACGGGCATGTACACATGCGAGAGCTCCGGGAGATTCTATAAGGGACGGGCATGTACACATGCGAGAGCTCCAGGAGATTCTATAAGGGACGGGCCTTTCCACCTGCGAGAGCTCCGGAAGATTCTGCGGGACTGGCAGCTGACAGTCAGCTGATCGATACCGGCGTTGTGAGGGCAGACAGCCAGGTTTACGCTGACACGCAGACATAAGGCGACTGCCATGTCAACATATGAAGGGTGCCCCGTTTGTATTGGTTACCACTGTTTCAGAGCCTCAAAAGACACCCACGTTTAAGCACATAAGCCCATCTGTGTGACTGTTGACATATTTGTAAAGTTAAACTGGCGTCAGATCTCAGCAATAATAACATAGCTTTGGAGCTTTAACAACAGACGTATAACCTACAGCCCTGGTATATTTTAAGATCACAATAGAATATTTATATTTTGTATGCAACTCTCACGCTGTTGTATTAAGTATGACAACCAAGCAAAGCGCCATATCAAATCGGCAAATATGTAGACCTCGCTTTCGAAATGTCACGCTTGCATCCCAAGTACCAAGTTGTCCGACTCCCCATTGTTCTCGGTGCCTTAGGTTTTGTACCTTCCAATCTGTTGACTGACATTGGAAGAGTACCCGGGTTTGCTGCCAGGACTACAGCCCCTCTGACAATCTGGGTAATGCAGAAGGCTGCAGTGTTGGGGAGGCTTCACATTCTCCGAAAAATTGGGTTTGAGTGGGTTTGACGAGGCACCGTTTCCTGGGAGAAGTCCCATTCGCTGTCTTTTTATTTTTATTTTGATCTGTAGATAATAATAATAATAACTGACATGGAGAAGAGATGGAAGAAGTGTATTGAACTGCAAAGGAGGGGGGGGGGAGATTTTGAACGCTCACGACAATATTTCAATTCTATGTATGCAAGACTCAAGCGTTAGTAAACCCCATCGTAAGACTCTTGGACTATATATCATCTACAGCATGGAAGTGTTCAAGTTGGGCCTTGTACAAACTAGGGTTGGTAAGAAGGAAATGGACCTATTGGCTATTCAGTCGTAGATTTGATACATCTCAATTTAATTTGCAACTGAAAGCATTGATACGTTTTCATCGCTGATGCCCTGAATTATTTAATTACTGTCAGCCATAATTTATACTGGACATAATCCCCGATGCCGTAAACGTTTTACTTCGAGCCAAGACACAGAACAGGGCCTTTTAGCGAAAGGTACAGTTTCATTGAGCTAATTGACAACGACACAATCTAAAACGGTTGTAACGAAAATATTCACAATTTGGACTTTATACTGATTGATATAAGTAAGGAAAAGGAAAAACAAACGTCATATAGTCGGCATGACATTCTTGTTTACCCCTGACCTAAGCCGTGACTTGGTGACTGCGGAATGAATGTATCAGTTTCACTCAGCGTGACGTTTTATTGACAAGAAGGATTTTTTAATGTTGTTTATTTCCTTATGCCATCGGCCCAAATTAACAGCATATGACTGGTCCAACAGTGAACAAGATAAATGTGGTGAACGGAACAACTTTAAGAACTACAAAACATAGTTATAACCAAAGCATTTTGGCATGATAAATGTGCGTAGCAAGGTTATTACATTCTAGTGTTATTGATCGCCAGTAAACATTTGTCTACAGTACTACGTGTCCCTTCGTGGCTTCCAGCAGAATGTAAGTTGGGTTTGCTGTAAAAAAACACAAATGCAATTATGATTTGATACGGTAACATCAGTCTGGCCAATCCAAATTTAGTAGTCTGAATAGCCATCATACTGTCGATCAATGCCATCGGCAAACAATCACATCTGTCCTTGATTCCCAACAGAGCAATAGATGAGATTGGTAGGTCATTCATGAATATTCCAATGGCGGTGCACAAACTAAACAAATGTATTTCGGTATTGTTGGTGTTCGCTGTGTACTAAAATCCAACTAAATAAATAAATTACAAATACCATTCCATGAGGAGTAGTGCTACTTGAACACCATTGCTCATATCGTGCCAACTTGATGATATATATACCTACTTCTCAGGGGAGAACAATGATACATATTGTAGGTGCGTCTTGTACGAAGCACGGCAATCACTGCAACCAATCGTCCATTCACGTTGAGGAGATATAGAATAAAGCTGTGGGCAAACACAGAATTTGTAGCGAGGCTGCTTTAATAAAGGAACAGTTCAACTTCGTATTCAGATCATGTTAGTTTGTACGTGTGAAATGTGCATAACCACAGCTGGCAATATTGTCGTTCTTCATCGTGGAAAATCAAATATCTTCCATTTTCATATCCCGCGTGAGTAAATACGTGATACTCGTGAAATTGTAAGCTGTTGGTCACGATTCAAATACGTGAAACTAATGATAGCAGGTAACCCAGGTTTTTAGTGCCTGCCTTAAGTCTCTGGAGAGCGTTGATTTCACATTATCATCTCCTACCGGGTACCCACTCGCTACTGGATGAATAGATGCATAGATGAATAGATGCGTAGATGAATAGTGAGTGAGTGAGTGAGTTGGGTTTTACGCCGCTTTTTACAGTATTCCAGTTATATCACGGCGTGTCAGCTTAATGTGGGAGGAAAGCCCGAAGTGATGCAGGTCTCAGACGTTTACCACTTTGGTGAAACCCACGAGCACGGGTATGGCGCTGACAAACCTAGAAACATAATCGGGGCGAACCGGGATTCGAACCCAAAATCATAGGTTTCTGGCGTGCCCAAGGGACGCAACTCTGCACAGCGAATCACGGCGCCTTATACGACTGGGCCACCCGTGCCCCCCGTAGATGAATAGATGCATAGATGAAAAGATGTGAAGCGAGACATATGCATAGAAAAATATGTTTTAAACTTGTGTTTCGGGGTGAGTCGGGGCGTCAAAATTGTCCAAAGTTATTACCAATCCACACACTCAATCCCATTTTTATGTAGTTATCTGAATAACAACTATTTAAAAAGTCAAGTTTCAGAAATGCCAATTATAAATACAAACAAAGCGAATGAATAAAGAAAATTAATACAACGCCTGCAGCAGTTGTCATAGCAACAGAGTGACATATCATTGTACACATTGTTTGTACTATCATATAAATCTATGGAATGCAGGGAGCTCTGTTTGAATTTCGAAACGTTTTGCAATTATGTATTGTCTGGAAAAATATGAGAAACAAACACTTCAGTGATACAATCATCACACTTAGCAACGGATGTTTCCCAACGGTCGTTACATCTCGCCCCGCAAGTGTGAAAATGTTCCTACTGAGACGCAATATCCCATCTTAAAGTGTGAATGCAACTTTAATGCCAGTCAAACATTGCCCGTTTACATTTCTTTGAAATATTGAAATATAAGTGCCTATTTCTGTGTATTCAGGGGACAGAAACACATCCAAAAATCGATTGCATTTGCCTGTACTATTCTTGAACGTGTTCCGCAAACGCCTTAAGTGCAGAGGAGAATATAACAGCTAAAATTGTTAAATGTACTATATAGATTTTGAGGTAACATTTTGAAAATGCTAATCAATTTTGTTAATTAGCAGCGAATGCATATATTAATAGTTTTTGTGCCCTGTGTCACATCGAGTTCTTACAACAACACACTGAAACCAAAGGGCTTCAAGAAAGTAGTTGCCGGCTATTACTTGCATCACGTATGGCCTTCCTCACACATTGAGCTGAAAGGCTGGAATGTTCGATGCAATTACCTATTTTGACATTACCACATGTTCCCGTGCTTTTTCAGATGGACAATTGACTTGCCTTTGCATGCGTTTTCTTTACGAGAAGACGTGATATCATCACTATTTAAAAGTGATTCATAAATACATGTTCATACTATTGTCAGAATAGTATAATGGATTTTGTTATGATTATTGGAAGGGTTCTATCGCTTTGATTTAAGCGCTGATCACCAAGGCGTTAAGATCAATGTATTACATGTTATGACCACCCAGAGGTGATATGGAGATTAACATCGCACTGAAGATTATGGCACTTATAGAGACGCGCAAGTGCCGATACAAGTATTCAAGTTTAATCTACTGTATATGTTACCTGACCTGTTATATGGATCCTATTAAAGTTAAAATGTATGATGACGTCTTAACATCATCCAAAGAGTTTGTGGAATATAATGTCATCAACCAAAGCGTTTGTTGAATAAATGTCATCAATCAAAGCGTTTGTAGAATATAATGTCATCAATCAAAGCGTTTGTGGAGCATAATGTCACCAACCAACGAGTTTGTGGAGTATAACGTCATCAGCCAAAGAGTTTGCAGAATATCATGACCGCAAGCAAAGCGTTTGCGGACTATGATGTGGAATATAATGTCATCAATCAAAGGGTTTGTGGAATATAATGTCATAAACCAAAGAGTTTGTAGAATATAATGTCATCAAACAAAACATGTTTTGTGGAATATAATGTCATCAATCAAACGGTTTGTGGAATATAATGTCATCAACCAAAGAGTGTGTGGAATATCATATCATCAATCAAATACCTTCTAGAATATAATGTCATAAACCAAAGCATTTGTGGAATATAAAATGCCATCACCCAAAGCTTTTGTAGAATATAATGTATGAATGTAAACATGTAATCACCTAGGTCGTGTGTCTTAAATTAATTCCCTTCATTTAAGATTTTGGGACATGTTCCACAAAACGATCGTGGCCCTAAGAAGATCTAAGGTTTTGGGTTTTCTAAATACTATACTTAACATAGATCAACGACCGTAACGGCTCTATGATCATTGTATGTTACATGGTCATGGCTTGTAGCAGAATGTATTTGATAAGTTTCGGTAATAAATCAGCTCCGAATCTTTTCCTGATAGGGACCAACCGGTCACTGACAACTGAAATTAGGACATATCGAAAACTCGTCAGTCCGAGAAATCTCAAATTCAGAACAATTTCTGTTGGAATGTTTTCTTATATACAGACATTATTCCGTACCTATAATTCCATATCTGGCCGATTTAATTGAGAACTGTACAATCCGGATTAACGAGGTTTCGCTTTATCTATATCATTCAGGTTTTGCATGATTACACCAAGGAAACAGCACCAACATCGCCGACATCGTGACTGGCAGACGATCAGGCATATGCAAGCTGCATCACTATTGTTATGTTGTTAAAGATCCCATGATACCATAAAACTAGTTTTGTACTTCATATTCTAACACTGATTCTTTGATGGCAATGATAACCATGTGTTGTTACAACAATTACTGTAAATCTTGTCTTTGTTCTTTGCGACTGCGTCAAAGGCCGACATGTAAGGTTGGATTAAGGTGAGGATTCTTCTGTGTTTTCTTTAGATATAAATCCACTGATGATTGAGAGGAGGGGGGCGTCGCATTCATATTGAGTATTTTAATCTCATTTCTATCCTATGTTTTGATTACAGTTAAGACTAATTGTTAAGTTAAGTGAAAGGTATTTGTTATCATGTCAAGTAAATTTGTCTAATCGATTTCGTCAAGTTTGACCAAATCAGAGCCTCAAAAGTAATTTCAGGGTGGGTGGTGGTGCAATATACCAACCGAACTCGAGTACCGAGTTGACCACCACCTTCACGAATGCAGATGTGACCGGAAGTCCCGCGTATGTTCGTAACTTCATCCAGTAAACTTTACATTAATTCGCGAAAGTGGTGATGATTTTGCTTTCATTTCGTTTCACACCCTTATTTGTTTCGGGACTGGGATACGCGTAGAGCAAGAACGTTTGACCTATATTGGAGCCCAGATCTCGTCACTGCAGGATTAAGGCATATCAATCATGTATGGTGGTCGGTGCATAGTGTCATGCCGTTTGTTAGCCATGCGTTGTTCTTTGGGAGACATTGTGTTAAGCATTTATGTGCATGAATAATACAACCTGATGTTCGGGACGGAGTTCCGGCTCAGGGACAATGGCTGGAATGTCAGGGACTATAGCACGTGTGTGACGAGGCCTCGCAATTAGTGTTCCGTGTTGGTGACAATTGTTTCCACACACAGATCACAGCTGACGCTAAGCATACTTGATGAAAAGGTATAAAAAGAGCCCCTTCTGTCCTTTAGTAACTTCAGTATTTACGTAAGAGTAAAAGATTTAGCAATAGTTATGCGAGTTAGCTGGGGTCTTTATAAGCATTAAAACAGAACAAGTTCATTTCGCTCACCTTTTGGCTTATGCGAGTTATCTGGTGTCTTTATAAGCATTAAAACAGAACACGTTCATTTCGCCCACCTTTTTGGTCACTATTTGATAGGGTTTCACACATGCTTGGGGTAACGTCGGAATCGGACAATCCACTGTTTTTAGCAGAAATTCCTTATGGCTGCAGAAAGGGTTTTATTTCTTTTATTTCAAAACGTGTATATTTTGGTCTTCAAATAACGCCACTTGCTAAGGTTATGGGATAATCACAGGGTTGATTTGAGAGGAGCCATATCTTATATTTAACCTGAGCAAACCAACAAAGACTCTACATGTGATAAAAGGTTTTGGATCATCTTGGTTAATGTGCCTTCCTCACAGATGTTCTATAGTTTTTCTCACTTTAGTTTGATAGTTTGTCATACTCCTCTACTTCAGTAAGAACATGCAAAGAAATAACACTTAGTTGATAGCCATTGGAACACGTCCCGTCAAAACCGTTTCAATAATCAAAGACTCTGCTACATGCAAAGTCCATTATACGATTCTGACTATATCATGACCATGTATGTATGAATCACTATCAAATAGCGATGATACCAGGTGTTCGCGAAGAGGTGAGCGTATACCGCCCAACTGTTGGCACCCGTCACAAACACATGCAGAAGCAAGTCAATTGTTTACCTGACGAAACACGGAAACGTATGGTACAAGTAGAAATAGGGAATTGCATCTGACATAATTTTTGTCTACTATAAAACTTTTTAATGCTTTACATAGGCCTTGAATGTTGTAACCATGATCAAACAACTTTTGAGCATCGGTCGTATGCTCAGAAAGCTTAATAGAAAGCTTAATAGAAAGAGCATTTCCAGTTGTGCCTCAAAAAGTGTGAAATGTAGACACCCTGAGGACCCGGCTTAGAATAGGTCCCAGCACTAAGTGGCTTTTGAGGGTGAGGCTGTCCGATTGCGTATCACCGTACCACAACGCCGTGGGACGTTGTTCATGTTATAAATCACTGGTTTGTTTGGCTCAGATTCGATTATTTGTAGGTGACAGTTTCGTTTTCTCTGCACCGAATACTTGAAATCAGGAAGGTGGTATAATTTTAGTTATGTGTGCATCTCAGTTACCGTGGGAATTCCGAGGCGAAGATGGATGTACAGTAGCCCATGCTTGTCAAAGGAGCCGGCAATGAGGACAAGAGGGACACAATGTGTGCAGATTGTGTGTCAACGTGCTCCGATGGTGTAGTTCGTCGTTGCTCGTGCTATCAACCACTGGTTTGTCAGGGGTAAAATCTGATTATTCACATACTGTTCCTACATTAATGACGATTGTGGCATAAAACATCATGTCCTCATATAAAGACATCTTTGTGAGAATCATTGTATTTCCTTGTTATTCCGTTACTGCAGGGAACGCCAATATTGAATAATAAAAAAGTTGTATCCATGATGGGATTCGAACAAATTGTCCTGGTGAAGCACGAAAGCACCAACCACTCAACCACCCTGTGTATGGGAACTAGTTCCAGGGTGTAAGTGAATATCACTCAAACTATCTTATTCCACTAATGTCATCATACTACGCATACACAGCAACGCCAGGGATGCTGCATAACACGACAGAACCCCGATAGTTGAATGTTCCACACAGAACTTAGTCAAGGTAAACAATTTGCCGTATCGTTCAAACAATTTCAGCACATGGTCACAGAAGCTTGAAGTCAAATGCAAACAGTTAAATTGTGATTGTAAAATGTTTGATTCTAATCAATACTTCCATAGCAACGTCACCGACACCTTATAATCGATAGAGAACTATTTGTAGATGTTCTTGGAATCAGTACAGATGTATTCACAGAAATATGTAACCAAGATTCATGTTTCGTGTTCTTATAGATAGGGCGTTTGCTCGGAGAGGGGGGCGAACGGTGGTTGTCATTCCAGATGACGTTACAAATGCGTACTTGTTGTTACCCTGCCTACCGCTCCGCATTAAGTCGCTAAAACAAGGACTCAACTCACCTCACCTGGCACTGTGTTTCCAGTAGGATGATATCATGAATGTAACATTACGGTTACTTGTCCTCAGTACCAGGTGCCTGGCGTAAGAGCCGACTAAATTGAGGAATGGGCGTTCACAATGTGTGACCTGAATGGTGTGTCATCGCATTCGGTTGGAGTGGGTCGTTGTTCTTGTTATCAACCACCGTTTTGATGAGACTCGACATTTCAGGCGATTCCTTGCAAATGTTGACTTTAAGAAGAACGTGTTACTTAGAAAACAGAGGATAAATAACGTTGTTATCGCTGAACCAAACGCGTCGCCAGTTCCTAAGATCCCATGCCTGAACTCTGTTGCACCACAGGTCACGTCGTTGACGGTGTAGACGTCGCAAGTCAGGTCCAACTTTTGGTCGTCTCGCTCAAATTCCCACTTCCCTCAGACGATTTCTGATGGTTTGGTCTGAAATTCTTCGCATTCCAGGCGCTTGTCCTGCAGTGTCCGTTGCTGTAGCAAATCGATTCCGAAGGTGATGCAACCGGATATACCGATCCTGAGCAGGGGTGGTCAGTCTTGGTCCTGCACTTCTGGGATGATCTTGAGTCGAATTAGTGCTGGTATATCGATCCCATAGTCGAAATATGGTGCTTTGATGAATGTTGAAGTGTCTTGCAACGGCAGACTGGGACTCCCCGGCTTCCAAACGTCCAATGGCGATATTTCGGTCAGCTGTAGTTAATCTTGGCATTTTTCGATCTCCGTTCACGTCAGAAAATTCGTAATGAACTGATGAATTGTATACGGTCTTTTATAGTCAGTGTCTCTACTCTTGTTTCCAACACTTTGCACGTGCATTGTGCTAAAACCTTTTTAGATAACTATATAACTCATATCAGAACGCACAATTGTTAACCATACAGTTTAATAGATATAGTTGGTTGGTTGGTTAGTTGTTTAACGCCGTGCTCAGCAACATTCCAGCTATATGACGGCGGTTAATAGAGATTTTTTACGTAAATATGTATACTGAACCGCGAAAGGAACGTCACCCCAAGTAACATTGTATGAAAGTTGTCTTTTAATTATCTGGGTAATTTTTGTCAAAGTTTCTAAAATTTAACATTATCTTGTCCGGAAAAATGAAATTTGATGTTAAAAAACAAAGCAGGTGACAATAAAACCGATCGCCAGAACGCATCACGGCAACGGCCATGGTAACCCGATTGCCGTGAGTTCCGTGCAAATTGAAATGTACATGTGTTCCCCCATTTCTTGCCCCATAAAAGCCACCCAGATCAGAAAACATTCATTCGTTATTGAATTGCTACCACATGCCAAGACTGACAAGAAATCAGCGACACCAAGCCCTTGGACGATTGAAAGCTGGACCAACCGCCCGGCAAGTAGCCAATGCATTTCAAGTCCACGTAAGGACCATATACAGGCTCCGGCAACGGTGCCAGACCACCAACACTACAGATGACCGACCACGTAGTGGAAGACCAAGGGTCAAAAACCGATGTCAGGCTGGTCGGATTGTACGACAGCATCTTCAAGATCAATTTGTTACTGCTGCGGATACTGCTCGACAGACCATGGGGACACACCAGCGACACATTAGTGCGGACACCGAGCAGACACCTCCAATGTCACAGGCCACACCTAGGACCCATTCTGACACCACGTCATCGCCGGGACCGTCTTCAGTGGGCAAAACAGCACCAGCATTTGTGCCACCAGCAGTGGAGAAGAGTCCTCTTCTCAGACGAGAGCCGTTACTGTATCTCAACAGCAGATTGCAGGGAGAGTCTGGTGACGCCGTGGGGAATGTTATTCGGATGCTTGTTTGTGAGAGAGACTCGTGGGGTGGTCCGAGCACCATGGTGTGGGGTGGAATTGATCTTGCACATAGGGTCGGCCCTGTGGTCTTCCAGAACATCGGTCCAGGGAGAGGCAATGGTGTCACAGCAGCTCAGTACATTGATCACGTCTTGAGACCACACGCCATACCTCATTTGGCAAGTTGCCGCAACCACGAGTTTCAGCATGATAACGCCCGTGCCCACATTGCGAGAGCGGCAAGAGATTTCCTCCAGCAGAATGGCATCAGAACCATGCAGTGGCCTGCCCTTAGTCCTGATTTAAATCCCACTGAGCACCTATGGGACGAGATTCAAAGTCGGGTGAATGACGTCCGACCAAGGCCGACAACTGAAGCTGAACTGCGTTAGGCGTTCCTCAGAGCGTGGCTCAAGTGCCTATGGCCTTCATCAAACCCCTCATCCATTCCATGCATCGACGTTGCACGGCAGTCATCAATGCACATGGCAGACACACGAGATACTGAATTGTGATGCCATTTTCTCGGAGACAAGTATTGTGTTTCACTTTAAGACCATTTGACACTTTAATTTCAACCTTGATGATCAGTTTTGCCCAGTTTCATCTTTTTGATATGTATCAAAGAATGTTTAAAGTGTTTGGACAAATAAGATTTCTCATATATCTATCCATAGGTACGTTTCTTTTGCGGTTTAGTATATGTTCCTGCTTGAGCCTATACTACAACTGGATATCTAGTCTATCCTGGCGGGAAAGGTAAACTCTATTTTACAAGAACTTTAGCTTTAAATTTAATTACCGAAGATAGTTTCATCGAAAGGAATTATAAGAAACGAGTTGTTTTTAAACAATATTTACAACGCATTTTATTTCTATTGTCCAAGGATTGAGGTTACAGGTCAGTGGCGTTCTCGAAATTCGTATATGTGACTTACGGCAGAGTCATATATCTTATCGATCTGTATTTTGTAAGGGAAACATGACAGTGTACATGTATAACTTTTATCTGCATAATGTACATGCATCTTTATCAATATAATTGTCTTCCCGAAATCGGACGAGCACTTATTCGGCTTTAACTCGTAATCCATTGACCGACAAAAAGATTCTTTGGACATAAGAAAAAAACCGATACAAACAGTGGTTGATAATACTGACATTTGTTTGTCAATATATTATCTATATGTAAATCATTTGTTCCAGTTTAATTTATCCTTTAAAGTATTATGAACAAAATGAAAATATGAATAGCGACTATTCTGTTGTAGTGTGTGAATCTTTCTACACTACAAGAAAATAAACATATGCGTGTAGACAAACTAAACGAGACAGCATTGTGTATGTGATATAAACATATTTATTTCCATAAAGTGGAGGGATTGGCAAACAAGCAAATTTTGCTTATCTGAATGCCTCTCCCAAACATGATGCATATACAAATAGCAATGTATGGAAAGTGACATGGGAAATAGCATACATTGTATAATTGGCATTAAAGATAAGTACTGTTCTGTAAGTGTTTAATTACTGGATTATCTTCCATAACTACAGTTACATTATTATTTACATTCAGCACAACAACATCGCAGTATCATATAGCAAAGCCAACATCTCAGACAAAATCTCTAAATCGGCAAGAAGATAGAATAAAACTGTGCACCGATTTCAAAATTTCAAGATTTGTTACTGTCGTTGAATTTGAATTACCATTTAGAATTGAATTTAAATCGTAGCCTTGTACGAAATAATACATGTTTTGCCTTACTGTACTGTTTAAGGGACACGTAAGTAAGATATGAAGTGCATTGTGTATGTAAGTAAGGATAAGAATTTATGGATGATTTATTATTTATTCTATATTACAATTAAGAGCGACGTTGTTCATCCATGTATTATTATCCTTACTAAGTACTCCAACTTCTAAATGCCGATCAAAGAAATGATGTATGTATATGTAACTTATTTATCTGCTACAAGATTTTGAAAAAAACTCAATATAAGAGGTTAAATAGCGGTGGGAATTATAGGAATGGATCACTGAATATCAGCAAAACCCGTTTCAGTGTACGGCATTGTTGGAAATATCGCTTTCTCGCTTTCTCAATTTCTCTCTATCGCTCTCTCTCATGACTAACCAGTCATTAGAAAAAATCGGGTGTTCTTTAACCTCTTTTGATTGGTATGTACTTTAAAATTGGAAGTTAATTATAAATACGAAAAATGAGAGTTAATTAATTAATTAAACTTTGCATTTATGTCTCAGAAATGACTGCTGATAAGACGGCTGCACACCTTGAATAGCGGAAATATCAACTTGAATAGAAAACCAGACAATTGAGAACAAAATGTCATTCAAACGCTAGAAATTACATAATGGACATCCGGTAGTGTTATCATTGCTGGGGTGAGGACTTCCAGTTTGATGACATCTACACTGCAAACAGAATACACATTGATATAACCTAAGTGTTGTTTTTAGGAAAACGCTATTGTTTTTTAGGAAGTATGTTACTCAGCGCTAATAAGCGGTGTTATTTGCTGTTTGTTTTGATAACCTGGCCTGGGGGCGGGGGTCCCATCAACTTCCTAAATAGGGCCATAAATCAATCAATTACTTTTTACGCAGAAATCCTTGGATTGTTATAAAGTCACCGACGTCTGTACAGTTACATTATGTTTACGTAGATTGTGAAAAAAATGTCAACATTTTATAATTTTAAATGTGACTGGAAAATCTCAGCTCTCTTCTATAAACAAAACCCACCTCAACCTTGCCCCACTGAGTTCAGGTTTAACAGTTCATAAATATTGTTTTACGTTCATACTTTTATCGCATAGAAACACATAACACATGTGACCCCTTGTGGCCAGGGGGAATATTGCTATAATGCTAGAAAGAGACAGAGCGAGAAAGAGAGAAAGAGAGAAAGCGAGAAGGCGAGAAAGCGAGAAAAGCGATGTCCCCTTCGGGCCACCTTAGTTTTATCCCTCTCAACCTGAACGTATGCCGCATCTCAACCTGAACGTATGACGTATCTCAACCAGAACATGATCCGTATCTCAGCCTGAACATAATTCTTATCTAAACCAGAACATAATGCGTATCTCGACCTGAACATAATCCGTACACTATCCTTAACAAAGTCCGTATTTCAAATTGAACATAATCCGTATCTCGACCAGAACATAATCCGTACACTATCCTTAACAAAGTCCGTATTTCAAATTGAACATAATCCGTATCTCGACCAGAACATAATCCGTACACTATCCTTAACAAAGTCCGTATTTCAAATTGAACATAATCCGTATCTCGACCTGAACATAATCCTTAACTCATCCTTAAAAAATCCGTATCTCAACCTGAACATAATACGTATCCCAACCTGAACACATACGTTACCCTAAGCTGAACACATGAACTCAAATATAACGTATTCTAAACCTGAATATACAGCCTACACACACGTCTTTCGGACGCTCTAGAGTTGGGGGAATCGGGTAAAGTTTTATCGTAGGACATGTGGTCCAGTCTATCATTACGGAATTGATCGCCCATACATTCCTACTGACTTGGATTAATCGATGGTCCGCACATTGAAAGGGAGCCAGTGGGGAGCGGTCAGTGAGCGTCTATTGTGACAACCAGAACTGTCAGTGTAGACTTGGGGCGAGTCATTTTGAACAGTATTTCAGTTCTTATAGCATCTGAATGCGCGAGATGATGGGAATCTGGCATTTGAACATTCAAGCAGATCCTGGCACGATAAGGGACATAACTACGCAGGGCGTCGCGTCAGATCAAAGTTACACACGTATTACATTTGAACTTCAACATTAAGTTGTAAGCTGAAGTTATTTCTTGTTTTCTCACTTGTTTTACATGTTTGTATTTGTGCGAATTCCACATTGCTAAAACATGTACATAAATGAAACAACAGAAACCTGTGTTTGCCGAAGCACCAGGAATGAGTCCAGCCAGTACAAAGCCAGGGATGGACTGTTGTTACGCCTCTGTATTTCTGACGTCATAGACACTGTGTATGTGTTGTCTTACCGCAGTATGTGGTGTCAGAGTCTGGTTAAGACCTCGTTACTGTCTGATGAATTACGATTATCGCCACCTTTAAGTAGTTTTAGTAGAACACAATACTCCGGAACTAGGACATTCCTTTGTGTTTTTGATATACCACAGGAACTCAACAGAACACTCGGTTAATCTGTCAGTAACATGAATCGGTGTCCCTTAACTTCTTTCAAGTAGTATGTATTCCATGGCCATCGGTTTTGTGGGGTAAACACTCTCGCCTCTGATCAGGTTGTGGTCACCTCACCTCAATTTGCAGAAATATAGATGTACTTCAGACAACCACTGATAAACCTATGACACTGTCCATGTAATTGTATAATGTTTTCCTTCTTGAATACTTGTATTATGATACCCATATCGCCATGTGTGACTTTGTGTTTCACGTATCGGGAGAGGCATCAACATAGACACGAGGCTTGTTACTAATAATCAATCACGTATTAAGCCAGGTTGTGAGGATTGGAATTGTATAGCATGTGCTCAATGTTCTTTGTATTGTGTTCTATGTATTATTGTGTTCTATGTATTGATTTATAATTGTGTAATATGCATTATTGTGTCATATGTAGTCTGTTCTGATGGCCCAAGGCCTTCATTCTGCCAAAGAACCGTCCATGCCAAGCATTTATTTGGAATCATCCTGGTTGTGTGGTTTGAAATAATATAATATGTGCTCAATACTATTCTACGTATTGACCACCCGATCCCCGGTTTAACCCTTTCAGCAATAGGATACAACAATGGGTGTTTTCTGCCCCGGAATCCCATCACAGACTTAATGCTTAAACGTACTTTTGCTTTCATTGAACAATGATCCTCATTTTTAAGTCGGCTGTTACAAGCCATCAATCAACACTGTATCACATCTATTGGATTTACCAACACTGACTCACATCTATGGGATCTATCGACACTGACTCACATCTATTGGGTTTATTAACACTGACTCACATCTATTGGGTCGATAAACACTGTCTCACATCTATGGGATCTATTAACTCTGACTAACATCTATAGGATCGATCAACACTGAATCACATCTATAGGATCGATCAACACTGAATCACATCTATGGGAACTATCAACACTGACTCAGGTCTATTGGATCGATCAACACTGACTAACATCTATGGGATCTATCAACACTGACTCACATCTATAGGATCTATCAACACTGACTCACATCTACTGTACTCACAGATTCATCAGCACAAATTCAAATCAATAAATTCCATCAGTGCAGACTCACATCGATGGCTTCCATCAATGCAGACTCACGCCGATGGATTCTATCAGTGCAGACTCACATCAATGCATTCAAATCAGTGCGGACTCACATCGTTGAATTCCATCAGTGCAGACTCACATCGATGGATTCCATCAGTGCAGACTCACATCGATGGATGCCATCAATGCAGACCCACATCGTTGAACCCCATCAGTGCAGACTCACATCAATGGAATCCACCAGTGCAGACTCACACTAATGGATTCCATCAGTGCAGACTCACATTGATGGATTCCTTCAGTGCAGACTCACATCGATGGAGTCCATCAGTGCAGACTCACATGGATGGATTCCATCAGTGCAGACCCACATCGTTGAACCCCATCAGTGCAGACTCACATCAATGGAATCCACCAGTGCAGACTCACACTAATGGATTCCATCAGTGCAGACTCACATCGATGGATTCCTTCAGTGCAGACTCACACCAATGGATTCCATCAGTGCAGACTCACATCGATGGATTCCTTCAGTGCAGACTCACATCGATGGAGTCCATCAGTGCAGACTCACATCGATGCATTCCTTCAGTGCAGACTCACACCAATGGATTCCATCAGTGCAGACTCACATCGATGGATTCCATCAGTGCAGCCTCACATCGATGGATTCCATCAGTGCAGACTCACATCGATGGATTCCATCAGTGCAGACTCACACCAATGGAATCCACCACTGCAGATTCACATCGATGGTTTCCATCAGTGCAGACTCACATCGATGGATTCCTTCAGTGCAGACTCACATCGATGGATTCCTTCAGTGCAGACTCACATCGATGGATTCCTTCATTGCAGACTCAGCCTAATTGATTCCATCAATGCAGCCTCACATCGATGGATTCCATCAGTGCAGACTCACATCGATGCATTCCATCAGTGCAGACTCACACCAATGGAATCCACCACTGCAGATTCACATCGATGGTTTCCATCAGTGCAGACTCACATCGATGGATTCCATCAGTGCAGACTCACATCGATGGATTCCTTCAGTGCAGACTCACACCAATGGATTCAATCAGTTCAGACTCACCCTAGTGGATTCCATCAATGCAGACTCACATGGATGGATTCCTTCAGTGCAGACTCACATCGATGGATTCCTTCAGTGCAGACTCACATCGATGGATTCCTTCATTGCAGACTCAGCCTAATTGATTCCATCAATTCAGCCTCACATCGATGGATTCCATCAGTGCAGACTCACATCGATGCATTCCATCAGTGCAGACTCACACCAATGGAATCCACCACTGCAGATTCACATCGATGGATTCCATCAGTGCAGACTCACATCGATGAATTCCTTCAGTGCAGACTCACATCGACGGATTCCATCAGTGCAAACTCACATCGATGCATTCCATGAAGGCAGACTCACACCGATGCATTCTTTTAGTGCAGACTCACATCAATGGATTCCATCAGTGCAGACTCACATCGATGGATTCAATCAGTGCAGACTCACACCAATGGAATCCACCACTGCAGATTCACATCGATGGTGTCCATCAGTGCAGACTCACATCGATGGATTCCTCCAGTGCAGACTCACATCGATGGATTCCTTCAGTGCAGACTCACATCGATGGATTCCTTCATTGCAGACTCAGCCTAATTGATTCCATCAATGCAGCCTCACATCGATGGATTCCATCAGTGCAGACTCACATCGATGCATTCCTTCAGTGCAGACTCACACCAATGGAATCCACCACTGCAGATTCACATCGATGGTTTCCATCAGTGCAGACTCACATCGATGGATTCCATCAGTGCAGACTCACATCGATGGATTCCTTCAGTGCAGACTCACACCAATGGATTCAATCAGTTCAGACTCACCCTAGTGGATTCCATCAATGCAGACTCACATCGATGGATTCCTTCAGTGCAGACTCACATCGATGGATTCCTTCAGTGCAGACTCACATCGATGGATTCCTTCAGTGCAGACTCAGCCTAATTGATTCCATCAATTCAGCCTCACATCGATGGATTCCATCAGTGCAGACTCACATCGATGCATTCCATCAGTGCAGACTCACACCAATGGAATCCACCACTGCAGATTCACATCGATGGATTCCATCAGTGCAGACTCACATCGATGAATTCCTTCAGTGCAGACTCACATCGACGGATTCCATCAGTGCAAACTCACATCGATGCATTCCATCAGTGCAGACTCACACCAATGGAATCCACCACTGCAGATTCACATCGACGGATTCCATCAGTGCAAACTCACATCGATGCATTCCATGAAGGCAGACTCACACTGATGCATTCTTTTAGTGCAGACTCACATCAATGGATTCCATCAGTGCAGACTCACATCGATGGATTCCTTCAGTGCAGACTCACATCGATGGAGTCCATCAGTGCAGACTCACATCGATGCATTCCTTCAGTGCAGACTCACACCAATGGATTTCATCAGTGCAGACTCAGCCTAATTGATTCAATCAGTGCAGACTCACATCGATGGATTCGATCAGTGCAGAGTCACATCGATGCATGCCATCAGTGCAGACTCACACCAATGGAACCCACCACTGCAGATTCACATCGATGGATTCCATCAGTGCAGACTCACATCGATGGATTCCATCAGTGCAGACTCACATCGATGGATTCCTTCAGTGCAGACTCAGCCTAATGGATTCCATCAGTGCAGATTCACATCGATGGATTCCATCAGTGCAGACTCACATCGATGCATTCCATCAATGGAGACTCACACCGATGCATTCTTTTAGTGCAGACTCACATCGATGGATTCCTTCAGTGCAGACTCACATCGATGGATTCCTTCAGTGCAGACTCACATCGATGCATTCCTTCATTGCAGACTCACATCGATGCATTCTTTTAGTGCAGACTCACATCAATGGATTCAATCAGTGCAGACTTTCGATACTGCGTTGCAAGATTCTAGGAAGAAATTGATTATTCTTCCATTTCTTTATTCGGGTCGACGGTGATATTTTAAAAAAATGATTTGAATTTTTTATATTTTTGTTTTTGTTATCCATGTGTACCTCAAACTCTCTGGTCGACCATCCTGTAGGTGTCTCCCTACGACACCTAACCCTAAAGTACCGAACTGAAAAGGAACATGAGCAGTCCCACCTCAACATATCCGAAATCGACATACACAGTACTACCGCTATGAGGCTTGTTTCCGGAATGTCACGTGACACCTAGGTGTTTCCCGCTATTTGTGTGGAGAATCAATCATGGACCAATACTAGTCACAAGCGCGCCATGCATTCTTTCATCTCTGTGTGTTACGTCAATAATAGCATTGGCCCAGACACAATCAGCCCTTGTGGTAAAATTGCATGCGGTACATTACTGTTCAAAATATAAGTCCCCTCAATATCGATTGGGTCGCGGGCATTTCGCATCACGGTCGCGATCATGGGGACGTTTGGGTGGTTGCAACTAGTCAAAACGAACGCGAAATGTTCGCGCTCGGTCGCAAACATGAGTTCCATGTGTTTCAACAGTCACGTAACTTGTTATTAGAAGAGAACAGGAAATTGGTCTTGACATAAAAAATGGAGTCACATATTCGGAAACCAATAACATCAAACCCCTGAAGCTTTAGGAGAATAGGTCTCTTTTGTCATCTATCATGGTATTCCCATTCTAAGGTTTCACATCAATGTGTTAGTTCTGGTGGAGATTCCAGTAGAATATATCCCTAGTGTCCCACGCCCCCTCCTACGAGACTATGTGACCACCCCGATAAAGTTTTCAGTTGTAGCATTGTTACATTGTGTGACCACCCCGATAAAGTTTTCAGTTGTAGCATTGTTACATTGTGTGACCACCCCGATAAGGTTTTCAGTTGTAGCATGGTTACATTGTGCGACCAACCCGATAAAGCGGTTTCCAAATGTAGCATGGTTACATTGTGTGATCACCCCGATAGAGCGGTTTTCAATTGTAGCATGGTTACATTGTGTGACCACCCTGACAGAGTGGTTTTCAATTGTAGCATGGTTACACTGTGTGACAACCCTGATAAAGCGGTTTCCAAATGTAGCATGGTTACATTGTGTGACCACCCCGATGGAGCAGTTTTCAGTTGTAGCATTCAACTTTTTGACATCGAACCCAAAGAGGGAAAAGATTATGGATGTATCTTTTTTCCGACTGCTGTGAGTCAAAATCTGCTGACTAATGATGTAAAATCACTTTTAACGCACTCACTCATTTACTTACACGTTATGGGCGTGTTTATATAGTTGGCACTGTTAATGCCACAACTTTCCCATTTTTGTCCATTGTGTATTAGTCCTCATTCAACGGAAATTTCAACGGGTTTTTTTATGCAGATTATGTAAATTGTACACTCCAATTCCTGTTGTGGTTGGTCCGTGGAGAGTCTGGGCTTTCAAGGACGGGTGGAGTGTGCCTATTAATGAAGCCATCGAAAAATATCGAGTGTCGTTCTCCATTCAGTTGTTCATACACCGGTTGTACGCTGACACGTACAGCAAATAATTGATCTATTGGATTACAATGTCGATATGCTGTCCGAGCATTAACACGAGCCGTTTAAACAATGCATGTTCAGGTACAATAGCTAATTACTCGGCAACGATAGTAAAGCGGTCCCAGGTGCCCCAATTCGCCACGCAGAGTTCCGCCCCTTAGATGTACCAGGAACTGCTGCGTATGGGCTTGGGTCCTAATTTCGCCCCGATTAATGTAATATATGATTCCATAAAGCGTTATAGTGTATATATTATGATATATAAACACCTCTTAGTCACGGACGAATACTACACAAGGACCTTATAACACAGATATAAAAGCGACAAAACCCTTTCCATATTCATAAGAAATCTCTGCCAAAAGCAGGGTCGATTGTACTCTTCCTACTATAGGAGAATAGTCTATTTATGATTCACTATCAAATAGTGATGATACCAGGTGTTCACTATCAAATAGTGATGATACCAGGTGTTCACTATCAAATAGTGATGATACCAGGTGTTCGCGGAAAGGTGCGGGTGATCTGATTCACCGGTGGCACCAGTCAGAAACACACGCAAAAGCAAGTCAGTTGTTCACCCGAAAAAACACGCGAACATATGGTACAAGACAAAATAGAGAATAGCATCGGATATTTTGATATTTTCGCAGAGAGAGCATGCTCGATTGTACCTCAGTCGTTGTGAAGTGCAAGCACTTAAGGCTGGAGCTGCAGGAATATTGCTCAACTTAAGGGGAAAGTTGCTTCATGGTGTGTGATCTTCAAGGCATGTATCATTATTTGGTTCTAAGATTTATAGAGAAAATGTTTTTGTAAGGACCGCGTTATTCTGGAGACCTTTTCTCCGGGAGAAGTCTTCGGAAAACTTCTATATCACTACTTTATCTTCATCGTAATCAGGAAATGTATCAATGCTAAAAAACTCTCTTAGATCGGTACCGCCAAGATGTTTCTCTGGACTTTTTTAAGGTTATCTTTGGCGTTTGCTAAGTGAAGCACGTATATACCGGACAGTAAGGCACTGGGAAACTCCTTCACCCCAATTTAGTGAGTGAGTGACAATGTGCCACTTTTAGCAATATTGCAGCAATATCACTGCTGGACGCTAGAAATGTGCTCAACCCATAGTACCAATGTGGGGAAATCAAACTCGGCGTGACGAGCGAACGCTTTAACCACTAGGCTACCCTACCTTTTTTCCGTGAGATTGACTAAAATGTATTAAGAAGTGTAAAGGAGCTTTAAAACATCACATTAGACCAGTAATGCTAGCATTAGAAGCCCCAAAAATAAAACTTATACACTGACTTTCCTTTTCTTTAAACCATATCATTTTCAGTCACTGGGGGATGAAATAAACCACAAAAATGTTTGGAATTCGTTATCATAATAGAATACATAGTAACGTGATTGTAAAATAACTGATGTATTGAAGTGAAACTTTCAGTCGTTTTACACATTGACTGTAATATACACAATGTAACCATGCTACACAAAAAACGAAACGCACAGGTAGTATGTAGTTCATTGAACATGACTACACATAAAATCCGGTATAAAAAATTGGATATATGTTATTGGAAAATGTTGGTTGCCTGATATTCGACAAACGGTTTGTCAAAACGGTGCATTTTTTTATTTGCAATGTCTCAAACGGCATTGTTTTTACACTTGTTCAAAAATGTCATGGAGGAAAACTGTAAAGCAAAATGCATGTGCCAGTTATGGCATTCGTAACTCGTGGTAGTGGTTATAAAAAGGCAATAATTTGTCATTCAATTGTCAATATATTTCAAGTACGCCGACGTATCCAAAGAGGGCAATCGCAGTCTTCTGTTGCACGCCACTTCAACGTCCACCACAGCACCATTTGCCGCCT
Organism: Haliotis cracherodii; assembly: GCF_022045235.1. Lineage (NCBI taxonomy): Eukaryota > Metazoa > Mollusca > Gastropoda > Lepetellida > Haliotidae > Haliotis > Haliotis cracherodii. Next base: position 15,266,410 of record NW_027266308.1, on the reverse strand, counting down.
TTGTGACCGATACACACAGTTCAATTCCACTGCAGACCGTCCGAGAGTCGGCCGACCAAGAGTTACCACCCCTGCACAGGATCGCTACATTCGACTGTTCCACCTACGTCATCGATATGTCACAGCTACGGAGACTGCAGGACGCATCCATGGTTTGAGGAGGCTGTCAGGAAACATCTTCGCGAGGCTGGAATCCGACCCAGAAGACCAGTTATCGTCCCTGTTTTGCAAACGATCTATCGACAGTGACGCTTACGTTGGTGCCATACCTTACAACCTTTGGAATTTGAGAAACTGGAGACCAGTGTAGTTTACCGATGAATCACGATTTCTTCTTCACCGGCGAGATGGAAGACAACGTGTTTATCGTCGTCGAAATGAGCGTTTTGCTCCACATTTCGACAATTTCGGAGGCGGTAGTGTCATGGTGTTGGGGGCCATATCCTACACCACGAGATCTGACTTGTTTGTGGTTCGGGGATATTTGACAGCAAATCGCTACATTAATTCTGAATTCTTTAACCTCACCTTCCTATCATTGACCTCCAGAGGGAGCTGTTTCAACAGGACAACGCTCCATCGCACACAGCTCGTGTCACGGTAGATTACCTTCATAATGCCAACATCAACGACTTGCCCTGGTCGTCGAGATCTCCAGATCTCAACCCAATCGAACACCTCTGGGATGAACTCGATCGACGTGTAGGTCAACGTCCGAATTCGCCCTTAGCTGGCCAACGTATTCCAAGCAAAATGGCGCGGAATTCCGCCGGACAGAATTCGTACACTTATCCAGTCAGTGCCAAGGAGATCCAGAGCCGTGATTGCTGACGTGGACGGTCACACGAGATACTGAGTTCAGCGCAACCTTGTGGCCTTATGTGACAAGACAATGAATAGTTGTCAATACCTTTGTACAACGACAACATGTGACTATCGAGCTTCAAACACTCATATCTGTATCTATGATATTAAATTAAATATATCGACTTTATTAGGCACAATACATTTACTAAATTCTACCTGTGCGTTTCTTTTTTTGAAGTGTGTATATACTCAATTACGTGTGTATATAATGTGAGTTCTGACTTTACAGTTTGTCACCATGACTTTGATAATCACAGATCGATGATATAAAAACAAATGTATATTGATTATCGAACTGCATCTCAGCGTGAATCACGCGAGATTTTTATCTTGTTCAAATACACTCCTTAATTAAATGTTTTACGACCATCACCATCCCTTCAAATGTGGTTTATACCCCAGTTATCGAGAGCCCATCAAGTATGAAGGGCGACTACATCCGCCCCAAAGTGTTAGGTCACATGGTGCTAGGTATTTAGACCAGCTAGTTCATACGAAGAGATATCAGCTGGAAACGGGAACGTATTTTTGTTTATTATGGCTTTGTTCCTAATATGGCTGCACATCATTATATAACCGCAATCAATTACAGCGGAATATGTAATGCTATAGACGATACGTCATCCATACGTTCATCGAAACCCCTTTACTCGCTTAATTCGCTCTTTCGGACGGATTATGTTAGGAACGTCCACAACACCTGGACTCGAATTCATCATGGATGGTTATCTCTATAGATCCCTGAAAATAATGTGTCCACACTATGTCTCTGTTGTACACATCCATCTCAGGGTCGGTCCACGTACACATCTATCTCTGTTGTACACATCCATCTCAGGGTCGGTCCACGTACACATCTATCTCTGTTGTACACATCCATCTCAGGGTCGGTCCACGTACACATCTATCTCTGTTGTACACATCCATCTCAGGGTCGGTCCACGTACACATCTATCTCTGTTGTACACATCCATCTCAGGGTCGGTCCACGTACACATCTGTCTCACTTGTCGTACTCAGGGTCGGTCCACGTACACATCTATCTCACTTGTCGTACTCAGGGTCGGTCCACGTAGACATCTATCTAACTTGTCGTACTCAGGGTCGGTCCTCGTAGACATCTATCTCACTTGTACTCAGGGTCTGTCCACGTAGACATCTATCTCACTTGTCGTACTCAGGGTCTGTCCACGTAGACATCTATCTCACTTGTCGTACTCAGGGTCTGTCCACGTAGACATCTGTCTCACTTGTCGTACTCAGGGTCGGTCCACGTACACATCTATCTCACTTGTCGTACTCAGGGTCGGTCCACGTAGACATCTATCTAACTTGTCGTACTCAGGGTCTGTCCACGTAGACATCTATCTCACTTGTCGTAATCAAGTTTGGTCCACGTAGACATCTATCTCACTTGTACTCAGGGTCGGTCCATTTAGACATCTATCTCACTTGTCGTACTCAGGGTCGGTCCACGTTGACATCTATCTCACTTGTACTCAGGGTCGGTCCATTTAGACATCTATCTCACTTGTCGTACTCGGGGTTGGTCCACGTACACATCTATCTCACTTGTCGTACTCAGGGTCGGTTCACGTACACATCTATCTCACTTGTCGTACCCGGGGTCGGTCCACGTAGACATCTGTCTCACTTGTACTCTGGTTCTGTCCACGTAGACATCTATCTCACTTGTCGTACTCGGGGTGTGTACAGTGTGTTCACCTCAAGTGACAGTGTGTTGGGTGCTTGTGTGTTCACACACGTTCTCTTTTTGCAGTGTGTTCACGCAGGATCTCAATGTATTCAAAACGAAACTATGCTGTAAGTGTGTTCATACACCATCTCTTGGGTGTCAGGGTGTTCACACATCATCTCTGTTGCCAGGGTGTTCACACATCATCTCTGTTGCCAGGTGTTCACACATCATGTCTGTTGCCAGGTGTTCACACATCATGTCTGTTGTCAGGTGTTCACACATCAACTCTGTTGCCAGGTGTTCACACATCATCTCTGTTGCCAGGGTGTTCATACATCATCTCTGTTGCCAGGGTGTTCACACATCATCTCTGTTGCCAGGTGTTCACACATCATGTCTGTTGCCAGGTGTTCACACATCAACTCTGTTGCCAGGTGTTCAATCATCACTGTTGCCAGGGTGTTCACACATCATCTCTGTTGCCAAGGTGTTCACACATCACTGTTCCCAGTGTGTTTACACATCATCTCTGTTGTCAGGTGTTCACACATCATGTCTGTTACCAGGGTGTTCACACATCATCTCTGTTATCAGTGTGTTCACATATCATCACTGTTGTCAGGGTGTTCACAAATCACTGTTGTCAGGGTGTTCACACATCACTGTTGCCAGGTGTTCACACATCATCTCTGTTGCCAGGGTGTTAATACATCACTGTTGCCAGGTGTTCACACATCATCTCTGTTGCCAGGTGTTCACACATCATGTCTGTTACCAGGGTGTTCACACATCATCTCTGTTATCAGTGTGTTCACATATCATCACTGTTGTCAGGGTGTTCACACATCACTGTTGTCAGGGTGTTCACACATCATCTCTGTTGCCAGGGTGTTCACACATCATCTCTGTTGCCAGGTGTTCACACATCAACTCTGTTGCCAGGGTGTTCAATCATCACTGTTGCCAGGGTGTTCACACAACATCTCTGTTGCCAGGTGTTCACACATCAAATCTGTTGCCAGAGAGTTCAATCATCACTGTTGCCAGGGTGTTTACACAACATCTATGTTGCCAGGTGTTCACAGATAATGTCTGGTACCAGGGTGTTCACACATCATCTCTGTTGCCTTGGTGTCCACATCATCACTGTTGCCAGGTGTTCACACATCATCTCTGTTGCCAGGTGTTCACACATCATGTCTGTTACCAGGGTGTTCACACATCATCTCTGTTATCAGTGTGTTCACATATCATCACTGTTGTCAGGGTGTTCACACATCACTGTTGTCAGGGTGTTCACACATCATCTCTGTTGCCAGGGTGTTCACACATCATCTCTGTTGCCAGGTGTTCACACATCAACTCTGTTGCCAGGGTGTTCAATCATCACTGTTGCCAGGGTGTTCACACAACATCTCTGTTGCCAGGTGTTCACACATCAAATCTGTTGCCAGGGAGTTCAATCATCACTGTTGCCAGGGTGTTTACACAACATCTATGTTGCCAGGTGTTCACAGATAATGTCTGGTACCAGGGTGTTCACACATCATCTCTGTTGCCAGGGTGTCCACATCATCTCTGTTGCCAGGTGTTCACACATCATCTCTGTTGCCAGGGTGTTCAATCATCACTGTTCCCAGTGTGTTCACACATCATCTCTGTTGCCAGGTGTTCACACATCATGTCTGTTACCAGGGTGTTCACACATCATCTCTTTTATCATTGTGTTCACATATCATCACTGTTGTCAGGGTGTTCACACATCACTGTTGTCAGGGTGTTCACACATCATCTCTGTTGCAGGGTGTCACACATCATCACTGTTGCCAGGTGTTTACACATCACTGTTGCCAGGGTTTTCCCACAGTGTGTTCCCACATCACATCTTCGTTTCCAGGGTGTCATACATCACCTCTGTTGCCAGGATGTTCACATCATCTCTGTTGCCAGGGTGTTCATGCATCACTGTTCTCAGTGTGTTTACACATCACCTCTGTTGCCAGGGTGTTCACACATCATCTCTGTTGCCAGGGTGTCACACATCACCTCTGTTGTCAGGGTGTCACACATCATCTCTGTTGCCAGGGTGTTCATACATCACTGTTCCCAGTGTGTTTACACATCACCTCTGAAAGACGTATTCCCCAGTCATGACGTTACTTGACAATGTGGTGGTCTAGTGGTAGAGCATCCGCTCGGTGAGTCACACCAAGAGACATTAAAAGATGATATTTGTTGTTACCCTGCCTGGCGCTCGCTCTTAAGGACCTAAAACAAAGATAGGTCGGCTCGAAGTCAGTAAACTGCGTCTCTGCGGCATGGTACCTCAGTGGGCAAGCACTATAAAATCGGCATTAGTCCAAACTAGTACAAGCAGTCACATACACTTATACACACACGCGCGCGCGTGCATGCACGTCCTTATATCAGTGGAATAATCGTTAACTCGACGTAAAACCCCACTCCACCTTACCTCACCTGACAATGTGACACGCGTGTTCGATTCTTTTCAATCTGAATAAATAATAAGAATTTTATAGCTTTTGTCCATTGAAACGTGAAGACATTGTTGTCGATACAGTCAAACAGCATGGTCCAATTTATGTATATTGACAGATAAATGCAATATGGGTTTAATTGGGTTGTTAAATAACAGCAGTGTTAAACGAACCAACAGAACGTTTTGTATGAGAACGTCGCTGGCCCGAGTGTAAAGCCTTACAATGTGTCCACCCATCCTTGAAACACAGAGCTGGCACTTGAGCAATACCAGATCGACAAGATCAACACAGGAAGTAGATTCCGGATGTTCAAAGTTCGAATTAAAACACAAACTTTAGGTCACGTGCATGTGAATTTAAATAGCACAAATGTGGTATACACCTTACACCAGAACCCACCACCTTCTACATCCTACCATTTAACTAAACAACCCAATAGTGAGTGTCTGAGTTGGTGTTCACGCCGATTTTAGCAATATCCTGGCGGGTGGCAGAATCAAACCCAGGTCTTCGGCGTAACGAGCGAATGCTTTAACCACGGGTCTACTCCAATCCACGTAGTCAGTTAAAATATATTCATGCATTTAGACGCATGTCTTAAAGAGGCTATGTTTTTGTTGAGATCTGGGACCCGTTCCACAAAGCGATCTTAGCGCTACGACTGTCGAAAGCCTATGTTAAAGTATGGGAGTTACGATAATCTTACCGTTAAGATGGCTTTGTGGAACAGGGCCCTGGGCCCACTTGCACAAAGCGATCTTAGTGCTACGACTATTGTAAGCCTATGTTTAAGTATGGGAGTTACGATCATCTTAGCACTAAGATCGCTTTGTGCAAGTGGTCCCAGGTTTTGGCAATGTCATTAGTTTAGATTCGTTAACAAGGTCCGTAGCGTTTAGTCACTAGAAGTAGAGAATCCGGGAGAGAATTTGCCTTCGCTTGTCGTGTGAGGTGAGTAACGGAATCGGGTGGTCAGGCTCGCTGACTCGGTTGATGCATGTCATTTCGTATCTAAATTGCGTGGACCGATGCCAATCACTGGTTCAGACTCGGTTATTTACTCTCGGCATTTAGCTGGCATATTGCGGAGAGCTGCGTTATACAACAAACAAACAGAACAAACAAGCAAGTACCTGTTGACCGTAAGTACGACACCTGAGATAGATGTCTATGTGGACCGATCCTGATTGCCACAACTGAAATAAATACATATGTAAAAAACACAGCTGTGATACAAATACATCACCATAGAATAACCATTTACGTTTTGTTTAATTCTTAGCCACCATCAAACATGGGTGTACACATTCTTTTGCCTCGCAGTTTACGTGGACCGATAGGCACAACTGTGTTCGATCGCTATGAACAAGTTTCGCTACTTGTTTTTACACGATAGTGTCAGAACCTGGAAAGACATTTTTGAAAACAGCATTATCAGTGCCGCCAAGACGCACTGCTTCCTCAACACATCAGGGAATCCCAGGAAAGCACAGAGAGAGTCCATGTGTAGTCACGCACATCATCAAACTTTCATTGTTCATATCCGCTGTTCTTGTTTGTCGTCGGATAATCACGGCATGATGACGTTCACAACGATGTTGTTGTAAATGAACTTCTATTGACGTAAAGGCTATATTCAATGCTACTCTTGCAATAAAACAGTCTATTTCTTGTTTGAACTCAGTTACCCAGCACTGGTTTGGAGAATGTATAGACACTGCTCCTTAGGACAGGAATATACGATATTAAAAATGTCGATACAAACACCTTGCATATTAATGATGGTTGTTAATAGGTGGTTCCATAGGCTACCATTTACTATTCCAGAACAACCCACGCTTTCCCTCTGGAACCAATGGTAAGAGTTACAATGATGAAGATCATGAAAAGTACTCCTGGACCCACCTTGGTAACCATTCCTCCTGGTGTTAAAATTGGAGAGTTTGATACAGTGAAACCCGTTAGCCTGGGCAGCATCTTTGCCACTAAATATTTTTCGGATAGACTACTTTTGGCATTGACGCTCATAGCGAGGGAGTTATGTAACATATGTACTTATGTAGACTTTCCAAACAGTTATTATCTGCAAGGCAGGTTTCCGTATTAATGTAGACTTTTCAAACAATTATTGCCCGCATGACAGCGGCAATATATTAACAGGCCCTGAAATTAATGTTTGTTGCACTTACGAAATTACAGAATATTGTCACAGTTGAATGTCTTGAGGGAGGCCTGACTCTTTCTTTAAATCCAAAATAGTTATGGAAACTTGCAGGATTTGCGTGTTTCCAAATAAGTATCCAAACCGCACCTAGAAACAACTGAGGTCGAAAAGGCGTCGAATCGCCCGCTTCTCGCTCTTTTTAGGTATAGACAGCCTTCCAGAAACTGCCCTGACCCGAAACTACGTGAACGATCAAGCCTGTCGTGTTCACGTACCCAACAAGAGCAGATAACCCTAATTTTAGCACAAAACCGTTCTGGAAAGCTCCAGTTCACATCTGGCCACGACAACACGTCCTATGTTTCTCCCCCCTAGTTCTCTCAGTTGATGCCACTTTCATCACTACACATATTTTTACACCAGTTTCTACGCCACTTAAAGTACATACACATACACACAATGATAGTTATCGTTTAATAAATGAAAACAGATCATTTTCATATTGTCAAACCTTGCTAATCGCAACGGTACCGTTTCTAGGACAAAAGGTAGCTCATTCCACGTGGGACGTATTCCAGAAACGAGGTTTACATAATCGTGCTATTTTAGCCTCGCTGTTTGACATTTTGTAGTGAGGGGCAAATGAAACAGAACAAGTAAGATATACATGGCATCCACGTAACAAATAGTTACGTAATTGAGACTGGTTAAGGATTATTTGTCCAGTGGGAATTAATTTCCGAGCCTCAAGCATTAGCTCAGGCGGCCTTTTTTTGGAATAGGTTTGATAATCTTGAACGATTGCATTCATCGCCGCACTACCAGTCTAATTTTTGAAACGATGTCACAAAACATCGTCATGAACAATCGATGACGTCATTTTCAATTATTTGCAGCAAAGATTTCATCAGACTTCTTTCACAATGGAGCTCTTTGCGAACACTGAAAATAATGGAGGACTTGGAACGAACTAGCCAATCTGCATCGAGCAATATCATATTGCTAAGTGAGAATTAACATCAATAATTTCACCTATATCCGGGCCCATACGGCTAATGTAATTGTAATCAATGATGCCTAATTCTTTGGTTATTCTCCAAGTAATCCAAACAGTTCACAATTGTGAAGGTCATCACTACGACGCTACCACAACGCGTGTTAAAGAACAACCTTATTTACAGAGGTTGCATTATCGTCTCCCTGGGGATTATATAACACCCTAATGCCTACGATTGTGAAAAGAGGTGACTGAACTATGTTTCTATGGTAACGTAATAAACAAACTTTATAAACGAATTGACTCACCTGCCCTTATTGCACAAGCCGGGTCCATAAACATGCAACTGATATTTCATATTTCATGACAAAATGTCACTTGAACATTTAATAAGAGAAACGAAAACACTGCGTATATATTTTAAAATGTCAGTAGCGTTATTTATTACGACATTTTATTTACCCTCTCAAATGAAGGCTCGAACTTAATATGGCAGGTGTCAACACCATACCTTAATTCAATAACTGAGGAAAACATATTGGAGGTTATTAATATTTATGGAAGTAATTGTGGAAAGAGAATCGTACGTGTAACAGTTCGATGGCTATTGTGTTTAGCGAATGGGGAACCACTTATCTCTCTCCAGAGCATTATAATCCCCAAGTCGTTAATCACATCGCACTCTTATAAAACGAAACCCAAACCGTCGTGGAGACAACGCCGATGTAAACTGAATGTGTTTACTGTTAAATTTCCGCGATATTGCGTGTCACACAGACGAAGTCATATCAGAGAGGCGAGAGTCAGACGTTGTCTAACATAAATTCAATAGCCAGGTCCACAGCCATGCCGTGCCGAAACGCTGCCCACTGAAATTCCTGCTTACGAATAAGCACGGAAAAGCTCGTCGAATAATTACTTGATATCGCCCATATTGAACAACCATTGTTTTTCTCGTGCTTTGTTTCTGGTGTAAATTGTGATTGGTTTAATTGATGAGTGATTTTTTTGGCTGAACCATGTATTCCAACTTCTGAGCGAGCTGGTTGTTGTCATGGAGACAATGTAAACACTCCATTGTCCTATAACGTGTAAACAAAACAAAGAAAGATTTACGTGGTTGTAGACACGATCCATCTGTCTAGACTCATTCACAGGTAATTAACAAAAATATTATATTATCATATTACAAAATCAATAACACTGTATCCCGCCTTGGGGGAAAATAAATTTCTCAGCGTGATAATTCCTCCCTTATACACCGCCACCAAGAAAACAGGTTGCACGTGTATGTCCCAGCGGGACGAAGTAAAAAAGTCGCACGCTTTTTCCGAGTCAGTGATAGTGACGTGACGTAGCACAAGTTGACCTCAGTTCAACAAAACAACCGTTTTCTATCAGTTTTGAAAAATTGTTTTAATTTCGTAAAATGTTATATTAAAACATATCGATCAGATAAATTCGTTGCAGCAGGTATCACTCGAGGTATACCTAACGGGGGACACATAAGACCTCATGTACCCCGAGAGATCCTGCTACAACCTATACTATCAAAATTTGGAGAAAAGAAGTACATATCTGTTGACTATACACAAGTGTGTCACGGTGAACGCAACCACGTTATACCACTCAATAATGTATAAAGAATTATGCTATGCTATGCTATGCTATGCTATGCTATGCTATGCTATGCTATGCTATTTATTTGATAAATCGTGATATACTACCCAAAAGAAGTTAAACAACACTGTGCATATTACAGGCCCGGACTATTAATACACCAGCGGAAAAAAGTAACTGTGCTTGGTATAAAGTCGTGTAAATAACAACAGAGTATTTGGTCATTCGTCTGATCAATGTTGTATCATAACAAATTCATTGACAAAACCTATACCCGGTACCAGGAGACAGAGAGACACGCCCTACGAGAGGGGGTGGTGTAACAAGTCAGCAAACAATGTCAATATCGGGTGTGACCACCCTTTGCGTTGACACAGGCGGGGCACCGGCGGCGCATGGAAAACACCAGATGATTGATAACAGCCTAGCGGATGTTGTTTCAACTGAGCTAGCTTTAACGGTGTCGTAGGCGTCTTTCAATCTCATCCCAGACAAGGGAGAGGTCTGGCAATACAAGGCCATGGAAGTACAGCAATGTTCTGCTGCCTGGCAAAGTTTGTGGGTGGGCATTATCCTGCTGCAACGTGATGTAACGTTCTGCATTGGCACTAAGCGTAGAGCATGACCTCGAGCGACGTCGTCCCGTTATCTTTAACGCCATTAACAAGGCGCCACCCCATATTACACTTGGACCCAAAGCGAAACGTGCAACTTTCTCCTGGATGTTCCTCTGGGCGCCTGTAGACCCTAGCACGACCACCAGAGCTGTCCATGTGAATCTGGACTCATCTGTGAACAGTATGCCGAATGTTGTGCGCCCTCAACCGGTGCATACGGTTCTGTCTCAACCCATGAATTGTCCGAGCTGTGGATAGTTTGGTATCGATTCCGTAGATGCACTAACCGAAAATGGCTGTCTGGGTTGACGGGACGTGTATTCCAGTTATATCACGGCGTATCAGCTTAAAGGGGGACGACTGGACCACCAGTGCCCCCTTACGTTGTTAGAGGAATAGTACTTTCTGTTTTGAAGGGATCTTGCATTACATTTATTTTCCCTAACCGGAATGTAGTTACAGGCAAGGTGTTGACCACCCCGCGTTGGCGTGTACCCCAGGTTTCATTCAAAGAGGTGCGGTGGGGTAGCCTTGTGATTAAAGTGTTCCCTCGTCACGCCGAAGGCCCGGGTTCGATTCCCCGCATGGGTACAATGTGTGAATCCTATTGCTGGAATATTGCTAAAATCGGGCGCAAAACCATACTCACTCGACCGGAAGTCGCTATAGACCACACCACGTGAGCGTGTACGCCAGGTTTCAAAGTCCGGAAGTGAGCGTGATCGATATGTAAGCCTGGTACTTTTGCATCCAAGACTGGAAGATAGTCGCAATAGACAATTAAGGAGCGCAACTCCGCACATCACGTTGCGACATCTTAGGACATGCAGAAGGCAGCATCAGTTAAATCACTCTCCTGGAACTTGTCTCAATTAAATCAGGTTTATTCCAGACATCTGACCATTATCACCCTCCGGCCCATTGCCCTGTCCTAATAACACGATGTACAATGCTATGTTCCCATGCAGAAATGTCAGTAATCCCAATAATTGGCACATACCAGCGTATGTTTTTTAATGTGTTCCCAATATTACAAATGCACAAATATATAGGGACATGACAGTCAGGTGATGTATCCCGTGGGGTCAGAAAAGTGCAAACGCAGCCTTAATATTTGATGTATTTAATCCTTGTAATGGAAAGGCATCAGCGTATCTTTTTAACAGCCTGATAAAGTACCCGACACGTAATCCTCATGACGGCGTGCGGTCCTCACTTGGCTGGTGATGTTCACTCACCATTAGGAAAATGAAGTCGCACTACGTATGCCTACGGATATATGTGAACATTACGAAACCTACCTCAGAAACATCAACATGTCTCAAACTAAATGCTGAGCTCAGGATTGACGAAGATCGATAAATATCTTATCGATTTTGCCCATAAACCCCCAAGCCTTGTTTCTAGAGCTTGGCTCTGACTTGTCAGTTGTTACCCCCAGACGGGATAAATGGGGAGGGTATTTGTCTAGTTAATCACCCGAACATCAATATATTATTCGGGGGATTTGTTTGTACGTGAATGTCGGTAGCATTTACAAGCCTTGAAATAATGGACAATCACTTTTTAAACTTTGTAAATATTGAAAGGCCCAGAGGGCACTAAGGCGGGGTCCTGTAGGGTCAAAATAGCCCCGTGGGGATCTGAGTGTTACGTCATACACCAGTCATGAGTAATGCATGGTTCACTCAAATCTGAGGGACACGAACCCGGGTATTCGGTGGGACCACGGCCCTATCGCCACAATCTGTGTTAGACACATTCAACAAAGATAAATATTGAACTATTAATTATACTTTTAGTAAGATTGTTTCAAATCTATGTCGCCTGACAAATTCAGTGTTTAAACATATTTTATTCTCATGAAAAGGATTGGACACAACTTAGAACGCCCTCTCCCATAGATTTACAAGTATTCTTATTTACAGTTGATAAATCAAATGACAGAGAGGAAAGGAAAGAGATAGAGAAACGTATGTACATTCACACTGCTCACTCAAACCTTTTTGTTTTCTTTATATATGTATGTACATTCCTAAAAATGTTTTCGTTCACATGGTTAGGTAAACTTGCATTTCGAACTAGCATCAGGTCAATATTTACATCACAAGTATCTCTCACAATTAACAATAGTGAGTGTATCAGTTCGTTTCTAGCTGATTTAAATAAAGGACATTCAATGAAAAAATTATATCAATTTTCACATCGGCTGCCACATCGGCATTTTGGATCCTCGTTAAAACTTTTTCTAAATAAGTCTTTTTTTAATTCACTGTCATCATATCTTAATTTTGTATATTTATGTTAATTGTCCTTAAACCATATGAGAAATATGATTGAACTGTGGGATTATCTGTTCTTAAACTGGATTTAAATCGAGGGAATATTTCAATATTCCTTTGCTGAGTATGTAATGTATTCCACAATTTGATCGCGGATGGTACAAACGAGGATTCAGATAACTTAGTGCGTAATAGAGGCATAGTTATATTGTGAGCGGTTCTAAGGTTGTATGTTATGTTTGTCCCGACAGAGTGAGGTACAAGATCTTTAAGGTATGAATGTGTCATATTGTTATACATTTTAAAGAATAAACACAATTTACGTTTTTTACTGCGCTCTAATAGGGGCTCCCAGGAAGTTTCGAAATATAATTTTTTTGACGGAAGTATAGGTTGGTAAACCAGTTACAATTCTTGCTACTTCCAGTTGGAGTTTTTCTAATCTGTCACTCTGCTCCTTGGTACAACCGTCCCAAACTTATATAAGCATATTCAAAATGTGGTCCAATAAACATTGCATAAATCTTATTCAACACACTACGTCAGGGCATATACTTAAGCTTTCTCACTGAATGAATCATCTTTGATGTTGTTTTAATAATTGAATCAATATGACATGACCACTTGCCCGATGACGACAATATAACACACAGGTGTTTGTGTGGTTTAACATTTTCAATGTTTTGATTATCCAAAAATAATTTCAAAGTTCTCTGCGGCTCTTTTGTGGAAACGAAAACTGATTTTGTTTTGCTCGGATTATATAGAATTAACCAGCCTTGAGCCCATTCATTAATTTTGTTTAGTTTGCTATTCATAGTAGTTTCTATATGTTCAATGTTATTAGATGATATCTCCGGCAAATAATCTTGTTGCACAGTTCAATCGGTCAGTAATATCATTGATGTACACAAGGAATAAGATAGGGCCTAGTACCGATCCCTGTAGCACACCAGCTGTTAACCCTTCAGTGTCAGACAATATTCCATTTAAAGATACAGATTGTTTGCGAGCTGCTACGTAATCAGCCAGCCACTCTAGTAATTCATCGTTTATAACATAACATGACAATTTATATATAAGCCAACTGTGCCATACTCTGTCAAACGCTTTAGAAATATCGCAAAATACCATACAATAGAACTCTTTGTTATCGACTGCTTTACACACTTGATTATATAATTCCACCAGTTGACCGCTGACAAATTATAAAGTCTGTCATTAACACTTAAGTGTGGTTATCATGCAAGGAGTAAGGTTCGGACATTACTCGGAATGGGGGATAGTTAGAGAAGCATATGATGTCATGTATCGAAGGCCACGGAACCTACACATAGACGTGATTTTGAAGGGGGAGGGGAGGGGACTTTTTGAATGTGTAGCAGTGTGGGGTGGGTGAGGGTATTTTTTTCACTTGGATGTATGTTATTTTCAAGCTGGGGGTTGAACCCTTTGAAGCCTCCCCACCTTCCACCACCTTCCACCTACCCATCTAACAGCCACTGGTACTCTCGGAGTGGAAGGTGACATTCCGTTCGTAACCAACGCGTATCATTCCGGGAAAATAACTGGTGAGCCGAGTGGAGATAACTGCTTTAGATGTTTTCTCTCATAAGTTTCGTGTTACTGAGTCTATACCATTACGCGGTGATGGGGAAATGGCAATTTTCAAGCACTTCTGGATTTTACAGGCAACAAAGTCACTATAGTCATGAAATGATTTATTAATATTCATTTGTCAAAGGAATTCACAAACTGAGAGGCATGCAGTCCAGGTGCCTTAGAACGTTATGTTTTGGTTTGCACGTAGTTCTTTTAATTACTAGGATTTAGCTCTGTGTACAATTTTGTAGACTTGTGGTTAAGCCTTTCTCGTTTGAAGCCGAGGAGCCCAGGCTCGAGACTCACATTGCACAGGCGTGAATCTACTTTATGGTAATTGATGTGATGTGGCCAATTAAGGAGGTTGCCGTACCGACCAGGAGAGACACAACAACTATTTTGGTTCTTTCCCAAAGAATATGTTTTTATGCCGCTTTGTGCAATATTCCAACAATATAACGACGGGGGCCACCAGAAATAGGCTGCATACAGGGTTCCAGCTTCAACAGAGAACGCACTTCATCGTGTACTAAGCTACCCACCGCCCGTACAACATGTACATTGGGCAAGTGTCCTACAATTTTATTATTAGTCACACAACTAAGATAGATTTCTGGTCTGCTGGTCTACTCAACTGTGTCTGTTGGTCTAGTCATCCGTGTCTGTTGGTCTACACATCCGTGTCTGTTGGTCTACTATTCTGTGTCTGTGTCTGTTGGTCTAGTCATCCGTGTCTGTTTGTCTACTCAACTGTGTCCGTCTGTCAACTCATTTGTGTCTGTTGGTCTACTCGTCTGTGTCTGTTGGTCTGTCTACTCATCTGTGTATGTCTGTCTACTCATCTGTGTCTGTCTGTCTACTCATCTGTGTCTGTTGGTCTACTCATCTGTGTCTGTTGGTCTACTCATCTGCGTCGGTTGGTCTACTCGTCTGTGTCTGTCTGTCTACTCATCTGTGTCTGTCTGTCTACTCGTCTGTGTCTGTTGATCTACTCATCTGTGTCTGTTGGTCTACTCATCTGTGTCTGTTGGTCTCCTCGTGTGTGTCTGTCTGCCTACTCGTCTGTGTCTGTTGATCTACTCATCTGTGTCTGTCTGTCTACTCATCTGCGTCTGTTGATCTACTCGTCTGTGCCTGTCTGTCTATTCATCTGTGTCTGTCTGTCTACTCATCTGTGTCTGTCTGTCTACTCATCCGAGTCTGTCTACTCGTCTCTGTCTGTTGATCTACTCATCCGTGTCTGTTGGTCTTCTCATCTGTGTCTGTCTGTCTACTCGTCTCTGTCTGTCTGTCTATTCATCTGTGTCTGTCTGTCTACTCATCTGCGTCTGTTGATCTACTCGTCTGTGCCTGTCTGTCTATTCATCTGTGTCTGTCTGTATACTCATCTGTGTATGTCTGTCAATTATCTGTGTTCGTTGGTCTACTCATCTGTGTCTGTCTGTCTACTCATCTGCGTCTGTTGGTCTACTCATCTGTGTCTGTGTCTGTCTGTCAGCTCATCTGTGTCTGTTGGTCTACTCATCTGTGTCTGTCTGTCTGTCTACTCGTCTGTGGCTGTTGATCTACTCATCTGTGTCTGTTGGTATTCTCATCCGTGTTTGTTGGTCTACTCATCCGTGTCTATTGGTCTACTCATCTGTGTCTGTTGGTCTACTTATCTGTGTCTGTTGGTCTACTCATCTGTGTCTGTGTCTGTCTGTCAGCTCATCTGTGTCTGTTGGTCTACTCATCTGTGTCTGTCTGTCTGTCTACTCGTCTGTGGCTGTTGATCTACTCATCTGTGTCTGTTGGTATTCTCATCCGTGTTTGTTGGTCTACTCATCCGTGTCTATTGGTCTACTCATCTGTGTCTGTTGGTCTACTCATCTGTGTCTGTTGGTCTACTCATCTGTGTCTGTTGGTCTACTTATCTGTGTCTGTTGGTCTACTCGTCTGTGTTTGGGTCTGTTGGTCTACTCATCTGTGTCTGTTGGTCTACTCATCTGTGTCTGGGTCTGTCTGTCGGCTCATCTGTGTCTGTTGGTCTACTCATCTGTGTCTGTTGGTCGACTCATCTGTGTCTGTTGGTCTTCTCATCTGTGTCTGTCTGTCAACTCATCTGTGTCTGTTGGTCTACTCATCTGTGTCTTTGTCTGTCTGTCTTCTCATCTGTGTCTGTTGGTCTACTCATCTGTGTCTGTCTGTCTACTCATCTGTGTCTCTTGGTCTACTCATCTGTGTCTGTTGGTCTGCTCATCTGTGTCTCTTGGTCTACTCATCTGTGTCTGTGTCTGTCTGTCGGCTCATCTGTGTCTGTTGGTCTACTCATCTGTGTCTGTTGATCGACTCATCTGCGTCTGTTGGTCTTCTCATCTGTGTCTGTTGGTCTACTCATCTGTGTCTGTTGGTCTACTCATCTGTGTCTGTTGGTCTACTCATCTGTGTCTTTGTCTGTCTGTCTTCCCATCTGTGTCTGTCGGTCTACTCATCTGTGTCTGTTGGTCTACTCATCTGTGTCTTTGTCTGTCTGTCTACTCATCTGTGTTTGTTGGTCTTCTCATCTTTGTCTGTCTGTCTACTCATCTGTGTCTTTGTATGTCTGTCTTCTCATCTGTGTCTGTTGGTCGACTCATCTGTGTCTGTTGGTCTTCTCATCTGTGTATGTCTGTCTACTCATCTGTGTCTGTTGGTCTGCTCATCTGTGTCTCTTGGTCTACTCATCTGTGTCTGTGTCTGTCTGTCGGCTCATCTGTGTCTGTTGGTCTACTCATCTGTGTCTGTTGATCGACTCATCTGCGTCTGTTGGTCTTCTCATCTGTGTCTGTTGGTCTACTCATCTGTGTCTGTTGGTCTACTCATCTGTGTCTGTTGGTCTACTCATCTGTGTCTTTGTCTGTCTGTCTTCCCATCTGTGTCTGTCGGTCTACTCATCTGTGTCTGTTGGTCTACTCATCTGTGTCTTTGTCTGTCTGTCTACTCATCTGTGTCTGTTGGTCTTCTCATCTTTGTCTGTCTGTCTACTCATCTGTGTCTTTGTATGTCTGTCTTCTCATCTGTGTCTGTTGGTCGACTCATCTGTGTCTGTTGGTCTTCTCATCTGTGTATGTCTGTCTACTCATCTGTGTCTGTTGGTCTTCTCATCTGTGTCTTTGTATGTCTGTCTTCTCATCTGTGTCTGTTGGTCGACTCATCTGTGTCTGTTGGTCTTCTCATCTGTGTATGTCTGTCTACTCATCTGTGTCTGTTGGTCTTCTCATCTGTGTCTTTGTCTGTCTGTCTACTCATCTGTGTCTGTTGGTCTACCCGTCTGTATCTACCATCAATGCAGCTGATGATGTTCTCAACACGACGCACGTACGGACTAATCACGGGCTAGAAGTAGTTGGGGTCACAGGAATGGTGCCTTGGAACTAGCTATACTCAATACTAGTAAACTGTCAACTGCATTACATGGGACTGTACAATTTAAAAACAATTTCCAAAGGGCATATTACAATAGGCACTTGAAACAAGTTGATTTCTGAGTTTTGAAAATCATGCCAGAGCTATTGGTTGCACCAAACATACGTGAATCAACGTCAGGTTGTAGCACGTATGTAGACGTCCCAGCAGCAGTCGACAGGAGGTTTGAGTGTCCGGACTAATGAGGGTTCAGACTAACGGGTCTAGTCTAATGGGGTCCGGACTAATGAGGGTTGGTCTAATGGGGTCCGGACTAATGAGGGTTGGTCTAATGGGGTACGGACTAATGAGGGGTGGTCTTTTGGGGTCTGGACTAATGAGGGTTGGTCTTTTGGGGTCTGGACTAATGAGGGTTGGTCTTTTGGGGTCTGGACTAATTAGGGTACAACGGAACATGGTCATCAGTTTTCACTTCCGAAACCAACAGTCGGAAGAATAATACAGTCAACTAAAACACATGGTCAGGTCTCCACAAACCAAGATTATGTATTTGGTGACGGTAAGTCCGTGAGGCTGGATAAGCCTATATACGCTCTGTCTTATTAGTTCCATCACTGGCTGCTTTTGCCATCTTGAAACACATTAACCTTTCACTGTTAAACATAATCTACGGTTTCCATAGAAACATTGAATATTGGTCGTTTCCTATGAACGGTTTATAAAACCTAATGAGCTAGTTAATTCCGAAACTGAAAGTGATATGTGATCATATATCTAAAACGCAAAATCCGAAAAACATAAGCGGGCAATAAAATTCTCATGATGGCTATCAGCGATGAACGCTATCGGAGGAGTTGTAAGGTCGTGGCCGCCGCATCGCAGCGTAGAGTACATTACATGGGATGTAGATTGTTATCAGGCTTCAATAACTGGGACAAGGCTGATCTTCACTTGGCGGACAAATGCATCGAAACAACATGGTGGCGACTCGTGGTTGTTGACACAGAGAATTGCATGCAGATGTGTTAAGTTGTTTCTTGTCGATTCCGCTTTTCATTTCGATGACGTTGTTATCGCTGTGGGCTATCAACATCATTATTATTATTATTCAGTTCGGATATTCTGCAATATTAAAATTCTAGATATCTTGAATCGTAATATATTGAACCTTAACATTCAATATGAATCACACCAAAGCACATAGGTGTTAGTCTACACTCACAGAAGCACAGAGGTGTCATTCTACACTCACAGAAGCATAGAGGTGTCATTCTACACTCACAGAAGCACAGAGGTGTCATTCTACACTCACAGAAGCATATAGGTGTCATTGTACACTCACAGAAGCACAGAGGTGTCATTCTACACTCACAGAAGCATAGAGGTGTCATTCTACACTCACAGAAGCATATAGGTGTCATTTTACACTCACAGAAGCATTGAGATGTCGTTCTACACACTCACAGAAGCATAGTCGTATCATTATACACACTAACAGAAGCATTGAGGTGTCATTCTACACTCACAGTGGCATATAGGTGTCACTGTGTATTCACAGAAGCATATGGGTGTCATTTTATACTCACAGAGGCATATAGGTGTCATTCTACACTCACAGAAGCATAGTGGTGTCATTATACACACTAACAGAAGCATTGAGGTGCCATTCTACACTCACAGAAGCATTGAGATGTCATTCTACACACTCACAGAAGCATAGTCGTATCATTATACACACTAACAGAAGCATTGAGGTGTCATTCTACACTCACAGAAGCATAGAGGTGTCATTCTACACTCACAGACGCAAAGAGCTGTCATTCTACACTCACAGAAGCATAGTGGTGTCATTATACACACTAACAGAAGCATTGAGGTGTCATTCTACACTCAAAGAAGCATAGACGTGTCATTATACATACTCAGAAAAGTATATATGTGTCATTCTACACTCACAGAAGCATAGAGGTGCCATTCTACACTCACAGAAGCAAAGAGTTGTCATTCTACACTCACTGAGGCATAGAGGTGCCATTCTACACTCACAGGGGCATAGAGGTGTCATTCTACACTCGCAGAGGCTTATAGGTGTCATTGTACACTCGCAGAGGCATATAGGTGTCATTGTACACTCACAGAAGCATAGAGGTGTCATTGTACAGTCACAGGGGCATAGAGGTGTCATTCTACATCCACAGAGGCATATAGGTGTCATTGTACACTCACGGGGGCATAGAGGTGTCATTCTACACTCGCAGAGGCATATAGGTGTAATTGTACATTCGCAGAGGCATATAGGTGTCATTGTACACTCACAGAAGCATATAGGTGTCATTGTACACTCACAACACGTAGAGGTGTCATCCTACACTCACAGGGGCATATAGGTGTCATTTTACACTCACAACACGTAGAGGTGTCATCCTACACTCACAGAGGCATATAGGTGTCATTGTACACTCGCAGAGGTATATATGTGTCATTGTACACTCACAGAAGCATATAGGTGTCATTGTACACTCACAGAGGCATAGAGGTGTCATTGTACACTCACAGAGACATATATGTGTCATTCTACACTCACAGAAGCACAGAGGTGTCATTCAACACTCACAGAAGCATATGGGTTTTATTTTACACTCACAGACGCATAGAGGTGTCATTCTACACTCACAGAAGCATAGTGGTGTCATTATACACACTAACAGACGCTTGGGGTGTCATTATACACACTAACAGAAGCATTGAGGTGTCATTCTACACTCACAGAAGCATTGAGATGTCATTCTACACTATCAGAAGCATTGAGGTGCCATTCTACACTCACAGAAGCATAGAGGTGTCATTCTACACTCACAGAGGCATAGAGGTGTCGTTGTACACTCACAGAGGCATATAGGTGTCATTCTACACTCACATAAGCATAGAGGTGTCATTCCTCACTCACAGCAGCATATATGTGTTAGCAGCAGTAGTAGTGGCAGCAGCAGCAGCAGCAGCAGTAGTAGTAGTTGGTGGTGTTATTGTTCTTGTTCTTGTTCTTGTTGCAGCAAGAGAGCAAGAGCACTAGTGGTATAGACTTTTGGTCAGAGGTCTATTTGCGACAACAATCTGCTTGAGAATATTACAAGAGTTGCTCCCCTTTATTCTGGTGCCCGAAACAAGAGCATGTGAATGAACGGGAAAATATACTGTCCAGAATTTGAAAGGTCCATCACCTTTACAGACTGAATACTATTGATGACGTATATCTCAATTATTCTGAACAAACTATATATCAACTTATAGAACGTGGGGTTGTTTTTATTCCAGGAAAGTAAGTCAGTTGTCGAGTACAGGTCACTAATACTACATGTGCATTATATCCTAAATACTTAATAAAAGGGTTATCACAGAAAAAGCATTACCTACTTTTGACGGCGCAAAATAGGATTCTCTTATAATAACTAAAAACCAGAATTTTGCAATGAATTTCACGTGATATACGTCAAAATCCCTGTTTGTGCGTCATTGTTCATGTATGCATGGGGTTAATATAATATGCACGGTGTAATCTTGCACCTAAGAGTAATCATGCATGTATATATCTTGCGGATGTTTCTCAGCTGCAAGTGATGTTCATGCCGTGCAGGTAATTACAACACCATCCATAGCATAGTATTTATCACATTATCGTCACCAAACCACACGAAGCGTTATAAAATCTCCCTACTTGCGGTTTCCATACAAATGAGCGAATGGGTGCGCGGGAGTTTAATTTGCTAATTTGGCGAAAACCACGAAAACTTGCATGTAAGGTACTGACAAAATAAGAGTCCTGTTCGGGCGAGTCTTGGTATTATGTTCTCCTCGCGGTTAATATGGCCTTAAAGCATGCGAACCTCTTGTCGTGCAAACACGTAAGGCAACAGGGATAGTTTCATTTGTTTAGTAATAACAGATTCATAGATTTGTCGACTGCTTGTAAAATATTGATGTGTGGTTCGGAAAAATAGGGTGTTAAATATTATGATACAATTGAAAAGATACAAACATGCTAGTTTAAACGTTTTCTTGGTGTGGGTAGATTTTCAGCAAACAAAGCTATTCTGGGTGAAACTGGACAAATACTCAAATAAGGGTAATTAAGTCGATACCCCTTCCAAAGTTATCTTATGCTTAAAGTAGTAGGTGAGAATGAAAAAGTCAATTGGGCATCGTATGTGAGACCAATGTTATTTAATAGCGGTTTTGCGTATGTATCGTTTTTCCAAGATGTTGGTGATAAGAACATGTTTTTTATCTGCATTTAGAAGACGCTAAAGAAATATATATTTCCAATCATGGTACCACCGTTTATCATCGTCTACTTTTTTAGTCCATTATGCTAATATAAAATCTCTTCTGGAAACCGAGTTATATATAACAGAGACAAACGATTAGTTAGAGCAATATGTAAATTTCGAATATCGCTTCACAACTTTCGTGTCAACATTATTCGTACAAAGCCATTGTTAAATATAACCTCCTACAGAATCTATATGTAAGCAGAGACCATATTATATGGTCTCTGATGTAAGGAATGTGATCTTCATTTAGTAGAGGATGAATAACATGTCTTTTTCTATGTAAGAAATAGATTCACTTGAGAAATACAATTTTTACCTCATTACAGAAAAATTATTAAGGTAATATTACGTTTGCAACTCCTGTGATATTAATGTACTAAGCTTGATATAGTTTCATATTTATGTAAATTATTTAGAATTAGATCGACAGAAATGTAACACTCTGGACATGTGACCTAAAACATAATCTATCTTACAACTGTACAATTGGACATGTGGACTGAATTAAGAAATAAACTTGATTGGTTGAAATTATACCTTCAGTCGAACCCATCACATGTCTAAAAAGTATTGGGTGGTGGTTTGTCCGAATGGCTGAACCAGGTATATATATATATATGGGTCGTCAAAACCGAAGAACCGGTTTCGATTCCTCTCATGCTTAGCTGTTGGTCCAGTCTTCTTGTCCCAATCTATATGGCTAATATATATCGAAAATGAATTACATATTCATATACGTATTGTGTATATTTTATATTAGAATTCGATTGAAAATTATGAACGTGCACAGATAAAAATGTCAGCAAGAAACACATTATATATAACTGTTCGCTTAACTCTTCACAAACGGTCCTAGCGATACTCAAATGATACTTTCAACGTAATTCTCGTCATCTGGCTCCTCTGTGTACGTGCTAGAGTGTTCATTTCCTTGCTTGCGAACAAGCCCTTGTTGATTTCACTGTTGTCGATGATGCCACACACCCACAACCTTTGCGAGGTCAGATGAGGTCACATGTTGAACTCTGACCTTATTACATATTTTGTCAAGGTCGAAAATAAACATTTCTCGACTCGTTGGCTAATTTCGAACTGTATCTGTGTAATATGTACAATAAATATGTAGTACTTATCTCGGGAAGTAATGCAAATAATTTTTACGTCATAGCTTGTGTTGTTGTTCAGTGCGCACGTGGTTTGACCGCGTGGCGTGTAGAGTTCGCCATTTTGTTGTGGTTTGCAAGAAGGGCCGTGTTGGGCGGAGTGGGTTTCTGATCGAAGGATGAGCGATGAGGACAGGGATGTGGACGTTGAAAGTGACGTGAGTTGTAAAACAGATTCTCGTCTTTCAATTAATCCATTCCTTGCATTTCTAAAGACGCTAGTATGGGTCAGATGAAGGGTAAAGTCTGATCCGTACGCGTTTGTACTTGCAGGAAGACGACGATGACGGGAGTATCTGCCTGGATTCGCCAACGTCGGGATCTCAGGCTTCTGGCCCATATTTGAGTCAGGTAGTCTGTACGGAAGCTGACACATTTAATGCTTGCTTCGCTTCTGTCAATTTCTTTATTTGTAATGTGGGGGTAAATTCGCTTATGTTTTGACAGAAGTGCACGTGAATAGCTAATCAGCGACAAGACCACGTGATCATCTAGCTGTCAGTTTGTGATCGAGCAACGGGAGATGTGTATATTGATGCATGCAAATGTAGTTTAGTTGCATATTACACCTACAAGGTTCGGTTCATCACCTTTGTGATTGTCTGCACAAATGGATATATGCATAGTAGCCGTTTTATTTCAACTCGTGCAGCTTACTGTGTGACAGATCCAGTGACGTCACATCTGTATGTAAACAAATACCAACATGTGTTAATCTATACCACTTGTCAATCATGCAGAACAAACACTGACATATATGAACTCAATGCAGTGTACAGTTCACGAGGGGGGAGGGGGGGGGGGGGACTGTTGCATACTTAATGTGGTTCATAAGGTAAATATTTCCAGAAGAAACACGCCCATATTTATTCCTACTAAAGCAGTAGGTGATATTTCTTGTGGGATAGTAAAAGGAAAGAATTTTGTCAGTAATAGTGGCGTTTGAGGCTGAATAAAACCTTTCAGTGGTATAAAAAAAGAAAATTATAAAAAGGAAAGTTTTTTTCATATATTTATTGAAGTACGCAATTAACCAAAAATGCAGTTTGTAGAATTTCACAGATGACAATTATACCTTTTTTCATTGTCACAAATTATGTTTTTGTGTGGTCTTTCATGCTTTTTTTTCCACCAATCAAATTTGTTCTATTTTGTATTTTGTACTTCACTGTTGATACTAGATGCTAACTTTTACAACCAAATTTAAGATATTTTCATCTTTATAAAGCCCTTTGGATCTCTCTCGGTAGTAAGAACTAATCTGAGTCTTGTTTCCAAAACTTGACAAAGAGGATACAAAGTGCAGAAGTTTCAAATGTTTCAATTGTTGTTCAGGTGGCTCCTCATTGTGGAGGTAGTTACTCCCTAAAGAGAATCGAATGGAGAAAAATATGCATTTGATGTTAGTTTTATCTTCTGACAGTTCAAATAATTGCCACTTGACATGGTTGAGAGGTTGCCCGAAATAACAAACATTTGCATAATATTCAGCCGGTCAATAATCATCACAATTTTTGTGTTACATGCTGTAGAGATGATGTTGGTTTACACTGTTGTTGTACACGACACTCATCTTTTACCCAGGCTTTCCTCTCAAACGGAGATTATGCTCCCACATGTATTTCTTGTCAACATCAGTTTACCATGAAACATGTGCATATAGAACGTGTGGATACGGCATTCATACACCCTAAGTATGCAGTCAGGTAGCCTAGTGGTTTAAGCGTTTGCTTGTCAAGCCAAAGACCCGGGTTCTATTCCCGACATGGGTACAATGTGTCAAGCCCATTTCTGGTGTCCCATACCATGATATTGCTAAAACGGCATAAATGTGCAAAAAAGCGCCAATATGTGCGAAATTCTTCATATCTTCTCAAGCAATATTTATTCATTCATTCCACCATGGCTGCTAAGGAAGGGAGATAATTAAAAGGAAGTGCTCGAGTATTCAATACACTCAAGAAGTTATCATAATCCACTCGTACTTGAGTACCCGGTACCTGGTAACAGTTCGAGCCCTAGGCCCAGTCCCAGTAGGCAGTGCAAATACCTCCTGATTGTGGGTTGAAACAACAGATTTTGCCTGAGTGTTACCTTTCGTTTGGTAACACATCACCGATGCTTGATGGCTTTACCAAAATGGGAAATGTCCTTGACCTGTGTAAATTTGGGGTTTCCTCTCACATTGAGTAAAATATTGTTCAAAGCAGCATCAAACTTAACTCACTGATGCCAGTAACTCTACGTTCTAAAAGGACAACATATTTGACCCCAATACCTACTTGATGCTACAATACATGTTGTTGTACAGCATGTCTGAACTTCTGTAGTATTGTTAGTCAGCCATTTGTACCTGTCCAGACATGCATCTTTGGGCATCTTTTTAGCCAGATTAAGTCTGATTGTATAGTCTTACTGGACTGTAACAGATGTAACACAAGTCTGGAAATGATTTCTTTGTTTGTTTGTTGTTTAACACCGCATTCAGCAATACTTCAGCTATATGACAGCGGTCTGTATATAATCAAGTCTGGACCAGACAATCCAGTTATTGATATCATGAGCATCGATCCAAGCAATTGGGATACAGTGACATTCAGCAACCAAATCAGCTAGTCTGACCATCCGATCCCGTTAGTTGCCTCTTGCAACAAGCATAGGTTGCTGAAGACCTATTCTCTATCCAGATTTTCACGGGTCAGAGAATTACAAATTATCTGAGTGAAACACTTTTGAGTCTGCTGGCTTGAACATGGATCTTAGCATAGTCTTCAGTAGTGTTTGGTGTTATAAAGCCTGTTATTTGCTGAGCTTTCTAGACAGAACCAAACTGAGGTTTCTGACTGGTGGTATAAATCGCAGACTGATATCACTACTTCATCTTCCAACGTAGATTAACTGAAGTAAGCTTGTGATGGTGATTGTGCAGCATGAGGTGAATTATTTTTACCCTTTATTTGATTTGGCATAATGGATTAAGTGAAACAGGTTTTTCCAGTTGTGATATACAGAAAATAACTTTTCACAGGGAAAGAAAGAAAGATGTAGCCCTGTAAAATGAGCGGAAACTTTCACTTAAGTCAGAGAGACTAATAGCAACATCTGACTACTTAATAGTCACTCTTTAATTATGATGGCTTGTAGAAATCATTTATAATATAACGATTCACTAGGATCAATATCCCATCAAGATGTTACCACTAATTGCAGTCTACTTTCCACGAACCTGTCTCTGGACATCATTTTCAGTTGATCTCAATGTTGCTGGACTTGAGCATCAAAGCTTACTAGACTAAAAAACTTTTTACTAGACTCGTGCTATGGAAGAGTGGTTTAAGTCACGGACTGTATTTGTAGTTGACCTTCTGATTATCTTTGGAATGAATTTAGGTTATTTCACAGTAGTTAGCCATACAAACAATTTATTCCCGTCATGAATCGTAACTTGATGCCTGTGTCCATGATTCATGCTAAGTTATGCCTTGAATAGAGGTTATGTTTACTGCAAGGCTGACAATTGGATAAAGCAGTCAGTATCTGCACAACCACAACCACATGGGCCCTCAGCCCAGTGTGGGCAAGTACAATGACTATTTATAGATCTGATCACCAACTCACACTGACAGTAGCCGGTAAATTTACTCCACTAGTGTCAGCACTAAACACGCACACTGATTTTATTGATATACATTGAATATAGAAATGCCTGTCCATCGCAAAGTAAGTTGTAATATTTTATGTTTAATAATCATTGGACAGAATAGCGGTATTTTGACTATGTTAGTAGGAACTGAACTTTGGAAAGGTTATGATGATGAACAATTGTTGTTTCTCATTGTTGATTGTGATAAAGCTATAGGCTAGATGTAATTACTGGTATAGAGTCATGTGATTTGAAAATGTTGAAAGATTTTTGGTGGATGATTTGGTAATTACGAGTACCGGTAGTCTTTTTAAGTTTGTTTCATCAGATAAGTTTTTGATAACATGACAGGAAATTTTAGTAGAGTTGTAAAAGAAACTAGAAATGGCATGTGAATAATAATTATCATATTGTGTTTCTTTGAAAACAACAAAGCAATTGTCTAACTTTGCTATGGACCCAAAAGATATTAGCCCCGTAGTAAAAGTCAAGAATAAGTCTGCTAAAAAACATTTGATTCTACTGGCCTGAATGTGACTATAAGGGCCGGTTTCTGTAGATTTTAATGTTCTTATTGTACTGTTAATAGATGAGCTTACTAGACCTAAAAGAATCTCCTAAGAATGGGGTGTGGTGAGAGCAACTGGGGATATGATAGTGGGGTTTGTGTGGTTGATAACTTTGTGTTCACAGGCCAGTCATGTGTATCCGAGTTGCAGTGGCTAATCAGGCCATGTAGGTTCATGATGATCAACAGGGAAGGGATTCAGACGGGCACAATAGTGATGTATGTCACACCAACATGTCACAATCAGAGGCTTGGTCTGTGTCTGTCCTGAGTGAATGCAGTTTCATTGAATGAACAATTCACCCATTATGCCAGTGTATACTGACCAAGACATATTCATGTATGTTAATGAAATGATTGGTGTTATTGCTTCAGTAGTGTTGTCATGCAACCAAATTGATAATAATACACTACTTCCCTGGCCAGTAGGGGCCTTGCTGTCATCAGCACTTAGTAGGAGAACGTATATTACTTTTTTTAAAGCACATGTATAAGAGACGTAACAATTCACAGAAATATCAATGTTTGTTGATTATTTTTGGCGCAATATAACATGATCTCATTTCTTGACACATCAGTATGATAATATCATTTGTTTTTGACTGTTGTGACCTTACTTTAGGTAAATGTACACAGCCACAAAGTGCATCGTTACATCTGAGACTTATGTATCTTCATTCTGTTATGATGGACACTCTGGACCCATTCTCTAGCATGGCTTTTCAAAAAAATATTGTTCAAAGTGACAACACTAATAAAATTATATCACACCAATCAAATTCCACTTGCGTATGAGAGAAGTTACCGTCAGAGGGGTGCAAAAGGGCAATTTCATTAAGGAGGCTTTCGTTAAATATGATGGCAAGGTGCTTATGGTAACTGAATGGAGATATAATACCCTGCATTATCAAGGATGTCCCTGCTTGTGTTATGTGCTGTTATAGATTTACTAATATCACTTCATTTGTACACTTTTTTCAGCGGTTTTGTATGGTGTCCTGCATGTTTGAATATGTTTTGATATAAATCCATTGTTAGAAGTTGTTCCAAAAGATCTTGACAGTGTGTTAATTTATTTGAAATTCATCATTTCTTCTTTATTCTTGTTTTATTATTAACCACGCTATTTATGCATCAGATTGAAATTCTAATTTTGTACATATTTTATTTTTATATTTTGGGGGTTATTTATACATTTTTGTCCAGATTGTTTGTTGCTGCTATAAGACATCAACATCATCCCTAACAGTAGAGCCCCCAACAGGTGCAGGAATCCTGCATTGTTGGCTCGATGCTTTTTTGCATAATACTCACGATAATTTTTTCATTGTATCATCAATTGCAACAAATAAAACTCTGGCTGGTTATTTTTGGTTTGTGAATTGTATTTCAGTCACGAAAGTCTGGAAATTAAGTGTTCCTTTTTTAAAACCTATTCAGTTAAACCAATTCGCTATTCAGTTACGTGTACAATCTTACAAGAATAAAATTAGACCTGAACTACAAATTCTATGAAAAGACAGCTTACATGTGGATATGTGCTAGCCAATCACTGACAAACTATTAAATTTAATGTCTTTGACATCGGCGCAGACCGACTTTGCAGTGTTTTTTGCCTTTCAATTCCTGGTTCGGCTTATCTGCGGGTCATATCATTTTCTTTCGTATTTCAATGGTCAAGTTATCGGCTTATCTACGGGATCGGCTTATCCGCGGTCATATACGGTATGTTTTCCTAGAGGGGGATAAGTATTGTCCTTAACAATAACATGTATTGTTTTCCAAACAAGTAAACATTTATTGGGCATTAAATGTGGTCAAGAAAAAGATATTAAAACTACATTTCTTGCTTAACTTTCAACAAGTAAGCGATGAAGCATGTAAAAAATATAGAAAGTTCCAAATTTTGATAAATACGAATGTATCTATCAGTTGTGTTCAGGAAGTATTGACTGTCAATTTTTCTCTTATGTAAAAATATATTGAGTCAACACTTTGAGCTACCCAAGTTTGTGTGAAACCATCTTTGCATTTCTGTTGGACACAGTGATGCATTCATTGTGGTGTATAGCTCAGTTGTCACATATCCTCAAGCCACATATTTTGGCATTTGGCCAAGGTGTAAACATGGTTGACAAATGAAATTCGTCTAAGGATTCAGCTGGTCCAGTGCCCCAGAAAACCCATTAGTGCCACTATAAGGTTGATCAGCAACTGCAATGAATATCTGTCCTAAAAAGCTGTCAAGGAATTTAACTAGGATTTGAAACCAAGTGCCCCTAACTGACAAATTGGGGGGGGGGGGGGGGGCTGGCTGGCTGTCCGTCTTTAGCCAAGTTGTGGACCATTGTATTTGTGGAACTCTGTAATTGTGCCGGTCAAATTTGATTCAGTGAAACTCACAAGCATGATATGGACTGAATTTAGATTTGAAATTACACCATCATCTTTCCAATCAGGCGATGTATCAGTAGAATAGTCATGTTAGAATTACTAGTTAACACTTCACAGTATTTTATTCTATTCATGTTAGCCTGCACACATGAAATAACAGGAGTCATTGCTCTGTCACAAGATGATGCACATGGTAACTGCCTTTCACTGAAACACAAGTCAGCTTCTTGAAATAAGACATTACCCCAAGGGGTAATAGAAACTATCTGAACTGGGAAAGATTTCATCACAAAATCAGTATTGGCAAGGTAATATGAATCAAATGGTAATTCACATGTTATGAATATGAAACTAGTCTCTACATGACATGAAGGGATTTATGTCTGCGCATGGGGCTGTTAATATCAGTGGTAATCTGACCCATTTCTGCAGCATATATTGTATCAAATACAATGTTACAGTGTAGTGTTAAAAGAGGTCTGGGAAAAAAGAACTTTAAACAATCCTAATATTTGTACAAAATAACCATTTTTTATCAACTTGCCTGCCAAGGGTACTTTGTTTAGAATATTAGATGGGACCCTGAAGCTTGCAACAAAATATTAACATTCATTTTCTGAGCTGATGGCTACCCAGAATTATATACAGCTGAAGTTAGTTAATATGTTTGTAAACTTTGAATGCCTGTTCTGATTGTCATTGTTGTTCTTCAGGCGGAGAAGCGGGCGCACCACAATGCGTTGGAGCGGAAACGCCGGGACCACATCAAGGAGAGTTTCCACAGCCTCCGTGACTCCGTCCCAGCCTTGGAAGGGGAAAAGGTCTCGGTAGGCATGAACAAAGTACAGAGCAACCTGTGGAATCTATTCCCAATCTTTATTTTGTTTGTGTGTTTAGCCCACTAGGACCAGAGGTCAATGTGGGTTTTATTGTGCTATCCATCAAGTATAATTTCCAGGGATAATCCTAGGTCTTTTAAGGTCTTAAACATTGTGCCATGGACCTACTGTCTATGTACTGTCCCATCCGATGCTGGAAAGAGTGGGGCCCCATGGTCCCACCATCACAAGGGCACTCTTTAAAAAGTTGGTCAAGGAACAGAGATTTGCTTATCTTCAGAACTTTGAATAGAAATTTTTTTGTGGAATTCGACAGTTACTGCCACATGTGCTGTTGTTTTTCATATATTCTATTGGGGAGAAATCGAAATTGTCTTAAAACACTTGCTATTCCTGTAAGTTAGATGACTGTCTATCAGGCTATGTGAGAACTCTACCCAACATGGCATTAGCCAACCAGTGCAATGTGACTCTTTGGTGTTAGAAACAGTGCGCCCAAGTGACACACATATGAAAGTTTTTGTGTAATTATTGAAATCAAAGCGGCAGTGATGATGCATTTACAATGAATGCCATTTTTACCCAAAACTGATAAGTCATGTGGAAACAGTGACAAATAAGAATGACTTGTATCGGATCCCATCCATGAAATCAAAATCGGTTTGTATCTGATAAAATTTGGACCAAATTGGCCTTGTCTCTTCCTAGAATTATCCCTGCATTGATGGATAGTTTGCTAAATTAGGGTTCATGTTTGTTAAGCAAGTATCTACACAGTGAAGCCTCATTAGTCTGCACCACATTACATCCTTAGAAATTCAGGAGGGTTGAGAGGTTTTTAGACTAGTCCCTCAGGACTAGTTGACTTTTTTCATTATTCCTCAGAGTTTGTTGCTAGTCCTGCTGGAAAAAGATGAACATGCTTTATTCAGTACCAATTTGCAGGAAAATAGAATCCTTGAAAACTGGTTCAGAATTAAAACCCTCAAATGCTACTAGTCCATGAGGAATACCATCACTGGATTTTTACCTGTACTCTGTACAATGTTGTCATTTTGGGCTGCATTATTGACATCACTGTTGGGAATACCTACATATAGACATTGGACTAACCCTGCAAACACTGCCTCTGTGGTCTAGTGGATATAGCGTCTGCCCAGAGAGGGGAAAGTTGGGGGGTTCAATAACTCGCCAAGTCATACCAAAAGACGTTAAAAGATGGTACTTGTTGTTATCTGCATTAAGGGGCTAAAGGGACTGGTTGGCTCGGGAGTCGATATACTGTGTCTGAGTGGGGTATTCGTGTCAAGCTTGAACATGGTATCTCAGTGGGCTAGCACTATTAAAATTGGCATTAGTCCAGACTAGTGCAAGCAGACACACACGCACGCACGCACGCACGCATACATGCATGCATGCATGTCGCTATATAAGTGCAATAATCTTGGAACGCGGCGTTAAACCCCATTTCACCTCACCTACTCTGCACACTTGTTAATCCAGAGTCAGTGAGATGTTTCATCCAGTTTAATAGGGTTTCACTGTGCAGATATTGCCAATAGTAATCATTGGAAGAACAGGGTTTCTAGACAACAGAATTTCAGTATATTATGATTAGTTTATCACAACTGTTTAGATTCTGATATATCATGATATTGGTAGCTGTCTACTTCATTAAGCATTGTATTCACTGACTAGCTGCAAGTTGTATACTTTTCTATGGTAATGGACTGTAGTACTGTAATGCCGTGGTCAGAGCATTCACAACAGTTAGTTACCTGCTGTCACAATAATCATTGCATCAAGTTGACCTGCCTTTTACACTATCAACCAGTGACACTGCATCCAGCCAGTAAGCTAGGTGCAAAAGTAAATTCTAAATCTGGTGCAGAAATACTATACTTGAATAGAATTTCTTATTTTAGCTCATTGTAGTGCAGTGTTAGCCTTTACTGAAACTTTCTAGCCATGTGTAGGTTGTTATGAGGTGTTTACCATTGGTGTTCAAGGTGTGGTATTTGTTGAAACGTTTATTTATTTGTCATAAGAAGAGCATTTGAAACCACAAGTCCAAACCCAGCTTTAACACACAGTTGGTTGTGAATTGTAGCGCACAAGTTGAAATATTTTGTGTTCGTAAAATTTTGGACAAGTAACCTTTGTTCTTACAATAAACTTTTTAGCAATTACCACGAAATTGAAGTTAGCCATTTGGCAACTGAAAAGTCATTTCTTCCTGCCCAGTCATCAGTGAATACTTTTTAACAAACTTACCAAATTTCCGGATGTCTTACCATCAAACTGTTTCGAAACTGACGAAAGATGTGTAATACTGTCCTGTCCTTTGGTGACTTTTGGGATACATGTGTCTTGTCAGGAAGTGATTTCATGTTCATTCTGTACCACTGTCTTTACTCTGTGGCTTGTGAAACAGAAAAGTATGACGTTTTTGCATTCTTTTCCAGGAAACAGCCCCCATGCCTTCGGTAAGAGTCAACTGACATGAGGATCAGGTGGTTATACAATATGTGACCTGGCTGGTTGTGTGTCATCGTACCCCGGTGGCGTGGATCGTTGTTCATGCTATCAACCACTGGTTTGCCTGGCCCAAGCTCTTTATTTACAGGATGCCGTGATAAAGCTGTGATATTGCTGACTACGGTGTAAGCCAACAATCGCCCACTCAAATCATCAAGTTCAAATAAGTACAGACTGAGTATCAGATCAAATTAAATTGTTCAAATATGTATTAAATCAAGTTAAATTTTTTAAGTATGGAAAGACTGACTGTCAAGTCAAGTTGTATTGTTCAATTAATAAAAATCAAAACGAGTAAAATAGTTCCATTAAGGAAAGGCTTGAGTCTCCAAATCATTGTGTAAAATGGTTGGAATAAGCAAAGACTTAGTATCAAATCATCAAGTGAAATAGATCAAATAAGTAAAAACTGAGTATTAAATTGAGTTAAGTTGTTCAAAATATGTAAAAACTGAGTATCAAATCACATAAAAGAGCTCCAGATAAGCTTTTGGTGTTGTGGGTATTTTACCCATGCATTTTAAAATCATTGGGTATCAGAAATTCTGTTTGGGTATTCAAATTTCTGTTACCCACTAGTTTTTACACATGTGGGTATTTAAGTTAAATATTTAAAAACACTTTTCATCTAGTCCCTGCAAACTGGTGTCGTGTGGGTTTGAGAGCTTTATAGGACAATACCACGATACTTCCACAAGAAAGTGTGATGACAAATGATCATGATGTAACTGTCATCCTGGAGTTTGGCAAGGTTGACGGAATGCCCGTTTATAATTTCAAAATAAGTTGCTGATTTGCTAATTGAATATGCAGAGTTACTTCACAATATTTTGATCATACAAACAAGTTTTATTTTTGTAGCGTATCTGTAATGTTCGTTGTGTATTTGATACGATTTTATTTTACTGCATATTTCTGCATTTCTGATGCATATTTTACGCAGATACGCAGCTTATCTGGAGCTGTGCATAACACTCTTCAATTAAGTAAAAAATCGATATAGTAAACACTTAGTATTTCTATGGTTAGGAAAGTATATGAAATATTTGACATGTTAGGGCTTTAGAAATTAAAGCGCTTGTACACTGACTTCACTGTGTGTCTTATTCAATACTCCAGATTTACTATTGTTATATGAAAAACTAGGATGTTCTTTAGCTTCTTTTCAAGATTTGAGTCGTATATCTTCATCATCATACTTAAGATTTGCTAAAAGAAAAAAATAGAAAAATAAATTGGAGAATCTCCTCTAACTGTAAGGCCTTGGAAGCTGAATCTGTGGTATGATGTGTAGCAACACAATTGGATGCAGATCTGTTCATTCCAGTAATAAATATTTTTCAAAGAAGGAAGTCGGTAAAAATAACTTGGAAAACACTTTAGAATTTTCGCCAATATGTAGGTAGATGATGTAATTTGGACATACTTGTGGTATTGCAAGTGGCAAATGTTTGTTAAGTTTTATATGCAAAATATATTCAAATTTTGGAAAATGTCTGGATAAACCTTCTCAAAAACACAAGTCCCAGATAGCTGCAAGGATATGTATCACCATCTCAGTATTTTGAGTTGAGCTATCTTCAAACGACAGACAAATATGTAACAAATGGTTGATAATGTGACAGATAAAACGAGGAAATTTCATATTGTTACGGTTGGTATGCGAAAATAGAATGTCTTTTGTCTCAGAAACAGCTTCATATACATTAAACATGGTAAACAACTAATTAGTATGAAAAGAAAAATCAGTTTGAGCTCAAAACAAATCTAGCAGGTGAGCAACAGTGCCTTGGAGTTTTTGTGTGTGAATGTTAGACATCATATGAGTAAACTGAAGGTGAAAACCTCTATTATTTTCAGCAACTTTGTTCTAAATATGGATGTTAAATAACAGTATGCAAAGCACAAGTATCACTAATCATTTGAACGTGAATTTGCAAGCAACTGCTGTGGTGCAAATGCCTTAGACTGCGTTCCTGTCTGGATATGTCTGTGAATAAGCAGAAACTGACTTCACCTACATACTTTAGTCAAGTTGATTATTTGGTCGCATACATTGATGTTAAATGGCCCAAGATTGGGAATTTACAAGGAATGTAGCTCTTGGGGGTTTGCCTGGGCTAGTGTGCCATGGCTTTGACATATTTGGGGAGTGTCATGAAACAGGATGGCTTTAAGGTTTTGTCAGAATTTGACCGCCATGACCATAAGGGATATTTCTAATGGCTACTTTTCAAAGATTATTGACATAAGAGAATATCCTTTGATGGACTTCTTCCAAATGTCCCTGGGAAATTTGTTTGAGGAGATCAAAGGTCATGGTCACAAGATAGAAGAAAAATCAAAAACTCGGAGCTGCAGATAAGCAGTGTATTTGCGTAAAATACCCCCCTCAAAATATTTAAAACCCAATTACTTTCAATTAACATGCGTACAGAAACACATGCATTAAATGATAAACTCAAATGTATAAAAACAGCATGCGTAAATACCCAATAAAACTTTTTCAGCATGGGTACAAAGGAGCTAATTTCCAAAACACAATTATGAGCTAATTAACTTTCTGAGTCAAGCCAATATATTTAGAACAGTTATGTACATCTAAAACATTATTTGCCTTTTTTTAAATCTTAAAAAACCCAATAGAGTGATGAATAGATGAGTGAAAAAATATTGGTTACCCAATGAAAAATGTAATAACCCAATTAAACTCAGTTGCTCAAAAAGTTATCTGGAGCTCTGCAAACTTGTTTCTGGACACATTCTAAAAAAAATATTTGATAATACCAAATTCCCTGTATTAATTGCCCCATGACAGGTTCTAGACCAGTTGGTGAGTAATCTTTATGAACACCCTGTACTTGTGCCAAAACCTTACATGGCAGTCCGTATTAAGTGGAATGGCTAGCAAAGGTCAAGGGCATCTGTGTAGTTTTTAAGTAGTCACATGTAAATGAGAATGCTTAAGGAGTTTTCACAATTGATGGAGGCCAATGCTGCACATTTTGAAACCATGCCTGCATATAAAGTCATGGTCACTCTCAAAGTTTTAGTTATTTTCACTAAAATACCTTTCCCTGCTTTTATGTTTCCGTCTTGTGCAACTAGCAGTTATATGGTAATGTCAAGATATTTTATGGATTTCAATTTCTTTATTCTATTATGATGCGACGTTTCGGTATAGTGTGACAACTACAGTCTCAAGTCCCATGACATACAAAAGTAGGCGTCAAAGTGACCCCCATTAAAGAATTTTACGGGTCCTTGCGGACAAAATGAGGGTTCTGTAAAGTAATGAAATGGTTAAGATAATTACTTGAGCTTAGAATGAATCAATGATCATGCAGACAGTGATCATGATTGACGGATGAAATAACAGACACCCGTACCTGCTCTTGATGTGCTGTAGGTACAATGTATATTCTTTACATTTGTGTGTACTTGATGCACATTTGTGTGTTGCATAAAACCCTGGATAAGGATCTGTACTGAAATATCATGTAACAATATAAAGAAGTTGTCATCCATAAGGTATCTTGTCTTGACAGTTATTGACCAACTTCTAAGAATGCCAATCAAACATTTTAGTGGTTATCAGATTTGAATACTTGTGTATTTCTATCAACAATTAGTTTTAATTGAATTCTGCCTGGGGACATTTAATATACGAACTACTGTACTGCCCTTGGGAATGTCCTTGAGATACGTCTTACTGGTATTGAAGTTCAAATTCACTCCCATGATAATCCAGTTCCACCTTTCCAGGAACTAGGCCGGAATTTTGTTGCATGATTGTAGCGCCACCAGTGGCTATTATGAGTTATGTCCCTCCTTAGACACTCATACTAACCAATCAGATTCTACCATATTCTATCATATTACTTGCATTTGCTTCAGACAAAATGGCAGAAACCCAGTCAATACGATCAGTTCGATAATCAAGATCTATATTGTAATAAAACAGGTTTTACCTTGCGTATGCAATGAAATTATTATAGTACCTTGATTAAAAACATGAAAAGATTTGGAAAATTTCTGTTTATACCGAGGTGATGGTACACATGCTTTGCAAATTCTGCAATCGACTGAAATCTGCACGGCAGTTTATGAACAGGATGTCCATTTTGTTATGAGATTTTGATTGGACTACCCAGAAACTTGTAAGTCCAGCCAAAATATAACTACAAAATTCAAACCTAATTCAGCAAGGGTGGAAACTGGACTTTTATAATCAGTTGAGTCCCCTGCCACGGGAAGATGATAGCTCAACAAGCGTTTACTGTGGTAAGATGATATTTGGTACAAGTTATCCTTAAAGGAGGGCATTGATGCTTTAACGTTTTTTGTAACCTTCATGGAAGGTCAAGGTGACTGGGATGGACATTGTTGGTATGGAATGAGCCAGCACCCATGTTTGCTACTCCATAACCAAGCATGTGGTTGATATCAAGGTACTTGATTGCGCTCAGGTTGTAGGCATGTATTTGCCCCAACTGAAGGAAATGGTATTAGTGGGCACCGTGGTGGTATGTAATGAACTCCGGGGCCTCTGGAAACAGAGGTGAAGGGGCTGCTTTTGTTTTTCCAAGTTCTTGCAAACACTTTCCTAGTTGTGAAAAGTAACTCCATTGTTCATTGCCAGTTAGTATTGTTCAATCCTAGGTTTCGGCAGTGATTACAGTAAAAAGTTGTACTGGTTAAGGTAGTTGTGAATATCACAGCAAGGTTGGAGTAATTAAAGTGTTGATATGGGTCTTTGGTTGAGATGTCATGTCAGTATTTGTATTTATCATGATTCTGGGGTTAGAAAAATTACTGCTCCCCAGCAACATATGTTGTTCGTAGGCAACGACCAAATGGGTTAGTGACTTGGTTGATTGCATGTCATCGAACAAAGATGAATCATTTCTCTCAATGTCAGTCACTGGATTGTCAATTATTTATGGGCTGCTTGAATATTGCTGCGTGCGGCGTTTAACAGCAAACAAACAAATCTGTTCGCGGGTCACCTTCATTTGTTGATGTGTGCCTGGACAGGAAGTGACATCACATCGAACTAGAGATACTGATGACATACTTTGGAAAGGTGGGTAGAGGCATGGGACTTTCTGATGTTAGGTTGTGCTGCATTAGGTCAGGTCTTCCCAGCATTAATGTATTTAGAGGGGAAGTGTATTACCTGTCCCTTATTGGGCCAACTTGAGGTATGATACTATCTGGTTTTATCTGAAGTAGTCAGGTGTTTCCCCAAACTTGTGTTGTCAGACTGGATGTCCTTGGGGGTATATTTTGTATTCAAGGTCTTTGCAGAAATAGTTGTGATTGGGCTGCTGATTTGTGTTTTGCAAGAGCTTGCAAACACATCTAGTTTCCTGACAGGAGAGGTAGTCTTCACCGGACCAACAGATTTGCTTGGTGCAGTGATGTAGGTGCAATATTGCTGAGTTGGGCATAAAACCAGTATCACCACAACCAATCATCTCTTCTCAAGTAGTTGACTGGTACTTAGTAAGTGTGATGTTTGTGCCAGGTTTCCCGGGCACAGATTCTGAAGAAGGCAGCAGACTATATTCAGTTTATGAGGAGGAAAAACCACAGTCACCAGCAAGACATCGAGGACCTCAAGAAACAGAATAATATCCTTGAACAACAAAGTAAGTCTAGCTTGATTTGCACCACATCATATTACAGTGTGTGTTTAATGGAAGAGATTTCAGGTAGCCTAGTGGTTAAAGTGATCACTCATCACACAGACAACGGTGGTTCAATTCCCCAAATGGGTGTAATGTGTGAAGCCCCTAAGGATGCTGGATCAAATAGGTTCTAGGTTTTGGGGCCTTGCAAGAGCCGACTAATGCATCAGGCAGGCCTCAAAGTTTCAATTTTTACCATTTAAGCCATATGGCTACAAGTAGTTTTTTCCAGGTAGCCAGTGGTAAAATCAAGAAGTCAAGCCAATATTGTAGGTAGCCAAAGGCATTTGAAATGATCTTTTATCAAATAACTATTTCATGTACAAGTCATAGCATTAGTCTTGGAATTGTATATTCGTGGAAACAACTTGAGTTTTGTTATTTGTGACTCGAACAACGATGCAGTTTGTTACTAGATTATATAGGTATATCCTTGCTTATCCAATAAACTACCAACTAAAATAAAATACTAATTACATCAATATTTATGCATTTCGGTTGATTGTTTACTTTAGGAGGAATTATTTGCGAGTACACTTAGTAGCAGACATGTTTATTTTGTGTCTTCATATGTGTAGCAATAGAATTTAGTCGCCACAACATATTTTTCAAGGTAGTCATTTGGCTACCTCTGAATTTTAGACAGTAGACAAATTGAAATTTAGGTCGCATTTTGGTGACCATTTTAGTCACAACTTTGAGGCCTGTCAGGTGGTCATGTTTACTGACTTGGCTAATTGTGTGTCATTGTATCCAGATGGCTTCAGAAGGTACTCTTTAATACTGACTGGCATCAAACCTAATTCCCCTATGTTCCCACTTGTCTACCCCATAGGAATTCCGGGTTAGAATTGGTCTCCAGAAATCTAGTTTCGTTGTTAGGGTTGAGCATATGGATTGGGTGGTCAGGTTCGATGACTTGATTGATTGTGTGTCATCATACCCAGACGGCCTGGATCGTTGCTCACAATATCCATCACTCAATTGCCTAGGCAGGATTATTTAGAGACCACCGGAGCTGGAATATTGCTGAATGCGACATTAAACAACAACTAAATCTCATGTTTCTTCTTTGAATTTCAGTTCGATCTCTAGAAAAAGCTAAATCCACAGGAGCATTTGCCTCACAGACTGGGGTCAATCTGCGTGGAGGACAGATGCCATTTGATGGTGGCTCAGAATCAGAGAGCTCTGATGTAGAGGACAAATCAGCAGGGAGTAGACGTAAGAAATTAAAGACAGCACCCAGCTGAGGGACATCTGTCATATGACGTAAGGCAGCAAATCATTGCTCGGGATTTTATCCTTCACATGTTTGTGCAGGTCAACTCTATGACAACTGATTCGTGCAGTCTGGTACAGGACATTAGGAGATGGATCGCTGCGTGGAATTAGCTGTGTGTAGGGTTGACACTCATTATCATTTTACTGTTCAGCTTCATGCCAACTAGGACATTTACTTGCCAGAGGAATGATCTCCGTGCCGGAGAAGACGGAGAGTAACTTGTGAGTTCGAGAGGACTGATCGTAACTTCAGTGGATTCAAATGGGCAAACTAAAGATCTCAATTTGGTCATTTTATTAGGTAATTCCATGAATGGATTTTCTACTGTTTGCAAGAAAGAGCAATATGGTTGGTATATTTGTGTTTTATGTTTTTATCACTTGAAAAATATGCAACTGTAACAAGTGTGAGAAAAATGTTGCTGGAAACCTTTTTAATTTGAAGAATGTACATCTTGAAAATCAAATTTAACATCAAAATGGACCATATATTACCCACCTTATCTGATGCACATTAGTAACATAAGGGTTCTTGTCATACAAGATGATGCTGATGTCTGAAGTAATTTCCATTCCGATTATGTTGTCATGGTTATGTCCATGCCTGAAAAGGATTCAGCTTGCTCAGATGCCAAGTAAAACATAATTCTAGTTGATATGCCACATTAGAGGCAGTCATGTTTGAAGAAGTATGTTGGTGTTTCTGATATTACTCCAGTGTTGCTCAAACTGATTCCTCCCCCTGCCCCCCCCCCCCCCCCCCCCCCCCCCAGCTGTCAGGGTATTACCGACTTACAGACAAGCAGTTACCATGTGTGCTTTGTTATTGGACCATGGAGCTTAATGAATGCTTCTAATACATGTTGCCTTTGATAGATAGCAACTTCAGGTTTTACTAAGTGTTTGTCAACCTTTTTTATAACTGGAATTAGATCTGTTACAAAAACTTGAGAAAAATATTTCTAATGCCCTCTGTCTTCATGATCTTATGAAGTATCAAACCATGAAAAAAGCACTTTTTCACATAACGGCTGTGATATGCAGTTAAGGCTATGAGATGTATTTGAAGCAAACTACTCAACTTTTGATAAGGTTATTCTGAGTGGCTTCGTTCCAAGTTAAACAAAAATACATGATTCAATGATATTTTGTCCTCTAGTGTGTACAAGGATAGGATAACAAAGTCCAGTACCCCTATCAGTTGTTGAGTGGTATGCAAACTTGATATGAAATGATAAACATACATTTTCTGTTGTGTTCTTATTGAAGAAGCTTTTGATGATGTTGAAATGTAGATGCATTGTACTAAACCCTGATGAAACTAGGTACGAACATGACCAGTTGCTACCTTTAGTTGTGATCAGTGCAGGTCTAGCGAATGTTCCTCTTCACAGTGGTGGAGTTCAGATACTAGAGCTCGTTTTAAAGTTCCCTCGGAGTTTGTTATATCTTAAGTGAACTGTAGATAGATACTTAAATTGTTATGTATACATTGTATTAATTGTTGAGTTCATGCAAGAACATTTTAATTTGGTTGTAGAAATGACATGTATGTTATACGAACAAGATTTTTAGTCAAGGTGTATTTATTTCATTCCCAAGTAGGTCTTCAGGTGTATGATAATACGGAATAGTATTGTACATGATAACAGTACGGTATTGTATTGGATAACAGTATGGTATTGCGTATGATAACTGACTTGTTGTTATCCTTCAACACGATTGAATCAACATTTCATGATTGATTAAAGGAATTTGTAAATGTTGCACTTTTTAAACTCCTTGTAGGATATACAAATATTTGTTAAAAAAGTTGAGAAATATTTTGGGTTGGGTTTGACTGCATCTCTTCATTATTCTGATATGGTGAAACTAACTGTATCAGATATGTCATGTGTAAATAAATCCATTGTAGAATATCCCTTGTTGATGTGACTGTCCACTCCATTTAGAACTCTATCCATGGTGAACATGTACCCCCTACCCAAGACTGCTGCTGCTGCTGAACTAGGCTGCTTATGTCAACCAACAACATGATACAATGTGGATATCAACAGGTCATGATACAGTGTGGATATCAACCGGTCATGGTACAATGTGGATATCAACAGGTCATGATACAATGTGGATATCAACAGGTCATGATACAATGTGGATATCAACAGGTCATGATACAAAGTGGATATCAACCGGTCATGATTCAATTTAGATATCAACCGGTCATGATACAATGTGGATAACAACAGGTCATGATACAAAGTGGATATCAACCAGTCATGATACAAAGTGGATATCAACCGGTCAAGAAATGATGTGGCTATCAACCGGTCATGATACAATGTGGATAACAGGTCATGATACAATGTGGATATCAACCAGTCATGATACAATGTTGACATCAACAGGTCATGAAACATATGGATAACAGCTCATGATACAAAATGGATATCAACAGGTCATGATACAAAGTGGATATCAACAGGTCATGATACAATGTGGATATCGACCGGTCATGATACAATATGGATATCAACCAGTCATGATATGACTTGGACAACTGGTTGCCATAGCATGTGGACAAGGAGAAGTGGCCTGTAACTTAAAAGATTGATGATCTCCTTATTCCATACAGGGATATACATTGTTAGACTGACCAGAGGTGCTCATCAGCGAATACATCAATCACCCCAAACACAAGAAACGTTAAGTATCATGCTTCTAAGAATTCACATTATGATCCATAAGAACATGTTACTTTTTTGTTTGAGTATACTACACAAACATATGAGAATGACAACATAGTGTAACCAGGGTTACACCTGTCGACAACATTGGACCTTATCATGTAGGAATGATGCTAGCATGAACCATGTTACACATTGCATAACAGTTATCACCAATTTACCATCAGTCCCTAGTTGTGTTGCCTTTGTGGCCACTGGTAAGCTTTATCGATACACTGGTA
This sequence comes from Haliotis cracherodii, assembly GCF_022045235.1. Lineage (NCBI taxonomy): Eukaryota > Metazoa > Mollusca > Gastropoda > Lepetellida > Haliotidae > Haliotis > Haliotis cracherodii. Next base: position 15,223,262 of record NW_027266308.1, on the reverse strand, counting down.
CGCAACATGGAAGGTTGCTGAGTAACCATTGATGCTAACCTCCATGTTCCCATGCAGTATCTTCTACTTCTATGGGTGTATGTGTTGACCTGCTTGTAGAATTGTTGTAGGCTGATAACTAACATTGCTGCTGCTCTACATCTGACAACATAGACTTGGTGCTCAATATTCAAAGTATGATAACTTCCTTCAGTTGTCTTAAGCATGTTTCAGCTGAACTTCATCCCATCTGGAACTTCTCCTATCTGACTGGGCTGGACACTGCCTAGAGTTGTGCCTGGTAGCCATTAGCAGATTAGAGGCTTGTGGGTTTGAACTTCAAAGGAGCCTAGACATGGATCAGGTGGTGACTCAGTGACTTGGTTCATGTCATCTTACCCTAATGGTGTCGGTCGTGGATTATTTCAATCACTGGATGGTCTGGTCCAGATTATACACTTCTCAAAAAGAAGTAAAAGAACACCCGATTTTCACATGACCATAATTAATCTGTCATGGCTGGTGGGTAACCCTCAAATTGTGAGTGTTCTTTAATTTGTTTTGAGCAGTATCTAAAGATTGCCAATGTATAAGGATGCAATATTGCTGAGCAACAAGACTGAATGGGAACAGATGAAAAGAAATGTGTCCACTAGGCTGTATGGGCACATAGCCTATGTTGTAAGGTACTGCAGTAGGCTTCATGTTCCCTCCAGCAGCAGGTTTAGTAGTTTTTAATGTGAAGCAGTCATCACAGAGTGCAATGTTTTACCCTTGACAGCAGTGAGCTGCTCTGTATACTGGTCTAACCATGAGATTGTCTTCATCATATGTGTATTGTAAACTGTAGACTAAAGTGTTGATACTTGTACACTAGCCTTTGTTCTTTGTTTGATAGTGGTGATGAGGTAGGAGAGTGGCTCTTCTTTAAACCAGAGTTCCTTGAGGGGTCAAGCTAGTAACCTGACTACAAGCCAGCCTAGATATATGGAATTGTCAAATATTCAATTTTTTTACATACATATGTACATCTTTCTCATTCATCCATTTATTTTTACATGGACAGTTTTCATATCTGTGCCAAGTTGTTTCCCTTGTCTTCCAGGATCTGCTGTTTGCGGATTTGACTTGCAGATAGACTGAATATACGATACTTGGCTGATAAGCATTTGCGACATCCTGAAAGTGTTCTTTGGAATTTCCTACCACACAACGCTCACCAGCTGTGATATCACTGACACGTAAACAAATCAACAATCAAGTAGCCTTGTAGTTTACGCCTTCACTGGTCAGTCGAAGGTTCATTTTCCCACAAGGGTACATTGTGGGAAGCCCATGTCTGGTGTCCTGCGGCCATGATATTGCTGAAAGCTCACTCACTCACCCAATAATAACACATTTTCATTTTACATTTTCAACTTCATGTTCATAATTCAATACTGATAGTGTACGGATGCAATAAATGAATCCATCAACTTGGTATCAGGATGCGATAGATGAGGTAACCTAGCAGGAACTATTTTTTTGTAAGGTATTGCTAGGCAAAAAAGGAAACGCAAAAGTGCTTTTAGATGTATACCACTATACGTCATATAAATAATAAGCAGATAGTAATAAAATTTTAAAAAATGCCACACACATCATTGTCCTTGATCCAGGTTCTATATGGGACACTTGGAACAGATTTTCTAGATGAAGGTCACCTGTTCTCAATATTCTGTATGGCCACCATTAGAGTCCAAAACTGACTCCTCCTCCTCCTATGGATGCAATCAGATCCCGAATTGAGCCTGTAGAACGTTGACAGCTGTCGGAGGTTCTGGTTGTTGCTGATGTACCCGCAGTCGTTGATCCAGTGCGTCCCATAAATGTTCGACCCGTTAAGATCCACGGTAGAATTGGTCCTTAGCAACCCATGCTTGCTGTAAATGGCGACTATGCTTGTTGTATGAGGCCTGTAACGGGGTCGTGTGGTCAGACTCGCTGACTTGTTTGATGCATGTCATCGTATCCCAATTGCTTGGATTGATGCTCATGATATCAATCACTGGATTGTCTGGTCCAGACTCGATTATTTACAGATGTTCGATTGGGTTTGAATATGGAGACCTGAGGGACCATGGCAGAACCTGGATGTTGTGATGTGATGCTACCTGGAAGAACCTGGCTACAGATAAAGATGATTCTCCAGTTTGCAGTCAGCCGATGGCGTTGTTGCGTTGGGTTTCCGTCAGTCGTGACATGTTTTCGCTGTTCACTTGATGCAAGATTATAATGGCATGCAAATGCAAACCCAACGTTTTTATAGTCCAACAAGTGATGTTGCACGTGCATGATAGTGTGTTTCGGCACCAGAGTCTCACGTGATTGTGTTTAGCGATTATCCCATCTCTTCACTAAATGTCTGCAAAACCTCATTCTTTCCCAATAAATCAATCCCAGTCGATGCAGAAATGGCCAATTCAATTTTGGTATCAATTTTGTATTGATGTCGGCAACACTCTTGTAAGATATTTACGATTTTACTACTTTTGCCTTTGCCAGTTCCCGAAAAGTATAGACAGTGGTTTCTTGATGTGTGAGACATGTAAATCAACATGGCGGCAAATACGTTTGGCACAAGGGTATATATTGGGCTATTTCTGAAGTTGCTTTAGTTAATTGAAATACACTTACGAGCAAAAGAAACTATACCAAACTTTAACTTATATTTGTTCGTAATTAAAATAAAACTTATCCATCTAAACATAACAAACACGACTGTTTCTGTAAGGTCGCAATTCTGGTCACGGGGTCTCCTGCAAAATGACTTTACCGTGAAGGTTTGGTGCACGTGCAACACGGTGTTATTTGGACAGTTAGGGTATCTGTTTTATGTGGCACTCAGATCAGCACAACGACCGTGCCAAGGTCATCGAAAGAAAAGAGAAAATTAATAGGTTGATGACACAGGCTCACTGGCCAAACCCTGGACAGGTCCAGAGAGACTCCGTACGAAGACGCGTTATACAGTTGAGGAACAGCAACTGCCTTTGGACATCCTGTCAGTCTTATAAATGTATCGAGGAGACTACAACAAACTGGAATACCACAGCATAACCTTGAAGTCTCAACATCGACCTCAAATATTGAGGTGGGCACGGTCCGTCGGCCAGTAGAACAGAATCCAGCTCTTCGGTATTCACCTTCGACGGGGAGAGCGAACGGCACGTTGATGCATTCACGGGGTCGTTAGTTTGAACCTGAAAAATGAAATCTTAATTGTAAGATTATTTGACAGGGTTACCAAGACCAAAGACTATACGGATGGTGACTGTCATAACTGCTTGATGAAACACAATTTACGCTAGATATGGTGAGAAGCACTCAATCAAGGGCTCAGTTACATTGTATATTGTGAGGTGCGTCCATGCGCAGTGAATCTGACACGACAATAAACTCCAGTATGTCACTTTATTTGTGAGAGGGACACTCGCATTTTCGCATTAATGTCATGATTTAGAGTATTAGGACTGCAAAAGGCTGGCATAGTACAATTTTAAGTCCTAATATACAAACGGGGAAAACAGTTACTTTGTCTTGTAAACTAACGGGCAAAAGAAACGCCACCAAACAATTTTCTGGTCTAAAACAAAACAGACGCACAATTTAGTAACAGGTGATGTTTCATTATGAAAAAAAATAATTTGAAAAACGGTATTTGAAAGTGACAAGATAAAAAAACATGTTCTTAAAGTTCTGCAGACACGTTTTTCATGCTGGGTTGACTGTCCAGCATTCCATCACACCCGCAGAATCGACGTTGGTCTCTTTTAAAGTCCTGTGCCACATACATGGCTCAGTATTGGATGTGACCCCCTCCAGCAATGATGCAGGCCCTAACAAGACGTCGAACTGATTACACGATTCTCTTGACATCCTGATTTGGGATCCCACGCCATTCTTCCTGCAGGGCACATGCCAAGGCATCCCTCGTCAATTGCGACTGTTGACGTTTCCGAATCCGGCGTCCACGTTGGTCCCAGAAGTGCTCTATGGACGACAGGTCCGGTGATCTGGCTGGCCACTGTAATATGGTCACGTTGTTGGCGTTCAGAAAGTCGCTAGTGACTCGAGCTGTGTGAGGGGTGGCTTTGTCCTGCTGAAACAGCGTCCTTGGGTGTCGTTGCAGGAAAGGACGCAAAACCTCATCAATGTAACGACGTGCAGTGAGATTTCCGTCGATGATGACCAGATCTGTCTTCTGGTGCCCGCAGATGCCATCCCAGACCATCACACCACAACCTCCACTTCTTGGACGCAACAACGTGCCGTCCGTTCACCACGTCGTCAGTAGATTCGAACCCACCCATCATACTTGAAAAGCACTTTTTCTCTTCTGCCACTGCTGTACAGTTCTGGCCCATCTCAGTCTGTGACGTTGGTGTAGACACGTTAACGTCATGCCCTTTAAGGTCGATAGGCACAGAGACCATACAGGCGCCGCCGTCCACCAACGGTCCTTCTGCTGACTGGCTGTCCAAGGCTGTTTGCGGATGATGACATCACAGTTAGGAATCTTGGCCCACTTGCACCAAGCTATCTTAGCGCTAAGACTATTGTAAGCCTATGTTAAAGTATGGGAGTTCCGATCTTCTTAGCGCTAAGATCGCTTTGTGCAAGTGGGCCACGGACCTTAGGTGAAGCACCCGTAAATACTGGTCTTCCTGTGGGGTCGTGACCTTGGGTCTTCCACTCCTCGAACACCTAATCATCTCTATTTACAGGTAAGTAGCATAGTATTTCTGTTTAATTGAGCCTGGACCAGACAATCCAGAGATAAGCATGTGCAATTATCTAGGCAGTTGGGATAGAACGGCATGCATCAACCAAACCAGCAAGCGCAAGCCTGACCACTCGTCCCATTAGTCGTTTAATTCTTACGGAAAGACTGGGTTGCTGAAGATCAATTGTAAACAGGATCTAGTACTTGCAAAAACAACACAACACAGGAATAGTAAATGACACTTTACTTTCAGAAATGTAATGATACTTCTGCAAGACAAGTGTGCTGTGAAATGAATCATCTGCCATACAAATGTGACACAGAAACTCACAGTAACATGACGGTATATACATCCAATGTCAAGATATAACTTACACATAACATCCATCTTACTGATATCCATGGTACAAAACTAGCAGACGACATCACATTGACAAATATATAGTACCACAGTCTCAATGTCAGATCAAGCTCTCCATTACTGACTTGTAAGCAGAAACATATACAACATCTCAACAAAATATTGGGCCATAATTCTTGATTTCCACCTGCACTGTGTTCCACAGATATCGGTACATTAATACACGGTAACTGTGGGTTACACTCAATACACTGTAAGGGCAGGTAATTCTTGAAACATGGCAAGGGGGGGTAACTCTCAATACACTGTAACAGTTAGTTACACCTTAGTTACACTCTCGATAACATAGAGAGCTCCGTGAACGGGCTATCGCTGTGAGGAGCTTGGAAACTCAAGCTCCTCACAGCGATAGTACGTTCCCGGAGTGTAACGAAGGTGTCACGCGCTGGGAAGGAGCTTGTTGGAAACTGTGTAAAGGCAGGTAACTCTTGACACACTGTAAGGGGAGGCAACTTTCAATACATTGTAAGGGCTGATTCTTGAAACACTGTAAGGGTTCGGGAGGGGAGGGATACTATTACCTTGACAAAGGCATATATAGAGTGAGTGAGTGAGCTGGGTTTAACGCCGCTTTTAACATTATTCCGGTTATATCGCAGCGTGTCAGCTTAATGTGGGAGGAAAGCCCGAAGTGAGGCAGGTCTCAGACGTTTACCACTTCGGTGAAACCCACGAGCACTAGAGTGAGTGAGTATGTTTTAACCATAAGGCTCCCTTAATAAGTAATCTTATTATAAATTCTGAGAAGAAAAAAGTCACATCATTGTATTCACTTTGAATGACATGCACAATAGTGAGTGATTTGAGTTAATGCTGTTTTGAGCAGTATTTCATTGCATGTTAACTAAATATTGGAGGAAAGTGAAGCTGGTTGTTCCACTTCTGTGAACCTTGTGAAGGTGCTGACAAACCAAGCATCATAATCAGTGAGCATCTGAGAATTCAACTCCAAGGTGCATGACCAAATTCACACTGGAAATACATGTTATATCCTGAACAGCATATATTTTGTCATCACACTCAAAAAGGTTTCTTTGCTTTTAATGATATTTCTTTCATTTTTTTGTTGCTAAAATATGCAGATATGGATTATTTTTGCAATTGTTCTGATGAATCTACTGATGCCTGTTAAATAGGGTATTGCCCATACTTTTTCCATACAGCCAATCTCATTAAAATCAGATATAGGTTCTCGCTGCAACAAAGATCTGGGGACATCCCATTACGGGTCACATCAGAACAACCTTTCGCGAACTTTGACCGACCGACCGAAGAAGTCGACGTCAGCCAATTAGAAAGCAGCTTTCTCGAGCTTTACTGCACTCGTTTCAACTTGGCGACTGCCACTTCAGACTACGCTTGAAAAATATGTTGACACAGTTCTCAATTTAGATTTTGAAAACTGAACAAAGGAACATTACGGAATGTCTACTATATGGTTGAGATTGTATGGCAGTGCTTCCCATGTACTGTGCAACGACTCCTCCATTCAAATGTTTATCCCACGGAAGGGAGAGATAGACAATTGTTTTGACGGAATCAGTCGTACGTGTCTTAACTGTCGTTCGGAATCTCCTGTATTAACGTTTTCGAGGTTCAATGATTAGAAAACACATTCCGACTGTCACTTTTATGATCTGGTAAGCGACACTTTGATTGGTCGGATGAAAGGGCGTTCTGACGTGACCCGTAATAGGATGTCCTCAGATCTTTGTTTAGCATTAGAGGGAACTAAGATCTGATTTTAATGAGATTGTCCATACAGCAGAAACATATGTCAAATTTTCATCATCTTTCAGAAAAGGTAAGCTTTGATAAAAAATAACGCTAACCTTACACCTTTAAAATACAAATGATAATCTATGGCCGTGCTCACTACAAACTGATACAGAGTGAGTGAGTTGGGTTTAACGCCGCTTTTAACAGTATTACAGTTATATCACGGCATGTCAGCTTAAAGCCCCGAAGTGATGCAGGTCTCAGACCTTTACCACTTCCAGAAAACCATATGAGCACCGGTATGGTGCTGACAAACCTAGAAACGTGGGAACCGGGATTCGAAACCCACAATCATAGGTTTCTGGCGTGCCCAAGGGTCGCAACACTGCACAGCAGCACCTTAGACGACTGGGCCACCCGTGCCCCCACTGATACAGTAAAACCCTGTAAATCCAGAGCCTTCCACATGAACCAAACTTCCAGATAGGAAATAGATATGGGTCATGTCTCTATATGTCTATGCATAAATTCCCCAACAATTGCCTGTAATGTGGAGAATGTGGAGAATATGGATGAAAACGTTTAACTGCATTGATATGTTCATATATTGATTCAATTCTTCTAATTTACTCCATGCATTTACAAAAACACAACATGCTGTCGCTCAGAATCAATCCAAGAACAACAATGATTGATAATACCAACTGAATAAATTGAGAGTATCATTTCAAACTTGACAAAATTTACCTAAAGAAATAATCTTTCAGTTTCTGTTTAACAGGATGTGGTTGTTTTTATTCATCTAATTCTAACACCCACAGGAGACCAAGCAATATCTCCACGGGAACATTGCATTCCTGGTCACCCACTGGTTAACTGACATCAGCGTTAGTGGGAGGTTTTTATGTTCAAATCTAACACAAGTGATTCTATTTTTGACCACCTTTTGACTAAAAAACACATTTTCTTTCGTTCTCCCCGTCATTTAAACTACATTTAGAATAACAAGCTCTTTGGTTAGTGAGGAGGTGATTGGGTGCAACACATCTCCATAGCTGTATAGTCTTAGCACTGTATTCATGGTAATGTTACAACATATCGCCACTTTGTTACTGTGACGTCAGAAGGGAATGTCACCACATCTACAGACAGGCAGTATTGCTCAGCAGATTAAATGCTTGACCAACTTACCAATAGAGTCAAATAAACGTGTCTTGTTTAACAATGAGTTTTGAATTTATGGACACAACACTTACAAAAAATAACACTTTGGTAGTGCTGTTAAAACAATGGCATGTTTTTGCAAGGAATACATCTTCATCATTTCACGATGGTCTCAAATGTCCAATTAGTAATCAGTCTAATACACTGGTCTTGTACTTAATGACTGAGATTGATATTGGATAATAAATAAAATCTCACCTTTGTGTCAAATCAAATATATCAATACGATATTAAAAAGTAGGAAAAAAAGTCCTCAGCAAGCCTTGGAGTGTTTTTCTACTTTAATCGACTTTTGTCATTATAATGAAACAGGCTTGACTTTTGGATTTCCACTTCATTCATTCTTTCAATGTGGTACCGATGCTGGAACCTTTATCACATGGTGATCCACATCTGGGATCACTTGTTGGATCAACAGACCACAAGTAGCACCTGTGCCGAAACATCACGTTCAAGATTACTGCCCTTACATGGCAAGTGCTACATGTGTGTGTGTGTGGCTGCTTGTACCTGCCCATACTAATGCCGGTTTTAGAGTACTTGAACAACTTTGATATGCTGCATTTTAACATAGATATGCCTACTCAATCACAGTATACTGGCCCTGAGTCTACCAGTCAGGGTAACAACAAGTACCACCTTTGTAACAAAAGTTGTTTCTTTTATTATTGCTTATTTAGGATCAGCATGTCCAAAAAGCCAAACATAAATGGTTCTTTCCCAGCACTCTAAATCCATCTTCGTAAAGCAGTACACCTGGAAGCTCTTTCTCAATCAGTCAGACCTAGTACCACTTTTCACCATATACAACATACTCAACAAGCATGGATTGCTGGGGACCTATTCTAGCCTGGATCTTCACAGGGTTTTATACAAGTATTCCAACAGTACCTGCACCTGTGAATACTCTAATTAAAAAGTATCTACCTCCACTTTAGGATTCGGAAGACACATACTGCCAATCCTATCTAAGGCTTTGAATGTACGGATGCCAAACAAATAATTGGATCACTTGTCAATAAAACAAATAATTGCAGGTGTTATAACAAAGGTGTATCTGATGAAAATACTGACAATGGTTGGAACACAATATACAGTCAAGTCTCGTTTATCTGACATTTGTTAATCCGACAATCGGCTTTATCCGACACAAATGATGGGAACCGATTAAATCAGTGCTATTTAGACCCATTAATCCGACAGTCTCGCACTCCGATTCCGACACGTAATTTGCAATGAATTGCTGAAAACACTCATTAATCAGTCTCGTTAATCCGACACAGTGATCAGCTTACTCTATGGACATCTGCCCGCAAGTACACATCCTCGTGTTTTGATGTATGAATGTAACACAACAATATGAATATTTCCTCTTTCCTTTTTTGCTCATATCGTTATCTATCGCGTAGTTGTCCAATTTTCGATCACGAACGTTGACACTACTTAATTTCGTTAATCCAACATAATCATATGAAACCAACAATGTCGGATTAACGGGACTTGACTGTAACACTTTAAACATATGGTTAGATACAAGAGTCTAAAACAAGCAACATCTGAAAAATGCATGGCTAATACTCAATACACGTGATAGAGTGCTTTACTTATCTGACCACTGACATTATGCTTTCTACTTCCTGCCTCGTGTTACACAGACCCAAGTAAAATAAATACACATTCATTGTTGTCGCCCACACTGTGACTGTTGTGAGTTATCTGTGTGTGGAAGGTAGAACATTCCTCTTCATTATACTATACTGGAGACTTTTCAAGTTTTGGACCAGACCAGTGTACAATGTCCCTCATTCAGCCAGGTTATGACGGAGAGTCTCTGGTTAATCCATACTCTTTAGCTATTGTGTCCACCTGGTTCCCACCTTAGTTGCCTCTTCTGACATCATGTAACAGGGATCTATCCTGTGGGTGCCATCACCACACCTCTAGCCATCCGTCATACCACTTAATGTCTCTTGACATTCAATTTAAGAACTCTTGGTATCAGACGATGGTGTGAAGCAAATGCACCCTCTGTTGATTTGTAGCAAATCATGAGAGTGCTCTGCCCTCAGACGTAGTCTATTAATTTAATAGAGACCATTGACACATATCAGTGTACACAGCTTGAACAAGTAAATCAGACTGGGATTTCCACATGGAAGGCCTGACCATGCCTGCTCATGAGCTTAGGGCTAAATAGTGGATTGATTTGTCACTCTTTGCAAGAGTAAAGAACAAAAAAGAAATTTTAACATTGAAATATTGGCATCCACAGAGATAAACTTTTTATGACACCTCCCCTTCTGCCCAGGAGCATCTGGACTACCACTTAACAGGGCTGGATACATAACACACCTCAACGTCCCTGGACACTATGTCCATATATATTTTCTTATCATGTTAATATTCAACGCCCGTCCCCTTGTGCTCGATAGTTGGTAGGAGCATGGAGACAGATCTATGCTGGAAACCATAAAAAAACATTGACGAAATCTTTAACAAACATTCAGTACTAGTTAAATCAGTTTATCAGTTGGTTGTAGCTTGTCTTGATGGTGTAGTTGTCTTAATAAACAATACTGACAGTCCTGCCCCCTCGAGAGAATAGATTGTTTCAGACAGAGATATTGGATGTTACTTCTCTTCGTGTTTCCCTGACGACCCTGGAACTGGGAGCAGGTTAAAATGTTCATTAGCGTGGATGACGGCATCGATGCCGATGTTGTACACAGGATGCACCGATTTCTGGAATACAAACAGAATGATCTCAGCTGCAAACTTCATACACAAAGTATGAATGGGGTAGACGTGAATTTGTATGAAGGGTGCCATGTTTAGGTGATGTCTACTTCAACACTGCCCCTACTCAGTTTCCTGCCCTAAACATGCACACAGAAAACTGTACTTGAATTCTATAAATTATCCACACATTAAGCAGCATATACTAAGTGTTGTGTGTGTGCACAACTCCAACTGGTGACGTGTGTGTCTGCTTGTATGTTTTGCATTGACTGCACAAATCTGACTACCAAGTGAGAGTGTCTGTGTTTTTGTCTCTTTATCTCTTACCATTATAAGAACAAAGTGTGCATTTTTTCATCAAGGGAGTTAGAATATACCATTTATAATATATATATATATACCTATTAAAGGAAACGTTAACAAGTATTACTACAGACTAGCAATAACTTAAGTGACCTGTTGAAAGAAAGGTTCGCTGAATTGCAAAGAGTGCTATGTTATGCAACATTCTACTTACAGCCTCAGAAATACTTTTTAGGACTATGCCAGAGACCCAGTGGAAGCCTTATATAACTAGTCCTCACAGTTTGTAGCTAGTCCTGCTTGAACAAGACAAAAATATTCCCTATGTTTGCATTTTCTATCAGTTTGATTTAGTTCCATTCAGAGTTATAGTCCTCAAATACAACCAGTTCATGTTGACTACCATCATTGGATTTTTACTTGTCCTCTGCACAGTTTATATAATTAGTTGTCTTGGGCTAGCAGACTAGCGTGAATGCGATGGCTGCACTTACTACTTCATTCTTGGTATGTCCGACAATATACGTGTCCGCCAGGTGGCCCCCTGTGAAGTGCTGAGCAATGGAGAGACCACTGAGACAGTAACACGTATGATAAAAGTCCCGGGACCTGTGAACATGACAATGGCTCAACTGAACACACAACAAATGCTTCAACAGAATTATTCTGGATATTCTACCTCTTTCCTGAGAAAGTATTTCAATAGTTCAAATCTTGTTGCCAAACTAGTGAGTGAGTGAGTATGGTTTTACACCGCTTTTAGCAATATTCAAGCAATATCACGGCAGGGGACACCAGAAATGGGCTTCATACATTGTACCCATGTCAGGAATTGAACCCGGGTCTTCAGCATGACAAGTGAACTCTTTAACCACTAGGCTACCCGACCGCCCCGCCAAACTAATGTTGAAGCTGAACCAAGTACAGATTCAGCCTGTTTATTTCTCCAATAACCACTTTAAGTGGTACAAGAGCACCACCACAATGAGCCGTATACGGTAGCTGTTCTATGCTGTTCCCTGTAAATGATTTCAACACTGACATGTCATTACACAGAGCCATGGCCTGTCCCATAGCGTTTTCCCAAATCCAAATCTGCATCACACTTCATAGGCTTCAGCAGAGTGCATGCATCATGATCTAACGACATATGCAACTTGATTCACTTCCAAGGCCAACTGACTCCAAATAAAAGTACTTATATTTAGATCATGTAACATGGTAGGGAATCAGGGTATTCCCCTTATTTATTCAGCCTACTTATCCTGATACAACACAATGCAATATTCCTTCTTCCCTCGATCATATCATAGTGTAGAACAATTTAGAACAATCACTTGAACACACTCTCCGACCACCTTGCACCCAGACTTGTGTTATGATTTACAGTATTATTGACTTGAGTCACTAAAAAACAGAATTGGAAGTACCCGGAAGTGGTTTCCCCAAACCTAAGCCAATCGTAAGCCTGTTCGTAGGAACCTCCTAACATTGTTTTTTCTAACATAGTTTGAGATGTTGAATCTACCTTTGTCTAGTTATTACATAACAAAACAATTGTATATAAAGAAAGTCCTTGGTCAATACTAGTAAAATCTAGATATTTGTACACTTATCCTGCATTACTCCTTAATGCATTTGCTGCTTGTTCTTGACAGAGATCTGTGTGAGGTCTTGCTGAAGAAGTTGTTCCAACTGGTTGACCCAGGCTAACCCTATCCCACAGCTCACATGACTATGAAAGGGGTGACATCACTTATCAGTACATTACTGCTAAAAACAGGTATCATTGCAATAATAGAAATTAAACAGAGTTAAAGTCTAGAACCACAGGAACTCGATGATAGCGTATATAAGATAACATATACGTATAAAAAAAAAATCACACCCCTCTATATACATATATCAATATATAATATATACATATATGTATATAGAGGGGTGTGATTTTTTTTTCTACACACATATGCAGCATGTAACCTAGTGACAGGCACCGGAGAGGTCGAAAGATCTGCTCCAGACATTTGCGAGCATCAGTGGCGTCTAGGGGCAGTGACCTACTGACCAAGCTGTCCATGTCTTCAAGGGCGACATCTCGCAGGTTGTGGCTGGTAAAAAGATGGTGTCTGAGTGCCAGAAGCAACCTTCCAAAATGGCGAGGATGGAGCAGTTGCTGTGAAGCCCCATGGTAGAGGTGACTGCCCCAGATTAGGGTTTTCGGCTCTCGGAGGATCCAGTCCGCCGGCCTCACAGACCTGAAGAATGATGGCAGCGGCCTCACAGGCCTGAAGAATGATGGCGGCAGCCTCACAGGCTTGAAGAATGATGGCAACGGCCTCACAGGCCTGAAGAATGATGGCAGTAGCCTCACAGGCCTGAAGAATGATGGCGGCGGCCTCACAGGCCTGAAGAATGATGGCAGCGGCCTTACAGGCCTGAAGAATGATGGCAGCGGCCTCACAGGCCTGAAGAATGATAACCGCAGCTTCACAGGCCTGAAGAATGATGGCGGCGGCCTCACAGGCCTGAAGAATGATGGCAGTGGCCTCACAGGCCTGAAGAATGATGGCGGCGGCCTCACAGGCCTGAAGAATGATGGCAGTGGCTTACAGGCCTGAAGAATGATGGCAGCGGCCACACAGGCCTGAAGAATGATGGCAGCGGCCTCACAGGCCTGAGAAATTAAAGGCGGCCTCACAGGCCTGGAGAATGCTGGCACGAAGACACAGGGTGATCATGTTGCAGCTGACTTCTACCTGGGAGGTTGGAGATACCAGGATGAGTGAGTATGGTTTGACCCTGCTTTAAGCAATATTCCACGGTGGGGGACAGCAGAAATGGGCTTCACACATTGTACCCATTTTGGGAATCGACGTGACGAGCGAACACTTTAACCACTAGGCTACCCAATCGCCCCGATACTGGGATGAAGAGGCAACGACGTTGTCCTCGACTGTTCTTGAAGCATCAAATGAAGCATCTCAGTGCTTGCACCGGACATAGTAGAAGTTCCTGGTTCTCTTCAACCCCCACTATCGAAGATAGAGGCAGGATTCTGAAAGATCTATACTGTGAGTTGATTCTTGGCTTTGAAGTCCCATTACAGCCCAGATGAACGGCTCCATGCACGCAGTGCTCAAATTTCACACAGGTGATGTCTAGAGTGTGTATTTCCCCTCAGTCGTGCCACTGTTGCCAGAGCCAAGAGGAAAGTCTTCTTCGTGGTGAGGTTCTAGTAAGACGCCAAGCGGAGTGGCTCAAAGGCCCGCCTCTCAGCAGAGTAAGAACTAGGATGGGGATGATAATTAACGAAGAAGGTGTGGATGACGGCGCTAGTGACGTATCATTTTTTGTTTGTTTGTTGTTTAACGCAGCACTCAGCAATATTCCAGCTATATGACGTAGGTCTGTAAATAATCAAGTCTGGACCAGACAATCCAGTGATTGAGATCATGATCATCGATCCACGCAAATGGGATACTTGACATGCATCAACCAAGTCCGTGAGCCTAACCACCTGATACCGTTAGTCGTCTCTTATGACAAGCATAGTCGCCTTTTACGGCAAGTATTGGTTGCTGAAGACCTTTTCTACCCCAGATCTTCATGGGTGTCAACGACGATTGGGAGAGACTGTATCAATGGAGAGGAGGTGGTTATCGTCCCAGATGAAGATACAGGCGTGCAGGTGAACGCCGGAGGGATCCAGCCTGAATAAGACATGGTCATGGCTAGTGAGGGGGGTGGTGGTTGGCAGGCTCGTATGAGTCAGAAATTGTCCATGCCTGCTGTGTCTACCTATTGCAAGATACCTGTCGGTATTTTGGAGAAAGCTGTAGGGGAGAGTAGCAGACAATCTTTACACCTAGTACTCTGGGAGCAGATGGTGGTGTATTTCAGATACCTTAGATGAGGCTCCCGACTTATATCAATGACACTTGGTACAACAGGGCACTTATCTGCAATGATAGCAGAGTGTAAAGAAAATGCGCCCCCACACGATTATGTATGCTTTAATCTTTTATCCCAGCCATGTGGGTTTACGAAGAACAAGTTTACTCAAACAATACGAAAAACCACCAGTTTAATAATATCGCTAGGCATGACACAAAAATATGTGACCACGTTGTGAATTCAAAATGGCTAACAGGAACAACAATACACCTGATATTTACCGTGGTAAACACCACCGCCAGGCGATAAATATTAATGCTATGGCATAAAAAACGTAAAAGATATGAATTCACAAAGCGTAAGTATGAATAACAATCACAAAGAAACCACAACTTCTTCAGCAAGACGTCTCACAGCTCTTTCTCTCTGTCAAGAACAAGCAATAAATGCATTAAGGAGAAATCCAGGGTAAGTTAAAAAATGGGCTTTAGGGGGACCATAAAAACAGTTATTGACCTAATACAAAGTCTATGACTGCATAATATCACTGAGCCCTGTGCAACTACAGTGTTTCACTGATATCCTAAGTGGTTGGTTGGTTGGTTGGTTGGTTCAGTTCTTGTTCCAGCTATATGATGGCGGTCTGTAAATAATCAATCAGGACCAGACAATCCAGTGATTAATATCATGAGCATCAATCCACGCAATTGGGATCGATGACATGCATCAACCAAGTCAGCGAGCCTGACCATCCGATCCCGTTAGTCGCCTCTTACGACAAGCATAGTTGCCTTTTACGGCAAGCATGGGTTGCTGAAGACCTTTTCTACCCCGGATCTTCACAGGTATCACTGTAACACTACAATCCTGACACCCGCTGAGTAATGAGTAACAATACCATATTTGGATGATCATTTACTTACTTTCCAGGTTTATCAATGAGACCTCCCCCGGAGTGCTGACAACAGATCAAGATGTATTCCTGCAGCGCCTCTTGATGGAACATCCACCGATGGGCACTCAGGGCCTGGTCATCTGGCAACAAGAGGAGAACACACATTAACAGCTTGGCCAGTATCTGAACAGCTTGGACCAGTATCTGAACAGCTTGGGCCAGTATCTGAACAGCTTGGACCAGTAACGTAACAGCTTATACCACTAATTTAACAGCTTGGACCAGTATCTGAACAGCTTTGGCCAGTATTTTGACAGCTTGGACCAGTATTTTGACAGCTTGGACCAGTATTTTGACAGCTTGCACCAGTATTTTGACAGCTTGGACCAGTATTTTGACAGCTTGGACCAGTATTTTGACAGCTTGGACCAGTATCTTAACAGCTTGGACCCGATGCCATAAAGGATTATTTGAGGGCTGTTGTCATGGTTACCTTGAGAGCAGAGCACCATGTGAAGCAGGGGGAAGTTCCCTCCCTGCCAGAATGAATAGCACCCATCTACCAGCTTGTTGGTTCGTCCCTGGAAACCTCCTTCATATCTCATCTGACGATTCGCCGTCCACCTCTGAAACAAATTATTCAGGCAATGTAGAAAATATTTATAGGACTTTCACAATATTCACGTCAATACAATCAGAACCAAGGCTTTTTAAGTGCACGTTGATTTGGAATTCAGGTCAGAGTCTCTGAACAGTGTACGTTTATGGAAACATACAACACATTTTTGCCATAAGAGATAAAACTACTAGCATTTCTCATTGACACACGTGACTTCCAGCTCTCTCCGGCAATAGCTAGAACCTGATACCTACCACTAAACCACTCGACCACGGAGGGGGTCACTGAGGGGAGGTATGAAGGGGGGTTATTCTGTACTCATGGTTATTCCTGATGGTTCTCTGTCACTTAAGCTCGACATTCTGGACATAGGGCGTCACAGAGGTGGCATGGGTTGGACAGGGTTTGTACATAGGACATTCATGCATTTGTAATTTTGTCTACAATTGTCTGTGAAAATTCATTTTGGTATATGTGTTTAACACATTCATATTGTTAGTTGTTCAGTAATATTTATTATGAAATCCCTAAATTGATCAAATGATTTAGAAAATTTGACACAATAATGAGAGGGAGACCTGTGACCTGAAAAGTCTGATGCGCCTAATTCCCAGGTTTCCAATGGAGTTTATGAATTTGGTAAATATAGGAGGTACCGTATTCGCCGTAATAAGCGCCAAGGTCACTCTCAAACCCATTTGCGAAACCCATTTGAGATAACTGGTATTAAACATATGTGTGAGATCGAATTCAAGGCCCGTGATTGGCTACTCCATGGTGATGACGGACTACTTTCCTGAGTATAAGTCATTCATAAGTTGCTCGTGCTTCAGTCGAATGTTCACCTATGTCTGTATTGAACTACAGGACCGTGTAATTAGTAATAAAAATAATAATAATAATAATAATAATAATAATAA
The DNA here is from genome assembly GCF_022045235.1 of Haliotis cracherodii. Lineage (NCBI taxonomy): Eukaryota > Metazoa > Mollusca > Gastropoda > Lepetellida > Haliotidae > Haliotis > Haliotis cracherodii. The sequence goes on along the minus strand of NW_027266308.1, from coordinate 15,205,784 downwards.
ACATTATCTGTTGTTATGTCAACGTTGTCGTTTTTTAAAGTGCAATGTCCCTCCTCTTCAACACTCACTTTGAAGTCGAATAAAATTCAAAACACATCACGCAAACTAATAAACATCACAGTCTTGTATTCCCCCTTCTGTTTATCATTTACTGTCATTTTAGGCAAAGCAAATTTACTGAAAGTGACTTCTGAAAATTAGGTACCTCGTAAAGCTGGTCAAATCACAAATCACGGCGTTATTTACCAGAGAGTGTTTAGAAATCTAAATATCGGATATTTATTCGAAAAATTCATGTAGAAAAATAGCATACTAGTGATGTCGGGTATCAAATCAGTAGTGGTAATTTTGAAACGTCACTGATAGCCTAGAATCGATTAGAATGTTTTGGAAAATTCTCATGTACACGAACGCCGAAGCGTACGTTCCGCCATATTGGATTGTATTTACAAAATGCCGGTTATGAGACGCCTATACGATCAGGTATATTTCAAACTCAGCTGCTCTACATGCATCCCTGAAGTCCTCATACATTTTAGAAACAAATGTCACCAATGCAAATTATCTAGATGAAATCATTCGAAATAAATTAGGTGTGGAAACAAACACTGTGCTCGGAAAACTGCACTTGCTGAAATGGAAACAAGCAAAATTCAGATTTAACACTGTGTAGCATTTTTAGAGGTACTTTCGTCTAATTGTTGCATACATTGGCTAGATCACGAGTTTGAGAATATTCATGGGAAGAGTATCGTTGCACTAATTATGGAATTTCAAATAGATCTATATACATTACAATGATGTGGTAAATTCTGTCCTGTGTGACGCCATGACTGATGCTAAATCACGCACAACGATGACGGTAGTTATCTGCATTTCTGACTAATTCTCTTTGTTACATTGGAAAACATGGTAAACCAATAACAGTATTGTCAGAATGTTTCTGATTACTTACGTGACACATTTATGTACACACGATCCCTCAATCAACGAAAACCCTAATCTGGAAATCCCGCGTACTGTTGTCAGTGAACACGCCATTTTGTAAAAGTCGGTCACCGGTAGTGATGTCATACGGAAGTAAACATTGTTGTACATATTAGGTAATTTCTTTGAGGTGTGAACCTTTACTCGGCATCCAGCATGTTCTTTGTTTTGTCATCGCCTTGATAATCCACAAATATGGCGGAAACCTTTTTGTGTAGGGTCACATTATTTATGGGTAGTAAGCAATACATGGGATAACGTCACTTAAGACAGTGGTGTTATGTATTAATGCGCCACTGTGATCATGAGAATTAGTCTAGACAAAATTCATCGGTTCGATGATAAAAAGGTGCAATTTTATTGTGTGTAAGAAACAGATTACTGCACTTGCGCCTGTCAGATACCACTGATCTTACAACTCGTTGTTACAAAGCGTATCTAACTTGCTTTCGCTCGTTAGATACGTTTTGAAACAACTGGTTGTAAGATCAGTGGTATCAGACAGACACTCGTGTAGTAATCTCTATATCATACACGATAGATATATTATTCAAGAATTCAACTGCCCATAATTAAGGGTGCATAAACACGAAAAAATATGTCTTTTGTCCATTGATCAATAGAAAGGGCTGCTAATTGGGATTGTTCACGAGCCAATATATTCGCAAATATTGCCGTGGGTGCGTTTATTACGTCGAATACGGTAACTGTACATGCGGCAAAGCAAAAGTGAAACATATACAAGTGGAACCAGTGAACAAATAATGAATTCAAACAAGCATAGTTGTTTTGTTTCTAAATGTGTCTGTGTTCATGTAACTTTCTGCAAAACTTTATTTTTCTATTTGTAATAGTTTTCAGAAAAGTGAGTGAGCGAGTGTGTATGGTTTTACGCTGCTTTTAGCAATATTCCAGCAATATCATGGCGGGTGACACCAGAAATGGGCTTTACACATTGTACCCATGTCGGGAATCGAACCTGGGTCTTCGGTGTGACGAGTGAACGCTTTAACCACTAGGCTACCCGACCGCTCCGTTTTCTGAAAAATCTATGGGTAATCAAAACATCGCCTTATGGTTAATTGAATAGAAAGTACTTGCTAGTTTTTAAAAAATTGTTTATAACATGTCAAATTTGGTCTAGTAGTTCTTAAAATTAACAATATTTTGTTAGTTGTTCAGTTTTAGTTTTACTTTAACCCAGGAAAGCATGACATTTGTGAGACAGTTTACCCCAATACTGAGGAGACAGTGCCTACGTTCCAGCTCATCACAAGCAGAATGCGACTTGACCTAGTTTCGGCCTGAATAGGCTACTGCGCTCATTTACTGTGGAAAGACACTGTTTATCAAATTCAGTATGTAAGGGAGGTAATCACATTGTAGTCAAAAACATGTTTTAAGATGTAAAACACTAAATGAATTGAAAACAATAGTATTCATTTAGTTTTAAACATGCCCGTGTCGATCAAATATTTTGGGGAAATTATTTTAACGTAGATATAATTAAACAAACAAAGAGTTTGACACCATGATGATGCAGAGCATCAAAAGTTTTCTTATGTTTATGAGATCAAATATTTAAATTTTGTCATACAATCCTTGAGCATTGAAAGGCACAGAAAAATGTCTACAAAATGAAAACCTTTTTATACAAAGTTTGAACTGTAACACTGCCTTTCAACATCTGAAACAAGAAACTAACTACCACTCATGAATTGATATTACTGTGTCTGCTATTTGGAGTTTAAGTTTGTGCTCACCAGAACCTGTTTGAGGTTACAGTACTGAATACCATTGAGTAGAACCAGAGTAGCCAGGCCGCAGAACGAGTAGCCACCATGGGCTTCTTGTCCAGGGTAGCCTGCAAAGCCTCCCTCGTACGTCTGACAGCTGCAAAGAGAATTGTCAGTGGTACATACATGTATCAAATCAAGCTCAGATTTCTGAGGTTTTCTGAGCATTCTGCCAGTAATCACCACACAGAGCACTGTCCTTAAAAAACCATAACGAATCTGTCAGGTAATCACCACACATGGAATCTGTCAGATATTCACCACACATAGAATCTGTCAGGTAATCACCACACACAGAATCTGTCAGGTAATCACTACACATGGAATCTGTCAGGTAATCACCACACACAGAATCTGTCAGGTAATCACCACACACAGAATCTGTTAGATAATCACAACACACAGAATCTGTCAGGTATTCACCACACATGGAATCTGTCAGGTAATCACCACACACAGAATCTGTCAGGTAAGCATCACACACAGAATCTGTCAGGTAATCATCACACACAGAATCTGTCAGGTAATCACCACACACAGAATCTGTCAGGTAATCACTACACAGAATCTGTCAGGTAAGCACCACACACAGAATCTGTCAGGTATTCACTACACTCAGAATCTGTCAGGTATTCACCACACATAGAATCTGTCAGGTATTCACCACACCCAGAATCTGTCAGGTATTCAATACACACAGAATCTGTCAGGTAATCACCACACACAGTATCTGTCAGGTAATCATCACACACAGAATCTGTCAGGTATTCACCACACACAGAATCTGTCAGGTATTCACTACACACGGAATCTGTCAGGTATTCACCACACACAGAATCTGTCAGGTAATCACCATACACAGAATCTGTCAGGTAATCACTACACATGGAATCTGTCAGGTAATCACAACACACGGAATCTGTCAGGTAATCACTACACATGGAATCTGTCAGGTAATCACTACACATGGAATCTGTCAGGTAATCACAACACACGGAATCTGTCAGGTAATCACTACACATGGAATCTGTCAGGTAATCACCACACACAGAATCTGTCAGGTAATCACAACACACGGAATCTGTCAGGTAATCACTACACATGGAATCTGTCAGGTAATCACCACACACAGAATCTGTCAGGTAATCACCACACACAGAATCTGTCAGGTAATCATCACACACAGAATCTTTTAGGGAATCACAACACACAGAATCTGTCAGGTAATCGCCACACACAGAATCTGTCAGGTAATCATCACACACAAAATCTGTCAGGTAATCACAACACACAGAATCTGTCAGGTAATCATCACACACAAAATCTGTCAGGTAATCACAACACACAGAATCTGTCAGGTAATCATAACACACAGAATCTGTCAGGTAATCATCACACACAAAATCTTTCAGGTAATCACAACACACAGAATCTGTCAGGTAATCACCACACACAGAATCTGTCAGGTAATCATCACACACAGAATCTGTCAGGTAATCACAACACACAGAATCTGTCAGGTAATCACTACACATGGAATCTGTCAGGTAATCACCACACACAGAATCTGTCAGGTAATCACAACACACAGAATCTGTCAGGTAATCACCACACACAGAATCTGTCAGGTAATCGCCACACATAGTGTCAGGTAATCACCACACATGCAATCTGTCAGGTAATCTCACCTTCTGGCAGGTATGGGATAGGAGACATGATAGGCATACCACCAGGCATGGCAAGCAGTTATATCAACACATGTGTTAGGCAGGTATGGGATAGGAGACATGATAGGCATACCACCAGGCATGGCAAGCAGTTATAACAACACATGTGTTAGGCATTTTCCCAACTACAAGCTACAACTGCTGAGTGCCATGCAGAGAACGGTCGAGAGGTGATACAAAACATCAGTAAACTTAACAGGATTCAGGAAGCTTTAGTTTGTTTGTCTGTTGTTAAACTCGGAAATATTAAAGGTATAGGACAATGGTCAGTAAAAAATTGAGTCAATCCAATGAAGGATATCATGAGCATCAATCTACACAATCGGGATAAGACATGCATCAACCAAATTAACGAGTCTGACCACTGATCCCAGTAGCCACCTCTTACAATGAGCATTGGTTGCTGAAAACCAATTCTAACCTGGATCTTCATGGGGGAGACAAGCATGGGTTGCTGAAAACCAATTCTAACCTGGAATTTCAAGGGGGGAGACAAGAATGGGTTGCTGAAGACCAATTCTAACCTGGATCTAGACCCCACACACCTGTTTGAGTCAACCCCAGAGAACTATCAAAAGTGGCACTCACTCACCTTGCAATCCACAGCGACGTGTCTTTAAATAGCTCCTTCGTGGCTGTATTAGTCAGTCGTGCGGCGGAGGCTGCACAGTAGGCTCCCCTGAATACAACCACTCATGTCACTGACCTGTGCTTATACAGTCAAAAGTCATTTAATCTGTGGTCTAGAGGATAGAGCATCTACCCAGAGAGCGGAAGGTCAGTAGTTCGATCCCAGGCTTCATACCAAAAGATGCTAAAAGATCTGAAGCACGGCAGTAGGGGATGAAACAAGGACTGGTCGGCTTGGAGTCAGAATAATGTGTCTGAGTGGGTATTCATGTTAAAGTGTTGCATGGAATCTCGGTGGACCAGCACTATACGACCAGGACAAGTCTGGACTAGGAAGCACACGCCGAGAGATAGTCAGGGTAACAACAAGTACCATCTCTTAATGTCTCTTGGTATGATGCAACAGGGCGACCTTCGCCCTCATAGACCAATGAGGCAGTCTGATAGACCAATGAGGCAGTCTGCAGTGACATAACTAACAGTTTTAGTCCACTAGTTCTTATAATGATGACATGTAGGAAAACCCTTAAAAAGGGCAAATGTCTACTGGGGCATTAGGACTATAGGACTCTGGCATATATGGGACCTATTCTGATCCATTTATAGTCACAGGGCAATCTATAATGCCGTGAGAATAGAGACTCAATTACCTGATGTCCACCTCTCCACCATCGTGCATCTTGAACGAGCCATCTGGCATCCGCATCCGCATTAAAAATTTGTATAATGTCTCCCTAAAATAGAAAAGTTATTTTAGTGAGATGTACAATATAAAATATGTGACTGTAGTAATTATGAATTTTGTTTATATTTTTCTAAATTTGCAAACAATGTGCAATTATTGTATCTTTACATTTGATAACAAATTGCATTAATACAGTAATAACACAAGGATGAAAAGGTGTTAAAGAGATTTTATGTGTTGAAAAAATCTTGGATGATGATGAGGATGAAGTTTAAGCATTATGGCGAGTCCTGCTGTCAGCATGGTCAGGTCCTATTTTAAAAGAATAGTGATTTAAAAAACCTGCTTGCTGCACTACAATATTTATCTCAAAACTAAGGTAACAATATGATACAAGACACAGACACTGAGAATTTGAAAAAAAATGGGGGTGCACATAATACCTAGGTGACAAACAAAGTGACCTGGCTGAGGGTGCAGTTAACATGTAAGGTTTCTGAAAAAAGGGGGAGCAGATCCTACAATTATTTCAATTTCCTATGGTAAGGAGTTTATTCCACCAATCGGGATTCTGATCCACAAACAGCAGATCCTGGTATGACAAAGCAAGGCAACTCTGGACAGCAAACTGGCGAGCCTTAAGACCCATTGGCTCCCTGTTCCCCCTCCAAAATTTTAAGTAACCATTTGTCGTGTTAATTACCTGTTGATTGCCTTGTAAGCCTCGTCAGTGATTGGTGCAAGGATACAGAGGGCGTTGACAGCGGCGTAGGTGGGAGCCAGGTGAGCGTTCTGTCCCGGACCACCTGCACAACATCCACATACAGTAACTATTGGAAGCTTTTTTAGGAGGAACTTATTTATATTCAATATTATTATTGGGTTGAATATCAAGTAGCTCTAATCACCTCCCTTAATCACACTACCTGTCTCGATTCAAAAGCCAGTTATTGTTTGAACTTTCCTGGAACACAGGTGTCCTTTATGAGTTTCTTTATGAATGTGATGTCATAATGAATAAGATCGCACACAGCAATATTCCAGCTATATGACAGCAGCCTGTAAATAATTGAGTTTAGGCCAAACAGTCCAGTGACACTTGTGAGTAACATCAAACATTATGACATCAGTCTGTAATCATCCTACTTACCTGCATAGCCGCCTGTTGGGGACTGGCACCGCTTCAGGAAGTCCACGACTCTACACAAATATATACACATGTTAATGGGACTCTGTTTACTAGGAAACAGCTTATAGCAATCTGTCGCGTCACATAGGAAACACAATAACTGAAATCCAAAGACTACATATTGTGTACATCCACAAATTTCGTGTCGTGTCACTGCAAACTGTGTGTTTTCAAGATGTCTGACATACACTACTGGAAGTAACCAGATACAAGTTTTCCTCTATCCATTTAAGGAGTGATGTTGTTTGCGCTTCATGGTTGCTCAACGTGAGGCACTGTCTTCATCACGTCAATAAATTCAACTTCAGTCCTAATATTGTCAGAGACATGAATCACACCACAACAATCCATTTAAACACCCAATGTAATTCCTTAAAGAAAACTATATTAACACAGAGAGTTGCTTTTTTGTGATATCATCCATCCCAAAAATTCCATTGGGATTAACGCCCCTTGGCCTCACAAAAGTCATAAAATGGCGGCTTCATTCACTTCCTACTTGATTGCTATGAATGTTGTGTGAACTCTTGGTGTGTTGGAGTCTCACTAAGGTTTGATGAGCTGCTGATGATGGGGATTGCCGCTTGAGGCGGTGCAGTTGGATCTTCCGATGCAATACACGGCAGTGTGGAGCTTAGTGATTTGTTTTGGTAAGTAGAACATTCCTATTTGGGTCCCTCATTTGTAACTTGAATGGACGCTTCATTTCGATGACCTGCCATATATTCATGATCTGTCAGAAGGTAATAGTCATGTGATCATACCGTTCCTGTTTGATGTTATTTTTAGACATCGAGAAATTTCCCTTAAGTAGTTCTGTATCTCTCCGCTCAATTGACAACATAATCACATGACATACTGACGTTCCTCAGGAAGTGAACGACAGTTAGCTTAGTAACAATCATCTAGGCGAGGTCACCCACTACTGTCAATATTGATGTCTAAAAGAAGCTCTTAGACTATATCTTTACAAAAGAAAGTATCTTTAATCCATATTGGCTTTGATTTAATCCTCAGGTTATCAGTTTTGGACAATGTTCAAGTACCAGTTTGGGACAATGTTCAAGTACCAGTTTTGGACAATGTTCAAGTACCAGTTTTGGACAATGTTCAAGTACCAGTTTTGGACAATGTTCAAGTACCAGTTTGGGACAATGTTCAAGTACCAGTTTGGGACAATGTTCAAGTACCAGTTTGGAACAATGTTCAAGTACCAGTTTTGGACAATGTTCAAGTACCAGTTTTGGACAATGTTCAAGTACCAGTTTGGGACAATGTTCAAGTACCAGTTAGTTTTGGACAATGTTCAAGTACCAGTTTTGGACAATGTTCAAGTACCAGTTTGGGACAATGTTCAAGTACCAGTTTGGAACAATGTTCAAGTACCAGTTTTGGACAATGTTCAAGTACCAGTTTTGGACAATGTTCAAGTACCAGTTTGGGACAATGTTCAAGTACCAGTTTTGGACAATGTTCAAGTACCAGTTTGGAACAATGTTCAAGTACCAGTTTGGGACAATGTTCAAGTACCAGTTTTGGACAATGTTCAAGTACCAGTTTGGGACAATGTTCAAGTACCAGTTAGTTTTGGACAATGTTCAAGTACCAGTTTTGGACAATGTTCAAGTACCAGTTTGGGACAATGTTCAAGTACCAGTTTGGAACAATGTTCAAGTACCAGTTTTGGACAATGTTCAAGTACCAGTTTTGGACAATGTTCAAGTACCAGTTTGGGACAATGTTCAAGTACCAGTTTGGAACAATGTTCAAGTACCAGTTTGGGACAACGTTCAAGTACCAGTTTTGGACAAATTTGTCCGACATGCAATGGTAATTTTAAAACCCTAATAAAAGTCCAGCACTCACTGCAAAGCAATATCCTCAGGAACAGGCTCGTTGAGGATTTCTAGACTGTGCAGGATCCAGTAACACAACCATGGCCGACTCGCATCTAAACACTGTTAAACACACACAACATGTCAACATGTCAACACCCTTGGTAATATTTGTGGTTTTGTATATTACATGCAGCACTCCAGCTATATTCCAGGTGTATGGAGGCAGCCTGTAAATAGTCTGGACCAGACAGTCCTGTGATTGATATTGTGATCAACAAGCCACGCCATCAACCAGTCAGCAAGTCTAATGACCCAATCCATTAAGTCACTTCTTACAAACAGCATAGGTTGCTAGGGACCTATTCTAACTCAGACTCCACATGGAGAGATGGTGCTAATAAATAGTGTACGATACATGTAGTGCAAATAGTATGTGTGTTTACTATGTGCCTCATAGACATCTTTCAATTAGTGCCTGGTATGTTTAGGAATATATACTTATCACTTGCTCATACAATGATAAGGCATCTCCTGGTCAATGGACAGCAATAGAGTCACTAATTATATGTAATACCAATCGAATAACTGAATCACACCTCATATGATGATGACAAATTCTTCAAGCCCTTCCACAAAAATACTCTATGGGAGTTCCTCTCCAACTCTGGAATGCTGCAAAACATGGAAAACATCAATAACATTTATGTTGCTGAGAGTTTATTAGTTCCTGTGAATGCAAATATTTTGGCAAGGAAAAATGGAGATCTTTGTTTCAGATTACCGAAATAAGTCAATGCTTGGCAGGTAAGTAGAAAGAAATATCAAGAACTGAAATGTAGTGATAAAAATATTCTGAATTTGTTGATCTCAGTGATACACTGTCACTCTTTCTTTGGGGTTTACTGCAGCTTTGAGCAGTAGTTTCATTATACCACATGTGATAATAGGTTTCTGGCGTGCCTAAAAAACGCAACTCTGCACAGCGAGTAGTATCAATGTTGTGATACAAATTAGACAACTACACGATAGATATCGATACAAACACGGTGTAATAAAAAAAGGAAATATTCATATTGGTATGTTACATTGTGGAATGGAAGTTGCCAGTTTGAAACTAGTGCTGCAATGCTCAAGAAAGCTGCTTTCTTAGTGGCTTATTTTGCCTTCCTGTAAGTCATTTCATTGGTAGCAAGAATATGCTCTACTGTGTATATGCCTCCAGTAATGTGATGGTTGTTAACAAATTCATGTAACAAATTTCACACAAGTATGTGATACTGTGGACACATTCCGTCCTGGAATCCCGACAGATATGAGTGTCTTAGAACATAGAATAGAATCATCTTTAACACTGATTTGCTACCCTGCTCCATCAAGATCAAAACAAACCCTCCATTGGAGGTCATGTCAGGTGACCTTTCTAATCAACTAATCAGCAAGGAGGTTCCTTATTGGAGCTACATACGAGAGAAGCATTAGGAGTAACATATCTGCTTTCTGTATCTCCAAAAAGAATGTTACTGGGCAGTTCCAAATGGAGAGCAATAATTGCTGCATAAATTGTGGATAATTTATACAGTTGTCTCTTTTCACCTACACCAAACAAATAAAACTCCAGTGATGTCCATGCCTGTCAGTTGGGCATCATCTCAAAAAGCCACACCCCCGTTATTTGGATAAGTCAAAGTTCATGCAGGTTTGATAAGAGAGTAATTGAATACAGGTAAAATTCTACTTACTCTGGGCTGATGTCAAGTTTGTTCTTGAAAGCGGTGTATAGGGCAGCAATTGATCTCTCCACTCGCATCTGCAAACATAATCACCATGGTGACCCTCCATGTATTGTTTCTGACAAAATGTTCTACATATGATAAATCATGTGCAGAGTAAATAATGATGAAACTGAAAAATCCTGAATCTGTAACTTCATGATCCCAGCAGAATCACTGATGACAAGAATGTCCCATGTTGACAGTCTGTTTGTCTTGAAATATGGATGCCCATGATGGCTTACAAGGTTTCACTTGAGAGAAAATAGGAACATGATCAAAGCGTGACACCAAAATATGAAATATGAAAAGTGGAACATATGTGTTGAGCCCCACTACTAACTACACATCAATCTCATTAAAATCAGTTCTTAGTTCTCGATATCGCTAAACAAAGCATTCCCATTAAAGTGAGATCTTAGTACTCACTATCTCTAAACAAAGATCTGAGGACATCCCATTACGGGTCACGTCAGAACGACCTTTCATCCAAACAATCAAAGCATCGCTTACCAGATCATGAAAGTGACAGTTGGAAAATGTTTTCTAATCATGCAACCTCGAAAACGTTAACATGGTGTATTCCGAACGACACTTACAGCCTGTACGACTGATTCTGTCAAAATAACGTCTATCTCTTGCTTCCATGGGATAAACATTTGAATGGAGGAGGCATTGCACAGTACGTGGGAAGCACTGCCATACAATCTCAACCATATATTAGACATTCGGGAATGTTCGTTTGTTAAGTTTTCAAAATTTTAATTGAGAACTGTATCAACATGTTTTTCAAGCGTAGTCTGAAATGGAAGTCGCCAGGCTGAAACAAGTGCCGTAAAACTTGAGAAAGCTGCTTTCTAATTGGCTGATGTCAACTTCTTGTTAGTCATTTCAGTGGTTAGTCAAAGTTCACGAAAGGTCGTTCTGACGTGACCCGTAATGGGATGTCCTCAGATCTTTGTTTAGCCGCAGCGAGAGCTTAGATCTTATTTCAATGATCTTATTTCAACTACACATGTACCAAATTTCATTAGATATTGAACAAAAAAGGCCTTTGTCCTGGCGTCAAATAAGTAGGTGTTTCAATATGGCTGCCATGACGGCCATTTTCAAATTTGGATTCAAACTTTTTGGTCATCATTGGTCGGAACAAGCATGTAAAGTTTCAGCTTCATTTGTGTGTGGCTGCTTGTACTAGTCCGTACTAGTGCAAGTTTTATAGCGCCAGGCCACGGAGATACCATGCCACAATTAACATGAATACCCAACTCAGACACAGCAGGGTTTGAAATTATTATAGCGTCATGCCGAGGGCACACCTAAAACTGTAATGGCACGGTGAATTCCTTACCTGCGTGCCCTTATGGCACACTTAATTTATCGATGAAAGTGACTGACCACACCCTATAGACCCAGAACAGCTACAACTGTAACTGATCAGTGTACAGCTACTACCAGTTGTTAAATGTTGAGACTATTATAATTGGTATTGCAGTAGTCAACTAAGATTCAAAGACAACAGGTAACCAGAAATGAGTAACTTGAGTGATGTGTGTTTAAATTTTCTTATTGATCATATTCATTCTAAGTATTATTTGACTTTAATAAACACTATGACAGTCACTTGACTTGTATTTGAATTATGATTAATAATCAAAACAGTTTAGAAGCCAATGTATTTCCTGGCACACCTAAAAATGTGATGGCAAACTTAATTTGGCATAACTGTGCCCATTGGCACACCTAAAATAAACTTAGTTTCGAAACCTGCACAGTATACTGACTCCAAGCCTAACCGTCCTTATTTTGTCCCTTAATGCCGAACACCAGACAGGGTAACAACGAGTACAATCTTATACAGTCTTTTGGTATGACGTGGCCGGGAATCAAAACTCCGACTTTCAGCTCTCCAGGTGAACGCTCTACCACTAGAACACAGAGGCGGTGTTCAGTCAGGCTAACAAAGTAAATAGAAACACTAGAGAATTACATGATTCAGGTATCCGATTGGCAAAGAGTGAGTGAGTTGGGTTTAACGCCGCTTTTAACAGTATTCCAGTTATATCAAGGCGTGTCAGCTTAATGTGGGAGGAAAGCCCGAAGTGATGCAGGGCTCAGACGTTTACCACTTCGGTGAAACCCACGAGCACTGGTATGGTGCTGACAAACCTAGAAACATAATCGGGGCGAACAGGGATTCGAACCCACAATTATAGGTTTCTGGCGTGCCCAAGGGACGCAACTCTGCACAGCGAATCGCTGTGCCTTAGACGACTGGGCCACCCGTGGCACCTGATTGGCAAAGAAGACTGCAATACTGACAGGGCTACATAGAGCATTAGTTAACTGAAGTTTGAAGCAGGTGAAGCGCTAAGTGTAGGCCAGGATCGGGACTTGGCTGACTTTTGGTGCGAAGGAAAGACATCGGGTAGTGTGTCTTGCTTTGTTACACAACTGGTCAGTGAAACATATAGCAGTAAATGCTGCAAGTCCAGCTTCCTCTGATGTTTCAGAAGGGATTTTTCAGTGGTGCCTCAACAAATCAGAAGATCCCCCAGTCAAGACAATCTGATTTCAGATCTATATGTAGTAAAATGGGTCTTACCTTGCAAAGCGCATCAAATTATTTGAGCACCCTGATTAAAAACACAGAAATATTTGGAAAAATGTCTGTCAACAACAGTTAACAATACAAATGCTTTGCAAATTCTGCCATCAACCATCTGCGATGAAACATAATGTGAAACAGCTGGAGCCAAAAGCATAACAGTGAATGGTGCTGGGTCATTCACCAAAGTTGGGACAACCTACCCAAGTGTTTACAGAGAAATGGTACTGCTACAGATTATAATCACCGCCAACACATCCAAAATTAAAAGATATGTGCAAAATGTGAATGAAATTCTCCAAATATTTATTAAATTATAAAACCATGAAATTTGTAACATTTTTGGTTCTGCTAGTTACTATATATTTGATCTTGTCCTTATTTAGCATGTTAATAATGAAAAGCGACAAAAACTATTTCGGTAATCATAAGACATCTCCACTGTACATTGTCCATTGTACAGTTCCGACATGATCTTAGCATGTGTTTATGAATCACTATCAAATAGTGATAACACCAGGTGACCAAGAAAAGATGGAATGACAAAAGAATGCTCTTGTAAACTTCTGATTAGTCACAACATCGTACATGTTGTACAAGGAAGCACTAAAGAACTTTGATGTCTTAGGGTTATATGATAAATATCAAATTTTAAAGTTACAAAATCTTGAAAAAAACTGCTGTCATAATAGCGACAGTAAATCGACGGCTCTATGTCTTATCAATGCTTATCAAATGATGCATGAAATAATTTCCAAGTGTGACATCAGAGGTCCGATTCAATTCTCAAACGAAAACAATAGAGCTCCAAACAGCAAAGCTGACAACATAAGCACTGCACAGAGTAAACTGGCTTCAGTCATTTTTGTATTCAGAGGCAAACTGAAGAGAAATCCTGAGTATTTTTTTAATGGATGAGTTACAAAATACTAATAGCCAGCTTTATTACATTAGAAGCCAGCATTTATCAAAGCCAAGATTAAAATATAAATATGCCTAGCTAGAATTCCTTGCAGAGGCCTAGTCCCTCTGTCACATTGTCACTTCTTACACAGTCCATTCGTGTGTTTTTCATCTGTTTTATTTTGGATGTGTCTACACATTTAGATAAACATAACTTTCATTGAGAAAATATCCTAAAATATGAAAAGCTATTTTGCGTATTTATCCTCCATGTGCTGTCATTGAAGCCCAACAGAGCGATATGGTCACTTTAATGTGCAAAGCTATACTGTCATGCACCTCAATATCGGAGTTGTAATAGTATATATATTTCATTTAGCAAACCAATATGCAAAGCGCACTAAAAAGCATGCATCGGGCCCGTCTGATCTTATTTGAGAATATATGCATTTGAGAGAAAAGTCTGGTCATGTGATAAGATGCAGTGTGGTCACTAGAGCAGAACATTTTGTCCCGTAATAAGACAAGCAGAGCTGTGTAAGCTCAGGGGTTATCAACTACTGCATACTAACACAAAGCTTAAGGATGGTCAAAGTCTTGTCCCTTAAAGCATGGCATGTCTTTTGCTGATGATAAATTGAATTCATCACATTCAGGCAATTTGCAGATTTTATCAAGTTCATTATCTAATTATTATTGGTCAATCAGGGGTGGTATCAGATCATAATTACCACCCCTGATTGAAACAGCTGATATGATGGCTGTATCAATTTATATGTATGGAGAAGTACTTTGTTCTCAGTCATAGGCGGTAGGTATTATTAAATAATTGTATACAATTCTAGATCACAAATGCAGAGTTGCTGTTACTACAATATTAAAGTATTTGTGACAATTCAATTTTGGTCAGAAAACATGATAGAAAATGTGTATTTCAAGTTTTATGGACAACAAGAGTGATTGACATGATTGAGATATGGAGCTTTTGTGTAGTTGAAAGTGACATCATATCTTTTGCAGTGTGATGTCATAATAATATTGTAGGTATTGAACTGACACTAGTGAGGCTTACTTCATTTTCTTTTGTGTTGCCTCCTCCATGATGGATTATAAAGTTGGTGTGCTACACACTTTCAATGTATCATATATCCAAGTAAAGTATAATCATGATAATGATGCGAAAAGAAAATGTTTGATCACTGATGTCGCCATAATTTTTATAAAAGTTTTCATTTGCTGTTTCTATAATTCAGAAAGAAAACTACTCAAAACACCGGATTGAACCCATATGCTGTTTCATTCAATATCTTTGATAACACCAATGAGTTAGAGTTTAGAATGACATAAACCTAAAGCGCTCGGTTCCAAACCGAAATAAAAGGTATCTAATCTATGTGACAAGAAGTCTCACTACTAACAGCATGTGTGTGTCATCACATCTTTGTGTGTACAGTAATCGACTGTTGTATACTGCCATTGCCCTGCAAAGTAAAGTATGTCCATCATGTCCATGAAACATGCTTATCTGTTCGTAATGTCTTATGTAAACCTGCTGATTCTGTCTTTGCCTCAGACATACACAAAGATTAAACAAACTATAGGGAGACTGCCTCGAATTAAAAAACAGTAGGTTTATCTCCAAATTAACAGTGTTAACCTCCACTGGTCTGAGAGCATATAACATGTATGATGTTAATCTCCTACATCACAGACAATCAGCACAGGTAAAACAATGCCATATGTGTATAATTCATGCCAGCAGTTTATATTTTCACCATATATTTCTAGAATATACCTCTAACACGTTCAAGGTAAGTAATATTTGTGAGAATTCCATCAACATGATAAAACGATAAACCATATCAACATTCCATATCTCCAGCTATTCTAGGTTTCAGAAACGTTTGCACAATTTAGAAAAAAGGTTAATATAATTAACAGTGCAAGTCTAGTGGTAACTAAAGACAACGACATAAACATTTGTTCCACTGCAACAATTATCAGCTTTAGGACAATCCATGGCAGAAGTGTGCAATGACCTGGAAGAGTAGCTTGATCAGTTGTGTTGTAAAATATCATAGTGAGTGCTGTGTTAATTTTCTAACCATTATATCGATTACACATGTACCTGTTCGTCAGATGTTTCTGACCATACTTTATCGTCTCCAAATTTTTCATTTTCAAATTTTTCCCAAGTGCATCTTTGACGGAGTTTGCTCTCATCTTCCATGATTTCAGATTCTGTTCGACGGTGTTTGGGAGTACTTGATGAGATATATTATCTTTGAGATACATATTGAATTTAAATACGCATCACAGAAATAATTTTAAATTCTTCATTTCAAAAAAGAAATCAGGGTATTATGCATCTAATCAGCTATAAATTAATCACTGTGATTAATCATTAGCCATCGTTTACGGGCATTGTTTTTTATTATAATAAATACTCCCTAAATCCGGAATGATATTCCAGCCATCAAAACCGTTTTCGGTTCGTTTATGGGATCCATGATCCAATCAATGGCGAGAATTCCGAAACCGGAATGAACATATTTACCAATACAGTACAGAACAAGCTCCTCGCAGTGATAGCCCATTCGCGGAGCTCTCTATACTAAAAGCGGGTGGGTAAACTGGTTCCACTGTGTTTACGCGCCGCAAGCTTAGCTCTTTTGACCTACTAGTTTAGGTATAAAGGAGCCCAGTCAATCTGGAGGGTAATGAAGGTGTCACGCACTGTGAAGGAGCTTGCAGTGAATACTCAAGATAGGGTAACTCACAGTAGCGTTATACTTGTCACTCTTCAATTTTTGGTCGTCCGACTTTTTCATGCGTTCAGAGGCAAAAGAAAGTTGTAAGTGTGTATCTGTAGAAACCTTAAATCTGTATATGAACCTCTCTTACATTTTAGCAGCAAAATGAGGCCCTATTACTTCTCTCCACGAAAAGACGATATGATAACGGTCACTTTAGTTTTTGGCTTCTGGAAATGTCAATTATTTTAGTTACCGAAAACTTTGAAATATTCTTTTGAACATTATGATCGATATGTTCATATGAGTGACAACTAGCCTGTTATGCATTCTTACACTTGCAAGATGCGGACGTCCGGGAAGTTAGTTATCGTAAAAGAATTTTTAAGTGAAAGAAATAGGCTATATGAGCACACCGACAACACTCTCACGTGGTAATTTGCTCCTAGCATAAACATTTGATCATAAATGCATATCTGACACATATATGGTATCTGAACTTTTTGTGAAATGATACAATGGGAAATATGGTGAATGTGTTGTTCTTTTCAACTTGTATTGAAAGCCTATTTGACTCGGAAAAGTATACAAGATATGTAGTCATACATACATTATATATATATATATACATACTGTAAATCGTGAAATTAATACGTCTCTAAAAGAATGTGAACGCTGGCCCCTTGCGACTCAATATGAATGCGACACCCCCCTCATCTCAAGCATCAGTGGATATGTTATCTAAAGAAAATGTCTTCTGTCAGGTTTATAGGAGAATCCTCACCTTAATCCAACCTTACATTAACCCAATCACACACCAAATAGGCCCCCGCTTATTAGCACTGAGTAGTGTACTTCCACTAAAACAATGCATGCGCGCTGGCTCGTGTAGGCCTTTGACGCAGTGGCAAAGAACAAAGACACTGTGTTGTGTGGGTGCATGGCGGTGATCAGTGATGACATAAGTGAGTAGAACTCATGTTGTGACCCCAGCAGTGACAATCCACAGGATGTGATTTGTGTTTGAATGACATTGTTTATATACTTGTTACAAGTGCTGCTCAATAAACAGTGATGTGGAAAACATAGTTGTTTGTTTTCAGCGTATGTCCAAGTTGGTATTTCTGCTATCCAAAATGTCTTATTGTTGATATAAATGCGATGTTTAATAATGCAAGCCAAGACCACTCACATTTTTCACATTTAATTCACGCCCATGTTAATTTCAAGATTTACAGTATATATGCATAAGCCATACATACATACATACATACATACATACATACATACATACATACATACATACATACATACATAAACAAAAAAAACCAGAGCAGAATAATATCATGTACCGTATTCCACGTAATAAGTGCCCCGCTCTAATAAGCACCCACGCGAGATTTGCTAATATATTGGCTAGTTAACAATCCCAAATAGCACCCCTTCCGACCCCAATTCGCATATAATACGCACTTGTGTGTTATATGCACCCTTTATTATTGGTAATTAAATTTTGGAAAAATATATTTTTTGAATATAAACATTTCAGGCTGTCAGTATAAACCATGCAATTTATCTTTCAACTCTGTATTTTTTTCACCAAAATAATATTCTAATAAGAGCCCCCTATTTCTAGTTTTGAGAGCACCCTGGGCACTTATTACGTAGAATACGGTAATTATTTTGTTATAGGGTGACATTCATTCTACCAAGTCACCAACCCTGATCAACTGATTAAGAATAAAGAATTAGCAGAAGTAGTGAAATTATTGTGATAATGCTGATCACGAATGAGTTTCAAATTTAATTTTCAGGAACGATGCATTACATCCTCTTGTGCACATATCAGGATAAATCCAAAAAATCCAAAACACTTGACGTTTTTTAAATGGAAAGTCTCCCCAATGAAGTTCTTGCCCAAATATTAGTTCAAGTGTCTGGCGCTGATTTAATCAGAAGCTGTATCCTGGTGTGTCATAAATGGAGAGATGTCATCAACAGCACTCATCTGTGGCAAATCAAGTGTGAGAAGACAAGAAAATTCCTGCCAAACATCACTCCTCCACCACACGATGGCAACTACATGAAACTTTATTTCTTCAATCCATATGGGAGAAATTTGTTGAAAAACTCATGTGCCAAAGGTATGACAAGTTGTTTAATACAGGACGGTGTGACGACTTGGGTTTTTGTAAGTTGGTGACTGATCAGGCAGATAGTTAGATTCTGTAATCATCATATGGTAACTAGTAATGACAAATGGAATTACAGTTCAGTGTTGGATGTGTTTCCTTCTATGTGTGAAACCTTCAGGTGTTTTATTCATGAAAATATCTTGATTAAGTCAGCATTCCTATTTACTGGTAATTACCAGGTTTTTACAATAAAATTAGGCTTGGACCGGTAATTCATGTGACTGCCAGTCCCTGTGGACTGGCAAATAAAGTACCTTATAAATCTTTGTTGTTGAACAAAACATCGGTGATATTCATATAAGTACATTTTTCTAACAAAGTCAGCTTGTCTGTTACCATCAGGGTTTCCCCATGTCTATTTCTAGATAAATATCCATGTGTAGCGACATTGTCTCGAAAAATATATAAAAAGAACAGAAAATTGTGACTGAAGTTTTGTGAATGACATATAGATCTAACTAAGTTACTTCAGAGATGACATCTGTGCACTGAACATGAAGTTGAAAGAATGAAAACCAAATAATTTCCGTACGTTTTTTTATTTGTTGAAAGTTGGGACTGGAAAAAATTAGGGAAGACTGGTCATTTTTAGAGATGCCAATCCACAAAGCAGTTTCAAAAGCCAGCGGGAACACTGTAAGTTAGGGATTTAACAACATCTGCTTGGGGGCTGATAATTGGCCCCAAGTCCGACGCAAATATCAGGACAAATTCTCAAATTGGAATTACAAATGTTTCAATTTATGTTAGCAATAACTAATGGTATGGCTTTGTAGAAATTTAGTTATGTTTTGATTTTCATATTTACCCGGTACAGTTTCTTTAAAACCTTGGGTTGATGTAGTATTTTGTGTTGGGGAAATCTGTGTGAAAAAATAATGTAAGGAAAGAAACATGGAGTTAGAAGTGTCAGAGACAAGTCAATGAGTTACATTCTCTCCATGAGGGTCCACTTGGTATGGTTTTGCGTAAATATTCTGACCTGGATATAAGAAAGGTAAGGGTTCCAAGTTATAAATTTCCTTCAGCTTTTATTCAATTTCTGATCATCATGGAAGGGTTTGTGGCTGGGCCAGAGATGTTCTGTTAACTAATCATACATGTACAAAAACATTCACCATGTTCACACATTTGTCCATTTATTGCAGATACTCAAATAGTTTTTCATGTCCTCTCCCCTGGTTAATAACTGGTTAATTTCTCCCTTAATTTCAACCGTTTGATAAATGGTTACAAGTTGATATGCCTGGTCTCATTTAGATTTATTTTACCCAGCTGGTTGCATTAAATGGAGGATAAAGGAGGATGGTGGCAATGGATTCGGCGTGGAGGATGTTCCTGTTGATGTGAAACCACTTTCAGATTTTGTGCCCATGGAAGGTGAGTTCAGTAGTAACTTCTACACATTCTACACTGAGCAATAGGACTGCCCAGTATTACCGGTATACTGCAATACGTTTTTCAAACGAGACATATTGCCATATTTTTTGTGTTCCTGTTTATTGGGTAAAACAAAATAAGACACGTTTTGTTATTATTTGTACTGTTTAACCTAACATCTATACATAAATTAGTTCACAAATGATATGTCCCTTCGATATTGATTGATAAAATGGCGGAAGTGATTTTGTTCCCACACATTGTTATCTCCTCTGTGTTTATGGCTACAAAATGGTGGTGACTGACCATGCTGAGTAATGTCTACTCTAGTATGTCCAAGTTGGACCTGCATGGGCAGTTTGGCCATTACACAGCCATTTGTGTTCAAAATGAGATGCAATTGGGTATTCATGTAGTTATTTGTGGCCCACAGTACATTTGACCATGCTCGTAATTTCTCTCTTTGTACTGCAAACATCCTCACCTGCGAAACCCCTGGACCAGCTATTTCTCACCCGTGATGTAGCCCCACTTTGTTGAGCTGATTTTCAATATGGGTGCCACAGCAGCTATATTGAGAAAATCTGTTTTTGGTCATAACTTTTTATACAAAATATAAAGAAATTTAGTGTTTGTTTTGTTAGGTGTGGGATTCTGTGCATATGTTCTGGGGTTTGTTTTCCGATATTGTTTTACCTTGTTTTGAGCATGCTCCTCAGTTATGTCAAAAGGCATATTGGTTTTGTAAACTTGTTGTGCATTGTAATTGCTAGACTGATGCATGTTTCTCCTTGTGATGCCATTATGTTTTGTTCAAATAATTTGATTCTAGTGTCAGTGTTTAGTCCTCATTGTTTGACATTTTAGACTGTGGAACCCATGCTTGCTGTAAAACGCGACTATGCTTGTCATAAAAGGCGACTAATGGGATCAGGTGGTCAGACTCGCTGACTTGGTTGATGCATGTCATTGATCCCAATTGTGTGGATCATTGCTCATGATATCAATCACTGGATTGTCTGGTCCAGACACGATTATTTACAGACCGCCGTCATATAACTGTAATATTGCTGAGTGCGGCGTTAAACAATATACCAAACAAAAAAAACATATCCAGGTGAAACCCAGTGCCTTGGCGCTATGTTTTGTTTCATATTTGACAATTTGGAATGATTTTATTTACATGTGACATCCTCTACTGTTAATAGTATCACACTACACTTTGCTCTGTAACTCCTGTTCCAGAGCCTGGTGTGAAGGTGTGGACCACTTCATACTACTGGTGTGTCAAGTCTCAGGAGGTTGATCTGAAAGCTGAGGGTGTGGAGGAGTGGGTCATGGATCATGTCAAGCCACATATACAGGTGTCTGACTGGTAAGTGATGACAGCTGAGGGTGTGGAGGAGTGGGTCATGGATCATGTCAAGCCACATATACAGGTGTCCGACTGGTAAGTGATGATAGTTGAGGGTGTGGAGGAGTGGGTCATGGATCATGTCAAGCCACATATACAGGTGTCCGACTGGTAAGTGATGATAGTTGAGGGTGTGGAGGAGTGGGTCATGGATCATGTCAAGCCACATATACAGGTGTCTGACTGGTAAGTGATGATAGTTGAGGGTGTGGAGGAGTGGGTCATGGATCATGTCAAGCCACATATACAGGTGTCTGACTGGTAAGTGATGATAGTTGAGGGTGTGGAGGAGTGGGTCATGGATCATGTCAAGCCACATATACAGGTGTCTGACTGGTAAGTGATGATAGTTGAGGGTGTGGAGGAGTGGGTCATGGATCATGTCAAGCCACATATACAGGTGTCCGACTGGTAAGTGATGATAGTTGAGGGTGTGGAGGAGTGGGTCATGGATCATGTCAAGCCACATATACAGGTGTCCGACTGGTAAGTGATGATAGTTGAGGGTGTGGAGGAGTGGGTCATGGATCATGTCAAGCCACATATACAGGTGTCCGACTGGTAAGTGATGATAGTTGAGGGTGTGGAGGAGTGGGTCATGGATCATGTCAAGCCACATATACAGGTGTCTGACTGGTAAGTGATGACAGGTGAGGGTGATACAATAGAATAGAATATAATGTTTAACATGAAATAAATTGGTACAGACTTGCTGACTCGTCTTAAGTTCTATATCTGCCTGTGTTTCAGGTATGCGGCTCGTCATGATAGCGGGTGTGCCTATGAAATGACCGTCCGGTTATTGGATTGGATGGGACACCAGATTGACAGCCATGTGTTCCTCAAACAGTTTCGACAGGGGGAGGGAGGGGACTGGCATCAGGTGAGTTACCCATGTACTCTACAGCCATGTGTCCCTGTGCTCATGGGTAGTGGAATAGTGTAGGTATATCAACTACATTGTATTTGAAGTGCCTTTTGCAGGCAAACCGGGACTTTTTTGGTTCAAAATTAGGATTCCATTTTTTCTTCAATAAGATGTTTTCAGAGTTATTATACCAGTCCATTTAATGCAATAATTTAGAACTAAATATGAAAGTAAGTTTGTATTCATTGGTCCTGTTATGGAATACAAATAGCCTTGACAAAAATAGATCATATAATTGTATGAGTGGTATGGAACTGTGATAGAAGTGTAAGAATCCACATCAAAATGTTGCTGCAACTGTAATAAATAAGTTTATTATCAATACAGTTTTGTTATTAGTTACATATTGAGCATCTAAATGCCTCAAAGATTTGTAGTTCCTATTTGGGAATATTTCTGACATTTTCCAAATATTAACAAATATTTGAAAACACCATTTTAGATTCCTGTATGTTTATTCTTGTGTTCTAGGCTTCCAACACTTTCAAGAACTACTCATGTGATAACCTCTGTGTATGCTCGTTCTTTTGTTCTAGGCTTCACACACTTTCAAGAACCACTCGTGTGATATCCTCTGTATGCTTGTTCTTGTGTTCTAGGCGTCCCACACTTTCAAGGACTACTTGCCTGGCGTGCGCTATGTTGACTTCCGTCATGGAGGCAAGGACATGGAGTTCCTGCCAGGACATTACGGAGTCAAATTCACCCTGTCGTCCGTCCGATTGAAGTTCACACAAAGCCACACGACAAGCCTTCCAGATAACCAAAGAAGATCTAAACTCTCTGAGGATCAATGATGGCCAATTTTCCCCAATGTTTCTAGTGTTTACATAGCAACCTGAGGTTCATGACTTAACTTCAGTTGCACACTAGAATAACTGTATTGCACTTATCAAATTTCTCTTAAGTCCAACTGTATCGTGACCTTGAGTGGTTGAATTGAATTGTGTTTGAAACTTTGAATAGGTTGGTCATTGAAGGTTGGAATATGGTATTCAGAACCTTGTGAATTGGACATCAGTGCCGTAGGGAATCAGATGGTCACGTTGGAAAGCCTGAATAAAACTATTCTGTTTCACTGTTGCTCAGGGATATACTGTAAATCTTGAAATTAACGCGAGCATGAAATTAATGCGAAAAATGTGAGTGGTCTATGTTCAAATTAATTAAGCTTTGCATTCATGTCTTCAAAATGACTATCACCAATAAGACTGCACACTTTGGATAGCTGAAATACCAACTTGAAAACAAACACAAACATGGTTTATTGAGCAGCAGTTGTAACAAGCATATAACGTCATTTAAAAAATAGGAATTACACAATAGGCATCCGGTGAGTTCTACCCACTCAAGTCAAATTTGGCATCATTGAACACTCCAACAGTCCAGAGAGACGCTACCCATGCAACCCTTCGTCAAAGACCGACATGACCCAACGCGCACTTGCTTCATCACACTCCTCAGATCTACAGCCTTTGTCTGGTAATCTGCCTTCAAGTTTGTTGACACCTCCGCATACCAGTCAGTGAACTGTTGTTGGTTTGATTATTTTATTGCCTTTGAACTTCCTTAATGCCAGTCAACAGAATAAACATGTAAACTGTGTGTTGTTTTCAGGAAAACACTTGTTTATTGTTTTTATGGAAGTGCTCTACTCAGCACCAATAAGCAGTGCCATTTGCTGTTGGATTGGATTAAGGTAAGGATATGTATCATTCCACTGGGGGTGGGGGGAGTCGCATTGATATTGAGTCACATTATTTGCTAGGGGTCAGCAGTCGTATTAATTTGGAGACACATTAATTTCAAGATTTATCCCCAATTTCTGAAAGAGAACAGTTGCTCGACCGTTGATCAACATTCCTTGGAAGCTGTTTGCCCTGTGGGGATTCTATATCAGGTTATATGTACCCAGCAAACTACGCTGGTCGTAAGAGAGAGGCAACCAGATGGATAGAGTGGTCCTGCTCGGTGACTTGGTTGACTGTGTGTCATCGTACCCTGATGGCTTGGAAGCTGTTTGCCCTGTGGGGATTCTATATCAGGTTATATGTACCCAGCAAACTACGCTGGTCGTGTAGAGAGGCAACCAGATGGATGGAGTGGTCCTGCTCGGTGACTTGGTTGACTGTGTGTCATCGTACCCTGATGGCTTGGATTGCTGTTCACATTATTTACAGACCACCGTCATCTAGCTGGAATGTTGTGAGTGTGGCATACAACAACCGACTAAACATTCAATCAGTCAATCAATCCTATTGTTCACCGTCTCATCTCACGGTTTGTGTAGATTTGTGTGTGTCATTGGGCTCACCCCCTTCTCTGTCCAAGGTGATGCTTGTCGGACATTCCTCCCTCTCCAGTCCACACAAGACAGTGATGTGACTTAACCAGAGATATGTTTTGGTGTAAATAGTCATGACACCCTCTGTAAAGCTTGACACCATCTTGCCCTCCAGTACATTTCTATCACCCCATTTTGAAAAACGTGGGGATGGAGATATTAGCGATCAGCATGTCCATCTGTCCAGAGCAAAACTCCAAAACCGTTAAATATTTCTTGTTGAAACTTGCAACATAGATCAGTCTCGTAGTGAACTGGTGCTTTTTGATGATTTGAGATTTATTCATTTGGTTTTCATGGCGACAAGGTGGACTTAAACTGAAAATGAGGAAAGTGCTCGATTTCGTAGCAGAACGCCAAAACTGTTGACTATTTCTAGATGAAACTTACCATACTGATCAGTCTAGTGGTGAACTGGTGCCTTTTGATGATTTAGGAGTTTGAAAAATACTGAACAGCATTATTTTTCCTTCACTGAACTGAAGGAATCCAATGGCAATAAATGAAAAATGGGGTTTAAGTAGCCAAACTCCATTTCTGAGACCGGGGCATGTCATCTCCTGACGACTCTTGTTAGCATGAGGCAAACTTGGGTCTCTTTTCTGCTGACCACACATCAATTTCTGGCGGACATAGCCTTTGATCCAACTGCTGCCTCAAACCTTATGCCTCAAAGTGAGATTGACCGATCAGAGAGCAGATCTACTGACCCCACATGAGCCCATATACACTAAAAGTTTATTACCAACCACAAGTGAACAGACCTCTTCCATGGACTGGTGGATAGAGTGTCCGGCCAAAAAGCGGAAGGTTGTAGGTTCAATCCCTGGTTTCGTCATACCAAAAAATATTAAAGATGGTTCTTGTTCTTACCCTGCTTGGCATCAAGGGATTAAAAGAAGGACTGGTCAGCTCGGAGTATGTCTGAATGGGGTATTCCATGTTAAACTGAGGTATTCTATCTCTGTGAGCGAGCATAAGTTTATTTTCACCCATGTCGGACTTATCTGGACATCAAAAACCTTGAAAATAAATTGTATGTAGAGAAAAACACAAGAAATGTCCCTGACCCATATCAGAATACATACATTGTACAGATATCAATACCTAGTTATATATATTCATTAAAATGCTTATATTCATGACTGAATCAATATATGAAACTGATTAGTTTTAACAATCACCTGGAGGCTGCTAAGCCAGAGATCCGCACCCAAGGGATTCAGTAAGTAACGATTGTCTACCGAAGTATGACGTCAATCAGTTTAAACTGTGCTAACATTGAACAACCAAAGGTAAAGGAGTTGACCAGAGTCGCCCCGTATCTTGAAATTGGAACGCGAGGACTGGCATTCCGGTACGCAGTTGAGTGAGAGGGAAGGGATTCAAGGAGAGTTCCCCGTGGGAAATCCGGGTTAGAATAGGTCCCCAGCAACCTAAGAGGACTGGACTCGTGACTTGGTGTGATGCCATCATATCCAAATTGTTATCGCCAAAAATAAATTTTTCCCCGAATAATTATGCTCATTGTCAGAAGAAAAAAATTGTCAGTCACAACAATTTCAAGGTTTTAATTAGGCAATATCTCGCCCCCACCCCCCCCCCCCCCCCCCCCACCCGAACATCAAATGATCGGTTCCCAAGGAGTCGCGTCCCATGAACACGCAAGAAACCTATGGGTTCGAATCCCGGTTCTCCCGGATTATGTTTCTCCGACTGTTCGTTCGTGGGTGAACGTCTTGAGACCTGCATCACTTTAAGCTTTCATTCCACATTAGTTGACACAAATCCAACTCGATCACTCACCTTTCAGCATGACAAAGCTGGGTCGCATGCAACAAGTAGGGCAGCTGCATTTCTTATGGAACTGAAACGAATAAGTTCTACCGTGGCTCGCTGAATCGCAAGGTTTGAAACCGATAGATCACCTATGGGGGGTGAGGTGAATCGCCGTGTACGAGAGCGTGACACTGAACTGCAGACACTGCAAGTTTGTTTACGCCGCACTCGGCTATATGGCGGCGGTAGACACTGCAACTGATTGCACATGCACCCCGAGACAAGAGGGCTGACATTGCCATGGCAGATCACGCCAATAGTGAACACGAGATATCGAATGCTAAGAGGTGGAATCTTATTGGTCGATAGGAGGGACTGCGATCGAGCCCAGAACTTCCAGCCTTCTTCGAGAAGATGCTTTACCAGGACTTCGAAAAACTAATTATTAACCATCTCAGTTCTTAATGCATCTTAATTTCTTTCCTATAACTGCTTCTAAAGAAGCCGCTGCGCGTCCTGATGCACTCATACAAATTAAATCTATTCAATCATTGTAATTCATTTTTTCTTCATTTTTACGAAAGGTTTAATAAAAGAAAACAATATTTTGTTCCTTTTAAATTTCTTCAAAAGTTTAATATTTTGTAAAAAGGGTATGGTCATAATCCATTGCATTATATCTCCAGTCTACAATAAAAATATTAAAAATGTTGCGGGATATCGGTGACTATCACGGTTGTATTTAGACAGGGCAGGATCGATGTTCAGTTGTCACCTGGATTTTGACAAAATAGCCCAGTAAATACGCGCACGTAAAAGTAATTGTATCGTCCTCACGTTTAAGTTGCTATATAAAGAATCACGGGAATCTAAAGCATGAATTTAGTTGTTAATCTGGCAACAGATTTCTATGCTTGCGACCGACACTGAGACTAGCTTTGTTCCGTGGCTCCACTGAAGGAAAGATACCTCATTTCGGTTATTGTAACTAAGACCCCGACAAGCCCTGTTGTGAACTTTATTAATGCACTATTGTGTTCCCCATAAAATATCACATAGGCTGTACAAGTTAATTAAGCTATAATCCTACTTTCTGAATACACACTAAGCCAATCCACCAACACCACAAGACTTGATCACGTAACCAAACGGCAAAAATCTTGCACAGTTCACTGTAACGGATGTGACGTCAGACTGTTCTATGACGTCACCCTTCTGTTCCCGTAGCGCTCACTTCAGTGATGACACAAGTACCTGAAGGGCGCGGACGTGGCGTGTCTTCCATAGTGATCACACTCAACTGCAGAGGTAGGTAAGCCATGAAACGATTACTAGACAACGCCGTCAAACCCAACTTCCCCACCTTGTCCCTTGGTACCATAGGACGGTGTACATAATATAGTCGACCCGTGAAGATCCGGGGTAGCATAGGTCTTCAGCAACCCATGCTAGCCGTAAAAGGAGACTATGCTTGTGAGAGGCGACATACGGGATCGGGTTGTCAGGCTCGCTGACTTGGTTGATGCATGTCATCGTATCCCAATTTCGTGGATTGATGCTCATGATGTAAATTACTGGATAGTCTGGTCCAGACTCGATTATTTACAGACCGCCGTCATATAGCTGGAATATTGCTGAGTGAACAAACAAACATAATATAGTCGTATCTGACGTTGGGTTTACAAAGCACATTTATTATACCAGTTAACGATGTACTGTAGAACATATTGAATCGGCAGTAGTCCTGTTCTTATAGTATAACTCTTTACAATTACATCCCTCAACAAAACCACTGTTTATTGTGGGGGAATTGCACAAAGGGATAGGACTACATACATAACATTCTTGATAATGTGGGAAACCACATGCACTTTCATGGGCATTGCATTTCATTGTTGTCGGGCGGTGGGGTAGCCCAGTGGTTACAGCGTCCGCTTGTCATGCCTAAGGCCCGGGTTACACTCTCCACATGGATACATTGTGTGAAGCTCATTTCTGGTGTCCCCAGCCGTGATATTGCTGGAATATTGCTAAAAGCGGCGTTAAACCAAAGTCACCCACTCATCGTTGTCAACTGCATCATATAAGTTACAAACAAATAAACATAATTGTGTTTATATGTTTTGTATATAAACCCGCTTATATGCCTTTGTCTGAAAGATCAACAAACCTAAATGAAGTTAGTTGGATACAGTGAGTTTTGTTTTAACTTGGAAAACTAGCGAAAAAGCTCTCCACGCAGATAATCAGCTACTCCACATCAAAGGAAATCACGTGGAGTATTCAGATCCCTTCTGCTGGTGACCTGGTGTCTTCTATCTCAGTCTCGTTATATACACCCGTCCTACTGGATACCGGGTATCACCTATCACTGTCTCGTTATATACCCGCGTCCTACTGGATACCGGGTATCACCTATCACTGTCTCGTTATATACACGCGTCCTACTGGATACCAGGTATCACCTATCACTGTCTCGTTATATACACCCGTCCTACTGGATACCGGGTATCACCTATCACTGTCACTGATTCCGGGTTGTGAACGTTTCCGTCAGCCTATTTGTGAATTAGTCTAGTTAAAACATCTTTGATATCATGCATGTCAAACAAGTTTTAACTAGACTAATTCACAAATATCTTTGATATCACGCATGTCAAACAACGTAAAAGGCGACTAACGGGATCGGGTGGTCAGTCTCGCTGACTTGGTTGATACATGTCATCGATCCCAATTGCGTGGATCGATGCTCATGATGTCGATCACTGGATTGTCTGGTCCAGACTCAATTATTTTACAGACCGCCGTCATATAGCTGGAATATTGCTGAGTGCGGCGTTAAACATCAAACAAACGAAAACAAAGCATGTCAAACAAGCTATTTATTCCGCCTGTTAGATGCGTTCATGTAAAACAATGATTTCGGGTTTCAGAATCACAGTTGCCCACAGTGACCATGGGACGTATGTCCAGATGGGCTCAATCCGCTATACAGGTATTGTGTTCACAATTTCCTTGTAGTATTCACACAATATTTTTTTGATATGTGTAACTATAGAAGCACGTGTTATACTGCTCAAACACAACGTGTTATACTGTTCAAACACAACGATTATTACACAGCAATCAATTATTGACGGTGTCCACTTCACCACCAGGTGTTGAGAGCGTGTGTCGGGCGAGAATCAGCTCAGTGGCATCTCCAGAAGGATAATGCATCGAAGAAGAAGAGGATTTGTCGGCTGTGGCTGTTTAGAATAAGGGGGAAAGACAGAGGTAGCCCACGTCCTGTTACTTGCTCAACAGCAACGTCAGCAACAACAGCAAAAAAACCAACAGCTGCTTCAGGACATTATAGTGAGTTGATTACAGCGCTACTGACTAAAACAAATCCGCAGGGAATTCAGAATGAACGGCTTAGTTAATTGGCAATATAAATCCTGACCCCAAGCAGATGAACGTTGAGACCAAATGTCGAAAGAGTGAATGAGTTGTATTTCAGTTATATCACGGCGTGTTAGCTTGATGTGGGAGAAAAGCCTGAATTGATGCAGGCACGTTTACAAGCAGGGGTATGGTGTTGACAAAACCTAGAAACATAATCGGAGCGAACCGGGATTTGAACTTCATATCATAGGCCAAACGCCGAAAAAGAATATTTTTCTCGGTAACCACTGCCGTCTGTGTCCTGAGTACATGTACATTCATTTGAAGAGAAACTATGATCCCCGAGTTATATGTTATTAGCCCCCGAAACGAAGTGGTGCTGGGGATATTGGAACGGAGTTTGTTCGTCCGTCTTTCCGTCCGTCCGGTTCTCAAAGGGGACAAATTTTCCAAAAAACCAGAAAAGTCAGAGAAATCAAATTTTGACCACTGGTGTTACTGGTCGTAATCTCAAATGAGTTCGAAAATTGATGTACATTCAATTTTTACAAAGCTATGGTCCTTGCTCCGTGATTTTCAACTTGCACACTACTGAAATGAAGTTTCGAAAATTGGTCCCGTCAATTATTTGTTTACAGAGTTATGGCCCTTGATACATGTTATTTTACATTGAGCATATTGTGTGCAATGGGGACAAGCTTCCCCAGAAGCTTCTAAAGCTACATGAAAGAAAGTTTGCATGCTTATCTAAGAGATACATGTACTTTCTAAGAGATAAGACTGCTTTCAAAAATTGGCCCCGTCAATCAGTTGTTTACAGTGTTACGGCCTTCGATCCATGTTATTTGTGCAATGGGGGCAAGTTTTCTCAGAAACAACTAAAGTTAGCTTACCTAAGAGATACTTATCAAGACTGAGTTATTTTTGCCAGAGAAAGGGTCTTTTGTGTGTATTAATTTCACATTTAATCATTTTTTTCTGATGACAAAAAGCGTCCCAAGTGCCTATCTCTTCTTCAGGCCTTATGGGGCTCTTTTTTTTTATAGTTTATGTTCACTACCATATGAACCAACAAACTTCTAATGTGCCTCATTGCGGGGGATTCTTCCATGAATGCCATTATTACTCGATTCCGATTGGTCAATCAGAGGTTATCAAATCACAATTAACCCCTTCTGAAACTCCCGTTTTGACGACCGAATCACCAAGGAAGCTAATATTTATAGAATAGTACTCCTTTTTCAGTCGTTGTGGGTAGGCTATTGTAAATAATTATATGTACAATTATAGATTGAAAGTTCGAGATTTTATATGAAATTTATATGAAGTTATTATCGACCTACACGGGCACCCCCAAACCATGGGCACTTACCCGGACCCTCACCACCATCCCCACCCTCGCCTCTCCATCATCGTAATAATGATTAAACGATGTTCGACAGGCACAAATGTTACTGGTGCGCATAAAGAGGAGACTGTCCACGGAAATACGTCCATGGAGAAGAACAAGACACATTTGTGGGCAAAAACGCGCGAAAGGAAGACGTCGGCGCAGGACACAAACACGGTACCTCTACCAGTATTCGGGCCCCTGGAGAAATATCCACCAGTAATCATATCAGGAACTCGGCAAGTTGAGAAGGTCCCCTTATTCAGGTACAAGGAAAAGGCGTATCGAAAACAGCCAGCAACCAGGATGAAGAAAAGATCGCCACATCAGCCAGCAACCAGGTTTGTAATGGGAAAGGTGATCCAGGTTTCAGGAGACAGACAGACGCAGAAAAGGGCTTGGGGAAGTCCAGTTGATATGCGAGTAGCCAAACTAAAGAATAGAAATACGCTACATCACGTATCTAGACATCTCATCCCAACGGTAGTGCATGAGACACCAGTTGATAAATCACTACGGTCAGTCCTCAAACGGCTGGACGCTGACGTCCCAGGAAGTTCCAAAACGAAAAAGGTGACATTCGGAGAGAAGGTAAGGGTTATCAGGGTTAACTCCGATGTTCCTGTATTGAAAGCTGGTACTGCTTCCATTGGCCTCAAGGCAACGAGTGCACCCGTGTCCGTCGAGACAATTCCTACGGAAGACATACCTCCCCGACATGCTCCTCCTTCACCTGTCGCTCGTCCAAGTGGGGCAGTAGATACTGCACAGCCGAGATTAAAGGAAGTCGGATCTTCTGAAGATAACTCCACATCTTCTGAAGGTTCTGTCAAAGACTAACATGACCAACCCCCGCGTTGAGGATAGTCTGGAGCACTGGTTCCAAGTCCCTACTTCACAAAGACTTCACACAACACTGACAAATAGTCCACCCCAACAGGTGCATCATATGGACACCTCATGGATGCGTCTAGTGGACACCTGCATTATGAGATGACCAACACTGATGATGGTGTCAACTAAAAGCTCCCCTTCCACCCGGATTGTCCAGGCGTACCTCTTCTGCTTTCAACTAAGGCAAAAGAACGTCCACATCATCAGCAGCAGCTCCAGGATGAATCGACAAGGAAGACCGCATACCCGTGTTTAAACAATATGTGTACCCAGAAATCTGTGCGTAAAAGAATGTAGTGTGAAATTAACCAACAATCAACAATTGTATTACACAATTAATTATATTTACAAATCAATACACATTACTGTACATCAATTACAATGGCAGTACACAATGAAGTGGTAGTGCAATATTCAACGGCAGTATTATATGCGAGAGCAGTGGAAATAACAATGACAAGAATAATAATCACCACGCTGCAACTGGGCCGAGATAGGCCTAGGCTGAACATCAGGGCGAAAAGCGATCTTCACACGAAGCTGGTCTTGATGTAATGTCGGATGAAATGTGAGATGAGACAGGCACGCGCCGTTCCACTTACATAGTCTAACGAGCTTCCAACACACAGCGCTTGACCAGCCCAGTGTCCCTAGAACATCACAGAATATTCCACATGTTTCTATAACGCTTGACATTCAGTCATGCTATTCCGGAAGTTAACAGCATCGAGCATCGAAATATAATAACTTCCTCACCACTGCTTACATTACATAGTACTACATTCTTGACAACAAGTCATTGTCCAAATACAATTCAATGACCTTGTACAAAGGAAACAATGTAATACAGTTACAATCATTGTTCAACAATTAATTACACTGCCATATAACACAAGGAAGAACATGCACTAGCGAGCTCAGTCCTCCTCACCAGCCTGTCCCTGACATTGCTCGAAAGTTTGCTTGCGAAGATATTGTGACAAATTGCTCTTCTGGTGTGAATTTGGACCAGAGCAATTTCACTTCTCAAACTAATTTTTCGTTTTCATTTGATACACAAGATAACACAAGATAACACAAGATTAAAATACACGCCTTGCCTTCCTTTTGAACTTCCATGACCATCAATTGCACGTCATTCGAGGTTATATTTAGTATGTGAGTTAAACTAAATTTA
Source organism: Haliotis cracherodii (assembly GCF_022045235.1). NCBI lineage: Eukaryota > Metazoa > Mollusca > Gastropoda > Lepetellida > Haliotidae > Haliotis > Haliotis cracherodii. The sequence continues at coordinate 15,172,011 of NW_027266308.1, read as the reverse complement.
ATTACAATTGTTGCATGACACATTTACCATGTTGTTGTTTTTGACTGAAGAACCACAAAGCTTAGAAAACTGTGTGCATGATACTCGTTCTTAGAAAGTTCAAGGCTTCATGAGAGGAATTTAGCTTCGATAAATGCTGCAAAAACAAGCTTTTCTCTGTTTTGTATCATATCATATCTGTTGAACAAAATTAGTGTCCATTATAAAGTTGAAGTGTTATAAAATCATCACAATGAATAAGTTACTTTATAAAAAAATAAAAATTGATAAATATGCGTTGCGTATAAAGAAGCATTGTTACAATGTATATGCTTCTTTCAAGTTCCAGTATCTATGCAGAATTTATTTGGCTACTGTGTACTGTATGTTAAAACACACATACACGCGTGCGCGCGCACACACGTATAGCTATTGTTTACAGAATGCTTTAGGATACAGTTTAGAAATACTTTATAAATATCCATGTAGTGATAGTATACAGATTGTTCATGGATACAGTTTAGAAATACTTTATAAATATCCATGTGGTTATTGTATACAGATTGTTCATGGATACAGTTTAGAAATACTTTATAAATATCCATGTGGTTATTGTATACAGGTTGTTCATGGATACAGTTTAGAAATACTGTATAAATATCCATGTGGTTATTGTATACAAATTGTTCATGGATACAGTTTAGAAATACTGTATAAATATCCATGTGGTTATTGTATACAGGTTGTTCATGGATACAGTTTAGAAATACTTTATAAATATCCATGTGGTTATTGTATACAGGTTGTTCATGGATACAGTTTAGAAATACTGTATAAATATCCATTTAGTTATTGTATACAAATTGTTCATGGATACAGTTTAGAAATACTGTATAAATATCCATGTGGTTATTGTATGCAGGTTGTTCATGGATACAGTTTAGAAATACTGTATAAATATCCATGTGGTTATTGTATACAGATTGTTCATGGATACAGTGTAGAAATACTGTATAAATATCCATGTGGTTATTGTATACAGGTTGTTCATGGATACAGTTTAGAAATACTTTATAAATATCCATGTGGTTATTGTATACAGGTTGTTCATGGTTACAGTTTAGAAATACTGTATAAATATCCATGTGGTTATTGTATACAGGTTGTTCATGGATACAGTTTAGAAATACTGTATAAATATCCATGTAGTTATTGTATACAGATTGTTCATGGATACAGTTTAGAAATACTGTATAAATATCCATGTGGTTATTGTATACAGGTTGTTCATGGATACAGTTTAGAAATACTGTATAAATATCCATGTGGTTTTTGTATACATATTCTTCATGGATACAGTTTACAAATACTGTATAAATATCCATATGGTTATTGTATACAGGTTGTTCATGGATACAGTTTAGAAATACTGTATAAATAACCATGTGGTTATTGTATACAGGTTGTTCATGGATACAGTTTAGAAATACTGTATACATATCCATGTGGTTATTGTATACATATTGTTTATCGATACAGTTTAGAAATACTGTATAAATATCCATGTGGTTATTGTATGCAGGTTGTTCATGGATACAGTTTAGAAATACTGTATAAATATCCATGTGCTTAGTGTATACAAGTTGTTCGTGGATACAATTTACAAATACTGTATAAATATTCTTATGATTATTGTATACAGATTGTTCGTGGATACAGTTCAGAAAAAATGTGTAAATATCCATGTGCTTAGTGTTTACAGATTGTTCGTGGATACAGTTTACAAATACTGTATAAATATCCATTTGCTTAGTGTATACAGGTTGTTCGTGGATACAATTTACAAATACTGTATAAATATCCATGTGCTTTGTGTTTTCAGATTGTTCATGGATATAGTTTAGAAATACTGTATAAATATCCATGTGGTTATTGTATACAGGTTGTTCATGGATACTGTTTAGAAATACTGTATAAATATCCATGTGATTTGTGTATACAGCTTGATCATGAATATAGTTTACAAATACTGTATAAATATTCATGTGCTTTGTGTATACATATTGTTCACCGATACAGTGTAGAAATACTGTATAAATATCCATGTGGTTATTGTATGCAGGTTGTTCATGGATACAGTTTAGAAATACTGTATAAATATCCATGCGGTTATGTATGCAGGTTGTTCATGGATACAGTTTAGAAATACTGTATAAATATCCATGTGGTTATTGTATACAGATTGTTCATGGATACAGTTTAGAAATACTTTATAAATATCCATGTGGTTATTGTATACAGGTTGTTCATGGATACAGTTTAGAAATACTGTATAAATAACCATGTGGTTATTGTATACAGGTTGTTCGTGGATACAGTTTAGAAATACTGTATACATATCCATGTGGTTATTGTATACATATTGTTTATCGATACAGTTTAGAAATACTGTATACATATCCATGTGGTTATTGTATACATATTGTTTATCGATACAGTTTAGAAATACTGTATACATATCCATGTGGTTATTGTATACAGGTTGTTCGTGGATACAGTTTAGAAATACTGTATACATATCCATGTGGTTATTGTATACAGGTTGTTCATGGATACAGTTTAGAAATACTGTATAAATATCCATGTGGTTATTGTATACATATTGTTTATCGATACAGTTTAGAAATACTGTATACATATCCATGTGGTTATTGTATACAGGTTGTTCGTGGATACATTTTCGGGATACTGTATACAATCCATGGTATGTTGGTAGTATACGGACGACAGCTGGGACAACGTTAACCTCATGTACGCCTCTACAATGTGTACTAGACTGCCTAGGGTTGTTGGTTATTAAGCGACACTGATGTGTAGAAGAAGGAACATGGATCTCTGTCTATATTTGTAAGTCACATGATCACGGATCACATTAAGATGCTCTGTAACTAAACTGCTCGCGCGAACGCAACTGAAAATGAACAAATAAATGTATGTGCAAAGTATGCAAATTAACACGAAATAAACAGTGCATTGGTGTTTCTATTCGTACACAGTCAATGTGTTTCTCTCTGTTATAACCCAAACTAAAGATGTTTCATTTGTCTGAATGTATATACAGTGTTCAAAAAGGTATACTTGAATGCTTGAACAACGCGATAATAACACTGCAGCTATTTTTCCTCCCATACCTTAACATAAGGCTAAATACATAATCGTCTTGGTTCTCAGGCACTGCCCACATCATCATAAAGTTCATTGCACGTTTCGTTTTTGTTTCCATTTTCCATTTTGTTTTGTGCATTGTGTTTAAGTATTAGGATGTTTATACTTTTTGGAAAATGGAAATAAAAACAAAACGTGCGGCAGACTTTATGATAATGCGGGTGGTGCCTGAGAACCAGGACTATTTTTTAGCCTAAGCTTACAATAATCACAGGGTTAAGATGACTTTGTGTGAGTGGGCCCTTGAGCTGAACGGGAAATTTAACTTTTACGCTTGTCCTCCCCCAAATTACGATTTTTGTCATTTTTTGCACGAAATAATTACATGCATAGAATATAACGGAGAGTACATTCTTAATGTACAGCTGGCATGCGTCATTCTACAGCGAAACTAGACCCGTGAAGATTCCGGGATAGAATAGGTCTTCAGCAACCCGTGCTTGCCGTAAGAGGCGACTATGCTTGTCGTAAGAGGCGACTAACGGGATCGGGTGGTCAGGCTCGCTGACTTGGTTGAATCATGTCATCGATCCCAAATGCGTGGATCGCTGCTCATGATATTAATCACTGGATTGTCTGGTCCTGACTCGATTATTTACAGACCGCCGTCATATAGCTGGAATATTGCTGAGTGCGGCGTTTAACAACAAACCAACCAACTACCGCGAAACTATGGTGACCAACGAGAGATTTGCTTTCATTTCACTTATTTAGAGGTCCCATGTAATACCAATTTTATGAAACCAGTGAATAGCTCTGGTATTCGGCGAAACATTGCCATGTGACATTAGCCTATCAACAGGTTTGATACGCAATGTCGTTGAATAAGCCAAGGGACTTTTTGTCAGTGAAACTTGTTCCCGCAGTCAATAAGCGTGCGCTGTGGTATTACACAATGTGTAAACGAGTTGTATGTTCATTAAACGGGCGGGTAATAAAGTGTTAAAATATCCATTACTCTTTGATTCATTGTTATAAGCTTAAACTCACTCAAGACATTTTATTGATCGATGTTTGCGGGTATAGACAGGGAACTAATTGCATGTACACCGATATCGACACTACATCGACTTTCCGAAAAAAAACACCAATTATTTGTGTCACATGATGAATGTTTTGAATGTGTGAAGCTTGATTACGTGTTTCACTCGGAGAGAAAATCCGCATCATAGTACTGTTTACATTATGTTTTTATCATATGCAATTATGTTTTTTCCCCCACTGTTTGTCCCCAAAGCTTTTAGCAACACTTCATTTGATAATGGACACGATATAGAAATCCATGCATGCGATTCTGTGCTTTAGCATTTTAAGCAGTAATTTGAGTACATTTGTTTGCCTCTCTGCTGAAATGGGTTTTATTTGTCTGTCTTTGTTGAATACAACTCTCTGGGCTGGATAATGGATCAATTACTCTTGTAAGAAAGAAGCGTTACATACAAATGCAGACAGATAATCTTACGCGAACACATGGCACAATCTAAAACATGATAATGTGTACATCGACTGTCCAGCTAATGTCTCATTAATAACATATCGCATTCCAAAAACTGGTGGCGCCACACAACAAGTTATATCGGAAGGTGTAACCTTGCTCTATCGCCTACCTGTCATGTATGGTCGATTATGGATGGGCGTCAAAATACAAACAACTAACACAGGTGACATTTCAGAGCTTTACTATGTTGAATGTTCATGTTACACATTATGGCTGTCAGTTCTAGACTGGTTCCCGGTTCCCCCGCTTGGTGTCGCTTCTCTTGCTCTGCCTTCCAAGGATGAACTGGAGCCAGTTTATCAGTTCTTACTTAAAGTTAGTGTGTGGAATATTGATGAATAATGATTTAGGGTAGCATAAAAATTTCGGAAACTAAACTAAAACGAACTATGTTACATTCCCGATTTCTAAAAGAAGACACGATTTAAAGCTGAAAAAAGTGTTCTTGTGGGCTTAAGCATTATAACAAACGAATAAATGGGAGTCCACTGATTTCTTACGTCCTTGCATTCCAACTCAGAAAGTCAGCTTGAATATAAATTGCGCTCATGGCTAAGCTTTGCTCTCCTTCACCACATCCATGGCCTGAGACTGTGTCGACTCCAACACTGTAGACATTCAGCGTGCTCACGTGGGGTCTTACAGGTCGACATGCACGATTTCCAACTTCTCTCAGTCGATGACGCACAAGATCGTCTTCCCTTCCCCCATCCACAAACCAGACACAAACAACAATCACACACTGTACATCCCCCGCGGTACATGACGAAGAGATATGGCTGAAATATTGCCGATGTGACTCTAAATATTAACTCACTCACTCACTCACATGACGAAGACATTCAATGGCTACACCATACGCCTTTGCATTGTATGACGTATTCTATAAACTCTTCCTTACAACAGACATTAGTCTCTCAACTCACTTGCTCTGGCGCCACAGGACGTTGCATCCTACTGTAAGACGATTGACGAAGAGCCCGTCCACAACACACCGTCTCCAACGTCTAATTATAGTAAAATTAAGGCTATGTATGTACACACGTATGTATGTATGTATGTATGTATGTATGTATGTATGTATGTATGTATGTATGTGTGTGTGTATATGTATATATATATATATATATATATATATATATATATATATATATATATATATATATATTCTCAATACAGACGCCCTCTATACAAGACTTACTCCCCATTGCATCTGGTTTGCAATTCCATTCCATTCAAACGAAAAGGACTCTACAGCCAAGTTGTTCCACACAAGTCCCTCAACCGGGCATACACACCGGGCGTGTACAGGCGCACCTTGTCTGGTGTAACGAGGTCACAGTTTTCGATACACGTTTAAGCCAGGGGTATTTGGTACATGCCTTCAACATTTCTGACATGTTAACATGATTCTATTTGCCTATGTCACGCAAGACTTTGTCAGCCTCTTCACGTAGCGGCTGATCTCTCTAAATGACATGACTAAACGAGTTTTCCCCTTTGGCTTTCGAACATGGAAGGATAAACTGATAAATTCGGCTGTGTCATTGATTTGCACTGTCTCGCAAATTATTACAGCTTAACGAAAGGTGTTCTGGTCCCGTTCCAGAAAACAACCTTTAGGGTAAGGTTGGCACTCCGATTTAAGATCGAGATAAGGTTTGTGAAACCGGTGTAACATCCTATTAAGGTAACCTTAATAAACCTTAGCAAAGGTTGTTTTATTGGAGTAAAACCAGCATGTCCCTGTTGTAGTGAATGAGTGCGTGAGTTCGGTTTGGAGCCACTTTTAGCAACATTTCAGCAATATCACGGCGGGAGGGGGGTGGGGCAAATATGCTTCACACATTGTACCCATGTAGGGAATCGAACACGGACCTTGGGCGTGACGAGCGAACGCTTTAACCACTAGGCTACTCCACCTCCCACTTGTAGTGTGAAAGTCTCCCTTTTCTTTGTGTTAATGGAGGCACCATGTTGACTAAAGCCTCTTACCTATTAGCCCCATTGCATTTGGACATTTTGGGATGGAAGACATCATCATATTGTTCATTTAGTTTTAAGAACGTATCGCTGGTCAAGTGACAAGCAGTTGCCTGGATCAAGTGAAATGTATGGCGGAGATACCGATCTGGGGGCTGATGGTCGTTCGTGTTGAGTTCAATCTCGGACTCCTCAATAGAGGCAATTGTACTTACTCCAGATGTTCACTGCGTTTGAAAAGCAAAGGATCACTGCATGGTTGAGATTGTAATTCTGAGGTTTATCCCACCGACTCAATGTCCTGAGTAGGAGGACAGTCGTTCTCGAGGCAAGGGATTAAACTGACCATAATTGCCGAACTAGACTGTATTTCTGGGCTCGATCGCAGCGCTACCAGTGGCTATTACGAGTTATGTCACTTCTACGTCCCTCCTTTTGACTAATCAGATTCCGCCACTCACATCACTTGCATCTGCTCAATCAAGATGATCTGATCGATAATCACAAATGATTCTATTTTGTGATAAAACGGGTCTTACCTGGCGAAGTGCATCAAACCAGGTGAGCACCTTGATAAAAAACATCAAAAGATTTGGAAAATATCAGCTGACTCCGATTTGACTACACACATGTTCTGCAAATCCTGCAATCGACCGAAATCTACACGGCAGTTTACGAACCGAATTTCGATTTTGTTACGCGATTTGATCGCACAGACTTGTTAGTCTAGCCAAATTATAACTCCATAATTCCAGCCAAGTTCGGCAAGGGTGGAAACTGGACCTTTATAGTCACTCAACTCCCCTGCGTCGAGAAGAATATTGAGGTAAAGATTCGTAGGACTTAACAAGTCTTGGCTCAATGGCCCATATGGTGTTGAGAATCAGTTTGTATTCCAGTTTGAAATAACTTACAAGGCAGTACGCTAGTCAGTTAGGCTGATGCAAGCTGACCTGTGTATGTCTTTCAGGGTCTTCTCTACCAGGTGGCGGTTCATCCGATCCGGGATGACCGGAGAACCACCAATCATTAACAGGCTGGATGGGTAGCAGTGTCATAAGTAACGAGAAAAAAACGAGTGCCAGTTGAAACGTCTACATCCAGCTCGTTCATAAATGAGGGCGTCTAGCGTGAAGACATGTTTGTCACGGGCCATCTTGGTGGGCTCCACCAATGACTTTCAAAAGAGTGACATCACTCGCTTGTCTAGCCATTTGTGAGGCTGGTTTAATTGACAGATAGGTGGCCTTCGCAAAGGAGGACCCGATCGTGTTGGTGGTTCAGCAAATGTCGAGCGTCGAACTAGGTGGTGGGAATAGCAGGCGCTCAGGAATGGTGATTGTATTCACATTGTGGGATGCTAGCTTATCAATCAAACCACTGGGGGCATCACCTGATGATGGTGGATCTTCAGAATCACCACAGTCACCTGCCTCGTTGTCACCTTCGGACACAAAGAGCGTGCTGTCCATACTGCGCTCATCCGGCAGGAAGTTCGATCAGATTGTGTGATTTGCACAGGATGTAGTTTTCAAACTGTTTGCACCGATTGGTGATGCCACTGAGGACGTAGTGTGGAAGGATGGCGTGCGCATCACTTTGATGTCCTCTACCGCACGTACTTCGTCCAAGCGCTTAAATATTGCTTGTGATATTTCAGTTTTCAAAGATGAGATTGATATATTACCGTTCTGATCCATACTGTTGTTTTACAAGTTGGGTCAAGCCGGAATTTATTAACTACAACCATAACACAACCACTAGGTTTCAATAGCATGGTGCTTGGTGCTTCTTTGCACCTTGTAATTCGGTATAGTTTTGAATTATTGACCGGGAATACGCACCCACGCATACAGGCACACCGATGGGGCAGGATACGCTCTCCTTTCCGCAAACACCTGGTATCACTGTTTTATAATGATTAATAAACATATGCTTATGATATAGTTTGAATCGTAATATGAAGTTTTCTCATAATTATGGAAATATTATGCGTTTCTTTTATTCCATGGAGCCGATTTATGGGTATAACTAACACCGCCAGACACACAGTTGAGGCGCTAGTAAAATATCACTTTCTGTATAGATTCAGTCAAGGTATGAGTTGCTGTTGTGACTTACAGACACCGCCGATAATATACTGATACGGCATACCTGTCGCCACCATGCCTTGTCACAGACACTGGCAAAGTGAGACAATCCAACAGTTTGTATCAATCACTAACAAGGTTCGCAAAATAGCAATAGCTGCCTTCTCTGATCACCAGGTGTGTATTCCGCAAAACATGTCAATGTCTTAGAACCCGAATACATTATGGTTTATGAAGTAACAGCATGTAATGATTTAACTTTAAAGTTATAACAAATTAGACAAGTGCGTGATTTCTGGAAACGACAAGCATTCCTCAAGGAGAATATTCTTTCACTTTTGTTGAATAAACCTGTTTTGTTCATGTTGGTCACGTTTCGCCAGCGTTGTGGTCGATACGCTAAGGGCAATAAATACATCTCTCGGCAATCGGTTTGGTCGTAAAAAATAATGCAACCTGTGATTCAATTCGGCTCAGTAAACATATTCATGGCAGATAAACCACCTTTAGCTCAACTGGTGTTAACGAGTGGATATATTGTGAATACAGACAGAACGATACTTCGGAATCTTTTGGAGACGCGGAATGAAAATGTATGAAACATTGGAATATAGTGTAACCAGTCACCGCTTCAGAGAAGGAGAACCTCCCCACACATTGGTGGTCGGGACACGTTCTTTGGTTCAGATTTAGTATTTCTGTATGATCAGCGCCTAACGGCTGGCAGCATGACCGGCTTGAAATGGCGCGGTCTGCTGATGAGCGCTGACAGATGAGACATTGTATCCCGCTCCCACAATGTGTTTATAGGATCTATCAATGAGTAAATGCATCAGTTCTACATGATAGGATTTACATACATTGTGTGGTGTGAAGACAGACTGAGGAATCCCGGGGGCGCTTTGATTCCCGCCATCACCACACCGTGCCGCCCCGGCCACGCTACATGAGATTCAGGCAAATTGACCAAAGGAATGCTTCTCCTGATGTCGATTGGCAAATTCTGTTAGTCTCTATTGTGCTTTTCCCCAGGGAAGACAATCAATGACCCCTTTAGATAAAAAAAAAACACCCATAATAATTGAAGCAAGTGTTCCTGAGACACCACGCCTTTGTGGGGTGGGTTTACTTCGGTCACTGAGTCGAATGTTGTTTTGTATAGCTGGCTGCAAAGCAGTCCCACCCACTACCCGACACCTCACCACATATAGATGCAAAGACCCGTTGCTACTCTTATACTAGAGCACCGGTGGTGGAGACGTAGCTGTCATCTCTCATGCTTGCGTTGGCCTTCAAAAGCGCCGTTCTACTTATCTTTGAATTGTTATCCTCTCGACTTCCCAAATCGTTTACCTGTTAATGCATAGGGTATTTCTTCACCGCTCCAGGTAGCAACGGTGGCCGATGCAGATAACGTTACTGGTGAGATTTACACGGGACATGGGATTTAGATTATTTGACTTACATAGCGTGCGTGCGTGCGTGCGGACTAGTGCTGGTTTTATAGTCTGGCCTGTTCAGGATTGTTGCACTTGCATCTCTTGTTCCTTCACTACACCAACGGGAGCAGGGCCAGCGACAACCCTGTCCATGACACGAAAATTGAAATTGATAAGAAGGTGCCCATGGGATGATTTACTTGAATTACACTGCGGTGAGTTGCTACTGTTCCCTGGAGACATGCGTGTAACATTTCCATTCGATGAGTGAATAATGGCACATTGATGTTGTCCCCCTTTCGAACCGAACTTAATGACTGAAATATCATCAATGTTAAACAATTCCAATTATATCCTGTGTTTACCATTGTGCGGAGTAATTATTATTTTTATATCATGTCTGATTCATATGGGCCGAAAGTAAACGAGCTATAAAGAGCGTGTGGCACATTCACTAATGACTCTTGTTCAGGAAGTAGAACATTTGTGACACGCCTTTCGTAAAGTCAGTCTGATGCACTAACTAATAATTATAATGATTTTGATGTATAATATAACTGGAATACTGTTCACAGCGGCGTTAAACTAACTCTCTCATTTCTGAGCTGATGCCTGTTCATGAGAGAATCTTCCGGACAGCATGTGGGTAGTGACATCATGTGGTTAATGACAGCATGTGGGTAGTGACAGCATGTGGGTAGTGACAGCATGTGGGTAGTGACAGCATGTAGGTAGTGACAGCATGTGGTTAATGACAGCATGTGGATAGTGACAGCATGTGGTTAATGACAGCATGTGGGTAATGACAGCATGTGGGTAGTGACAGCATGTGGGTAGTGACAGCATGTGGGTAATGACATCATGCGGGTAATGACATGTAGGTAGTGACAGCATGTGGGTAGTGACAGCATGTCAGTAGTGACAGCATGTGGGTTATGACATGTAGGTAGTGACAGCATGTGGACAATGACAGCATGTGGGTAGTGACAGCATGTGGGTAATGACAGCATGTGGGTAATGACAGCATGTGGGTAATGACTGCATGTGGGTAATGACAGCATGTGGGTAATGACTGTATGTGGGTAATGACAGCATGTGGGTAATGACAGCATAAGGGTAATGACATCATGTGAGTAGTGACAGCATGTGAGTAGTGACAGCATGTGGGTAATGACAGCATGTGGGTAATGACTGCATGTGGGTAATGACAGCATGTGGGTAATGACTGCATGTGGGTAATGACAGCATGTGGGTAATGACTGTATGTGGGTAATGACAGCATGTGGGTAATGACAGCATAAGGGTAATGACAGCATGTGGGTAATGACTGCATGTGGGTAATGACAGCATGTGGGTAATGACTGTATGTGGGTAATGACAGTATGTGGGTAATGACAGTATGTGAGTAGTGACAGCATGTAGGTAATGACAGCATGTGGGTAATGACAGCGTGTAGGTAATGACATGGGGGTAGAGACAGCATGTCGGTAATGACAGCATGTCGGTAATGACATGTAGGTAGTGGCAGCATGTGGACAATGACAGCATGTGGGTAATGACAGCATGTGGGTAATGACAGCATGTGGGTAATGACAGCATGTGGGTAATGACTGTATGTGGGTAATGACAGCATGTGGGTAATGACTGTATGTGGGTAATGACTGTATGTGGGTAATGACAGCATGTGGGTAATGACTGTATGTGGGTAATGACTGTATGTGGGTAATGACTGCATGTGGGTAATGACAGCATGTGGGTAATGACTGTATGTGGGTAATGACAGCATGTGGGTAATGACAGCATAAGGGTAATGACAGCATGTGGGTAATGACTGCATGTGGGTAATGACAGCATGTGGGTAATGACTGTATGTGGGTAATGACAGTATGTGGGTAATGACAGTATGTGAGTAGTGACAGCATGTAGGTAATGACAGCATGTGGGTAATGACAGCGTGTAGGTAATGACATGGGGGTAGAGACAGCATGTCGGTAATGACAGCATGTCGGTAATGACATGTAGGTAGTGGCAGCATGTGGACAATGACAGCATGTGGGTAATGACAGCATGTGGGTAATGACAGCATGTGGGTAATGACAGCATGTGGGTAATGACTGTATGTGGGTAATGACAGCATGTGGGTAATGACTGTATGTGGGTAATGACTGTATGTGGGTAATGACAGCATGTGGGTAATGACTGTATGTGGGTAATGACTGTATGTGGGTAATGACTGCATGTGGGTAATGACAGTATGTGAGTAGTGACAGCATGTGAGTAGTGACAGCATGTAGGTAATGACAGCATGTCGGTAATGACAGCATGTCGGTAATGACATGTGGGTAGTGACAGCATGTAGGTAATGACAGCATGTCGGTAATGACATGTGGGTAGTGACAGCATGTAGGTAATGCCATGTGGGTAGTGACAGCATGTAGGTACTGACATGTGGGTAGTGACAGCATGTAGGTAGTGACATGTGGGTAGTGACATCATGTGGTTAATGACAGCATGTAGGTAATGACATGTAGGTAGTGGCAGCATGTGGACAATGACAGCATGTGGGTAATGACAGCATGTGGGTAATGACAGCATGTGGGTAATGACTGTATGTGGGTAATGACAGCATGTGGGTAATGACTGTATGTGGGTAATGACTGTATGTGGGTAATGACAGCATGTGGGTAATGACAGCATGTAGGTAGTGACAGCATGTGGGTAATGACAGCATGTGGGTAATGACAGCATGTAGGTAGTGACATCATGTGGTTAATGACAGCATGTAGGTAATGACATGTAGGTAGTGGCAGCATGTGGACAATGACAGCATGTAGGTAATGACAGCATGTGGGTAATGACAGCATGTGGGTAATGACAGCATGTGGGTAATGACAGCATGTAGGTAGTGACAGCATGTGGGTAATGACAGCATGTAGGTAGTGACAGCATGTGGGTAATGACAGCATGTAGGTAATGACATGTAGGTAGTGGCAGCATGTGGACAATGACAGCATGTGGGTAATGACATCATGTGGGTAATGACAGTATGTGGGTAGTGACATCATGTGGGTAATGACAGCATGTGGGTAATGACATCATGTGGGTAATGACTGTATGTGGGTAATGACTGTATGTGGGTAATGACAGCATGTGGGTAATGACTGTATGTGGGTAATGACTGTATGTGGGTAATGACTGTATGTGGGTAATGACTGTATGTGGGTAATGACTGCATGTGGGTAATGACTGTATGTGGGTAATGACTGTATGTGGGTAATGACTGCATGTGGGTAATGACATCATCATGGAAGACATGAGACAAACATATTACGAAATTAGTTTAATACAAAATGCTGTACAAATCTCAGTTCAGATACACCTTTTAGTCAGGAAACATTCACCATTATTGTACAAGATGTGATTGCAGAAAGTAATGTTAAGCATCCCACATTTTCACTTTCAGGATGGTGGAAATGGAAACAGTAAGCATCCTGGTACATGTCATCTTCCCGAGGCAAGAGAGTTAACTGACTTTAAAAGTCCAGTTTCCACCCTTGCCGAACTAGGCTGGAATTCCTGGGATCGACCGTAGCGCCACCAGTGGCTATTACGAGTTATGTCCTTTCTATGCCTCTCCTATTGACCAATCAGATTCAACCTCTCGTATCACTTGCATTGCTTCAAACAAAACGGTGGCGCCCAGTCAAGACGATCTGATCGATAATCCAGATCTATATTGTGATAAAACGAGTCTTACATCGCGAAGTGCATCAAATCACGTGAGCACCTTGATTAAAAACATATAAAGATGTAGAAAATATCTGTTGTCAACGAGTCAGCGGTGCACATGCTTTGCAAATCCTGCAGTCGACCGAAATCTGCATTACACTTTACGTACCGGATTTCGATTTCGGTGCGCGATTTTGATTGGACTATGCATAGACTCGTTAGTCCAGGCAAAATGTTACTCCATAATACCAGCCTAGTTCGGCAAGGGTGGAAACTGGACTTTTATAGTCAGTTAACTCCCTTGTCTCGGGGAGATGAGTACATGTATGCGCGTCAATGAACAACCTGTCTGCTCTACATTCGTGCCCAAGACGGGCCTTACATTCGCCACATGTTGACAATAACTACACACACTCTAAGTCTGAATAACCTTGAAAGTATATTTTTGTGTCGTCGTACTCTCCCTTTATGTATTAATACAAAATCAGAGTGTTCTGGTAGCAAATCTGTATATACTACTCAAGAGAAGTTAAGGATCACCGATTCCTGCATATAACTATAGTTAGTCTGTCATGAGATGAAACTGTATATTAATAATAATACATGCCATCTGCCACGACAGATTAACTATAGTAATAACAAACAATCGGATGGTCCTTAAATTCGTTTTAGTATTATGAACCACTGTGAATGTTTGGAAAACCAGTGCCAAAATGGGGAAACTTCCACCATATTATGTCATTACAGCATGTGTGAAACGTGAGTGTGTCCCTTCCCGTCTATTATAGTGTCCCATTAGGACAAAAAGTTAGACCACGTGTTAAACTACTCACTGCGTTAATTGGGCTATATTTTCCAGCTACTCCAGGAAGTGCTATTATTCAGAAAAACGTATTTGTCCAAATGTCTTCTGTACGCTCTGTGACTAAGTAGCCAAATAAACAGGAATCAGTACTGCCAGCGGCTTGATTGTCCGGATAACCACATTATGGGGAATGAGGTCGCAGCGCGGCAGTAATGATCATAGCACGGATTTCAGCGAAAATTCAAATTTTGGTGATTGCGGCAAATGGAACGGGGACGTCGTTAAGAAACACGCTGCAAATGAGGACAAAGCAAATTTTCAACGAGTACTGATAATCCTTGAGATGTCAATTGCACCGTAGTTAAAGAAAGGTCACGAGGGCTCAAGATGGAATGAGACAAGAAACTGATTTGTCTGTCAGCGACGGGAAGCATTTACAGAGGTGCGGTACGAGTTGGCATTTCTTATCACAACATGTGGACATGGTGTGGACGAGCTGTTGCAACGCACATCCCTCAAAGCCAGGGAGCATACATGAAAGCTGGAAACCTTTCAGAGTTATGGTGATAGCTTGCCGGTAACAAGGCTTCGTCCGTGGCAGCAGCATGGCTGTATTATACGGCTTATTAGTAGGAGTCATGACGATAGAAAACTGTGGACGGTTGGGCGTTGTATGGCCACCTGATTAAGGGAAATGTGGGCAACCCTTCATGTCTTCTTTGGATGCCATTGCTCATTATTGTCTATTTCAGTATATCCATTAATCCCACACGCAGTAAATAACAAGTTAGTCGTCTATAGATGTGACTCCCCTGAGTGTCATCCCGTCAAAGACAAAGACTTGTATGGCGGCGGTCTGGACCAGACAGTGCAGTGACTGACATCATTAGCATCGATCTACACAACTGGGATACGATGACATTCATCAACCAAGTCAGTGAGCCTGGCCATCCGATCCCGTTAGTCGTCTCTTACGATAATTATAGGTTGGTGAAGACCGATTATTACCTGGATCTTCGCGGGGGAAGACAAGCATGGGTTGTTGAAGACCGATTCTAATCTGGATCTTCACGGGGTTAGACAAGCATGGGTGGGTTGTTGAAGACCAATTCTAAGCCGGATCTTCACTGGAGGAGACAAGTATGGGTTGTTAGACCATTTCTAACCCGGAAGTCACGGTGTCTGAGACAGATGATTTCACACACAGGCGAGGATGCATGTTGTTCACGCAGTACATCCTCTTTGTGTATGTAGGCTGCGTTGGAGCGTTCGGTTAGCCTGTTTCGGTGTTTTCAGCCTTTACTGTGCAGATGCTATCATGTATATGTTACCTATGGTGCAGACCCATGTTCGAAATTCAGACAGATGTGTCGACATGCAGCTGTATAACTACTAAGACCTGGAAACGTGTGGTATCACAGAATATTTCTCATGTTGCTCAGCTTTCAGAAGATAAAAAGAGTGAAAATCGAATAAATCATTCTTTTCAATGAGAAAACTTTCGTATTAGAACGTTAGAACAGGGTCGTGAAAGCTAGGGGAATTTAATGGTTCTTGGGCCCGTTCCTCAAAGCGATCTTAGCGCTACTATGATTGTAAGCCTATGTTAAAGTATGGGACTTACGATCACCTTAGCGCTAAGATCGCTTTGAGGAACAGGGCCCTGGTGTACGAAATGTTAGAGATAAGGGACTAAGTTTGATACAGGCCACTATTGGACTACGTGATCGGTAATAATAAAGAAATTAGCAAAGCCTCTACAAATCTTTATAGCTATCAGATGTATTCATTCGAAAGAAAATGAAACTTCTATTAAGTACCACTTCCATTTTGTTTTTACTTATTTAAACACATTTATAGGTGATGCTAAAATGTATCGGAAGGGCTAATTTCAGAGGATTTCAGGAATTGGTATTCTAATATTTTGGACATGAGCAAAACGTTACAGAATTGTGTAAGAAAGACATAAGCTATGAGTCCGCCACTGACAGTCTCATAATTTCCATACTCATTTTTCAAAGTTTCTTACATTTGACATTTCCAATGGGCAAAACGGGCCCTTTTCCTACTTCGCTATTTGAAACCGCATTGTTGTGTAGGATGCAATAGGATGCATTCCACTACATAACACATGCACACTGAATGGATCAGTTCTAGATGAGTGTCGAGACCATCTGCCATGTGTAGCTTCAGATTCTTTAATCCAGTGGTTGTAGAAAATTAAAACGTCTACAGTAAATTCCGTGGTGAAAATGAGACCAACAACAAGCATATATAGATATTTAGAAATGGCACATGTATGTTCAGACCAGCCTCATACAAAACTTAGCAAAGATATCTTCAAAAACTGCGATGTAATAGTCCAAATTATATTATTAAAATGACTACGCTGCTACAACGAAAGCACGAGGATGATGCTAACTTCCATGTTTTAACATAGACTTACGATGAACATAATTTGCACATAAATATGTAAACATATCGATGACCCAAAACGTCCTTCTCAACATGGCTTCCGTGGCGGCCATGTTGGAGATCGGAATCCCAACCAATGGGAATATCTTACTCATAAAGATTCAGATACATACGTCTATTGTATTCTATTTATTTCGTTATATATATGCAACAGGCTTTATTGGACATTTGCAAGATAAGCCATATAAGTTTTAATTACAAAGAGAGTTTGTTACGGCTTACCTTACCTTACGTTCCCGTTTGCATAGAAGAGAAACTTAGTGATACACATAGTTTTTATTGGATGACAATAATTGATGAACAATGTTAATCCTGGGACTTGAATATATTAGTGAGATACATCTTTCTCATATGATGATAAGCTGGACATACTAACAATATATTAGACTGATGACACAAGTATGACAAGCTTACATTTTCTTTGCTTGCGAGGTACACTTAATTCTAAGTTCTAATTCTCAATTTTTGGATCTGCATATCGTGTATGTGTTTAGTAGTAATTCGTTTTAAATAATCCTCATAGTCTATAAACTATTTTAACTGCAGGGAAAGTGGTGTGTTTAATGAATCATCTTGAAACTTGACCTTTTGATGTTGTATAACCATCTTCCCGAGGCAAGGGCGTTAACTAACTATAAAAGTCAGTTAACTCCCCTTGCCTCTGGAGAGATGTTGTATAACTGGATGTAGAAACAACTTGGTTATAACTAATGACTCTAGAAATGACCATTATATGATAACACAGTAATACAATAAATCGGATGTGAGAAGGAAAAGGATATTAACGGATAGAAACGTCAAAATATGTCTTCAGACCCACCACAGAGTTTCTACATACCTAATTCCACACGGACACTTGCATAAATTACCGTGGCGACCATATTGAAATTAGGATTAGAAAAGTTGAGACCCAATCAAGGGATAAGTTTTATAATTGCGTTATATTGTGTTGCACTTACGTCAACTATGTGTATGTACATTGTGGTTATTGTGTTGCAATAAGAAATGGGGGAACGACTAATATGAATGTGAAGAAATTAATCAACAGTCTGCTCCGACAATGTGCTTGTTGCATCACACTTCCCAAGGAGCGCCAACGCAAGAATGATGTATGGCACTTGTGACAGCAAAACTCAATACAAACAGTGGTCGTGATTAACAAAAGTTTAAATTAAAAAAAAAAAGTATGCATATATATGCATGTATGTAACTGTCACACTTATAAATAGGGCACTGAGGGATGGAAAATTACATTTCCCGTCATACACCGGGATCAAATTTCATCCTGTCCCAACTTCCGGTTGAGAATTGCTAGAGGCCCCACACCGCCTTGGAACCCGCTGGAACTGTTCCCGCCTCGCTGCGAGGTTTCCCATAACTGTTTTTGCATCATTGCCAAAGATATCTTGTTGGCCTGCAAGAAATCCCTCATTGATATCATTTCCCCCGAGTTACGTCTGTATTCCGAGTCACTGTCCCCATCCGGGTCTGCCACAGTTACTGGAGGGGGCTTAGTCCCACGGTGTAAGTGTCCTGGGGTGATTGCATTACGACGGGTTCTAGTCGGTTTTCGGACCTGACACTGGCAGTTCAACCTGCGCAACAACCAGTTTAGAAACTGTTTTATCACAATCGAAGTCACATTGAATAAACTGTATATGCAACAACACCCAATCACAATGAAAATGAAGTTGCCTAAACGGTAGAAGTGGACATTCACGTAGTTGGCTTTTTGGCTTACTACATAATCACCGAATCCTATAGTAGCAAAGGTCACAAAACAGAAGTACATAGCCTCAAAATAAGACCAATCTTCCACGGGATAGTACATAGCCGAGGCACAACAGGCGACAATCCCCGCCCCCAACAGTAGAATAAGCATGACCCAGTAGACAGAAGGTTTCCATGAATCAAGATTTTCATCCTCGGATATCTGTGACGATCGTCGGTCCTTGGAGTCCCGTGAGTCGTTCATGAGACCTTTCCGTTTCAACTCACGCTCATGTATAGCTCGCAGTATGTAGGCTAGGAACGTGATGATTCTCTCCAGGAACAAATTGAAGAACAATATAGCTCCCGCACAACCGAAAAATCCGTAGAATATGAGCACGACCTTCCCGGGAACAGTCTGTGGGGTTGTCATCCCGAATCCTGCAACATACAAAACAATAGAGTCAAAGCATTCACGGTAACAAATGTGAGCATATCGAGACTGTTCGGCCTTTACGGAAAGTTACTGTATCGTGGCAACCCCGTCTGTTTCATTGAAGCCTTTAGTGATCCATGCGGATGTAATGACCAAAAACTATTTTAATTGCGAAATGCCCGACTGTATGTTTTGGAACAAGTCTGATGTTTTTAACACGAGTATGTCGACAGGTAGCACCAACGGTAGGTCGTCAACGTCTTCGGCTTGCGTTATTGAGCTGCAACAATATATACTGTCAGGCCCTAATTCACTAAACACGTATCATCAGAGATAGATATGATACGGTTTGTATCATCAGATATAGACCTTATAGGGTTTGTATCATCAGAGATAGATCTGATTGGGTTTGTATCATCAGAGATAGATCTGATTGGGTTAGTATCATCAGAGATAGATCTGATTGGGTATGTATCATCAGAGATAGACCTGACAGGGTTTGTATCATCAGAGATAGACCTCATAGGGTTTGTATCATCAGAGATAGATCTGATTGGGGGGGGGGGGGTGTATCATCAGAGATAGACCTCATGGGGTTTGCATCATCGGAGATAGACCTCAAATGTTTGTATCATCAGAGATAGATCTGATTGGGTATGTATCATCAGAGATAGACCTCATAGGTTTGCATCATCAGAGACAGACCTCATAGGGTTTGTATCATCAGAGATAGACCTCAGGGAGTATGTATCATCAAATATAGACCTCGGGGAGTCTGTATCATCAAATATAGACCTCAGTGAGTCTGTATCATCAAAGAGACCTCAGTGAGTCTGTATCATCAGAGATAGATCTCAGAGAGTCTGTATCATCAGAGATAGATCTTAGGGAGTCTGTATCATCAGAGATAGACCTCAGGGAGTCTGTATCATCAGAGAGACCTCAGTGAGTCTGTATCATCAGAGAGACCTCAGGGAGTCTGTATCATCAGAGATAGACCTCAAGGAATCTGTATCATCAGAGAGACCTCAGGGAGTCTGTATCATCAGAGAGACCTCGGGGAGTCTGTATCATCAGAGATAGACCTCGGGGAGTCTGTATCATCAGAGATAGACCTCAGTGAGTCTGTATCATCAAAGAGTCCTCGGGGAGTATGTATCATCAAAGATAGACCTCAGTGAGTCTGTATCATCAGAGAGACCTCAGGGAGTCTGTATCATCAGAGAGACCTCAGGGAGTCTGTATCATCAGAGATAGTGGGTGAGTGAGTGAGTTAATGCTTTACGTCACATCGGCAATTTTTCAGCCATGTGACGAGCATCAAAGATAGACCTCAGGGAGTCTGTATCATCAGGGATCGACCTCAAGGAGTCTGTATCAACAAAGATAGACTTAGGGAGTCTGTATCATCAGGAATCGACCTCAGGGAGTCTGTATCAACAAAGATAGACCTCAGGGAGTCTGTATCATCAGGGATCGACCTCAGGGAGTCTGTATCAACAAAGATAGACCTCAGGGAGTCTGTATCATCAGGGATCGACCTCAGGGAGTCTGTATCATCAGAGATAGACCTCAGGGAGTCTGTATCATCAGAGATAGACCTTAGAGAGTATGTATCATCATAGGTAGACTTTATAGGGTTTGTGTCATCTAATATAAATTGTAGATCGTTCGTATCATCCGATTTAGACCGTATATGGTTTGTAACATCCGAAATAGACCTTATAGGGTTCGCGTCATGACGTAATGTTATGTTTGTATCATCTGACATAAGGAAACAATTAGGGATACAATTCAGCGTAAGGGCGTTATCACTACAGAAACAGAGCGTTTTGATGGTATCACTACAGCTGGAACATAGTGTCGTGGCGGTATCACTACAGCTAGAACACAGTGTCGTGACGCTATCACTACAGCTAGAACACAGTGTCGTGGCGGTATCACTACAGCTAGAACACAGTGTCGTGACGCTATCACTACAGCTAGAACACAGTGTCGTGACGCTATCACTACAGCTAGAACACAGTGTCGTGACGCTATCACTACAGCTAGAACACAGTGTCGTGACGCTATCACTACAGCTAGAACACAGTGTCGTGACGCTATCACTACAGCTAGAACACAGTGTCGTGGCGGTATCACTACAGCTAGAACACAGTGTCGTGACGCTATCACTACAGCTAGAACACAGTGTCGTGGCGTTATCACTACAGCTAGAACACAGTGTCGTGACGCTATCACTACAGCTAGAACACAGTGTCGTGACGCTATCACTACAGCTAGAACACAGTGTCGTGACGCTATCACTACAGCTAGAACACAGTGTCGTGGCGGTATCACTACAGCTAGAACACAGTGTCGTGACGCTATCACTACAGCTAGAACACAGTGTCGTGACGGTATCACTACAGCTAGAACACAGTGTCGTGGCGGTATCACTACAGCTAGAACACAGTGTCGTGACGCTATCACTACAGCTAGAACACAGTGTCGTGACGCTATCACTACAGCTAGAACACAGTGTCGTGACGCTATCACTACAGCTAGAACACAGTGTCGTGACGCTATCACTACAGCTAGAACACAGTGTCGTGACGCTATCACTACAGCTAGAACACAGTGTCGTGACGCTATCACTACAGCTAGAACACAGTGTCGTGACGCTATCACTACAGCTAGAACACAGTGTCGTGGCGGTATCACTACAGCTAGAACACAGTGTCGTGACGCTATCACTACAGCTAGAACACAGTGTCGTGACGCTATCACTACAGCTAGAACACAGTGTCGTGACGCTATCACTACAGCTAGAACACAGTGTCGTGACGCTATCACTACAGCTAGAACACAGTGTCGTGGCGCTATCACTACAGCTAGAACACAGTGTCGTGACGCTATCACTACAGCTAGAACACAGTGTCGTGGCGTTATCACTACAGCTAGAACACAGTGTCGTGGCGTTATCACTACA
Organism: Haliotis cracherodii; assembly: GCF_022045235.1. Lineage (NCBI taxonomy): Eukaryota > Metazoa > Mollusca > Gastropoda > Lepetellida > Haliotidae > Haliotis > Haliotis cracherodii. The sequence continues at coordinate 15,149,671 of NW_027266308.1, read as the reverse complement.
GATGAAACAGAGCGTTTTGATGGTATAAATACAGCTAGAACACAGTGTCGTGACGCTATCACTACACATAGAACACAGCGTTGTAACAGTATCACTACACATAGAACACAGCGTTGTAACAGTATCACTACACATAGAACACAGCGTTGTAACAGCATCACTACACATAGAACACAGTGTCGTGACGTTATCACTACAGCTAGAACACAGTGTCGTGACGGTATCAGTAGAAACAGAACACAGCGATGTGACGGTATCAGTAGAGATACAACACAGCGATGTGACGGTATCAGTAGAGATACAACACAGTGATGTGACGGTATCAGTAGAGACAGAACACAGCGATGTGACGGTATCAGTAGAGATACAACACAGCGATGTGACGGTATCAGTAGAGATAGAACGCAGTGATGTGACGGTATCAGTAGAGATACAACACAGTGATGTGACGGTATCAGTAGAGACAGAACACAGCAATGTGACGGTATCAGTAGAGATAGAACACAGCGATGTGACGGTATCAGCAGAGATAGAACACATTGATGTGACGGTATCAGTAGAGATAGAACACATTGATGTGACGGTATCAGTAGAGATACAACACAGTGATGTGACGGTATCAGTAGAGATACAACACAGCGATGTGACGGTATCAGTAGAGATAGAACACAGCGATGTGACGGTATCAGTAGAGATAGAACACAGCGATGTGACGGTATCAGTAGAGATACAACACAGTGATGTGACGGTATCAGTAGAGATACAACACAGTGATGTGACGGTATCAGTAGAGATACAACACAGTGATGTGACGGTATCAGTAGAGATACAACACAGTGATGTGACGGTATCAGTAGAGATACAACACAGTGATGTGACGGTATCAGTAGAGATAGAACACAGCGATGTGACGGTATCAGTAGAGATAGAACACAGCGATGTGACGGTATCAGTAGAGATACAACACAGTGATGTGACGGTATCAGTAGAGATAGAACACAGCGATGTGACGGTATCAGTAGAGATAGAACACAGCGATGTGACGGTATCAGTAGAGATACAACACAGTGATGTGACGGTATCAGTAGAGATAGAACACAGCGATGTGACGGTATCAGTAGAGATAGCTTGTGAGTATTTTAGCTTGTGAGTATTTCGATCTACGTTAAAGTCATCTGTATCACGAAAGAGCTTCGTCCGAGTAACTCCACGGTAATGCAATCAGAAAGCAAGTAGAAGGCAATCACGACCCTCGCTCTACAGAAGAACCGGAGCGCAAAGTGACCAGGACATGTGGTCAGAGCGTGCGCCGCGTTACAGAAGGCATATAAGCTTCAGTGGGAGACGGCTTCTAATGGGTATTGATTGACGACAACGGGTTTCATACTCGGTTAATTAATCCCCCGATCTGTGTATAAAGTCGTGTTGACAGCTCATGATAACGCGATATCTGACCGAGTTCCCGGGGGAGACGCCGTTGGACGAGAAAATCACTCTTTTATGTCAGTTTGTAATCTTCATTTACACCCCATTCATGTAAATTGAAACTTAAAACGCACGTACATTCTTTTCGACGCAAGCAGGAGGATCATCTGTATTGTGAACAAGAGTCATCAGAAAGATGACATATCCCCCCGGCAGCTGTCTGTAAAATAACCACTAGTAAATGTGCAATTCTGTATGTAATGAGTCAACAGTTGAATGTTCTTTAAGAAGCATACATTGTTTACCCACTGAATGGTTTTCGAATTCTGCCCCGGAAACGAATCCGTTCCCCAATGGAGTCTAAGTCCAATTTCTTTCCATAAAAATTGTAAAAAAGAAAAATTCGTAAAAAAAAATAATATCAAAAGGCACCACTTCGGTAAGTGCCTGATAGCTTTACCAAGTTTCGATCAAATACACTGAATGGTTTTCGAATTCTGCCCCGGAAACGAACCCCAACCCCAATTGAGTCTATGTCCAACTTCATTCCATAAAAATAACAATTAGAAAAATACCAAAATATCAAAAGGCACCACTTCAGTATGTGCCTGATAGATCTGCCAAGTTTCGATCAAATACACTGAATGGTTTTGGAATTCTGGCCCGGAAACGAACCCCATCCCCAATTGAGTCTATGTCCAATTTCATTCCATAGAAATTTAAAAAAATAAAAATTAGAAAAATCCCAAAATATCAAAAGGCACCACTTCAGTATGTGCCTGATAGATCTGCCAAGTTTCGATCAAATACACTGAATGGTTTTGGAATTCTGCCCCGGAAAAGGAAATGATTACGGACGGACAGACAGACGGACGGACAGACAGACTGGCTGATCGCTATATCCCCCTGCATTATATGCCGTGGGGATAATGATATATCTATCACCACCCATGAATGACCAGATTGTTTAACACATGTATCTTAATACATTTTGCCAGGGCTATGCTACAAATGTTCCCAATCGGACATTTTGAGACATCTCCTGAGACCTACAGTGGGTACGCGGGTAGGGTCGGGTTATAGGGGGGTGTGTTCCTACGTAGTACATTTATACTCGTCCCAGCCCTACCGGAAATGTTCTTTGAGTGGAGGAATGAGTTTCGTTGTACACAACGTTCAACAGTCTTTAAGCTATGTCATCTTAGTGTAGTGGGAAGGTGACGCAGGTAATAGATATCACCACTTTGGAGACACCACGTCCCTACTAACATAGAATCTTCCCACGACTACGAACACAACAATGGATCATATTGCACAGCGTACTGAGGTTCCATTTAACTATAGAGGACATCCATTGTCACGAAAGCAAACTTCATCAAAGAACATTTTACAGACATAAAGAACCCTTGAAGTAAACACTACAATGTCTCAATCCAGGCCAAGTCCTGTCGCCAACGCCATATCATGTTTGTGACTAACTGTGTCAGAACCCTTTCCATAATCATTAGAAATATCTGCTAAAAAGAGTTCATTGTACGTTTCCGACCATATCATTAGCCTGTGTAATGAATCACTATGAAATAGTGATGATACCAGGTGTTCGCGAAAAGGTGAACAACACATTTAAAACATTGTTCATACGATAAAACCATACACATGTCTACCATACACGTTTCAGAAAGCTTCACTAAGGTCTTGGAAGTGAACTGGTCATTTGAACTTGTAAACAAGACTCGCATGACGCCCTATGAAGGAGCATACTCGACTGTGCCTCGAACATGACACCAGAGGCTAGAGCAGCTGTTGTATATTGCTCGACATAAAGGGAGGCTTTACTGTTGAAGCCATCCCTCTTGTTATACATCACTGTCAATGTTGAACTTCATCACTAGTTCCCCCATGCTGGCCGTAAAAGGCGACTATGCTTGGTGTAAAAGGCGACTATGCTTGGTGTAAAAGGCGACTATTGTTGGTGTAAAAGGCGACTATGCTTGGTGTAAAAGGCGACCATGCTTGGTGTAAAAGGCGACTAACGGGATCGGGTGGTCAGGCTCGCTAACTTGGCTGTTGTATATCATCGTATCCCAATTGCGTGTATCGATGCTCACGATATCAATCACTAGATTGTCTGGTCCAGACTCGATTACTTACAGACCGCCGTCATATAGCTGGAATATTGCTGAGAGCAGCGTTTAACAACAAACAAACTAATACTAGTTCACCACTGTACAAACGGGGAGAGGATGATATAAGTTTGAAGAACTTGTCCCCAGTCCCGTTCACTTCCCATAAATATGTTTAAAGCAACACACGGAAAGCAGTTCTACTTAATTAAGTACTAATATGCACGTTGTATATGACAGTCTTCCAATCATGACAACAATATTCGTTGACGTCCCATGGAATGGTCCTGTAATAGTTACTATTCAAGTCATACGGTGCCACGGCATTGCATTGTAGCTCACAGCCCAAAAGCAAAAAATAAAAGCTAATATACAACGCTTCTCTCATAAAACTATGTGCAAAAGTTGGAATTTAGATTGGTCAAGAAAAAGTTTTACTCTTCTCGGTATTATTTTTACTCACAATTTGGCAGAAATGGTAAAAAGAAATTACAACGACAAACTTAAAAGTTTAAAAATCATCATGAACTCCATTGGGTAGAATAACTGTACTCAAAAGTCTTATTTTACCTAAACTAACCCACCTTTTCTCAGCCCTACCTAATCCAAGTGTAACGTTTATAAAAGAACTCGAAACACTGAGTTTTCGTTTTATATGGAAAATTAACCAGACAAAATCAGTAGAAATACTATGATGAAACCTTATGATGACGGAGGTATAAGAGTGCCTGATATTAAAAATACAATCAATGCTCAAAAGATATCTTAGATTAAACGTTTGTTCCATTCACATCCACACTCTAAACTAACCACTCTTTTGATTAATAATACAGCTCTAACACAAATTGATTTTCTGCAAAAAATGCCAATTCTATATATCGGTAAAGGTTATTAATGATAGGACCAATGCATTCTGGAAAGATGTTCTGTGTGCATGGGGAAACTTAATAGAAAAAAAGGAAATTCTAGCAAAGAGGAAAAAGATATATTATCACAACCTTTATGGCAAAATACGAATATAAGAATCGGGAACACTCCGGTATATTATAAACATTACTCGGGAAAAGGTATTAAGCTTGTAAATGATTTGATAGACGAGAAGGGAAATTTTCTAGATCTTATAGACCTAAAACATGTATAGGACTGTAAAACACATTTTCTGGAATATTCTAGTCTTATCCAAGCAATAAAACAATATCTGAAGCGTTAGAGTATAGCCCTAACATCTAAGTTACATCTGCCCTTAATACCATATGTCCTTGAAAACCTAGTAGAGAGAGAGAGGGGGGGGGGGGGGGGGGGGGGGGGGAGGTGTAGGGTGTTTTATGATATATTAAATAAAGTATCCAACAACATGATATCCCAAAAATACATTCAACTAGATCTTGGCCTTAACATGACGGGAAAAGATTGGCAAACGATTTATCGTAACCCCCACAGATATAATGTGTCCTAAAAACAAAAATGGTTGAAATACAGAATTATTCATAGAACTATACCAACAAACGAGTTACTGTACATGCAGAATCATTTCTTTGCAATTTTTGTAAACGAGAAAAACAAACCTCAGTGCACATGTTCTTTGAGTGCAAAATTGTAAAACATATCTGGAACGTCCTTACAAAATGGATCAAAGACAAAACTGGAATAGAACTAGAATTTTCAAAATTGACAATTTTATTAGGATATCAACAAAAACGAAATGATGTATTAAATCATGTTATAACTGAAACAAAGCAAAACATATTCAAATCAAACATTTCCGACTCCATACCAAATTTCCCACACATCAAACAAGAAATAACCGATTCATATTACATCGACAGAAATATATCATATGTAAATACACACAGTTCATGAACTTTCGTCTCTCTGTCACCACCTATTCGTTTAAACCAACGAACTTGCACAATTCAACAATATGACACTGGAATAGTTTGTTATCACCCATAGATATACTTTGTAACTTGTATGTATTTAAGATTGTACGTGAACTATTTCTGTAAACTTATTGTTTGTGTACTCCAAAATGAAATAATATCATAAAAAAACTAAAATAAATAAATTAAAGCAAGCAACTAACAAAAGTTAATTTACTCTATATTCAAATACATTTTGTATAAATATAGAGGACTAATGGGCAATGTTTTTTTATCCTAAACAATGATTTTAAAGCGTAAAATTGTAAAAAAAAGTCCAGTGAAGACATTCTAAGTATTACATACATAGTGTCAACCGCTTTCGAAACTGGAACGGTGTTGGCACTACACGTGAAAAGGAAGCAATACCATTTTATTCCAAAATCCTCAATCTCACCAGATTACTTCACGGGAGATCTATGTGATTATACATGTAGGTGTCCCTGTCTAAAAAAACATTAAGAAAAGACTGAACCTAAATCGACAAGTCCTGCTGCTGAAAGTCGTCATTTCTAGGAGATTTTAACAGTTGTAACATGTTCACCATGTCCTGCAATCATAGATGCTGCCAGGCTTCCAGAGATCGTTTACTGCCTGTGCCATAATTATCCGAAGGTCACCTTTCTGACTAATGGCTATGTTTTATGAGTGGCCTGTCGGTCCAAACATACTTGATGAGCCCTGCCACCCGCCTATCTATGTGCACACTGTGTACCGTGGTTGCTGGGCTTATCTTATATACACAGTGTACCGTGGTTGCTGGTCTTATCTTATATACACTATGTACCGTGGTGGCTGGTCTTATCTTATATACACTGTGTACCGTGGTTGCTGGGCTTATCTTATATACACAGTGTACCGTGGTTGCTGGGCTTATCTTATATACACTATGTACCGTTGTGGCTGGTCTTATCTTATATACACAGTGTACCGTGGTGACTGGCTTATCTTATATACACTATGTACCGTGGTTGCTGGGCTTATCTTATATACACAGTGTACCGTGGTGACTGGCTTATCTTATATACACAGTGTACCGTGGTGACTGGGCTTTTCTTATATACACTGTGTACCGTGGTTGCTGGGCTAATCTTATATACACAGTGTACCGTGGTGGCTGGTCTTATCTTATATACACTGTGTACCGTGGTGGCTGGGCTTATCTTATATACACAGTGTACCGTGGTGGCTGGTCTTATCTTATATACACTATGTACCGTGGTGGCTGGGCTTATCTTATATACACAGTGTACCGTGGTTGCTGGGCTTATCTTATATACACTATGTACCATTGTGGCTGGTCTTATCTTATATACACAGTGTACCGTTTTTGCTGGGCTTATCTTATATACACAGTGTACCGTGGTGGCTAGGCTTGTCTTATATACACTATGTACCGTGATTGCTGGGCTTATCTTATATACATAGTGTACCGTGGTGGCTGGGCTTATTTCATATACACTGTGTACCGTGGTGACTGGGCTTTTCTTATATAATACACTGTGTAAAGTGGTGGCTGGGCTTATCTTATATACACAGTGTACCGTGGTGGCTGGTCTTATCTTATATACACTATGTACCGTGGTGGCTGGTCTTATCTTATATACACAGTGTACCGTGGTTGCTGGGCTTATCTTAGATACACTATGTACCGTGGTGGCTGGCTTATCTTATATACACTGTGTACCGTGGTGGCTAGGCTTATCTTATATACACTATGTACCGAGGTGGCTGGCTTATCTTATATACACAGTGTACCGTGGTGGCTGGGCTTATCTTATATACACTATGTACCGTGGTGGCTGGTCTTATCTTATATACACTGTGTACCGTGGTGGCTAGGCTTATCTTATATACACTATGTACCGAGGTGGCTGGCTTATCTTATATACACTGTGTACCGTGGTGGCTGGTCTTATCTTATATACACTATGTACCGTGGTGGCTGGTCTTATCTTATATACACTGTGTACCGTGGTTGCTAGGCTTATCTTATATAATACACTGTGTACCGTGGTTGCTGGGCTTATCTTATATACACTGTGTACCGTGGTGGCTGGGCTTATCTTATATACACTGTGTACCGTGGTGACTGGCTTATCCTATATACACAGTGTACTGTGGTTGCTGGGCTTATCTTATATACACAGTGTACCGTGGTGGCTGGCTTATCCTATATACACAGTGTACCGTGGTGGCTGGTCTTATCTTATATACACTGTGTACCGTGGTGACTGGTCTTATCTTATAAACACTATGTACCGTGGTGGCTGGGCTTATCTTATATACACTGTGTAAAGTGGTGGCAAGGCTAGTCTAATACACTGTGTACCGTGGTGTCTTGGCTTGTCCTATATACACACTGTGTACCCTGGTCATGGGGACAACAGACGTATGAACAGGTGCATTGTCATGATGGAACACACCTTTAGTGAATATTCCTCAACTGTTAGCCTTGATAACATTACCATAGTATTGGCAACTTATGGTTTGACCTTTCGGGAGGTTGTTCACCAGTAGGATTGTTTTGGAATCCCCGTGCCAGCTGATACGAGCTGACTTGGAGATGGAGACGTTAGAAGTTTCGACTGCTTTGACTATTGTTTAGTCTCTGAGTGACAGTGGTGAACCCAAGACTCATCCAGTGTTACAAGTCGCTCAACAAAATCAACTTGGTCTTCTTCTAAATTCTCATGATATGATGAACCCGGGGCCTTTTTCATTAGGAGTTAGCCTTGGAACCCAGTGTGCTGAAACCTTTGGCACTCCCAATTCCTTCCTCAAAGTGAGGGCTGCCTACTATATTGTGTAGTCTCTTGAGTCATATATGAATACCGAAAACTTCCACATTTCTGGGAAAACCCCTGGGAATTCCCTTGCACGGATACAAACGGAATCTGAACCCTTTACCTTTGACCGCTGCGTGTCAGCATACGTTTAGCAAAGTAGGAGAGTTTGACTGCATTCTCGCTACGACCGATCCTTCTGAACAAAACGAAGACATTTATATCCAAACTATCGTATCGACTCTATCCGTATCTAGACTGACAGGGGCAGTCTTCAGTAAATCCATGAATTTACCTTAGTATCTATTTAAAACATCTTTATAATCACATTTCAATGATAGGCCAACTGAGCAATGATGACGGACACTTGTAATTGCCACAACTTCAAAAACCTCTCCCGTCACGTTTATGGTGTCGGCCATTTTGACGTCTTGTTTCTGATATAAATGTATTACGACGCGCTGTCACTGTGGGCCACCTACTGAGGTAGTTATTAACAGACTTTCTCTACTAATGATGATATTACTTGAATATATTCGTTGTAAACAAACTACAAAGACGTCACTGTAGAACGCTGTGAGCACACATACGCTCACGTCACTTCTCCTTTTGAGGAACTACTTCATGCCGCGATACAGCTGGCTGTTGTGTGGCTGTCAGTGTAAACATGTAGTCACACTACTAAATAAAATTGTGTGTAGATCTACATCCTTCGAGGTAAAAATAATGATATAAAAAATGTAAGAATTTTCACTCTGTTTGAGTTCATTGGAGTATGAACCTTCATAGAGTGTTAGTAGCATAGACGTTGTTATTCCCCAGTGTAGAAGGGGATTAATTAGATGCCACTTCTGTAGCAAAACACTATAGCAGCAATGTGTTCCTCTGATAAATCATGAGGTTAAAAAAATCAGCCAAAACTTGCTAATATTATTATTGCTAATGTGCGTGTCGATATAAGGCGCCTGTTCATGCAAGACAAGTTTGGCCAACACCAGGTCGGACATCCTAAGAAATGCAAATACCTAGGTCAATCAATTAACATCGCTATTACTTCTCTTTAGCATTTGATCGATACAAGGCAAACATTTATACTTAGGTTTCACTAACTCAAACATGTTAAAGAATGTTCAATATTTCGTTTCCTGTTAGAGACGTGCTGTTTCTAACGTTGAACCAGGAAATATTGACCGAAATATTTGCACAGCGTTTTGTTGAAAGAAGATGTCCGACAAATTATGTTTCTTCTGCCCTTTTAGGAAGGGCACCACTGATGAAGTTGTTTGGTCAAAACCATAATTAGCATCCTTGGGTGGTGATCGAGGTTGTTGTCCTGGTTTTTGTGGAGGGTGTGTTTTTGGGGAAATGGTATATGGGGAGGAAGATTGTGGTGGTAGTGTCGGTGATGGTGGTGGTAGCGGTGATGGTGGTTGTGGTTATGGCAGTGATGGTGGCGGTGGTAGTGGTGATGGTGGTGGTAGTGTCAGCATTGATGGTGGTGGTAGTGGTGATGGTGGTGGTAGTGTCAGTGGTGGTGGTGGTAGTGGTGATGGTGGTGGTGGTAGTGGTGGTGGTGATGGTGGTGGTAGTGGTGGTAGTGTCAGTGGTGGTTGTTGTAGTAGTGATGGTGGTGGTGGTAGTGGTGGTGGTTGTGGTGGTGGTGGTAGTGGTGATGGTGGTGGTAGTGGTAGCGGTGGTAGTGGTGGTAGTGTCAGTGGTGGTTGTTGTAGTAGTGATGGTGGTGGTGGCAGCGGTGGTGGTGGTGGTAGTGGTGATGGTGGTGGTGGTGATGGTGGTGGTGGTGGTGGTGGTAGTGGTGATGGTGGTGGTGGTGGTGGTGGTAGTGGTGATGGTGGTGGTAGTGGTAGCGGTGGTAGTGATAGTGTCAGTGTTGATGGTGGTTGCGGTTATGGCAGCGGTGGTGGGGGTGGTGATGGTGGTGGTGGTGATGGTGGTGATGGTGGTTGCGGTTATGGCAGCGGTAGTGGTGGTGGTGATGGTAGTGGTGATGGTGGTGGTGGTGATGGTAGTGGTGATGGTGGTGGTGGTGATGGTGATGGTGATGGTGGTGGTGGTGATGGTAGTGGTGATGGTGGTGATGGTGGTGGTAGTGGTAGCGGTGGTAGTGATAGTGTCAGTGTTGATGGTGGTTGCGGTTATGGCAGCGGTGGTGGTGGTGGTTGTTGTAGTAGTGATGGTGGTGGTGGTGATGGTGATGGTGGTGGTGGTGGTGGTGATGGTGATGGTGATGGTAGTGGTGATGGTGATGGTGATGGTGGTGGTGGTGATGGTGATGGTGATGGTGGTGGTGGTGATGGTAGTGGTGATGTGGTGGTAGTGGTAGCGGTGGTGGTGGTGGTGATGGTGGTGTTGGTGGTAGCGGTGGTGGTGGTGGTAGTGTCAGTGGTGGTGTTGTTGGTGGTGGTGGTAGTGTCAGTGGTGGTGGGGGTGTTGGTGTTGGGGGTGGTGGTAGTGGTGGTGGTGGTGGTTGTAGTGGTGATGGTGATGGTGGTGGTGGTGGTGGTGGTGGTAGTGGTGATGGTGGTGGTGGTGATGGTGGTGGTGGTGGTGGTGGTTATGGCAGTGGTGGTGGTGGTGGTGGTGGTGGTGATAGTGGTGGTGGTGATGGTGGTGGTGGTGGCGATGATGGTGGCGGTTGTGTCAGTGGTGGTGGTGGCGATGGTGGTGGTGGTTGTGTCAGTGGTGGTGGTGGCGATGGTGGTGGTGGTGGTGTCAGTGGTGGCGATGGTGGTGGTGGTTGTGTCAGTGGTGGTGGTGGCGATGGTGGTGGTGGTTGTGTCAGTGGTAGTGGTAGTGGTGATGGTGGTGGTGGTTGTGTCAGTGGTGGTGGTGGTAGTGGTAGTGGTAGTGGTAGTGGTAGTGGTAGTGGTAGTGGTGATGGTGATGATGGTTGTGTCAGTGGTGGTGGTGGTAGTGGTAGTGGTAGTGGTGATGGTGATGGTGGTTGTGTCAGTGGTGGTGGTGGTGGCGATGGTGGTGGTGGTAGTGGTAGTGGTAGTGGTAGTGGTAGTGGTGATGGTGGTTGTGTCAGTGGTGGTGGTTGTGTCAGTGGTGGTGGTGGTTGTGTCAGTAGTGGTAGTAGTTGTGTCAGTAGTGGTAGTGGTGATGGTGATGGTGTTTGTGTCAGTGGTGGTGGTGGTGGTGGCGATGGTGGTGGTGGTAGTGGTAGTGGTAGTGGTAGTGGTAGTGGTAGTGGTGATGGTGATGGTGGTTGTGTCAGTGGTGGTGGTTGTGTCAGTGGTGGTGGTGGTTGTGTCAGTAGTGGTAGTGGTGATGGTGATGGTGTTTGTCTCAGTGGTGGTGGTGGTTGTTTCAGTGGTGGTGGTTGTAGTGGTGATGGCGATGGTGGTGGTGGCGATGGTGGTGGTGGTAGTGGTGATGGTGATGGAGCAGAATGTGGTAGTGCAGGAGGACGGAGCGTGGCAGTAAAGTTTCAAGTCAGTTCAGCCGTCTAAAGCTGTCATTGAAACTATAACTTTTTGTTGATATTCTGAAAATCCACATCGTTCTTCGCTCTCAAATTGTATAACTCACGTGAACACAAAAAATACTTTATAGAGAGGCTTGCAAATCACTCACGTTTCCCTTTTTACCTTAATGGACAAGTTCCTAAACAAATAAAGGAGTTGCCACAGACAAACGTGGACCTAAATTGAAAATGGCGTGTTTAATAATTGTATTTTATGTTCATTTAATCTGTAGTTTAATAGCAAGCACATTTCGAAAACATTTTCCTATGATTTATAGTGTAATGTCCCTGTCAATAGCATAAAACATACCGTCGGGGGAATAGCTAAAATCTTTGAACAGCAATTTATGACCTCAAATGTTGTGAGTGTTTGCGTGACTTGCCATTGACAGAATTAACGAGGAGAAGTGTGACAGACATTAAGGACAGATCGTGCTCCCTGTGTATCCGGCCATTTGGACAGTGAGCTGTGAAAAACATCAAATAAGCATCTTGCTTCAACCCCAGTAAGGCATAGGCAAAAGGTTTTCACATAGTGTTTCTTTTTATGAATCAGGATCCTCTAGTCAACATTGAAGAATGTACGTACATTGCGATTATGTGTGCGTGCGTGTGTACGTGTGTTTCTGGAACTATCTTAGCTTAAATCCCCAACTTGGGACACTAGTAATGAACGTTTGTCACATAACTTACTATGTTCAGATGAAAACAGAAAATTTATTTGTGTTTGTTATTTATGTATTTTTGTATTCGTGTGTGGTATAATGTCCGCACTTGCTATGTGTATTTGTTTTTAGGTGGGCCTGAAATATACTTCTGTGATGATCTAAACGTACTTTTCTATATTTCATCAGGGGCGGCAGGGTAGCTTAGTGGTTAAAGCGTTTGCTCGTCACGCCGAAGGTCCAGGTTCGATTCCCCACATGGTTACAATGTGTGAAGCTGGAATGTTGCTAAAAGCGACGTAAAACCACACTCACACATTCAGTTTATTTCATCAACAATAGGGGCGGTCGGGTAGCCTAGTGGTTAAAGCGTCCGCTCGTCACCCCGAAGACCCGGGTTCGATTCCCGACACGGGTACAATGTGTGAAGCTGGAATGTTGCTAAAAGCGACGTAAAACCACACTCACACATTCAGTTTATTTCATCAATTTCATCATCTGTGAAGCCCATTTCTGGTGTCCTCCGCCGTGATATTGCTGGAATATTGCTAAAAGCGTCGTAAAACCATACTCACTCACTCACTCATCAACAATATTTAACATACATTTTATTTTTGAACACTGTGCTGAACTGTGCACGATTTACACGTGCGTTGAGCCTTGGTAGACCGAGCGACGGCCGACAATACAAACCAATTGCAGTAAGTTACTTTTGCATGTGCACCTTGTCGGAGGCAGGGGTACTGAAACGTTTCCTTTGTTTGGCTCCGCGATCAACATCACGAAGGCAGTTCCGCCCTTTCTGGCCAGATCCTCCGCAATCCTGGATCTGAAGCCGTAGGGGATGCTGTACACCTTTGCCACAAATGACGTTGCCCTACAAAGCGACCCTGGACAGCCGTTGTTACACGGGGTTACCTGCTTCGGCGACGTGACGTACCGCGCAATTGGTATCGATACCAAGTCAAGAGATGTTGGTCCAAGGAAGACTGAATATCCTGGCTACAGCCGACAACGGTTCTCCAGGCGTCAGGCGACGTAGTTCCGGTGTGCTTCTATCAGTGGCACAGGGTCACATGACGCCTGAGCCCATTCCAGGGGGCGTCATTCATTCCAAATGGGCTGAAACTTGTGAGCAAGCAAGACCATCCGTCCTGCGTATGCCTTGTCGCGGAAGAAAGACTTTGGTCACATTTCATCGGTGGGTGATCGGGACGCCTTTATTGCGATGCATCATCCTTAAAAATGGCAGCACACGTGGTCAGTATCTCATCGTTGTGCAGTGATATTCCCAACAACAAGGTGTTACTGTGTCCTTGCAGTAGCTATAATGCCGCCACAAACTATCATTGAAGCACAACCACAACTACAGCATTCTCAAACGTTCATCGCGCCGTCTGTATTCGCCTACGCCCACCATTGAAGAATATGTTGAATCCGCTCTCATCTGAGACCGTAATTGACGTCCAATGATGTTGATTCCAACTGTAACTTGGTCAGTGGTGGACAAATTGCCCAGCGAGACCGGCATTAAATGCCCATCCCTTAAATTATGCTATGTCTGAAACTTGCCACGCAGGGAAGAGTTAGCAAAGCACCAGTTGCGACCCTGCTGTCACAGTCAATTACCCTCTGAGTGGCGTTAAAGAGTGCTGCTGCCTGTCAGGAGCAACATTTTCAATTCTCAAAAAATCAACATTTTTTCAAGTGTCTATTATCATCTGCTACCGTTGAAACCGTTACGATGGAAACAATGTATCCATACATCGAGTTGCACACATCTTCTCGAGGCAAGAGAGTTAACTGACTTTAAAAGTCCAGTTTCCACCCTTGCCGAACTAGGCTGGAATAACTGGGCTCGATCGAAGCGCCACCAGTGGCTATTACCAGTTATGTTTCTTCAAAGCCTCTCCTATGGACCAATCAGATTCCACCTCTTGTATCGCTTGCGTTTGATTCACACAAAATGGTGGCGCCCAGTCAGGACGATCTGATCAATGATCAAGATCTATATTGTGATAAAAGGGGTCTTACATCGCGAAATGCGTCAAATCTCGTGAGCACCTTAATTAAAAACATGAAAAGATTTGGAAAATATCTGCTGACAACGAGTTGGCGATGCACATGCTTTGCAAATCTTGCAATCGACCGAAATCTGCACGACAGTTTACGAACCGGATTTCGATTTCGGTGCGCGATCTTGATTGGACTATGCATCGACTCGTTAGTCCAGCCAAAATGTTACTCCATAATACCAGCCTAGTTCGGCAAGGGTGGAAACTGGACTTTTATAGTCAGTTAACTCCTTTGCCTCGGGAAGATGAGTTGCACATACAGTTGTGGAAGTTCCTGCCCTTAAACACTGCCCTCGTGCCCTTAAGTACAAAATGTACGACCACTTTGGTCAGTTGGCTTGCCTCTGCATGTGTTTGTGACAGGTGCCACCAGTTGGGCAGGATACGCTCACCTTTGTGTGTTTAGCAGTGGTGTGTTATGAATATTGAAAGGATTTTGTTGCTTTGTTTACCATCTTACAATTTTTATCAGTTACGCTTGTTCACATATTGATACCCGTAATAATGTCAAAACGCTCATCATCGACTTGGAATATGTTTATATACATATATTTCTTGTTTTCAACAGACGGCTTTTATTTCACCATCAATATATATATGAGTGACCCTTTAATAGTTGCGCTGAGTATATTTAGTTTTGATCTAAACCTTATTGACATTTTTGTGACAAACGATACGTACAGCCAGTGAAGCAATGTCATTATTTTCCCCTACTATGCCTTTTTATCAGGTGTTAACATCGTCATGCTTACACGTAGCGTTAACAGAAAATTGCAATTTGAATAGATTTTGGGTTTTTGGCAGATAGGGTTAACGTGCCGTAGGCGTTATTTTTTAAACCATGATGGATTTGTGATACAGCATATCAAGCATCCATCGTGCTATATCTTGAACTTGAAGTTCGAAGACGTGGAGGTAGGCAGTGAGGGGATATTCCATCTTATTGTCTTAAGGTTTCAAAGAACCAGGTTGAGTTAATTACTGAATGGAAACCAGTTCGCCCCGATTATGTTTCTAGGTTTGTCAGCACCATACCCGTGCTCGTGGGTTTCACCAAGTGGTAAACTTCTGAGACCTGCATTACTTCGGGATTCCCCACACCATAAGCTGACACGCTGTGATCATTTGAAATTTGCAAACAAGGGAATTGATCCAGGTTGTTCTATTGTAGGAAAGACTTGCAGACTTGGCAGCTCATGGTGTAAATTCAGTTACTTGTAACTGCCAAGACTCATTATACTGCTACCAGCCTGCAGGTCATATAGACACAGATGACTTCTCTATTATTGGCAATAAAAACCTTCGTCTGCTTTTCAAATATGGATCAAAATATCGTGAGCAGCCTCCTGCGAATTGGGATCAGAACATCAAAATCATTATGGATACTGTCGAAGCATATGCCAATAACTTGACCAAGAGAAAGAAGAACCCGTTGAATGTCTTTCAGAGAGGATTAAGTCAGTGCGTGTTGTTGTAAATGGCAGAATGCACAAACTGAAACAGCGGAAACAGAAATGGAACAAACCCATTCTGTCCCTGCCACGTATTAAGCCCAGTATCTGAACTGAGGAAGAAATCTGAAAAAATAACATTCATCGGTACTATCAACTTTTGACTTGACTCTAAAACCTGAAGACATGTCTATTCCTCTTTGTACTGAATTACAAAGCTTCATATAAATCCGATATATTGCTGGGTCCAGCACATGTGCCACCAAATCCCTGTCTCAAAGATTAACCATAATCCTTAACACAATCAAGGAAGGACGCTTATTATATTTACAGAAAGCATTTGGGAGTGGACAAGTGGAATTAATACAATGTGGATTCTGAAAAGCTCAAAGGTTTTGCTTGACATTTTATAATCTCAGATAAAAAAACAGGATCAATTCTGTCAAAACATTTGATTTTTTAAACTCTGTACCCACATCTACCCCACATGACAAACGTCAGGAAAAACTTCATTCCCTGATCCATGGGGCTTCGCTTACAAAACCTGGTGACAATAGATATAGTTAATTATCTATCTTCAGAGGTTCAGGTCAGTTTGTCAAAAATGAAAGCAAATGCCATCTGAAGTGTCCTGAGGAAACAATATGTGAAATGCTGGACTTTCTCATTGATAACGTGTAAATTTGGTGGTAAGACATTTATGCAAGGTAGGCCACCCCATGAACACCAAGTGTGCTCCCCTTCTTGCTGACCTGTTTCTTTATGCATAGGAATCAGAATTTCTGCTCGGGTTGGCAAAGTCAAAAGACGTTTAACTGAAGCCTTAAGTATATCCATGATCTCGATATCGTTCAA
Organism: Haliotis cracherodii; assembly: GCF_022045235.1. Classification (NCBI taxonomy): domain Eukaryota; kingdom Metazoa; phylum Mollusca; class Gastropoda; order Lepetellida; family Haliotidae; genus Haliotis; species Haliotis cracherodii. The sequence continues at coordinate 15,132,882 of NW_027266308.1, read as the reverse complement.
TAACCATCAGGTAGCCAATTCCTCTCCACTGATTTACCCACCTGACCTAGAAATAAAGAAGAACAGTGAGACCACTTCGTCTTTGCATTGAGTGAAAAAACGCAGCATATGACAAGAGGGATGACTTCAACTTTCCAAAAGTAAATGCTCCTTTTATGTCGAGCAATATTCCTTCAGCTCCATCCCTTGGTGTTTACATGTCACAACTGACTGTAAGTAATGCCCGGGTGTAGTGGGAAGTCACTCCTTTCTCAACATGAACTAACTGGAGAGGTACACGTGTGTGTATCAGGGTGTTTCAAAACGTTTTATGTACATATGTGGAAACTTTGACGCAAATCAGTGACAAAAAATATGTCCGATGCAATTCCCTATTTTTACCATATGTTCCCGGTTTTTTTTTCATGTGAACAGTTAACTTTTAGCAGAGCTTTCTTATCATTATGGATATGTGTTTTGTCATTTTGTCTGTAAGTAAGTGTCTATTGTATGTATCCATACGCCATTTTCTTTGGTACAGTGAGGGCACTGTGGCAGATCACCACGACCCCTTCTCCACGTCTATTCTGTTGTTTTCATTGGGACGTAATCTGATTCAGGGTAACTTCCCTCTGCTCTGAGTAGAATTGGCTTTTAAATTGAAATGGCAAATTGATGTCGCTCATTTAAAACTGCCTTTCTACAGCCCTCCCTATGTAGCTTTCTTATAGAAGTTTCTAATAGGTGGCATCAGGCCAGTTCTCTGCCCCTGTTCTTTCCCATCTGGTGTGCCCACAACACACAACGTCAGCCGAGACGACAGTTCATTTCTCTGTTTGTATCACTGCCCTGGTGGTGGCGATTACGGGCTGGTAGATCAAACCAACAACAGACAGAATCACATGGCGTCAGTTGCAGACTAAGTCTATAGGAGCCAGGAACCACCACGTGTAGGTTTACAAATAAGGAGACATCAATCCAATCAGATAATGATACCGTCGATCTGTGTTAAACTTCATGAACAATCGGAAAGCTGACAACTCGACCACCACTTATTGCACTCATCTCCAACGACGTATGATACTTTATTCTGTAGAATGCCAGAAATGATCATTAAAATTCGCACAGTGCCGTCGGCATTACCACGGCTTGACATGTTTAACTTATACTTGCATGTTTAACTACACCACACTACGGATGCTGAACATAAAATACATGATAAACTTTTGTTTGTACTTTCAACAATCAATAAACATCAAATATGCAGATTCTGCGTGAAGAATGGATGTGAAAGACGTTTCTAACGCCTTCTTCCGTTTCAAACGACGAAATTTCCACTTTTCATGATCACAGCCTGACTGACACCAGCATGCCATCACAAGTCTGTAAGCCAGAAGTCTTAGTGTCTTCCTAACAATATATGGGATAACAGATTTCTTAAAAACGTTTTCTGTTTCTTCTGGGTACTGCACAGGGACAATGTCATCCTCAATCTTAGCAACGTCAATCGTTCAACAACTGCCGCCGAGCCTGGACGACGCTATATTTCAATTCAATATAACGCAGCAAAGATAAAAATCTTGAAACAGATAAAGAGCAATGTTAATTGAATGTTGATCTTTGAACAGCGAGATGCAGCAAGGGTACTTCCAGTGCAAATACTCCGTTGGAGACCTCTGCCAGGGATACATGACACGTCGTTATCCAGAAGGGCACCACAGCAGTGAACGGTGTTTTGTTGGTCATGTTACCGGTCCTAGGAAGTAAGGCATACACAGACAACTGACAGGATTGGACACCACTAGTAATACTGACTTGTTCAGCCATTTTCGAGACACGGTCACGAAACCACACACCAGACTACAAGGGGGGTACACACATTGCATAGACTAACATCTTGTCTCTGAAATGAACATATCGTACAGAAAAAAATAGTTGTTAATTTATCTTAATATAAATTGAATAAAAAGGACTCCCGAGGCTCTCTTCATTTTCAGATACTGCAGAAATCTAGGCTTGCTTGGGCTGTATTTGATACATTTGTACCAGGGTCTGTAAGACAGACTAACACATTACACACAACTACCAGATAGATGAGCAGTCTTCAGCATCCCTTGTTTGTCGTACGGACGATTAATGGGATCGGGTGGTCAGGTTCGCTGACTTGGTTAATGTGTGTTATCGTATCCCATATGCATAGATCGATGATTACTTGACTGTCTGGTCCAGGCTTGATTATTTACAGACCGTTGGTCATATAGCTTGAATATTGCTGAGAGCCACGTTAAACAACAAACAAACAAAACGGTGGCATGTGTTTATGAATCACTATCAAATTAATTGTGATAATACCAGGTGTTCGCGAAAAGGTGATCGTATCCTGCACCGCATCCGCAACAAATACACGCAAAGGTAAGTCAATAGTTCACCCGAAAAAACACGGGCACATATGGTACAAATGGAATTGCATCGGACATCATTTTGAAATGCGTTATCTGTATTCCTGAGTTCTATTAGTGATTATTATTTCTCGATGTACAGCCTCGTGATCATGGTTGTAGATCACAGTTGTATCCAAGGAGACGTCACATGAGAAATAAGAGATTCTACCACGATAAAAAGGACAAGATCATGTAAAAGATCGATAAGAAAATGTTATACGGACAGCATGTATGAACTCATGCGAAAACAAGGGCACAAGGGCTTGACCCGTGGGTAGCCTAACCGGACCGAGGCAGTCCACCTGATGGACCGGGTCCTCAGCTCCGTGTTTTTGCATAAGGATCTCGTTGAGAGTAATCAGTTGTTGCTTTTTACCGAAAATCATTCATATAAAGCTTAGTTTCATTACAGTCATAATTCAGTCACAATTCAGTCGGAATTTTCAGAAAGATCGTGTATTGGAACTCGCAGACGTCAGTTGCTTTGCAGACGAAGTCAGTATTAATTAGGTGACAGATCAATAGCGATAATGTGACGAGTCAGTGTTGGAGGTCGATATCGACCTTTACGGGTCAGGTTTCATTGAAATTTCATTGGTTCAGCATTGAAATTTATTGTTTCCTCACGTGATATGGATCCACAATGAAATTAAAACATTCTTAAAGTGGTATAACAATACCAATTGACTGATAGGCATATATGTGAGTAAGGATAAGATATATGGATGAACAAATTCTGTAATAAAGATTTTATTCATTCACATACTGGTACCTTTTCCCCACTTAGCACTCCAGCTTCTCCAATGCCTCTTAAAGAAGTTCACATGTAGTACATTTACCGCAGCCCTACAAAACACTTATGTTACATTGTAAACGGATGAAGCAGATGAAATGGAGATGTTTCCTGTACTCCTTGTACTGCTGCCACGCGGATCACCGCAGGTACATGCCAAGGGAAGAGGTTCAAACCGGCACTGGAGCAGGTCTCACGGCCAGTGCACCTCTCCAAGAACAACTATGATGGCTACTCATCTATGGGTTCCTGATTTGTATGATGGATACCACTGGAAGCTGAGTAGCTGTAATTAAGTACTTAACACTGCACGAATGAGTCAGTCAATTTCATTCTCGGCTCAGTAACCTGAAAAGCACAACTACAGTTTACAGATGACGACTTGCTTCCACCAAATAACCCTTTTGTTAGTGCGCGTCTATTTGTCAGCAGTGGTCTGAAGGATTAAACAGGCACTGAGGACACAGCTATTGCAAATAACAAGTACAAAGTGCCCGGTGAATGGTCTCCGCATCATCAGACAAATAAGGGGATATCGCAATGACAAGGCCCCAGATGTAAGGACGAAATGTACATGTTCAACCGAACGTATGATTGGTGTAGCCAATTAGACTGTTAAGTAGCAACAGGGAGTATACTAATGTGCTACAAGCACATTAAAGTAGCAAGGGGGTTATTCTGAAATGCTAAAAACCTTGTAAGGTGGAAAGGGGGTGTATTCTGATGTGCTACAAGCTTAAGGTAGCAATGGGGTGTATTCTGATGTGCTACAAGCTTAAGGTAGCAGGGTGTATTCTGATGTGCTACAAGCCTAAGGTAGCAAAGGGGTGTATTCTGATGTGCTGCAAGCTTAAGGTGGCAGGGTGTATTCTGATGTGCTACAAGCTTAAGGTGGCAGGGCGTATTCTGATGTGCTGCAAGCTTAAGGTGGCAGGGCGTATTCTGATGTGCTACAAGCTTAAGGTGGCAGGGCGTATTCTGATGTGCTGCAAGCTTAAGGTGGCAGGGTGTATTCTGATGTGCTACAAGCTTAAGGTGGCAGGGCGTATTCTGATGTGCTACAAACCTAAGGTAGCAAAGGGGTGTATTCTGATGTGCTGCAAGCTTAAGGTGGCAGGGTGTATTCTGATGTGCTACAAACCTAAGATAGCAAAGGGGTGTATTCTGATGTGCTACAAACCTAAGGTAGCAAAGGGGTGTATTCTGATGTGCTACAAACCTAAGGTAGCAAAGGGGTGTATTCTGATGTGCTACAAAGCTAAGGTAGCAAAGGGGTGTATTCTGATGTGCTACAAACCTAAGGTAGCAAAGGGGTGTATTCTGATGTGCTACAAAGCTAAGGTAGCAAAGGGGTGTATTCTGATGTGCTACAAACCTAAGGTAGCAAAGGGGTGTATTCTGATGTGCTGCAAGCTTAAGGTAGCAGGGTGTGTTCTGATGTGCTACAAGCTCCGTAGTTAAGCAATAGGGTGTATTCTGATGTGCTACAAGCTCCGTAAGGTAGCAGGGCGTATTCTGATGTACTACAAGCTCCGTAGTGTAGCAAGGGGGTGTATTCTGATGTGCTACAAGCTCCTTACGGTACCAGGGTGTATTCTGATGTGCTACAAGCTCCTTACGGTACCAGGATGTATTCTGATGTGCTACAAACTCCGTAGTGTGCTACAAGCTCCGTAATTTAGCAAGGCGGTGTGTTCTGATGTGCTACAGGCTCCGTAAAGTAGCAAGGGGGTGTATTCCGATGTGCTACAAGCTTAAGGTAGCAAGGGGGTGTATTCTGATATGCTAGAAGCTCTGTAAAGTAGCACTGTGTATTGTGCTGTGCTTAAAGCTCGGTAAGTAGCAATGGGGTGTATTCTGATATGCTACAAGCTCTGTAAAGTAGAAATGGGGTGTATTCTGATATGCTACAAGCTCTGTAAAGTAGCAAGGGATGTATTCTGATGTGCTACAAGCTCTGTAAAGTAGCACTGTGTAGTGTGCTGTGCTTAAAGCTCGGTAAGTAGCAATGGGGTGTATTCTGATATGCTACAAGCTCTGTAATGTAGCAAGGGGGTGTATTCTGATATGCTACAAGCTCTGTAAAGTAGCAATGGGGTGTATTCTGATATGCTACAAGCTCTGTAAAGTAGCAAGAGATGTATTCTGATGTGCTACAGGCTCCGTAGTGTAGCAAGGGGGTGTATTCTGAGGTGCTACAAGCTTAAGGTAGCAGGGCGTATTCTGATGTGCTACAAGCTCCTTAGTGTAGCAAGGGGGTGTATTATGATGTGTTACAAGCACCGTAAGGTAGCAGGGTGTATTCTGACGTGCTACAAGCTTAAGGTAGCAATGGAGCGTATTCTGATGTGCTACAAGCTCCGTAAGGTAGCAGGGTGTATTCTGACGTGCTACAAGCTTAAGGTAGCAATGGAGCGTATTCTGATGTGCTACAAGCTCCGTAAGGTAGCAAGGTGGTGTATTCTGATGTGCTAATGTATAAGCATAAACATTTGTGTAACTTGTATCGCGGTTGCATTAATCATTCCCTCAAAGCATAAACATCTATCGCATTTCATCACCACGGCCACAAACATGGAGGGGCCATAAACAAATGTTTTTTTATTAAATAAGAAGAAAATTAAACGAAATATATGATTCTGACACATGAGGTCAGTGGCTTGTTCATACGTTTTTCCAAATGCCGTATTTTAGAAATGATGTAAACACACCCACGCAGCATCCACGGAGTATGCCCCGTGCACACAGAGCCATTGTTAATCATCATTCGGGAACTTTAAACTTGAAAGTTATGTTTCTAACTGCATCGCCGCAGCTTGACTCCTTACCCATACTGACAGTGATAGTCAACACTTTTCCGTAATGATCTGTGAATTTACTTTTTCACCTGAAATTTCACCTTTTCAACACCTTTATGATATCACCTGTCAATGATCGCCAAATTAATCCCAAACGATCAACTGATAATCCGCTCCACGCGTTTAGTGACACAAATTTAGAACCATTTTCATGTCCGACAGTTTGACGCCGTTTAGTTCAATGTCTTAACACGCAGTGAAACTTAGTTCGAACTGAACAGAAATACCCATCCTATTTGTTATTCAACAAAGAGGGAAACAGGCCCGTATGGCAGTTTGAAAACAGAAACGCCGCTACGCTCTGAGATGCCGTTGATGGCTGTCAGTGTACATTTGGAGATGCAACACATAATAAGCAGTGACGTTCCGTGGCGTAATAACGTATTTAAATCTCTGAATTAATTCCATATGTCGGAACTAATTACTTTCAGGAGACATCGTTCTCTTTCTTCTGGTGTTAGTCATTTAAGCAGTATAATATTACGACGTAGTACAAACAGTTTTAACTACGTCGACATATAACATTTATACAGAGTATCGTGTGATCCGTTTTGCGCGTTGATACAATTATCCCAGTGAGAACAGTCGCTGTACGTATCCAGCCAAACGTCCTCCACACCATCACCACGTCCTGCGCTGTCTCCAGTCGGGGTAGGTGCAGGTTAATTTGTTCGCCGAGCAAGCGTTGTAACTGAAAGGTGAGGGGACGCTTGCCGCCCCTGGATGTAGTGGTAATTGGTTTGGAGGACGTAAAGAGGCTGCTGGTCACGCTCATCTGTCTTCTGGTGTGAGACTGTCTGCAGCAGGACATGGCGAGTCCATGAGAGTGTTTTATTACTTCCTGGTGAATACTTGTGTCCAGATTCCTCTGGTCCTAGGCACGGCAGATACAGGGCAAGTCGGTGACAGCAGGACTACAAACATATGTGATTGTGACGACAGCATCTGTTTACAGTTCTACCGTCCCCGCATTACCCATCCCTGGGTCTGAGACGATATGTACAGACTGTCCCAGTTCTCTAACATACATAGCCACACTGTGGGCCTTTGACGATGATTCTCTGAGGCAATATATATCAATGGGGTAATCAACATTAGAACGTGAGTACGCTGTTTCTCTGAGGCAATATATAACAACAGAGTAATTAACTTGAATACGCTGTTTCTCTAAGGCAATATATATCAATGGGGTAATTAACGTGAGTACGTTGTTTCTCTGAGGCAATATATAACAACAGAGTAATTAACTTGAATACGCTGTTTCTCTGAGGCAATATAAAACAATGGGGTTATTAAATTGACTACACAGTTTCTCTGAGGCAATATATATATATATATATATATATATATATATATATATATATATATATTTATTTATAGATATATATATTTATTTATATATATATCAGTGGCGTTATTAACTTGAGTACGCTGTTTCTCTGAGGCAATATATATCAATGGGGTAAACAACATTAGTACGTGAGTACGCTGTTTCTCTGAGGCAATATATACCAACAGAATAATTAACTTGAATACGCTGTTTCTCTGAGGCAATATAAAACAATGGGGTAATTAACGTGAGTACGCTGTTTCTCTGAGGCAATATAGTTTATAACAACGGAGTAATTAACTTGAATACGCTGTTTCTCCGAGGCAATATAAAACAATGGGGTTATTAACTTTAGTACGCTGTTTCTCTGAGGCAATACATATCAATGGGGTAATCAACATTAGTACGTGAGTTTCGCTGTTTCTCTAGGCTACATACTAGTATAACAACATATCATTTAACGAAAGTGCGCTGTTTCTCTGGGGTTGTTTATAAAAACAAAGTAGTTAACGTCAGTACGCTGTTGCTCACGGGCTATATATAAAAATCAACGTAAGTACCCGCCTCTCTGGTTCCATGTATAACTGAGTAATTAACGCGAGTACGCCGTTTCTCTGGTACTCGGGGGTTCATTGATACGTTCTGAACCTCACACAGTAAAAACACGTAGCCTGTAGACAATAAAATCAATTATTTTCAACATGAGCCCATTCCACATTGATACACGTTTTCCAACGATGTTTGGGGAATGTTATCCTAATTTTGTAGTAGAAGTCCTCCACTTGACTGTCCCAAAAGTTATTCACAGCCGCTATGACGTTATCGTTCGAGTGGAAATTGTTTCGGCAACAGCCTGTCTTTTGTCTTTACTTCATCTCGCACTTGCCTCCGTGTGTTGCATTGCCTTATAGAAGATAGTCCTCCATGATGACACATTCTGCATTCCAGACCACGTAGGTTATAATTTTTCCAGTTATTAGGGCAATATCTGCCTTCTTTGATTCCATTGTTTTGATGGACTGTTTGATTGGTGTTTGGACTGGAAGTGGGAAACCAATATTTCACCAATAGTTACAAATCGTTGCAAGAACCTTTTTGGATCAGCTTCAGACAGAACTGGTTATAACGAGACAGGTTGTGCCTGGTGCGTTTTCTGTAATCAGAAGCTTTGGTACCCAACGAGTTCATACTTTTTTCATTGCAAAAGTTTCGGTGATAATATAATGTACTCCTCTTTCTTTTACTTTTCCTTCATGAAATGTACTCTCTCTTGGAAATGTCTACTGAACTAACAATATGATGCTCAGATAGTCAGCGGTTTGTCATCACCATATCGTGGATTATCTGGATTATTTCTGGTGCTGACGTCACAGACCTCCCAGGATGGGGCGTCCTGTTCAAGGCTCTCACTGCTAATCTCAAACTCAGCTGCCCATCTCTTTAGGGTGGCGTAGAAAAGGGCATCCTTCCCTAATGTTGTTTTCATATCATATCATGGATGGCTTTTAATCTTTTAAAAAGCTCGTTTATACATGGTTAGTATTTGATTATTGCCCATTCCTCAAGTTTGTCCATTTTCCAAATGTCACGGACCCGTGGTTAATTTCCTGACCTGTCACGGCGAAACCTTTGGCTCAACCGACTCAAGTGTTTTTTTACGAATATACCTCTATGACGTCATGTCATGTCCAAACCACAAAATTCACTATTACGTAATTCCTTCTGTGTGAGGCTCAGAACTTATCAGTCAACCCTCGTATACATACATAACATTACAGAACGAAAATACGCAGCTCTTTGGGGCTGTGACAAGGCTGTCAGGGATTATGTTCGGTCGTTTCCAGATAGGTCAGTGTGTCACGAGATGGGGCAGTGTGTGAGAGCAGCTCGGCTCGCCATACATATAGAGACGAGTAATTGGATTACAACATGGACGACCATAATGCATGACTAATGAAGAGTCTCAAGATTCATGTACGCTGCTTGTGGGCTGACACGTCGGTATTGATTTTAATGCCTTATAAAAATATTTATATTTTGTCCGTTTTCCTTCAGGTGTTGTGGGTTAAAACTGTGTGAATACAAGATATCACGTATTAACCATATTTCAACATTTAACTGTTTTAAGTTCCGATCGCTAAGTTATTACGTCGCAAATAACCGTACTATCGCTGATGCGGCGTTGAACAATATTCACTCACTCACTCCTATAGTTTAGCATGATACACTCATAACTGGCTGAATAAAAACTACCAAAAAAAATCAGCAAAGTCATACAAATGTGAACTATACTGAACCGCAAAAGAAACGTCACCATGGATAGATATATGAGAAATAATATTTGTCCAAACACTTTAAACATACTTTGAGACTTATTAAAAAGATGAAACTTGGCAAAACTGATCATCAAGGTTGAAATTAAAGTGTCAAATTTTCTTAAAGTGAAACACAACACAAGTCTCTGAGAAAATGGCATCACAAGTCAGTATCTCGTGTGTTCGCCATGTGCATTGCTGACTGCCGTGCAACGTCGATACATGGAATGGATGAGGCGGTTGATGAAGGCCATAGGCACATGAGACCACACTCTGAAGAACGCCTGACACAGTTCAGCTTCAGTTTTCGGCCTTGGTCGGACGTCATTCAGCCGTCTTTGAATCTCGTACCACCGGTGTTCAATGGGATTTCAATCGGGACTGAGGGTAGACCACTGCATGGTTCTGATGCCATTCTGCTGGAGGAAGTCTCTCGTTGCTCTCGCGATGTGGGCACGGGCGTTATCATGCTGAAACAGGTGGTTCCGGCGACGTGCCAAATGAGGTATGGCGTGTGGTCTCAAGACTTGATCAATGTACCGCCATTGACTGCTGTGTACTGCTGTGACGCCATTGCCTCTCTCTGGACCGATGTTCTGGAAGACCACAGGGCCCGCCTCTGTGCAAGACCAATTGCACCCCACACCATGATGCTCGGACCACCCCACGTGTCTCTCAACAACACAATCATCCTAAAACGTTCCCCACGGCATCGCCAGGCTCTCTCTCTCTCTCTGCCATCTGCTGTTGAGATACAATAACGTCTCTCGTTCTCGTTTCAATCTTGGCATGTGGTAGCAATTCAATAACGAATGAATGTTATCCGATCTGGGTGGATCTTTATGGGGCAAGTGATGGGGGAACGCATGTGCATTTCAATTTGCACGGAACTCACATGCATCGTGTTACGACGGCCGTTGCCGCTATGCGTTTGGGCGATCAGTTTTATTGTTATCTGCTTCGTTTTTTATCATCAAATTTCATTTTTCCGGACAAGGTAATGTTAAACTTTAGAAACTTTGCAAAATATTAAACAGATTTCTAAATGACAACCTTTATGCAATGTTACTTGGGGTGACGTTTCTTTTGTGGTTCAGTATATTTCACGTTCCGGATATTACGTCATAAGTATGACCCAGGTGTCTTTGTCTTTGTGCAAAGTGTACCTTTGTAGCCTTCACCAATGAAGGTACGTCATGCCCCTCGCAAGCATAACTTACGTTGGGGTTTCTGCGGTCATTACCTGTGGTAACAAGGATAAAGGATTTTGAATAACAACAAATTACCATGTGAATAAATTTGTTACAACGTACGTTTCTCAGAGAGTATTGTGTCATTGCGCACACCACGTGCCCACTGGATGTTAAATGTTATCAGGAAACTTGCAACGTGTCTGAGTATTGTGCCAATAACATGTGTCACACAGGTGTGTCACATAGAGGAATCGCATAGAGGTGTCACATAGAGGTGTCACATCGGGGTGTCACACAGGGGTGTCACATAGAGGAGTCGCATAGAGGTGTCACATCGGGGTGTCACACAGAGGAGTCAAACAGGGGTGTCACAAAGAGGTTTTCACATGTGTCACATCGGGGTGTCAAATAGAGGTGTCTCATCGGGGTGTCACACAGAGGTGTCTTACAGGGGTCTCACATCGGGGTGTCAAATGAGGTGTTATATCGGGGTGTCAAAAAGAGGTGTCACTTAGGGGTGTTACATAGGGGTGTCACGTCGTGGTGTCAAATGGAGGTGTCACATAGGGGTGTCACATGTATCACATCGGGGTGTCAAATAGAGGTGTCACTTAGGGGTGTCAAATAGAGGTGTCACATAGGGGTGTCACATAGAGGTGTCACATGTGTCACATCAGGGTGTCAAATAGAGGTGTCACATAGGAGTGTCACATAGGGGCGTCACATAGGGACGTTACATGTGTAACATCGGGGTGAGGTGAGGTGAAATGGGGTTTAACGTTGCGTCCAAGATTATTGCACTTATATAGCGACGTGCATGCACGTGTATGTGTGTGTGGCTACTAGTCCGGACTGATGCCGATTTATAGTGCTAGCTCACTGAGATACCATGCCGCAGTTTAAAATGAATACCCCACTCAGACACAGTATACTGACTCCGAGCCGACCAGTCCTTGTTTTAGCCTTGTTAATGCCGAGCACCAGACAGGATTACAACAAGTACCATCTTTTAACGTCTTTTGGTATGACGCGGCCGGGGATTGAACCCCGGACCTTCCGCTCTCCGGGCGGACCCTCTACCATTAGACCACGGAGGCGGTCCACATCGGGATGTCAAATAGAGGTGTCACATAGGGGTGTCACGTGTGTCACATGGGGATGTCAAATAGAGGTGTCACATAGGGGCGTCACATAGAGATGTAACAAAATCGTATATGTCAAAATATAGCTTATGTTACTCAGCATACCATAATTAATGCAAAGTTTCATGATACATACAGAAATGTTTGAGTAATAGAGTTTTAATATGTCTGAGTGGCGGTTGTATTTAAAATTGGATCGACATTCTGAGAGAACATGTTGAGAGACTCCAATCTCCAGCCCTGTTTAGCAATCAGACGCTCCTCCATCTTCGTCCTTTCCTTCTGATGGTGTAATTTTATATTGATTTTCTGTCAGAGCACAGTCGGTGCTAGTTCTAAACGCATTTTTATTTTGACACTAATACAACACAGTTAAACAATGCATCTCTAAATTTACCCCATAGAGGAGAACATAGATTGCCACCTGGTGAGCTTTGACTCCAGTAGAGAAGCATACATCGCCATCAAGTTAGTTCCGACTCTCGTGAACATGGCGAGCGTAAATCGCCACCAAGAAAGCTTCGACTCTCATGGGAATGAAGAAGGATGGATTGCAACTAAGTGAGCTTCGACTCATGTGGAGAATGTAAATCGCCACCTAGAGGGCTTCGACTCTGGGGATGGAGGAGCATAGATCGTCACATAGTGAGACTCTCGAAGGGAGTGAGTGAGCGAGTGAGATGGGTTTAACACCGCTTTGAACAGTATTAATTCCACATGTCCACTTCCAAAAACTTTCTGTAAATATAATAAGCGTTCTTCCTTGATTGTGTTAAGGATTATGGTTAATCTTTGAGACAGGTTTTTTTTGCACATGTGCTGGACCCAGCAATATATCGGATTTATATGGCGCTTTGTGATTCAGTACAAAGAGGAATAGATATGTCTTTAGGATTTAGAGTCAAGATAAAAGTTGATAGTACCGATGTATGTTTTTTCAGATTTCTTTCTCACTTAACATACTGAAGCAATATGTTGCATTATTTGATGTGCCACTTCTACTAAGTTCTTTGATCAAACAATCAATGTAGTGATGCTTACATATAATGTTAGGTTATTATTGCCAATAATAGAGGCTGGTAGCAGTATAATGAGTCTTGGCAGTTACCAGTAACTGAATTTACACCATGAGCTGCCAAGTCTGCAAGTCTTTCCTACAATAGAACAACCTGGATCAATTCCCTTGTTTACAAATTTCAAATGATCACAGCGTGTCAGCTTATGGTGTGGGGAATCCCGAAGTGATGCAGGTCTCAGACGTTTACCACTTGGTGAAACCCACGAACACGGGTATGGTGCTGACAAACCTAGGAACATAATCGGGATTCGAACCCACCATCATAGGTTTCTGTCGCGCACAAAGGACGCAACTCTGCATAGAGAATTGCGGCGCCGTAGACGACTTGGACACCATCGAGTGAACTTCGACTCTCGAGGAGGTGGAGGACGCGGATCGTTACAGTGGATTCATTAGAAAGGAGAAAGCGACCCAAGATTATTTTTTTTCGCCGAGTATCGAAGCAATCCAGGCTAATCCACTTAATACATCTGCATCTTTCCAACAGGCTCACTACGCTGAAAAGCTTCATCGATGGGCTTCTGGCAGGTTGGTTTTCATTTCTCTTGAGCCAGCTTTATATTGAAAACAATTTGCTTGACGTGATACCATTTAATCAAAGTCAACTGCCACGACTGTGCAGCGTACAACAAGGTGTCACGTCCCGCCCCAAGTGAGCCATTTCCCTTCTTCCAATGGAAATAAAATGCAGAGCGCCAGTTTGTAGCTTAACCGGTTGAAAGTTTATTAAGGTCTGAACAATAACATTCAGTGGATCTGTGAATTCATTGCATATCTTTCTGTTTTATGTATTGTAGTGTTTTGATTTGAAGGGGGAAACTATGTTACTGACAAGCTAGTATCCTATCTCAGGGTCAAATGAAGATGACTCCTTGCCTTCGGGGACCTATATTTGTTTCCGGTCTGTTAGTAATTGTCCTGTCATTGCCGAGAGGGCAAGACGGTCCAACGTTTAATCTGACGCAATTATTCTGTGAATACCTGAAGTAAGTCGTGAAAGGAGAAGTATTTCACAAATAACCACTTCAGATTTGATCTGGCTGCGGTAGCCAAATATTTAACCAAAACACACTGCTTAAGAAATACTGCTTACATTCCCAGCTTGTCTGCCAAAGGACACACACAACACACTCCTTACATTCCCAGCTTGTCTGCCACAAGACATTCACAACACGCTGCTTACATCCCCAGTTTGTCTGCCACAAGACATACACAACACACTGCTTACATTGTCAGCTTGTCTGCCACAAGATATACACAACACGCTGCTTTCATTCCCAGCTTGTCTGCCACAAGACATACACAACACACTGCTTACATTCCCAGCTTGTCTGCAACAAGACATTCACAACACGCTGCTTACATCCCCAGCTTGTCTGCCACAAGACATATACAACACACTGCTTACATTGCCAGCTTGTCTGCCACAAGACATACACAACACACTGCTTACATTCCCAGCTTGTCTGCCACAAGACATACACAACACACTGCTTACATTCCCAGCTTGTCTGCCACAAGAAATACACAACACACTGCTTACATTCCCAGCTTGTCTGCCACAAGACATACACAACACACTGCTTACATTGCCAGCTTGTCTGCCACAAGACATACACAACACACTGCTTACATTCCCAGCTTGTCTGCCACAAGACATTCACAACACACTGCTTACATTCCCAGCTTGTCTGCCACAAGACATACACAACACGCTGCTTACATTCCCAGCTTGTCTGCCAGTAGACATACACAACACACTGCTTACATTCCCAGCTTGCCTGCCACAAGACATACACAACACGCTGCTTACATTCCCAGCTTGCCTGCCACAAGACATACACAACACGCTGCTTACATTCCCAGCTTGCCTGCCACAAGACATACACAACACACTGCTTACATTCCAAGCTTGCCTGCCACAAGACATACACAACACGCTGCTTACATTCCCAGCTTGCCTGCCACAAGACATTCACAACACACTGCTTTCATTCCCAGCTTGTCTGCCACTAGACATACACAACACACTGCTCAATCAGACGTTCAGACATTTGAAATCAGCTGAAACATTGTAACGCCATTTGCATCAAGAATATATTTACTCGAGTATTTTAGTGACAACCTGATCATAATGCAAACCGTTTTCAATACGCAGGTATCTATACAGACGCCATCTGTTGCAGGGAGGGAGAGGCGGAGATAGTAATAGTGTGGATCTGCCTTAAAGCGCTGAATGGCGTGCGTCAAGTGCTTGATTGATCCCAATATGGCGACCGCTTGATAAGCTGGAGAGATGACGTTGCGGCCGAGTAATGGAATAGAATCGGCGCCCCGAATGCTTCCAACAAACACCGGTTAAGCGCAGAGATCTACTTGGAGGAAGGCATTTTGATAAATTATTTACTTTCTTCAAACAGTTTTTGACGCTAACAACTTAGGGATTCAAGTAAGAGGATTAAGTGTTTTCAAATGGACTTGTTTTTATAACATTTTCCATCAAATGCTTGAATATAGTAGAAATTAGGGGAATAACCGTTCTTGTTGAAGTAATTTGAAAACAGAAATTTCTTTGGCTCCTTGAAATGAATTAACCAAGATCGCTGGAAAGAAAATCGTCCCAGAGAATGAAGTCAGCACTGACAAGCGAGTGTGATGGAGATTTCATTATCGAATAACCACAGCGCGTTTATCTTAATAATGATACCTTCCCTGCTTAGATAACCGAGGGATACACACTTTCCATATCATTCTGTCCTACGGGTAGAACAACGTCACTGGAATATCACATTTAGCACGTTCACCAGACATTTCTATGGCGTGACTGGTCATATTTCGAGTGTAGAGCGAGGGATGGCATTCTCTTTCAGATGTCTGCGTCCCATTCTATCAGCATATGCTTGAATACCAGTCAACATTTGTTAAGGACCAACATAGTCACTTTCAGTTAAAGGTGTGGTCCTGAGCAAATGTTGAGTAGTATAGTTAGTTTCATGTGTTTAAAGCGGCATGCGAGTGCCACTTTGCCTAACGAGGCTACAGGAAAATAATTCTATATAAAGACATAATAGCACATCGGCCGTTGTTGAATAGTCTTGGACAAAGCAGCGGAAAATAACAGTTCTAAACGTGGAATTCTATATGTGGACAATTACCAAGAACTCTGGCATAACCTGTTCAGTTATACTGTCTACAGAAGCCTGCTGCAACGTCTACTAATGTCTACAGAAGCCTGCTGCAACGTCTACTCGGCTTTAGCGTAAAGGGGTATATCGGGTAGGTGTTTAACATGGCGATAACTGGACATGTCACCACCTGTCAAGTTGTCACGTCAACCCTGGCATGCCCGGTGGAATATTTCTCATTAGACCCGGACCGGATCTGTTCTCGTCCCACTCAATAATTCCTTCCTGGTCGCCAACACAACCAGCAAGTGGCTGTAAATAAGGACTGGATGAACACAAGCGCACTTTGTGTCAAATTGCCAGAAGCTATGTCAAGTGCCAGTGTACTGTAGTTAAACCTGAGATCCATCTGCTTCTCTAAAACGCCGTTGCTAGAACACTTGCCATGTATTTGCAGTGCAGAGTGAACAGCCACTACAAGACACTCAACCATCGCGATAGCTCTCTGGCTGCAGCGACGAGTATTATAGCCACACCAGTGTCTCAGTGGGGTCATTGAGGACATAGATAGCCTGGTTATTTTGCATTGCTACTCGTGACGCTAAGGTAATGTATCAACATATGGTGTTCTACCCAACCTGTAGCTAGAGGAGGCGAGTCATGATTTGGTCGTAATAAGAAGCCAGGGAAATGATTGATTTCTATTATTATAGTCGGCACTGTTAGGGTCAGTCTCTGAGGCCATGTGCTGGAGGGCAATGTCAGGCATCACCTATCAAGGGGTAAAAATCGATCGTGTTGACACATTCAACAATCATATATGAGCCAAACTGACGAGAAAGGGCTCGTTTTAACCATTTGTTTATTAACAGCAGATACAAACACTAACGGATGAGTCGTCAGAGAACAATATAAACAACAATGGGTTATGCTTGTTTAATTACCGAGGAAGCCTTTAAATGTTTTTGTTTTCCAAGCAAATGCTTCACTTGCAGATTGACTAAGTTTTAGGGTGACGGTTTTGGAGCCTGGAGCTTGGCCTTGTCCCTGGGGCCGCCGCAGCCAGACAAATTTTACACCCCAGTTATTAGATGTTGGTTTGATTGTGTTCTACTCGATAAATCTGAGATTAGTTGCTTTGATTTGATTTGGTTAACGGAATAACCCTTAATTTCTGTTTCGGTCACCTCGTGTTTGCTTGCTCCCCTGAGGAAATCGTCCAGATGTGTCAACCGGCAGTCTGATCACTAGCGTACATACATACAGTGATGCAGGGACAAGCCCCATCCTTTAAGATATGAGGAGGACAAAATTTACCCTGGTGGTGACGTGAACCGATCCTTTACGTTAGGATAATCAGATATTGTTCTCTGATGGTGGTGTGAACTGATCCTCTAGGTTAGGATAATCAGACAACGTCCTCTGATAGTTTTGTGACCGGACCCTTCAAGTTGAGATAATCAGATATTGCTATCAAAAGTACTGAACAGTAAACGTACATGGCGTAACACAGGCCAACACAAGGGCACATGTAAAATTCGTTGTGTGAAGCGCAACAATATTTTCTGAATCCACGCTACCACGATCCACTGGCAAATGTCTTAACGTTTCTCTACCATTTGTTTCCATTGAACCTGAATTTCACTTGCTGTTAGCAGCATGGAAACTTTGTTTGTCCACCTTGAACCCGAGGGTATGCATTGAATCACAATACCCTGCTGTACTTTACAACCGTGTCAAGAAATATCAATTCATCTTTTGTCCTGGATTTCAAATTTCCATAAAACCGTACAATGATGGTCCAGCAGAAGTGCCTTCAAATCCCGGTCTCACAGATTAACCATAATCCTTAATATGACCAAAAAAGGACTTTCTTTATATTCCCTGAAAGTACTTGAGACAAGAGGAATTAATATTATGAAGATTCTCAAAAGCTCAAAGGATGTCCTGGACATTTTGCAATCTCAGAAAAGAACAAAGTCCAATTACAATGTATGTGAAAACATTTGACTTTTAAACTGTGTACACCACTAGACCACAAGACAAACTTCAGTGAAAGCTTCATTCCTTGATCCATGTGACATTTGTCACTAAACGTTTTGACCATAGAGCTACTTACATCTCTAGCGTCAAAATTTCAGAATAATTTGTAAAAAATAAAGTGAAGGCACTTGTCACTTGAAATTTACTGAGAAAAGGGACTTCCTCAAGGAAACAACATGTCTTAACTTTTGCAATAGGGCATTTAGGAAAGAAGTAGGATTCCCCGTGGGCTCCTTTGCTCATCTGTTTCTTTATGCACATGAATCAGAATTTCTACTCGGATTGGCAGTCAAAACAAGGGAATTTGACCAAAATGTTTAACTTACGCTTCAGGTATACCGATGATCTGACATCGTTCCACGACCATCAAATAACCACTTCCATTGCTTTCCTGATTTACCCACCTGAACTAGAAATACGTGCGACCAGAGAAACTGCCTCATCTGTTATATATCTAGATATTGAGATGTTCACGTGTGTTTTCAAGTGAACAATTGACTTGCCTTTGCAAGTGTTTTAGAAGACCTGGACTCCCTAATATTTGATGGTGATTCATAAACGCATGCTGATGATAAAGTCGGAATCGTAAATGTAATCTGCTTTTAGCAGAGATTTCTTATGATTAGGAAAAGAGTTTTGTCGCTTTTCATGCTTCAAACGTGCATTGCCTGCTTCCAGTGTGTACTTCCTCTTACAACTGACATCAACACCATTCATACACCTTGCTACTTCTATAGTAAGACCAAATGACATTATGGTCAAATTACATGGCCGTCTTAAACACTCTGGTCATGTATTAGAATGACAAATGTTACTCCATTTATTGCTAATATTTTGTAAACCATGAAGTAATAATATTGTTGAACAACATCTGCCTTTGACTATTTCGACTCTCCTGCACACATCCCTACCTGTATTTACCCTCCCTAATTGAAATCTGAATTTGTGGTACGCTCCATATATCATTGCATAATCAGATGCTGCAATAAAGTGAATCTTTGTTGAATTAAGTCAGATGTTTGCCTTATGCTGGTATAGTATTCACCTGTAATCTGTTGCCAAGGAAACGGCATATTGATACACTTTTGGTGCTTCAAATATGGATATGACGAGATACAGAACAACACTAAGACTGGATATCAGGAAAGCATGACATGCTAATATCAGTAGGGCATGACATACTAATATCAGTAGGGCATGACATACTAATATCAGTAGGGCATGACATACTAATATCAGTTGGGCATGACATACTAATATCAGTAGGGCATGATATTCTAATATAAGTAGGGCATGATATTCTAATATCACCAGAGCATGATATCCTCATGTCATCACTGGTGTCATCACTGGTGTCATCACTGATTTGTGTAATTTCCTCTGCTATTTTGGAATTTGTTTCGTCGGAGAGTCGAGTCTGGTTATTCTCTGGCGTTAGCGTTATATATTTACAGTTCATATTCTCATGCCATATCCAGCATAGCCGTATACAGATATACCCATCACATCCAGTATGCACGCCATGTTAACATACCAATATACACATATAAGAATAACATATCCATATTTACCCATAGTATATGCGATTTGAGTGTATACAGGGCGGTTATAGCAGAGTGATCAATGCATGCGGCGAACAAACTCCTGCGTCAGGTCTCAGTTACAGAACGTGTCGCATCACAGGCAAAGTATCCATTGTTCGGCTTCTGCATCTGTTACAGGGGAGGCTGTGAATAAATGGATTCCCGTTTTCAATCTGTAGTAGTTTCCACATTCAAAGTGCTCCGCCGCTTCCAATACGCTTTTAAATTCTTATATCGACAACCGCTAGACTGGTCTGATATTGTGTCGATTCCGTTGAAAAAACAAGGTACCTGTTTGTTTGTTTGTCTAAAGCCACATTCAGCAATATTCCAGCTGTATGGCGACGCCTTGTATTTAATCGAGTCTGGACCACACCCCAGTGATTAAAATCATGAGCATCGATCTACGCAATTGGGATACGATGACATGCATCCACCCGATGCCGTTAGTCGTTTATCGAAATGAGGACAAATTCTAACGGGGTACATGCCTTGCACAAGCATGCTATATGGGATGTGACTGGAGATACTAGATATGAAGTACGAATTTGAACAAAAACAAATATACTGATGGTAGCGCATCGCGTGATGGGTTCTTGATAGATTCCCGCAGAACAGATTCAATTCTCTCAAAGACCACACGCTACCCCCAGAGGATGACGAAGATTTTTTGTAGGCATTTAGAAGTTGCATATAATTAATAACAATACTCCTTGTGATTGTTATATTACTTGTATTTGATTGGCATAATTATATACTATTAATTGGTGTGTATTGGCGCCTTTTGCTAGATACGATCATTATTATCGTCGTATGGTGGGCGGCCTGTTGCACATGCTGTTTGATGTTCTATCACATTCAGCAACACAACAGCGACATACTCGGTCAAGGGGGCGAACAGAAAGTAAAATGTATGCCACAGATTTCCATCATGCATCCAAAGGTATACTTCCTTTTCAATTCCTTTTGAAATAGAATAGGTCAGTACTGCTTTTGTGGTGTACAACGTTTTTTTATAACATTTTTGCCATACAGAGTAACTTAGAGTATAGTAACTTAACACAGTGTATGGACCTGGGGCGTGGTGATGCGGGGTTGGTCGTAGATGGTAAAAGCTACAGTTTAATTACTTCACGACGACAGTCACACGCTGGGGTTGTCCGGACGCTTATCCTGGTGTGATCGATCTTGTCACTTTCCACACACTGGTCATTGTCAGCTGACCACTACTCAGACATCTCACCGACAAGTCCTTAACATAATTAGATAACTGATCAGTATTAACATCGTTAGTAGGAAAATACTGTCCCATCCCGTGTTGATCTGGAAAATACTGATTAGAGATTTCTAACACGATCTACGTGTCTTGTAAGTTCAAAAGGTTGTATCTTCATGATTTTATCTGGGCCCGAATCAATCAGCATCTACTCTGCTGATGGGGATGCCGATAGAACGATAATGGTTTTTAAAGTAGATCTCCTTGCTCCCATTTGCAGCAGGGACTTGACTTTAACCACTGGGCTACCCGACCACCCATGGCATGGATAACCTACTCAGACATAGTATACTGACTCCAAAGTGACCAGTCATTGTTTTATCCCCGAGAGACATATTAGGTAACAACAAGTACCATCTTTTAACGTACTATGAGGAGCCGGGGATCGAAACCCCCGAACTTCCGCTCTCGGGGAAGACGCTCTGTCCACTAAACCACGGAGACGGTTCTGCTGCAGAAGTTCTGACTGTCTGACAGGACCATCACCAGTATGTTCTACGTTGTGCAAAACCGGCATACAACATAGTGGACTCACCCATATATACTAGGGCGACGGGGTAGCCTCGTGGTTAAAGTTCGCGCTCGTCACGCCGAAGGCCCAGGTACGATTCCCAACGTTTGTACAACCTGTGAAGCCAATTCCTGCTGATATTGCTGGAATAGTGCTGACAAAATACTCACACACTCCTATATACAAAAGACGGCAGGCTAGTTCTACAATTAACCCCGCAGGTGGGAACACGAGGAACCTGAGCAATCATCAACTTAGTAAATGATTTCAAAAAGTGGCTACAGTATCTGCAACAATAGTGTCTTCACCTCTATGTTCTATATTTTGAAAGGTGTGATTTTTCAGTCTCTGAAACAGGTTACTTGGTGCTGTGGGGCCTGGCATTGATTCTTGTCTACGATTCGAAACAAGTCGCCAGATATCAAATGACCGATGTTGTCGGAGAGTGGCTACAGATTGATGAAGGGGAAAATGGCATTGGCATATACTACTTTGTACATGTAACACTTATAGAAGGTTAAGCAATCTTCTTTACATCTTCCGAAAAATCAGGATACCGAAGAAATCTTGATCCAGTGTGGCAAAGCAGAGTGACCAATATGTTTGTATTATGTATGCTATGCACAAGATCTACTGACTGTGTTGTGTGGAGCCAGGAATCCTGCTGCCCGAGTGGTTCAACACACCAGCTATTCAAGGCACACATGACGCGCAGGTCGACGACTGGTCTCACACATGAACGACCCAGTAACACGAACTGGACGAAGATTGTTATCCTAACTCACTTCGCCTAGACACAAAACACCTCCATTGCAGTCTGCTTTCTGAGTATTGATCTTGCTGCACCATCTCGTGTTGACTAAATACATAACTGGGCAGTTGTCGGGAAAGCGTTGTCCAATTGTCATGAATATTTTACGTAAGTAGCTACAAGCACGTGTGCTGAGTTGGAGGGCTAATACAAACTGTCCTAGAGCGGTTGACCATGTGCTCTGCTCCTCCGAAAGCACAATATCAATACTCTAAGGGGTAAATCATATTAGAGAGTGGTCGATAAGGAGTGAGAGTCTTGTCGGGGTCGGAATAGTGACCGCACTGTCCACTGACAACAGCGAAGCACAGTGTCAAGCCGTTGTCATCGCACCGACGCCAGCGTCCGCGTCAAACAACATCCTGCGTCAACATCCACGAAGATGAGGGCTAGGATTCACTTAATATACATTTATTTCCACTCTAGTGAAGTTACCAAGTGTTTAACCTCTTCGATTAATCTGAACTATATTTGTATGGACAACATACCATTCTGTCCATCATAATACCCACATTAGATAATATCCAAAAACGTTAAAATTGGGCTGTGCTATGTATCTAAACATACTATGTACAAATACGCTGCACCAGCGTACACAATTTGGCAATTTATAAAGTAAAAAACTGGTCGAATATACATCCGTCTCCTACACCGAACATAATCGATCCAGCACTCGTGCAGTTACAATATAACCGTTCCGAAAGAATACATTCTCTTCTGCAAATTGAACGAATTTATGAGGTACCCACATCGACATTCTAACATGTCCACCCCAAGAAGCACCCAATATTTCAGGTCCAACGTATTGGCGCAATGTTACACTAGCCAGTCTCTTGAGACCAGCGATAAGTAGTTACATCTTAATCAGTCTGTTCTCTATTACATTATACCTAATGGCACTGATGTTTTCGTGGGCAAATCATATAGTAATGATAATGTTTGATGGCTTAACTGTTCACCAGACAGATTTGAAAGCGACGTTATGCGTTTGCAATTGATTTGGTTCACGTGAGGTTCTAAATGGTTACTCTAAACGAAATAATGACTTGTCCCCATGGTAATGTCCAATAAGAAGTAAATCGTTCCGGAGACTTGCTGGACGTTCTGAAGATTGATTGTTTAGCTCTTTCCTGAAAAGATATTCTGTCAAAAACTACAATGACTGAAAGGCAATTCCGTCTCAAACTACACTGACTGAAAGCATATCCTTTCTTAATTCACGCTGACTGAAAGAATATCCTTTCTTAAACTGCACTGACTGAAAGGATATCCTTTCTTAAACTACACTGATTGAAAGGATATCCTTACTTAAACTACACTGACTGAAAGGATATCCTTTCTTAAACCACGCTGACTGAAAGGATATCCTTTCATAAACCACGCTGACTGAAAGAATATCCTTCCTTAAACTGCACTGATTGAAAGGATATCCTTTCTTAAACTACACTGACTGAAAGGATATCCTTACTTAAACTACACTGACTGAAAGGATATCCTTTCTTAAACTACACTGACTGAAAGGATATCCTCACTTAAAATACAATGACTGAAAGGATATCCTTTCTTAAACTACACTGACTGAAAGGATATTCTTTCTCAAAATACACTGACTGAAAGGATATCCTTTCTTAAACTACAATGACTGAAAGGATATCCTTTCTTAAACTACACTGATTGAAAGGGTATCCTTACTTAAACTACACTGACTGAAAGGATATCCTTTCTTAAACCACGCTGACTGAAAGGATATCCTTTCATAAACCACGCTGACTGAAAGAATATCCTTTCTTAAACTGCACTGATTGAAAGGATATCCTTTCTTAAACTACACTGACCGAAAGGATATCCTTACTTACACTGACTGAAAGGATATCCTTTCTTAAACTACACTGACCGAAAGGATATCCTTACTTACACTGACTGAAAGGATATCCTTACTTAAACTACACTGACTGAAAGGATATCCTTTCTTAAACTACACTGACTGAAAGGATATCCTCACTTAAAATACACTGACTGAAAGGATATCCTTTCTTAAACTACACTGACTGAAAGGATATTCTTTCTCAGACTACACTGAAAGGATATCCTTACTTAAACTACACTGACTGAAAGGATATCCTTTCTTAAACTACACTGACTGAAAGGATATCCTTTCTTAAACTACACTGACTGAAAGGATACTCTTTCTCAAACTACACTGACTGATAGGTTATTATGTGTCAAACACATGTATTGCACTGACCTAGATATATTAGGAGAATATGATACTGGTTAAAATAATTACAAACTTAATATTTTCAGTGCTGTATTAATGCTGTAAAATTGGTTATATATTCACATGTAAAACACCCTTTGTTTCAGCATGGTTTTGGATAAATCTATAGTCTGTTTAACCTAATACCCAGTGTACATTTTTAAAGCAACGTATCGATTAATTGATATATTTGTCAAAATGGTTGGATGAAATATCTTTTCGTTTGTATAGGAATGTAAAATGTAAATATATATATGAGATATATCTTGATTCTGTACATGATTGTAGATTTAGGTGATGTGGGTTTGAGAATAATACTCCAGTACTAAACAGTGAGCATTAATAACATTCTAGTGATTTAACTCAGTTGCTGAGTAATGAATAGTTAGCACTTTGAAATGTATTTGTATATTGTGTGTATCTGAATATAGACAGGTTTCCACAACATCTTTCTTTTCTGTTGTTTCTGACGGCTGCAAAAAAGGCAACATAGCGGTGAAAATTTTATGAAAGGATCACTGAAAATCAGTGATGACACCAGATGTTGGAAGCAACCGACACTCACACAATTTGAAAGACAAAATTGTGACGCCCCACAACAGTTTGTAAACAAACCAGTCAGTCAAGTTATGGGCCAGAACATCTAGTGACATTAACAAAAGGGGGGTGGAGGAAGGGTAATAAATGGGAAGACATCATTCGGTCAAAGACATATGACATCACGTGTTCTTGCAATCTGTTACAGTATGAACTGAAAGCGACATGCTAGACTGTAAACACGCTGTGTTTGTCGGCTCCCCGCTAATATAACACATTATGTTGTGTTATCGCAACCTGTGACATATGCCATAACAATTATATGAGTTCTTTGTCTACCAAATGCATATTGGCTGGCACCACAGTGGGTCCCAGCACAATAGGTCGCTCCTTTGGTAATAGTCTATACCAACATGTTACTTTTGTATATTAGCCACACATAAGTGTTCATCTCATGGAGGACATTGGAATATGGATTGAAATGGGTGGTCTACTATGCCATTACCTGCATCCTTCTAATGTTTATGTGTAGGCTACATGTTAACTTGATACATGTATATTAAAAGACACATCTCGTTATCACCTAAATTGTAACTGAGACGAACATAATAGCAGCTATCAACTTCAAATACCATCGTAAACATGACATGTTAATATCGAACTGACAAATGTTGTTTCTGACGCTTTACAAAAGTCAATATCATACGCATGGTTATAATGGAGTTGACGAAAGATACTTTACGTGCCCAAAGCTATATATTTCGATCGTAAAAATACAAATTGCTCCAGGACTTGCCTTGACTTCCACACAAACAACCGTTTGGGAAAGGACAGAGAGTTCCTGGGGACATGGGGAAGACTGACGGAAAGAATTTATGTTACATGAATAATGAACATGTCACTACGCATCACTTACATGAATAATGAACATGTCACTACACATCACTTATATGAATAATGAACATGTCACTACACATCACTTATATGAATAATGAACATGTCACTACGCATCACTTATATGAATAATGAACATGTCACTACTCATCACTTATATGAATAATGAACGTCTTGATACGCATCACTAATATGAATAATGAACATGTCAATACGCATCACTTATATGAATAATGAACGTCTTCATACGCATCACTTATATGAATAATGAACGTCTTCATACGCATCACTTATATGAATAATGAACGTCTTGATACCCATCACTAACATGAATAATGAACATGTCAATACGCATCACTTATATGAATAATGAACGTCTTGATCCGCATCACTTATATGAATTATGAACGTCTTGATACGCATCACTTACATGAATACTGAACGTCTTGATACGAATCACTTATATAAATAATGAACGTCTTGATACGCATCACTTACATGAATAATGAACGTCTTGATACGCATCACTTAAAAGAATAATAAGCATGTCACTACGCATCTCTTATATGAACAATGAACATCTTGATACGCATCACGTATATGAATAATGAACGTCTTGATACGTATCACTTACATGAAAAATGGACGTCTTGATACGCATCATTTATTTGAATAATGAACACCTAAATACGCAGCTCATTCTATACGTTCACCTGTTTACACAACAAACTTACGCACAATGAACACACAGTTTTAAAAATCAAAATCAACAGATCACATAAAACGTGCAGCCACATCAATAGACAGAGCACTAGCGTTGCAAATAAACATTATATACCACAGGACTAGACGTGATGATACCATGTGTTCGCAAGAAAAATGAACGCATCCTGCCCAAACAGTTATACCCGTCACAAACACACGCAAACGGAAGTCAATTATTCGACTGAAAAAGTACGGGACCACATGATACAATCTCTCTACTGACATCACGAACCACCAGTCATTGTTATTTCAAACATTTAACGCCAAATCAACTGATATACTACGGTAACTAGGGATAACAATACTTTAAAAAATCTGAAGAATATAAATCTAGGATTTAAAACTGACTCTGTAACAAGACAAAGCGGCAGTTCCGTATTAGCTTTCGCATGACAAGGATAAAGTGTGACATAACCCGGCAATTTCGTTATGTGTGAATAATAAACAACATATTTAAGAGATGTTACGACGCAATTACAGCTCAAATTACAAATGAAGTTGGAATTTGATTGCTTGTATTTAAAAGCATAATAGGCCACGCCCACTAATGGACTACTAGTTCCTGAGTTCTGAACGTATCGGTGTCTACAGTTGTGTGTCAATAATTTAAATAAGCAGCCTGTGAAGCTATACTAATAGACGTATTTATTTATAAGAACTGACTGCAATTTGTTTTTGAGTTTATGGAGTTCTGAACGTAAAAATTCTCCTCAGACGATCACAACATATCCATCATATATCTGCTCGTCCAACCACATCACCCCTATCATCAGAGGTCTTCTCTGTCGCCCATTAAAAGAAGGAATCATCTTCAAACACCTCTGCCTTGCATACCAATGTTACTCTCAATCTGCCCCAATATACAATCCGAACACTCTGACCTGAATCCACATATCTGTTCATATCTCTCCAGTTATGGACAAAGAACTTTCTCCCTTTCCACTGAATGGAACAATCTACCCCCAAATCTCTGTGAATGTCCTAACTACTCTACAGCTTTCCACTGAACTCTCGTCTCTTGTCTTTGGGCATAATATTTGAGTATGGATCCTGGCACAGCCAGGCTGGTTAGGCTCATCATCAGTTCAGGGTCCTTGTCCCCTCTACAAGCAGTCCAGAGAGCGAATGGGACTTCTCCCAGGAGTCGCTGACAAGTCGAACCGACCCACAGATTATCGGAGAATGTGAAAACTCCCCACACTTCTGCATTACCCAGATTTTGGAAGGGCTGTATTCCTGGTAGCAAACCCGGGTACTCTCCCAATGTCAGTCAACAGATTGGGAGGTACCAAACCTAATGCACCGAGAACAATGGGGAGTCGAACAGCTCCGTACATGTGGTTCAAGCGTGACATTTTGTAAGGGAGGTCCGCATATTTGCCATGATTTTCTGGATCTTGTCAATCACATCTGTGTTCGAAGGGACAGCGACTTCGATGACATAAATGATTTCACTGGATTTATGAAAAAGAACAAGATCAGGTTTGTTGGCTTGGGTGCGTTAGAGGCACAAACATGGCAAAGACGGTTATAAAAGGATCGAGCCACGTAATCAAGTTGCCAAAGATAGTGTGTTTGAGCCAAAGCAGTGCATCCATTAACAATGTGTTGGACAGTCTTATTAAACCATTGTATAATCTACGTTTCATGTTTACATATTGATTCAAAACCACAGTTTTTCGAGCGGAAAGTAACAGGCCCTGAGCAGCAAACAGAAAGTCTTCTGCTTTCCTTTTGCAAGCAAGCTGACTTCATCCAAGCCAAGGACAACACACTGCAAATACACTCGATGCAATGGTCGTTCAGAGAGCCTTCCCTTGAAAAACCGAGCCTGTGCCGATTTCATAGGGCACTACTTCGTTTGTTTGTTTGTTTGTTTGTTTAATGTCCCACTCAGCAATATTCAAGCTATCTGACGTTGGTCTGTAAATAATCGAGTGAGTCTAGACCAGACATTCCAGTGATTTATATCATGAGCATCGATCCACGCAATTGGGATACGACAGCGTGCATCAACCAGGTCAGCAAGCCTGACCACCCGTTCACGTTAGTCGCCTCTTACGACAAGCATAGTCGCCTTTTACGGCAAGCATGGGATGCTGAAGACCTATTCTACCCCGGATGTTCACGAGTAGGTTCTTCGCTTGGTTGACACTCATTTCCTCCTTCACACCGCTGTTTACATTTAAACATCCATAAACGCCAAACATTGTTGAAGTTAATTCTTAAATATACAAGACACACGAACACTACGTACATTGTCATAACCAGAGTTTAACGTAAATATAACGCGCTCGGATTTAGATGCATTTATTCATGAACAAAGATGAGGATGGAATACTTTTTTAGTATTCATCTGTTATACTTAAAAACAATATTGAAACATGGTGGAGCTGTGGTCGGCAGAATGTAAGCCAACACGGGCCATGTCATGTCTACCATAGGCATGTGCTACTCACAAATCACCAAAGAAGCAAAGCTACGTTCTCTTAACGGCCTCAGTGTTGTGAGCTTGGTGTGAATCCAACTGTTGTTGCACGGGCCATTCAATAAGAAAACATATAATTCAAAATTATTATACAGAGGTTACTCGTCAACATGAAGTGTTTTGCAGTCACTCCCTCGCATCTGGCACCTTGCCAAGGAATACCAGTGCTTCAGCCGATTTGTTACATTCTCTTTTGAACAACATAATTTCAAACAATAAATTTCTCAAAACGGTATTGCATCACGTAATATGAAATTAAACGTGATATTTCCACACAACTCAATTGACAATGTTCGTATGCAAGCAGGTCGGCTGTCACAGTTGCAAGTCAAACAAGTACAAACAAGGTCACGTCAGGTCAAGGTCACGTCAGGTCAAGGTCACGTCAGGTCCTTTTCTTGCATAGTACAAAATGGTACTTATTCAGTCGATATTTCATACGATATTTGAGCTGGTACACCCCTGATGGTTGTTGATTGTTTACCCTACTCCGTTGGTTC
Organism: Haliotis cracherodii; assembly: GCF_022045235.1. Taxonomy (NCBI): domain Eukaryota; kingdom Metazoa; phylum Mollusca; class Gastropoda; order Lepetellida; family Haliotidae; genus Haliotis; species Haliotis cracherodii. Next base: position 15,102,963 of record NW_027266308.1, on the reverse strand, counting down.
TGGCACAAGTTAGAGGTCAGAGGTCAGAGTCAGCAAATATAGCAGGACGCTCGCCGCGTTTTGGTAGCGGTCGACGACCCTGGCCAGTTTCAGTTTCACCGACACAATATCAGTCAGGAAGATTTATTCATTATAGATCATCATTAAGTGTGTGGTCATGTAATCAAACAGAACCATACACAGTAAACTGTTGTATATTCTGGTTATTTGCAATTACAAAGTGTATAGACTATTTCCTCATCGGCGTCATAAAAATACAGGACTGAGCAGGCGTATTAACGTACGGAATTGCGGGAAGGTCGTTCTCCCATAGTTGACAAACTTTGGCACGAGTTTCCACGAACTTAACGCTCTGGCTGTATTTAGATAATTCTAAAATTTTATGAAAAACTACTTTATTCAATGAAGTACAGAAAATATCATTTTTTTACTAATAGGTGAATGATCCGTCTGTTGTCAGCCATGTTAAAGCTCTATCACTGCGGTGCTGTTGTCAGCAATGTTAAAGCTCGATCACGGCGGTGCTGTTGTCAGGAATGTCAAAGCTCTATCACGGCGGTGCTGTTGTCAGCAATGTTAAAGCTATATCACGGCGGGTCTGTTGTCAGCAATGTCAAAGCTCGATCACGGCGGTGCTGTTGTCAGGAATGTCAAAGCTCGATCACGGCGGGTCTGTTGTCAGCAATGTTAAAGCTCTATCACGGCGGTGCTGATGTCAGCAATGTTAAAGCTCTATCACGGCGGTGCTGATGTCAGCAATGTTAAAGCTCTATCACGGCGGTGCTGATGTCAGGAATGTCAAAGCTCTATCACGGCAGTGCTGATGTCAGGAATGTCAAAGCTCTATCACGGCGGTGCTGATGTCAGGAATGTCAAAGCTCTATCACGGCCGGTCTGTTGTCAGCAATGTCAAAGCTCGATCACGGTGGTGCTGTTGTCAGCAATGTCAAAGCTCTATCACGGCGGTGCTGTTGTCAGCAATGTCAAAGCTCTATCACGGCGGGTCTGTTGTCAGCAATGTTAAAGCTCGATCACGGCGGGTCTGTTGTCAGCAATGTCCAAGCTCTATCACAGCGGTGCTGTTGTCAGCAATGTTAAAGCCCTATCACCTCGGTTCTGTTGTCAGCAATGTTAAAGCTCGATCACGGCGGTGCCGTTGTCAGCCATGTTAAAGCTATATCACGATGGTGCTGTTGTCAGCAATGTTGCAGTTATATCACGGCGGTGCTGTTGTCGGCAATGTTACACTTATATCACGGCGTTACTGTTGTCAGGAAAATTAAAGCTCTATCACGGCGGTGCTGATGTCAGCAATGTTAAAGCTCTATCACGATGGTGCTGTTGTCAGCAATGTTAAAGCTCGATCACGCCGGTGCTGATGTCAGCAATGTTAAAGCTCGATCAAGGTGGTGCTGATGTCTGGCATGTCAAAGCTCTATCACGGTGGTGCTGTTGTAAGCAATGTCAAAGCTCGATCACGGCGGAGCTGTTGTCAGCAATGTTAAAGCTCGATCACGGCGGGTCTGTTGTCAGCAATGTCAAAGCTCTATCACGGCGGTGCTGTTGTCAGGAATGTCAAAGCTCTATCACGGCGGAGCTGTTGTCAGCAATGCCAAAGCTCTATCACGGCGGTGCTGTTGTCAGCAATGTCAAAGCTCGATCGCGGCGGTGCTGATGTCAGCAATGTTAAAGCTGTATCACGGCGGGTGTGTTGTCAGCGATGTTAAAGCTTTATCACGGCAGTGCTGATGTCAGGAATGTCAAAGCTCTATCACGGCAGTGCTGATGTCAGGAATGTCAAAGCTCTATCACGGCCGGTCTGTTGTCAGCAATGTCAAAGCTCGATCACGGCGGTGCTGTTGTCAGCAATGTCAAAGCTCTATCACGGCGGTGCTGTTGTCAGCAATGTTAAAGCTCGATCACGGCGGGTCTGTTGTCAGCCATCTTAAAGCTATATCACGATGGTGCTGTTGTCAGCAATGTTGCAGTTATATCACGGCGTTACTGTTGTCAGGAAAATTAAAGCTCTATCATGGCGGTGCTGATGTCAGCAATGTTAAAGCTCTATCACGGCAGTGCTGATGTCAGCAATGTTAAAGCTCGATCACGGCGGTGCTGATGTCAGCAATGTTAAAGCTCTATCACGGTGGTGCTGATGTTAGCAATGTTAAAGCTCTATCACGGCGGTGCTTTGGTCAGCAATGTTAAAGCTATATCACGGCGGTGCTGTTGTCAGCAGTGTTAAAGCTCTATCACGGCGGTGCTGTTGTCAGAAATGTTAAAGCTCTAACACGGAGGTGCTGTTGTCAGCAATGTTACAGTTACATTACGGCGGTGCTGTTGTCAGCAATGTTACAGTTACATTACGGCGGTGCTGTTGTCAGCAATGTTACAGTTACATTACGGCGGTGCTGTTGTCAGGAATGATACAGTTACATTACAGCGGTGCTGTTGTCAGCAATGATACAGTTACATTACGGCGGTGCTGTTGTCAGCAATGTTACAGTTACATTACAGCGGTGCTGTTGTCAGCAATGTTACAGTTACATTACAGCGGGTCTGTTGTCAGGAATGATACAGTTACATTACGGCGGTGCTGTTGTCAGGAATGTTACAGTTACATTACGGCGGTGCTGTTGTCAGGAATGATACAGTTACATTACAGCGGTGCTGTTGTCAGCAATGTTACAGTTACATTACGGCGGTGCTGTTGTCAGCAATGTTACAGTTACATTACAGCGGTGTGGTTGTCAGCAATGTTACAGTTACATTACGGCGGGTCTGTTGTCAGGAATGTTACAGTTACATTACAGCGGTGCTGTTGTCAGGAATGATACAGTTACATTACGGCGGGTCTGTTGTCAGCAATGTTACAGTTACATTACAGCGGTGCTGTTGTCAGGAATGATACAGTTACATTACGGTGGTGCTGTTGTCAGCAATGTTACAGTTACATTACGGCGGTGCTGTTGTCAGCAATGTTACAGTTACATTACGGCGGTGCTGTTGTCAGGAATGTTAAAGTTACATTACGGCGGTGCTGTTGTCAGGAATGATACAGTTACATTACGGCGGTGCTGTTGTCAGCAATGTTACAGTTACATTACGGCCGCACTATTGGGGAAAACCGGCTTGCACACAACGCTATTAAATACTTCAACTGACTTATTATTGATTATAAATATTTGATCCGTCCCATATGATATCCTTAAAAAATTGTTCAAAGATATAATATTAGCATCGCACTGTCAGCGCAAATTAAGGTTACAATCACCAAGCATAGATCCGTCAGGCAGCAGAATATTGAATGTTGTGTGTCAGGGAGATAAGGAGAGTGATCCTCTGAAATGGTATGGTAACTACCAACAGTCGATCACGCCAATATGATAAGGTTTCGGCATATCATTTGCAAGTCTTATGAAGCAAATAGAATATAAACAAGCACGGACATTTGCTGCCATTATATCACTTAGGAGTCTTCGTAACAAGAACAAGATCATTTTACCAATGCACCAATCCCTTGACGTCTCGCTCACTGCAGAAATATTTAGGAGATACTTACTTACTCAGAATTAGTAGATTTCATTGTGTGTGTTTTATAGCTGTTAACGAACAACAAATAGGAGGAACAATCTCATTCGTTTCAACAAGGAAAGAACGTTAATATGTTGCTGCTATGGCAACATACTGTCCTTGGGGACGCGGGAGTACTTATGGACAAAGTGTGGCTTTTATAGCCCGGACTGAAATGACCACCGGGAATAATAAGCAGCGTCTTCATTTCCTGTATGAATTAATCGCGTGTGTCTCTTGACCAAGTTGGATAGTGGTAAGGTATGTAGGAAGTCTGTTTTCTACACGTTGGATAGTGGTCGGGTGGGACGTGAAGGAAGTATGCTGTACACGTTGGATTGTGGTTGGATATGTAGGAAGTCTGTTCAACACGTTGGATAATGGTCAGGCGGGGTATGTAGGAAGTCTGTTGTACAAGTTGAATAGTGGTAGTGTATGTAGGGTGTATGATGTGCAAGTTGGATAGTGGCAGGGTATGTAGGGTGTATGATGTACAAGTTGGATAGTGGCAGGGCATGTAGGGTGTATGTTGTACAAGTTGGATAGTGGCAGGGCATGTAGGGTGTATGTTGTACAAGTCGGATAGTGGCAGGGCATGTAGGGTGTATGTTGTGCAAGTTGGATAGTGGCAGGGCATGTAGGGTGTATGTTGTACAAGTCGGATAGTGGCAGGGCATGTAGGGTGTATGATGTACAAGTTGGATAGTGGCAGGGCATGTAGGGTGTATGATGTGCAAGTTGGATAGTGGCAGGGCATGTAGGGTGTATGTTGTGCAAGTTGGATAGCGGTAGGGTAGAGCACGTAGGAAGTCTGTTGTACAAGTTGAATAGTGGCAAGGTGGAGTATGAAGGCGGTTTGTTGTACAAGCTGGATAGTGGCAGTGTATGTAGGGTGTATGTTGTGCAAGTTGGATAGCGGTAACGTATGTAGGGTGTGTGATGTACAAGTTGGATAGTGACAGGGCATGTAGGGTGTATGTTGTGCAAGTTGGATAGCGGTAGGGTAGAGCACGTAGGAAGTCTGCTGTACAAGTTGAATAGTGGCAGGGTGGAGTATGAAGGCGGTTTGTTGTACAATGGGACATGAAGGAAGTATGCTGTAACACGTTGGATTGTGGTCGGATATGTAGGAAGTCTGTTTAACACGTTGGATAATGGTCAGGCGGGGTATGTAGGAAGTCTGTTGTACAAGTTGGATAGCGGTAACGTATGTAGGGTGTATGATGTACAAGTTGGATAGTGGCAGGGCATGTAGGGTGTATGTTGTACAAGTCGGATAGTGGCAGGGCATGTAAGGTGTATGTTGTGCAAGTTGGATAGTGGCAGGGCATGTAGGGTGTATGTTGTACAAGTCGGATAGTGGCAGGGCATGTAGGGTGTATGTTGTACAAGTTGGATAGTGGCAGGGCATGTAGGGTGTATGATGTGCAAGTTGGATAGTGGCAGGGCATGTAGGGTGTATGTTCTACAAGTTGGATAGTGGCAGGGCATGTAGGGTGTATGTTGTACAAGTCGGATAGTGGCAGGGCATATAGGGTGTATGATGTACAAGTTGGATAGTGGCAGGGCATGTAGGGTGTATGATGTGCAAGTTGGATAGTGGCAGGGCATGTAGGGTGTATGTTGTACAAGTCGGATAGTGGCAGGGCATGTAGGGTGTATGTTGTACAAGTTGGATAGTGGCAGGGCATGTAAGGTGTATGTTGTGCAAGTTGGATAGTGGCAGGGCATGTAGGGTGTATGTTCTACAAGTTGGATAGTGGCAGGGCATGTAGGGTGTATGTTGTACAAGTCGGATAGTGGCAGGGCATGTAGGGTGTATGATGTACAAGTTGGATAGTGGCAGGGCATGTAGGGTGTATGATGTGCAAGTTGGATAGTGGCAGGGCATGTAGGGTGTGTGTTCTACAAGTTGGATAGTGGCAGGGCATGTAGGGTGTATGTTGTGCAAGTTGGATAGCGGTAGGGTAGAGCACGTAGGAAGTCTGTTGTACAAGTTGAATAGTGGCAGGGTGGAGTATGAAGGCGGTTTGTTGTACAAGCTGGATAGTGGCAGTGTATGTAGGGTGTATGTTGTGCAAGTTGGATAGCGGTAACGTATGTAGGGTGTGTGATGTACAAGTTGGATAGTGACAGGGCATGTAGGGTGTATGTTGTGCAAGTTGGATAGCGGTAGGGTAGAGCACGTAGGAAGTCTGTTGTACAAGTTGAATAGTGGCAGGGTGGAGTATGAAGGCGGTTTGTTGTACAATGGGACATGAAGGAAGTATGCTGTAACACGTTGGATTGTGGTCGGATATGTAGGAAGTCTGTTCAACACGTTGGATAATGGTCAGGCGGGGTATGTAGGAAGTCTGTTGTACAAGTTGAATAGTGGTAGTGTATGTAGAGTGTATGTTATGCAAGTTGGATAGCGGTAACGTATGTAGGGTGTATGATGTACAGGTTGAATAGTGGCAGGGCATGTAGGGTGTATGTTGTGCAAATTGGATAGCGGTAACGTATGTAGGGTGTATGATGTACAAGCTGGATAGTGGCAGGGCATGTAGGGTGTATGTTGTACAAGTTGGATAGTGACAGGGCATGTAGGGTGTATGTTATGCAAGTTGGATAGCGGTAACGTATGTAGGGTGTATGATGTACAAGTTGAATAGGGACAGGGCATGTAGGGTGTATGTTGTACAAATTGGATAGCGGTAACGTATGTAGGGTGTATGATGTACAAGTTGGATTGTGGCAGGGCTTGTAGGGTGTATGTTGTGCAAGTTTGTTAGTGGCAGGGCATGTAGGGTGTATGTTGTACAAGTTGGATAGCGGTAGGGTATGTAGGGTGTATGTTGTACAAGTTGGATAGTGGCAGGGTATGTAGGGTTATGTTGTCCAAGTTGGATAGCGGTAGAGTATGTAGGGTGTATGTTGTACAAGTTGGATAGTGGCAGGGCATGTAGGAGGTCTGTTGTACACGTTTGGTAGGACAGAGTATGTAGAGGGTATGATACGCAGTGGTGTAGTGTGTCAGTGGTAAATGTGTGTATTTGTCATCCGAGTATACCATTGGCAAAGGTATATATTTCTTATACAAGTATGTATGTGTATCTGAGAATATGTATGCCAAATATCTATATATAACGAAATTACCATAGTATATGTAGCAGATGTGACATTGGCACTGTGACATTGGCACTGCAGTATCGGCAGCAGCTGTGATTGGGTCACTTTGTCTTCAGTGGTCTTTGTGGTGAGAGAAAAGTTCAATACGCATCTACATTGTCATTGTAGTCGGGCGTACTCCGTGACAGCAATCAGAGATGCAGGGGCGAGTCTAGGAATTTGGAAAGGTGGGGGTAGATTGGTTGGTTGTTTGGTGGTGCACATGGTAGCCTAAGCATTCAGATAACACCCGTCATTGGGTGTGTGTGCGTGAGATATATAACGGAAAATCAATATTATTTAACTTTCTAGTCTTACCTATGGTTGAGACGACTGTGCCAACGAAATAGAAAGCCCCTGGGAAGTCCCAGCGAGGACGCTTGTCCCCAACTATACCAGCGGTCTCCGCCCTTCCATGCAGATCCAGGAGTGCCTGTAGTCGGGACCGGTTTACTTCGGGGTACTGGCTCAAGAAGGTATCCACAGCATCCTGGTAGTGCTTTCTCTCCTTGGTCTCGTTCTCTGCCTCCAACAACATGAATATCCCAGCACCCGCCAACATGTAAATACCCATCACTATGAACAGCAGGACAAAACGGGCGTTGTCTTCTCGGAGGTGGAGGAGAGCGCAGCACCCCCTTCTCCCTGGCCGGCTCATCCTGCCTCAACCCCGGACTGATACCCACTCCACCCCCACAGGTGCTGACTCACACCCTGGATCTCACCACGGGGGATGACGTCACACGGTCGTGATGTCAACACAAACAAACATAGGTGTCAGAAGATCAACATTTGATGATAGCTGTGTTGTCAGGTAGAATATATTAGCCTTGTCCATCGCATCACAACTGAATGTAGTGACCCAGGCCATGTCAACTAGTCCTTGTCCACATTGCATTAGTACTCTCAGAAGCAATAGTGTCGATTGTTTAGTACACCGCATAGAATGACTATAGGGTCGAGTTCATTAAGACATGTCAGATGTCCGGTTAAACCTTACCCTGTTGAAGGCAAACACGTACTCCAGTTGGCACCGTTACCTGTGAAACACCCGTTTCTCATCCTGACCCGCTTCCAGAACGTCACTGCCCTAATCACGTCATGGACCTCTCAAGAGACTGTCAAACTCCCCCTCTCAATTATCCCCGTCTCCGTATATTTCATCTTCTCTGGTCCTCTGCTTCTCCTCATGACAATTCCTCGGCGTATCACTGATGGACATTTGCCTTAGCCGTCTCTCTATCACACTGACGACAAGTTTTACTTGCGTTCGAGATATGCCTGAGCCAGCAACAGATCCCGACTTTATGACTCGGCATCGCCCGGGTTCTGTCAGTTGTCACTACACAGGGACTCGATACGTACAACTGTGCATTATCGTCAATATCTGGCAGGCTGAGCGAGTGAAGCAGCATCGCCTGGCATCAGGCTCACTGGCGGCCTGCCTGACTGACTGCCTGATCAACGGCACACAGCAACATGTGCGACAATAACTCCCATCATTGAACACCGGCTACTTTTGGTGTCGGCGCAGGGCATGTAATTACGCAAACATTGCCATGGGATGAATACAATCAAAATATAAACATTTGATGGCCGTCACAGCAGATGCGCGTTATCCGTGAGGAGCAGTGCCACCCAGGGCACAAAGGGTCAATGCTAATGTGATAATCTCACAGAAAAACAAATTACACTATGCTGTTAATGCTGGGATTTGCAATTGTAAAGCGCAAGATAGATAACTAAATTGAACAGATGGATGGATGAGTGGGCTGATGGATGGATGGATTGGTGGGTGGGTTGACGATAGATAGATAGATATATAGATTGCTAACCTGTCCTAAACATTGCTGGAATGGCCATATGTTTGTCAGGAATTGTCAGGAATCTTGATTGGAAATGAAAAGAAGGCTGTGCAAGTGAGAGACTCCCTGTTAGTCACACTGACTTTCTGCCGTATGAAGCTGCATGATTCAACCTAATCAGAGAAAGGATCAGAAAAATGTCCAGGCCGTAAACACAAAGTGCACAGCCCGTACAAAACTATCACGGACTTAAGAAAAGACTTCAAATTTTTTTTTTCGTTTATGGAAATGTATCCGTAAAAACCAATCTCATTAAACACAGATCTTAGTTCTCGCTATCGCTAAACAAAGACCTGAGGAAATCCCAATACAGGCCACGTCAGAACGACCTTTCATCCGACCAATCAGGCTGTCGCTTACCAGATCAGGGAAGTGGCAGTCGAAATGTGTTTTCATTTCATGCAGCCTCGAAAAGGTTAACACGGGATATTTTGAACGGCAGTTACGGGCTGCACGACTGATTCCGTCAAAATCGTCGTCTATCTCTGGCTCCAATAGGATACTCATTTGACCGGAAGAGACTTTTATAGCCCGCGGGAAGTACAGCAATACAATCTCGGCCATCTATTAGACATTCCAAAATTTTCTTTTGTTTAGTTTTCAAATGTTGAATCAAGAACTGTGTTAAAGTATTTTTCAAGCGTAGTTTAGAATGAAATCGCCAGTTTGTATCTAGTGCCATATAGCTCGAGCAAGATGCTTTCTGATTGGTTACTGTTGACTTCTTCTGTCACTTCATTGGCCGGTCAGAATTCACTAAAGGTGGTTCTAATGTGATCGTTCAGCAAAATAATGCAACACAAGCCCCGCCCATTCTAGTATCATCCAATGAAGAAACAGTAATCCGTTAGTGGGCGGGCCTAATATGTTTTCGGTTTACGGAATCCATAAAAAAAATAATTGGTTTATAAGCCACCGACATGCCACTGAATCACTTGTAATATATTGACAACTCCAACACTACCCAACTGCCCCATGCTTGTTCAGACTGGATACCTGTTTACGAATTTACCGTTATAGCTCACTGAAAGGACCAGTGAGAGTTATTGTGTGATGGCGCATCGGCAGTATGCCAACCATATAGATGGACGGTCTAACAATGAAAACAAATGTGTTAACGACCGACGTGATGAGGGGAGCTCCGGAAGCATTAAGCATCAAGCGCCGTCGCTTTAACTTGTGGGACACTATATGCAAATATGAATAGAGCATACCGACTTCACGGGTAATTTCTTAACCACCGAACAATTAGTGTATGATGAATATCCCACTTACCGACATAGTAATCTATGGAAGCCTAGGAGGGACACTGTCGCGTTGTCGCATTCATGGTAAACGCTTTGAACCATAACGGCATGCATGTCATGAACATCTTCGTTTAAACTTTCGTCTTTCGAGGGACAAAAGCTAGAGAGAATGGTGTTGATGTGGGACCCTTGTCTTCACATTGCTAGAGAGAATGATGTTGATGTGGAACCCTTGTCTTCACATGGCTAGAGAGAATGGTGTTGATGTGGAACCGTTGTCTTCACATGGCTAGAGAGAATGGTGTTGATGTGGAACCCTTGTCTTCACATCGCCAGAGAGAATGGTGTTGATATGGGCCCTTTGTCTTCACATCGCCAGAGGGAATGGTGTTGATGTGGGACCTTTGTCTTCACACCGCTAGAGAGAATGGTGTTGATGTGGGACCTTTGTCTTCACATCGCTAGAGAGAATGGTGTTGATGTGGAACCCTTGTCTTCACATTGCTAGAGAGAATGGTGTTGATGTGGGACCTTTGTCTTCACATGGCTAGAGAGAATGGTGTTGATGTGGGACCTTTGTCTTCACATGGCTAGAGAGAATGGTGTTGATGTGGGACCCTTGTCTTCACACCGCTAGAGAGAATGATGTTGATTTCGAACCCTTGTCTTCACCTCGCCCCTGGGAAATTATTATGTCGTAAGTTCAACTTTTCCTTGCTAGCGTGACTAGTTGAAACATGACCATCTGAAGATGGTGCGCCAGTCCGACTGTACAGCTAGGACACTGTAATGTCCGTCATCATTGTGATCTTTGATATTTCCACTTACTATTGACATTCCGCTTAGAGGTTTTTTTTAAAATGCCAACGGCGGAAGGGGAGCTGTAAAGTTGGGATTATGGTGATCTGTCGTTGGACTGAAAAGCAAACGGAAGCTGACACCATCTCCACACTAATACCACATGCTGCTCGCAACATCAGGAAGTGGGTCGGCTGAAACACCATCTAAATGTACATGTCTCATATTACTTGTCCATCATCGCCACTGACAACAGCTGGTGGCAGTCTCCGACACAACGGGAACAGGCTTGGTGGTGCCGGCGGCGCGAGAAGCGTGAAAATATCGATATTTGTATAGTTATTTGTGATCTGGTTCATGCGCACTTTATGTAGAGGTTATCACGTCAATGTGTTTTGGGGTATTAAATAACTTGTATCAGGTATAAATAATATGCATTGAGCTCGCCAAGGTTAGCTAAATGTCCATTCTTAATACAGGCCATTACCATCTCAAAACACCTAGCGTTATGAGCTCTTTATCATATATAACGCCATGTGTGTGTGTGTGTGTGTGTGTGTGTGTGTGTGTGTCTGTGTGTGTGTGTCTGTGTGTGTGTGTGTCTAAGTTGTGTTTTAAATTTGTGATTGTATGTGTGTGAATATGTAACGATGCACATTCATGATTGTTTGTGTGTGACTATGTAGCGTTGCACATTGATCATTGGTTGTGTGTGACCGTGTAGTTTTGCACACTGATGATTGGTTGTGTGTGACTGTGTAGTGTTTCACACTGATGATTGTTTGGGTGTGACTGTGAAGTTTTGCACACTGATGATTGGTTGTGTGTGACAATAGCAACAGCGAAAATGTCAAAAACTAAAATGAAAATACAGAAAAAAAAAATTTCTGTATTTTCATTTTAGTTTTTGACATTTTCCCTTTTGTTTTTGACATTTTCATTTTTGTATTTGACATTTTCATTTTAGTTTTTCGACCTTTCCATTTTAGTTTTTCACATGTTAGCTTCACATTTCAGCGATTCAATAGCTACTTGAAGTACATTTTCCATGTTTTCGGTTGTTTTTATATATGATTTATCACATATTTGTTTGACAAATTGTGTTAATTTGGAAAAGGTTACGATAAAAGTAAGTGGAATATCAAAATATTGAAAAAACAGACTACATGTCCCTTATGGGCCAGCATAGTATGAAATGTAAGAGCAGTGGAAATGACAATGACAATAATAATAATCACCTCACCGCAACATTGGCCAAGCTTCCAGGTTGAACACCAGGATGGAACGTGATCTTCACGCGAAAGCTGGTCTTGATGTAATGTCAGATGAAATGTGAAGTGAAAAGTGCGAAGAGACAGGGACTCGCCCGCTCCACTCATATAGTCTTACCAGCTTTCTACACAGTGACGGACCAAATCAGTGTCACTCAAATCAAATCATCACAGAATATTCCACATGTTTCTATAACGTTTGACATCCATCCATGCTATTCGGATGTTTACAGCATCGAGCATCTAAATAAAACAACTTCCTCACCACTGCTTACATTAAATAGAACTACATTCTCGACAAGTAGGCATTGTCCAATGCAATGAGCTTCTACTGAATCTCAGCAGAAACAATGTAATTCAGTTAGAATCATTGTTTAACAATAAACCACACTGCCATACAACACTAATTGCAAATTGACCTGAGTTGTGTGTGATTCTTCAGTACTACGCGTTGACATGATGCTTTGTGTGAGTACCTGCAGTGTTGCACATTGACATGATGGTTTGTGTGAGTACCTGCAGTGTTGCACATTGACATGGTTGTCTGCAAGGCGTTTTTTCAAGATTATGTGACTACAGTAGTTTCACTGTTATTTCATGGATCAAGGACTTCGTATACACACAACCAAGTGTGATCCATATAGTTTTGACATTTCCATATGTATACGAAGCATTTGTGTATTCCCATGCCTGCTGGTTGGGTCAATATTAGGAAGCGAACACCGAGAGTGTGTACATGTGTTGCACTGGTGCACACGCTGGGTATTCCTGCCGTGGAATACAACTCCATACAACTGTCATACAACGGCCACACTCGGGGAGGTTTACGACAGTTTGATCACCTGATTGGCGACGTGTCTGAAACAATCTGCCTTGCCATTCATCATTTAAACGTTTACCCAGTCACATTGATTATGAGATCCGCTTATGCCTACTCCGCTGATGATATTAAATATTCCCTGGGGAGCCCCGCATTTTATCCCTCGGTATACACTTGGTATCCAAAGCTAAATTTACTCCACTGTATTCAAGTCTCGTAGCCAGCATTTATGCTCTTTACAGATGGCTGATGCAAAAATCGAAAGTTCTAAGAACAGTCGCGCATATATCATGCTAGTTGTCGCACGGAAACTGTATTTATAGTCTCTGAAGAAACAATGACTGTTTGATGAGTGGCATCAGAACCATGGAGAATATAAAACAGGCCATGATATCATGGGGCGATCACTTAGGAACAGATGTTTCAACAGAATAATATACGATAGAAATAGTCAATATGGAAATCAAATAATAACGCTGAAACAACCAGTCCTTCTCAACTCGTTTCCGGAATACCCCGCGAGTCGATTGCGGAGCGGTGGTTGGTAGTTGGGGTTGGTGTGAGGGTTGGGGATGGGGTTGGGGTGGTACACGGGATGTGATAAGACCTCATGCATATTCGCGTCTAAATCAGTAGACGTTCCTTGCTATTCAGATTTATGATGAAATCACAACCAATAAACCAACATTTACTCAAACAGATTATTTCGTTTACTTACTTCGCTTTATCTCTGACTTTTAATTCTCCCTGTTTACAACTCATAGTCTAGTGATTACTTTCTAACGATCGGTCCCAAACACGCCCATTAACCCATTTTCACTTTCGCGGTATCGGTATTTTACAAATTTAGATTTTCGTGGTATCGGGCCGACATCCCAATGGTGTCTTCCCATTACTTACTGTTAAGACTACTGCTACAGTCATAATGGGAGTGAACTGCTGTTATAGTAATTGACAGTGTAGCCTAGGAAGATATCGAGATGGGTATCTTTCCAAACCAATGCGGTTTTATTGTTATCGAATAGTGTATGGAGTATTTACTCACCTCCTGGAATGCGAATTAAAATATTTGACAAAAGATGAACCAAAATCGAATTCTGAGATTCGAACCCAAGGCAAACGGATCCTGGCACGACTAAGGGTCGCAACCTTGTACATCGGGTTAGACAACTAGGTCTCTCATTCCCCTATGTACACGAATAAATCATACTACTGAAGACCCCAACGATGCCAAATTCGTTGTTGTGATGAAGTGCGATGGTGCGATGCAGTGTATTGTCTCAATGACCCATGCATGAAGCGACATGTTGACGTTCCTCGTTGATGACAATGGGTAGATGGGTGACAATGAAGCAATAAAGTTAGTAACGTCAAATATCTTATGTTTGTTTGTTGGTTGGTTGGTTTGTTTTAACAGCAATATTCCGCCTTTATGGCGGCTGTCTGTAAACAATCGAGCATCGACCTACGCATAGGGATACGATGACATGCATCAACCAAGTCAGCGACCCTGACCACCGGATCCCGTTAGTCGCATCTTACGACAAGATTGGGTTACTGACGACCAATTCTAACCCGGGCCTTCATGGGTGTGAAATACCCTATGCATATTTAAGGCAATTGTGATAACAAACAATTAATACTTCCCCAAGAATGGGTGTGTTTGTGATTGCAGATATTAAATATACAAGAACAAGAGGTCGCCTGTTTCAGGCTGGAGGTAATCCTCTTTGTGGGTATTTTGTCGGAGAGAGAATATTTCTGTTAATCCTTCAAGACCTACATTGGAAGAGCCAACCAATGTTCCTGGGAAGCATAAAACATTTGTGTCAGAACATCCCGCATGCCCAGTGAACCACTTGTTTTGGGAGAATCCTGTGTAAAATTATTTTTTCAACCATTTCTTGAAACAAGTTATAAAAATCCCAGCACAACTCCAACCTCCATGAATATATAATGTTCGGTCTCTTACAGGTATGACTTAAAGTGTTTCCATGGCCTTGCGAGAGTTCGTTTACAACTGATGTACTGGTATCCCGACAATGGTCCAAAGTGTCCAAGTCCAAGTCTGTCTGTATGGATCGATGCTCACAATATCCATCACTGGTTAACTTGGCCCGCAAATGTTTACACACTGTAGGCTGGCGCAGTAGAGGTTTCAATAGACCTAAAACCAAATACTGTTTAGAATACCAAGTGTAAACAGACAATCTATGTGCGAGGGACGAACATAGGTGATAAATTTCAGATATATCTGTCAATAAAATATGTAAGAGGAGTGGATGAATGTATGATTCGTAAGTGACATACACCGAAACGCTTTCAAGAATCCACAGAATCAATTTAATAGGGCGACGCTATTCCACGATTAACCGTCCGTATCTCCACAAGCGTCATTGTTATTGAGACTGGTGTCATAATTGCAGGTTCTCCCATTCCTCCTGGAATAATAAATACACAACTGCATATTCATCATATACAACTCAGCATCGACCGAAACATCGGTTACTTCATGGTCATTGATCGTGAGAGAGACAGACAGACGGGGACAGACAGACAGAGACAGAGAAAGAGACACAGAGAGAAAGACAGAGACTCACACACAGACACAAAGAGAGAGAGAGAGAGAGAGAGAGATACCGACAGACAGACAGGAAGACAGACAGACACAGACAGAGAGACACACACAGAGTAAGACAGAATCACACAGTGACACAAAGAGAGAAAGAGATACAGACAGAGAGAGAGACAGGCAGACAGACAGACACAAACAGAGACACACAGAGAGAAAGACAGACTCACACAGTGACACAAAGAGGGAGACAGACAGACAGACAGGCAGGCAGACACAGACAGAGACACAGAGAGACACACACAGAGAGAAAGACAGACTCACACAGTGACACAAAGAGGGAGACAGACAGACAGACAGGCAGACAGACACAGACAGAGACACACAGAGACAGAGAGAGAGAAAGACAGAGACTCACACACAGACACAAAGAGAGAGAGAGAAAAAGAGATACAGACAGACAGACAGGCAGACAGACACAGACAGAGACACACAGAGAGACACAGAGAGAGAAAGACAGAGACACACACAGACACAAAGAGAGAGAGAGAGATACAGACAGACAGACACAGACAAAGACACTCAGAGAGACACAGAGAGAGAAAGACAGAGACTCACACAGAGAGAAAGACAGACTCACAGTGACACAAAGAGGGAGACAGACAGACATACAGACAGAGAAAGGGCGAGAAAGAAGAGCTATTCCCACATAAAAAGAGCCCGTATGTATAAGCAAGGCATGTGAGTGTATGAGGATACATTCCTGATATACACACTGGATGTCTTTACTGTCGGTATCATACAATAGGGTTGCTGTGTTCAGTATCATGAAATATTGATCAGTCCTTTACCCTCTCGCCGTCAGTAATTCCGTTGTAATTAAGCTATCAGAATAGCACTACAGGATATTTTTCTGACGACTTTGCAATACATGAGAACAGTTTAAGCCCTTGTTTTCCTCGACATGTTTAAGTGGTGTTAACGCTGATACAAACGCATCTTTGCTTAGAAATGATAATAATTGCTTTGCACATCCTATCATTTTAACGGCCCCGCAAAAGACTGTATACAGATCGTGTTTTACCAAAGAATTACAAAACGTTATCAAAACTTCACTAGACTGAAATTAGTCGCCGAAACACTGCACACGTAAGGTCGAATACACAGCTATGACACACGTATCAAACAACGAGTAACTATTTCTTGTTTGTTTCATATTTAGTCAGCATCAAACATGGGTGAATACTATATTGTGCCCGGCAGTTAAGTGGTTAGCAAAGACGGAGACAAGGAGCAATTGTGAAACGGTGATTGATAAGTACACACAAAGTGTGTTGTTTACGATGATTCGGCATTACAAGCGAACAAAGCCAGCATGCCTTGAATATGTGGTTGTCAAGAGTTCGTGAAGCTGGTTAAGTGCACTTGTTACTGGCAGAACCTCATTCAGAGAGTCCACCACTTTGTTCCCACAGACTGAGGATAAATCTTGTGAATTTGTAGAACTTCACAAACACGAGGCGAATGAGCTGACGCAGCAGACATATCCCCGATAGAGCTCCAGTCTAAATATATCAATCATTCTTCAAAGAGATCCATGTTGTTTGTGGTGGTCGGTTGGAAAACTCAGGTATTCAGAGCGATTCATGTATGTGGCAGTGGATCCTTGTTGTTCGTGGCGGTCTTTGGGATCCGTGTGGTTTGTAGTGGTCAGTGGATCCTTGTATGTTGTAGTCAGTGTATTTTTGTTGTGTGTGGCTGTCAGTGGGATTCTTGTTGTTTGTGGTGATCAGTGGAAATCTTGTTTGTGGCGATCAGTGGAAATCTTGTTTGTGGCGGTTTGTGGGATTCTTGTCATTCGTGGCGGTCAGTGGGATTCTTGTTGTTTGTGGCGGTTTGTGGGATTCTTGTTGTTTGTGGCGGTTTGTGGGATTCTTGTTGTTTGTGGCAGTTTGTGGGATTCTTGTTTGTGGCGGTTTGTGGGATTCTTGTTGTTTATGGTGGGTAGTGGGATTCTTGTTGTTTGTGGCAGTTAGTGGGATTCTTGTTGTTTGTGGCGGTTTGTGGGATTCTTGTTGTTTGTGGCGGTTTGTGGGATTCTTGTTTGTGGCGGTTTGTGGGATTCTTGTTGTTTATGGTGGGTAGTGGGATTCTTGTTGTTTCTGGCGAACGGTGGGATTCTTGTTGTTTGTGGTAGTTAGTGGGATTCTTGTTGTTTGTGGCGGTTTGTGGGATTCTTGTTTGTGGCGATCAGTGGAATTACTGTTATTTGTGGCAGTTTGTGGCATTCTTGTTGTTTGTGGCGGTTTGTGGCATTCTTGTTTGTGGCGGTTTGTGGGATTCTTGTTTGTGGCGGTTTGTTGGATTCTTGTTGTTTATGGTGGGTAGTGGGATTCTTGTTGTTTCTGGCGAACGGTGGGATTCTTGTTGTTTGTGGCAGTTAGTGGGATTCTTGTTGTTTGTGGCGGTTTCTGGGATTCTTGTTGTTTGTGGCGGTTAATGGGATTCTTGTTGTTTATGGCGGTTAATGGGATTCTTGTTGTTTGTGGTGATCAGTGGGATTCTTGTTGTTTGTGGTGGTTTGTGGGATTCTTATTGTTTGTGGTGGTTTGTGGGATTCTTATTGTGGCGGGTAGTGGGATTGTTGTTTGTGGCGATCAGTGGAATTATTGTTGTTTGTTGCGGTTTGTGGCATTCTTGCTGTTTGTGGCGGTTTGTGGGATTCTTGTTGTTTGTGGCAGTCAGTGGAATTACTGTTATTTGTGGCAGTCAGTGGCATTCTTGTTGTTTGTGGCGGTTAATGGGATTCTTGTTGTTTGTGGCGGTTAATGGGATTCTTGTTGTTTGTGGCGGTCAGTGGGATTCTTGTTGTTTGTGGTGGTTTGTGGGATTCTTATTGTTTGTGGTGGTTTGTGGAATTCTTATTGTGGCGGGTAGTGGGATTGTTGTTTGTGGCGATCAGTGGAATTATTGTTGTTTGTTGCGGTTTGTGGCATTCTTGTTGTTTGTGGCGGTCAGTGGGATTCTTGTTGTTTGTGGCAGTCAGTGGGATTTTTGTTGTTTATGGTGGATAGTGGGATTCTTGTTTGTGGCGGTTTGTGGCATTCTTGTTGTTTGTGGCGGTCAGTGGGATTGTTGTTGTTTGTGGCGGTCAGTGGGATTCTAGTTGTTTGTGGCGGGTAGTGGGATTCTTGTTGTTTGTGGTGGTCAGTGGGATTCTTCTTGTTTGTGGCGGTCAGTGGGATTCTTGTTGTTTGTGGCAGTCAGTGAGATTCTTGTTGTTTGTGGCAGTCAGTGGGATTCTTGTTGTTTGTGGCGGCAGTGGGATTCTTGTTGTTTGTGGCGGTCAGTGGGGTTCTTGTTGTTTGTGGCGAACGGTGGGATTCTTGTTGTTTGTGGAGGTCAGTGGGATTCTTGTTTGTTGTGGGTAGTGGGATTCTTGTTGTTTGTGGCAGTCAGTGGGATTCTTGTTGTTTGTGGCGGTCAGTGGGGTTCTTGTTGTTTGTGGCGGTCAGTGGGATTCTTGTTGTTTGTGGCGGTCAGTGGGATTCTTGTTGTTTGTGGCGGTCAGTGGGATTCTTGTTGTTTGTGGCAGTCAGTGGGATTCTTGTTTGTTTGTGGAGGTCAGTGGGATTCTTGTTTGTTGTGGGTAGTGGGATTCTTGTTGTTTGTGGCGGTCAGTGGGATTCTTGTTGTTTGTTGCGGTCAGTGGGATTCTTGTTGTTTGTGGCGGTCAGTGGGATTCTTGTTGTTTGTGGCGGTCAGTGGGATTCTTGTTTGTGGCGGTCAGTGGGATTCTTGTTGTTTATGGCGGTCAGTGGGATTCTTGTTGTTTGTGGAGGTCAGTGGGATTCTTGTTTATTGTGGGTAGTGGGATTCTTGTTGTTTGTGGCAGTCAGTGGGATTCTTGTTGTTTGTGGCGGTCAGTGGGATTCTTGTTGTTTGTGGCGGTCAGTGGGATTCTTGTTGTTTGTTGCGGGTAGTGGGATTCTTGTTGTTTGTGGCGGTCAGTGGGATTCTTGTTGTTTGTGGCGGTCAGTGGGATTCTTGTTGTTTGTGGCGGGTAGTGGGATTCTTGTTGTTTGTGGCGGTCAGTAGGATTCTTGTTGTTTGTGGCAGTCAGTGGGATTCTTGTTGTTTGTGGCAGTCAGTGGGATTCTTGTTGTTTGTGGCAGTCAGTGGGATTCTTGTTTGTGACATTCTTGTTTTTTTGTGGCAGTCAGTGGGATTCTAGTTGTTTGTGGCGGGTAGTGGGATTCTTGTTGTTTGTGGCAGTCAGTGGGATTCTTGTTGTTTGTGGCAGTCAGTGGGATTCTTGTTGTTTGTGGCAGTCAGTGGGATTCTTGTTGTTTGTGGCAGTCAGTGGGATTCTTGTTGTTTGTGGCGGTCAGTGGGATTCTTGTTGTTTGTGGAGGTCAGTGTGATTCTTGTTTGTTGTGGGTAGTGGGATTCTTGTTGTTTGTGGCAGTCAGTGGGATTCTTGTTGTTTGTGGCGGTCAGTGGGATTCTTGTTGTTTGTGGCGGTCAGTGGGATTCTTGTTGTTTGTGGCGGTCAGTGGGATTCTTGTTGTTTGTTGCGGGTAGTGGGATTCTTGTTGTTTGTGGCGGTCAGTGGGATTCTTGTTGTTTGTGGCGGTCAGTGGGATTCTTGTTGTTTGTGGCGGGTAGTGGGATTCTTGTTGTTTGTGGCGGTCAGTGGGATTCTTGTTGTTTGTGGCAGTCAGTGGGATTCTTGTTTGTGACATTCTTGTTTTTTTGTGGCAGTCAGTGGGATTCTAGTTGTTTGTGGCGGGTAGTGGGATTCTTGTTGTTTGTGGCAGTCAGTGGGATTCTTGTTGTTTGTGGCAGTCAGTGGGATTCTTGTTGTTTGTGGCAGTCAGTGGGATTCTTGTTGTTTTTGGCAGTCAGTGGGATTGTTGTTGTTTGTGGCAGTCAGTGGGATTCTTGTTGTTTGTGGCGGGTAGTGGGATTCTTGTTGTTTGTGGTGGTCAGTAGGATTGTTGCTGTTTGTGGCAGTCAGCGGGATTCTTGTTTGTGACATTCTTGTTTTTTTGTGGCAGTCAGTGGGATTCTTGTTGTTTGTGGCAGTCAGTGGGATTCTTGTTGTTTGTGGCGGGTAGTGGGATTCTTGTTGTTTGTGGCGGTCAGTGGGATTCTTGTTGTTTGTGGCAGTCAGTGGGATTCTTGTTGTTTTTGGCAGTCAGTGGGATTGTTGTTGTTTGTGGCAGTCAGTGGGATTCTTGTTGTTTGTGGCGGGTAGTGGGATTCTTGTTGTTTGTGGTGGTCAGTGGGATTGTTGCTGTTTGTGGCAGTCAGCGGGATTCTTGTTTGTGACATTCTTGTTTTTTTGTGGCAGTCAGTGGGATTCTTGTTGTTTGTGGCAGTCAGTGGGATTCTTGTTGTTTGTGGCAGTCAGTGGGATTCTTGTTGTTTGTGGCAGTCAGTGGGATTCTTGTTGTTTGTGGCGGTCAGTGGGATTCTTGTTGTTTGTGGCGGTCAGTGGGATTCTTGTTGTTTGTGGCGGTCAGTGGGATTCTTGTTGTTTGTGGCGGTCAGTGGGATTCTTGTTGTTTGTGGCGGTCAGTGGGATTCTTGTTGTTTGTGGCAGTCAGTGGGATTCTTGTTGTTTGTGGCAGTCAGTGGGATTCTTGTTGTTTGTGGCGGTCAGTGGGATTCTTGTTGTTTGTGGCGGTCAGTGGGATTCTTGTTGTTTGTGGCGGTCAGTGGGATTCTTGTTGTTTGTGGCAGTCAGCGGGATTCTTGTTGTTTGTGGCAGTCAGTGGGATTCTTGTTGTTTGTGGCAGTCAGTGGGATTCTTGTTGTTTGTGGCAGTCAGTGGGATTCTTGTTGTTTGTGGCGGTCAGTGGGATTCTTGTTGTTTGTGGCGGTCAGTGGGATTCTTGTTGTTTGTGGCGGTCAGTGGGATTCTTGTTGTTTGTGGCGGTCAGTGGGATTCTTGTTGTTTGTGGCGGTCAGTGGGATTCTTGTTGTTTGTGGCGGTCAGTGGGATTCTTGTTGTTTGTGGCGGTCAGTGGGATTCTTGTTGTTTGTGGCAGTCAGTGGGATTCTTGTTGTTTGTGGCGGTCAGTGGGATTCTTGTTGTTTGTGGCGGTCAGTGGGATTCTTGTTGTTTGTGGCGGTCAGTGGGATTCTTGTTGTTTGTGGCGGTCAGTGGGATTCTTGTTGTTTGTGGCGGGTAGTGGGATTCTTGTTGTTTGTGGTGGTCAGTAGGATTGTTGCTGTTTGTGGCAGTCAGCGGGATTCTTGTTTGTGACATTCTTGTTTTTTTGTGGCAGTCAGTGGGATTCTTGTTGTTTGTGGCAGTCAGTGGGATTCTTGTTGTTTGTGGCGGGTAGTGGGATTCTTGTTGTTTGTGGCGGTCAGTGGGATTCTTGTTGTTTGTGGCAGTCAGTGGGATTCTTGTTGTTTTTGGCAGTCAGTGGGATTGTTGTTGTTTGTGGCAGTCAGTGGGATTCTTGTTGTTTGTGGCGGGTAGTGGGATTCTTGTTGTTTGTGGTGGTCAGTGGGATTGTTGCTGTTTGTGGCAGTCAGCGGGATTCTTGTTTGTGACATTCTTGTTTTTTTGTGGCAGTCAGTGGGATTCTTGTTGTTTGTGGCGGTCAGTGGGATTCTTGTTGTTTGTGGCGGTCAGTGGGATTCTTGTTGTTTGTGGCGGTCAGTGGGATTCTTGTTGTTTGTGGCGGTCAGTGGGATTCTTGTTGTTTGTGGCAGTCAGTGGGATTCTTGTTGTTTGTGGCAGTCAGTGGGATTCTTGTTGTTTGTGGCAGTCAGTGGGATTCTTGTTGTTTGTGGCGGTCAGTGGGATTCTTGTTGTTTGTGGCGGGTGGTGGGATTCTTGTTGTTTGTGGCGGTCAGTGGGATTCTTGTTGTTTGTGGCGGTCAGTGGGATTCTTGTTGTTTGTGGCGGTCAGTGGGATTCTTGTTGTTTGTGGCGGTCAGTGGGATTCTTGTTGTTTGTGGCGGTCAGTGGGATTCTTGTTGTTTGTGGCGGTCAGTGGGATTCTTGTTGTTTGTGGCGGTCAGTGGGATTCTTGTTGTTTGTGGCGGTCAGTGGGATTCTTGTTGTTTGTGGCAGTCAGTGGGATTGTTGTTGTTTGTGGCAGTCAGTGGGATTCTTGTTGTTTGTGGCGGTCAGTGGGATTCTTGTTGTTTGTGGCGGGTGGTGGGATTCTTGTTGTTTGTGGCGGTCAGTGGGATTCTTGTTGTTTGTGGCGGTCAGTGGGATTCTTGTTGTTTGTGGCGGTCAGTGGGATTCTTGTTGTTTGTGGCGGTCAGTGGGATTCTTGTTGTTTGTGGCGGTCAGTGGGATTCTTGTTGTTTGTGGCGGTCAGTGGGATTCTTGTTGTTTGTGGCGGTCAGTGGGATTCTTGTTGTTTGTGGCGGTCAGTGGGATTCTTGTTGTTTGTGGCAGTCAGTGGGATTGTTGTTGTTTGTGGCAGTCAGTGGGATTCTTGTTGTTTGTGGCGGTCAGTGGGATTCTTGTTGTTTGTGGCGGGTGGTGGGATTCTTGTTGTTTGTGTGAAGCAGCGGGAATCTTGTTGTTTGTGGCGGTCAGTGGGATTCTTGTTGTTTGTGGCGGTCAGTGGGATTCTTGTTGTTTGTGGCAGTCAGTGGGATTGTTGTTGTTTGTGTGAAGCAGCGGGAATCTTGTTGTTTGTGGCGGGTGGTGGGATTCTTGTTGTTTGTGGCGGTCAGTGGGATTCTTGTTGTTTGTGGCAGTCAGTGGGATTCTTGTTGTTTGTGGCGGTCAGTGGGATTCTTGTTGTTTGTGGCGGTCAGTGGGATTCTTGTTGTTTGTGGCGGTCAGTGGGAATCTTGTTGTTTGTGGCGGTCAGTGGGATTCTTGTTGTTTGTGGCGGTCAGTGGGATTCTTGTTGTTTGTGGCAGTCAGTGGGATTGTTGTTGTTTGTGTGAAGCAGCGGGAATCTTGTTGTTTGTGGCGGGTGGTGGGATTCTTGTTGTTTGTGGCGGTCAGTGGGATTCTTGTTGTTTGTGGCAGTCAGTGGGATTCTTGTTGTTTGTGGCGGTCAGTGGGATTCTTGTTGTTTGTGGCGGTCAGTGGGATTCTTGTTGTTTGTGGCGGTCAGTGGGAATCTTGTTGTTTGTGGCGGTCAGTGGGATTCTTGTTGTTTGTGGCGGTCAGTGGGATTCTTGTTGTTTGTGGCAGTCAGTGGGATTCTTGTTGTTTGTGGCGGTCAGTGGGATTCTTGTTGTTTGTGGCGGTCAGTGGGATTCTTGTTGTTTGTGGCAGTCAGTGGGATTCTTGTTGTTTGTGGCGGTCAGTGGGATTCTTGTTGTTTGTGGCGGTCAGTGGGATTCTTGTTGTTTGTGGCAGTCAGTGGGATTGTTGTTGTTTGTGGCAGTCAGTGGGATTCTTGTTGTTTGTGGCGGTCAGTGGGATTCTTGTTGTTTGTGGCAGTCAGTGGGATTCTTGTTGTTTGTGGCGGTCAGTGGGATTCTTGTTGTTTGTGGCGGTCAGTGGGATTCTTGTTGTTTGTGGCGGTCAGTGGGATTCTTGTTGTTTGTGGCGGTCAGTGGGATTCTTGTTGTTTGTGGCGGTCAGTGGGATTCTTGTTGTTTGTGGCAGTCAGTGGGATTGTTGTTGTTTGTGGCAGTCAGTGGGATTCTTGTTGTTTGTGGCGGTCAGTGGGATTCTTGTTGTTTGTGGCGGTCAGTGGGATTCTTGTTGTTTGTGGCAGTCAGTGGGAATCTTGTTGTTTGTGGCGGTCAGTGGGATTCTTGTTGTTTGTGGCGGTCAGTGGGATTCTTGTTGTTTGTGGCGGTCAGTGGGATTCTTGTTTTTTTGTGGCGGGTGGTGGGATTCTTGTTGTTTGTGGCGGTCAGTGGGATTCTTGTTGTTTGTGGCGGTCAGTGGGATTCTTGTTGTTTGTGGCAGTCAGTGGGATTGTTGTTGTTTGTGGCAGTCAGTGGGATTCTTGTTGTTTGTGGCGGTCAGTGGGATTCTTGTTGTTTGTGGCGGTCAGTGGGATTCTTGTTGTTTGTGGCGGGTGGTGGGATTCTTGTTGTTTGTGGCGGGTGGTGGGATTCTTGTTGTTTGTGGCGGTCAGTGGGAATCTTGTTGTTTGTGGCGGTCAGTGGGATTCTTGTTGTTTGTGGCGGTCAGTGGGATTCTTGTTGTTTGTGGCGGTCAGTGGGATTCTTGTTGTTTGTGGCGGTCAGTGGGATTCTTGTTGTTTGTGGCAGTCAGTGGGAATCTTGTTGTTTGTGGCGGTCAGTGGGATTCTTGTTGTTTGTGGCGGTCAGTGGGATTCTTGTTGTTTGTGGCAGTCAGTGGGAATCTTGTTGTTTGTGGCGGTCAGTGGGATTCTTGTTGTTTGTGGCGGGTGGTGGGATTCTTGTTGTTTGTGGCGGGTGGTGGGATTCTTGTTGTTTGTGGCGGTCAGTGGGAATCTTGTTGTTTGTGGCGGTCAGTGGGATTCTTGTTGTTTGTGGCGGTCAGTGGGATTCTTGTTGTTTGTGGCAGTCAGTGGGAATCTTGTTGTTTGTGGCGGTCAGTGGGATTCTTGTTGTTTGTGGCGGTCAGTGGGATTCTTGTTGTTTGTGGCGGTCAGTGGGATTCTTGTTGTTTGTGGCGGGTGGTGGGATTCTTGTTGTTTGTGGCGGTCAGTGGGATTCTTGTTGTTTGTGGCAGTCAGTGGGAATCTTGTTGTTTGTGGCGGTCAGTGGGATTCTTGTTGTTTGTGGCGGTCAGTGGGATTCTTGTTGTTTGTGGCGGTCAGTGGGATTCTTGTTGTTTGTGGCGGTCAGTGGGATTCTTGTTGTTTGTGGCAGTCAGTGGGAATCTTGTTGTTTGTGGCGGTCAGTGGGATTCTTGTTGTTTGTGGCGGTCAGTGGGATTCTTGTTGTTTGTGGCGGTCAGTGGGATTCTTGTTGTTTGTGGCGGTCAGTGGGATTCTTGTTGTTTGTGGCAGTCAGTGGGAATCTTGTTGTTTGTGGCGGTCAGTGGGATTCTTGTTGTTTGTGGCGGTCAGTGGGATTCTTGTTGTTTGTGGCGGTCAGTGGGATTCTTGTTGTTTGTGGCGGGTGGTGGGATTCTTGTTGTTTGTGGCGGTCAGTGGGATTCTTGTTGTTTGTGGCGGTCAGTGGGATTCTTGTTGTTTGTGGCGGTCAGTGGGATTCTTGTTGTTTGTGGCAGTCAGTGGGATTGTTGTTGTTTGTGGCAGTCAGTGGGATTCTTGTTGTTTGTGGCGGTCAGTGGGATTCTTGTTGTTTGTGGCGGTCAGTGGGATTCTTGTTGTTTGTGGCGGTCAGTGGGATTCTTGTTGTTTGTGGCAGTCAGTGGGATTCTTGTTGTTTGTGGCGGTCAGTGGGATTCTTGTTGTTTGTGGCGGTCAGTGGGATTCTTGTTGTTTGTGGCAGTCAGTGGGATTCTTGTTGTTTGTGGCGGTCAGTGGGATTCTTGTTGTTTGTGGCAGTCAGTGGGATTCTTGTTGTTTGTGGCGGTCAGTGGGATTCTTGTTGTTTGTGTGAAGCAGCGGGAATCTTGTAGTTTTTGTAGTTTTCTGAGTAAGTTCCAGGTGAAAAGTAGGCTTCAGAGAACACCCTGACAACCTCGTCACTCGTACTCCAGAGAACACCCTGACAACCTCGTCACTCGTACTCCAGAGAACACCCTGACAACCTCGCCACTGGTACTCCAGAGAACACCCTGACAACCTCGTCACTCGTACTCCAGAGAACACCCTGACAACCTCGTCACTCGTACTCCAGAGAACACCCTGACAACCTCGTCACTCGTACTCCAGAGAACACCCTGACAACCTCACCACTCGTACTCCAGAGAACACCTTGACAACCTCGTCACTCGTACTCCAGAGAACACCCTGACAACCTCGTCACTCGTACTCCAGAGAACACCCTGACAACCTCACCACTCGTACTCCAGAGAACACCTTGACAACCTCGTCACTCGTACTCCAGAGAACACCCTGACAACCTCGTCACTCGTACTCCAGAGAACACCCTGACAACCTCACCACTCGTACTCCAGAGAACACCCTGACAACCTCACCACTCGTACTCCAGAGAACACCTTGACAACCTCGTCACTCTAGCTCCAGAGAACACTCTGACAACCTCGCCCGCTTTGAACAATATTTCAAACATATTTATCAATGTGGCACAGTATATATGTTTCAGCTTATTACATCTTTAAGGAACCCGTGAAGACCCGGGGTAGCATAGGTCTTCAGCAACCCATGCTTGCCATAAAAGGCGACCATGCTTGTCGTAAGAGGCGACTAACGGGATCGGATGGTCAAGCTCACTGACTTAGTTGATGCATGTCATCGTATCCCAATTGCGTGGATCGATGTTCATGATATCAATCACTGGATTGTCTGGTCCAGACTCGATTATTTACAAACCGTCGTCATATAGCTGAAATATTGCCGTGTGTGGCGTTTACCAACAAACCAAACATCTTTGTGGTACATAATCTAATAGCCTAATCCCCCAGTCAGCTCAATGTGAAGTGCCCATATGTTTGGAACAATAAACATTTTTGGAGAAAACCGGATATTACTCTTCTTCAGATCCGCTTTTTCTTCCGAGTGGATGGAGTGTTTTGTCATGCGTGTGGAACGGAATGAGGCTAGAGGTGTTACAGGATACACTGATCAGCTAATTGGCGAGTTGCATACAGAAAATCAATGTGAGTGACAGACATGGAGTTACGTAAACCGTTGATATGATGGCTGTAAGAATAGGCTTCACCACACGCTCGCCACTGGTAATTAGTCTCTATTATGTAAACCCAGGGATTTACACAGGTTTGCAATGTCGATGTCTCAGCTATTTCCATACCTTGGCGGTGGGTCAATGTCTTGAGCTGATCAAGGCAGACAATGGTTTGTGTCAACTGTATCTTTACTGGTTAGACCATATATACTCGCTTTTATACACGCGTGGGGCCGCGTTTTCCCATTCTAAACCAGATGGTAGTAAGTGTCTGGTCTAATTTATGATTAGAAGACTCTTTTTGAATCAAACCATGGTTTAAAAATAATTTAACAGATAAACTGTCTCAATTGTGGTGAAGGCTTAAATACACGGCTGCGCCTATTATTATATAACTCAGCACCCAACGTTTGTTTGTTGATTGACGCCGCACTCCCCAATAGTTCAGCTACAGTATATGTCGTCGATCTGTAAATAATGGTGTCTGGGACAGACAATCCAGTGATTGAAATCAGGAGCATCGATCTACGTAAATGGGACACGATGACGTGCATTAACCAAGTCAGTGAGTCTGACCACCCGATCACGTTAGTCGCCTCTTACTTCAAGCATTGGTTGCTGAAGATCAATTCTAAGCCTGATCTTCACGGGTCAACTCCAAAAGCGAACAAACGAACCATGGTACAGATTGATTTTTCTGTCTTCACTTGATTCGCGAAAAGTGTTCTAAGTTCGATTTGCTTGGTCTAATATCAGCGTGTTGGGTTTATTAATAAACCTGAGTACCGTGAAGGGGGTTGGAGGGAAGCTCATAAGGATTTACTCAAAAGTCAAGACTGTTTTCATTAAAAGAAATTCAGAAATTCGGGGCCAAACCTTTATCATGTACATAACAGATTAAGACGAGACGTATCATATTCTAATTCCTGGCTGCAGTGCCGTGAGGTTAATTTGACTAGGCGTTAGATGTTATTATTACATATATGCATACAGGGTGTGACTGGAGGCAGATTAAGCGACCTATATTTAATACGTGATACATCTATTAGCACTACATGCGTATGTAACCAGCTCCAAACGTGAAGAAAGGATATTTCATGGTATTTGCGCCGTGTGAAGAGTAGCTTGTAAGCATCGTTTTACCAAATATTAAAATGGTCAGTTATTAATCTGGTTGATGTGAGATGCATTTATTATAATGATGCCAGATGTCTACCATTCCATTCTAGCATTAGGCTCTAGTATTCTGGGGTACAAATACTACGTTACAGCATGATAGGTTTGGTCGCTGGCGTCGAATGAAAACCCCTTCTGAAGCACTCAGCGACCTGACCAATACACCCTCCTGTAATAGCCCCATGTGGTTGGGAGTATAGCGTCACGGACTGATGCCAGTGTCATGGTGACGCTTTATGTAACATCGGGATCAGTGATTGTGTTCTATTTAACTATATGCCACCGTGTACAACATATGGCTGTAGTTAATGCTCCTAGCCCGGTGTCCGTGGCAATGGTGATTATCCCAGTGTGCCTGGCGTCCTGTTGTCAGAGACGGGTAACTGGACAAACAGTGTCTGTCAGTATCCTTCGTTACAGAATAAACACATGAGCCTGGACAGGTAGTATGCATGCTATTTCATCGTTACAGTCAGTCAATACCACACCTCCTACCTTTACCATGTGGAGTTACGAATCAGGTTTACCATACACGTAATGAAACAAACTGGTTAGATAACACTGATAGACAGGTCACGATTGTATGTTGATTAACTTTCAATGCCATGGTATTTACACTGATTTCAATGGGGATTCCAGAATATTCCCAGAAATTCGGAATAGGCCCCCAGGAACCCATGCTTATTTTCAGAGCCGACTGAAAATGGGATCAGGTAGACAGGGCATGTGATTTGGATGACTGGGATGATGGCCTGGTCCTGATTACTTAGAGATGGCCGTGATAAGATAGACTGTTGCTGACTGCAGTCGACAAAATGAAATCAAATAACGGTACACCCATTTGTGATGGCTAAAAATTAAAAAAAAATGTAAAAAATTATTCGATGTTGATGTCTTTCATACCTGTATCATAGTTGTGTTTTGGACCTTGGGTGTTTTCAGACTAGTAACGCTTTGATAACGTTTATAACTATATTTTCGTCAAAGCCAATTTTCAAGTGTTTACTTTCTTACAGGTTGTAAGCGCCGTCCTTGCCAAACCGGAAGTTGTTAGGTAACTATCATTTTATTGCTCGACAATGAAAACATTTAATTATCCTAGTTCAATCATTGAATTGCGCAGAACTGTTGCACACCTTCTTCTTGTACAATTTCAAAGTTAATTATCGCTCTAATTTCAGCGACATCGTATACAGAGTTGCGATAATCTGTTTTGTCCACAATAATCTGTTTACAAGAATCAATTCTTTCTGTTATAACGGGTTATGTCCCCGGGACATTAATATAACATTGTTGCAATTAATTTACATAAATGACTAAAATTGTCAAAATAATTATGATATATTGAATATAAATTGACATCATAAGAGATGTTAACCATTTTGGCGACCATCTTGGATTTTCTACCACCAGGTGGTGCTGCTGAGGTGGATCCATATCCAGAAATATTCGGAATAATTCAATGTATAAGTGTGCCAAGTTTGGTGCTTTTAACCCAAAGTGCACAGTTTTGACAAAAATCCAGCTTTAACCGCCCCACTAAACACTGGGGACACGCGCTGCCCGTGCCAAACCGGAAGTTGGTAGGTAACTACCATTTTCTCGTTGGACAGTGAAAAAACGTAATTTCTCCAGAGCACATGAAGCATGACTTCGTGCAAGTTTTGAGCCCTTTGAACTATACTTTACAACAAACACCTGGTCACAAGCAGGGGCACAAGATAATGGCAAAGAATGTTTTTATCCTATTTTCAACGATTGGGTGTTGAGTGGAGTCGAGCATGGTGGATAGATTTGATTGAAGCTCTGACTGATCAATGAGTTAAGGTGCCACAATGATTGATAACTCTCAGTGCCTCCAGTATAGTATCTATGTGGTAGTGGCATAAATGCATCAACATTCCTCTTCCTTCGTTTTCACAGATCACGTTGACTGAAACATCAAGAATCTTGTTATCATATTTACTTGTACACAAGATTGATATCACGTCAACTTATCCATCAAGACCCTTGTTATCATGTTTGCGTGTACACAAGATTGATATCACGTCAACTTATCCACCACAACTCTTGTCCTCATGTTTACTTGTACATCGACACTGTTGATATCACGTCAACTTATCCATCAAGACTCTTGTCATCATGTTTACTTGTACATCGACACTGTTGATATCACGTCAACTTATCCATCAAGACTCTTGTCATCATGAGTACTTGTACATCGACACTGTTGATATCACGTCAACTTATCCACCACAACTCTTGTCATCATGTTTACTTGTACATCGACACTGTTGATATCACGTCAACTTATCCACCACAACTCTTGTCCTCATGTTTACTTATACATCGACACTGTTGATATCACGTCAACTTATCCACCACAACTCTTGTCATCATGTTTACTTGTACATCGACAATGTTGATATCACGTCAACTTATACATCAAGACTTTTGTCATCATGTTTACTTGTACATCGACACTGTTGATATCACGTCAACTTATCCATCAAGACTCTTGTCATCATGTTTACTTGTACATCGACACTGTTGATATCACGTCAACTTATCCACCACAACTCTTGTCATCATGTTCACTTGTACATCGACACTGTTGATATCACGTCAACTTATCCATCAAGACTCTTGTCATCATGTTTACTTGTACATCGACACTGTTGATATCACGTCAACTTATCCATCAAGACTCTTGTTATCATGTTTACTTGTACATCGACACTGTTGATATCACGTCAACTTATCCATCAAGACTCTTTGTGTCATGTTTACTTGTACATCGACACTGTTGATATCACGTCAACTTATCAATCAAGACTCTTGTCATCATGTTTACTTATACATCGACACTGTTGATATCACGTCAACTTATCCACCACAACTCTTGTCATCATGTTTACTTGTACATCGACACTGTTGATATCACGTCAACGTATCCACCACAACTCTTGTCATCATGTTTACTTGTACATCGACACTGTTGATATCACGTCAACTTATCCACCACAACTCTTGTCATCATGTTTACTTGTACATCGACACTGTTGATATCACGTCAACTTATCCATCAAGACCCTTGTTATCATGTTTGCGTGTACACATGATTTATATCACGTCAACTTATCCATCAAGACCCTTTTTATCATGTTTGCGTGTACACAAGATTGATATCACGTCAACTTATGCATCAAGACCCTTGTTATCATGTTTGCGTGTACACAAGATTGATATCACGTCAACTTATCCACCACAACTCTTGTCATCATGTTTACTTGTACATCGACACTGTTGATATCACGTCAACTTATCCATCAAGACTCTTGTCATCATGTTTACTTGTACATCGACACTGTTGATATCACGTCAACTTATCCACCACAACTCTTGTCATCATGTTTACTTGTACATCGACACTGTTGATATCACGTCAACTTATCAATCAAGACCCTTGTTATCATGTTTGCGTGTACACAAGATTTATATCACATCAACTTATCCATCAAGACCCTTGTTATCATGTTTGCGTGTTTACAAGATTGATATCACGTCAACTTATCCATCAAGACCCTTGTTATCATGTTTGCGTGTATACAAGATTGATATCACGTCAACTTATCCATCAAGACCCTTGTTATCATGTTTACTTGTACATCGACACTGTTGATATCACGTCAACTTATCCAACAAGACTCCTGTTATCATGTGTACTTGTACATCGACACGGTTGATATCACGTCAACTGATCCACCACAACTCTTGTCCTCATGTTTACTTGTACATCGACACTGTTGATATCACGTCAACTTATCCACCACAACTCTTGTCATCATGTTTACTTGTACATCGACACTGTTGATATCACGTCAACTTATCCATCAAGACACTTGTTATCATGTTTACTTGTACACAAGATTGATATCACGTCAACTTATCCACCAAGACCCTTGTTATCATGTGTTCTTGTACACATGATTGATATCACGTCAACTTATCCATCAAGAACCTTGTTATCATGTGTACTTGTACACATGATTGTTATCACGTCAACTTATCAATCAAGACCCTTGTTATCATGTTTGCGTGTACACAAGATTTATATCACGTCAACTTATCCATCAAGACCCTTGTTATCATGTTTGCGTGTACACAAGATTGATATCACGTCAACTTATCCACCACAACTCTTGTCCTCATGTTTACTTGTACATCGACACTGTTGATATCACGTCAACTTATCCATCAAGACTCTTGTCATCATGTTTACTTGTACATCGACACTGTTGATATCACGTCAACTTATCCATTAAGACTCTTGTCATCATGAGTACTTGTACATCGACACTGTTGATATCACGTCAACTTATCCACCACAACTCTTGTCATCATGTTTACTTGTACATCGACACTGTTGATATCACGTCAACTTATCCACCACAACTCTTGTCCTCATGTTTACTTATACATCGACACTGTTGATATCACGTCAACTTATCCACCACAACTCTTGTCATCATGTTTACTTGTACATCGACACTGTTGATATCACGTCAACTTATCCATCAAGACTCTTGTCATCATGTTTACTTGTACATCGACACTGTTGATATCACGTCAACTTATCCACCACAACTCTTGTCATCATGTTTACTTGTACATCGACACTGTTGATATCACGTCAACTTATCAATCAAGACCCTTGTTATCATGTTTGCGTGTACACAAGATTTATATCACATCAACTTATCCATCAAGACCCTTGTTATCATGTTTGCGTGTTTACAAGATTGATATCACGTCAACTTATCCATCAAGACCCTTGTTATCATGTTTGCGTGTATACAAGATTGATATTACGTCAACTTATCCATCAAGACCCTTGTTATCATGTTTACTTGTACATCGACACTGTTGATATCACGTCAACTTATCCAACAAGACTCCTGTTATCATGTGTACTTGTACATCGACACGGTTGATATCACGTCAACTGATCCACCACAACTCTTGTCCTCATGTTTACTTGTACATCGACACTGTTGATATCACGTCAACTTATCCACCACAACTCTTGTCATCATGTTTACTTGTACATCGACACTGTTGATATCACGTCAACTTATCCATCAAGACACTTGTTATCATGTTTACTTGTACACAAGATTGATATCACGTCAACTTATCCACCAAGACCCTTGTTATCATGTGTTCTTGTACACATGATTGATATCACGTCAACTTATCCATCAAGAACCTTGTTATCATGTGTACTTGTACACATGATTGTTATCACGTCAACTTATCAATCAAGACCCTTGTTATCATGTTTGCGTGTACACAAGATTTATATCACGTCAACTTATCCATCAAGACCCTTGTTATCATGTTTGCGTGTACACAAGATTGATATCACGTCAACTTATCCACCACAACTCTTGTCCTCATGTTTACTTGTACATCGACACTGTTGATATCACGTCAACTTATCCATCAAGACTCTTGTCATCATGTTTACTTGTACATCGACACTGTTGATATCACGTCAACTTATCCATCAAGACTCTTGTCATCATGAGTACTTGTACATCGACACTGTTGATATCACGTCAACTTATCCACCACAACTCTTGTCATCATGTTTACTTGTACATCGACACTGTTGATATCACGTCAACTTATCCACCACAACTCTTGTCCTCATGTTTACTTATACATCGACACTGTTGATATCACGTCAACTTATCCACCACAACTCTTGTCATCATGTTTACTTGTACATCGACAATGTTGATATCACGTCAACTTATACATCAAGACTTTTGTCATCATGTTTACTTGTACATCGACACTGTTGATATCACGTCAACTTATCCATCAAGACTCTTGTCATCATGTTTACTTGTACATCGACACTGTTGATATCACGTCAACTTATCCACCACAACTCTTGTCATCATGTTCACTTGTACATCGACACTGTTGATATCACGTCAACTTATCCATCAAGACTCTTGTCATCATGTTTACTTGTACATCGACACTGTTGATATCACGTCAACTTATCCATCAAGACTCTTGTTATCATGTTTACTTGTACATCGACACTGTTGATATCACGTCAACTTATCCATCAAGACTCTTTGTGTCATGTTTACTTGTACATCGACACTGTTGATATCACGTCAACTTATCAATCAAGACTCTTGTCATCATGTTTACTTATACATCGACACTGTTGATATCACGTCAACTTATCCATCAAGACTCTTGTCATCATGTTTACTTGTACATCGACACTGTTGATATCACGTCAACTTATCCACCACAACTCTTGTCATCATGTTTACTTGTACATCGACACTGTTGATATCACGTCAACTTATCCATCAAGACTCTTGTCATCATGTTTACTTGTACATCGACACTGTTGATATCACGTCAACTTATCCATCAAGACTCTTGTTATCATGTTTACTTGTACATCGACACTGTTGATATCACGTCAACTTATCCATCAAGACTCTTTGTGTCATGTTTACTTGTACATCGACACTGTTGATATCACGTCAACTTATCAATCAAGACTCTTGTCATCATGTTTACTTATACATCGACACTGTTGATATCACGTCAACTTATCCACCACAACTCTTGTCATCATGTTTACTTGTACATCGACACTGTTGATATCACGTCAACTTATCCACCACAACTCTTGTCATCATGTTTACTTGTACATCGACACTGTTGATATCACGTCAACTTATCCATCAAGACTCTTGTCATCATGTTTACTTATACATCGACACTGTTGATATCACGTCAACTTATCCACCACAACTCTTGTCCTCATGTTTACTTGTACATCGACACTGTTGATATCACGTCAACTTATCCATCAAGACTCTTGTCCTCATGTTT
Source organism: Haliotis cracherodii (assembly GCF_022045235.1). Classification (NCBI taxonomy): domain Eukaryota; kingdom Metazoa; phylum Mollusca; class Gastropoda; order Lepetellida; family Haliotidae; genus Haliotis; species Haliotis cracherodii. Next base: position 15,067,834 of record NW_027266308.1, on the reverse strand, counting down.
ACTTGTACATCGACACTGTTGATATCACGTCAACTTATCCACCACAACTCTTGTCATCATGTTTACTTGTACATCGACACTGTTGATATCACGTCAACTTATCCATCAAGACCCTTGTTATCATGTTTGCGTGTACACATGATTTATATCACGTCAACTTATCCATCAAGACCCTTTTTATCATGTTTGCGTGTACACAAGATTGATATCACGTCAACTTATGCATCAAGACCCTTGTTATCATGTTTGCGTGTACACAAGATTGATATCACGTCAACTTATCCACCACAACTCTTGTCATCATGTTTACTTGTACATCGACACTGTTGATATCACGTCAACTTATCCATCAAGACTCTTGTCATCATGTTTACTTGTACATCGACACTGTTGATATCACGTCAACTTATCCACCACAACTCTTGTCATCATGTTTACTTGTACATCGACACTGTTGATATCACGTCAACTTATCAATCAAGACCCTTGTTATCATGTTTGCGTGTACACAAGATTTATATCACATCAACTTATCCATCAAGACCCTTGTTATCATGTTTGCGTGTACACAAGATTGATATCACGTCAACTTATCCATCAAGACCCTTGTTATCATGTTTGCGTGTATACAAGATTGATATCACGTCAACTTATCCATCAAGACCCTTGTTATCATGTTTACTTGTACATCGACACTGTTGATATCACGTCAACTTATCCAACAAGACTCATGTTATCATGTGTACTTGTACATCGACACGGTTGATATCACGTCAACTGATCCACCACAACTCTTGTCCTCATGTTTACTTGTACATCGACACTGTTGATATCACGTCAACTTATCCACCACAACTCTTGTCATCATGTTTACTTGTACATCGACACTGTTGATATCACGTCAACTTATCCATCAAGACACTTGTTATCATGTTTACTTGTACACAAGATTGATATCACGTCAACTTATCCACCAAGACTCTTGTTATCATGTGTACTTGTACACATGATTGATATCACGTCAACTTATCCATCAAGAACCTTGTTATCATGTTTGCGTGTACACAAGATTTATATCACGTCAACTTATCCATCAAGACCCTTGTTATCATGTTTGCGTGTACACACGATTGATATCACGTCAACTTATCCATCAATACTCTTGTTATCATGTTTGCGTGTACACAAGATTGATATCACGTCAACTTATCCATCAAGACTCTTGTTATCATGTTTACTGGTACATCGACACTGTTGATATCACGTCAACTTATCCATCAAGACTCTTGTTATCATGTGTACTTGTACATCGACACTGTTGATATCACATCAACTTATCCATCAAGACTCTTGTTATCATGTGTACTTGTACATCGACACTGTTGATATCACGTCAACTTATCAATCAAGACTCTTGTCATCATGTTTACTTGTAAATCGACACTGTTGATATCACGTCAACTTATCCACCAAGATTCTTGTTATCATGTGTACTTGTACACATGATTGATATCACGTCAACTCATCCATCAAGAATCTTGTCATCATGTTTACTGGTACACGTGATTGATATCACGTCAACCTATCCACCAAGACTCTTGTTATCATGTTTACTTGAACACAAGATTGATATCACGTCAACTTATCCATCATGACTCTTGACTCATGTTTTCTTTTACATCGAAACTGTTGATATCAATTCAATGTTTCTTATCGAAATTGTTGATATCACGTCTCCAGAAACCCCGATACTGTGAATATCATGTACACTTATACACAAGATCGATAGCAATCTACTTATACATTTCTTGTTTTCATTGTCTACACAAGTCTATAAGACTGTTCTCTAACCAGTCTATAGGACTGTTCTCTAACCAGTCTATAGGACCGTTCTCTAACCAGTCTATAGGACCGTACTCTAACCAGTCTATAGGACTGTCCTCTAACCAATCTATAGGACTGTTCTCTAACCAGTCTATAAGTCTGTTCTCTAACCAGTCTATATGACTGTTCTCTAACCAGTCTATAGGACTGTTCTCTAACCAGTCTATAGGGCTGTATTCTAACCAGTCTATAGGACCGTTCTCTAACCACTCTATAGGACTGTTCTCTAACCAGTCTATAGGACTGTTCTCTAACCAGTCTATAGGGCCGTACTCTAACCAGTCTGTAGGACCGTTCTCTAACCAGTCTATAGGACCGTACTCTAACCAGTCTATAGGACTGTCCTCTAACCAATCTATAGGACTGTTCTCTAACCAGTCTATAAGTCTGTTCTCTAACCAGTCTATATGACTGTTCTCTAACCAGTCTATAGGACTGTTCTCTAACCAGTCTATAGGGCTGTATTCTAACCAGTCTATAGGACCGTTCTCTGACCACTCTATAGGACTGTTCTCTAACCAGTCTATAGGACTGTTCTCTAACCAGTCTATAGGGCTGTATTCTAACCAGCCTCAGCAACTGTCTCAGAGCTGTACACTATTCTATCTTTACTGCACTCTAATCAGTTTTAATAACAGTGACAAGACTTTACCCTAACCTCTAACCAATTTGTAACGGTGACAGGACATTCATGACGTCATTACGTCGACATACCATCTGCAAGTATTATTACATTAAGTATTTAGCGAGGCCATAATTGGCAGCCTTATTAAGTTAAGAAAAGGGAAGTAATTTTGGCGCGCTGCAATTAAGTGTGAATTGGGCTATAAACATCGCCTTGAATCGGATTACAATTCCGTGTCCTCCATCCCGTCTTGGGAGTGGCATCTCATCTGAAGTGTCTCTCGTGATGAAGCGGACTACCATTTACCAAATACCGCCTTTTATCATGTCTGGGTTACTTGTGTTCACAGCAGAAGTCTCCCAACAAACGATACCCAGTAGATTCCAAATAGCATAAGTTATAACCTGGGTTTGTATGCGCGGTCCACACACAGTAGCATTTATTTGGGGAGCAATGATCACAATGAACAGTTTTATAAGTACAAATTCTCAACATTACTTTTAAAAAACCAACCTATTCTTTGGTTGTAGACAAAGTTTTACGCTTTTGTTACTCCTCTGTAGTCTGTTACTTGGCGACACGTTAACTTCTAAGTCTTATCGCTATCTGTTGTCATTCTCCAATTGTGAATTCCAGTGCAAGATTAGCACAGCCACAAGTAAAAATGAAAGTTATCAGTTCATAAGAAAACATAAACATTTTATTCGATAAGAAAAGCCAAATGTGCTTTCTATTCTGCGTTTTACACCGTATATTCTAAGTCTGCAAACCATAGTGTTAGTGGGCAGAAAAATGTGTTATTTTACTCGACTGAAATATCGAGTTTATAGTTCAGATTGAAATAGTACTAAATGCATAACAAATATCGTCTACGGGTGAGAAATAAATAAAGGATGCGTGTCTTTCTTTGACAAATAACACGTGACGTGACAAAATTCACATATTTATGCTTCACGCAATATAAGTCAAACGTTATTGTTTAAAGACACCACTATGTCAGTCAGGCACACTGAAAGTAGTTAAGGGTTATATCGGTTTTATATTTTCAGATACATGTAGATATAGTATTCATCACTAAATCCATAAAATCGTATGTGAAACATGTATCACAGGTGAATGATGGCAGGAACCCTGGCGACACCATATTCCACGTCATCTTTGTTGGCGAAATGTGTTGTGGCGTTACATTGTAATTATGCTAGAGTCATGTCTACCTTCCTGGTACCTTCTTGACAGTGTCCTCAAGTTTTTAATGAATCATCTTCAATATAGTAGACAAACAGCGCCACCTTTCGGCTGTGGTGGTCAGACAACCAGCATCATGCTCTGCTAAATTTTATTTGAAAGGAATCCAAAAGGAGTAAGAAAACATGAGACTTGATCATATTTGTTCCTACAGGCATAGTGAATATCCTTACTATAAAATGAGCACCCTGCTGGTTCTCTGGGCGATGCGAATTGATGTATTTCGCCATCCACGAGGAATTCGTCAAAATCGGCCATATTGGCCCCTACACCTGGCATGCGACGTGGCTTTCTCATGCTGATGTAGGCTTCCGTATCATGGTCAATACACTGGTTTTATCAAGCATTGCATGTGTAAGTACAACTACCTTCCAACTATTTGATGAACATTTACTTTGTGGAGACCGAGATGGTTAGATGAAACTGCTTATGATGTGTTTATGAATGAACTTATACAGGAGCTTCGTACATTAAACAACGAACATGTCACACAAGGACATGAAGGAAATCGGAAGGAATTCGACAGGGCATTGACGTTATTAAAATCGAGAAACAAATTTTGAAAATAGATGTTGAAGCGCTAAATGCACGTCAAGGGGTGTTGGAATCCAGTCTTTCATCTCAGAAGCCAGAGGATCCCTGCCAGATGGAAAAATCTCATCAAAAGGTAAATGATCAGCAAGATTGTGTGGAAAGACAAGAGCAATACACTGATGAAACTAACTAACTATTAATATTTTGAATCAGCATACCAAGGAAGATGACCCACAATTCAAATCTGAAGATATTTCGACAGCCCATAGGCTACGAACGAGTTCTACCACACATGCAAGGGCCAGTTATTGTGAAATTCCATTCTTTTGACAGTAAACTGAGAGCGATTAGCCTCCGACCTGGCCTGAAAGACAGTGGGATTGGCATTGCTAGTGACCTTAGCTTATCACAGAGAAAGACTATTCATGATCTCAGAAGCATCAACAAGAAAGGCTCCCTCGGGAATTGGAAATTGGTAGTTGTTGAACTCGCCCCAGAAGTTACGACAAGTGCCAGGCCACAAGATACCAATAACAGTGCTTCTAATGATAGGGATACAGCTGTATCGAAAGTAAAAGAACCACCTATGACTCGATTCAAGACAGGCAGAGAACAGGGCCCCGTTCCACAAAACGATCTTAGCGCTAAGATGATCGTAACTCCCACTTTAACATAGGCTTACGACAATCAAAGCACTAAGATCGCTTTGTGGAACATGAACCCAGGTTACATTTAACAGCTAAGGATGCGGCCACGGCCAGGATTTCTGTCAATCAGCCAATTACCAAGGGGAATGTCTATTCTGGAATATTTCTGGCATTGTGAACAAACTTACTGACCACAGCTTTCTCACATTTCTTTGATTTCATAGGACGCCCTCTTGCCAAAATGTATGTGGAACGAACATTGATCTCCCAGAATGCTATATTCACACTTTTTAACAAGTCACTATTTGGTACTCACAATGATGTGTTATTTGCGTGTGTCTATATCCATCCTTATGACTCTCCTTGGTATGAAACCAAATCAACAAAATGTGGCATCTCAATGTTACAAGACTTACATGGATCCAATTTCATTGCAGGGATATATAGAGGCAAGAAATAAGTATACATCAGTGTTGAGAGACAACAAACGTAACCCAAATGTTAGATCTTGTAACACTTTGTTAGCGACACAATAGTAAAGCGTTTTGGTTTGTTTTCGAAATGCTTTCACACAGTTAATCACATCGACCCAATATATCGATAACACAATGGTATAATTATTTTATGAATACATTTAACCCGGATGATCAAGTTGACGATGAAGGTATAGATTTAGACAATATTGATGAAGGTTTTGATGGCATAACACCGATTACTGAAGATGCAGTTCAAGAAGCAGTGAAGGGTTTGAAATGTAACATCTGCCGGTACTGACAGGTTAATTGCGAAGTTCTTCCACAGTTCCTTTGGTTTGTTAATGCCATATTTGGTAGTATTATTCAATGCCATATTTGGCAGTATTATTCAATGCCATATTTGGTAGTATCATTCAATGCCATATTTGATTCCACACACTTTCCCGGAGCAATCATTGTTCCATTGCGTAAACAGGAGGATAATTATTCATCTAATAATTACAGAGGTATAACAATTTTAAGCATCTTTAGTAAAATATATGTATCTGGTCTGAATAGACGGTTGACATTTTGGACTAATGCTTCTACTATACTTCTGGAATCACAGGTCGGATTTCGTCAGGAGTACTCCACCATTGACAATATATTCATTTTACAGTATTCCAACGGTATTTATCAAAGAAAAGGGGGAAGTTCATGTTCTATTTGTAGATTTTTCAAAAACTTTTGGTTTGGTTAATAGGTCGAAGTTATGGACAATTTTGAAAAGGAGAAGGGTCACTCCAAAAATGTTAAACTGAATACAAGCTATTTATAATCGGGTACGTTCATGTGTTAAGTCTAATAATATGTATCCGGATATGTTTGATTGAGTTTTTGTGTACGGCTGGGTTGTGTCCTTAGTCCATATCTCTTCTCTATATTTATCTATGAATTAGCACAGGAAAATGAATCCACATGTAAACCTGGTATCCAGTTTCATCCAGAGATGACTGAACTGTTTTTGTTATTGCTTGCGGACGATTTCATATTGATATCTAATACATTTTCTAGTCTACAGAAAAGAATATGCATATTAGAATCATACTGCAATAATAACCAGTTTACAGTTAATTTGGATAAGACTTAAGTGGTTGTTTTTTTAAGAATGGGGGGCATTCTCTCGAGAAGTGAAAAATGGTATTATAGAGGGAAATATTTGGGTATACCAGAAGTAAGGCTTCTCAGGCTAGACATGTTTTGTTGGGCTTATTAAAGATATTACATTGATTTAAACCAATTCCGTTTGAATAATTAATTAGGATATTTGATACTAAAATGATGCCTATTTTACTGTATGGGTCTGAGGTTTGGGGGATGGATAGTGTAGCAACTATAGAAATCATTCACGTGTTTGCTTGTGAAGGCTTTCATGGAGAGATTATCCCAACACCACATTACACAGTATTGGGTGAACTTGGCAGATACCCTTTGTATATGTTTGCATTTAAACGTTCTATAAAATTTTGTTTATCATTATGCAAAATGCTTCAGAAAAATCAATGTTGAGTGATCATTGCTTTAATTGTTATATATTTACATGTATCACATGCTGACCGCAAAAATGGGGTGCCAACCTCTTTTGCTACGCCGAATGCCGATCCCTGTCACGTGGTATTCCGGATGCCGCAGACTGGTATGCTCGATGGCATGAAATGTTTAGCTGGTATTGCAACGCGGATGCCAATATTTCAGTGTTGAATTTGTTTTTCGTCTATATTTCTGCAAAGGGTGACACATCAAAAGGACGTACAGACCTAAGCCTATGAACAACATGGTCAGGCATTCTCTGTGAACATCAGTTTACCCGTACTAGCTGTGTACACTGATATGATTCAAGAGTTACATGAGATACCAAGACACACTATGCAGTATGAGGGGTGGTTTTGGCCCTCAACATTCTCACAGTCTCTATATATCAGACAGTAATAAAATACTGGATGTTTCATGTACATGACTGGATACAAAGAAGCGTTATTAAAATGTTATTGAAATACGTTACATGCAGTGAGTAATCGAGCGTCAGATTGAGTGAAGGGACCAACACTGCTCTACCTCCTATTCACGCTTTACGTCACGTACTGGAACATAGGATGTCTATATGCTTTAATTCAGTCGTTCGGGTTGATGTGGGTGAATTATTCATAACATTCAGCGCACATTGTGTTCATTAAATTTGTTCGGAAAATTAAATTCAACATATTCAATCTTGGGTGACGACGCATTTGGGAATATCAATGTGAGTGAGTTGGGTTTAAGGCCGCTTTGAACAGTATTCCAGTAATATCACGGCGTGTCAATTTAATGTGGGAGGAAAGCTCGAAGTGATGTAGGTCTCAGACGTTTACCAGTTAGTAAAATCCACGAGCACGGGTATGGTGCTGACAAAGCTAGAAACAAAATCGGGGCAAACCGGGATTCGAACACATGATCATAGGTTTCTGACACATCTAAGGGAAGCAACTAAACAATTAAATGTGGTGCTTTAGACGACAGGCCACCCGTGCCATGTGTGAATATCAAAGCCGTCATCTCAATCTCTAAGCTGGTAGATCCACTTTCCAGATAAATGAACGCTATGCATAGACGAGAACTGTCCTTGCACAAAGACACGACTGTATAGAGACACAAGTACAATTCAAGTGTCCTTAGCTCGCAATTAATTTGGAAAAAGGTTCGTGGTTTATCAGACACAACGTTAACCCTCACTTGTATCCAGAATCAAATTGTGGAAAACTTGCACTTGGTATAGAGTTTAGAGTTCCCTAGGTTCTCCAATTTGACTCTTGTGATACCCCCTGCAAGTGTTTGATTACAGAGGATTGGTTTAATGTAATCCTCTTAAAGATTTATATTCCGAGTGAGATTGGTTGTGTTTTCCAAGCTGTAACGGCGACCCGACTCCAGCGCAGCGTCTCATGGGATGCCGGTCTGCTTGGGATTACGGCCGCGCACGTTCAACCTACAAAATACACCTCGGCTGCAACTCTACAAATTGATGAATTCTTTGCACGGAACAAGTTCTGATATAATTACGTAGGGACCTCACTTTCCTCGAGCAACAGCGAACATGCAGTTTTCTGAAGTGTGTCTTTATTGTAATCAGCTGTGAGGCAGGGACCAGACATGCCACATAATGACTTGTACACATCTCTGATCGGCTCATCACGAGGATGCTGGTAGATGTCTCACTTACTTCGGGCACTGGCTGACGCACTCAATAGATTACTTTCTGAGAATACATCAAATATAATTTTAGTAATTGAGCACCGATACTGTTGTGATAAGTAGTATCAGTGAACTGTCGATTAACGTATGATCAGGTTTGAACTTTGTATGTGTCTCTTACATATATGAGTTAACTCCTGGGTTTTGCTCTTCTCTCACACACTTAAACACACACACACGCACGCATGCACACACAGGCGCACACGTGCACATTCACGTCAACGCCAGATAATAAAAAGTCTCGATTATCTGGACGTAAAAGGCAAAATAGCTGTGAAAACTACATGAACACACCAGGTGGTCGCGAAAGGGGTAAGCATGTCCTGCCCTGCCGGTAGCACCCGCCACACACAATTTGCATAAAAAGTAGGTATTTGTTTCTTGTCTGACGCCGCACAGCAGTACTCCTGCCATGATTTCAGTGTTTCATAAGGTTGTTTTTCTCTTGCGGTAAATTGGCAGATGTTATAAAACCACCTGAATGATGACAGTTGCCAGCCTCCAGTAGCTAGCCTTCACTGTCGCGCCATGATGGCTGCGGGGCCGGAAATGACCTGTCAGCTGCTTGATGGTACTTCCGGTACTTTGCGCCACCTAGCGGGGGTTAAATGAAGAAACGAGGACTGATAAGTCATCCGTTTATGATTATACTTAGTACTTAAGGAAAACACACACGCAACTTCTCAAACATATTTATCTTTGCGACGATGTCCAAACCCAGGGGTGACAATACGCTGATGGATCGAATGTCTGCTATTGATGCCTATATTTGTACAACATAATACAAAGCAATCGTTTAGGTAAGCAAAACCATGCCCTCCATTACGAAGGATACTTATAAAAGAGGAACGCATTCCCACCTTTATGTTAGTACATTGAAGTTATCTACGTACGGGAAGGTCACGTCACTACATGTGTCTTTCACCACATTTTGAAGCAGTGTAGCATACTGCCCTCGAAACTATTCACACACAGCACAGGAAAGTTGATGTTTCTGATTCGTTGTGGTGGGACATTACATGCAAGTAGCCTCTCGATACCTTTCATCAAATGATCTGTAGTTATTTGATCACCGCCATGATAGTTTCCTTCTAACAGCATTTTTGTTTGTCTGGGTGTTTTTGTTTAACGCGTCGCTCAGCAATATTCCTAGCTATTTGACGGCGGTTTGTAAATAACAAAGTCTGGACCAACCATCCAGTGATTGACATCATGGGCATCGTGCAATCCACCAAGTCACCGAGCCTGCTCACCCCATCCTCTTAGTCGCCACTTACACGTATAGGTTGCCAACATAACTCCTTAACAGTAAACCCCACGAGCACTGTACATCTAGCGTACAGTATTTGCATCTCGTTCATAAAACCTTTATTTCCCTAAATGGTACAAGGTGATACTTGTTCGTTAAACTGCACTGTTCGTTTTACGTTACAATCGCCACTCGAACAGAGAACTAAAGCTTAACACAGCTTGCTTAAAGCTTGATATTGGACCTATACTATCAGGATAAGGATCGCGTAGCAGAGTATACCATCATTCTTCTGGTGTAGGCTTCCATCTACGCACCGCTCTATTGCAGCTCATATCATAGGCGAGATACGCAGGACGGCCCCTATGTTAGGAAACACGAACGTGTGCCATTTCTCATTCCTCACCCCTCTCCCCTAGCCGAACACCTTCCGAACACCGACGAAAGTTCTTCTCTCACTCCCTTGTTTTGGAAGTGGTCAGTGGTCAGTAATTTGCATACATATTAATTCGCCTAAGAAAAATGGAAAATGACGACCTATGAAATCACTTCGTGTACTTTTTGGCTAAAAAGCTTTCCAACTGCTACGGAACAAAATGGCGGTCTTCATGTGATGACAGTTTATGTCTTAGAGACGATTTCTTGATAGTTTTGACAATAAATACAGTCTTTAAATAGAAGATTATGCAAATGTTGAGCATTATACAAGTGTCGGAAAGAAAACAGTCGAAACTGCCTTCCTTTTTCCATTAAAAAACATAGTGCCCGTGGTGATCGAAGATGACAAATGTCAAAACGTGATAAATTCAGATGACCATAGTGATACTGATGTGCAAACAGAGAATTTCGACATGCAGCCTTGATTTAACCCAGACAAGCCGCCATGAAGTGCGAGGCACAGACATCTTCGGATTTTAAGCAAACGAAAATATTTTTTGAAAAAGTACAGTTTTCAATCTGCATTAGTGCGGGGCTGTATTGGAAAACTTATAACGAAGAACGTTTTTTCTTGACGTTATGCCACAAATATGACAAAAGTGGGAAGATGAATGCATTAAAGACTGGGTCAAAATCTTTTCGTTGGCACGAAATAAAAATCTGCGCAACAGTGTGTAAACTAACATCATCTGTGATCATGAAAAAATGAAATGTCACTGCAGGATCTAACTCAAAACACGTCCCAAACCATATGTACTAGTATTAAATTGCACAAGGTGTGTTCCTACAGCATATCAGTTATCAAAATGGCGATGCGAAAATGGCTGAGAAATGGGAGAATTCAACAAAGCTTTCTGTAATAGCCTCAGCTTCAGAGATCATATTGCTGAAGCTGTATACACTAGCTCTGTGTGCTTTCAGGGTCGATTGTTTGCTTCCTTGTTCTTTAACAGTAATAGTAAAGCTATATGACGGCAGTCTTTAAATAATGGCGTCTGGACCAGAACATCCAATGATAACATCCCACGCAATTGGGATACGATGACATGCCATCAACCAAGTCTCCAAACCTAACCACCCGATCCATTGAGTCACCTCTTAAGACAAGCATGAGTTGCTGAAGACCAATTCTAACCCGGATCTTCACTCGTTGGACATCAGTGAAGACGACGAAGAAGATGACACAAGGGGTGGCTGCAATAGCCTCGAAGAGAATCAGGAAGCCCTTCATCTGCCACCATTAAGGAAAATGTTGATAAAATACATGATATTACCATGGAAGATGGACGACTCACCACATGTCACATAGCCAGTACAGTAGGTATCCATAGAGTTGAGAACATTCTGAGGAATGAACTGTAGCAAGACAAAGGTTTCAGCCAGGTGGGTTCCAAGGCTTCCGAACGCTACAGGTTCATAATCTCTTGTAAGAATGTACGTCTTTTTGAAGCAGACCCACTGATTTTGTTGAACGATTTGTAACCATGGATGAGCCTTCAGTTCACCACTATCAGCCAGAAACTAAACAAGAGTCAAAGCAGTCGAAACAGTTAACATCTCCTCCAAAGAATAAGGAAAGGTCTGTTCCATCAGCTGGCAAGGTGATTACTTCCGTTTCCGGGATTCCAAAGGAATCCTACTGATAGGCAATCACCCGTAAGGTCAGACCATCAATGGCCAACATTATAATAATATGTTTAGGCAATTGCACATGAACACAAATCTATTGTCGCCATGGCTGCAATGCATGATTGGCTCTGAACTCATTAAACATCCTCTGTATTCAAAACTCCATCAATGCAGTTCGTCATAGTTAGTCTTAGAACTTTTCAGCCACCCCTTGAAAAACGTTCAGATATTATATATATGTGCATATATACAGTACATTCAAGAGTTCAATATACATAGTTGCAGAGGTTCACAAGGAGCAGCACACGGGCCAGCAATCCAGACTAGTCGGTATTCAAGCCCCTCTTGGTCGCTTTTCTCCACTATCTCTCCGTAGAGATGCTATGTATAGATGTGGTCGCCCACAACACAGTTCTTATCGGAAATAAACAGAGATCTTAAATGCCACTGGTTGAAATATAATACAGGGAAAATAGTTCCAAGTGAGCAATAACAATTCAATGACATATGACACTTAATTACTTCTGTGTGGACAAAGACTAAGCACAGTGAAGGTGAGTGAGTTTGTTTTTACTGCAGGGTCTAAGCACATTCTCAACAGATGCAAAATTTATTCAGTCTGGACGTATAAATGTAGTCATTCTGTTACGGTTAATTCTGCTGTTACAGCAATACTCGAAAATTGTCACAGTTGTATTCGCATGCTCTCTCAGAGTTGGTTGTATTTTAGTTCCTTCTTGTATTACATATCCTGAAATTATCTGGCCAACATAAATGGAGACATTAAGAAAAGTCTATGAACCAAGAATTCAATTCTCTCTCGAAACAATTCACCTTTTCCACCTGTTCTATGTGCTGCTGCTATAATTTTAATATCAGAATCTAGTATCTTGTCTCCGGAAGCGCATAGATGTTCCCAAACAATGCTGTACAAGAATCCTGGATATGCAAATGTTGAAACCAAGTTGTGTGCAGGTAAACAATCGGAATGTGTATTCATCTTACGAACTCTTTGGCGTCACTTTCTCATCTTACCTTTAAGAATAATCAACCCCCTTCTTACGGAAAGGAAGTACATATGTTTCGCATTGTTGGAGAAAATGTAATTCGCACTTTTCTTTCAGACTATAAGAATTTATTTATATATATTAAAACATATATAAAAATAAAACGTACTGACGTATATTTAATTTGTCACCAAATACGATCAAATATTTGTTGGCCGACATTGACCTTCTCGTGCATTTGGCGTACAGCGAATCAGTTAACGAGCGTGACCTGACCTTTTTGAATAGTGACATTATCGTTTCTCTGTTTGTCTCTTCTTTGTACTTTGTACTTTCTTTGTACTTCTTACAAGTATTGTCAGTCGTTAGTTCAGCGTCCGTTTGTTTGAAATGTCAAAGAAACCATCTTACAAATGAACGCATTTGGTGTTTGTTTGTTGTTTAAAGCCGCACTCAAAAATATTCCAGCTATATGACGGCGGTCTGTACAACTTTGTGTCTGGACCAGACAATCCAGTGATAAATATTGTGATCAACAATCCACGCCGTCAACCAAGTCACCCGAACCATTTGGTCGCCTCTTACGACCAGTATAGGTTGCTGGAGACCAATTCTAACCCGCAGTCCCCATGGTATAACGTGATTTGAACGTAACATATAGCGACATTGACTGTGGTGGTATGCAGACTGGTCTGTGGTCAGGAGACCCAAAACAGGCCGTCCGTAAGAAAACAATTGTTGAAAACCGTCCTATCACCTAAACAGGGAATCTCGCAATATTATAAAGAGGGGGCAAAAGAAACTATACCTCTCAGATGATTCTATCATATATTTGACTTTCAGTTGCAGATATCTTAAGTAACCGACATTGTACAATAACAATTAACTGTCCTGACGCTTTAGTCACCACTTCTACACGGTTAAAATTTCTGAAATATAATTTTATTTAAACTTTTATAAATTTGAAACAAAATCTCATAATACATAACCGCTGATGGGTATCTTAGACATCTATCTTCGAAAATCAGTAAATATGCTTCTTCGGCACAAATTTACATTCAAAACATGGTAGGGGTCATGTGGGTGTAAATTCGTTTCTTACCCCTCTTTATGGGACTAATTTAGTTTTACAGATACTTACCCAGCCTCAGATTACTTTTTACTAATTATTGTTGGAATGCGTGTTAACAGAAATAATCAAATTTAACAACCCTTCTTTCAATTACATAAAATACTTTCTTTTGCCGCTAAGTTTAGTTCAAAACAGACGTCATCAGTCAAAGTTTGGAGCCCATCATTGCATTTCAATCGTTTCCAGTTGGTTTTTTTTATGGTTTTCGGAGGTATAGTTAGGTTTGGGAGGATACATGGTGTTGTTTTTAAGCTAAACTGTTAGTATATCATAAGGACTTCTGGTGAGTCATTGCCCACTAGGTGTGCAAAGTAAACAAACCTCAGGTGCAAGATTGTCTGGTCCAGACTTGATTATTTACAGACGGCCTTCATATTGCTGTAATGTTGCCGAGTATGGCGTTAAACAACCAATGAACCAAACCAACATCACTATTTCAATAATGAATGTCAATATATTTATCCTAAAAGAGCAAACAACTTTTTCACAATATACTTATTTCTCAGAAAAATATTAGTTTGTTCTGGACGAGAGGTCTTATTACTGATTCATGTATTAAAACGAGCATGTAACACAGCACAAGGGAGGTAATGATTTATCATAATTTAAAGTCACGATGCAGTGAGTGAGTGAGTGCGTATGGTTTTACGCTGACCTTAGCAATATTCCAGTATTATGGGCTTCATGAATTGTACAAATGTGGCGAACCGAACCCGGATCTTCAGCGTGACGAGCGTACGCTTTAACCACTAGGCTACCCCACCGCCTCTACGATGCAGACTTCCTATCTATTTTCCTGTGATGTTAGTCGATGAAAAGGCCAAAACAGAGCTATCAAGAGAGAAACTGTGCACATTATTTATTTTTAGTTTTTGTTATTCTGTTTGTTTCTTGTTGGTTTTTTGGGGTTGTTTTTTGTCTTCTTTTTTTTTTGGGGGGGGGGGGGGGCGGTTGGGGTTGGGTTGTGTGTGTGTTTTTTTGGTTTTTGTTGTTGTTTGTTTTGTTTTTGGTTTTTGTTGTTGTTTTTGTTGGCACGCCGTGATGTAACTGGAACACTGTTAAAAGCGGCGTTAAACCCAACTCACTCACTGTTTTTGTTGTTGTTATGTTTGTTTGTTGTTGTTGGGTTGTTTGTTTTTTTGTTGTTGTTTTTTTTTTTTTGGGGGGGGGGGGGGCAAAGTTAATCAGAGGTGAGTGACCAAAACAACCGTCTCTAGGGGAGGGTCTTCCAAAAATATGACAAGCATGTGGGAAGGTCTTTATTACCTCTGACACCTCTCTCTCTCCCCCCCCCCCCCCCCCCCCCCCCCCCACCCCCAACCCCACCGCACACACACACACACCCTCACACACCTCCCTGCAATAGATTACCTGTCCCTTAGTATAGGATCTATCACCAAGGTCAATGATACCATGTGGTCATATGTTCCGACGGCTTCCACGTCATTTCAAAGCATTGTAACTTTTTAGACTCAAGATAACATTAATTGATCACAATGACACATTGACTAAGCAATGCAGAAAGATTCCAGTACGTATTGGGATCGTAATGAACAAGCATTGTAGCGCCACCAGTGGCTATTACGTCTTATGTTCCTTCTATGTCCATCCTACTGACCAATCAGATTCCACCTCTGGTATCACTTGCATTTGCTCCAAACAAAATGGCGGCGCCAAATGTAGACGATCTGATCGATAATTAAGATATCTATTGTAATAACATGGGTCTTACTTCGCGAAGTGTACCAAATCACGTGATTACCTTGATGAAGAACATTAATAGATTTGGAAAATATCAGCATTCTGTTGACGGTACACATGCTTTCAAAATCCTGTCGCGATTTCGATTGGATTATGCAAAGACTCGTTAGGCCAGCCAAAATATAACTCCATAATTCCGGCCTTGATTGGCAATGAAGAAAAATGGATTTTTATTGTCAGATAACTCCCTTGCCTCGGGAAAATGATCCCCCACCAATGATTGCAAGCTTAAAACTATAAACTAATAATATTGAATTTTATAAAACGACAGGCATCAGTCCTAACTAACATGATACATTTACAAAGTTGCGGGCCACTAAGTGTAAGGATCTGGTACCAGAAAAAAAACTGGACCTTAATTTGTTGCCTTGGAAAAGAAAATCTATTTTTTTAATTTCCAGAACATCAAATGCACTAGTTCAGCACTTGCTTCATGTGCATACAAAGGTTCACAATATATGAAACAGTTTATACTCTCATTTCAGCAAACCCAAACAACTAAACATGGGCCCATAACTCCTGTAACATATTAAGTCTTTATGGCTGTTTTCGAACTTCATAACACATTCAAAATGTCATCTATAGTGGTTTCTGAATAATTGGCAGTACTGTGAACCATGTGCAAAACACTAAATTGGGGCCATAACTCTGAAACCATGAATTTGCAATGACGGATTTCAACTTGATCGAAATAGTTCTCCCTTACTTATGTATGCAAAATGTCGTCCCTTTAACATTAGCGTATTCAAGAAAAATCTGTACTTTAAGGGAGTACAGTGCATCAGGTCCCAAAAACCTTAAGGTAAGGGTCATAACTCTGCAAAAATAATTATTTCTGATGCTTCGCAGCTCAAACATCCAATAGTGATATGGTGCAAATACAACAATAAACAAAAACCAGTACTGTGTTCACCTGACCAGCTACATTACACAAAACACGAGATATGTATAGGTTTGGTTGGTTGGTTTATGATGTTTAACGCCGCACCCAGCAATATCCCAGCTATATGACGGCGATAATCGAGTCTGGGACCAGACAATCCAGTGATTAATATCATGAGCATAGATCCACGCAATTGAGTGAGTGAGTGAGTTGGGTTTAACGCCGCTTTTAAACAGTAATTCCAGTTATATCGCGGCGTGTCAGCTTAATGTCGGAGGAAAGCCCGAGGTGATGCAGGTCTCAGACGTTTAATCACTTCAGTGAAACCCACGAGCACGGGTATGGTGCTGACAAACCTAGAAACATAATCGGGGCGAACAATCATAGGCTTCTGGCGTGCCCAAGGGACGCAACTCTGCACAGCGAATCGCAGCGCCCTAGACGACTTGGCCACCCGTGCCCCCTCGACGCAATTGGAATCGATGACATGCATCAACCAAGTCAGCGAGCCTGACCAACCGATCCCGTTAGTCGCCTTTTACGACAAGCATAGTCACCTTTTACGGCACGCATGGTTTACTGAAGAACTGAAGACCTACTGAAGACCTATTCTACCCCGGATCTTCACAGGTCGTATAGGTTTGGTAAAGGTTGGGTGAAATACAATTGACCTTTCTACGGGTCAGTATTCGAGAGATACCAGGGTAAGTCAGTACTGAGCACCTGTATGTTCTGTATCAGTGTACCTGAGAACAGCACTGTTAATCATTTAACAGGGTTTTATTTAGGATTCGAAACTAGGTACCTTTGACAGGTTAATTGGGGACAGAATTGTGATAAAAAAAATTATGTTCTTGTTTTTTGTTTATTCTGAGGTATTTGTAACTTTTGTATTCAAATTGGGAATTTTTACTGTCATTTACTGAAGACTTGGGGCAGTTATTAATGCAGTCAATAATCGAGTCTGGACCAGACATGAGCATCGTTCTACACTATAAGGATACAATGCCATGCATCAACCAACTCAACCTGTCCACCCTATCTCGTTAGTCGCCCTTACGTCAAGCATGGGTTTCAGAAGATCAAGTCTGTTTTATGGACACACCAGATTCATTTAAACCTAGCTAATTAATGACCTGTCTTCTTACTTATGTGAGCAGATAAGAATAGCAGTCTTCATCATGAAAGGAAAAGTCTGAAAGCCTTATCATTTCTTTGCGAATACCTGCTACACTGAGTAGGTCCAATCATTCTCCCAACCAAAGTTGGTTGGTTGGTTGGTTTGTTGTTTAACGCCGCACTCAGCAATATTCCAGCTTTATTACGGCGGTCTGTAAATAATCGAGTCAGGACCAGACAATCCCGTGATTGATATCATGAGCATCGATCCATGCAATTGAGATCGATGACATGCATCAACCAAGTCAGCGAGCCTGACCAACCGATTCCGTTAGTCGCCTTTTACGACAAGAATAGTCGCCTTTTACGGCAAGCATGGGTTGCTGAAGACCTATTCTACCCCGGAATCTTCACGGGTCTCTCCAACCAAAGACGTACATACATACATCTATATGTCTTTTCTCCAACATAGGTGCAGCTTTTCGTTTTGAGAAAAAGTCCATTTACCTTATTGGAAATTGAACTCTTAAAGTCCGTTAACTCCCTTGCCTCGGAAAGATGACCTGACCTGTCTTGAAATTAAGTGTACGAAACAGTATTGTTTTTATTGGGCCAAATACACTGCACTTAAATAAGACATCTACAGTTTGTAACATTCTTGTGTGTTGCTTAACACCGCACTCAGCAATATGACGGCGGTCTGTAAATAATCGTGTCTGAACCAGACAATCCAGTGATTGACCACATGAGCATCGATCTACGCAATTTGGGATATCATACAACTCATCATACTGTCTATATCTCCTGTTGTAATTAGCACTGGATAAGAACAATGAATAACAGAACAAAAACAGTAGCTTCAAGGTGCCATTTATCTACGGCGTCAAGAGTTATCTCCCATACATTAAAGCACCTTCCCGAGACACTATAAAAAAGTCCAGTTTCCACCCTTGCCGAACTAGGCTGGTATTATGGAGTATTATGGTATTTAGGCTGGACTAAGTAGTCAATGTATAGTCCAATCAAATTCGCGCAATGAAATCGAAATCCGGTTCGTAAACTGTTATGCAGAGTTCGGGCGATTGCAGGAATAATTGCAAAGCATGTGCACTGCCTACTCGGCATCAGCAGATATTTTCATAATCTTTTCATGTTTTTAATCATGGTGCTCAAGTGATTTGATGCAATTCACGATGTAAGTCCCATTTTGTCACAATATAGATCTTGATTATCGATCCTATCGTCTTGACTGGGCGCCGCCATTTAGTTTGAAGCAAATGCAAGTGACACGAGAGGTGGAATCTGATTGGTCCATAGGAGAGTCATAACTCGTAATAGCCACTGGTGGCTACGATCAAGTCCAGGAATTCAAGCCTAGTTCCGCAAGGGTGGAAACTGGACTTTTAAAGTCAGTTAACTCTCTTGCCTCGGGAAAATGGCATTATAAGCCAACTCCTCAGTGCAGATATCCCAGTTTACAGCAGTCAACTTTCCATGGTCATTAAGAAAAAAAGGAATGATATCAAGATTTGTTGTCATTCAGTGAGAAAGGGTATTCTATGCACCAACTCATATATTTTCCATAAAAACAACAACAATGTTTTTGTAAATCTAGAACCTGAACTGGCAGTGACTGTCAAAACTCCAGTAAATGTGTATATGGACCGTTGGTATCACATGAAAACACCTGTCTGTTCCCATAGGTACCTGCCTGGACGACACATCCAGCCTCCTGAGAACAAACAGTCTCCTGTAGGGCAGTCCGACACAGAGACACAAAATCTGCGTACAAAGACGCTCCCTCCCCTTTGTCTATGTTTCTATGATACTGCATTCTCTTGCCCTTCAGAGATCCACCAAGTGTAGCCTGTGGAATGATGAGGACGTTCCCTGGGAGCTCCAACACAGAAACACGCTTCCCTTCACCAGTCTCACTCAACTGGGCAGACAGCACACACTTCACTACAACCAACAACGTTTACAATCACTCCACTACAAAACTAAACTTTATTGCAGGCTTTACAAGCCTTATCAGTTGACCTTGTGTACATTTCATTGAAATAAAAATCCTGACATTTAAACACAACACTTAGGTCCATAGGTAGATCCAGAGGTGGGGTCCATGCCCAAATTCATCTTCCTCTGTCAGTCAAATTCAGAGAAGTTTACAGAGCCAATATGCCTTAGAATTCAAGAGCATGGTCAAAATAAAGTCAAAATTGCAAAATATTTTAAAGTAGATTATTTAATAACTACCCACTATTCACTACATATATACCAAATTTCATCACATTTATTAACAAAAAAATTGACTGAGTAATGCCCATAATTAACTTTTTCAATATGGTAGGTGAGATGGACAAATCGAGCATAGTCAAAGTGCAAAGGTGAAAATTATAAAAAGAATGAAAAATGGAACACGCGTTGATTCCCACTACTAATTACACACATACCAATTGTTCCCTACATTTTGACAGATAAATGCTGAGTAGTGGCCATAAAGATGTTTTTAACATGGTGGCCATGTTGAAAATCTGCGGTGGCCCATAGGCCATACACGCCACTGGTGAGAACATTTTTCACTGCATGCCTCTATATTTTATCTGGTTCAATCTTTCAAAGCTCAATCTTACGGATACAATCTCCAACCTGTCAATTGCCAGGACACTGATCTGGAAGTAATTCTGGTCCCACAGATAAAATATACAGGCATACAGTGAAAAATGATTTCACCAGTGGCGGGTATGAGCCACCAGAAAAATCGAATTTGAACCTCTTGAAAAGATTCAGTATTATCATAGGTGAAAACAGTGACTTTGTCTTTCCATTTGATATATTACCCATTTTATCAAGGATATCAGCTGTAGCTCCTTTCAGGAAACACACATACATGACAAGTCCTTTTCCAATCTGAAATATAAAAAAGCCTATATGCTACTAATTACCTGAATACTTGTTATGAATAGTTGTGAACAGTTATGAATACACATGTCTGTAGTATAAAAACTAAGGCATTTATTTAATGTTTCTTTGTTGTTTTGTCTGTCAGCAATATTCCTCAATTTTCAAGTCCTTATTAGTAACTTTTAGACCATGGTTTGCATGTCAGACAACACTGCTAAGACTTGGTTGAAGACTGGCGGAAAGCATGTTATAATCATATGAGTATGTCGCTGCAATATCTTCCTCATCACTAGAAACTGGTGAAGCTGCAAGGCCTACGCCACCCCTACGCAGCTATCACAGAAAACAACATCTACAACTTGGTCCAAATTGCAGTGACTGGCTTTATATCTTTAGGGTGTATGACAGTGTATGTCCTGTTATCACACTATCCCCCTTCCATCCTAATGCTGGATGGACCTCTACAATCAAATTACATGGACACTTGGTTGCCATATACCTCAACATATTTTGCTTCAGTATCCTCTGTGGCAGGTTGAACTTGTAAACGTGCAGATAAACATTGCTGTAAAACAATTCGGGCTTTACTCCCCTGACCACTCGCCATTACACTAGCAGACAGGATAAATGCCAGGAAGGTTCGCGTGGCCTGAAAGACCGTCTGCAACCAAGGGGGGTAACTCTATTTCACGTACATAAAATACACATAGTATTAAAGTCAAACTACAGTTACAAACCACAATCCATATATTGAAATTATTTTGGGTGATATTGTAATACGAAACATCCGAAAGGGGAGAAGGTCGTTACTTGAAGAAAAGCTCAGTCTCAATTGTTCTTATCTCAAGCGACCAAAGATGGCCGCTCCCACTGGGCATGACCGATCACGCCATCCTAACGAAGAAGATGACCCAGTTGAGGCAATGTTGAAGCGAACAGGCTGTGCTGAGTTGCATTATGCTGTTCAGGTGTGTCATGTTCATAACATTTAACTGTCGTGCATTTGTCATGAAAGATAGGTTTTTTACCCCACTGACCACAGCTTTTAGTGGAAACCTTGAATCGTAATATCCAGACATCGAGACATTCCAGTGTCGTAGCTCTATCATGTGTATGTACTGGGTGCTAGTTCACTTCTCTGCTCTCCGACATCCACTGGTCGCGGCAACAATGCAGTTTACAGGGCAGTAATTGAGTCAGGCTGCATCACGCGCTTCTCTGATCTCGCGTGACTCTTTGGTGTTATGTTACTTGTTAGTTTGGGTAGGGATACCCCCCAACTTTGTCCTTTGCTCTTTGATGCTCTTTACTGATCACACACCCCTTTACGATCCTTAGGATTTGTTGTGAGGTTGGGTAGTGGTTTAACTATCTCTTTTTATGATAACAAAAATCCTTACAGTTTCTTGTCAAGTTTCAAGTTTTGCAGAGAAAGTCGTTACTGTGCATGAGCTTAAAGTTAAAGGTAAACGATCAGGGGTTGATGACTTGGTTAACGAGAACTAATATTATTATTTCTGATAGCGCCCATGTTAAAGTTTTGGCTAATTAGATTAACTTTTTAGTCAAGCTTTGGTTCAATCTGGCAACGTGAATTTGATCCTCCACACACCGCTACATGAAAACTGATAAATTAAGTGCTCCCGGATAAGTGCGCTTCTCCCCTGGTCGCCAATATACACATTCACACTTTTTTAATGTTCTAAAAAAGTCTGATGTTGATTTGGTACTGGTGTTCACCATCTTCATTCTTATATAGAACAGATTTGTTTCCCTTTGATCGTTTTTATATCTACAGGCCACTGGTCATACATTGGCATTTTTGTTGTAGGTGACATAATTCATGTCTCTGTGGTATTATAGAGTGGGAAACATGTTAAGGGAGCTGAGCCTGACTAAAGTTCCCTTTCTGCTACATATGCTACTTGATATCTGCACAGCCTTCTCAACTCACACAACATCTTAGATGCTCAATTCTATGCAGTCCTACTCCTGTTTTTGGGATGTGCTTTGCATTAGCACCGTGACAAAAACAGAAGCAAATCAGCCTACTTACATTCAGCGACAAGATGGCATTACCCTCATTGTCAGATGATCAGACACTATCTATGCCAGGAAAGACTTCAGAATTGTGTTGCCCAGCTACATTTTCCACCTCTTTGACCACATCTGTAGTATTGAAAGTTTTGACACCAGCAGAGACAAGTTCCACAGATGCATAATTTTTTTCTCTTCCAGAAATAACTAATTCTTGTGACATCACTCTATTGTTCTAACACCGCCATCATATAGCTTGAATATTGCTGAGTGCAGCTGTTAGAACAAACAACCGATTATTTGTGCTAACTGTGTGTTATTTCCCACGAATAATTTCAGCCAAATAGCTGAAGCTCCCCAGTCATCAACATGAACTATTCCGTTGTCATTGCAAATCGCAGAGTGATTCATTCACTATGTAGATTTTGAACTGCATATGCAACCACCTGTTTCATTTCAACGTAGGTATAGTTGGTTGTGTTTGCACATTAGCTGTTTGTCTGCATTGAATTATTCATGTCAAAAAGGCCTCAAAAGCATGTATTCGTGACTCTTGTGTATTCTTTTTCACAAAAACACACTTTTTTGTTCTTTCATCCTGACAGAAGTTACCTTCATCCCCTTACAGCACCGTCCGCTTGTTTCAACTCGTTTGGTCTTTCCAGGATTAGCTACAACACTCACAGGGTTTAAAGGGGAGGTGTTTACCAAACTCTTTGCATCAGGTGTCCCCATAGCAACTTGTGTCAACAGTTAGCTTTTCCCTTTGAACCTGCTCTACAATATTTATAGTCAAGAAGTGTCCATGCGATTTAAGATACGTATCGTATAGTGAGGCCCCTAAGTATCGTGATACTTATCGTATCGTGACCTTGCTGTATCGTTGCTGTTGATTCTTTACAGGAATGTATGGCAGAGACGAGGGACTGGCGCCAGTGTCAGGATAAGGTGAAAGCTTTTCGCAAGTGCGTCGAGAAGAGCATGCTAAATCAGTTGCCCAAGAGCTGACCATTGCTGGACATGCCGTGCTATGACGTGTTGAACTTTTTCATCCGTCCGTTACAGTTCAACCACAGGACCAAGTGTTCTACTGAGTTTAAAAGTCACAGTTGTATGATGAACATATTTCTGTTTGATATACATGTATCATGTATATTGTATATGTTCAAAATAATGATGGAAATGGGTGTAGGTAATTCTACCAAGGTCAGAGGCTTGCCCATCGTGTAATACTTGTAACAAACAACAGATAGTGACAGATTGTCATGTGGACTACCACCCTCGGGAACATGGAAAGAGCATGCAGAGTCAGGTTAATTTGTGTCAACAGACTGTGATTTATTAAAGTTTTTCTAAATTTTCCGTCCTCATTGAGATTTTTTCCGACACTTTCTTGATAAAGGTGACAAAATTGAATGACATCATGCAGCTGGCTTACAAATCAGAAGAAGCCGAGTTATCTCTAGTCAGTATCTTGGTGACCTTGTGCCATGATGTTGTCAGATGCTTGGGGAGTATCGATTGATTGTGAATATTTGTCACCTTCATCTAAGTAGGTGATAAACATATTTTATTTTCAATGGAGCAGGGTTTTACGGGATGCAGAACATTGCGTCTGATATGCAGTAAAGTTGAGAGTGAACACACATAATCTGTACTCAACAGTTCATGGAATTCACAAGTATGGCTCTATGAATGAGTCAGGGAGTTTGGTTCCCTGCTGCTTCTAGCAATATCACAGCGGGTGAAAAAGGCTCTCCACATTGTGCCCATGTGGGGAATCAAAACCAAGCCTTCGGTGTGACGAGCGAACCCTTTAACCACTAGGCTACCCCACCACCCCTATGACTCTTTGAAATGTTGACCAATTCAGTTGCAGCCATGGTAGCATGCACATAACACTTTTATCTCCATGTCTGATTTTCACGCAAAACAACATTGCAAACATAAGACATTAATAAAACATATATCCCCATGTTATGGGTTTTCGGACACTGAAGTAACATTCATAGTTTTCTCACTAATCACATAAACAACTGTAAAACATCTTATTCACTTATGGGCTAAAAGACAACTTTATCTAAAAACAAGCCATCTTCTGAGTATTTACAATTTCTATGTGACGCCACACTCCGCGTTGTAGTGCAAGTATTCGTGATAAGAAACGTATGATGTCCGAAAACCTATGATACAACGATAGTATTGTCAGGAATAATAGTAAAGGCATATATATATATGATGCTGAAAGCTCTGGTCGAAAACAGGACAATCCGCAAGTGTTGTCCACAAACACAATAATATTTTTCGCAGTATTTTTTAAAAATCTTTGATTATATTTTTACTCTTAAGATGATTTTTCTCCCGAGGACTACTGTTTTAAAACCCGATTTTTCGCGTTTCCGCGGAGATTTCATATCAATGTATATAACAGGGAAGTTCCCACCCATAGTTTGAGAGAGGCTTCAGAAATACTTGACATTATATTTATTGTTGGTACAGTTGTTCCAATTTTATGTCTTGGGCTCCAAAACGTATTACTGTGAGCCCATATGCAGGCAATCTGTACATGATGGAGTCTGCACCAGACAATCTAGAGATCGACATCATAAGCATTGATCTATGCAATTGGAATACAATGACATGCATCAACCAAGACCACCCAATCCCGTTAGTCACCTCTTACAAGCATGAGATGCTGAACAAACTGAAGACCCAGACCTTCATGGGTCTTCTTTGTTTGTTGTTTAACGCCGCACAGAGCAATATTACAACTATGTCAATGATCGACAGGAGCATCAATCTACACAACTGGGATACGATGACATGAACCAACCATGTCAGTGAGCCTGACCACCTGATCCTGTGAGTGGCCTCTTGCAACAAGCATGGGTTGCTGAAGAAGAATTCTAACCACGACCACGAACGAGTGTTCATATATTTGCTATCAAAAGACAAGAGGGTGAGATTTTATTTATCATCCAACATCATTCTTCCAACTTTTTCAGTTTGTAGACAGTAATAAGCAGTGTCATTTGTAAAAAGTACTGCTAACAGCTTCAGTAGCACAGCCATTAGTGATGTCATTTGATTGTGATGTCATGGTAACCAATGACGTCACGATGGTCTGCAAGGCATTGTGATGCAGTTTCATTGCAGCGATATCTACAATGAAGATATTGCTTGATCTCACCCAAGGGAAATCTCCTGTGGGAGCCAGTTTTGGATGATAAATTTGATTGCCATTTTTGTTTATGTACAAAACAATGAAAGGAATGTGTGTATGTAATATTTGATCTATGGTACTATTCAAAACCAAAAAATAATAACTCTCACAAAACCTCCCCATAATTTTATTCAGTCAATATGACATATACATACTTGTAACAAAATGGTACAAATTCATCCAAAAGATGAGTGAGCAAACATACATTTATACCAGTGTTTCAAAACACAACCCCTTTGTACTTTCAACACGTGTCATCACCCACATGTACAGAACATGCTATTGCCAGATCATACAGGGAATAATAGCCAAACAACACTTCCAACTGGTTTGTTGGTTGTTTAACGCCGCTCTCAGCAATATTCCAGCTATATGGCGGAACCCTGTAAATAATCAAGTCTGGACAAGACAATCCAGTGATTGAAATTGTGAGCAACAATCCCTGCCATCAGGATACAATGACACTCAATCAACCAAGTCACAGAGCTTGACCACCGATCCAGTTGGTCACCTCTGATGACCAGCATAGGTTGCTGGGGACCAATTCTAACCCAGAGCCACCATGAGGGATTCCAAATGGTACTTAGTAAACAGTTTCCACAATGAAAGGTGGAGGATTCTATTTGTAAAATTTTAAGAATACACCATGTTCATAGTTGCTCATGCAGCCTTGGATGGCCTGCTTCCTCTTACTATTTGGACAAGAGCAAGTATGTCTTTCCAGACAGGCGATGACATTTTGAATTAATCTTTAAGCTGTATCACATACCAGTGACAACTGAGGACATAACTTGTACTTGTATTTGTATTGCTTGCTTGCTTGCTTAATGCTGTGAGATAAATCTCATAAACTGTGCAACACATACATTGATCTAATATCACTCAAACTGCTTCAGTGTAAAACAGCGACAAAAAGTGCACTTTCGTATATGAGGCCTTTTATTTTGTTTATTGGCTTACGAGAAAGACCGACACCAAAATAAAAAGAATTTTGTCTGACTTTTATAATTAGGGGAAATGGTGAATATGTATAAAAAAACTATATTCTAACAAAAACATCCACAGTTACCTTTCAGTATTTTGCCATGTTAGAACACCTACATTGAATATCAGGCATAAACTTTTGTAAATCAACAAGAAAATACCTAAATAAATATACGGCCTTAGCATGTTCCATTGTGGCCACAACATTCTGCAAACACTTGAGGTACTTGACATAAAGCTAAAGTCGATGAAGCCAAGTGGGAAGTTAAACTATATCTATGTACATATGTAAACAGGTTGGAGAGAAGCAGGAGAAGGTGACAGGAAGGAAATCCATTACTTGAGACCATGTTGCCCCCACTGTCCCTTCTCCAACACAGCAGCAATATAATAACAACAGCTAAAATTAAATATGCATGATATGAAAAATACAACAATAAATCGGTTATCCATTGTAAACATTCTTGTTTGATTCCCTGGAATGATCTGGAGTATAACATACTAATATTTATGAAACATTCTCACTAGGAATAGGATTATTTTTACACAAAAATGTGTTACAATTAATAAAACAGCATGCAGGGCAAAGTTTATCTACCCTTATTTTATGTATACCTGGCACACTGACATGAAAACCCGACAAAAGATGTCATTCTTTATGCTCAGTTTCCCGAGCTGCTGCTTGCAAAACATACAGCACATACTGTTGCTACTGACTTCATGGTGCACACACAGCTATCAAAGGCCTTGAATTTTAGTGTTGGTCTTGCAAAAGACTTAAAAAGGCCTTGAAAATAAACAACATGACTTGAAAAGACTGTGAATTACACCCAAACTATACATCTATCTGAGACTATTTATATACGAAATACAAATATTCTTCTGAATGTCTGCAAACATTTGCAATAATGCTGCATGGTAACAAGTAATTTAGACTTTGTAGCTGATTTTGCACTGTCTTTAGTGTTAAGTTTGTTAATAGTTAAAAAAGCAGCTGTAAAGTTACTATTGTTCACATATGTGTGTTTCATTTTCATTTATGGAGATATACATGTAGAAACTGATGTGTACACTTTGTGTAAATCCAATGTAACTCCATAAATGCAAAAAACATTGAAGTCAATTCTCAAATTCTATACTTCTAATGTTCTACACACCTTACTGGTGCAGTGAGTGGGTGAGTGAGTTGGGTTTAACGCCACTTTTAACATTATTCCAGTTATATCACGGCCTGTCAGCTTAATGTGGGAGTTAAGTCCAAAATGATGCAGGTCTCAGACGTTTACCACTTCAGTGAAACCAACGAGCACATGTATGGTGCTGACAAACCTTGAAAACATAATCAGGCCGAACTGGGATTCGAACCCACAATCATAGGTTTCCGGCGTGCCCAAGGGACGCAACTCTGCACAGCGAATGGCGGCGCCTTAGACGACTTGGCCAACAGTGCCCCCTGCTCACTGGTGCAAGTTAGTGGTGTTTTACAGTGATGCTCTGATATCACCAATACATATACTACTCAAAAGAAGTTAAGGACCACCCCATTGTTTCATATCCCTATAGTTAGTATGTGATGGCACACAAATCCATTTTAATGTCTGGTATGAATTCATGAAATTTTCAAGGAAAAGAAAGAGGTTAAAAGTGAATGAAACTAAAAATCATAGGTTTCTGGCGTGACCAAGAGACGCAACTCTGAACAGCAAATCGCGGCGCCTTAGACGGCTGACCACCCGTGCACCCTATATAGTCACATGAAAAAATCATGTGTTCTTTAACTCCTTTTGAGTAGTATACGTTGATGTTACTATCCACATTCTCTGTGGAGCAGGATGCCTAAAGCTGTAAAACAGAAGTTCTTTTGCATGTTCAGACCAAAGATAAGTTTTCTATTTCTCTTTTCATCGAAATAATTTCCATCCCACACAACCCTGCATAATGATGAGATGGAACGGTCAGGATATATTAGGACTTCTCACTCCTTATTTTCAAGTTGTAAACAAAACAAATATATAAAGAGGACAACTGTCTTTTCTCAAAGAGAGAAACAAAGAAGGTTCTGAGGAATATTCAGTCAAGATATGTATTGATACAATAGTTAACTGAGATCACGGATCAATGATTTCAGCAAGTGAGCATGCATAAAGAGAAATGGGCAAAGTTGTGTATGGTGAGGGTGCTAACCCCTTCTCTCAAAGCATCCAGCATTCCACTTAGTTTGTCTTGGCATCCAATATAAGAACTCTTAGTCAAATCAGTGTACACAGCTGCTAAAGGTAAATTAGAGTGGGATTTCACATGGAATGCATGACCATGTGTGCTCACAAGCTTAGGCTAAAATTTTATTGATGTGTCACTCTTTGCACGAAAATAAATAAGACAAAAATTTAAACAATGAGATACTGGCTTCCAGGTAGCACCTAACAAGGCTCAGCTTTCATTTAAATGTGTAATTGCGATCAGAATCATGAGGTCATGCCACAGTTTTTACATTGAAATGTCACTGGGCTGAAACTTATTCGTTGACTTCATAGAAAGTTGTGAATAATAAGGTATATTAATAAAAAACATTGGCCAATGTTGTTCACTGGCTGTGGAAACTGACGTCGTTGTACATGTTGTATGAATGAATGTTGTTTGAAAGATAAATATCACATTAAGAGAATGCAAATACTTGTTGACTTCTAAAATTGAAATATACTACATGTCACTGTCTGACTTCAACAAGCAATGACTTTTCGGCAAGGGAAAGTGAATTCCTCCATTCCATGAATCTACCATGTAATCATAACACAACTACCGTAATTCCTCAATTAAACGCCCAGCCTCAAATTAATGCTGAGGTCTCGATCAAAAGCCAGGCCTTGATTTATACACAGAGTTCTCCACATTAATATCTTTGTGATTAAACACCTGGAGCAAAGATTGTCTACAAATTTGAATATATGCCCAGGCGTTTAATCAGAGAAATATGGTACCCGGGGTATGGTGTATTCCAAGCAGGAGGCAGTGGTACCTGTCCTTCCATGATATCATGGGACTAGACTGTTCGGGGCACACCTCTATTACTTCCAAGGAATGGACAGCTAATTGTGACGTTTTGATATACACAACCTTGCAATAAAGTTCTTTTTTCAAACATATAATATAACAAGTTTCGTAATGAATATGTCTGACTGCAGGTACAACATGTACAATTGAAGAATGTGTAAATATTAAACAACAAATTTCCACCCAGTAATGACAATGAGAAGGATTCAGATGCTCTGACACAAACCATAAAACATAGTGCCACGGCACTGTAGCTCACCTGGATATGTACGCAACAGTTGTAAATGTTAACACAGACAAACACTGAACAATGCCGGCCACATTGAAAATGAGATCCGTACCTCTCGGACAAATTTAGGTGTCATCACTGGAATGTCCGCTTCTTTGGTCCAGTGGTTTGAGAAAATGTTTACAACAATTGACAGATGACTGATGCTGGATGCCAGACTATCAGGCCACGGCTTAAGCTCAGTTGACTTTCAGTCAGGAGAGCTAACATCTATAGCACAAATTCTACTCAGTGTGACAAGACTCCACACACACGCCACTCTGTTAGACAGCATACTGGAAATAGCGAAATACACAGCAATCACATCACATCATAATAGGTAACTTCACATACGTATCAGGTTAAAACTTCTGAATATATAATGATTTCGATATATATGTGTATATTACATTGGATTATGCTTGTACTGTCTATCTTAACAATATTAAATGACAGATAAAAATATGTCCCATTTGTTTCTTTTGGCATATCACATAGTCTCATCATTCCCATCATTTTACCAAACATGGCAATTCTTGTATCACGATAAATATATTATGCTTTGAATAATGATAATGTTCAAGTAACATGAGCCTTCTTATTAAAAATACTGATGCCAGTATCTATTGTTTTACAGCTATGAAATTTCAAAATAAACAAAACATTATTTTTGTTCATAAAAGGGATTCGTGAACGAAGTGTAGCATGAATGCACCAGTGATCTGCTACAGCTGCAGATCTAAAGTGATGTTTCTTCTGGTTCACCTAGTAGAGTCACATGGTTGACTTTCCCATTTGAGATGTTGCCGTTGCTCTTTTTGTCCTCAACATGTCCAAGGAGTTCATCCCCCTCCTCTTCTTCATCACTCTTCCCTGTTGTTCTTGCAAACAGCGTTGTCTCCTGTATGTCATCCAGCAACCCTGCAACATCAGTTCAACACTATCATGCACTGATCACAAGACAAAATATCTCATTTTAGAATCTGCATCTCATCTTTTCTAATAATGAATCCCAGAAGAAGCTGTGAACTTTATTGCGGGTCTTTAATCTAATCATCATTTACAACTCGCTGACTTGGTTGATGCGTGTCATCATATCTCAATTTCGTAGATTGATGCTAATGATATTAATAACTGGATTGTCTGACCCAGACTCGATTATTTACAGACCGCCGTCATATAGCTGGAATATTGCCGAGTATGGCATTAAACATCAAACAAACAAACAACATCATTTACAAATGTATTCATACGCCACCCTTACACAAACAACAACCTTTTTCAAAGTTGAAATGAAAGAATGTGTTAAGTACACAAATAATTTACAATACTTGTCACCTTAGATACCATTTTTAGCAGAACTCTTGAATTTTAGTAAAAATCATTTTTGCTCTTTAGATTCATTTTGAAATACATAATAAAAAGTTTCTAAATGGGACACTGACATATATTTTAACCTTTAACTCTTTCAACTCAAATACACACAAATTATACCAACAGGTCAACATGTTCAGTTCCAATACACACAGGTCATACCAACAAGGCATCATGTTCAGCTCCAATACACACAGCTGGTACCACATGTATTGTTTCATATTTTCAGCTCCAATACACAGAACACCAACCTGTTATTTCCAGATCATAAGTTTGCAAAGGGACTTCCCCTTTAATCATGTACAACACAGACTTGCTGGGCCAGAACAGGTGAATCAGAACAGCATACGCCAAGACATCTGCCGCATAGGATATACCTGGAGATAAAGAATTAACATAGTTAATGAGATTAAGATTTATGAACATGAATGTGTAACTGTCTCAATTACATTCAAACAGACCGAAAAGCCTCCTTGGACAGTTTAACAATTATACCTTTTACTGATGTTTGGCTCCCAAATTCAGTAGGTCAGTAGGTCAGTAGGTCAGAAAAATAAAAAATAGAAATTCCTGTTTCAAATATTTATTTTATTTTTCTACAAATGTTAAGTAGGTAGGGAAAATATTGAAAATTTTCAACAGGTTTTAAAAACAGTATTTTACATTATTTATTTATATTGATAAGAAAAATAATGATAGGGATGTCACCACATGACAATCTTGAGCTGTTGATGAATTTTTATTTTCCAAAGGGCATAACACCATTGGCTTAGTACTTCCTCTATATCTGGTATATAAATATATATCTGTCTCATTTCAATCAATGTTATTCAAATTTCAGATAAAACTAGAATGTCAACACCAGTAAGAAAAAAGACTAGGATAACATTGTGTATTACAATGTAGGTAATTTTGCCAACAAAGACATTCCATTGATGTTTTAAATGTTCAATCCTGACGTCCCTAGTAAATGAGGTTGTTGTTTTGAAATTATTTCTGGTCAGCAGAACAAGCAATGATAATAAGAGCACTGCTTCTGAATTTTATTCATATTTCTATTTTTGGAAATCAGTAGATTTTTAAAAATGTATGTTTGGTTCAAATGAATTATCTTCTTGTCTTAGAAACAAAAAAAAACTGAATACCAAAGGCACCAGTTCAGCACAAGTGTGACTTGTATTCACAGTTTCACAAAAATACACTGAATTCTTCATGAGTCATGTTCTGGAAAGAAAATATGACTGATGAATGATGTATAATGGATGGAAGCTGTTTCAATACATTTAACAGATACATCAAAACATTTCCTTTGATAACTGTGACACATCCATGCCTCTATTTACATTCACATGAACAAAGAAAGTAATTTATCTCCTCACAACCTGATACCATGTTCAGAAACTTTAGGAAATATTAATTTAACTGCATATACATACTGAGAACGGTTTTGAAGCGCCATAAAGCTGACACCTGCGTTGCAATGAGAGCAAGGACAGGCAGGTAGACAAACCAGACCAGACAGAAAGCACCAAAGTGTTGGAAGAAGTTCAGGCGGTCTGGGTGGACGGCAGAGCGGAAAGTTTGGCGAAGTTCCCACAGAAACCACATCATTATAACCAGACGAAATGCAAGAGTCAGATATCCAGAGTATGTCTGCCATTCATCAAAGTTGGATATGATGTCTACTTCAGTCTGAAACAAACATTGGATATATCTGCTTCTGTCTGAAACACACATCAGATGTCTATATTTGCCCTGAAACACTAATACAGTCTGTGACTTTAGCCACTAGTCTCACTGTCTGTACTTGGAGTCTAGTAAAATGTTGTCAGGTCTTGTAATCTTAACATTAACACTAAGTTTTACTGAAATTGATGCCAAGAGACAGGTACAGGCTAGTAGACTCATACGTTTTGAGCATATCTTTGTCTGCCACTAGTTCACTTAGTATAGAAGAGATAACATAGTCCCATCCTACAAATGATCTACTAGTATCTGAAACTGAAACTTATACAATATAATACCAATAGACTGGGTCACCTAAAAATATAGGTTTTTTGAGCGGCATTTAGAAGTTGGAGTACTAAGTAAGGATAAAATATATGAATTAACAACTTCTTTATTACAATTAGGAGCGACGTTTCAGTAAAGTTGCTGGCTTGATAACCGTGTTAGAACCTACACCGAAATGTCGCTCCTAATTGTAATAAAGAAGTTGTTCATCCATAAATCTTATCCTTACTTAAAAATATAAGGTCATAAAATATAATAGAAACTTACTGTTTTAGTCCACTAGTCCTTATAATGATAACAAATTGCAAAACCCTTAAGAATGGCAAGTTTCTATTAGTCCTTATGATACCTTAACAATTGGGCAGTTTGGAAAGGTCTATAATAGTATAGGACTAGTGCCAATTTCTATTGCTGACAATACTTACTTTGTTCCAGACAAAGAGGACAATATTCAAGACAGTGTAGATTCCCCATAGAGTGAAGAGGACAGTGTTTCTGCTGAGTTTGTCCGTGGTAATCTCCCAGCCTTTAGCAATGAGCAAGAGGAACAGCATAAACAGACACTGACTGAGGACTCGGACAAGGGTGCCAGTGATGCCCAGCCACTCGGCCCCCCACCCATTGAAAGCAAAGATGGTGGTGTCCAGGAGGCTACAGCTGATGCCCACCATCTCCAACAGGAAGCTGACAGTGAAGATCTTTGTTAGGGTGTGTTGTTGTCTACGGAATGCATACAGCCACAACAGAAACAGTAAGCTACACAAAACTATTGCCATCAGGTGGATTTCAAACACATCATGCAGCTCGAAGGAGAACTGGTGTTCAAATGGGTTGAGGTGTTTTGCACTGGGGTCACCATTGACCATCCATATGTCATAGGCAACTATTCCATGTTGAGACCTGTTGTAGCGCCACTGACACCTGGGTTCCTGAACAGTTTCCCGATAACAGGCAACAATACTGACATACCAAAACCTGAAACAGACAAAAAGTTATGACTGGTTAATTGGAACACCAAAAATGAATTGACATATATGATACAATATTTGGTTTTTAAAATCATTTTTAGTTTATGTCCTGTGTTTTCTGTCATCTGATTGCTGGTGTGATTCCCGTGCACCCTTTCGAGTTGAGTTGATTGGTTCAACTGTGTCATATGGCCCTGTGACGCAGGGGTAGCATTATGCAGATGGCTGTTACAATGAATGCTCGTTCCACCCGTGACAATCAGGTCTGGTTGTTGATGAAATATAGTGATAGCTAAATAGACAGATTTTTTATTCATGCACCAATTGTCTTTAAATGTAATATCCAGTTATGTATAACTGTTTAATAATCTCATACAAACTTTGACTGGAGTAGGTCCGATAGTTTTTCAGATATTGTAGTAAACGTCGGTACCTTAAATTACCTTCCAGACTATAATACCCAATGGCTTGGAACTTAATTCACAAGGGGCAGATAAACCATTATTCCTTGTTGCTCGTAATTTAGTCTCTACATACATCAACAGTTAAGAACATGACTGGTTCTATGTTAATGTTAAACACAAGTTAATAATCATGATAATAATGATAAAGTCAAAACAATTCTTTGGTCATAATGTAAGTCACTCAACCAAGCTAGATGCTCTGAGGTTCAGGACGATCACTGCTTGAAAAGGTACTGTTCACTGAACACAGAAACAAGACCATCATCATCACCATCATCATGATCATGTTTATTATCATCTTTCACAATGATTGCAATAATCAGATGCAGATGTATGGACACTGTAAACATCCACCTGTCTACACAGCTGATAAAAAGTAAGTTATCATTATAATAATTATACATGCACACAGTTCCACATTTTGACCTCAATCAATGACCAGAACAAATTTCAGACACCTAGAATACTATTGTGAAGATAATGTACAGCTGCAACATGTGCAATGTGCTCCAGATTGTAAATACAACGTCAGAGTATGCGTAGTCCTGCTGATGTCATTGAATTTATAGATTTGTTCACAGTGGTTCACTGGAGGGAGTTTGCTACACCTGTTACAGTCTACAAAGACACAAACTACACATGCTGCAATATCACTAACACTTATCTATCTACCATTAACCAAACAGATTTAACAAGAATACTCTCCCAGCTGTCTGCCTGAAGCACATATCACCTGTCTCATCGATCAAGCATAAAAGATGTAACAACTATGACAAGTGGGTTACACATGATGTATAGGTCACCTCACATCCATTTGTTCTTTAGCTTTGATACCTTCCATGCAAATACGACATCTAACGTGCTTAACGAATGGAATTTACTTTCTTGTGGCTTCCATGGTGACATAAATGGACAGATGTTATTCTAATGTCATTATTCATGTATACTGATCTAGTGGATATGCTGATAAGCATGATAAGGGATAGAACCTACATGAACCTAGAAAGCCTACTAGCTCGAATAGTGATAACATACATTCATCCCCCAAATGTTCAAAATTCTACCAGCCCTTAGGATACCTTTAACATTAGTGAAGATGGCTCAGACTAGCGGGCTAAGTTCTAATATCTGTCCCTGCTGATACAACCACACTGATGCAAGTCTTTGAGTTTATAGTTCAAAATATAGGCTATGTTACCATGGTTACTGTGACAATGAAGTGATGCTTCAAATATGCCTAAGACTAATTGGTTCATTTCCTTTAAATAATTCATCGTAATATATCAGCTGTACTATTTCTGATCTTGCATGACTATCTTGAATATAGCAAACTGCATATTGCTACGAAAATTATCATGATTATATATAGTTAATCTGGAAGCTACATCAACATGATAAATTTTAATTTTCAAAGAAACATATAGTTTGCTATTTTCATCCAAGAACAGATTATTTTACCTGGAAGCTTCTGGGTCAAAAAGGTCCCCAGCAACCTATGTTGGTGATAAGAGGTGACTAAATAGATCAAGTGATCAGCCTCAGAGACTTAGTTGATTGTCATCATATCCCAATTCCATGGATCAGTGTTCATGTCAATCTCTGGATTGTCTGGTCCAGAATCGATTATTTACAGAGAGTCATCATATAGCTAGAATATTGCTGTGTGTGGCATCAAACAACAAACAACATCAACAAGAACAACACAACACAACACAATACAATGTGTGACGTTACATCTATAGTCACACAGTCCAACAGGCCATGTCTAGCAAGTCTGGAACTTAGCGGAGCTAAAATGCCTTTTGAGCCATAAGAATGAAAAGCATGATAGGTGAATGATCTATCACGTTTCCAATGTACAATCAGCAATATCCAAGCCTTATCACGACAGCCTGTATATTTATATCAGTGGCCTGAGGTTGAGCACGAGGAACTAGATATCACTGCCATTGGCAAAAATTGGCACTGTCAGCCATGTCACACATCATAACCACATGATTCCCAATTAGTCACTCTCACTACAAGCACTAGCATCCTAGAGCTTTATTCTAAAAAGTATCCCCACAATGGCCCAGGTTAAAATGGTCAAGACGGCATGGTAACCTTGGCTACTGACAAACACGCTGAATTGCTGAAAGACAAGTTTCAGTAAGCATGGTAAGAAGACTCAAATTCTATATCTGGGGTAGTGAAATGTGGATTCATAGAGCATTCAGGATTATTGCACCTATAGCGATGTGCACGCACTTGTGTATGTGTGTGGCTGCTGGAACTCTCACTACACGTGCTGGTTTTTGCTAAGCCTATTGAGATACCTTGCCACAGTTTGAACATGGAAAACCACTCAGACACAGTATTCTGACCCAAAGCAGACTAGTTCTTGTTTATCCCCGTATTTTTTTCAGTAAATTTTTGCACTAGACGATGGAGACTGACAAACCAGAGGTAGACACCAGCAACTATCAACATGGTTCGAAGTACCTAACTCAGCATAAACCATCTGACATATCAGTGGTAGACACCAGCAACTATATACATGGTACAAAGTACCAAACTCATCATAAACCATCTGACAAATCAGGGGTAGACACCAGCAACTATATACATGGTACAACGTACATAACTCAGTATAAACCATCTGACAAACCAAGGGCAGACACCAGCAACTATATACATGGTACAAAGTACATAACTCAGTATAAACCATCTGACAAATCAGGGGTAGACACCAGCAACTATAAACATGGTACAAAGTACCTAACTCAGTATAAACCATCTGACAAATCAAGGGCAGACTCCAGCAACTTTAAACAGACTGTTCCATAAATGTCAATCACACCTGAAAGTATGTGCCATTCAGAAAATGAGAGTGTCATATTTCTTGTGTGATCTTGACACACTATACTTAAACATGTTAAACAAATACATTGTTGCAAAAAATATGGTGGAAACAATTGATATTTACCAGATCTAGATATCAATAAGATCTATCGCACCCTTATATGTTTGTGTATGACAACTTTCAGTAGTACCAGGGTGGAGACAATGCATACTTTCACCAGGCCAAACATCTCTTTGTGACCCTGCATGTGCAGTTCTAGGGCTGGGATGAGTCCGAGTTTACCACAAAGGTAACCAACCCCCTATTACTAGACCCTACCCGGGTAGCCACTGTAGGTCTCAATTGTTGTGTACGAATTATCCGAGAGGAATGGTTTTACCAGAACCCTGGCGAAAAGTACTTAGATCATGTAGATACACATATAAAACGATCTGGTCTTGTATACACTGATGTTGTCAGAAGCTTTATATCTTTATTCAAACATATAAAAGTCAGAAGGAATAGATGAAGAGGCAGAAAGAAATGAATATGTGTGACTTGTAGTGTAACCATGGTAACCATTGAGTTATAGTGAATTCTTGTCATTTACCCCAATATCATGTGACTAACCACAGGTCCAGGTAGTCCTGTGGGTACCTGGGTCCCACTCAGTACCCACCTGACCCGAGTTCCCGAGTTACCCGTCCCAGACCTACAGTGAAATGTTTTCATATGTGTTTTTTTCATTCTTTTATCATAAGCCTGACCTCACAAACCCCTACCCCTGTAGCCCTACTCTACAAAAACCAAACACGAGGGATCATGTAAATAGAAAAACACACATAATTTCTTTTTGTCCTTACATTTCACTACTGGTAGTCTTGGACCAGCAGACCCACATCTAAACCAGAAAACAAGTACAATTTTCACCATGGATTTGCCCCAAAAGGTAAAACAATATTAGTATCCCTGAGTCCTTGAACGATTGATATTCAAACAAAAAGCAAGCAAGCATAAATTTATCAGTTAGCCAATGACTATTGGAAATAAAATCAACATGATGAAAAGAATGTTTGATTAGAATATACTATTACAATGCGCATGACACACACTTGTCTTGCTTGTAGTTATGTTTGTCAGTGATGTCCAGAAAGGTCTGCCTCACTGAAAGTACTCCTTGTCATCTACATAAGCTAGCTAGATTAACATAAAACTGTCAACTCTCCTTCACATTCCATTGTGTGCAACAGCTGCAGCTGTCATACACGCATTCATAATCATAGAAATTCAGACACACAGTTTAAAGAGTTTCACTGTTCGACAATGACTTGTACCAGGGTTAATTATTAATATATGGCATCCACTAAACATGCTGAGGTGAATTTATTTGCTTCTATATGTTCTAGGTAAGAAAAACAATGATTGTCCTCAGGACCTTGAGATTTGCAGTGAGTCGTTTGAAATCCCTTTTAGCAATATTCCAACAATATCACAGCGGGTGACACAAGAAATTGGCTTCACATATTGTACCCATGTGGGAATCAAACCCAGGATTTTCGCGTGAAAAGTGAAAGCTTTAACCACTAGGCTAAACATGCTAACCCACCACCCAAGTTACCATGTTCATTTGAATCTTGAGACCCCTCAAACCTTTTAACTTTAGGGTTATGACCTCTAAGAACTAAGAAGTTTTATGAACATTGTTGTCTGAAGCCCCTGTCTAGTAAAGTTTCTTATGGTCTAGTAAGATCAGCTAACCAGTGTGTTATTGTCCATATACTAGGACTAACAACTCCAGAAAATCATGCCTCAATATAAGCTCAGGTTTATAACCTCAAAATGTTTTGTCTCAGACTGGGTTATTGTGATTTGATCCCTGACTGACCAATCAGAATCGAGTAATTTCCAAATTCATTGAAGAATGTATATATTTCATTTGAGTGAGTGAGTTTGGTATTATGCCATTTGAGCAATATTTAAAGGGGCACTGATCTAACGCAATTCCCCGGGACTGGTTGTTGCCTTTGTTATTGTTTTTTCCCAGTGAGTACCCGGATGTAGAGCAGAAATCTAGACTAGCTCGCGACCTCTGTTGCGCCATTCGTAAGCGCATTAGTCACTTTTATGGATACCGGTAGTAATAAGAGCGTATGGTCACATTGATCAACAAAATGAAATACAGTTTTCGAGATAATAAGGAAATGTAGGCATCTTTGTGGGTAGCATCGGTAATCGTGACGAAGTTTTGATAAGTCACTTGCTTGGTAATTTTGCGATTTTCGTTTACACTATTTTGACTTGCAACACAAAGTAAATATTTCACCTGAGCATTGCTTTTTTTGTAGAGTGTATATTTTTTTACTGTCAAAATGTGTATCATATTTATTAAACGTCTAAATATTCAGTTATTTTACAAAGTGACTGAAAAACATTTCCATCTGTATTATTATGATAACGAATTCCAAACATTTTGATGTTTAATGTCATCACCAAGAGACTGAAAATGTTACGTTGATAGTACATTTCTATGTTGTTTGGCTTCTAATCCTACATAATAATCTGTTGTGATGTTTGTAGGCCCTTTTGATCGTCTTAATCAATCTGGACAGATTTTTTAGTCAGAATGACTGAAATATTTACACATTTTAAAAATTGCCTGAGAGAATCACATTTTACAAATTGACGGTAATCTATACACGCTTACAAAGGAAATGACCTGTGAAAACAACGTCTATCGCGCATTGAAGAATTTCCCAACCAAGACGTAGTAAAACAAGAACGAATCGGTTCAAATGAAGGAAAACAAAATGCAAATACCATAATTACAACTTACCAAATTTATGTGTATAAATAGGCAGCTTCCTTATTCGAGGAATGTATCCGTGAATATCCACACAAAGGAATAATATCCCACTCGTCTGCAGCAATACAAAATAACTTATTCGATGTCACGTGTCTCTGTAACTATCAAATATTCTAAAAGATATATATCGTTTCGGGTGTCAAGTCTCAAGGGTCGGCTGAGAAAGGCCACGTGACAACTATTTTCATTACCTGGACGGTTCCTAAAAAATCCATTGAGTTTGATAACAATGAGCAACCAATCAACGCATTATCAGTTAACCCTTTGAACAAATTGTATGTTGTTTTTACATCGGCACTTCACGCCATGATATGAGTGTATTCCCTTTGTTTTAGTAAACCTAGACATGTGAACACTCACTTTTGACATATCCACTGTGCAAGATAACAGCGATTAATCAATCAACGTATTTTCTGTTAATCCTTTGATGAATAGGAACGATCCGTTGATTTACAAAAAAAAGTAAATCAACTGATCATTCATCTCTTGCTGGGCTGCCACGTGCATATTACATAACCTCACTTCAAACCTGGATTTAGATTGAATAATTACCCCAGACACAATAAATGCCAAATGAGAACCTTTGTCAGGTAATCTAAGTGGTGCTACCACTAATTGTACCTGTAATAAATTCATTAACTGAGCATCAAGTGAATGACGACCAATACACAAGTGCAGGGTTATACGAGAAAACGTGTATGACAACAAGGGAGTAGTAATCGTATTACACAATCCGAAATCCGAAAATGCTTTCACTGCATGGATACTTTTTTTAGTATTAAACTATAACCATCTGGGTTTTTTCCAAATGACGACTTCCGATGAGCTCCGCCGTTCTTTTTGTCTGTTTGTTTAGGCTGAAGAAATTTTTTAACATGCGCCCTTTGTCGAATCTTTATAGATCACAGTTAACCAATCAGTGTTTATGCAAAAATGGGTAAAACAAATATTGCCTCCAAGTTTATTTAGCTGTCCTTGCAGACTGTAGGCCAGTCTCTGGTCACGCTCAGTTGCGTTGCGTATCATCCGGGTACTCACGGGGGGAAAAAACAATAACAAAGGCAACAACCAGTCCGGGGAATGGCGTTAGATCAGTGCCCCTTTAAGTTCCATGTGTGTAGCAAGATGTGTGTAGGGATGCCCTAAATGATACAGGTCTTAGATGCACATCAGTTTGGAGAAATCCTTCAAGAATTTGAATCCATGGTAATCAATGTTTCTGTCATGACAAAGGGGTGCAACTCTGTACATAGTATATGCGGTGCCTTAAACATGTTAAAGGACTGGGCCATCCATGCTTCTTTATTTCATTAGAATAAATATAGAAAAACAAAATCGCAGATCATCTGATATTACAACATGTATTTGTCACAAAGTGACGAAAGGTCCCCCGCCTGTATATACACCATATTACCAAATATGAAGACAATCCAGCGATTAGTTCTTGAGATATCGCGGCAACACCGTTTTCCAACTCCAAAAGCAGATTTGCCTGCTGTGGCCTTGAAAATGGGGTCAAGGTCACCAAAAAGGAATGGTGTCTGCGGTGTCTGTATATACACCATAGTTCCAAATATGAAGACAATCCTGTGATTAGTTCTTGAGATATCGCAGCAACACCGTTTTCCAACTCCAAAAGCAGATTTGCCTGCTGTGATCTTGAAAATGAGGTCAAGGTCACCAAAACCGACTGGTGTCTGCGGAGTCTGTATATACACCATAGTTCCAAATATGAAGACAATCCAGTGTTTAGTTCTTGAGATATCGCGGCAACAAGCAGGTGGGACGTACGGACGTACGGTCGTGAATACTATATCCCCCGCTTCGCACTTTCGCGCAGCGGGGGACAAAATGTACAACACTGGAAACTGAAAATAGTGAAACACAATACATTAATAAGTACTGAGTAATTGAAAACACTGTATGTGAAAGTACAATCCACACTGTCACCGAAACTCCATGTACATAAAACAAAAATATCACTACTATGACTACAGCTGGAACTACAGACAATGACAGTACCGAATTCCCAGTTAACATGGTTTAATGTTTAAGGGAAACAACACCCCAACTTTGCAACTATTTAAATATGGATGGGCTTTTTCTTCACAGATTCACGATTTGCTTATTAAAAAATGGATTGATTTAGATAACAATGAGCAGCCAAGCAACATATTATCAGCTAATCCTTTGCACGAAGTACATGTATGTTGTTTTCACATGGACATTTCATGCCCAGATATGGGTGGATTCTGTCTGCTTGAGTAAACCTACACATAAACACTTACTTTTGACACATTTACTGCAGAAGATAACACTCATCCTGCTCATCATGTTGATTAATCAATCAATGTATTATTGGTTAATCCTCTGTTCAATGTTTTTGGTACCACAACTGATCATTCCTTTCATGGTGCGCTGCCATGTTCAAAATACATAACAAGTCATACATTGAGCACATCAAACCCTGGATTCATAACCAATCTTAAATTGAATGATTACAACAAACATACGAAATGTTAAATGGGAACCACTTATTCCTCTGTATCATAGGCACCCTCAGAGGCAGGAATGAGTCTTTGTCAGGTAATCTGAATGGTTCCACCACTATACCAGCAAACCAGCAAAAGAATGAGTATATTTCAGTAAAGAGGCCACAGGCCCATTATACAATATGGATACAGTGGATTACAACAATAGCAGGCACCAGATAATATAAGTGATATACATAGTGAAACAATTGAATTATTGCATACATTTGAAAAACTGTTGTTATTTCTTGAAAGCAAGAAAAATATATTTAGCTCATTTATTAACAAATGATTAATAACATGCTCATTTTTGCAAGACATAAGAGTGCAAAATTTATCAAATGAACGTTGTGAATGGTAATACTAAGGTATAAGACTATTTCACAGATCTGAATAAAATTGACCTTCAATG
Source organism: Haliotis cracherodii (assembly GCF_022045235.1). Taxonomy (NCBI): domain Eukaryota; kingdom Metazoa; phylum Mollusca; class Gastropoda; order Lepetellida; family Haliotidae; genus Haliotis; species Haliotis cracherodii. Next base: position 15,024,025 of record NW_027266308.1, on the reverse strand, counting down.
CAGAAATGATACTCAGCTTCAATAACACGGACTACACAAAATGGACCAATTTTTCGACCTCCTTCAAGCATTAGGTTATGGCTAGAACAACGGAAAGAACTAAGAGCAAATTGATATACTCTAACAGGTATTGATGTTAAATATTTTTCTAATACAATGCATGGTTTAATTTGTGAATACATTTCAAGTTTGGAAAATGTTTTTAATTTACTTAATCCAGTTTGCTGATCTATATCTATACATCTTTGCTTAAAACAAACAATACACATATTTACATTTGGAACATCTTGATGACACCAGACAGAAACAAAACCATATGATGATAATAATTGTTTTACATGAAAAGCCCAACACTCAATACCTTTATCCGCCAAGGACACTTGATAATCATAAACATGTTTCAAAATAGGATTATCAGTTTGAAATATCAATCTAGTCCAATATTTAATAGTTTTCATATATTGGTTTACTTTGAGAGAACAATCTCCCCCCTTGCAACAATATTAGGGGTGCTCCGTCTTAAATGTAAAAGCTGTTTACAGAAATGGAATGTATTTATATCAGATGAAGGATGAAAACCCCAAACTTCAATGCCATACAACAAAATTGGACATCAAATAAATGAGTCAAAACATGAGAAGGTAACTTATGAAAATCAATAATGTTTGTTTTTAGTGACTGCAAAACTCTATTGGTCTGATGTGTTTAAGTTTCCTGTGTATTAAACCATGAGCCAGAGCTTTTAAAATGTACACAAAAGTATTTATACACTGAAACAATTTCAAGTGGACATGTATTTAGAGAAAAGATTTCATATTTCTTTAATCGACCACATTTACAAAATACAATTGCCTTGCTCTTGTCCATGTTGACATTATTAATTTTCAGTTGCCATTTATCACAATATTGGGAAAGTTTATTTAATCTCTTTTGAAGACCAATAACTGTGCTATCTATTACTACAACATCTTCTGCTAAAAGCAGCATAAATAACTGTAGAGTACCTATACTAATACACCATTGCTTATCCTGTTGTAAAAAATCCTTAATGTCATTAATAAAGGATGAAAATATAAATGGTGACAACTGGCAATCCTGTCTAACTCCAATGAACAGTCAAAACATTTAGAGATGCGCATGATTTCACATTTTCATGCCTATTTCTAATTAATCTAAAAACAGAACCAAAGTACATCAGAGCATTATGTGAATCAATAAAGGCACAGTACAGTCTCTCTTTATGTAATCTTTGATATTTATCAACATGATCAATAATAGTTTGAAGTATAAATATATTATCCAGTAATATCCACAGTTTAAAACCCCTTTCTAAAACCTGCTTGTTCAGGGGTAATAACATTTCCATCAGTTGCCCAATTGGTGAGTATAGTACATATAATTTTAGAAGATTTTACCAGATATTTCTAAAAGAGTAATAGGTCTGTAAGTACTAGGGTCATTTACATTACCCTTTTAATGTAGAGAAAGAATGACACCTAAAGTCCACTCATCTGGATAAATACAAGTCAATAAAATTTTATTAAACAAGGATACCAGCATTTCAAAACACATGGGAGGGTCATATTTAAAAAATTCAGTGGGTACACCACTAAACCCTGGGGCTTTTCTGTTTGGCATATCATTAACAGCCTTAAATATTTCATCTAATGTTATTCCAACCCATTATCCATGTTATCATCTACAGTATAGTTAATCAAATCTTCACTAATAGATTCTACAAAATGTTGGACAGCTCTATAAAATTGTTTCACATATTCAGCAGTTCAGCAAAATAAGCGCCTTGGAACAAATGATTGAAATGCAATGACCAAGAAACGGGTGAAATTGAATTATTATTTTTAAAACATCTTTTTTCCAAAACAAGACCAGAACTGTTTACTATTATGCTTTGATACAGCATTGTTAATGTCTGTGATATAACACTGAAACACAGATGTAGATTTCTGTTTACATCGGTGAGGTGAAATTGGGTTTAACGTTGCGTCCAAGATTATTGCACTTACATAGCGACGTGCATGCACATATGTGTGTGTGTGTGTGCCTGCTTGTAATAGTCCGGACTGATGCCGATTTATAGTGCTATCACACTGAGATACCATACCACAGTTTAAGATGAATACCCCACTCAGACACAGTACACTGACTCCGAGCCGACCAGTCCTTGTTTTAGCCCCTTAATGCCGAGCGCAAGACAGGGAAACAACAAGTACCATCTTTTAACATGTTTAATGTCTTTTGGTATGACGCAACCAGGGATCGAACCCCAGGCCTTCCGCTCTCCAGGCAGACTGTTTACATAGGCTTCTGTATGACCTACTATATATATTGATGACTTTATCTTCTTGTTCATTCTATATCCAACAGTCGATAGTACACAATAACCATGCAATGGGAAAATTAGGGTTTTTTTAAGAGTTTCAAATAAATAAATGTTTATTTATTTTTAATATGATAGGTCTACTAACATGACATTATTACATGATTTGATTAAATATCAACATGATCAAGCAATGATAAGTATGAAACAGAAAAATGGGATCCAAATCAATCTTAGTCATCTTATCCTGGCATTCACAAATCGAAACAAGCTTTCACTGCAATATTCACAGTATTCACATATAATATCTTCACCTAGTATTATAGGTCAATAAACATCTCCAATCTCCATCTCAACTGCTACTGGGATCAAGGAACCCATACATAATTGTCAATTGAAACACTGTTTTCTTAAATATTGGCTTCGGTCAACAGATAACAGGATAAGGTAGTCAGGCTCGCTGATTTCGTTGATGTCATCATATCCCAAATGTGTAAATTGATGTTCATAGTGTCAATCACTGGATTTTCTGGTCCAGACTTGATTATTTACAGAATGCCGTCAAATGGCAGGAGTAATGCTGAGTGTGGTTTTAAACATCAAACAAATGATTTGGGGTACGATTTTTTTCGAATTTGCATACACCCTGTACAGATATAGTATCGGTTTATGTAAAACCAGTACCTTGTTTGGCATGTCTACGGCAGACACTCAGAAAAATATGATGGTTCTAAAATCCCAGACAAGTATGTCTGAAGCCAGCAATAAGCCACAAAGTAAGTAGAAAATAATAATACAGCTCCAGATGGTGGTATCATTCATGCAGTATATCATATGTACATACCTTGGTCGTTCTGTGTCCCTTACTTTGTAGGTAAACTGGTACCCAGGCACTACATTCTGTGGGTCGTCTTCATCCGGACATAACATATTATACGGACAAGGTACCCTCCTAAGAAAATCTTGCTGTCCTTTGGGTTTACAGTCAACATCAAAAGCGATAGTGTCTATTTTGTTGAACATTCTTGGACAAGCAGCTTTCCGTGGTAACGTCCGATTTGTGTAAAATTCAATAAAATATTCACTATCAACTACTACAAGCATGAGATCCATGCTTAGACTTGAGTCTGTGGTGATGTTTCCAAAAATATAACCTTGTGTTCGGTCTAAGTCTGGAGATGTGGTTTTCTGAAAACCAAACTTTGCCAGAAACAGGAAAAATCCTTCCGAGTTCCATGTTCCTTTTAAGTGAAGACATGTTGTGTATGGTAATAAAATGCCGATAATAAAAACTAGCTTCACGTATGAAAGTTCCATTTCTGATATGAATCCCTATGTATCAGTTGTTTGTTCATATCTGATGCAGACGCATACTTCTACACATAGAATATATTTCACGCCGGGTTGTCACTGTCAGCTGCGTCCGCCATCTTTACAACCGATGTCATGTGACATCAACTTCCGGATGTATACACTTTTTCTCGCCACACTTGCTTTAAGTCTCTTGTTAATATAATATAGATTGCCTTTAAACGCAAAACACCTTTTCTCAAATTTCTGTTGTTTTTTCTGTGTACGAAAAGCGTGTTCAAGAATTAGAAATCCAAACAAGAAAGGTGTGACATGAGGAGTATATATTTTGAATGCAATTTTTGAAAGTGAGAAAGTAATGTAGATTTTAGCTCACTTTAAATTAGCATGTGTACTATATTCAGTCACAAAGAATGTTGTTTCGTGTGAGATAGACTGCTTCCCCGACCTCTAACAAGTTTCTAACTTATTTTATTCTAACCAAACCATATTACCGTATTCGCCGTAATATAAGATTAGGAGGATGAGAAAACGGGGAGCCGAAAATTGACGGAGAGGGTCACTTATTATAGCCATACATAACGAGTTAAATTGTCAGTGTTTGACAGGTGGTGAATCTTATTTCAAACGTCGGCGAAACTAAACCTTTAGAAAGTTCTTACTACTTGTATATGCAATTATGTGCCCCTTCTACGCGACTGTTTGCTGTAAAACAACATCACCAATTTTGTAATGTCCACGAGGAAATCTATGGATTGTCATGCAAATGTGATGTCTTTGTAGGGGGCGTTTATGAAGGGGACCGACACGTTAAACTACAGGTTGGCTGGGACGCTTTAACGGAGCAAAGCGCTTAATACAGCGATTCGGTAAACTTAAAAAATAATAAAATCAACCCCATTGCTTCTGCATGGTCAGAGATATGCTCACATGAAGCACGGGATTCCGTGACTCGGCGTGAGAAGTGTCACAGAGGGGTCAACAGGTGCATCATAGACCGAACAAAAACAGAGTAAATCTATTTGATAGTGTTGATTTGCAACAATTTGATTGTTAATCCGACCGAAAACTGTTCCAGCCTTTGTATTTCTTTATGCATGAGGATGTTTGCTGGGAAGAATGATTGCAAAGTGGTATTACAGGTAGCTTCACCCAGAACTATAATGTAACCAATTTCATTACTAAAAATATTACATTTGACCACAAAAAATCGTTTCCGATTGTTTCCGAGTGTTTCCGAGTGTTTATCAATTAGATAGCCAGTACTGTGGGTGTAGGAAACGATGTGTGTATCAGTATCTTTCAGAAAATAGTTTTGACTGGACCAAGTCCCGAGTAAAGGTATTCATAGTGCGCTCATTTTTAAGAACGTGGTCTACATACATTATCGTGATATATATGGGCCTGGTCGTTTAATGTAACGTTTACACAATATCAAAGTCTTTTTCATTTGACGAGAGGCCGGTCACGTGACCGCGCAACTAACGTTCATAAACCATATAAACGACACATCTTGACGTTCAAACGTTTTTCATGAGACTGTATTCTTGAAACGACGTAAACACTGGCGGACCATCTTCGTTAAACCCCTTGGAATTCCCTCACACGAATAGATAGGGCTGAGTTTTGTTTCTGACACTTAAATCTTGAAATCAGCAATTTTGCATTCATTTTAAAATGTCCGAGTGTTTGACCGCATGCCCATGGTCGAAGATCCTCGTTACGGGGCATCCCACCGTAACAAATGAAGAAATGTTCACCCAAACTATCGACTCAAACCGAGCCTATAGACCGATGACAGACATATTATCGCCACAAGTTCATTGACAACTTTGGAAATCTCCCCCGTCACGTTGACGGTGTCAGCAATTTTGACTTCTTCTAAATGTAATAATACGACCCTATGTCCCTGTGTATGACCTAGAGATAGATTTTAATAGACACGTCTCATCTAATGACGATATTATTTCAACGGGCAAAAGATGACCACCATAAATACTTTATCGTATCTCCATGTCAGAATGAGGAGATGTGATTGGTCCACGGGATCTTGATAAAATACCTTGTAACACGTCTTGGAGGGAATAAATTTCTCAGCGGGGAAATAAATCTCTTATACCCCGCCACGAGCAAAACAGGCTGCACGTGGATGTCTGACAGACAGAATCAATACCTTAAACCCCGCTTCAAAGCAAAAAGCCGCACGCTTTTTCCGAGTCAGTGGAAGTCACGTGGCATAGCCAGGCTGACCTAAGCTGTTTTCTATCAATTTTGAATTTGTTTGAATTCTGTTACAACGTCATATTTAAAATTAGTTGTAGCAGGATCACGAGGGGTACATGGGGATACAACTGAAAGTATATCATAACCAAAGTCTCAAATGTACTGTAACAGAATAATAGCTGTCCATTTTGCGTGTATGGCGACGTCATGATTTTTGTGACGTCAATAAGATGTGTAAAGGCTATGCATGTCCATCGCGTGCGAGAGGCGTAACCGACACACTGCTGGGAGAGTGCTGGGAAGTCGACATGACGGCTACCTCCGCCCAGATGATCCGATCACGTACACAGAAGTGTCGTTAAGCAACTCTCTCTCTCTCTCTCTCTCTCTCTCTCTCTCTCTCTCTCTCTCTCTCTCTCTCTGTGTATAACATGCCATGCTGATATTCATTATGCGTAGCTAAAATCGATAATATTAAATTGTACATAATACAGTTATATATATTCGGTGTTTTTTTCTCCTTGTATTAATTCGACGTGGATGCATCGACGCCCTTGGTTGTCTCAAGATACCGCCCTGGTCTGAGTTTCCACACCGGACACACTTGTTAATGCACCCTGTATTTAAATTCAGTAGACCTAATACATTATATGTGAACGTCTAGATATACATTATTTTTATAATTATGTTTTTTGTTCATAATTGTATTGCTGCGTGATGGAACGGATCTATACACTTTTCTACATTAATACAGGATTTATACTGCCTACACTCCTCGAGGCAACAGATGCTCATGAATATGTAACGGGGCCAACTTTGCTAGACAACTATACCAAACCGGACAAAGTACTTTCAAATGACATTAATTGTGTCTGCATACATTTCCATAGAATAACGGCTCAGGAATTGTTTTTAAATTTCGTATTTTACAGTTCAAATTTCCTGCCGATAACTCTAGCGAATGGAAAAAGACGGAATATTTCGTCAACATATGGCTTGGCAGTCACATGTCCATTCACAATAACGAAATCAGTTCGCCTATCATATGTGATACCATCACACAAGATGAGACTACCAACCCCCCAACCCCACCCCCCACCCCTGCCCCACCTTGCACTTTCCAATCTTTTGTGCGTATGGTCATCTGTTTGTGTCACACCCTTCACAGGACGTCTTGCTCTTAGGCGGGCTGCACAGAGTCGGTTTTTAAAGATATATGTTAAAAATGGCCTTCATATTTTTTGTACGGAATTTTCTATTGATGCCAGGGGCTGACTTGAATCTATTGCGCAGTGCAATCAATGTAATGAGACGATCTTTCTGATTGGCTAAACATTCGGGAAGCTTGGAATATTGCCAGCCACAATCATACCCACAGGTCGCTATTTTTTGCTCTCATTGAGATACTGTCTTGGGGGCATTTTTAAGCGTGTGCTTAGTTTCAATTGCATTAGTGATTGTGAAAACCACTATAGGCGCACACACTTTGGCTTCAGAGAAATTTCATTGTGATTAAATGTTACGTTCAGATGCAACGCCGCTGTATTGTAATTACGATAGCTATATTCAAACCATGAGTTCCCTTATTTTTTATCGACAGTATATGTTCCAGATGTCGGCACTGGTTTTTCTGTGCTGTACTCGGTGAATTATAATAGAAATATGGTGCATAGCTGACAGTATTATAAGCATTCAGCACGCTTTTCTATATCACTACACTGTAATGTATGTCACTATCATTAGAAGGGGGCACGGGTGGCCCAGTCGTCTAAGGCGCCGCGATTCGCTGTGCAGAGTTGCGTCCCTTGGACACGCCCAAAACCTATGATTGTGGGTTGGAATCCCGGTTCGCCCCGATTATGTTTAAAGGTTTGTCAGTACCATAACCGTGCACGTGGGTTTCACCGAAGTGGTAAACGTCGAAGACCTGCATCACTTCGGGCTTTCCTCCCACTTTAAGCTGACGCGCCGCGATATAACTGGAATACTGTTTAACGCGGCGTTAAACCCAACTCACTCACTATCATTAGCATCCGACAAACTTGTCTATATCACTATACAGTAATGTCACTATCATTAGCATCCAGCATGCTTGTCTATATCACTACCAGGTAATGTCACTATCATTAGCATTCAGCATGCTTGTCTATATCACTATCAGGTAATGTCAATGTCATAAACATCCAGCATGCTTGTCCCTATCGCTATACTGTAATGTCGCTATCATTAGCATCCAGCATGCTTGTCTCTATCACTATACTGTAATGTCACTATCATTAGCACCCAGCATGCTTGTCTATATCACTAGACTGTAATGTCGCTATCATTAGCATTCAGCGTGCTTGTCTATATTACTATACTGTAATGTCACTATCATAAGCATCCAGCATGCTTGTCTATATCACTATAAAGTAATGTCACTTTCATAAGCATCCAACATGCTTGTCTATATCACTATACAGTAATGTCACTATCATCAGCATCCAGCATGCTTGTCCCTATCACTTTACTGTAATGTCACTATCATTAGCATCCAGCATGCTTGTCTATATCACTATACTGTAATGTCACTATCATTAGCATCCAGCATGCTTGTCTATATCACTATACTGTAATGTCGCTATCATAAGCATCCAACATGCTTGTCCCTATTACTATACTGTAATGTCACTATCATTAGCATCCAGCATGCTTGTCTATATCACTATCAAGTAATGTCACTATCATTAGCATCCAGCATGCTTGTCTATATCACTATACTGTAATGTCACTATCATTAGCATCCAACATGCTTGTCCCTATCACTATACTGTAATGTCACTATCATTAGCATCCAGCATGCTTGTCCCTATTACTTTACTGTAATGTCACTATCATTAGAATAAAGCATGCTTGTCCCTATCACTATACTGTAATGTCACTATTATTAGCATCCAGTTATATCAACTGTTTCCACCTGCCTACACCCTGTCCTAGTTACACTAGTATCAGCTGTTTCCACCTCCCTACACCCTGTCCTAGTTGTATCAACTGTTTCCACCTGCCTACACCCTGTCCTAGTAGTATCAACTGTTTCCACCTGCCTACACCCTGTCCTAGTTACACTAGTATCAACTGTTTCCACCTCCCTACACCCTGTCTTGCTGTATCAACTGTTTCCACCTCCCTACACCCTGTCCTAGTTACACTAGTATCAACTGTTTCCACCTCCCTACACCCTGTCCTAGTTGTATCAACTGTTTCCACCTGCCTACACCCTGTCCTAGTTACACTAGTAGTATCAACTGCTTCCACCTGCCTACACCCTGTCCTAGTTTTATCAACTGTTTCCACCTGCCTACACCCTGTCCTAGTTACACTAGTAGTATCAACTGTTTCCACCTGCCTACACCCTGTCCTAGTTGTATCAACTGTTTCCACCTCACTACACCCTATCCTAGTTACACTAGTAGTATCAACTGTTTCCACCTCCCTACACCCTGTCTAGCTGTATCAACTGTTTCCACCTGCCTACACCCTGTCTTGCTGTATCAACTGTTTCCACCTCCCTACACCCTGTCCTAGTTGTATCAACTGTTTCCACCTCACTACACCCTGTCCTAGTTGTATCAACTGTTTCCACCTCCCTACACCCTGTCCTAGTTGTATCAACTGTTTCCACCTCCCTACACCCTGTCCTAGTTGTATCAACTGTTTCCACCTGCCTACACCCTGTCCTAGTTACACTAGTATCAACTGTTTCCACCTCCCTACACCCTGTCTTGCTGTATCAACTGTTTCCACCTCCCTACACCCTGTCCTAGTTACACTAGTATCAACTGTTTCCACCTCCCTACACCCTGTCCTAGTTGTATCAACTGTTTCCACCTGCCTACACCCTATCCTAGTTGTATCAACTGTTTCCACCTGCCTACACCCTGTCCTAGTTTTATCAACTGTTTCCACCTGCCTACACCCTGTCCTAGTTACACTAGTAGTATCAACTGTTTCCACCTGCCTACACCCTGTCCTAGTTGTATCAACTGTTTCCACCTCACTACACCCTATCCTAGTTACACTAGTAGTATCAACTGCTTCCACCTCCCTACACCCTGTCCTAGCTGTATCAACTGTTTCCACCTCCCTACACCCTGTCCTAGTTGTATCAACTGTTTCCACCTCCCTACACCCTGTCCTAGTTGTATCAACTGTTTCCACCTCACTACACCCTGTCCTAGTTGTATCAACTGTTTCCACCTCCCTACACCCTGTCCTAGTTGTATCAACTGTTTCCACCTCCCTACACCCTGTCCTAGTTGTATCAACTGTTTCCGCCTCCCTACACCCTGTCCTAGTTGTATCAACTGTTTCCACCTGCCTACACCCTGTCCTAGTTACACTAGTAGTATCAACTGTTTCCACCTCACTACACCCTGTCCTAGTTACACTAGTATCAACTGTTTCCACCTGCCTACACCCTGTCCTAGTTGTATCAACTGTTTCCACCTACCTACACCCTGTCCTAGTTGTATCAACTGTTTCCACCTCCCTACACCCTGTCCTAGCTGTATCAACTGTTTCCACCTCACTACACCCTGTCCTAGTTGAGTCAACTGTTTCCACCTCCCTACACCCTGTCCTAGTTACACTAGTATCAACTGTTTCCACCTCCCTACACCCTGTCCTAGTTACACTAGTATCAACTGTTTCCACCTGCCTACACCCTGTCCTAGTTGTATCAACTGTTTCCACCTGCCTACACCCTGTCTTGCTGTATCAACTGTTTCCACCTGCCTACACCCTGTCCTAGTTACACTAGTATCAACTGTTTCCACCTCCCTACACCCTGTCCTAGTTGTATCAACTGCTTCCATCTCACTACACCCTGTCCTAGTTGTATCAACTGCTTCCACCTCCCTACACCCTGTCCTAGTTGTATCAACTGTTTCCACCTCCCTACACCCTGTCCTAGTTGTATCAACTGCTTCCACCTCCCTACACCCTGTCCTAGTTGTATCAACTGTTTCCACCTCCCTACATCCTGCCCTAGTTGTATCAACTGTTTCCACCCTCCTACACCCTGTCCTAGTTGTATCAACTGTTTCCACCTCCCTACATCCTGCCCTAGTTGTATCAACTGTTTCCATCTCCCTACACCCTGTCCTAGTTGTATCAACTAGCTAAGTCTTTGTTTCGTGGGATGTTGTAGCTTTCCCCACTGTTCTATATGCTGTTACAACAAATGTCATTACTTATTTCTGTACTTTTACTTTTTATATCCAAAAGGCTACAACCGCCCTTGGTGTTTCTGGCCATTACACATCTCAGGTGTCTTCAGTGCGCCTCAATCAGTAATCGTCAACTTATCTCAGAGTTACAATAAAGTATCCGCACAACTGTACCCGCCTGAGCTATGAATGAACAAAGAATAAATGAATAAAGCTGTGCATAAAGATTAAAATTATTCGCAAGACTATGACAAGAGGGATTATTTCAACTTTCCCTTTCTGTCGAGCAATGTTCCAGCAGCCTCAGCCTTTTTGTGTCAATTGAGGTACAGTCGAGCTCTTTCTACGAACATTTCAACATACCACACTTGTTCTAGAGTTGTTTGGCCTGAATTACAGAGTTCAAGGCCTTTGTAGAGTTTGCTGATGCTATTCCCAATGTGGACTTGTGCCATATGCTCACGTGTTTGTTCAGATGAACATTTGTGCCTTAGCATGTGTTTGCTCATAAGCTCACCTTTACGCGAATATTTGATTCCACAGTATTTGATAGTGATTCCGAAACACACGCTTTTTATTTTGTCGGAATCACGCAATGGACTCTACTTTTAGCAGAGATTTCTTATAATTATGAAAATGTTTTTTGTTGGGAGAGGTGGACACCAAAGGCTTGAGCCGTTTGAATATTGCACAGGCAATAGAGGAAAGTTGACTACTTTTGAGAACCTTTATGCATGGAGCTACACATTAAACAGACGAGGCGGTGTCACTGGTCTCTTTCATTTCTAGTTCAGCTGGGTGAATCAGTGGAAGGGAATTGGCTTATTTGATCTTTATTGAATCTTTTGAAGCATTTGTTTATGAATCACCATATATTAGTTATGATAACAGATGTTCGCAAAAACGAGGGCGTATGCTGAACTGCACTCCCGGTGGCACCCGTCACAAACACATGCAAAGACAAGTCAATTGTTCACTGACATATAAACATACAGTTACATTTATCCATATGTTCCTATACAAAATGCACGTTTCTGCCCATACAGTTTTTAATATATGTGTACACACTTTATTATCACGCCCTTCAATACGTCTACACTTCGTCACAAGTTATATGCGGAGGTGAGGAATACCCTTCCCCTCCCCTGATTCATGTTGCGGTATGGGATACCTTGGTCTCAGCTTTCTATTGGCAGTCACAAGTGTTGGAATCATATGTGATTCACTCACTGGTATCAATGCCCGGAAAGGGTCTGTTTATGACACCAGTAAATGCTGCTATAGTATTGAGAGGTTGATACACATACTAACTGTCAATCTGTTTAAGCAGTCTACCGACATATATTGGTCGCGTAGTGTTAACTACACATATGGAGAGTCATAATAGTTAGTGTGGCCACATAGTTAAGGTTGATAACCATATGAAATGCACTACTATGATTATCCGTAACATATATTAAATCAGCTATCATTGTAATATTTCATATATAACTTAAGTATAGTTTTGTCACAATTATGTATGTGTGTTAGACTCATTGTCTGTGTAAAAATGTAGTACAGTCGTGCCCCGCTTATACGGACTTCAGATATCCGGAAACCTCGGTTCCCGGACGATTTTCATTCAAAACGAAATAATTACTATATAAATTTACCCGTATATCCGGAAATTCAGTTTCCGGAACCGGACGGTCATTTTCATAAACAAAACACTGAAATGCACTGAAAATTGTCTCACTTATCCGGACAGTACACTTCCGCTGGTGGTAATATCTTTGATTCGTGAGAAGTCAATTAACCAGTGACACCGAGTTACGTTTGAGACGAGCTTGTTTATTGTACATGTAATCCCCTTCAATAAATATGGCGTCTGTGGAGGTCAGAGGTCAAAGTTGAACTTCATTACGTATTACGAGAACATTACGAGGCATTGTTTTATATCTAGGGATTAAGATTACCTTGTGTATTTGTGTATTGTAGATAACTACATAACTCACATCAGAACGCACAATTGTTAACCATACAGTTTAAATGGATAGAGAATTGTTACATAAATATGTATATTCCTGTCTGAGCCTATACTATAATCGGATATCTAGTCTCTCCTGGCGGGAAAGTTAAAGAAAAATTACAAGCACTTAAGCATTCAATTTAATTCCCGAAGACAGTTTGATCGAAAGTAATTATAAGAAACGAGTATTTACAACGCATTTCATTTCTATTGTCCAAGGAATGGGGTTACAGGTTAATGACGCTCTCGAAAGTCGTATATGTGACTTTAGGGAGAGACATATATCTAATCTATCTGTATTTTGTAAGGGAAACACAAATGTGTACATGTATAACTTTTGTTGGTATAATGTACATCCATGCAACTTAATGAACATAATTGTGATCCCGAAATCGGGCGAGCACATATTCGGCTTCAATTCCAAATCTAATGACCGAAAAAAATAATTCTTTGGACGTTGCAAACAATACAAACAGTGGCTGATAAAACTGACAATTATTTGTCAATATATGACCTGCTTTTGTTCTCAGTTTTAAGATTCAGTGGGAAGGGGGGAGGGTGTGTGCGTGTGTGTGTGTGTGTGTGTGTGTGTGAACAAAAGGAAAATATGAAAAGTGACTGTCTGTATTCTGTGAATCATTTACTACACTACAAGCAAATATACAAGCTAAACGAGAAAAAAATATCTGTGTACTTTGTAACGTATTTATCTACTACAAGGTGTTTAAAAAATCTAATCATAAAAGGCAAAATAGCGATGAGAATTACAAGAATGGATCACTAAATATCAGCAAAAACCGTTTTATTGAACGGCATTATGGGAAATATCGCTGTCTCGCTCTGTCGCTTTCTCGCTCAAACCCTTTTCTCTAATGACTAAACATAGTCATATGAAAGAATCGGGTGTTCTTTAACTACTTTTGAATAGTATGTACTGTTAACCTTGACATTAACGTTAGAGTTAATTATAAATGCAAAAACATGAGAGCAGACTTCATTTATTAAACTTTGCATTAATGTGTGAGAAATGACTGTGGATAAGACGGCCTCACTGTACACTTTGAATAGCGGAAATCCCAACTTGAATATAAAACCAATCAACTATCTATTTCCACATTACGGTTACTGAGAACAATATGTCACCTAAAAACTAGAAATTACATAATGGACATCCGACAGTATTACCAGTGCTTGGGCGAGGACTTCCACTTTGATGACATCTACTCCGCAAACAGAATAAACATTGATATAAGTGTTGTTTTAGGAAAACACTATTGTTTTTTAGGAAGTACGTACTACTCAGCGCTAATAAGCGGTGTTATTTGCTATTTGTTTTGATAACTTGGCCTGGGGGCGGGGGATCCAATAGCTAAATAGGGCCATAAATCAATCAAATTCTTTTTTTACGCAGAAATACGTGGATTGTTATAAAAGCACCTATGTCTGTACTGTTAAATTATGTTTAAGTAGATAGTGAGAAATTTTCAACATTCCGTCCATATGTATAATTTGAAATGTGACTGGAAAAATCTCAGCTCTCTGTTATGATTAAAACCCACATCAGCCTCCGCCCACTTAGGTCAGGTTTAACAATTCATTAATGTTGTTTTACGTATATACTTTTTATCGTAAAGAAACACATAACACATGCGACCCATATAGTGGCCAAGAGGAAACATTGCTACACCGCGAGAAAGCGAGAAAGCGATAGAGCGAGAAAGCGATGTCCCCTCTCGGTCACCATAGAAATGTTGCTAAAAGCGGCGTAAACCCATTCTCACTCACTCACTCACTCACTCACTCACTCACTCACTCACTTCACCATGTGCATTTTCGAGACTTATAACAACATTAAACGAATATATAAGGCTACACTCAGTGCACTGTGTCAAAATGTTTCAGATGTTATCGGGACATGTTTATTCTAATATTTGATTTTCTAAGGAGATTAAATAAGTATGGTAAACAATTCATCTTGGACCACAGACTTGCTCGTATGTAATTTGCCCTTGAAGTTAAAAAATCACCCTTTTTAATCATATTAGTCATACCTATCTGTTTGATCATATGAAAGATCCACATCTTGCAAGACAGAAGCTAGCCTAGTTGTCCGCCATTTAAACATGTCTAATAATTTTCATTTACACGTAACTTTGATCAGGGTTACAACATTCAAGGCCTTTATAAATCTGTCATAAGGTTTTATGGTAGAACAGTAAAAAGGGCATTTGTAAATTTGACGCATCAGTGGCCACACTTGTGTCCGTTGCAATTCCCCTAATGACTTGTACCATAGGTTCACGTGTTTGTTCAGGTGAACAACTGACTTGTCTTTGCATGTGTTTGTGACCGATGCCACCGGTGGGACAGGATACACTCCCCTTTACACGAACACCTGGTGTCATCACTATTTGATAGTGTTTTATAAACACCTGGTGTCATCACTGTTTGATAGTGTTTTATAAACACCTGGTGTCATCACTGTTTGATAGTGTTTTATAAACACACACTGATATATGCTAGTCGGAACCGTCCAGTGGATTCAGCGTTTAGCATTTCTTATGATTATGGAAATGATTTTGTCGTTGTTATTTTAAAAATTTTCATTTGAGTATGTCACGAGGTCCTCCCTCCTCCTCCTCTTTTGGATGGATATGGCAATCCTATTTAATGACAGGAACTGTCTGTACTTTGTGTTATATGCCCCTGCAGTATGCAGTATGTAAGGGTGCATTATTACCCACTCCTGTCACTGATTGCATAGTTATGTATTTGTTTACATATCCCCCCCCACAATGCATCACTGATACGTTCAACTTTCATTCGGCGACAGCGCCACTTAATATCGGAAATGACCGGAGATTTACGACCAGGCACGGACCTGATTACCGGACAAAATATGACATCACCGGAACAGTAGAGTGACAGGTTATAGAGTTGAATATCGTGTTTCTGGGCGGATTCTCGAGTCATTCAGCACGTTCATTGCCACCAAGGTGAAGGTCAAGTGTATATACTACAGGAAAAACGTTCATGACACCGCTACAAACATTCGATGGATTTTGATTGGCTGACTGAACAATGGCTATTTATCTCTTGTGTTACCAATTTCTGATTTTACAATGTTCTCTGATTTACGACCGTTTGAGTAGGCGTGAAGCCAAAGTATAAATGCCGTGATCTTGGCAAGAGGGTCACAGTGTTCTACCCAGCAGTGTTACAGAGATCTGTACAAGCTGCCAAAATGAAGTCGCTGATATTTCTCGGCGTTTTGGTCATTGGAATTGGTAAGTTGTTTATGACATTGCGAAACGTCGTTAGTACGCAACCCTATAACCGGGAACGCTAGCTTTCTGAGCGCTTGTAGCCTTGCTCCAAGTCGATACATGTATGTACAGTAATTCTATCCTTATAACATAGGGTAAGTAAAATAGACTGCAAGTCTAGACAATTAAGGACGTTAGGGACATTACAGGGGATTACAGGGACATCTTGTTTTTATTATTTATGTAATATAGCAATTATGATTTGAAATAATAATTATTGCCTCGGAGACCTTGGGCTCTTGCTGCCGGAACACTTGCATGTATGCAAAGTAACGTTACTTGCATCCAAGATTCGTTAATCCAGTCGGTTTTAGTGGGAACGGAGTTATTTCATACATTTTGATTGATATCTTTTGTATACAAAAAAACAACAAAAAACAACCTTTTTTTATTTGATAACTGAGATTGTTAGTGGCTGTTGCGTACAATTATTGTCCCCCAGAGGGGGTATGGATGCTCCCTATTTCTGCCACGTTCTAAATCGTAGAAAATGTGTTGTTTTGAATGTTTCGCTAAATTTGTCAGTCATTGCCAATACATGATGAGATTATGTAAATCCTGCTTGGGTCCATGCAGGTATCAAAAGTCCCTAGTATGGTGATCTTCCTTCAGTTGCTGGCGATCTATAGCCAGTGTTATGTTGTATTTTTGAATTATAGTTTATTTTTACATGCTCTCAAACTAGTTTTAAATAAATCTGTGATCTAGTTATTGCTCTGTTCTTCGACGATAGGACGTTACACAGTCAAGAGATATTTGTTCTTGTCTTTCGTCACGAAATGACTGTTTTGCCGATGTGACGTTAAATTGTAACTCACTCACTCACTTTAGTGGGAACGCTACTGTCCGGATTAACGGGGTTTCGCTGTTAGTATTCTCCAATGTTAAAACCATCATAATGTTGTAATTATATTTAGAATTTGACGCATTTTGTGTTTTATGTCACTGATATTTCGCTTTGATTCTAATACGGTTACCCCCCGTTGGGATTCAGGGGTAGAGGACGTTCCAAGCACAAGTTTATCGTCAAGCCTACTATTGAGGATCGATGATGATCGCTGATTCTGCATAATCGTGTCGACGGACTAAATCGCTGGTCATACTTTCAACCAGTGCGGTCGGGTAGCCTAGTGGTTAATGCGTTCGTTCGTCACGCCGAAGACCCGGGTTCAATTCTCAACATGCATCTGTTTCTTGTCAGTGTCGTTTCTGTGAAAATTTCTACACTCTTACCAAGCCGATCGGTTTAAATATCAACTCCATTTTGCAATATTTATTTACTTTCTTGTTTACTTTCAGCCTTAGTGAGTGGACGCTGTGCACCTAGGCCTCATTGTAGGATGGCGTGTCCCTTCGGGTTCGAAAAAGACGGCAAGGGATGTAAACTTTGTAAATGTGTGCAGCCCATTCAGCCAAAGAGACGTCCTCGCGGTTAGTATATACGGAACCCACTCTGTTCAGATAGCATACGCAAGGTTTGAAAGGTTATACAGGACGAAGTGATAGGTTCGATATCAGCCTCATATAGATGATTTAATGATGTATTGTTAGGACTTGAAACATCAGTGATCTATACATAGGCTTGGGTCTATTGGCCATCCTATCAAGTCTTCGACGTTTTGTTAAGCGGCCCGCTCATATTGTATGACATCGGCGGATACAGGAGAGGATTTGGGTTAAGACTCCACCCTTTTAAACATTATGATAACAAATACCTCCGTTTTGTCGAGGACAGACTAGAAATGAACGTCATCGCAAATCACGATCTCCAAAGAACATGTTTCTTACATAACCACGTTAATAACCTCCCGCTGTCGACTCTTGTATAGGTTCGGTTGATCCGAACTTCCAGATAACTCGAAAGTGGTACTGGTGGCTCAGTAGTGTGAGGCAGTTCGCTATGCTGCATTTAGCCTGTCCACGATCCAGTGGTTGGAGTTCGAATCCCATATTCACCTCAATTATGATCCTTGGTTTGTCAACACCAATGTGCTCAACGTCAATGGCCGGCGTCACATAAAACGTATATAATGTCATGTATCTAAGGTACCCTTCAAGTGACGTTAAATTGTAACTCACTCACTCACTCACTCACTTTAGTGTGAACGCTACTGTCCGGATTAACGGGGTTTCGCTGTTAGTATTCTCCAATGTTAAAACCATCATAATGTTGTAATTATATTTAGAATTTGACGCATTTTGTGTTTTATGTCACTGATATTTCGCTTTGATTCTAATACGGTTACCCCCCGTTGGGATTCAGGGGTAGAGGACGTTCCAAGCACAAGTTTATCGTCAAGCCTACTATTGAGGATCGATGATGATCGCTGATTCTGCATAATCGTGTCGACAAACTAAATCACTGGTCATACTATCAAGCAGTGCGGTCGGGTAGCCTAGTGGTTAAAGCGTTCGCTCGTCACGCCGAAGACCCGGGTTCAATTCCCGACATGGGTACAATGTGTGAAGCCCATTTTCTAGTGTCCCCCGCTGGAATATTGCTAAAAGCGGCGTAAAACCAAACTCATTCACTCACGCATGCAGTCAACCACTGGTTTGCCTGACCCGATAATAGCAGGCTGTCGTGATTTAGCTGAAACATTTTATTTGCTGACTACGGCGCACAACACTCGTAAAGTAATAAATGTTTATTTAGGTGATCTAACATCCTTACTTTCATCACCTTGTCATAGAACTTAATAGTGGGTAGAGATCAGTTCAAAACTTCGCCTGTTTTGTTACATATTACAGTTCGGATAGATAAACTGCATCTGTTTCTTGTCAGTGTCGTTTCTGTGAAAATCTCTACACTCTTACCAAGCCGATCGGTTTAAATATCAACTCCATTTCGCAATATTTATTTACTTTCTTGTTTACTTTCAGCCTTAGTGAGTGGACGCTGTGCAACTAGGCCTCATTGTAGGATGGCGTGCCCCTTCGGGTTCGAAAAAGACGGCAAGGGATGTAAACTTTGTAAATGTGTGCAGCCCATTCAGCCAAAAAGACGTCCTCGCGGTTAGTATATACGGAACCCACTCTGTTCAGATAGCATACGCAAGGTTTGAAAGGTTATACAGGACGAAGTGATAGGTTCGATATCAGCCTCATATAGATGATTTAATGATGTATTGTTAGGACTTGAAACATCAGTGATCTATACATAGGCTTGGGACTATTGGCCATCCTATCAAGTCTTCGACGTTTTGTTTAGCGGCCCGCTCATATTGTATGACATCGGCGGATACAGGAGAGGATTTGGGTTAAGACTTCACCCTTTTAAACATTATGATAACAAATACCTCCGTTTTGTCGAGGACAGACTAGAAATGAACGTCATCGCAAATCACGATCTCCAAAGAACATGTTTCTTACATAACCACGTTAATAACTTCCCGCTGTCGACTCTTGTATAGGTTCGGTTGATCCGAACTTCCAGATAACTCGAAAGTGGTACTGGTGGCTCAGTAGTGTGAGGCAGTTCGCTATGCTGCATTTAGCCTGTCCACGATCCAGTGGTTGGAGTTCGAATCCCATATTCACCTCGATTATGATCCTTGGTTTGTCAACACCAATGTGCTCAACGTCAATGGCCGGCGTCACATAAAACGTATATTATGTCATGTATCTAAGGTACCCTTCAAATGACGTTAAATTGTAACTCACTCACTCACTCACTCACTCACTTTAGTGTGAACGCTACTGTCCGGATTAACGGGGTTTCGCTGTTAGTATTCTCCAATGTTAAAACCATCATAATGTTGTAATTATATTTAGAATTTGACGCATTTTGTGTTTTATGTCACTGATATTTCGCTTTTATTCTAATACGGTTACCCCCCGTTGGGATTCAGGGGTACAGGACGTTCAAAGGACAAGTTTATCTTCAAGCCTACTATTGAGGATCGATGATGATCGCTGATTCTGCATAATCGTGTCGACAAACTAAATCACTGGTCATACTATCAAGCAGTGCGGTCGGGTAGCCTAGTGGTTAAAGCGTTCGCTCGTCACGCCGAAGACCGGGGTTCAATTCCCGACATGGGTACAATGTGTGAAGCCCATTTTCTAGTGTCCCCCGCTGGAATATTGCTAAAAGCAGCGTAAAACCAAACTCATTCACTCACGCATACAGTCAACCACTGGTTTGCCTGACCCGATAATAGCAGGCTGTCGTGATTTAGCTGAAACATTTTATTTGCTGACTACGGCGCACAACACTCGTAAAGTAATAAATGTTTATTTAGGTGATCTAACATCCTTACTTTCATCACCTTGTCATAGAACTTAATAGTGGGTAGAGATCAGTTCAAAACTTCGCCTGTTTTGTTACATATTAGAGTTCGGATAGATAAACTGCATCTGTTTCTTGTCAGTGTCGTTTCTGTGAAAATCTCTACACTCTTACCAAGCCGATCGGTTTAAATATCAACTCCATTTCGCAATATTTATTTACTTTCTTGTTTACTTTCAGCCTTAGTGAGTGGACGCTGTGCACCTAGGCCTCATTGTAGGATGGCGTGCCCCTTCGGGTTCGAAAAAGACGGCAAGGGATGTAAACTTTGTAAATGTGTGCAGCCCATTCAGCCAAAAAGACGTCCTCGCGGTTAGTATATACGGAACCCACTCTGTTCAGATAGCATACGCAAGGTTTGAAAGGTTATACAGGGCGTAGTGATAGGTTCGATATCAGCCTCATATAGATGATTTAATGATGTATTGTTAGGACTTGAAACATCAGTGATCTATATATAGGCTTGGGTCTATTGGCCATCCTATCAAGTCTTCGACGTTTTGTTTAGCGGCCCGCTCATATTGTATGACATCGGCGGATACAGGAGAGGATTTGGGTTAAGACTCCACCCTTTTAAACATTATGATAACAAATACCTCCGTTTTGTCGAGGACAGACTAGAAATGAACGTCATCGCAAATCACGATCTCCAAAGAACATGTTTCTTACATAACCACGTTAATAACCTCCCGCTGTCGACTCTTGTATAGGTTCGGTTGATCCGAACTTCCAGATAACTCGAAAGTGGTACTGGTGGCTCAGTAGTGTGAGGCAGTTCGCTATGCTGCATTTAGCCTGTCCACGATCCAGTGGTTGGAGTTCGAATCCCATATTCACCTCGATTATGATCCTTGGTTTGTCAACACCAATGTGCTCAACGTCAATGGCCGGCGTCACATAAAACGTATATAATGTCATGTATCTAAGGTACCCTTCAAATGACGTTAAATTGTAACTCACTCACTCACTCACTCACTCATTTTAGTGTGAACGCTACTGTCCGGATTAACGGGGTTTCGCTGTTAGTATTCTCCAATGTTAAAACCATCATAATGTTGTAATTATATTTAGAATTTGACGCATTTTGTGTTTTATGTCACTGATATTTCGCTTTGATTCTAATACGGTTACCCCCCGTTGGGATTCAGGGGTAGAGGACGTTCCAAGGACAAGTTTATCGTCAAGCCTACTATTGAGGATCGATGATGATCGCTGATTCTGCATAATCGTGTCGACAGACTAAATCACTGGTCATACTATCAAGCAGTGCGGTCGGGTAGCCTAGTGGTTAAAGCGTTCGTTCGTCACGCCGAAGACCCGGGTTCAATTCCCGACATGGGTACAATGTGTGAAGCCCATTTTCTAGTGTCCCCCGCTGGAATATTGCTAAAAGCGGCGTAAAACCAAACTCATTCACTCACGCATACAGTCAACCACTGGTTTGCCTGACCCGATAATAGCAGGCTGTCGTGATTTAGCTGAAACATTTTATTTGCTGACTACGGCGCACAACACTCGTAAAGTAATAAATGTTTATTTAGGTGATCTAACATCCTTACTTTCATCACCTTGTCATAGAACTTAATAGTGGGTAGAGATCAGTTCAAAACTTCGCCTGTTTTGTTACATGTTAGAGTTCGGATAGATAAACTGCATCTGTTTCTTGTCAGTGTTGTTTCTGTGAAAATCTCTACACTCTTACCAAGCCGATCGGTTTAAATATCAACTCCATTTCGCAATATTTATTTACTTTCTTGTTTACTTTCAGCCTTAGTGAGTGGACGCTGTGCACCTAGGCCTCATTGTAGGATGGCGTGTCCCTTCGGGTTCGAAAAAGACGGCAAGGGATGTAAACTTTGTAAATGTGTGCAGCCCATTCAGCCAAAGAGACGTCCTCGCGGTTAGTATATACGGAACCCACTCTGTTCAGATAGCATACGCAAGGTTTGAAAGGTTATACAGGACGAAGTGATAGGTTCGATATCAGCTTCATATAGATGATTTAATGATGTATTGTTAGGACTTGAAACATCAGTGATCTATACATAGGCTTGGGACTATTGGCCATCCTATCAAGTCTTCGACGTTTTGTTTAGCGGCCCGCTCATATTGTATGACATCGGCGGATACAGGAGAGGATTTGGGTTAAGACTCCACCCTTTTAAACATTATGATAACAAATACCTCCGTTTTGTCGAGGACAGACTAGAAATGAACGTCATCGCAAATCACGATCTCCAAAGAACATGTTTCTTACATAACCACATTAATAACCTCCCGCTGTCGACTCTTGTATAGGTTCGGTTGATCCGAACTTCCAGATAACTCGAAAGTGGTACTGGTGGCTCAGTAGTGTGAGGCAGTTCGCTATGCTGCATTTAGCCTGTCCACGATCCAGTGGTTGGAGTTCGAATCCCATATTCACCTCGATTATGATCCTTGGTTTGTCAACACCAATGTGCTCAACGTCAATGGCCGGCGTCACATAAAACGTATATAATGTCATGTATCTAAGGTACCCTTCAAATGACGTTAAATTGTAACTCACTCACTCACTCACTCACTCACTCACTCATTTTAGTGTGAACGCTACTGTCCGGATTAACGGGGTTTCGCTGTTAGTATTCTCCAATGTTAAAACCATCATAATGTTGTAATTATATTTAGAATTTGACGCATTTTGTGTTTTATGTCACTGATATTTCGCTTTGATTCTAATACGGTTATCCCCCGTTGGGATTCAGGGGTAGAGGACGTTCCAAGTACAAGTTTATCGTCAAGCCTACTATTGAGGATCGATGATGATCGCTGATTCTGCATAATCGTGTCGACAGACTAAATCACTGGTCATACTATCAAGCAGTGCGGTCGGGTAGCCTAGTGGTTAAAGCGTTCGTTCGTCACGCCGAAGACCCGGGTTCAATTCCCGACATGGGTACAATGTGTGAAGCCCATTTTCTAGTGTCCCCCGCTGGAATATTGCTAAAAGCGGCGTAAAACCAAACTCATTCACTCACGCATACAGTCAACCACTGGTTTGCCTGACCCGATAATAGCAGGCTGTCGTGATTTAGCTGAAACATTTTATTTGCTGACTACGGCGCACAACACTCGTAAAGTAATAAATGTTTATTTAGGTGATCTAACATCCTTACTTTCATCACCTTGTCATAGAACTTAATAGTGGGTAGAGATCAGTTCAAAACTTCGCCAGTTTTGTTACATATTAGAGTTCGGATATATAAACTGCATCTGTTTCTTGTCAGTGTCGTTTCTGTGAAAATCTCTACACTCTTACCAAGCCGATCGGTTTAAATATCAACTCCATTTTGCAATATTTATTTACTTTCTTGTTTTACCTTCAGCCTTAGTGAGTGGACGCTGTGCAACTAGGCCTCATTGTAGGATGGCGTGCCCCTTCGGGTTCGAAAAAGACGGCAAGGGATGTAAACTTTGTAAATGTGTGCAGCCCATTCAGCCAAAAAGACGTCCTCGCAGTAAGTATATACGGAACCAACTCTGTTCAGATAGCATACGCAAGGTTTGAAAGGTTATACAGGACGTTGTGATAGGTTCGATATCAGCCTCATATAGATGATTTAATGATGTATTGTTAGGACTTGAAACATCAGTGATCTATATATAGGCTTGGGTCTATTGGCCATCCTATCAAGTCTTCGACGTTTTGTTAAGCGGCCCGCTCATATTGTATGACATCGGCGGATACAGGAGAGGATTTGGGTTAAGACTCCACCCTTTTAAACATTATGATAACAAATACCTCCGTTTTGTCGAGGACAGACTAGAAATGAACGTCATCGCAAATCACGATCTCCAAAGAACATGTTTCTTACATAACCACGTTAATAACCTCCCGCTGTCGACTCTTGTATAGGTTCGGTTGATCCGAACTTCCAGATAACTCGAAAGTGGTACTGGTGGCTCAGTAGTGTGAGGCAGTTCGCTATGCTGCATTTAGCCTGTCCACGATCCAGTGGTTGGAGTTCGAATCCCATATTCACCTCGATTATGATCCTTGGTTTGTCAACACCAATTTGCTCAACGTCAATGGCCGGCGTCACATAAAACGTATATAATGTCATGTATCTAAGGTACCCTTCAAGCGACGTTAAAATCCAAGCAATATCACCCCAGCATAGACAGTAGAGTAGTCGTGTTGGTAGTCAAACAAGTCAGCGACCACCTGATCCCGTTAGTCGTCTTTTACGACACGCATAGTCACTTTTTACGGCAAGTATGGGTTGCTGAAGACCTATCCTAACCCGGATCTTCACGGGTACAAACATATCTTCCAAAGTTTCAGTCAACTACCATTTGTTTATTCCCAGCAACATTCCTGGTGTCCCCGCCGTGATATTGCTGCAGCATTGCTAAAAGCGGCGTAAAATCATACTCACTCATTCCCAGAGACGTTTTTAGGTCAAGAGTGTCTCTCAGGGCCCCATAAAACTGTTATGAAACAAAAATGCCTAACGCTATCATGCTGTAGTCCTTACTTGTTTGAAACCTTCATTTGCATTTAACTCCAACCAAGCATTGAACCTCTTGAGGTCCTGCCACATCCTTCCACGTTGAAACTCTTGTATCTACACAACTGACGGGTGTACTTTCAGGACAAGACGTATGCCCACCCAAGGCCATGTGTATGATGAATTGCGCCAATGGATTCGCCACAGATGACAACGGTTGTGACGTGTGCAAGTGTAAAGGTAACATTCTCTCACCCAGCCATGGTTGGTTTGGGTGGGTTGGTTGTTTCACGCCGCACTCAGCAATATTCCAGCTATTTGACGGCGGTAGTAAATAATCGAGTCTGGACCAGACAGTCCAGTGATTAATATCGTGAGCATCGATCCACACAATTGGAATCGATGGCATACATCAACCAAGTCAGCGAGCCTGACCATCCGATCCCGCTAGTCGCCTCATACGACAAGCATAGTCGCCTTTTACGGCAAGCATGGGTTGCTGAAGACCTATTCTACCCTTGATCTTCACGGGTTCCATCCCAAGTTTTCATTCAACAGTTTAATACACTTGGCTGACTGTAGCCTGGGATTGTGCCGGGCCTTGGAGTTTTCGTTAGAGAAAATATTCACTTCATTTCGTAAAGACATATAACTTTTTTTCTCTGGAACGAGAAGTAGAACAATTTTAGATTACTTTAACAACAACCTTATTACAAGGCATCCGTTATGTCATTTTTTAAATGTAACTCAAAATTAAAAAAATTATTATTTTTTTAAATAATCCGAGATTAATAGAAAATGGGTGGGGTGTTCGCAATGGTTTTGTTTCGAATTTTATTAACGCCATCCCTCCGCTCGTGGGTTCACCAAACGACGTAAAATTAAACTCACTCGCTCTAGAATATCCCCTCAAGCTAAGCGGCGTCAAAATGTTAACCCCAACTCACTGGTTACAAACAAAGTATAAATGTTAAAAACGTACGTGTAGATCTTAAAACTTGAAAAAAAAACATTCTTCATATTCATCATAAATCTGGAGGATCTTTCGCGGGGTTGCAGTAAAACATACTCATTATAACTGAGTACAAGACTCCCACAAGTCTCGCTACTGTGAACTCTCTCTCACACACTCACAATATGGGTGCGAGGCGAGCCGAATGACACCACTGGTCGCTGAAACCAGTGATCAACCAGATTGTGAGTGAGTGAGTGAATAGTCTTTACGACGCTTCAAGCAATATTGCAACAATGTCACTGCGTACAGTTCAACATGCAACACATTTTCTCCAGTGATGAATCAAACCCGTGTCTGCAGCATCATGTGGTCGCTTTCGACAGAAAGCAACCAATCTATCTCATTAACATTCTGATATGGCCGTTACACGACAATGTCGCTGTTTGTGTCAGGATTACTATAATCTATCATGTATCACAATGGTACGAAATGCTACTATTTATTGCAGGTGCTAAGTGCCCGGATGTAAAGTGTATGATGAATTGCCCACATGGCTTCCAACGTGATGAGAATGGCTGTGAAAAGTGCAAGTGCGCCGGTAGGTTGTTGTGTCGACTGATAAAATGTGTTTTGTTTTCAAGGGGGATTTTATTTAATAATTTCTGAAAATGACGGCCAGTGTTTTGTTGTTTCTACTTCTTTACAACGGCCTGCTACATGGCGTCACTTGGTTGATCAGAACAGGTATGGGTACCATTGGAAGATAATCCAGTATGTTTTTTCTACATTGTTTACTTATCGTTCTTAACTTCTACAGATTCAGTAAATGCGCTATCGTGTCACTGGATTTTCTGGTCCGTCGTTCTCATGATTGTCTAGTTTGTTCACAGGCCGTCGCGGCATGGCAATAGTACTACTGTGGGGCGTCAGGCAAGAATGCGAATTTATCCTTATCGCGAACACCTGGTGTCGTGACTGATTTTCAGTGATCCATTCCTATCATTTTCACAGCTATTTTGCCGCTGACGCAAAAATTTAATCTGTGTCGGCGGATAATGTGGTGGTTGAACTCTCTGGTCGCCATTTTGCTCAAAGGAATCTGCTTCCGCGGGTGAACGTGCCTGGCTGTTCTCTGTCCATGACGTTTCATACTTCATTATAGTTGAAATGGTTGAAATGATTGACATCAACTCGTCTCCTTTCTTTGCTTTTATAAGTCTTCGGTGTTTTATTCTAATAGTTTCATTGTGTTATGGGTGGGATAATGTTGTTTAACGCCGAAGCCAGCAATATTCCAGCTATGTGAGGGCAGCCTGTCAATATTCGGTCAGACATACCAGTGGTTGATATAATAAGCAGCTTCCCACGCCAGGGTAAGCTGATATGCATTGAACTAGGAGTGCCTGATCAACTATCCAATTCAGTCGGGGATGGTGGGGTAGCCTAGTGGTTAAGGCGTTAGCTCGTCACGTCGCGGACCGGGTTCGATTTCCCACCTGGGTACAATGTGTCAAAACCAACTTCTGGTGTGTCCCGCCGAGATAGGGCTGAAACATTTCTAAAAGCGACGTAAAACTCACTCACTCACTCACTCAAAGCATAATACAAATACCCATCGTGGTGATCCTGATTGTTTGTGAGTGAGTGAGTGGTTTTACGCCACTTTTGCAATATTGCAGCAATATCACGGCGGGGGGCACCTGAAATGGGCTTCACTCATTGTATTCATGTCGGAATTCGAACCCGGGTCTTCGGCTTGACGAGCGAACGCTTTAACCACTAGGCTACCGGTCCGCCTCCTTATTATGCTATGAATTGCAATCCTTCACAGATTAACGACCGCAGGTGTTGGTGAATCAGAACAGTATGTCAATTTTGTCACGGCGTGTAAACGTTAGGGAGAAAGCACAAAGCGACGCAAGTTGCAACCTCAGATCTAAGGGTAGAACTTAGATCCGATATTGCATATCATATATCATATATGATGCTCTCAAGGATTATGATCAGACCACAATCAGCGGATCCTGGTAGGTTAAAGGGGGTATACAAGTTAGGCACATGGCCCTAAAATGTATATTCTGTTCACACGTTTGCGTGATACATTATTTATCATAAATATGTCTGCAGTCAGTGTTTGCATACACATTCCCTGGACATGGTGGAATGAACTGATGCGATAGGCAACCTGGTGCCTTTATTGGACTGTAATTCTTTTAAATATTCTGTTCACCAGCTAAACCAGTGTGCTCCCAAAGGCCAATCTGTAGGATGTCCTGTCCTTTTGGTTTTGAAAAGGACGAAGACGGTTGCGACGTCTGTCGATGTGCAGGTAAATATACAGAAATACGTCACAATTACATATCGTGGAATATACTCTGATTGAGTCATACAGAGCTTATGTGCTTTCGTAACGTAAATAGCACATCTTTGGCGAGTATATTACGTATGTTTGGTTCCTAGTATATCATATTTACCTTACGGAACCTCGCGAGGGTAATAATCTCTTTATCATATCATGTCATTCATAACTGAAAATATAACTTGTAATAATATTAAGCTGAATATCGTCTGTCTCCAGAGAACCCTGCCTGTGCCGAGAAACCTACCTGCAGGATGAGGTGTGAGTTTGGCTTTGAGAGAGACCAGGAGGGATGCGATGTCTGTAAATGCGCAGGTATGTAACTCACAGCACTCGGCACGTCTCTGTACAGTATTATGTAGCTAATTATTAGCCGACTTGACCCGAATGATCATCTCGCATCTACCCAAGGCAAGGGAGTTAACTGACTATAAAGAACTAGGCTGGAATTTTGGAGTTATGTTGGCTGGACTAACGAGTCAATGCATAGTCCTATTAAAATCGCGTATTTAAATCGACATTCGTCTAAACTGCCGTGCAGCTTTCGGTCGATTACATGAGTTGCAACGCAGGTGTACTGCCAACTTGGCGTCCTAATCTTTTCATGTTTTCAATCAAGTTGCTCACATGACTGGATGGTCTTCGCTAATGAAGACCCTTTATATTACAAAATAGATCTGGATTATCGATCAGATCGTCTTGACTGAGCGCCGCCATTTTGTTTGAAGTAATTGAATTGCAAATGATATGAGACGTGGAATCTGATTGGTCAATAGGAGGGACATAACTTGTAATAGCCACTGGTGGCGCTACGATTGAGCCCAGAATTTCCATCGTAGTTCGGCAAGGGTGGAAACTGGACAGTCAATTAACTCTTTTGTTCCGGGAAGATGGTCCTCTCGGCGCTGTTTGGAATCCATATTAGAAACAAAATCAGCCACTTTTACTAGCTCACATGACTATCACCATACACAACACTGTTTTGAGACTTATATGCTCGATTGCAAATTGTATAATCATCTAATTTCTATTTTTAATTTCATAGAGACCTTTGTTTAAAATCGAATCGACTGTTATGTTGCACGAACATGATGTGGAGGGATCGGTCGGATTACAGTTTACACTGCAACTTATGCAGTATCACTACTCCACTGCAAGCCGAGGTTGACTACTGTTGCATATGCGTACTACTGTTCCTAGAATCATCTCCCGGAAAGGGGTTCGCATTGACGGGTTATCCAGATTAACAAGGTCCAGATTGATTATCCAGATTAACAAGATCCAGATTGACGGGTTATCCCTGTACATCAGACTTATCCCGACCACAGATCATTATTGTTCTTAACAACGTTCCAGACCCTGCATCCTTGCAATGAAAATAGGGGCACTTTGACAGATAAAATGATTATATTTGTGTGCGTATGTTGCAGCCAATCCTGCCTGTGCCGAGAAGCCAATCTGCCAGATGATGTGCCCTCACGGCTTCATGAAGGACGAGGAAGGATGTGATTTCTGCAAGTGTGCACGTAAGTTACCAATATCTAGTCTTAAAATGGTGGAAGACTCCTCATTCCAAGATGATACTGAACTTGAGGTGAGGTGAAATTGGGTTTCACGACGCGTCCAAGATTAATGGATTATATAGCGACCTGCATGCACGTGTGTGGCTGCTTGTACTAGTCCCTACTAATGCCGATTTTATCATGCTAGCCAACTGAGATACCATGCTGCAGTATAACATGAATATCCCATACAGACACAGTACTCTGACTCCGAGTCAACCAGTTCTTGTTGTAGCTCCTTATGCCGAGCTCAAGGCAGGGTAAGAACAAGTACCATCTTTAAGCGTCTATTTTGGTACGACACTGCCGGACTTTCCGCTCTCCGTAACACAACTTGGGGGCACAGCTTTGTCCTAATAAACACAGACCTGCATTTAGGTCTGCAGGAGCGCGCTTGTGTATGTGTGAGGTCACGGCATAGTTAGTGTTGTGATTGTTTATATAATCATTCAATAATCCACTCCCAATCAAAAGCCAATTCGCTCCCTGTACATGTTGGCGGAGAGAGGGGCCCTTCTAAGACCCTTCGTGTAAGGGTCGTGGTCGTGGTTTGAGTCTCAGTTTCGCCCTGATTATGATCCTAGGTTTGTCAGCTCCCTGTTTGTCAGCTCCAATGTCTCTGCTCATTATTTTATGTAGTAATCGCTGTAGTACCACTAACATACTTTCTAAGCGTCGTTCAGCCCAGCTCACCCACTGCAGTGTTGTAACATATGTACAATACATCCACAGCCAGTCCCGACTGCCTCAACAGGCCCATGTGCATGATGTTCTGTCCCGATGGCTTCGAGAAGGACGAGGAAGGATGTGACATCTGCAAGTGTGCAGGTGAGCTTCCATGAATGTCATCCACTGAAAACACGTGAAGTCCGAGACTTTGTGACCTTCAAACAGGCACCCTCATCTCCGTAGTACAAAACAAGTACAAGTTCCAGTATAGAAACATAGCGAGGATCATGTTGAAGCTATAAAGTGAATGAAGGTTTCACTGTATCTAGTCATGTAAGGCGCTGCAACTCCCTGTGCATGTTTGCGTCCCTTTGGCGAGCCAGGATTATGTGATCGTAGGTTCGAATCCTAGATACGCTATGGTTTGTCAACACCATTCCCGTGCGCATGAGTATCACCAAAGTGGCAAACGTCTAAGACCTGCATCACAATGGGCTTTCATTAAGCTGCCGTTGTACAACTGAATACTTACACTGACCTGACCCGTGAAGATCCGGGGTAGACTAGGTCTTCAGTAACCCATGCCTGCCGTAAAAGGTGACTATGCTTGTCGTAAAGGGCAACTAACGGGATCGGGTGGTCAGGCTCGCTGACTTGGTTGAAGCATGTCATCGATCCCAATTGCGCGGATCGATGCTCATGATATCAATCACTGGAATGTCTAGTCCAGACTCGATTATTTACAGACCGCCGTCATAGAGCTGGAGTGCAGGGTTAAACAACAAACCAACCAACCAATGAAAGGGAAATAAACACAAGACGCTAGCTCACTCTTTGTAATTATATATCAATCAGATGTTATCCGTCAGTAACGTGATATTCTAGTCCCGGGTAATGCTTATTGTAAATGTGGCAATTAAATAGGAGTATGTGTATTTGACAACATGCCATGTGTTCTCATGTACGACATATACTTTTAGCCTCCAAGTGTCCCCCAAAGGCTATGTGCATGATGAACTGTCCAGAAGGTTTCAAGAAGGATGCTAGTGGTTGTGACACCTGCAGCTGTGCAGGTATGTGTCCCATTTTATTTACAGGTGTCTTTGGATTGGAATATAAATTTCAATGTAACCGTATCGTCAGCATATTTATCCCATAAACTTTGTATAACTATCCCATAAATATGCGGGGCGGTCGGGTAGCCTCGTGGTTAAAGCGTTCGCTCGTCACGCCGAAGACCCGGGTTCGATTCCCATGGGTAAATGTGTGAATCCCAAACTTGTCTCAAATGCAGTTGTGGCCATAATCTGTGACCTTGACACCACTGACGTCGCAGCCAACCATGCAGGTCCGTTCGTTAGACGACCTCGAACTGGTCGTCTAGCACCAATACCTTCAGAGCCTAAACGGTTCCTCACTTTCTGGACTTATATCCCACGCAATCCTGGTATTGCCGTAGAGGGGACTGTAGGCATGGTTCACGTTGGTGACGTAGCCGTATGATTCTGTCGTGTGCTCTTGTAATGAAACGTGGTCGACCAGATCCGGAGAGGTCACGTGTTGTTCCGTGGGTCTCATAACGGTTCCACAGTCTTGTACTGATGCTTGGTGCTACGTGGAAAGACCTGAGAGGTCAAAGATGATTCTCCTGTTTGCAGTCGGCAGATGACGTTATTGTGTTGGACTTCCGTCAGTCGTGACATTTTTTCGCTGTCCACGTGCTGTAGGATTGTAATGGCTTGCATATGAAAACCCAAAGCTTCTACAGCCCAACAAGTGATGTTACACGTGCATGTCATGTTGGTGTGTTTCGGTGCCAGGGTCTCACGTGGTGTTTTGCGATTGTCCGATCTCTTCGCCAAATGTCCGCAGAACCTCATTCTTTCCCAATAAATCAACCCCAATCGATGCAGAAAATGACCAATTCATTTTTTTTTTATCAATTTTGTATGGATGTCAGCAACGATTTTACTCAGTTTGCGTTTCTTGTTTTGCAGAGTATATTCACGGGTGCAAAAGGTTCACGGGACGTCCATGCATGTTTTTGTTTTGCATTCATTGAGTCACAACCCTCTATTATTCATTACACTGAATGAAACTTAGCTCGGTGATTCTACTGTTACAGGGCGATCTGGAGCACCCCAAATCTGTATTTTATAACAAAAAACGAAAGGTAACAAATTCACAGTATGTGCCACTGTTCCAGATTCGTGCCCCCCGAAACCAATGTGCTTCATGATGTGTCCTGATGGCTTTGAGAAGGACGACAACGGGTGTGACACATGCAAGTGTGCTGGTAGGTGTACAGCCTGATCGTGGATTCAAATCCTAGCTGTCCCAGATTATGATCCTGTTTGTAAACACCATAGCCGTGCTCGTTGGTTCCAACAAAGTGTTAAACGCCATTTATCATCCAAAACTGGCTCCCACTGGAGATACCGCTAGGAGATACTGTAGATATCGCTGCAATGAAATTGCATCACAATGCTTTGCAGACCATTGTGACGTCATTGGTTACCCGTTGAAAAAGGTGGGAAAAAATCCTCGGCTAGCCTCGGAGCTTTCCCACTTTTATCAACGAGTGTTATATATTTGATATCAAGAGACACTCGGGTGAGATTCTCCATATCAAGCATACACGTCGTGATAACTGAAACTAAACCAAACTCACTCACTCTTCTTAAAATGTCATCGAGTTCATGGGACTGTCACCTGGCACATGTGCTTAAAACATGCAAACGACGCAAATCTCGTATTCGGACAATGAGATCTATAGGACTTTGTCCCTGATACTAGGAGTTTTGGGACAGTTTTCACGCTTAGCTTTGTTTTTTAAACTAGACACACCATAGGTATGGAATGTTCCACAGCGTGGGATTAGAACTGTCTCTGACAATGAACTCAGACTCTGCAGTTGGCTATGCCGAGTTGCCTTTCTCAGCTGTGTCAGGATCCGGTTCAGATCATTAGATTGTCTGTCAGTACCATTAGGCTGCGCCGAAATGGTAAGTTTTCAATATTTGGAACTTTCCATAGTCAGATGAAAAAATGGTATAACTGAAATACTGTTCAAAGCGGCGTGATAATGATATGCATCAATATGCTGCAGGCCCGAACATGGGTGATCCAGTGTGATAAACCTACCGTTGCCGAACGACATCCAGTTCCCTCACTCACTCATTATCATTTGTTTTGCTTTTCTACAGCTTCTTCCAGTTTGTCCAACAAGTGCTCTCCCATTCAGTGTAACAAGAATTGCCCCTTCGGCTTCCGCAAGGACCACAAGGGATGTGACAAATGCAGGTGCTACTGGCCACAATCGGAGAGTAAGTTGACACATAACATGATTTATACAAGGTAAAGGATCCGCCCGGAGAGCGGAATGTCCGATGTTCGATCCCCGGCCGTGTCATACCAAAAGACGTTAAAAGATGGTACATGTTGTGACCCTGTCTGGTGCTTTGCATTAAGGGGCTAAAACAAGGACTGGTCGGCTCAGAGTTGGTATACTGTGTCCGAGTGGGGTTTTCATGTCAAACTGCGTCATGTTATCTCAGTGAGCTAGCACTATAAAGTCGGCACTAGTCGTACAATCAGCCACACACACACACACACACACATGCACGAACCTCACATGGTTGAGGAAACAAGTATGTATCGGTGAGTTAATTGCACTCCCCCCTTAATACACCTAGCAAACGTACACAGTTGGTAACTTACGTTACCGTTTCATTGTTTGATGCTACTGACAAGGATGAAGAAGCAACCATTTGCTCCATAAGTATGTAATTGCTTTGTACAAAGTATATGAGGGATCGGTACCTGAGTGGGACTTACATGCATTGTTAGTCTACTAAAGTGTTTTATCATTTCGTTTAACGGGAAATGAACACAAGATGCGCAATCACAAGTAATGCGGGCCAGGTAAGAACCTCGGCGTAAACCGATACTTGGAAAAAAACGTGGATAACCTGGATCCGCCTATGCTGTCGGAGAGTAATTCCGAGCGTACATAGCTGTGATGGCGCAGTTACGGTGTTGCGTTTTAACACAGTGTTCATGCCTCGTACCAAGACATTCTCGTTCATACTTTAGTAGAAATCTTCTCTATTGTACTCTTTCTTTCACTTTGTGGCTCCATCTGTTTACAGAGATCTGCCGGGAAGTGAAATGCCGCAGACACTGCCCAAACGGTTACAGGAAGAATCGCCGTGGTTGTGAAACATGCAGATGTCGCTGGTGAACATCCCGGTGTCATGGTTACCAAGGTGTGTAGTCTTTATATAGGTCGTGCCCACCCCAGTAGCTCGTATCTATGCAACTGTACACAATAAAATGAGACAGGACAAAAAACAACAAATGGAAACGACAAATTAGAAAACAAATCATGAAATGGTTGAGCCGCTGCTCCATTGGCAGTAGTGAAGGTCAAGGTCACGATAGGTTTAGGAAAACGGGATAGTGTGGTAACGTTTTCAAAGTGAGTTTTAATAAGGAAATAACGACTTGAAATCCGCTTTACTAGTAGCATTACTGTTGACGTGTATGGGAAACTCAGAATAGTTGCTGTCTACACGGAACATATGGTCGTCAATACCTCATGGTCTTGTGTGGATGTTTGGTGTTGTTTAAGGCCGCACTCAGCAATATTCCTGCTGCATAAAGGCGGTGTGTAAATAATCCAGTCTGGCGAAAAAGTATTTTATTGTATTCGAATGAAGAGGCAATGCCTATCACTCTAAAACAACAATAAATATTCGGATTTAATTTCACCTCCTCAGATTGGGAAAAAATGTGCAAAAAAACTGTAAAAGATCACAACAATAGTTCAATACACAACGATCTTTAACAAACATGCGTCTTCCCGAGGCGAGAGAGTGAACTGACCATAAAAGTCCAGTTTCCACCCTTGCCGAACTAGGCTGGTATTATGGAGTAACATTTTGGCTGGACTAACGAGTCTATGCATAGTCCAATCAAAATCGCGCACCGAAATAGAAATCCGGTTCGTAAACCGTCGTGCAGATTTCGGTCGATTGCAGGATTTGCAAAGCATGTGCACCACCAACTCGTTGTCAGCAGATATTTTCCAAATCTTTACGTGTTTTTAATCAATGTGCACCCGTGATTTGATGCATTTTGCAATGTAAGACCCGTTTTATCACAATATAGATCTTGATTATCGATCAGATCGTCCTGACTGTGCGCCACCATTTTGTGTGAAGCAAACGCTAGTGATACGAGTGGTGGAATCTGATTGGTCCATAGGAGAGGCTTGGAAGGGACATAGCTAATAATAGCCACTGGTGGCGCTACGATCGAGGCCAGCAATTCCAGCCTAGTTCGGCAAGGGTGGAAACTGGACTTTTAAAGTCAGTTTACTCTCTTGCCTCGGGAAGATGACAAACATGTGTACACATCAGAATTAGAATTTACAGTGCTTGAAGCACTCACAGTAAAATGGAATGTAAACGGTAGTACAGAAGTATAATTGATACCCATACCAGCAGCTCGTTGACCCTATGCTTATTTTTTTCCATTCAGGTGGATCCCGAGATTGAAACAAGGCCTATGAGGCGACAACTGCCAAGAACGACAGCACTTAGGGACCCATCACATGAAGTGCTATTGAACAAACAGTATTGAACTTTTATACATACGAAAATAAATCACTTGAAGCGAAATACGTGACTTACGTTGTGCTTATCGTGTGTATGCACAGGAGACGTGAATAGAGAAAAGGTATAAAAATGAATATTTTCAGGTCATTTTTTGTACAAGATACACATTGGCTTTGATAAGGTTATTTCAAGTCGCGAAGCACTTCGTGTAGAATTTTTGGGGGTTATTTTTGTTTCAAAGATTTACACAGTCGAAATCTTGAGATACATCGTTATCCGTAGTTCGAGACAAGCCGTGTGACGATAGACTATAATGTCTTATACAAACAGTTTCATCGTCTCAAAAGAAACATCAATTCAATGGAGTGAGTGAGTTTGGTTTTACGCCGCTTTTAGCAATATTCCAGGAATATCACGGCGGGGGACACCAGAAATGGGCTTCACACATTGTACCCATGTCGGGATTCGAACCCGGGTCTTCGGCGTGACGAGCGAACGCTTTAACCACTAGGCTACCCGACCGCTCCCAATGCAATGGAGTTCGAGTTAGCGAGGTATCACTCTATGCAGTTATACTATCTCATATGCCAGGGCACCAACAGCATACCTCTCAGCAATGACCAATTCATAAAACAATCTATGTAATATTAATGAAAGCGACAAAGAAAATTACACGAATTATCTACGGTGCACTGTACCAATATGACTATATCATAGGCAGGTGTTTATGTATCCACCAGTAGCACCTGTCACAAAAACATGCAAAGACAAGTCAACTATTCACCTAAGAAAACACATGAACAAACGGTACAATTCATAATAGGGAATTGCATCAGATATCTTTTTGTCATTGATGCGTCAATTTAGGAAATGTCCTCCACATACATATATACCATAAAACGTTCTGAAAGTTTTACTGAGGCCTTGATTGTTGTAACCCTGATGAAACAACTTTTGATCGAGAGTCGTATGACGTTTTTTGAAAAATAGGCAGAAAGAGAGGCTATATAAGAAAGTGCAATAATCTTGAATGGGATGTAAGACCCAGTGTCACCCCACCCAACCTCGCCTCGCAGAGAACACTTCGATTGTACCTCAAAGTTGTGGCAGTTGTAGGCTCAAAACGCTGGACCTGCTGAATTATTCCTCGACATAAGGGAAACTTGATGTATACATCATCACAACTGTACACGTGTTTGTCATGCAAAACATACATTGCTTTTTTTTCTATTTGAGGAAATGCATCACCACTCACATATCCAAACGTACTATTTTGTTGGGTCACACAGTAAAGGATGCTGAGTTTCCGATTTCTTGTCGGACGTATATGTCATTTTCACTGTATTCATGGTGTACATATGTCTGAACATCGACCAATAAGGGTCAATTGTAAAAATTCAATGTAGGATATATATGATTGGGAATTTTTAGACATACATACACGTGAAAATGTTGACATCCTCAAAGGGAGTCTTTTCTGACGCGAATCCTATTTCACAGCGATTGATAAAACTGACGCTGAGCAGATCTCGAGCTCTGGACGTGGATGATAATGGGCTGCCATATTAGGCATTATTGTCTTGGACAAGACATGGATGTACAATGATGTACATTACACATCAGTCAATACATATATGTTACCGCTTTACCTCGTTAACTAAAGCAACAGTGTGGTAGTAGGAACACTTCACCATTTCTGCATGTTGATTCGGCTTGAAGAATTCCACTTGTTTGGGAACATCTGAACGGAACAGGTACCTGTGACCCTTGCCCTCGGGATGACCTAACCTGCCGTCACTACCACATCCCCACGTGAACACCCGTCCCGACACACTGACAGCCGAACTGTGTATTCCACCTGACCCAACATGTGCGATTGCCTCGTTCTGGAAAGAGGACGGCGGGATCTTTGTGGGTTCAAACCGGGGTTCTTGGTCCCCAGTTCCGAGTTTACCCTTGTACCCATCCCCCCACGAGTATACCTGCCCGTCCCTGGTGACGGCAAGGGTGTGGCCGTGGTGTTCCCCTACACTACAGCTTATTTCAACCACGTCAACACCTTTGAGGCTATTAACTTTGGTCGGAACTAGGTTATTGCCGAGCGTTTTCTCCTTCAAACCCAGAGCTCCATCTGCACCTTTGCCAAACATGCACACGGCACCGTCTTTGGTAACTGCTCCGCAATGAGCATACCCTGCGTCCATGAAAGCTACGCCTTTGTCACTCAGAACCTCTATTTCTCTTGGGGTGGGGGAGTCTTCCTCTGTGCCGTGTCCCAGAACGCCATGTCGGCCGCACCCCCAGGAGAATGCCTGACCGCTGTCGGTCCACGCTAGAGTGTAGTTGTGACCACAAGAGACGCCAGAGAGTCGACCTGGGGTAAAACTTGGGACAGGGATAGGAGTCAGGATTCCTCGGGGGTCGGGAATGATGCCAGGTACTCCACAAGCTCTCGGGTACCCCCAAGTAAACAGCTGACGGTCCTCTGAGACAGCCGCTCCATGCCATGACCCACAGGAAACCTGAAGGTAAAGAGTAACCCAGCTAACACGCGACGTTGTCGCAACGTTGTGGAAAGGTTGTGGATTGGTAACGTCGTGAAATAACGTTGTCACAACGTTATTATAACGTCAACGTGCAACGTTATTTCACAACGTTATAACAACGTTGCACATTCACGTTGTGAAAACGTTGTGCATCGGACATCGCACAACGTTTTGTAACTACGTTTCTGAAACGTCGGTGAAACGTTATAAAGTTTGCTTCTTGATAGTCATAATGGAATAGAACTGCTTTATCAAAATCAACATGAATTTGTCAGAATGCCAAGGCAGTAATGCATTACCTTTCTGTATATTCGGCATTTGAATTTTCATCTCTTAATACTAAAATTTCCAGAACGTAATTGCGTATCTCTATTACAACGTTAGTATTACGTTACGTTGTAACGTTATTCCACAACGTAACAACAACGTTGCAAATTAACGTTGTGATAACGTTATGCTTTGGACATTACAACACTTTTTGTAAATGATGTTTAGGAAACCACTTGTAGATCTGCCATCTCGTAGTTTTATTTTTTTTTAAACATATATATCTATGAACGAAGTTATCTGTCTACTAAATGTTGTCTAAAGCAAAATTACAGTTTAAAACACATTGGCGCGCATTTTTTGCGGCGTGAGAGCGACTGCTGAAAAGTTTAGCCTGTTGCCTCGTGAAGTGACGTCAAAATGACGTCACATTGTCGCGGAAGATTTGTTATCGCCAGCCATCTTAGTTCAAACTCACTCTGGATATATTACAACCAAGTGATTGTGGAGCAACGGGAACTGGACAGATGATCTGTGAATTCGGATAAGGTAAGTTATTTTTCAAAAGCAGTCTCCGCTTGTTGATATGTTTCTGTACATGCAGATAGTCAAATGATTTAAATGTATCGTATTATTCAGAAGTGGCGGGGTTTAGAATGCAGTTAGCCGGTCACTTTCACTGAGCTGAGCGTCAGTGTTGATAGTAGGCCTAAAATTTGATACACAGAACGTGATGTATATAGAGGTGAAGGAAGCCCATGACTTTTTACCATATCATTATTTTATGGATACAAAGGGTAATTACCAAGGGCAAGCAGTAGGTATATGTTTGACCAGAATTCAGTCTGGCGGCGTTTTGTGGTCGTCATATTATGTTCGGTTTTCGATCGTACGCGTATAAGGTCTGTAGGCCTAAATAGGCCTAACGTATGCATCGCCTACTGACCACTGACAGTTATCCGTGTTATTTCTGAAATCTGAAAGTTTACTTGTACTAATATTCGGACTTTGATTTTTGTGAAACAATGTGGCTCATTCAGGCCATGGGAAAGGATGAGTAGATTTCTCTTATACAGCGAAGAGAGGGAATCAAAACAATGGAAGTATTTTCAGATCGACTCTCTGTAGGCTGCTAGTTATAGCCCTAGTCTAAAGGGCTCAATGATGTTATGAAAAATTGTATTTTCGGGAAGAGACAGAAACATACTT
This sequence comes from Haliotis cracherodii, assembly GCF_022045235.1. Taxonomy (NCBI): domain Eukaryota; kingdom Metazoa; phylum Mollusca; class Gastropoda; order Lepetellida; family Haliotidae; genus Haliotis; species Haliotis cracherodii. The sequence continues at coordinate 14,983,643 of NW_027266308.1, read as the reverse complement.
GTTTGTTCCCGAAAAGGCCCAATAAACACTGACTGAAGTAGCCTAAATGTGGATCATATGGTTGTTGGTGCTGTCTATAAAGTTTATTTGAGCAAGGCGCTTATCATGTGTATTTTTAATATTTCCAAAAAAAAAGAATCAATTCATCATTTTCCGATAACTAGATCTGTGTCCGACTCCCTTCTAATGAAAACGAGTCTCGTCGCGCGCTATAACGGGGTGTTTGCGGTATTGTTCTCGCTGGTGATGATAAGCTAGTCGATAATGAAAAGTTAAATATCACCATACATTGTCAGTGATTTGGTCATCGTTTGTTGATTATTAAGGTGAGATAGGTGTAGATCTAGTCAATGTGCACCAATGAAAAATACGATGGAATTGATAGCAACCATATTCGTTCGGTTTTCGATCTCGTATGTTGCCAGGTAGGCTACCATACTACAGAATTATATTTAACGATATTGAACTGTATTATGTTAATAAACGTAGTAAGTATATGATACTTGGTTCTCTGAAACGTTTTGGCAATGAGAGAGAATAAAATGGTGATCGAAAACTGAACGAGTAAGTTCCAGTGCTCGCTACGAAATCGTACTGTAGCTAGATCTATATAAACAGCGCTGCGATGAAGATGTGAGTCGTAATAAGCTGTGAATGCCTGTCTAATATATATGTTCCCGTTTGGATTCCGGTTTAGAAAAGGTCCCCAACAAACCATATTTGTACTAACATGATTGTGTGTCATTGTACTCTGACAGAGGTTGTGAGACGTAGCTCACTATAACAATCACTGGTTTGTCAGACCGGTGTATATGTAAAACCAAATTACATTAGGTGTTTTTTTTATGATGGTACTCATAATTTTGTTACTTATATCTGTAGCCTGAGTTTATTTCCGATCGGACCTTATACATGAAGACTTTAGATTTACAGTTTTCCTAAATTTTAGGCAATTATACAATGTATGTTATCTTTTTGTTTAGACTACAGATCTAAATGTATGCTTATTGAATATAGTTTTAGTTTTGACTTTTGTAATATGTTTTCGTTGCAGCAAGGGGGAAAATGTTACACGACCATTCCAGGAGATAAAATCAAGAATGTTGAATCATTGAGGAACACACCAAATAAACCCTGGGTTGTGAATTATGTTAACGTAAGTACAATTGTTTACGGTTACATTCCATTGTCTATATCCATGTTAATTGGTGGGGTTTTATTGCTTGAAATGAATGCTTAGAATGTAGATCTATTCATATAAATCTATGTTCGTACCACGTTTTGTATTCAACCTGATTCTTGATGTCTCTGAATGAATGTTAAAATTTGTTACCATCAGTCACTTGAATTATACATTATAGTTTGAATATTGATAAAACCTTATCTCCAAATGAATGTTTCTCGTCATATGAAATCTTTCATATACCTGCTCGAGATTTATTAAGCTGTTTGTATTTCAGGGAAGTGGAAGTGAACACCAAAGAAAGAAGATTCTGGCATTCAATAATTTCGAAAAGTGTATACATTTTCTATGATCTAAAAATAATAAAATGTCAACGCAAATGTGTCTTGGAGTTCTTTGTTGAATGGTGACTTCGCATGACTGAAAGTTGAATTATACTATGTGGACTTGATTAGAGACCGACCATTTAATATTCAAGGAGGTGGGGACCTGGAACTTTTCTATGGAGATTACATATGTTTTCGGTCACAGCTACAAAAGCAGATATATGATTTTCTTTAACTCTATGAGCCTGCATCTAGATATATGTCATTTATTTCACCAGTCTGAACCGTAATTATTTTTGTCAAGAATTTTCGGTGACAATATATTTTTTCGATAATATTCCAGGACCCGACCTTCCCCAGAAAATATCACATGGTCAACCCCTTACAATGTCTGCCATTCTTTTTTTTTGTTTCTTTCAGTACAAGCCTAAAGGGTAATGGTGTCTGACTTTGTTATAGTCAAATCATGTATCTAGTTAACAGCTCAGTGGTGTTTTTACATTTTGAACATTGTTAGCGAAACACGATCTAACTCACTGTTAACCGGGCTATTCGACGCCCTGGTTTTAAAATATTGGTAAAAGGTATCTCGAATCATACACATTCACGTGAGTAAAGCATATTCTAAAACATTTCGGGAACAAGTTTTGGGGTTGTTTTTACAACATTTTAGTGTGGAATGGTCACAACCGTATTTCATCCTTGTAACACAAAGTTATTTCACGTCGTTGTGACAACGTCCATGGTAGTACACAGAATAACGTTGTAGGGACGCAATATTATAACATTGCCACAACGTAAAATACAACATAACCACAACGTCATATACAACGTTCCCACAACGTAAAATACAACGTCGTCACAACGTTGTGACGACGTGAATATGACGTAACACAACGTTAGGCCATGACGTTGTGACAACATAAATGGGAGTCCACAGAATAACGTTATATGGACGTAACATCCGCAACGTTACCACAACGTAAACACGACGTTATCACAACGTTCCCACAACGTAAAATACAACGTCATCACAACGTTGTGACGACGTGAATATGACGTAACACAACGTTAGGCCATGACGTTGTGACAACATAAATGGGAGTCCACAGAATAACGTTATATGGACGTAACATCCGCAACGTTGCCACAACGTAAACACAACGTTGTCACGACGTTGTAACAACGTGAAATTGTTAGCTGGGAAGTTAATGTTTGTTTGTTAAACGCCACGCTCAGCACTATTCAAGCTATATGACGGCGGTCTGTAAATAATCGAGTCTGGGTCAGACAATCCACTGATTAACATCATGAACATCGATCTAAGCAACTGGGATACCATGACACAACCAAGTCAGCGAGCCCGACCACCCGATCCGCTATAGTCGCCTCTTACGACAAGCATGGGTTACTGCTACGCTAGTGAGTGAGTAGGTCTGAGGTAATGCAGCTTTGAGCAGTATTTCAGAGATTTTGTGAGAGATCGTTTTCCCAGCATTTACAGGAAAATAAAACTTCAAATGCTCTCACGGTGTATACATACATTTCATTCTATTTATATACACTAATCTAGCTATTTGAAAGGAGAGATGTAAGAACGTTCAAGGGTGCAGTTATAAATGAATATGTGCTCCTGAATATTTGTCGATATTTTGACCAAATAAAATGGGAAATCTGGAATTACGTGTATATACATGCAGTTCACAGCGACAATTCGAACTTTACGCCGCCGTGAACAGCTAGACCAGTATTTTTACTGTATCACAGCGTTAAATCAGCTTAATGTGGGGGAAAAGCCCAACATGTAACGGAAGAGCACGGTATGGTGACGCCAAAACAAAAGGATCAAGCAGGACGATTACTAATACGATTCAAACCTAAGCTTTGATTAGCGGATCCTGGCTAGACTGAGGGAATCAACTCTGAATAACGAATATATTTGACCATATGCAAAAAGGCGTGCCCCTGGAAACTTATGCCTGTTGGCATAGCTTCAGATTTGTTATATATTTTTCAATTTCCAGTCATTTAGCATAATTAACCATGCTCTCAGTTATTATATTAACTTTGGTAATTTGCACAGAAAGACAGGGCGTTAATTTTGTTGTTTTGCAATCAGTAACGTACCTGAACGATTTTAGTATTGTGCGGGAACTTAACAGGCGAAGGAGATAGTTGATCTTCATCATTTCCACTGCCAAGGCGACCATGCTTCCCACATCCGAAACTCATGACCCGGCCATCATCCGTCAAACAGCATGTGTGCAACCCACCGCTTGAAATCTGACTGACGCTCGCTTGGCCAATCACATCCTCGCATTTCAGCAGTTGAGGGGTGTGGGATGTGCTTGCTGTGCCGGTTCCAAGTTGTCCAGCTTTACCAAACCCCCACGTATACACTGCCATGGCTATTCCTAAATAAAGAGGGCTGGGTTTGGTTACGTTAATTTGACATCTCAACGTGGAAGTAAGTAATGTATAATAATAGCGGTTGATTCATAGTCTATCTCAAGCGCTGACAACAAAGGGGCGTAACCGATGTAGTAAATCAATAACCGGACGCTACCAGAAAGTGCTACAGTAGGAATCGCGCACGTTGAGACGCCCAACGCTCACTCCGTATTCGTGCGTGCGTGATTCCCGTGCACCCTTTCGAGTTTTGATTGGTTCAACTGTGTCATATGGCCCTGTGACGCAGGGGTAGCATTATGCAGATGGCTGTTTCAATGAATGCTCGTTCCACCCGTGACGAACAGGTCTGGTTGTTGATGAAATATAGTGATAGCTAAATAGACAGATTTTTTATTCATGCACCGATTGTTTTTAAATGTAATATCCAGTTATGTATGACTGTTTAATAATCTCATACCAACTTTGACTAGAGTAGGTCCGATAGTTTTTTCAGATATTGTAGTAAACGTCGGTACCTTAAATTACCTTCCAGACGTTTACACTGTGTTGAAAAGAATTGTATTACCTTATTTGACGAGTCAGCCGCGCACATTAGGTAATCCTTCAAGACAGTCTCATATTTTCAATTTTCAAGGCGGTACAAACATATTGAAGCTTGGGTCACTTTTCCAATCTTTATCAAATAAACCTTCCCACAGCTTGTCATTAAACATATAGGCATTTCCATGAGACAGATCGGATGAAAGCTTGGAAATAATACTCTTTTGACTGTGTTCATCCCCAATCTTTCCCAATTCTTTTTCGAATTTTTTCAAATCTAAGAAAGTGAAAACATATGCAGGAAGCTGAGCTGTGGGATATATGTCCTCTCGTGTTTATCTCATTGAGTGACAAGGACAAAATTGATATTCACACGGCTGGAAATACAATTTTTTCTACGCTAGGGATGAGAAAAAGAAAAGGGAAATGTTCTGGGGTTTTTTATTTTCTAAATGATCTTAGTCTGAAATCCTTGCTATTAATGAGGCCAACGGAAGGCAGTTCCGGATAAAAACGTTACTTCTCTCGAGTGAAATATCTATTCTACTTGCAGATAAAACAAAGTACTTATAATTTAGATTTATTCACTGAAATAAAATCGTAAGCATGATATAATCGCGTACATATATACATGAATTAGGAGATAAACCCAATGTGTTTGAAAATTAGATTAATGTTAGGCCTAATTGATATATACTGAGTCAAATTAAAAACTTCACATTTTTAAAAGTAATCCCATATATGATATACAACGGACAAATGTATCTGAGAAGGTAATTTTTAATCATTAATGTCCAAAGAAGGATTTTAATTAACGGTGGTAACCATAATTTGTTCCAAGCACCTACGGTATTCGGTAATAACATAAACAGTTTAAATCATAAGTCCCAAGCATGAGAATCTGATGGCACACAAGTTCAGTAGCGTGTATGGCCACCATGTGCGTTGACAACTGCCACACAACGCCTCCGCATGGACCTTGTGATGCTTGTGAACACATGATTGGGAAGACGACGCCATTGTTTCTGCAAAATGGTGCCAAGATCTTGCAAATTCTGTGGTTGGTTCTGGAGAGTGCGCAGACTTCTGCCAAGAGCATCCCAGACGTGTTCGATGGGATTGAGGTCAGGAGACCTTGACGGCCAATCCATGACGTTGACTCCCGCATTCGGAAGGAAATTTCTTGTCAAAATTGCTGTGACGGGTCTGGCATTGTCGTGTTGGAAGATCAAACCGGGTCCATGTGCTGCCATAAAAGGCAGAAGTTCTGGTGCCAGTACCTGGTCGCGGTAAGCAGCAGCGTTGAAATTGCCACGGATGACAAGAAGCCTGGAACGTGCATTGCCACAGAAAGCACCCCACACCATGACACTTCCGCCTCGAAATCCGTCAACTTCCTGTACACAACACTGGGCGTAACGTTCATGACGGCGCCTCCACACCCTCGCCCTACCATCAGCAAATCGAAGATTAAATCGGGATTCATCACTGAAGACGACTTGATTCCAATTCCTCTGAGTCCATCGTAAGTGTCGCTGTGCCCACAATTGACGTTGACGTCTGTGTAATTAAGTCAGAATCGGCCCGCAGTATGGCCGTCGTACTTGAAGGTGAGCAGTTCTCAGACGGTTTCGAACAGTTTGCGCACTCAGTGTATCCCTAAACAGTTCATTTCTGGTTGATGTAGCCGTCAAAAATCGGTTACGTAAGACAATCTGACGATCCTCTGCATGTGACGTCACACGTGGTCGACCTGGTCGAGGGCGATCAGCGGTGGTACCCGTTTGCTGTAGACGCGTCTGTAAATCATAAATAGTCCGTCGACTACAACCCATCGTCCTTGCGACTTCAGCTACGGACATTCCCGTCTACAACATGCCGATGGCACGTTCACGTTGCACATTTGAAAGGCGTGGCATGACAAATGGCCGTAAAGACTTTTGTTTTTTTTGTGTTTTTCTGTTTTTGTTAATGACTGCTAACAAGTATGGCTGAAAACACGTGCGGTATTATGGCCACGTGACCAGTTGCACGTGAAAAAACACTTTTGCCACTATAGTGCTGTGTACATGATTTTTATCGATTCACCTGCACAAAACGGGTGTTATCTGAAGACAATACGTGGCCATAACAATAAGGGCCCACAATGATAACTGGTCAAAATATTAAAATTTTAGGATTGTGAAATTTTTAATTTGGTTCAGTATGTATTCGCTAAATTTCATTTGAAACGGAACGCGTAGTTCGCTGAACGCAGTGAAGCTGTAATAAAATAAGACGCATTTTTTTCTATTTCACGTTGGTTATGTCTAACTTTATTGTGATTTTATTTTATTCACGAACTCATGGTAGGATTTGTAATTTTGTATGTATACGAATGTTTGATAGACAATTTTATTTTGTACACCTAGATATAAATTATGTGAACAAAATCATTTTGAATCGCATAAACATGGTTTAAAACATAAAAAATCAGAACTGTTTCCAATATAAGTTCGTACCTAATGCAGATATGTAAATCTTCATACTATGAATCGAAAGTTATACCAACAGAGGTTAGATGTACCGTGTGAATGTCCCTTAAGAAACTGACTTCGTCCGGCTTTTAAACAAGCCTACTGTCCTCTCCAACAGGCGGCGCTGCAAACGAAAATGGCCGCTACGAGAAAGGTATATTGATGAGGTGATGCAGGAATGCATTGCATACTGCCTTACGAAGAGTCTGTATTTACTCACCCAATAATTAACATGCAGTTAGTACACTTACGTGAAAACGTATGTACCATCTCGCGTTTCAGCTATGCCTGGTTTGTAGGTGAGAGGTGAGCACACCTGCAATCTGCACCACTCCGCACTCTTACGAATCAGGCTAATGATCATAGTACTGACGCGCTCTGGCAAAATCACGCCCGCCTAACAATAGGTATCAGTATGCACTTCAAATGCGTGATTAAATGCTCTGGTAGGGGCGCAACCTCTGTGAGGATTGCGGACCAATACATATAAATTAAGTGCCTAAAGAGGAGCGTTTTAAGTTATTGCCAGAGATCAGGCCTAATGCTATGTGAAACAGTAACTGTAATATACCATATTGTCTCACAACGTCGAAAAGCTTCCGCAGTCCTAGGTATGTGTGAGTTTGTGGATTCCCGTGGATTTAAAACCGTAAAAACAACAAACTTTACAGTTGCCTTAAGGTGAACAAACACAACCGGTCCAAGAACTGACACTGCCATTGTAAACATGGTACATATTCGAACAAAACGTCAAAAGGCTAAGACGCTACGATACACATGCTTTTTACCGAACACCTGCCATGCTACTAATATAGCCCCCTACATTTGTATGGTGTAATATGATTAATCCTCAAAACTGACTATCAAAGTAATTCATAATCATTGAAGATTGGCCATCTAAATAGAAGTTCCATAATGGCGTGTGACATCCTCGTCTGTGACACGCATAGAGGCCACTTTTCAACAAAAACATAGTGTTTAATCTGCAAGTAGAATAGATATTTCACTTGAGAGAAGTAACGTTTTTAGCCGGAACTACCTTCCATTGCCCTCATTAATAGTTAGCCAATGGTAAGGATTTCAGACAAAGATCATGAAGAAAATACTAAACAGTATTTTGGGGGGGAAAGCTCCCAAAACTCAGTTATTTTAGTAAGGCAGCTGAAATTTGTGTCTCAAAATGCATTTTTGATGGATGTACGCACATAAAATCCATGTTATTTATCTGCCTACAGCCATCCGAGGATGCTGATGACTACTGGGGTGATTCCTCAGCAAGGAAAGGTCCAAGTAGGAGAAATATCTTTGACGATGATGTAAGTAAATTGTTCCTTCTTAGTCACAATTAATGCACTTGTTTCACTCAATTCAATCAAGTGGGAATGTCACACAAATTTCATAATGTCATAAGTTCCTTTTGTTCTACTTTGGCACTTGACATTGTAATTACAGTTTGCCTGAAATATGTGAGGTGCAATGAATGAAAGTGTAGCAAGGTGTGGAGTCATCCCACATCCTTGCCTTATCAGCTTGCTTACAAGGTTAAAACCTGCACATATTTGGTCATGTGGATAAGGCATCCGACAATGGATCAAAAAGCACTTGGTTTGAATCCCATCACAGAACATTTAATATGATGATATCCATTCACTTACCGGTATATTCTTCTTAAGGTGTTACCCATATTGATCAGATGGTAACTTTTTGTCATTGTGTGCTCCAGTGGTGTGTATTGTTGCTTTTGATAGCAGTCACTGATTTGTCTAGTCACCGCTCGAGTATTCCCTGGCTGTGGTGATACAACTGGAATATTGCTGGCAGCTGCTTTGAATGACCTTCACTGGCTGTTTGTTCATCAGTGACTAGGTTTAATAGTAAGTCTTTATTTCTGAAATGGTTAGTAGTCTGCTCATGGAACCTGCCTTTATGTTTAGGTTAGTTTTGAAACTGCAAAGAAGATTCTGACAACATCAGAAACTATTGATGATGAAGATGAGGAGGAATTTGACTTGGTCAACTGGCAGGGAGATCCAGTGGTTAGATATAGTAGGTAGCCTTGGTTCTTATTGTCACCATGATAACCAATTCAGAAAAGTGAGATGAATTAGCATTGATCATGTTGATAGACACGATTTGTTTCTGAAAGGTTTGTCATTCCGGGTATAATCCCATGCCACATGTTTTCGAGCCTCGCCTATTGGCCATGCACTTATGAAGTAATCAAAGTAGGCAGTTGCATCTCTTGGGCACGCCAGAAACCTATAATTGTGGGTTCGAATCCCGGTTCGCCCTGATTATGTTTCTAGGTTTGTCAGCACCATACCCGTGCTCGTGGGTTTCACCAAAGTGGTAAACATCTAAGGCCTCCATAACGTTGGGCTTTCCTCCCACGTCGAGCTGACACACCGTGATATAACTGAAATACTGTTTAAACTCACTCACTCACATACCTCAAAACTTACTTTTTAAACGAATGCACATTTTAATCTAAGTTGATCCAATGATAATTATGCTTCAGAACAATTGTATGCTCTAATAACGAATCGGCTTCTATTTTTGATACTTCCTGTATCAGTTTATGTAAAGTTATGTGACTGATATGTTGTGCACCTATTTTTAACTTGACTGTAATGGAGGGGCTCGATATCATGTGACGGTAAGAAGATGGCGCTTGATCGATTCATCCTGCTCAACGGGGCATTACTGGTATAACTATAGAATTAACAAGACATGGTTATTTGGCCATCCAGGTGCTGACAGATATAAATGTTCTGATATGTATGACCTATGTTTAGTGTATTGGCATTGTTATAAGACACATAATCAGAATTACTTCTTAGAGGCTGAAAAACCCATAAAACGAGGATATATGTTTTTTTTGTCATGGAGATGCTGTCATCAACTTCATCCACTAGTCTGAATCCCAAGTCTAATTTTCTGTCATGTACAATCTTTTAATAAAAATCATATATTAACTCTAAAATGAATGAATTGATGTAAAATACCAGTTGGGCCTTGTAGACTATTCGCCATGGATTGGTCATGATGCTTCCCTTCAACATGTTCAAGGAAACAATTGTTAATGTTTCTTGGTTAGATAACATAGATATAGAAAGAGGCTTATATTACAAAGGTAATGTGGATAGTTAACACTTACTTAATTATTTATTACAGAAACACTATATCTCATCAATGTGAAACTGTCTAAACATGTCAACAAATGGTACATGTGGTGTTTGACAGAAGATTATCGCCAAATATATGTTCTTCATTTCTCTAATATTAAGGTAACACAAAGACGGGCACCATGGTACCCTCACCAGCCACTAGTGAGAGTAAGTCTTTGATACTATTTCCTTGAAGAGGTGTAACAATACATGGTGGCTCAGTGCAGTTCATTCATAATGACATATCACTATAGGGTGCGAAAGTGCTTGCGTATCAAAAGCAGGGTTAGAATCTAAGTGGCACAGTTAAAATAAGTTCCCGGTGCAATGAAGGGCCCACTTTAAAATGATATTATTTTTTAGAAAGTACCTTCAATGTGAATATGTTACTTAATATAATATGAAGCCAGTTGCAAATGGGTTTTCACACAACTGAATACAGGGCAAAGGTTGACCGTATGACTATGCTTATTGAACAGAATGATCCATAAAATAAACCAGGGGATTTAGGAATTGAAAAGGGAAAAAATGGCCAACCTTCCAGAGGACAGCTGCTCATTTATCTAGCTCTTGGTGAACTGACATTCAGAGATGGTTCAAAAGTATTCTTCTTGTTGGCGCTCTTAACTTCCAAAAGACATACCATAGTTGTTGTTATTACAATACATTAGATCATTAGGCAATGAATTAAGTCTTTGGTGCATTTATAATGTTTATATATTTTGCACATGCAGTTTGAGGAATGGTTTAAGGAAAGTAGTATCGTTCTTAATATAATAAATCCATGCTTATCCCACTGCATCATGTTACCAAGTATTGTTACACTTTGATGTAATACTGAACGTATTGAAAGAATGGCTTGTTTTTGCTCTGGACAGACAACCACAAATCAGCTTCTAATGCTCCTGATCTCTCAAACCTGGCTGTTCCAATTACCTCCCATGCTGCTCGAACCACCACACTCCCTCCCTCCGCACCATCAGCTTCATATGGAAAATATGATAAACCAGCCAGCATGTCTCACAACCGATCTCAGAGCCTTGGTGGTAAATAATGAATGACCATTATTGCATGTTATGAATTACGGAACAAAGTTAATTTAATCCTGCTTCATTATCATCTGTACTTAACCTGATAACATACAGTGATATACAGTGCTAAGATGAAGCAAGATTTCATATCTCTGTGGTTAATCTGTCATGTTTTATAGTAATATGAAATAATTGAGTATTATTTAACTTCTTTTGAGTAGTATATATATAATTGGTATATAAGACATATTTTGGTTTCCTAACCATACTAACATGTTTAAAGGATGTCTGCTGGTATGTGAAAATGAAGATCAAGTGGTTACAGTGTGTGACAGTGTTGAGTGATTACAGTGTGTGACAATGGTGAGTGATTACAGTGTGTGACAATGTTGAGTGATTACAGTGTGTGACAATGGTGAGTGGTTACAGTGTGTGACAATGGTGAGTGGTTACAGTGTGTGACAATGGTTAGTGGTTACAGTGTGTGACAGTGTTGAGTGATTACAGTGTGTGACAGTGTTGAGTGATTACAGTGTGTGACAGTGTTGAGTGATTACAGTGTGTGACAATGGTGAGTGGTTACAGTGTGTGACAATGGTTAGTGGTTACAGTGTGTGACAATGGTGAGTGATTACAGTGTGTGACAATGGTGAGTGGTTACAGTGTGTGACAGTGTTGAGTGATTACAGTGTGTGACAGTGTTGAATGATTACAGTGTGTGACAGTTCACAACATTCACTAGGGGACCATTTTATATTTAGTGTGGGGTGTTATATATGAATATATACCCCCAAAGTAATTGTTCAAGACATGACCATTTCCCCCCCACCCACCCCAAAAAAAATGATAAGAAATCAAAATCCAAAACAAAATAATTCCACAAACTGTCATTTTAATCAGTTAGCATTGGATAAGACATACAATTGTGCACATAAATATGCATAGTGATTCTGATATTTATTTATGCTAAGATGTAGACATAGTTTATATAGTCATAATATAATGTTCACATTTTGTGTGTTTTAATTACTTATTAAATGTTTGGGCATCTCTCGAGTCCAAAATCTGATAAAAAAAGCTTGATAATGATGTAAATTAGTGCATTGATTGATAAAAAAGAACAAAATCTGTGACTTTTCTGCAATTCTGCAGTAAGTTCAGTTTCTCCAATCTTTTTGTGATCACAGAATTTGTCAAGGACTGAAAATTAATTGTTCAGCTCAACTTTTCAGAGAAAATAGAAGAATTCCTTTGAACAGTGACTGAACCTGTAGAACATGATATGGGCTGTCAGTAACCATGCTAACTGGACAAGCTATTTTTATTGTTCTCATTGCCTTGCTTAATGCAGAGACAACAGCCGTGTTCAATATTGTTATGTCACTATTGCAGGAAATGTTGTCCAGTTTGGGGTGAACAAGGCGCAAATGAGTCGAGGGGTCAGTGATCCAAGTATAGAGGACGGTAAGTGAGTGTTTGAAATACCCCACATGCCTCCTCGTCCATTAGAGACACTGACCACGCTGACTGGACATCAGTGTTGACTATGTGGAAAGATATAGTAATGACAGATGCCACTACTGTACATCTGTACCAATAAGTATTTGCATTTTAACTGATTTTTTTATGGTAACTTTAGGCATAAAAGTTCTTTCGATTATGGTATGAAATTTTTTTTTTGAAGTTATATTATTTGGTAATTATTTACCAAATCACCGGTAGATTCCGAGAAACGTGTGTACAGCTGATTGCTACTTCAGGCTTAGTTTACGAGAAAATTTGCACGGTAATCTTAATCTCTGCATATAAAACAATGCCTGTCAGAACAGGAAATACAATTTAATCGGTAAATGATCATGTCTTGTGTTTTTTTATCTCAACTTTTAAATTAGTATTGAACAAGTTGTATTGTTATGATCTGTTCGTTTCCCAGATTGCTGAAGCGAAACGATGTAATTTTATTCTGCGGAAACAAACACGTTTGTATTTCAAATGTAGGGATTGTGTATGCGCTGGTGACGTGCTTCATTCCGACTGGCTTTATAGATGGGGTATATAAATTAGCATCAATTTTATAGGCTTGTACAGGTGGGTCGTCTTGTACGTGGGTTCGCTTTATAGATGGCTCGTAATTGTTGACCTCCAAAATGACATGCAATGGTTAACCAAGAATGTCTAGATCTATGAATGGTCAACACATTATATTAAAATACACACTGTTTTAGTTTACAATAAAAAATAAAATGGCAATTCCCAGGTTGGGAATCCTTGATTATGATTCTTGGTCTGTCAGTACCATTCCTGGTCTTGTTGGTTTCTCGAAAGTTTGAAACATGTATTGCCTGTAATGATTTCTGCTTAATCGACAATAAACAGATGTGCTGTTTTTAAGACTTAAACAGTTAATGTGGGTAAACTGAGTCTACTACAGGACCCTATAGTTCTCGACCCCAGGTGTGAATGTGGACATGTACATGTTGTAGTTGTTAGAGACGCCTCAACTCCGGGGAAAAAGCAGCCAACATCAGCTTATCTTGATAAACTCCAGAAGGAAATCATCTTCCTGAGGAAAGAACTACAGGTGAGTGATGTCTGATCATACATCTTATCTCATACATCTCCATAGGAAGTCTAGTGTATATGACTCAGCACTCAGAATTGACAGGATGTAAGATATAATAGAAGAACTTTTTTTTTTGCATTCAGAACTCCCCATTTATATTTGTCTTCAATGTATCCACAATATGATAGAAGAGCTTTATTTTTTTCATTCAGAACTCCCCATTTATGTTCATTTTCGATGATACCTGTCTCCTATTTGATACATTGTTTGTCAAAAAAGGGGCAGTATTTTATCATGTTTTATCCTAATGGTTAATGGGATTTTTGTCATGCTGATGCCCATGTACAATTCTCCACATGGATACAATATATAAGCCCCATTCATCATGTTTTCAAGCTTGTGGGAAATAACTAGTAAGCCTTCATACTGTTTCTATTCCTTATGCATGCATTCAGTAAGTCCAGATGGCTCCTAGGATACAGGTTGTGCTTGCTTCAGATTGCCAAGAGGGAGCGGTGGAAGAAGCAGCCAGTGGGTGATACAATCAGGAACATGGTGCTTGGACAGGTACACATAGTCTTCAGCAGGCAACAGGCTTGTGTGATGTCAGTCTCATTAAGATCAAATCTGTTACTCCAACACAATACCTCTCTGTGTCAAGATGTAAAGAACACCTCTATAGGAAGTCACCTTTTCAAGTCTCTATGCCATAGCGCTCAGATTTATCAGGATGTAAAATATTTCCACAACAATAGAATAGAACAGCTATATTTGTTTGCATTCAGAACTCTCCATTTATGTTCATTTTTGAGATACAGAAATCAGATATATCTTGTATGAATGCTCCCCTGACTTGAACTGAGAATTTAGGGGCCTTGGCACAGATTGACTGACTGGAAAGTTCACCTGACGCGATCTCCTATGGAGGTTTCCAGGGAGTGGGTTAAGTCTTTTCTGTGGTTAAATAAAAATAATACTTACTTGTACTGATAAGTTTTGCCTTTTTAGCCTTATTTTGCAGTGTGTCCTAGAAGGTACATCTTCCTTCCATGTTTACTGCAATATTTATCAAGGAAACTAAACTCTATCCTGCCCCCATGCTCTGTTCAGGCCTACACGTTTGAGCTGTACAAGTCCAAAGAAGACAAGCTGGCTCTGCTAGACAAGGCCATAGAGTCACACGACGGGAATGCCATTATCGCTGTGAGTTACCAGGAAAAGTTTTTAGATACATTTATTATCTCTTAAGTTAATAGTTACTTTAACAGGTACCATTTTGTATCATTTTTGTACGTATTTCAACTTATATTCAAATGTCACATCTTATTACCTTTATTGTTACAGGTAATTCTGTTTGTAAAGAAAACCATTAAGGCATCACTATTCAACCTGGAAATGATGAGGCGCCCAGTCGCTATCAACCATTATCTGTCCTACCTAAAGCATCACTATGACTACGCCCAGATGGTCGACTTTCTTGGGTAGGAACCATAATGTGTTACAGTGGGGTTGGAATATGAGAAATGGTTTATGACTCTTTGTGTAGAGACTCTACCAAATCTCATGACTTAATTGCTTCCTACCGGGTAATTGAAACTCAAAGGGTAACCCTCACAGAACTGAATTGTGAAATCAGTAAATGACCACACAAGATCAATGCATCATCAGTAAGTTATGTTTAATGCAGAATCAGCACTAGGCTGACACTTCTCTTGGATTATTGAATCAATCCATTTATGATCATTTATGATCATAGTTTCCATGACATGATGTCAGTGTCCAATGTCTGCCACTATTTCTGATTCTAGTATGCTGGGGAGATCAGAAGAAGCTTCGGTGAGTTGAAATATTTGAAAACAATTACTTGATATAGTTTATATACATGCATGTATATGAAGTGTTTTGCCAGATGCAAACTATTGTGTCCTATATACGCTTGTAGTTAAGTGGGGGCACGGGTGGCTGTGCAGAGTTGCGTCCCTTGGGCGCACCAGAAACCTATGATTGTGGGTTCAAATCCTGGTTTGCCCCGATAATGTTTGTAGGTTTGTCAGCAGCACGTGGGTTTCACCGAAGTAGTAAATGTCTGAGACTTGCATCACTTGGGCTGGAATACTGTTAAAAGCGGCATTAAACCCAACTAACTCACTTAAGTTAAGTATGGGAGGAAATAACATCTACTGTTAGTCCAGTCTGATGCAAATGAGTATGGAATGATTTAAACTAATTAGATTGAAGCATGTGTGTGATTTTTATCTCATATTACTGTTCTCATAAGAAACACAATACATGTTTGGACGATCTATGTCAGATTTTCTTTACTCAGTCACTGCAGCCATGTTTGATTAAAGCACTTGAGCTTCGAGTTGAGTGAAAATTGCACATGCTGAGGACTCATCTGTCACGAAAGTGTAAAATAATGCCTTGATCAAAACACGAGTGCTGAAAATGGTCAGTGACATAACCATGGATCAGTCACATTTTGTTCATATTTCCAAACTAGACGGAATTTAGGCAATTACATCGCAATGACATGTCTATAACAATAGTAACAGCCTAATATTTAATGTAAAAGCTGTAAGCTCAAAATAAACAAGGTCAGTCAATACTTATCAAATTTCCCACTAACACCTTAAATGGTCATATGTTACGTCATATTCCTGTCTGCCCTCAGAAAACTGGGGAGTATGTTCTTGACCTAGTTACTGAACAAGGACATCCCAGCTATAATAAGCGGCATAGTGTTTTTGAACCACCAGTTTGCCAGAGCTGACTTGTCCTTATCTGGTGTTGTCGTTGGGACATTCTTACTTCAGGGTATAACAACATTCACACATTTGTTCAATTTTAATACGGAAGAAAGAGAATGAACCTTCGACGCATTAAAGCATGTTAAATCTTAGGAGTTTAATGCTAAGTTTGTCAATTTCTATAATTATAATAAGGCGTAGATATAATTTTTTTTGCTGATGTCTGTTTCAGATGTTTAAGTACAAAATAGCCTGCCAGTCTAAAGATCCTACAATAAAAATTGCGACCTTAAAGACATGCTACAGGTAAGAAAATTGGACATGTTAAATATATTTGTGTGTATTAAATCTTTCAGTCTTGGTAAACTGTTTGAAAGAGGTGGTTCCGTGGATTAGGTGATCGTGCTGGACAACATGGTGGATTGTTGCTCATGCTACAGACCACTAGTTAGCATGGCCCAGACTCAGTCATTCAAAGTCCTTCATGATTTTGATAGAATATTGTTGACTTAAGCATAACATTTGTTGACCACTTTCTAAAGGGTATTGTGTGTTCATGTTTTCCATTATGGGAGCCGTGCAAATTTACACTTGTCAGGGGGGTACACAAAGCATGTGATCTAGACTACCAGTTGTAGGACTTTCATTTGTGGATGCCTCAGTGGCTGAGCGGGTTAGATCACTGACTTTGCATGCTGGTGATTAGGTGCCTCACTCTGAGAGTGTGGGTTCGAAATCCGGATGGGACTCAACCCCCAAAAGTACTAGAATCTGTAGTTTACTAAGAAAGTGTTATCCCAGTATTTGTTAGACTTTGACTTAGGCTGGAAATGGCAGTAATGAAAACCGTACAATAGTTCTTCACCAAACCTGGTACATAGATAGGTCTAGTGGTGAATTGGTGCTTTTTGATAGTTTTGGATTTATAAGAAGAAATATTGTCAGTTTTTTTGCAACAACTTTTAAAGCTGAAAATGGCAATAATGCTCGTTTCCGGAGCAGAACTTGAAAACTGTATAATGTTTCTTCACCAAACAGTAATAGGCCTAGTGGTGAACTGGTGCCTTTTGATATGTTTGAGATTTTTAGAAGTATTTTTTTTTTTAGTTAGCTTGGCTAACAACTTTGACTAAGTGTTTTATTGTATACTTCAGTGTGAAAGGCTGAGTTTTCTGAAGTTGAGAAAAGTGATATTTTCATTGCAGTGAACATAACTTTTGATATTTCACTGCAGTGAACATAACACGTTGACGGAACTATGTTGGCCTACACGAGACAGCTTGTACACAAACTGTTGATTGACGTCAGTTCAACGTTGACAAGTCATGTAATGACAGATGGTCATTTATGTAGTTAATGCCGATTCTTACCGTTTGTTTATTTTGTTGAAAATGATTTGTATTAAACTGTGAATTTCTCTTCTGATTTGCCAGTCGATACTTTACGTTTCGCAAAGCGCCATTTTGTTACTTGAATTGCGTGTATTCTTTCGCTTCGAACAACCGCCTCATTGATTTGAAATTTATTTTTTGATGAAGTTGATTTTGTATATAATCATATCCAAATTTATGCTAAAGAATTTTAGTGACATCAAATATTTTTGGTTACTTTTGTTTATATTTTTTAAGATTTATCAAAGACGGAACTACATTTTTAGTCGTACTTACAGGGGGTGGAAAACCGTCCATGTGTGTTATGTAGGGATAATTTACGCTTGAAAGTGTTACATTTGTAATGATATAATTTAATCTTCCTGCAGACAACTACACCAAAATTATATAATAAATAGGATATTTCATGTATTGAGTGAAATATCATGTTTCTCTCATCTCGTGACGGATTGACCGAGTGATGGGGGGGAAAGGAGACTGGTGACCAGGCTTGAAGTAAGACTTAGAGGTGACTAAATTCGACCTGGTGACTGGGCTTGCAGTAAGACTTGGAGGTGACTAAATTCGACCTGGTGACCAGGCTTGAAGTAAGACTTAGAGGTGACTAAATTCGACCTGACAACCAGGCTTGCAGTAAGACTTGGGAGGTGACTAAATTCGACCTGGTGACTGGGCTTGCAGTAAGACTTGGAGGTGACTAAATTGGACCTGGTGACTGGGCTTGCAGTAAGACTTGGAGGTGACTAAATTCGACCTGGTGACCAGGCTTGAAGTAAGACTTAGAGGTGACTAAATTCGACCTGACAACCAGGCTTGCAGTAAGACTTGGGAGGTGACTAAATTCGACCTGGTGACTGGGCTTGCAGTAAGACTTGGAGGTGACTAAATTGGACCTGGCAACCAGGCTTGCAGTAAGACTTGGGAGGTGACTAAATTCGACCTGGTGACTGGGCTTGCAGTAAGTCTTGGAGGTGACTAAATTCAACATGGTGACTGGGCTTGCAGTAAGTCTTGGAGGTGACTAAATTCAACCTGGTGACTGGGCTTGCAGTAAGACTTGGAGGTGACTAAATTCGACCTGGTGACTGGGCTTGCAGTAAATCTTAGAGGTGACTAAATTCAACCTGTGTCAATCTCTGTGACTCTGTTGATTGCATGTCATCAGCCCTACTGTCATAGATCATAGCTCATGCTTTCAGTCAGTGGTTAACTGGTTCAGACTCACTATTTACAGGCCTCCTTGATGTGGCTGGGGTATTGCTGTGTTAAATTCACTAACTCAACATGTGGGCAGACAATGATACTAGGGAATATTTGACTTGATGTGAGGTAATCTACAGTTGTCATGTGTTGTAACTATACTGTCCAGTTACAAGACCACAGCTCAAAGGATTGAGCAATGGTGAGAGAAACGTGTTGTTGTGGTTGCAGAGCTCACTTCCAGTCTGAAGTCCAGTTGGGTCGCCAGGCAGCACTACTCCAGGAACAGATAGACCTGCTGGAGAGACAGAGGCCAGTTGAGGTAGGATTACTGATTCCATAGTCAATAGGCCCAAGCCCAAGTATGACTATTAGCTTGTGTGATACGGAAATCGAATTTGCTGTTTCAATCATAGGTGGTTATTGTGATTTGATAATCTCTGATTGACCAGTCAAAATCGAGTTATTTTTAAAATTTGTGGAACAGTACTCAATAACACCCTCAAATCTGAAAATCCATAATGTTTATCTACTTATGTACCTAAGATTCCAGATGGCACTTGTTGTTCTCTGTTGGTGCTTGTCATTAAGGGGAAAACAAGGACTGGTCAGATCGGGGTCAGTACACTGAGTGAGAATCCATGTTAAACTGTTGTATATTTATCATGTTCATGGGATGAACAAATTCCATAATGTCCATTAACCATGGTAAGTTGTACCATATTTCAAAATCACCTATTTTTGATGGAATTATGTGAATGTAAGTCTATTTTTCATTTATGTGCAGGAAAATGATTCCCATGCGGAAGCAACAGGTCAGGTCCAGATTTTCCGCGACTTTCCCCGCCGAGCCACCCTGTTCGGTCAGCCAGTCACAACCACCCTGTACTACTTCTGTCTTTACCACTACGACCTTTCAGAGGTTGGTTGACACAGCATCGTGTACTTCCTGTGTCTTGTGCCCAGTATACTGCATATACTTTGTGTCTTGTGCCAAGTATACTGCATATACTTTGTGTCTTGTGCCCAGTATACTGCATATACTTTGTGTCTTGTGCCCAGTATACTGCATATACTTTGTGTCTTGTGCCCAGTATACTGCATATACTTTGTGTCTTGTGCCCAGTACACTGCATATACTTTGTGTCTTGTGCCAAGTATACTGCATATACTTTGTGTCTTGTGCCAAGTATACTGCATATACTTTGTGTCTTGTGCCCAGTATACTGCATATACTTTGTGTCTTGTGCCAAGTATACTGCATATACTTTGTGTCTTGTGCCCAGTATACTGCATATACTTTGTGTCTTGTGCCCAGTATTCTGCATATACTTTGTGTCTTGTGCCCAGTATACTGCATATACTTTCAGTGTTTGGTGTCAAGTAAACTACATTTACTTTTTTATTGTAATATAAGGAAATTGGGGTTCACAGCTTCAAGACAGTGATATCCTGTGGGTTAAACCGAAGCACAAATTATTTTTTTCCAATATTTTAGTGGCAATCAAATAGTCATGATTATCGTCAAGTACAATAAGGGATTAGGTGAGCTTGGTTTAAAATGCCATTCACATTGCCTGGTCAGATATACTCTCGGCGCCCCAGGCACTGCTGTAGTCAGATTACAGTGTCACACTGGGTTCATGTTTATTCCTTTATAAAAGTAAAAGAAATATTGATGTCAATTCTTTTGTATTAGTTTTGGCATGTTTATTATTGTCAATGAGAAATGTGTGTGGTTTCAGAATTCTTTAGCCAGTCCACAAGCTTTGAAAGCCAGACACAATGTGAGTATAGAAGTCTGTAGTATTTTACAGTTACACATCTAAACTGATGCAGTCTCATTAATATCAGATCTAAGTTCTCGCTGCCGCTAAACAAAGATCTGAGGACATCCCATTTCGGGTCATTGACTGACGACTGAAATGACTAAGAAGAAGTTGACATCAGCGAAATACAAAGCAGCTTTACGGCACTCGTTTCATCCTGGCGACTTCCATTTCAGACTACGCTGTTTTGAAAACTGAAGAAACGAACATTCCGGAATGACTAATATATGGTTGAGATTGTATGGCAATGCTTCCCACGTACTGTGCAACGCCTCCTCCGTTCAAATGTTTATCCCTCGTAAGTGAGAGATAGACCATAATTTTGACGGAATCAGTCGTACGGGCCATAAGTGGGATACACTGTGTTAACGTTTTCAAGGTTGCATGATTAGAAAACACATTCCGACAGTCGCTTTCATTATCTGGTAAGCGGTCGTTCTGACATGACCCGTAATGGGATGTCCTTAGATCTTTGTTTAGCGATAGCGAGAACTAAGATCTGATTTTAATGAGCTTGAAACTGATGCAAACATCATTGTTCACCCAGTGCCAGATAGCTTTCTGTTCCATTCACATGAATATGCAGTATTAATTGTCTTGTTTCAAATACCTTGATCATGTTGATTGATCAAGTAATCTTTGGTTTTACCTAATGGCTTACACATGGGACTATAGTTCAATTGTACTTTGTAATGCAAAACATTTCTTCTTGTTCTTCGATTCTTTTTGTAATATGAAAAAGTTGCTTTAGTTTGTATGCATGTTGTGTGATAGAGGAGTATTTACATTGATCTATTGTGTCAGGGAGATATTCCGTTACACTGAGCTGTGTTGTGTTGGCAGATCTCCGACAAGCAGTTTCTCCACTGTGCACTGGGAGCCAGGGCCAAGATGAGGCGATGGAAGGATATAGAGGTGCTGCTGACTGCCAAGGTAAGTGTGCTACAGTCTTCAGGAACACTGATTTACCGGATGCAAATCCTACATCCTGTATGATAAAATTAAGAAAGAATGCAAAAAAATACAGAGTATCTCCACTGGAGTAGAAAGATACCTAAATGCATATGGATGAATAAATGCTGCTATTTCACAATTTAGGACCACTTAAAAGTAGGTTATGTACATAATAGCTTAGAAAATACTATACACAGTCGAATGCTTCATCATCTTCATGATCCTCAAAAGGTAACAAATTCATTTTTGTTGGGGAACTCCATATTTATTCGTAACTACCGGCCTCTGAGCATACACGATCTTACGTCACTTGTAGTAGAATGCTGTTTTTATGTTTCTACGTTTGTTTTCGGTCTCCACCCGATAAGCTTGTTTTTAAACCTGGGTCCCTGATAATTTTAAACTTTTGAGTTCAATGAAAAGACAATGCCTTTCAGAAAGGGGTCCAATTTAACATACAGTAAACTATGGTTATAACAATCTCAAATGGACCACTAATTTTAGGTAGTTGTAACCATAGTTCGTTATAAGCATATATACAACATCTATTCAGCAAATGGCAGGGACCAAAAATTAAGTTTGTAATATCCGTCAGTTCGTTATAACGTGTTCGTTATAAACATATTTTTCTGTACTTTACATTTGGGATTGCGCTTTCTTAGTAAAGTACAAATTCTAGTACTTTTTAGGAGAGGACACCCACTCTCAGGGAAAGGCACCTACTCACCAGCACACAAAGTTAACAACCTAACCCACTCACCCACCAAGGCTTCCCCAAAAAGTGGGTTAGATCGCTGACTTTGTGTGCAGGTGTTTACCGGTAGGTGCCCTAATGTGAGAGTGTGGGTTCGCATTCCATGTGTGACTCAACCCAAAAAATTTACTGGTACTAGAATGTGTACTTAGAAAATGCAATCCAAAAAATAACATGTTAATCTTTAAACTTATCCTATCTCACACTTTGCATTTCTCCCTTCTTCTTTGATCCTATGTGGGAACGTGCTTGAATCATGTTTCCAGCTTCTGAAAATAAAAATAGCCACCCAAGCCCCCCTGCTTCACCATGGTTACGTCCAAAAGCTAGGTCAGTTATATACCTCTCATGTAGCCGTGCCTGCTTGAACTGACCACGTGTGCGCCTCTACCAATTCATTCTCTTTCTCATTGCCACCGTGTGGCGACGTGTTTGGAAAACATCACAGAATTATTGTCCTTTGCTAGTTTGTTCGAGTTTCTTAAATAGGAAAATATGGGAAAGAAGGACAATCAATGTCCTTGTAAAGAATGCAGATGTACCTATTCCACGTCGGATCCCCACTCAATATGTTGCGACTGTCGGGGACAGTGCACCCTGGGTTCCCGATGTGCGGAATGTCATTCCCTAACTAACTTGGCTTTTAAAGTTTACCTGCAACGTTGTCGTTCGCCGTTTCAAAGTAGGGGATTCCAAAGCTAGTACCAGCTCATCACGCCTTAAAGACAATCCTGTCGAAACGGTAATTTCTGTCACAGACGACACCCTCTCAGACAGCTTCCTTACAGACGACTTGTCCTCTTGCGACCTGTCTACAACTCCACAAGGTATGCAGGTCGATTTGCGCTCGGTCCGTCTGATCAACCCGGGTCCTGCTGTCGTTATACCAGCGACAGATTGCTCCAGTCCTTTCAAAGTCCGGCTCTTGGATTCAGCGAGCTCTGCAGCCCCCCTGGGGGCTAGAGATGCGGTCGTCGATATGACTTCAGCTCGGGTCGTTTTAGGTCGTCACACTTCGGTACAACGTTCACCCTCCAAGACGACTGATTGGCTTTCCCACTCCCACAATCGGCGCTCTCGTTCCATGGATCGGCATTCCCGCTCCCGGGATCGGCATTCTCGTTCACGGGTTCGACGTTCGCGCTCGCAGGATCGGAGTTCTCACTCACATGATCAGCATTCTCGATCGAGTTTCAATGAGCGTCATTGATCCCGCTCCCGATCATCTTTGACTAACGATAGAGCCCGGTCATCCATCGTTGACTACCAGCATAGCCAGTATACCCAATCTCATGCTCTTTCGTTTGAGAAACGTATCGGGATCTTTAACACCGATTGATCGTGAATATTTTTTCCCGCTCACGAGTTCATGTCTTTAGACACTAGACAGTTTTTTTCAAAATTCTGAAACAAATTCAAATTACACTATCTAGAACCAGCTTCCTCGTGCATATCTCACAGTAGTAGTCTATACAGGCTAGAGTATCTGCGGCCCACCATCCAACTGTGGGATAAAATGCAAAGTGTGAGATAGGATAAGTTTAAAAATTTGGAAATTTTAGTATAAATTGTATATTTATGTACTTATCCTATCTCACACGCGATAAGGCCACCCAACAATCCCCGCATCTCATTTACTCTAGCCTAATAAGCTCTGCGAAAGAGAATGAATTGGTAGAGGCGCACATGTGGTCAGTTCAAGCAGGCATGGCGTGCACGAGAGGTACGTAATTG
Organism: Haliotis cracherodii; assembly: GCF_022045235.1. Classification (NCBI taxonomy): domain Eukaryota; kingdom Metazoa; phylum Mollusca; class Gastropoda; order Lepetellida; family Haliotidae; genus Haliotis; species Haliotis cracherodii. The sequence goes on along the minus strand of NW_027266308.1, from coordinate 14,959,293 downwards.
ACCTAGCTTTTGGACGTAACCATGGAGATGTAGGGGGGGCTTGGGTGGCTATTTTAAGTTTTAGAAGCTAGAAACATGATTCAAGCACGTTCCCACATAGGATCGAAGAAGAAGGGAGAAATGCAAAGTGTGAGATAGGATAAGTATATTAATATACAATTAATACTAAAATTTCCAATAGTTGGGGTTACATATGAGCCCATGTTGATTAAACTAAATAACCCAGGTAAGGCACTGCTTTTATATCTCAGTGGTGATAGTTGTGTCATTTGTCAGTGCCACACCCTGTCACAAACATTGTGAGTTTACCAGAGTGATGAACCATCTTCACTTTGTCAGCAAAACACCCAAAGTTTCTAAGTAAGCTGACTAATTACATGCTATGGTGTCCTTGGCAAATGAACCTGAAATTATGCTAGGAGTATTTTGTGAATTTTATTATTTAATGGTTAACTACACTATTTAAAAGAAGTTAGTCACGTTATGACAGATAAACTTTTGTCATATGCAAAAAATCATGTGTTCTTTCATTTCTTTTGAGTAGTATATAATAGTACCGTGATCAGTGACTTCATAGAAAACAGTATCAACTTTCATGTTTTGACCTATTAGAAAACTACTGATAATTTGTTTTGTAGTAATATGACAAAGGTGAAATTAAATTCATTTATTGATGTTTCATATAAGATTTCATCCACTGCGTTGACTAACATCCATGATAGTTCCAAGGATCCACTGGTTGTGGAGTCCAACCCCAGATTCACCCTGAGTATAATCCTATATTTGTCGGTAACATAGTGTTGGAAAAGTCTTTTGCCTGATATGCCTGTCAATCATGAAAACTGTTGACTCTCTTGATTGTTAAACTGCTGAATAATTCCTGTGTTACTTCTACAGGGATGGTTTGGAGGAACAAAGTTAAAGGCTGTGATAGGCTTCGACAAGGTATCAGAAATCCTACACAAGAACAAGGCTCCGCATGATGTAGGTATTTATACAGCAGACACAACAAGATTACTATGACAAGGACCTAACAGATCGGGTGGTCTCTCGCTGACTTGGTTGATAATGTGTGAGTGTGCCCTGATGGCATGGTGTGATACTCATAATATCAATCACTTGTTTTTTTTTGTCCAGACCAAGTTATGTACAGGCTGACCTCATGTAGCTGCAATATTGCTGAGTGTGGTGTTAAGCAACAAACAGGATTAAATATATTATATATCCATTATCTCTCCTCTGAAATCCCTGTAGTGATTCCAGGTCAGAAGAGTTCCCTCTCTGCTGGAGGTTGGGTGGTCACTTCCTGGCATTGTACCCTGATCATGTAATTCATTGCTCTTGCCTCCACGCCATTATTTGTGGTCAGTGAGGAAGTAGCTGGAATATTACTGATTGTGGTGTCAAGCAACCTTCACTCATTCTCCTCTGAAACCACAGGGGTAGGTGGGGTAGCCTCATAGTTAAAGCGTTCGCTCTTCACGCCGAAGATCCAGGTTCATTCCTACATGGGTACAATGTGTTTAGCCCATTTCTGGTGTCCCCGGCCGTGATATTGCTGGAATATTGCAAAGAGTGGCATAAAACCATACTCAATCAATCACTCTCACTCACTCACTCTGAAACGACAAGGCTTTTGAAGGTGAAACTCTGCATGAGTGATCCCTATCTCTCTAACAAAATACCTTCAGAATTCTGATCTAATTTTAAACATATGCGCAGTACTCCTGATGCAGACTCCACTGACTCGCATGTCTGTCATTATTGCTCCTCAGTATGTATGAATGTATGAAGGTGAAGTAACGTCATGTGTATGTATTTTTGGTTTTCAGGTTTTAGCAAAGTATGTTGCCTTGATAGAAGATTTAGACCAAAGACTGACTATTGCACACAAAGTGGAATGCCCTAAAGCTGTGATAGATGTAAGTATATGGATGCTTATGGCTATATGGTGGATTATCACATACCCTGACTGTCATCTCGGCTAGTACCTATGCTTGTGATCAAGTGATCACAAATAATGAAATGATAGCACACAAGCATTCAAGTAATTCTCCATGCTGATTGGTCAGTTGAGCGATCGGCCACTGTTCATTGTTGATAGCACTACGATCAAAGTGGTGAATATCGAAGACCTGCATCACTTTCCTCCCATCTTTAGCAGAAGTGCTGTGATATAATGGGAATACTGTTCAAAGTGACGTTAAACCTCCCTCACTCACTCTAACTCACTCACTCCTCGGCTAGGCTTTGAATCTGGAAACATTTCTGTGGCTTCGTTCCTTGTCACTTCTGTCTCCCTCCAACTTTCAGGCTCTGGTAGCGCTGAAGGACCGAGCACAGCTGGAGAAGTACTCCCAGACACTTAGATCCCATGAAGCTCTGTATGCCCAGGATGTTCTGCGGAGCTCGGTAAGTCATTGGACAGAAAATAGTGACATGCCAAACTCAAGATTTGTTATTTCTTTAATAGAGGCAGCCGTATAGCCTACAGTACACCCTCCAGAGTCGGTGATATTCAAAAATAACAGATGATGACAGAAATAAAAGGGGGTATTGAGTGAGGGTAGGATGATAGGATGCTGTGTTGATAATGTCTGTAAGGCTGAAAAAAAATAAAATTGGGTTTTCAGGCAATAGCTTTTGAAAATATTGTGCGGGCGGGCGGGTGGCCTTTTTTTTTTTGTGCGGTTGTGTACAAACTAGTAAGAATCCAAATCTGTATATCGCTGTGTATAAGGGGAGTTTTTCAGAACTAGAATTGGGAGGCTTTCAAGGTGGGGGTGTTGTCTTATACACAGGGTTGAGCAACACAAAGACATTACTGTGAGCACAAAACACCCGAAATACAATTTCAACAAATCCGTACTGAAGTACGCGAATTAATCATATAAATACATGGTCTGGTTATAAAAAGTGTTCATCATATATCTGGACTTATGTTTTTAATCTTTTTTTAAAATTTTATTCAACATTTCATTCAATATTGTTTAAATTCATTTCGGCGAAATCGTATGTGAAGTGATCGGAAGATCGCACAACTCACCGTTATTTACAGCAACCATGGTCATATCAACACTTTGTAATGAACTTTGGTGGATAGATATATCATAAATGCCATACATTGAATCGCTGAAAGTCATATTTATTGTAGTGTGACCATTATACGTCATCATAAAGTTTTCGCAATCGCGGGCGCGGGGGCATCAACGGTGATTGGTCAGATGCTTCCATAAGAAAACATATCCGGCAATGGCGATCAGCTGAACCAAAGTGCTACGCTTATGGTTATTAATTTGTTTCACATGTATAAATAAAGTTGAAACTAACATGATATTGAAATAAATAATTCCTAATTAAATAATAGTTTCAGATACAAGTCTTCCGCTTATTGTATCAAAATTCTTTAAAATTATATTATTGACCGAATCACAGGTAGATTCTGAGAAATGTGTGTAAAGCTGATTGCAACTTCCGGCTCAGTTTATGAGACAAGATGCACGGTAATGTTAATTTCTGCATATAAAACAATGCCAATCAGAACAGGAAATACAATTTAATCGGTAAATCTTCATGTCTAGTGATGTTTTATCTCAAATTTGTTTTGGCCAAGTTTAATTGTTATGATCTGTTCGTTTTCCTGAATTCGCTGAAGGGATACGATGCAAATTTTTTCTGCAGAAGACAAACACTTTTTAATTGCAAATTTAGCGATTGTGTATGCAATGGTGACGTGCTTCATTCCGATTCGCTTCATAGACAGGGTATATAATTTAGCATCGATTTCCCACTTATGTTACACATGTTATTGTAAATCTTAACCTCTGTGTATGAAGCATTGTCCCGCATACAGTCCACAAATACCCTTGAATTTGTATTTGAATACCATCATCATGACTGGTGGATAGACAGCTAATTTAATGTTTTCATTGACCAAATTTGCAAACATAAAAACAAGCACATATGGCGGACTTTATGATGATATGGGGGTGCCTGAGAACCAAGAATCTTTTTTTTTTTAGCCTAAGACTAACAGAAACAATCCTTGCCTTGCAGTCTGTCAAATGGAAGTGATCCAGCTCCAAGCCTGCCTAGTCTACAACCAAATACATTGTACAGAAGTGTTTCTAGCTTTCTAGCTGATGCAGTACACCTACTTCCATGGAGGTACAGGACAAGAGGTTGGCCTCCAGAGAGTCAGGTTCAAGGAGTGGTTACTGATTTGACTTAGACTGAAGTTGTATGTTATAGAATATGTGCCTGTGATTCAGATAGTTGTTAATGAGGAATTCATATTAACATCAAATCATGAGATCTCTCAAAGCTGTTTGAATGATATGTTGTTTTGATTCCATCCCTAAACATGCTCAAAGAAAACAAATGGCATAATTTGTAGAGAAAAAATGAATAAAATCAAAATGACAAATATTGAAATGAAAACTGATGTTGATATGAAGTATATCAACAAACAAAGAATGTGTTAATGCTGTCATAGTCATAATCATCTAAATATTTCCTTATGAGAATAATTTGTTATCTTTCTGTACCTGTAACCATAGGAAGGCTTGGTTAAAATAAAGTTCCTGTTTTTCATAACCTGCCTTCCCCCAAATTTTAGCCCACACCTTTAATATATTTATTTTGATTTAATGCACTCTAAAGAAACAACTTTTTCAACTCAAATTTTATTTTTCCGACTGTTTCCACACAACATACAATTCAGAGTAAGGTTTGTAGGGAAACTCAGGCATAGTCGCCATTGCCTCAAGCCAGTTTCTTTGTTTTGCAAGCCGTCACAAAGCTGCAGAGAGCGTAGCCAAATGGCTAGAATCAAGTTTACTTTTATGGATAAAATCCTGCCTCCCTAAAGTTTGTTTATGCCCAGTAATGCCTCATACAATATCATGACTTCATATTTACAAGGTCAGAAGTTACCAACATGTAGCTGAAGTCTGATTCTGCTTATATTTATGTTGTTTTGTTTCATTTTGAACTTTCTCCTTGATAATGTTAAAAATCATGTTTATCCATGGTTGCCATGGTGACTTATTTGGTAATCAGTGGTCACAATACCATGAATCAGTGTGTAAATATTTTTACAAAGGAAGGTAATGTGTGGTATTCACTATGCACCCCACTAGTAACAGTAATCTGTTGAGTTTAGGACCATGTGCAATGATATATTGAGCATTGTCTGCTATGTATGTATACAATGTATAATATTTATATAAAACCTGTGTTTGGCTAACATCACAGAATATGGAAACTGTACTAGATATGATATTTGGAGATTGTTATAATGTTATATTCATACACATTCCAAAATTTTGAATTGGCATAATCTATTTGTGAAAAGAATTTAAAAACAATCTTCAAATCCACCTCATCCATGAAATGAATTGATAAGAAGGTGAACCAAGGGTCTTGACTCGCCTTCAAGCAAAGCTAACTTACAGTGTTTCCAGGAAACACAGCTTGAATAATCTGCTACTTGAACCACTAGTCCAAAGCCCAAGTCTAGTAAAAGTTTGTTGGTCTTGTAAGCTCAGTAAATGAAAATCTTTGTATTATCATGGGACAATGATTCCAAAAGACAATTTGGGGCTGGTGGACTCAGGCGTTCTTGTGAAATCAAGAAGGGCTCAGTTTGTCATCAATAAGAATTTAAAGCAGTATCCTTAGTGAAAAAAAGTGATAAAATCACAAAAATATTTTCTTTTGTATCCATATCAAATTTGAGGCTAATTATGTGATAATAATTTGTACTGTTGTGTCACTTGCTCTTTCTCAGTTTCCTGAGTTCTGCCTTGGATTGATGAAAGTCAAATATTAATGCTAATTAATAATCAATTTTTCATTTGGTTATTACCAGCTGTGAGCAGTGATGTAATTTGGAATGTCTATATGTGTTGGTTAAATGTTGTGTTGACTGACACCTAGATAGCATAGATACTCAAGTCTTCATGCACCTCTAAGTGAGGCTGTGGACCTTCCTGACTCGCTTTGTCATCCTCTCTCATCAACACTGGACAAATGGAAAATTATTGATTTGGTTTGATCTTGATAATATCTTAATAAAATCTTAATAAAAAGATAAAACTTACCATAAAAACTATGTAGGTAATAACAGCCCCATCTGCGCCAGTTGCTGAGAGGATTTTTGCATTGTAGTAATTTTTAACGTCCACTGTGATGTATTAGCGCCCTGGCTCTCTAAGAGAGGAAGGGACCGTGTTGGTCTGTGAGTTTGGCACTACTATTCCCAGACTGAGCATGAGCAGGGAGCCTAAGTGCTTCTATAAACAAACATATTCTTGGGGTTCAGAACTAGTTTGGAGTTTCTCAGAGGGAGAACTGGGATTAACAGACAGACAAGTTTATTCAATAGAAGGCCAGAGCCCCATAATGTACACATAAAATAGTCATTGCATAGGGCACAGTATTTTACATCATTTAATTTCTGAGCTTAGTATAAAAAAAATATTCACAGAAAAAAATAAAAAGTTTAAAAAAGATTTACTAAAAACATGTACTATCATATGGAGTTATTACTAGCTGTTCGATAACAATGTCAACTAAAAACAATTAATCACTTGGCTTTCTGGTCAAAGACCAAGAAGCTTTCTTCTTAGATAAAAATGATACATAATATACCACTGTATTAATTATTCAAAATATAGATATGATAACTAAAACATAATTAACATTACATTGAATATTGATGATTAAAACAATTTTTTCCAATGTCTTTTTCCCGACTGTTTCTGATTCTTAGCAACTTCTATTTCGTGAATCGTCCTCCTTTTCCCAGGGTCACTGTTGCCAGCAGTTGATGGTCCCACAGGGACATTGCTGGTGGCAGTTGATGGTCCCACAGGGACATTGCTGGTGGCAGTTGATGGTCCCACAAGGACATTGCTGGTGGCAGTTGATGGTCCCACAGTGACATTGCTGGTGGCAGTTGATGGTCCCACAGAGACATTGCTGGTGGCAGTTGATGGTCCCACAGGGACATTGCTGGTGGCAGTTGATGGTCCCACAGGGACATTGCTGGTGGCAGTTGATGGTCCCACAAGGACATTGCTGGTGGCAGTTGATGGTCCCACAGTGACATTGCTGGTGGCAGTTGATGGTCCCACAGTGACATTGCTGGTGGCAGTTGATGGTCCCACAGTGACATTGCTGGTGGCAGTTGATGGTCCCACAGTGACATTGCTGGTGACAGTTGATGGTCCCACAGTGACATTGCTGGTGGCAGTTGATAAATGTTTTGTGGCGTATGCCATCCTTTCATGCTCCTGCAGTTGTTTGACTCAGGCTTACAACAGAAAAGTTGCATCAGCTAACAACAACTAGAATTCAACAAGAAGTTGAGTTAATTATTCCTCTGTACTTATGGTTCTCTAAATCTGTGTGACCAACCTACACAGAGCGTGGTAGCCTGTGAACAGGTAAAACCGCTGATACGTAAGGGGTGAGCACCCCATCATTTGTCAGATCAGAGTTTGGAATCCTCTCTACGCCCATTTTGAAATTCTCTTTCCAATTTCAATGCCATTTCATGCCTTTTCAGCCAAGGCAAAGCTTCGCATTTCAGGCTTAGCATCAAGGCTATTATATTTAGCTGTAGCTAACAAATGGGATTTCTTAACTCAATCATGAAATCAGTAAGTGAACACACAAGGTCGATGAATATCAATAAAATATATATACATGGAGTTTTAGGTTAACAATATAGTCAGCATAATGGGTCAACTAAATAACAGCAATAAGTAACAGGCCCTAAAACTAAAGTTCAGAATTTGGTCACTGATTAATGTCTTGGAAGAGGCCAGTCTCCGTTCTTGAATCCAGAATAGTGTTGGAAGCTGGAAGGAAGCTGGTGTTTCCAAATGAGTTTTCCAACAAAGTTTGGACAGAAACGGTGGTAATATCCTGCCATACCCAGGAGACGGCACACTTCCTTCTTTGTTTGTGGCTTGGGAAAGTTCATGGTGGCTTCCACATTTGCTGTCTAGGTGTGACTCTTCCCTCTGTGACCGTATGACATAATAGAGTCAGCTTGGCATGCCTTCCACAGATCTGCTTGTCAAGCCATCTGTAGTCAAGGCAAGATGGCAACTGGTTACAGACCTGGTGTGATTTGTAAGACTTTTTCTGTTAGGCACCGTATCTTGTGTAACAGGACAGGCTTTGGGCACATTTAGACACCTTATATTTTCATGACTTTGCGTTATAATTCTTTTATCAAGGAGATATTGATGCCGAAAATACTAAAGATTGTGTCTACGGTCCCTCCGTCTGTCCTTTACGACCTCAGTTCGTTGGATGTAGGGAGGTGATTCACGAGAAATTTAATCAAGTTTCAACAGTTTATTACAGAAAATTAAACAAAACGAAAAAAAAACCAACTGTAACAAAATATAAATACGAACTCAACAACAATTACAAATCAATCAATCCTATTCCTAACTAAAATTTACATTATTAAGCCAAAAATCCTACTAGACGAACAAACCCCTAACTAACCCACTTTAATAAATAATCACTACAGCATCCTTAACACCGTCTACAAGGACAAACAAACCACCCTTCCAAACCTGCTAACACAATCGGTCAATGTAGCTACATCACATAGCTTACATTATTTCTGAATTAAATCCACCTGTCCAACCCACCTTTATAACAGTTTACCCATGAATTCTAATGTTGCCACATAATTTAGATCTTTATTGCCGAAAATCACTAGGGATTGGGGAATTGTTTGACCTCCGAACAGGGTAATTTGGTGTGGTCTCCCTCCCCTGTATTGATCTTCCCCATCATGCCAGAAACATGAGAGCATTCGCGATAATCACTTATATGGGTCGTTCTACCAAACTGGGAAACATTGTTCTTCATATATGTCAGAAATGTTTTATGTGTTATTATTAGTTTCATTTCACTGATATTAACTACATATATTTTACTTAATGTTCCTGTATTTTGCAGTGAAGTTCCACTAATGTTTATTATTTTTTTTAACTTTAAATGTCATAGGTCCAATAAAGGTATGTCATAGGTCCAATAAAGGAATGTCATAGGTCCAGTAAAGGAATGTCATAGGTCAAATAAAGGAATGTCATAGGTCCAACAGAGGAATGTCATTACCACAACGCTTAAATAAATGATGAATTGTCAGAAACCAAAAATAATTTGAAATACATAATAGTTAGTAATGTTAAGTACAGTGTGTATATAGTTCAACTAAATTATTATTTTCAATTAATAATACATAGATATCAAAATTTTAACACATGTACCTTGCGTTCAAGCAAAGCATCATCTACAGAAAATGTTGAAATCACCAAAAAGTGCAAGTTTTGATATTCAAGTAAAATTGATACATATCATACTGTGTAAATCAACACATTAACATATGAATGCCTTATTCAACTTCAATAAGGATGATTTTACTAAAGTTTTACCCAAACAACTTCATAACCAAGGTTTTTCAGCCTGTTGTGGTAGTGACATAATGTTACGGTAATGACAAAATACCTCCTCAAGTGTTTGATAAACTTTAATCAACCCATAAAAACATGCTTTTCAAATCAAACACGATGCTAAATTTAATTGGAAAACTGGAAATACTTTAAACAAGTTCTGTTGTTGTAAAGTGATAAGCAAGTAAGATACTTGAATCATATTGCTTTAACAAATTCATTGATGCTACCACATTTACTTCATCTTAGAACTTGAAATTGAAAATGTCACAATCAACTCGTTTCTGTTTCAACAAGTAAATGATGCCATCAATGTTAATATCCACATCATATCACAGTTATTAATCAGGATACTTCTCATCCAGGTATTTCTGACTAGAGACCCACATTTCTTTATCAATCTGGTGATGTCTCTTGGTGACCAAGGTTGGAGGGGCAATGAGAGTGATGAAGTGCTGTACCTCGTACCAGAGGATGTCTTCCAGAAGACCCGGCCAGAAAAACCTGTTATTGCCCACTCAGCTACGAATAGCATCCCGCGCCAGATGGCTATGGACTTCAGTAAGTTGGCCCGCCAACTCTGAAGAGTCGGACTGCCCCTCCCCCACTAGCTCCCGCTGCACCGCAGACAGGTATGCCGAGTGGATGGCAATACAGAGCTGTTAGTATGCATTACGATATTGCTCCTCGAAGTAAACGTAAGCAGCCTTCAACTCCGCCCCGCACATAGGGAAGGGTGGCAACCGCCGGCCCTGCTTAGACTTAGCCAAGCTGGAGGTCGAAAGTCCAAACACACTCCTCCACAACCAAGTCACTGTCCTCTGCCAACGGGTACCTCCTATTAACCTTCCCGAACTTCTTACGGGCACCCGAAAGCAGGGGATCAATGACCACGCCGCACCATCCCCTCCCTCCACTCCTCATCTCTCGACTCCGAGCCGAGCATGCGAGGAATTACGCCTTTGCAAGGAATAAAAAGGGAATATACCACACATAGTTTGGTCAGCCATGTCGTTCAGGTTCAACGTAGTGGTTGAAAGAATTCTGTGAGCTCTTGTCAGCCAGATGACATAAGGAAAAGTGATTTGGGTGAAAGTTGCTCCCCTTGACATGTGTTGCCTGTAGAGGGTGAGGCCCCGTTGGGGTGGTCATATATCATACAAAAACGTTTTTTGTGTGGTAACTTTTTTTATTAAGGAAAATGGTTATAACTATGTCATGTAGATTTTCTTGAGCATTGAAAATGCAATAAGTGCCTCAAGGAGGATTTAATCTGAAAGAGAACTTCAATTCCTCTGAGTTGTTTTCTTTCTTTCCTTTTTTGGTATCTTTCTCTTTCCTTTTCAAGATATTCTTTGTTTCTCTGGATTTTCTTTTAGCTTTGTCATAAATCGTCTACTTCTTTCCTTATTAGTTAACCCCATGGTCTTTTTTTAATAGCTTGGTGTAACGTTTGATTATTTCTCTCAGGTAGAGAATAGCTTCAAATAAGTCAACAACTTGCCTAGCCCAAGTTCTGAAGTAAGGATCCGATCGAGAATACACTTCACTTAGCAAGTCATAAAATTCTTTTTCAGTTGATTCAAGAGACTTATCTAATTTTTCTATATATCTTCTTAAACTCTAATTTTCCACACTCATTCTGAAAAAGATATACTTGCATGTAATTGTTGAATAATATTTTGTTTGGGAAATCTAATTGTTAAATATTAACATTGTTTTTCATACATTCCATTACATTCTCAGTTATTCTTGTAATAGTCTCAATAATTTTCATATAATATAAGTTTGAATCGATATTGCCTTCTTTTAGATCTGTAATAATTTAAACGATAAACAATTAACAATACTTATCGAGAGCAGTTCATCAATTTCAATCTCAAGAAGTCATTACCAAAACGCTTTGTCATTACCAAAACCTACCTTGCTGTTTTGGTAATATTTATCCAAGCTGACGTAGTGAAACTCTGACAGATGACCTACACATAGTGTTCCGAGGCCGGCCTTTGTCTCCCTGGGTTTCATGGCTATAGGCTCTTCTGACCATGTGCTGATAACTGTAATTGTTACTTCTAGGACGTCCTCCACTCCCATCAGCAGCATGAGATTATCTCCCCATGTCCCTTTCTTTAGCATCTTGTCCACGTACTTGTTCCATGTCTTTTTTTCCGGAACCAAGTTCTTCATATGTGTTCTATCAATCTGAAATATATGAGTCATTATAAAAAAATGACAGAATTTGAAGATTGAAAAAAGATAAAATCCAGTCTCTCAAAATGAAAAGTTTACTTTCATATTTGCTTTTAACAACAACTGTAGAGTGTGAAAATAACAAATTGCAATCTTACAACCCTTTGGCACAATATTTTTTAAATGTTTTATCCTGTAGCAGAGGTGGCAAATGTCTTTCCCGTAACAGTTTTAAAATTGGTCAAGATTCTGTTAAACAAGGTTGTTTGATTAGAATAATAACTCTCAGAATCTCTTAAAGTAATGATGTTAAGTTTTAGATAAAAATGGAAATAAGAATAGTTCAAATATGTGAAAAAAATCAACTTGTCATATCATTTCACATATATTGGTTAGGATGTGTAACACATAAATCTCAATGGTTACCAGATGAGCCAACAATACATTCATCTGAATCAGTTATTTGTTAAAGTGGAATGATAACCTTATAAGCTTCATCCTGAATGCTTGTTTCAGTCAGTTTGTCAATTTGAGCTCAAATATTATTGTGTTACAGGAAGGACAGAAAGTGTTACAGGAAGGACACTTTGATAAAATAGTTATGACCTCTCCTCAGATACTAATGTAAACAGTCTTTTCCAGTTACTGTTCTAAAAAGAAAAACATACATATATTCATCATCTCTTAAAATAAACATGAAACTGAATGTGAAAAACTGACATAGCATTTCAAACATCGGAGCTGTTATGGGATAGACAATTTTATCAAAGAACAGACAAAATTTTAAAAGTTCTAGTTTATGCCCTTCAGCATTTCCCAATTTGTAAAACTGAAACATTGTGATGAACACTTAGGCCAACAGTAACAAGAGAGTATAAAGTGAAGCTATTCGTCCAGTGTGAAATGAAATATGTTACAGGATGGACACTTGTGTAAAAAAATAGAAGATAAGCACTGAATTCTCCGTAATATGCCATACCAAAATGCTCTCTGAAGGATTTCACTTCTCCGTGAAAGCATGAGTCAAAATAAGAACCCTCACTGTATAACCATTACATGTATGACTGTACTTGTGTTTGTCAGCTATACTCCTTATTATTTTCAAAGTGCTCTCTTTAAAATAATTTAAAATTTTATTATATTGAATACAATGAACATCACAATATCAATGAAAACTAGAACCATTACATTTGACAACTGTCAATTCTTTGAAACATGTAAAATATGTGCACACACGTTAACAATAAAAGCACTGATGACGAGTGCAGGTACACACGTTTAGTGCAGTTCTCCACTGCTTGTGTCCACACAGTTCATTGCGTATTCCCATATTTGTTGATCAATTTCAAAGTGTGACGACCCAGCAACTTTTGTTGGTTTGGGTATAACTGCAATTATTTGATCATGATTATACCAACACTTATCTACAAGTTTCTTTGGCCAGTAGAAGTGGTTGGCGTATCTCTTTCCAACTTTAAATTCAAAAGTTAAAATTAAAAAAATAATGCCATACTTAGACAACTAAATACATATACAAGTAACATCAATGTCAAGGATTATTTAATCAGTGTTGTTCTTGGGTTTTGAAAACAGGGATCCCTTTGGGCCCCCTGTTCTGAATAAAAGGGACCCTCCCTAAAATAAATTGTGGGGGCCCAATGCTTTGTCATTACATCTTCATAATACATGTGTTTGATGTCCAGTATTGTAGACATGTTAAATGTCAGAATCATTACCCATCAATGTTTCAGTTATTTTCATTTGATCATCTTTGTCATCAAATTGAAAATAAATGTAATTTTGTTTGTTTTATTTCTGTTTGTTATAAACATATTCAGAACATCATACACTGATTTGAAGATGTCAAGTATTTCTCAACAATTAAAGAATTGAACACAATCCATTTTCACCTGCTAAAGAATAGTAGAGCAGTAACATCAGTTTTTCAGTACAAGAACCATAATCATGGCAACAGAAGTTGTCAATAACAGATTAATTCTTTATGAAATTTCACATGAATCTTCTAAATGACAATTGAAAAGCAATTCACAACTGAGCACATGTTCAATAACAGATCAATAGGTAATTACAACACATCTGTAGACAATGGTAGATAAACTATTCTCTAAGCTCATCCAATTTCTTATCAAGAGATTTCACACAAGTGTCTAACAAGGATTCTTTTTCTTTTGCAGCCCTTCTTAGGGCATTTGACTGAGTAATGAAAGAAAGATTCCCTGTCATTTCAGCCTTTTCAGCAAGGCTGTCGGCAGTTCTTTTTAAACTGTCCATGTCATCATTCAGTCTTTTTCTTTTGGCCTTAATGTCACTGACCTCATCAAGGATGTGTTTCCTTTTCTTTTGCTCCTGCTCATCCAGCTTTTCCTTTTTCTGTTTTTCTAGATACATATTGTATTTCTGCCTAGAATGGGAAGCTTTCAACAACAGAGCTTTGTCAACTTTCACATTCATTAAACTCCCACATTCCTAACATGGTCACATATAACTCTTTTGGGAAACTAAACCTTTTTAGACAAGTTCTCAACTTCTAGTTCTTTATTTATTGAAAATCCCCTTTCAACTGCCGCCTGTCCATGGGACATCACAATGATCTTGTGAGTAACACAGGAGGAACTGCCACGTCTCTTGGAGGAGTGACGTAGACACCGTTCCCCCTCTGCTTCCGGATGTAAGTCATCGCCGTTTGGTTGTCCATCTCTAGACGAACCACATGGCTCCGAAGCATATCCTTGAAGCGTTGGCACACCAACCTCACCGCTCTCAGTTCGAGCACATTGATGTGCAGTGAGATCTCTTGCTGGGACCTGATGCTGTGTGATCGTTCAGAACGCCTCCCCAGCCGGAGAGTGATGCGTCTGTTTGAACTGTGAGAGACGGAACGGGAGTGTCGAGGGGGAGCCCCCGGGACAGATTCCCGTCCTCGGTCCACCACTGAAGGTGTGTAATGAGCCATGTCGGGGTCTCGAGCATCGTCTCGAGGTCCTCCGAGTTGGCCCATAACTGGCACAACGCTTGTTGAATGGGTCGCATTCTCAAGTGCGCTCGCCAAACCACATCCACTGTCGCCACCATGTTGTCTAGCAACTGGGGCCAAGTACGAGCAGTGTGCCTGTTGGAGATAAGGAACTGTAAGGTTACGCTCCTGACCTTGGCAAAGCGGTCTCGAGTTAGGGAGACAATCCCTCTCTCTGTGTTGAAATTCGCCCCCAAGAAGGTCAGATTCTGAACTGGGGTCAGATCCGACTTCTTTAGGTTGACTATCCACCCGAGCGTAATCAGAATGTCTAACACCTCTTGTGTAGCCATCTGGCTCATGTGGTGAGATAGTGCTCGTAGTAACCAGTCGTTGAGGTACGGTTGACATAACCGCCCTTTTGATCTGGCCACTTGGTCCGTAGAGATCCCGAAGGGTAGAACCCGGAACTGATAACACCTCCCGTCGAAAGAAAACCTTAGGTATTTCTTCAACTCGGGTTGTATGGGTATGTGGAGGTAGGCGTCTTTGAGGTCTATTGACGTCAGCCATTCCCCTGTCTCTACAGCGGAGATCACTGCGCACAGTGTCTCCATCTTGAAGAACGGTACCTCTATCAATGCGTTCAGCCTTCTCAAGTTGAGAATGGGCCTGAACCCTACGCCTTTTTTGGTGACAAGGAAATACGTTGAGTAATAGCCCTCGTTTTCCTGTTCCATGGGTACTGGTTCTATAGCTGCCTTCTGTAGAAGCGCTATGACCTTGGCCCCTAGTATTTCTGCCTTCTCTCAGGTAGCGGGCACTGGGGTGTGCCTTATCCCTAAGAAGGGAGGCGGAGGGAGGCGGAGGAAGGCTCCATTGAGGCAAGTGGCCCTCCCTGAGTGTGGAATGGACCCAGGGGTTGGATGTTACCTTCTCCCATTCCGACAGGAAGAGAGTAAGGCGGCCGCCGGTAACTCCTCTTGGAGCTGGGACTTGACCTCCTCGAACATGGATGTCATCTGCGACCTCAGGATGAAAGAAATATCAGTCAGATTGACAGAAGGTGCAGGTGTAGGTGACTGATATACGGGAACCCTACTAGCCTGATTCCACGAGTTAAAGTATCAAAAACAATGATGACTACCAAGCGGCGGCCATTACGATTTGAATGGACGTGCCACGTACGCATGGACGCCAATGTTACATCTAACTTAAAGGAAATGCATGGTGTTACGCCTTTGCAGAAAGAAAAGGGAATTTACCACACATACAGTTTGTTCAGCCATGTCTTCAACTGGGATCGTTCAATCGATTGGTTGAACGAAATAAAATCTGAGCTCTCTCATGTACGTCTTGACTTGACAGATGACATGTCGAAAGTGATTTGGGTGTGAGTTGCTCCCCTTGGCATGTGGTGCCAAATAGGGTGAGGCCCTGTTTGGGTGGTCGTACATCATACACAAAAAACGTTGTTTTTTTAGTGTGGTAATATTTTATAAGGAACAAAATAGTTACAACATGTCATGTAGATTTTCTAGAGCCTGGAAAATGCAATAAGTGCCCCAAGGAGGATTTAATCTGAAAGAGAATTGTAGCATTTGGCCTCACAACTGGATCCAGGGCTGACATGGCCTTCAAAAGGGGATTATTGATAGGCATCTTGTACAGGAGAGAATGCTACAATTCACATATGCTTCTATGACATTCTCCATGAATTGGGGGCGGTCGTGTAGCCTAGTGGTGTCCCCCGCCATGATATTGCTGGAATATTGCTAAATGCGGCGTAAAACCAAACTCACTCACTCGCTCTCCATGAATTGGGATGCAGACTTATTACGGCCATACCTTGACAAAACTCTTTTTGTCTGACTTCCAATGAATATATCCTTCATTGGCAAGTGATTGGCTGGTCTGACACTACAACGTTCACAAGTTTTTTTGGTGTGAGTTCTTTCAGTGATTGTGGCTAGATGAAGTTGGGTAGGAATCTGATGGCAAGTTGCTTTTGTTGATCATGAAGCTTGTCCACTCGAGTCTCTCTTGACTGGAACATCACGACATACTTCTCAATTTGACCAGTACATACTATGATACTATTATAACAAGTATTATACTGTTGATGAACCCATTGCTGTTATAATGGAATCCCTTGTTCAACGGGGATCATCCCGCGCTTTTCGATTGACTTTGAACAAAATTCTCAACGAAGCTGAACGAGACGAGTGATAAATCGCTTCCGGGTGTTTGCTCTGCCGCCATGCGGGGAAAACCTTGTTTTGGAGTTTGACTTTGGGGTCATGCATGAATATCAAAAGAGGTCTATTAATGCTTACAGCACATTTGCAGACACTTAGGGTTTGGTGGCAAGTTCTGCACTTGTGGCCTGAAGAATAGAAAGATTATTTGAAAGATAAAATATGAAACAACACCACATATTTATTATTTTGCTGACTTACATTAAAGCAATGCTGTGGGTGCTTGATCTCAAATTGGGAGATACTGGAATAAAACATTTTATGTAAAATCTACTACTAATATTATTTATCATGTTCACCTTCACACTGCTCTAACCCACGAACCCAGTATCTACATTGGGTTTTAAAATTATATGACGGGACACACTGAGGACCCAGATTATATGGAATAGTTTAGACTAGTCTAAGATACAGATATTAATTCCAGGGCAGAGATGTGTGATCTATCTACATGATACGACTATAAGCAAAGGAAAATGTAGATGATGATAGCAGTTAACTCTTTATTGTTTGCACTCACTGCTTACAAGAATTCTCAACGCTAATGTAGCTATTTTTTCCAAGCTGACATAGTGAAACGCTGACAGATGACCTACACATAGTGTTCCGAGGTCGGACTTTGTCTCCCTGGGTTTCATGACTATAGGCTCTTCTGACCATGTGCTGATAACTGTAATTGTTACTTCTGGGACGTCCTCCGCTCCCATCAGCAGCATGAGATTATCTCCCCATGTCCCTTTCTTTAGCATCTTGTCCACGTACTTGTTCCATGTCTTTTTTTCCGGAACCAAGTTCTTCATATGTGTTCCATCAATCTGAAATATATGAGTCATTATAAAAAAATGACAGAATTTGAAGATTGAAAAAAGATAAAATCCAGTCTCTCAAAATGAAAAGTTTACTTTCATATTTGCTTTTAACAACAACTGTAGAGTGTGAAAATAACAAATTGCAATCTTGCAACCCTTTGGCACAATATTTTTTAAATGTTTTATCCTGTAGCAGAGGTGGCAAATGTCTTTCCCGTAACAGTTTTAAAATTGGTCAAGATTCTGTTAAACAAGGTTGTTTGATTAGAATAATAACTCTCAGAATCTCTTAAAGTAATGATGTTCAGTTTTAGATAAAAATGGAAATAAGAATAGTTCAAATATGTGAAAAAAATCAACTTGTCATATCATTTTACATGTATTGGTTAGGATGTGTAACACATAAATCTCAATGGTTACCAGATGAGCCAACAATACATTCACCTGAATCAGTAATTTGTTAAATTGGAATCATAACCTTATAAGCTTCATCCTGAATGCTTGTTTCAGTCAGTTTGTCAATTTTAGTTAATCAATACCAAACCCATTTTTGCTTTTTCTTCAAGATTACACAATATTGATCAAGATCTGGGTGTCAACTAAACTGGTCTGGCTTGTAACTCTTTACAGCTTACAAAATAATGTCAAGATATATGATAAACATCTTTTTCTGATACTTTCAAATATGGTAGTATAAACTTCTAGAGAAGTCAGATTAATGCCCTATACAAAATTATCAGTATAATATAATATAATATAAAAGCTATAACAGTGGAATTAATAAGGACTAAATCTACATGTCATAATTGCATCTACCACACGTACCGTTCGGGGAGTTTCCTGCAGATGGTCAACCACCATGTGCCTAACTTCAAGTGCATTGACCTCTAAATCCTCTGATGATATATCTGTTGGCTGAGTGCAAGAAACATGCAGTCACCACCTCCCTCCTAAGTTGTGTCTAACAGCATAACCTCTCTTGCCAGCCATCAGAATGTTGGGACTTCCTGGGTTTTTTTAACACTTACATCTGACTAAACATACTTTTTCTTAGGATTGGGGATGATAGGCCCTCGAATGGATGAGTCGCACGCCAAGTCTGCCACAGAGGGTCTTCACCATGCCTTTGAATTCACCCCCTTGATCTGTTTGGATAATTTTAGGGGTGCCCCACTGATTGTCTAAATAAATCAGTCAATGATTTTGCCGCTGTTTCTGAAGACTCATCCGTTATTGGGACAAGTCACAGAAATCTGGAAAAGTTATCCAAAATAAACAACATTTTTTCCCATCTTTTTCTTCTGCTACTGCAGACAGGTCCACAATGTCTATCTGGTGTCCCTCCATGGGAGCAACGGAATACAGTGGTTTCAATGGTGCTTTATTGGAAAATATTGGCCGGAGCTTTGTCATCGTTTTACTTTCCTTTAGCCAGTCAAGAATTTGTGATCTCCTTATGCCATGAAAGTACTTTGAATTGATATCATACAACCGTTTTGAGCCAGCACCTTTTGTTTCCTTGCTGAAACTTCTTATGATGTGTTTAATTTCACTCTTTTTGGCAACTATTTTGCTTTTCAAAACAATCCTCTTTTCCTGCGTCCCCGATACAGGGTTTTGCACATCTTCAATTCCAGTTTATACAGGCTGATCTTTTAGTATGCTACTATCTGTAGCTGAGTTCGTTCTTTAACTGGAACATGTGTTCCACTGAGAAGTAGTTCAATGGCTTCATACAATGTCTGTCCTAAGGCTGTTGGAGGCATGATGATTTCTAAAAATATAAAATGTAAATAAGAATTCTTAGTTTTAAGACACCAGCATAAGTTAGTGTAAGGAAATAGGTACATATTACTGTAAAATATGCAAAGGAAACTAAAACAGAAATGTTAGAAAACTATAACAGTAACTTCACAAATATAGAACAAATTAGTTTTGCGAATTCCTTTCAGATTTTTTAGCTAAGGGCCATGTCAACTCTGGGCTCTCTGAACAACTGCTCGCTGGAACTCCTTTGGCTCGAGGGGCGGTCGGGTAGCCTAGTGGTTAAAGCGTTCGCTCGTCACGCCGAAGACCCGGGTTCGATTCCCGACATGGGTACAATGTGTGAAGCCCATTTCTGGTGTCCCCCGCCGTGATATTGCTGGAATATTGCTAAAAGCGGCGTAAAACCATACTCACTCACTCACTCACTCACCCTTTGGCTCGACTGATAGCTTGACCAGCAAAGACTGTGTTGGCATATCTTTCTTTCTCTTGTTTATTAAAGAGTTGCACAGTTGGGTGGCTCATTACGGCATCTGTGACGTAACTGTATATGGTAAGATTGTTGATTGACAGTAAACCAACAGGAAAGTAAGACATTCTGTTGGTTACTGTTACATGAATGCAACATTAGATCTCCACTCTGCTCTTCGGGAGGACCTCCTTTCAAAAGCCCTGATTTGACTACACCTTAAATACTGTTACTTCAGTTTACTTCATACTCAAGTAACAGTATTAAAGGCCGAGTGGGTGGCTGAAAATTGGGTAAATAATGCATGATTAAGAAGTTCAAAACTAAAAGTGACTACCTAAAAGGTGATATTTTCATTTAGAAGATGGAAGTCATATTGGAGATTCTTAGGTTTTGATAAGGAACATCTTACTTCATGGCAGGCAACAGGTCTGAAGAATATGTCATATAAGAATTGTATAAATGTTGGTTATTTTTGTCAATTTTGTAAATAATGATCATATCAAAACACAAAAATTATGTCATGATATCCCATGATGGTGAAGGTTACTGAACTCTTGACAGACACGTGATCAAACAACAATCTCAAATAATGAAGAAAAACTCTTGATATTGAGCGTTTGGCAATGACAAACATTAAGTATATTCATTAAATTTGGGCTAATAATCATAGATTTTCATATTATTGTCGAAAGTACTCACCATCAACAAGTCTTGTTAGCTGTCAGCCATCTTGAACTAGACCCTCGGACACGTAATATACCGAGAGTTATTCCCCCTTACGACCAAGAACAGCTGCTTTAGGGTGATGTGACCGTAATGACATAATCAGTTGGGATATGTTGTTTTCATTTCACAACTTCAAATAATTTTGTTATTTTGCAACCATATTCAAATTGTTGGTTGCTAATTGTTAAACTATGACACAGGGCCACATATAGCCATACTATACTGACTGTACTGATTACTTTTTTAGTGTAATCAGTACAGTCAGTATAGTATGGCTATACGTGGCCCTGCGAACTATGATACCAGTTAACCTAATAAGTGATAATGTTGACTATTTATAATTTTAAGTGCACAAAAATCTTTGTATAAAATCATAAAGTCCCATCAGGGACTTGGGAAAATTGCTACCCCAATGTTGCCATTTGTTTATTTTTTGGCTTTTAACCATGATCTGTCTACAATTTGTTATTCTAAGTTCAGTAAATGACAATCCTATATTTCACAACCAGGAAAATAATGGTTTAACTCATTTTATTTTTGCAATTTTTGGACAAGAAATAGTGGGACCCCGTTTGAGCCACTAGTTGTGAAATCACCCATCTACCTTATGCCAGCTGGCTCCTTCCTATCAAGGGAGGCAACTCTTATTACGTTTTGCTGCCCACTATCAATGTTCTCTGTGACTTTGAATGGTTTCACAGCTGGGTAATATTTTAGAATGTTGGAATATCATTGTTGTATGTTTGTAAGCGTCTGACATCACAAATAAAATTTATCCTACAATATTAACACGTAATTTCCATTATTTTCTTTGTTCGGTGAAAAACCTCTCAGTTTTGTATCAACTGGTAAAGTGGCCTGCAATAAAATTGTGGATCGGATACAGGTGGTTAGTCAAAACGGGCCATTACAGACCTGGACATCAGTATTTTGTCCCTTCTCCCTTGTGTTTACATTTTCAACCGAAGTCGCGGAGATTTGTTTTCTCCTCAACAAGGGGCACAGGTGACCCAGTCGTCTAAGGGGCCGCGATTCGCTGTGCAGAGTTTGGGCATGCCAGAAACCTATGATTGTGGGTTCAAATCCCGTTTTGCCCCAAATATGTTTCTGGGTTTGTCAGCACCATACACTTGCTCATGGGTTTCACCAAATGGAAAACAGATCTGCATCACTTCGGGCTTTCCTCCCACATTAAGCTGACACGCCGTGATATAACTGGAATACTGTATAAAGCGGTGTTAAACACAACTCACTCACTCTCCTAAACAAGTATCCCAGGATATGCACGTGAGCTACAGATCCTATTAGCTCTTTTGTGTTGCAAGTGAACATGGGACACTAATTCTAATGTTGAAGTCGTTTAGTTCAGAAAAACAAAAAGACAAAAAAAAGTAAGTATGTTATCTGAAAGAAAGGAGAACTGTTGATGAACCTGATGGATAAATGGATTTGTAAATGATAAATAAGCAAAACTTTTAATAAGTCTTTGAACATGTTGAAACAGGTGCCACAATAGTAACAAGGATGGGTCCATCATGAACAAGATCTGAGTATCTATTACATAGAATTACCATCTTGTACACAGCCACATTCAGTTGCAGGATATATTACTTACAGCTCTAATTTCTGAATATACAGATATAGAAATAGGCAGTGACACAAAAGTACACGTCCCAATTTTATTATATATTTTCAGCCAAGCCTGCTACGCCGAGCATGTTTCTAATGGATAAGAAGTTTGTGTGTGTGTGTGTGTGTGTGAGAGAGGGTTAGGTCATCCCAAATTGTAGATATTCCAAGATGTAATACCAAGGCGCCATAGTTCAATCCCTTAGAGATGCCAGGATTCCGATGTGAGAAAAATGAATATTTCATACAGTGATATTGAATGATTATATATCTGGATATTGTGAAGTAATTCTTTTTGTCTACACTTCCCAAGATTATTATTGCCTTCATTTTGGATTCTTTTTCTATATTGCTAAAATGAAATACAAGTTTGTTGTTTTCGAATACTTTTTGCTTTATTTCATGTCAATTTGTAAGTTAGGATATATTTATTGCTGTTATGATGTAACAGATGCCATTCCAAATAAATATATTTATATTATCAATGTGTTCTTTACTGTGTCCTGTGTGAGTATTGTTGATGCGGCCATCTTCCCGAGGCAAGGGAAGACTACAAAAGTCCAGTTTCCAACCTTGCTGAACTAGGCTGGACTTTCCAGGCAATATCATTGAGCCACCACTGGCTATTACAAGTTATCTGTGCAATGGTTGCAAAACAAGATCCAACACAAATATTTCAAATTGTTCACTTTACTGGTCATGGTTGACAAAAAACAAGAGCTTAATTATGCTCAAATCTGAGGATATGATAAATAGTTCATTTCATTGATTACAAACACTTTCCTTGCTCAACATGCTCAATGAGAGGGTTCATGTTACACAAGATGACAGAGCAGACAATTCATTCAGCTGAACAGGTATTGATCAGGGAGTCCCAAGGCAAATGATTCACAGAAGCTACAAGACATCACGCAATTATGTAGATGTACCTAACCCTGTCAGTTGTCCACAAGAGTGCCACTCATCAGAGTCTCTACAGTCACACAGAGCGCTTATCCTCATCTGTTGGCCACAAAAGTGCCACTCAGCAGAGTCTCTACAGTCTCAGAGAGAGCTTAACCTCATCTGTTGGCCACAAAGAGTGCTACTCATCAGAGTCGCTAGTCTCACAGAGAGAGCTTAACCTCATCTGTTGGCCACAAGAGTGCCACTCATCAGAGTCGCTAGTCTCACAGAGAGAGCTTAACCTCATCTGTTGGCCACAGGAGTGCCGCTCATCAGAGTCGCTAGTCTCACAGAGAGAGCTTAACCTCATCTGTTGGCCACAAGAGAGCCACTCATCAGAGTCGCTAGTCTCACAGAGAGAGCTTAACCTTATCTGTTGGCCACAAGAGTGCCACTCATCAGAGTCGCTAGTCTCGCAGAGAGTTTAACCCCATCTGTTGGCCACAAGAGTGCCGCTCATCAGAGTCGCTACAGTCTCACAGAGAGAGCTTAACCTCATCAGTTGGCCACAAGAGTGCCGCTCATCAGTCGCTACAGTCTCACAGAGAGAGCTTAACCTCATTTGTTGGCCCTGCAAGAGTGCTGGTGTTTCTACAGACTACTGGATAGCCCCACTCATGAGTGCCTCCGTGTCATCGTAGGTCGTGTGCTTCACCTCCATCAGGATCCGAATCATCATCTCCGGCAGCAGCACCTTCAGGAGGTAGTCCATGTACTGCAACAAGAGGGAGGCATGCTGTGTGTGGAGCTCTCTCATCATTACAGCTATCATATCTAGTGACGGCACATGGCCTAACATGGTGAGGAGCTCTTTCATGCAGTTTCTAATGTATTACAGAAGACACTGTAAACAAAACAATGAAATTGTAGAACAAGAGTTAAGTGAGCTCAAAGCATCCATCTACAAACTTCCTGTTGTTACCACTTCATACTGGGTAGTTGCAACACTTAGCTCTGAATAGGGCACTGGGACGTGTACAAGGACAATAACCTCCTGACAAGAACTGTCACTGTGCAACAATTGATTGGTTATTACAGTGCTGAAAGAGTTCAAATCAGTGTATGGGGAGGAATCTGAAGCCAGGCATTAAAATGAGGTTGTTTACTCCGATACTATACCTCCCTGCATGACAATCTGACAACACCTCCATAGCACAATGTAGGAGGACGCTTCGGGTAAAACCATGTGCCAACTTTTACAGTCCAATCTTGAGCCTCGTTTTGTAAACTTCAGTCCCTACCATCCAAAGCAATATTATAGTGTGGCTATATTTGTTTGCATTCAGAAATCCCTGATATTAACCGTTTCCATGATGCAGAAATCAGATATGCTTGTCTGAATGCTTTCCTTGCTCATACCAAGAATGGAAAAGCCTTAACGCTGATTAGAAAGTTCATCTGATGTGACCTCTTCATGCAGAAAGTATCGTACTGGAGGAAAGATCTGATTTTATGAGATTGTACCTATATATATTTGTGTGACCTGGGCACTATTAATAAAGGAGTTTTAAGTGGTTTGGTTGCATATGACTATACAAATCATTCTGGCGTACATACCTTATGATGGCGTTTACAAAATATTGCCATTAGAGTTTCCATGACAGCATCCTGCTGAGGCTCAGAGAACATCCCAAGGTTTACCTGATAGTTGAGGTTCACTGAAACAAAGCATGACACAATATCTGATTACTGGTACATTCCCACGACTACCAGAACATTGCCACCACTACCAAAACATTGCCATTGCCACCACTACCAGAACATTGCCACCACTACCAGATCATTGCCACCACTACTGGAACATTGCCACCACTACCAGAACATTGCAAACACTACCAGAACATTGCCACCACTACCAGAACATTGCCACCACTACCAGACCATTGCCACCACTACCAAAACATTGACACCACAACTGAAACAATGCCACCACTACCAGACCATTGCCACCACTACCAAAACATTGCCACCACTACCAGGACATTGCCACCACTACCAGGACATTGCCACCACTACCGGAACATTGACACCAGTACTGGAACATTGCCACCACTACCAGATCATTGACACCACTACTGGAACATTGCCACCACTACCAGAACATTGCCACCACTACCAAGCATGTGATAATGGTGTTAGAATCAACACCGAAACGTCGCTCTTAATTGTAATAAACAAGTTGTTCATCCATAAATTCTTATCCTTACTTAGGTTGACAATGTTTTACACTCTGGTGAATTTAGGAGAGCAGGTTTTTAGCTGACAGACAAAACATAACTAAGGCAAACCTGGGATTTAAACAAACGACCAACAGATCCTGGCACAGCTAAGGGATACAACTCTGCCCAGCAAATTGTCTACCTCAAGGGGATATTTACATCTGGCTACATGTCTCGTGTACTTACACCTGGCTATTCCACCTCTCTTGTAGTCTTCATGTCTTCGGCACTGAATCTGCAAGCAAGAGACATATGTTAATACAAATTCCACCCAAGGGTCTTCAGAGACTGGAATCCATTTTTATCAAGTGCCATGTTGCACTCACAAAGATGTTTACATGTGAAGTGTGCCACTGGGCACTCGCACAGATGTTTACGTGTGAAGTGTGCCACAGGGCACTCACACAGATGTTTACGTGTGAAGTGTGCCACAGGGCACTCGCACAGATGTTTACGTGTGAAGTGTGCCACAGGGCACTCACACAGATGTTTACGTGTAAGTGTGCCACAGGGCACTCGCACAGATGTTTACGTGTAAGTGTGCCACAGGGCACTCGCACAGATGTTTACGTGTGAAGTGTGCCACAGGGCACTCGCACAGATGTTTACGTGTAAGTGTGCCACAGGGCACTCGCACAGATGTTTATGTGTAAGTGTGCCACAGGGCACTCGCACAGATGTTTACGTGTAAGTGTGCCACAGGGCACTCGCACAGATGTTTATGTGTAAGTGTGCCACAGGGCACTCACACAGATGTTTATGTGTAAGTGTGCCACAGGGCACTCACACAGATGTTTACGTGTGAAGTGTGCCACAGGGCACTCACACAGATGTTTATGTGTAAGTGTGCCACAGGGAACTCGCACAGATGTTTATGTGTGAAGTGTGCCACAGGGCACTCGCACAGACGTTTATGTGTGAAGTGTGCCACAGGGCACTCACACAGATGTTTACGTGTAAGTGTGCCACAGGGCACTCGCACAGATGTTTATGTGTGAAGTGTGGCACAGGGCACTCGCACAGATGTTTACGTGTAAGTGTGCCACTGGGCACTCACAAGGATGTTTACGTGTGAAGTGTGCCACAGGGCACTCGCACAGATGTTTACATGTGAAGTGTGCCACTGGGCACTCACAAGGATGTTTATGTGTGAAGTGTGCCACTGGGCACTCACAAGGATGTTTACGTGTGAAGTGTGCCACAGGGCACTCGCACAGATGTTTACGTGTAAGTGTGCCACTGGGCACTCACAAGGATGTTTATGTGTGAAGTGTGCCACAGGGCACTCGCACAGATGTTTACGTGTGAAGTGTGCCACAGGGCACTCGCACAGATGTTTATGTGTAAGTGTGCCACTGGGCACTCACAAGGATGTTTATGTGTGAAGTGTGCCACTGGGCACTCACACAGATGTTTACGTGTGAAGTGTGCCACAGGGCACTCGCACAGATGTTTACGTGTAAGTGTGGCACAGGGCACTCACACAGATGTTTACGTGTGAAGTGTGCCACAAGGCACTCACATAGATGTTTACGTGTGAAGTGTGCCACAGGGCACTCACACAGATGTTTACGTGTGAAGTGTGCCACAAGGCACTCACATAGATGTTTACGTGTGAAGTGTGCCACAGGGCACTCGCACAGATGTTTACGTGTAAGTGTGGCACAGGGCACTCACACAGATGTTTACGTGTGAAGTGTGCCACAGGGCACTCACATAGATGTTTACGTGTGAAGTGTGCCACAGGGCACGCATAAAGATGTTTACGTGTGAAGTGTACCACAGGGGCACTCACACAGATGTTTATGTGTGCCCTTTGTACTGAAGTTTGCCAACATGAGGAAATGCTTTTGTACCTCTTCATGTTCATTGAATTTTATTTCCGGATGAGCTAGATAGTTAAGAAAGTGTGCCGCCTCCTTCAACAATTGATAACACCCATCTCACAGTACCCAGTATTCAGCCTCAACACCTCACAGGAAAATGATCATCACCTGGCCTGTGAAGATGGATCGGAGATAGCCCTCACTGGCCAACACCATCATCTGAATGTGGGACTCTCTCAGCTCCGACTCGGTCCTGAAACAAACAGGTGCAACATGGAACAGGCTGCATGGAACACATAACTATTGGTATCTGTGCACGGAACTCGGAACAGACTGCCAGGAACACATAACTATCGGTATCTGTGCACGGCACCTGGAACAGACTGCCAGGAACAGATAACTGTTGGTATCTGTGCACGGAACCTGGAACAGGCTGCGAGAAACACATAACTATTGGTATCTGTGCACGGAACCTGGAACAGACTGCGAGAAACACATAACTATTGGTATCTGAGCACGGAACCTGGAACAGACTGCGAGGAACAGATAACTATTGGTATCTGTGCACGGAACCTGGAACAGGCTGCGAGAAACACATAACTATTGGTATCTGTGCATGGAACCTGGAACAGACTGCGAGAAACACATAACTATTGGTATCTGTGCACGGAACCTGGAACAGGCTGCGAGGAACAGATAACTATTGGTATCTGTGCACGGAACCTGGAACAGACTGCGAGAAACACACAACTATTGGTATCTGTGCACGGAACCTGGAACAGACTGCGAGAAACACATAACTATTAGTATCTGAGCACGGCACCTCGAACAGACTTGTATCTGTGTGGAGCAAGGAGGGAAGCACCCTTTGTACCTGACTCGACTCAGCTCCTGTCTCAGGTCCTCTGTGAGGATCATGGGATGCCTTGGGAGTTCCTCCAGCACCTCGATCAGATCACAGTCGATGGTATCACAGTCAATCACTTCCTTCTCAACTTCTTGGGGACTGTCCTTCTCTTTCATCAACAGTGCCAAGGATTTTCTCCAGCTTCGGTCTCGCTTCTTCAAAGTTATCTGCGGCAAGACTTCACAATCTATTTTATCGGACACACTTCCCTCCGTTTCCACAAATCTGTTTCTCTTGGTACAGCCTTCATCACCATTTCCTTCTGCCACCACTCTTCCTGAGTTCACATCGGGAGTATCGGGGTCAAACTCATGTATAAAACTTGCTGATGGTAAGGTCTCATTCGAACCTACAGTAAGCCTTCTTTGAATGAAATCCATTCTCAAATGTTTAATCCCTGAACCTTTTAATATAGGTTCAGATCTTGAGTGAGGAATGTGATCTGTAACAGACACTTGAACTTGATCACTCTGTAAAGAAATCTCTGGCATCATACAACAATCACTACCCTCCGAGTCATATGTTCCGTCATATTGTAGACGTGTTGGACTACACACAGGCTTACAGATTGCAGAGTCCATCTTCTCCTTTGCAGTATGATATTCAGATTCAGCTTTCTTCAGTTCAGTGATGTTTACTTCATCCTCTGTTTCTTCATCACAGTGTTCCATAAACATGTCCTCCGAGCCATATGACCGGTTACAATGGTTACCTGAATTGATCTGAACATTGTCGTTGTCACCACACACAGATGTCACTTTGCATTTCTTATGGGAATCTTCTGAAAACAAATCCAGGTTTTTGTAACTTTCTGATCTTGTACCCATTTCTATTTCTGAGCAGTCTTTCGGTTCTGTAGCGTTTGCTTTAATTCTGTCAATAATTTCACGTCTTGGATCTGGTTGAGTATTATTATCATCCACAGTTGGACAATCTGCTTCAGGTAAATCTCCGAAGAATGACATTCTGCTGAATTCACTGTCACTTGTAGCATTGGCCTCCAGACTACCTCCAGCACACTCTAAAGGGATTCCTGGCTTCAAAATGTCTTTCAGCGTCTTCATTTTCTTAGCTTTCTTCGACAATTTGGGTCCACTTCGTTTGATTCTGGAAAGAGCAAAAACTATATATATATCCAGAGCTCCAGATAAGCTGCGTATCTGCGTGGATTACGCATCGGAAATGCAGAAATACGCAGTAAAATATAATCCAAGCGTATCAAATACGCAACGAACATTACAGATACGCTACAAAAATAAAACTTGCGCGTATCATCAAAATATTGTGAAGTAACCCTGCGTATTCGATTAGCAAATCAGCAACTTATTTTGAATTATAAACGGGCATACCGTCAACCTTGCCAAACTCCACGATGACAGTTACATCATGATCATTTGCCATCACACTTTCTTGTGGAAGTATCGTGGTATTTTTGAGTCCTATAAAGCTCTCGAACCCACACTACACCAGTTTGCAGGGACTAGATGAATAGTGTTTTTAAATATTTAACTTAAATACCCACATCTGTAAAAACTAGTGGGTAACAGAAATTTGAACACGCAGATTGAATTACTGATACCCAATGATTTTAAAATGCATGGGTAAAATACCCACAACACCAAAAGCTTATCTGGAGCTCTGTATATCACAAAGAAATCAGCCAAGAGACAAAGTATGAAAGGGCCATTACGTGTAAAACAGAATCTGCAGGATTTAAAGAATGAGTAGACTGTAGCAATAGTAGTTTGTTTGC
Source organism: Haliotis cracherodii (assembly GCF_022045235.1). Taxonomy (NCBI): domain Eukaryota; kingdom Metazoa; phylum Mollusca; class Gastropoda; order Lepetellida; family Haliotidae; genus Haliotis; species Haliotis cracherodii. Next base: position 14,929,333 of record NW_027266308.1, on the reverse strand, counting down.
TGTTTAATGCCTCAATCAGCTAACATTCCAGCTATATGACGGTGTCTGTAATTGAGTCTGGACCAGACAATCTAGTGATTGACATCATGAGCACTGATCGACACAATGGGGATTGATGACATGCATCAACCAAGTCAGCAAACCTGACCACCCCATCCCGCAAGTCGGCTTTTACGACAAGCATAGTCACCTTTTACGGCAAGCATGGGTTACTGAAGACCTATTCTACCCCGGATCTTCACGGGTCAGCAATAGTAGTGAATGAGAATTTGATGCTGTAATTCCACACATTTTAGTCCCCAAATTTCAACACTGAATAACAATAAGTTAATGGCGCAGAATATTAACTGATCTGGAAGCCTGCACCCATTCTTCAGTTGCCATGGCTCCCCATCAGTCAGCATTCTGGGGAGACCAGGTCTCCAGCAAATTGTCATATGAGTCAGATACTGACAGATTGCTCAGGTTCATTGACTTTGTGTCATTGTATCCCAATGGTGTTGGATGCTGCTAATAGCATCAGCACTGGATTGTCTGGTCATGACTATTTTTATACCCAAATATTGCTGAGTGTGGCATTACCAACAACCCATGTTTATGACAAGTATGAGATCCTGGGAATCTATATTGACCCTAAAAGGTTTATTCCATTAATTAAACCTATGAAAATAACACAACCTTTCAACCCAGTTTTCTAAAGATCACCCACTGACTAATCCTCAACCCTGATTCCACCTAACATGCAGTAGCATACATGCTTTTTAGTTTTCTCTTGCGTGTGTCGGAGGGCAGGGCTGTGGCCACATCATCCTGGCCTGTGTTGCATGCTGGGGGGGACCTAGCGCCACCTGGTGTTGAAGCGCTGGACTGTGATGACTTGGCTGGTGTGCCGCCAGGGGGGACAACTCTGTGGAAGTAGCTGCTGATGCTGACTTTCTGTGGTTGCTGACTGCTGCTGCACTCCGTCGACATCACAGATAGGATCTGAACAAACCACATCTCACTTAAACAAGGGGCTCCAGGTCACAACTGAATATGGATTAAATCCACATGGTCAGTTCAAGTGATCCAATGTTAAAGAAAACATTTCAGTAGTCCAAATCAAAGGCATTTATTGTTCCTGATGCACAAAACTATCTTGAGTGAAACATCCCACCACCCCCACCATGCCATGAGCCATGCTGTAACTGACCTGGGCCATGCTGTGACTGACCTGGGCCATGCTGTGACTGACCTGGGCCATGCTGTAACTTACCTGGGCCATGCTGTAACTTACCTGGGCCATGCTGTAACTGACCTGGGCCATGCTGTAACTTACCTGGGCCATTCTGTAACTGACCTGGGCCATGCTGTGACTGACCTGGGCCATGCTGTAACTGACCTTGGCCATGCTGTGACTGACCTGGGCCATGCTGTGACTGACCTGGGCCATGCTGTGACTGACCTGGGCCATGCTGTGACTGACATGGGCCATGCTGTAACTGACCTAGGCCATGCTGTAACTGACCTGGGCCATGCTGTAACTGACCTGGGCCATGCTGTGACTGACCTGGGCCATGCTGTAACTGACCTGGGCCATGCTGTAACTGACCACCTGGGCCATTCTGCTGTGACTGACCACCTGGGCCATTCTGCTGTGACTGACCTGGGCCATGCTGTGACTGACCTGGGCCATGCTGTGACTGACATGGGCCATTCTGCTGTGACTGACCTGGGCCATGCTGTAACTGACATGGGCCATTCTGCTGTGACTGACATGGGCCATGCTGTAACTGACCTAGGCCATGCTGTAACTGACCTGGGCCATGCTGTGACTGACCTGGGCCATGCTGTGACTGACCTGGGCCATGCTGTGACTGACCTGGGCCATGCTGTGACTGACCTGGGCCATGCTGTGACTGACCTGGGCCATGATGTAGCTGACCTGGGCCATGCTGTAGCTGACCTGGGCCATGCTGTAACTGACCTGGGCCATGCTGTAACTGACCTGGGCCATGCTGTAACTGACCTGGGCCATGCTGTAACTGACCTGGGCCATGCTGTAACTGACCTGGGCCATGCTGTAACTGACCTGGGCCATGCTGTAGCTTACCTGGGCCATGTTGTAGCTGACCTGGGCCATTCTGTAACTGACCTAGGCCATGCTGTAACTGACCTGGGCCATTCTGTAACTGACCTGGGCCATGCTGTAACTGACCTGGGCCATGCTGCTCTGACTGGACTTCTCCTTCAGTAGACAGCTATACACAACCAGCTTCTCATGGTGCAGACTGAGGCTGCGGTATCCAGACGTCCACGCTGCAGTCACAAGAAACACAAGGGTGTATGACAGGGCTATTTCTGTACTACCAGGGTGTGACAGGGATATGTCTGTATGCTGGGGGGGTGACAGGGCCATGTCTGTATGACCGGGGTGTGACAGGGCTATGTTTGTAAGACCAGGGTGTGACAGGGATATGTCTGTATGACCGGGGTGTGACAGGGCTATGTCTGTATGACCGGGGGTGTGACAGGGCTATGTCTGTATGACCAGGGTGTGACAGGGCTATGTTTGTATGACCAGGGTGTGACAGGGCTATGTCTGTATGACCGGGGTGTGACAGGGCTATGTCTGTATGACCGGGGTGTGACAGGGCTATGTCTGTATGACCGAGGTGTGACAGGCGTATGTCTGTATTACAAGGGTGTGACAGGGATATGTCTGTATCACCAGGGTGTGACAGGGATATGTCTGTATGACCGGGGTGTGACAGGAATATGTCTGTATGACCGGGGTGTGACAGGGCTATGTTTGTATGCTTGGGGTGTGACAGGGATATGTCTGTATGACCGGGGTGTGACAGGGATATGTTTGTATGACCAGGGTGTGACAGGGATATGTCTGTATGACCGGGGTGTGACAGGGATATGTTTGTATGACCGGAGTGTGACAGGAATATGTCTGTATTACCAGGGTGTGACAGGGCTATGTTTGTATGACCGGGGTGTGACAGGGATATGTCTGTATGACCGGGGTGTGACAGGGCTATGTCTGTATGACCGAGGTGTGACAGGCGTATGTCTGTATGACCGGGGTGTGACAGGGCTATGTTTGTATGCTTGGGGTGTGACAGGGATATGTCTGTATGACCGGGGTGTGACAGGGATATGTTTGTATGACCAGGGTGTGACAGGGATATGTCTGTATGACCGGGGTGTGACAGGGATATGTTTGTATGACCGGGGTGTGACAGGAATATGTCTGTATTACCAGGGTGTGACAGGGCTATGTTTGTATGACCGGGGTGTGACAGGGATATGTCTGTATTACCAGGGTGTGACAGGGCTATGTCAGTATGCTGGGGGTGTGACAGGGATATGTCTGTATGACCGGGGTGTGACAGGGATATGTCTGTATTACCAGGGTGTGACAGGGCTATGTCAGTATGCTGGGGGTGTGACAGGGATATGTCTGAATCACCAGGGTGTGACAGGGATATGTCTGTATGACCGGGGTGTGACAGGGCTATGTCAGTATGCTGGGGGTGTGACAGGGATATGTCTGAATCACCAGGGTGTGACAGGGATATGTCTGTATGACCGGGGTGTGACAGGGCTATGTATGATGGGTGTGTGATGGGTGTGCGATGGGGTGTATGACGGGTGTGTGAAAGGTGTATGACGGGTATGTCATGGGTGTACAACGGGTGTATGACAATGACATACTGACCCTGCTGCTCTTCCTCACTATCGCTGGTGTACAGTGGCTGAGATATCGGCAGAAGGCAGGTCTCATATTCCGGCTTAGCTCGAAAATCATATCCAAGGCGGACTGTAGGTCCTGACAGCAGGAACATGTATAAATCATCATCATCATTACAAGGTGGACACTGGTGGAAAAGTCAGTTAACTCCCTTTCCCTGGGCTGATGTTTGGTATATAGTCAGCTGTCTACTTTTATACTCCACTATGTTGTTATGATTTTGTTTGTTGTTTTATGCCGCACTCAGGAATATTCCAGCTATATGACGGCAGTCTGTAAATAATCAAATCTGGACCAGACAATCCAGTGATTGATATCATGAGCATCAATCCACGCAATTGGGATTGATGACATACTTCAACCAAGTCGGCAACCCTGACCACCTGATCCCATTTACGGCAAGCATGGGTTGCTGAAGACCTATTCTAACCCGGATCTTCACGGGTCATGTTGTTATGAAGCTATGCACAGAGTACCTGCCATGCCCGTCATGTAAAGCACCAGTCAATCACTAACTCATGTACAGTAGTAAAGAGAGGACAGCATATGTTGTGGTGTCACATCTTTTGACAAAAATGCAATCTGACAATTATATCCTTAAGACCACAACTTTACCCTTGGCTCAATATCTGGCAGTAAGTTTCGGAGAAGACAAGGCCATTTACACTGATAGCATAAAGTGGGTATAACTTAACCTTTACAATTCACAAAACTCTCAGCTGTTCCAGTAAACATAACAGTCCCATTCCCAATGAGAAGGGTGAGTGAGTGAGTGAGTTTGGTTTAAAGCCGCTTTTAACAGTATTCCAGTAACATTGCGGCGTTAATGAGAAGGGAGTTAGCATTTCGTGCAAAGACGGAAGTAGTCCCCAATATTTCTGAAATTCTTCCACCAGCAATAGGTATCCTGAACCATTTGGACTTCAAATTGTTGCCTTGGCTTTCACTCTGCCAGATTGTAAGCATGCTGGATGTGACAATGGTATGACAACAAACGCCTCAGCCTACCTGTCATGATATTCGACTTGGCCATGTCTTTTTTTATTTCATGTTTTTTCAACTTCACTCTTTCAAAAATTGGTCCCCGCAACAACTGCAAAATCTCCTGAAATATGCAATTATGACATACAGATGCTTCTTACATGTCAAAGGTTAACATAAAACAGGAGCACCTTTAGAATACAGTACCACAACTTCTCGTGAGGATGATCTCTGCCGAAGGTCACATGTCATAAGACAAGCAACCAGTTTTAGTGAGAATCCGTCGGACGCGAACCCGCGACCTTCGGATTATTAGCCTGACAGCTAACCGACTGAGCTACGTCCACACTGTTAAACTTAGTGCAAATCTACCTAGTCATGCCTATGACGTTACGGAACTGAACGAAAAGGGTCGAATAGGTGACGGACACTTACGAAGGTTACGGGTGGGCATGGTGTCTCGTGACTTTAGTCTACGGACACTTACGAATGATCCCGATGCCATTTGGCACACTCGTCACATTCCGTAATCTACAAGATACCGGATGGTGAGGAATGAGCCGATATGCCGCGAACTGAAAACGGCTCCAGGCGTCAGAGGTCAGACGTCGAACTCGTGAGTGCGCATGAATGATATGGTATTTAATAATTCGTCGGGTGATTTTTGTGACAGAAACGTGTGGTAGGAAACACTGTAAGGATGATGTGGATAAAAGTAAGGAACGATGGAGGAATAAGCATGACTAGTGACTACACAACGGTGAGTTCGCTTTTGAATCAGTACTGAAAAATGTAGCCGGTGAAAGTGGCTTGTGTGAATGTTCCGGGACAGTTTCCAGTTGCCAAAATATTCGACACAAAACCATTTCATCCTTTTTACTCGACGTGGGAAGAATATAAGGAGCCTCTATATAATCTATAATAGCCACTAAACGAGTACCTAGCCCCTAACCCTAATGATCGTAAAGGGGTGATTGATCGTAAAGGGGATCCAAGGGTTAAGGATAGACTTAGGGTAATCTAATAGCCACTAAACAGGTTCCTAACCCTAATGATCGTAAAGGGGTGAATTATCGTAAAGGGGATCCAAGGGCTAAGGATAGAGTTCGGGGTAACCTACCCTAACACTGGCGACATTTGGATGTTTTCTGCACCACTAAATATCCCTAACAAACTACATTCTTTTGCATAATAATGAAAATTAATGCACCGAAAAAATAATATGTGTATATTAGATCCCATTTATAACCCTTTTAGCCACTTGAATTACGAGAAAAACGAAATAAAAAATAAATAGAAAATAAAAGTGTTTTCGTAAACTAGCGCTTGCTATAAAATGCGCTGCCGCAGGCTATATTCAGTAAACAAATATTCAAAACTCTCCACAGCGCTTGGCATATTCAATGACATTTCGTGTAGAGAAGATAGATCACTGGAAGGAGCTTATGCACACTCGATGACCCCTGACGTCACAGGACATTGTTTCGCCGGTGTGACTGGCAACAAATTACGTCATAGGGTATGATCACGTGTTTGAAAAGTTTGTGGTACTGTATTCTAAAGGTAGGCCCATAAAAAATTACTTACAATTCAGTGTTTGAAATCAAAGAGGGGCACGGATACATGTACAATATTCATTTGCTATTACTAAAAATTTCATCTTGTACTGACCTTACTAGGTATTTCCTAAACATGCTAAAGCATTGACTGTTTAATGCTGTGTGTTTGTGTGCATGTGAGCATCTGTGTGATGTTTGCATGCATGTGAGTGAGTGAGTGAGTTAGGTTTAACACCGCTATTAACATTATTCCAGTTATATCGCGGCGTGTCTGCTTAATGTGGGAGGAAAGCCCGAAGTGATGCAGGTCTCAGAGTGAAACCCACGAGCACGGGTATGGTGCTGACAAACCTAGAAACCTAATCGGGATTCGAACCCACAATCATAGGTTTCTGGCGTGCCCAAGGGACACAACTCTGCACAGCGATGCATGCATTTGAAACTGCTTCAAGACACTGAAGAAGATGATGAACAATTACATTTCTTTTTCACAAAACTTTATTCAGTGGAAGAAAATGTATTTTCCCAGTATTATATGGGAAGGATATATTGTTTTTCAAAATATGCCAGCCTGCCCCACAAAGGATATCAAATGGTCAGCTCTGACATCAACAAATAAGCATGGAATTTCAAATGTTAAACAGAGTATGAAATGAAAATCATACTCCAATGAAAACAATGAAACTGAATGGCCCTACCTGGAAATGTCTGTCTTCAAAGTGCCAAGACAAGTCGGTATTCTCCGAGGACATTGGGTGCACCTCCACCTGTAGAGCTTTCCATTTCTGCACCTGTTTCCAAAACATGCACAGCTCATTTCACAGTGAGTGAATCAAGTTTGAATCAACACATAATGTGCAACTTTCACCTGCTTCAGGAGTTTAAAAACGAGATTTTAACAAATGTCGAACAGAATACCATTAATCAACATGGAGAGGTGAGATGAAATGGGGTTCGATGTCGCGTTCAAGATTGTTGCACTTATATAGCGACATATATGCATGTGTGTGTGTGTTTGTTTGTGGCTGCTTGTACCAGCCGATCTTATGGTGTTTTATAGTGTAGTTTATCATGCCGCAGTATACTCGGACCCCATGGTACCGCGGCATTCATCGTATCGCGGCATTTGTGATTTCCAGTGGTTCACGCGGGACACGCCTCTTAGCGGCTGTCTATTAATGCAAATCAGTAACCAAGAAGTGCTCACTTCGTAAACAATTTCAATTTCCTCGGAATTTTCCGTCTGCTGTAAGTAAGGAGTTATTAATCCGTTGATACATATTTCTGGCATCTGTTGTAATATTGCCTTACCCCCATCTATCAATGGCCAACGATATAACCCGCAGTTCCCCAAGTAAACTTTCTCTATCGACCTGAACTAGATCCTCTGCATATTCATGGTGACTAATGAGGTAACGGAAGTTACGTAGTCCGCACATTTTTTCCCGCTCTGTGCCCAGAATCTATTGGGAGATGATAAGGGCCATAATGCCAAACTTAGAAATACGTTCTTCACTAGTAACCAAAAGATACATACATACTTTGGGCATACTAGGAGTGCTTTTTTATATATTTATTGTTGACTTTTAACATTTTTCCATTTTGTGACAAATTCTTGTCATCCAATTATTTTTAAACAATCTTAAAATATCATTTCTGATATTTTGATGTTGACTTATAAAAATATTTTTTTCTTTCTTTTCGGTAAATATGCATTGAATACCTATTGCTGATAACACATTTAGAATTTTACTTGTGCTGTCTTTGCACTTGTCTGGACAAATCACTGATGTCTGGCATGATCATACCAAGTGGTTGGTAGAATCAAGTCCTCTTTTTGTCCAATTCGGACCTCAATACACAACTTTTCTCTGTACCGCGATACGACAGAGCTCCAGATAAGCTGCGTATCTGCGTGAAATACGCATAAGAAATGCAGAAATACACAGTAAAATATAATCCAAGCGTATCAAATACGCAACGAACATTACAGATACGCTACAAAAATAAAACTTGTGCGTATCGTCAAAATATTGTGAAGTAACCCTGCGTATTCGATTAGCAAATCAGCAACTTATTTTGAAATTATAAAGGGGCATTCCGTCAACCTTGCCAAACTCCACGATGACAGTTACATCATGATCATTTGCCATCACACATTCTTGTGGAAGTATCGTGGTATTTTTGAGTCCTATAAAGCTCTCGAACCCACACAACACCAGTTTGCAGGGACTAGATGAATAGTGTTTTTAAATATTTAACTTAAATACCCACATGTGTAAAAAACTAGTGGGTAACAGAAATTTGAATACGCAGGTAGAATTACTGATACCCAATGATTTTAAAATGCATGGGTAAAATACCCACAACACCAAAAGCTTATCTGGAGCTCTGTACGATGGAGTTCCCTCCCTTGTCAAACAGAGCGCGAGGCCCGGCTTTTACTCGGAGCTGCTAATGTAAATAACGAACTTTTATCAGTAAAATATGCATTGTTTGATAACATGAATGATATCTGATACAGAGAACACCAATAATCAAAAAGGTTATTGAGTGCATTTTGTTCCGTTCAGCGTACATGACAAGTACCGCGATACCCCGAGGTTGCAGGCTATAACATGAATAACATGAGCTTGTAGTGTCACCAGCTGGTAATGACGGTGCACAATCAGCTATGGTAAGAACGTTACTGTAGGGGGATTCGTTTTCACAAATGTACAGGAAAAATCTCCCTTTTACGTAGTGTAAGCTTACCCTGACATAAGTTGTGAAATATCGCTGTCGTCGCACAGACATTGTTGTCTGTATGCTTGAGTTTGTAACGTGACTTGTTCCCGCGAGAACGCGATCCGGAAGTAGCCGCATCGGATGTGAAAAACCGGACACAGTCGTAAAATTTGAGAAACCGGTGCCGATGTTATTTAACTACCTGTGATACTTGTACCTAGTAAGCTGTATCGAATTATTGTATTATTTCAGTTACCTAGGAAGTCGCCGAGTCAGAACATTTATTCGCCTCGTGTGACAATCGTAGGTTTCTGGGGCCTATTACTTTTCAGTTTTCATAAGCCTTGTAAGTACTGAAATGTTTTTAAAATCAAGTGTACATGTTTTGCTTTCCTGGGGCGTGGCTAAGAGTGAACACAAGTGTAAGGCACCAACTTGGATACCGTAAATATATAAGTAACACAACAAAGTACAAAGTACAAAGTACAACTTACGTACGTTTCTAGTACAGATTAAGTCACTTTATCGCCAGCACACAAAGTCTAACACTAAGCCATCTGGGCTTCCACAAAAATGGAAGTCCGACAGCTTGTAGTCTAGATCATGTACTTTGAGTACCCCTCTGACAAGTGTAAATTGCCACGGCTCCCAAGGTCGAAAGCTATGAACACAATACCTTTTAGAAAGATGTAACAATTGTCATATTTGGGATTACACTTTCTTACTAAAGTACTAATTATAGTACTTTGCGGGGTTGAGTCCCATCCGGGATTCAAACTCTCACTCCCAGAGTGAGGCACCTATTCGCCAGCACACAAAGTCAGCAGATGGGTAACAGGAATGCTTCAGTAGTATAGTGACATCCAGCCACAAAACATACATTTAAAAAAATATGAAGATATATTTTTTTAGAAAATGTAAGTGTCGGCACATGCCCTTTGTTCAGTAATTCAGACAGATCTGAAACATTCTTGTATTTCATTAAAGAGTGACAAAACTTATATAGATTTATCAACAATTTGAACCTGACACCATGGCACGCAGTACATGCAGCGTTTGCAACGGATCCTATTTACTGTAAGCTGTGATTACAAAATAATTGCAGGGGGGGCACGGGTGGTCGAGTCGTCTAAGGCGTCGCGATTCGCTGTGCAGAGTTGCGTCCCTTGGCCACGCCAGAAACCTATGATTGTGGGTTCGAATCCCGGTTCGCCCAGATTATGTTTCTAGGTTTGCCAGCACCATACCCGTGCTCGTGGGTTTCACCGAAGTGGTAAACGTCTGAGACCTGCATCACTTCGGGCTTTCCTCCCACATTAAGCTGACACGCCGTGATATAACTGGAATATTGTTAAAAGCGGCGTTAAACCTCACTCACTCACTCACTACAAAATACAGACGAGCCCCATTGTCTCGAACTCGGATGTGTCGAAACCCCCGTTTAGTCCAACACACAGTCGCGTCCCGGCAAAGTATCACTATGCATGTGTTTACCATTGCTTCAAACAGATGTGTATTTTTTTGCAGTTGTCTCGAACTCAATTTAGCGTAATAAAATAACTATTTCGGTCGTCCCCAGTATTTCGAGACAACGGGGTATGAATGTGATATGGCGGAATGTCCCCGTGGTTAGACATATATTCCGACCGAAAGAAATGTATAAAGTAAGTTTAGAGAGCATAAAGTAAGTTGAAACAGGCATAAACTACATAGACAATAGCATAAAAGTTGAAAGGTTATATATTACCCGCACGCACAAGGCTTAAAGCTCAATTTAACAGGGGATTATGTAGAGGGGAAAATCCTCGTAACTCTCCATCCCCTTAAAATGATGGAGCAGAGGACCCGCAGGGGCCGAGGACCATTATTTTTAAGGAATGGAGAGTTACGAGGATATTCCCCAACTTAAAACAAAACTCATCCCTACATTTACACTTTGACAAAATATTCTGTTGTTGCAATTATTTTAAAAATAAACCAGAACTCTTTATGGACTGTATTTATACTGTGTGAGTCGCCCTTTCGTGATGCACGAGGAATGCGTTGTCTGCCGCTGTTGCACGTGCGTCAAGTTCAGTCGCGAGCTGAAATTTACAAAGCATGGTACACGGCTTTTCACAATATCGTTGGGTTCCAAACTGGTATCTTATCAATCGCTTACACATTGTTAATACATGCTGACGGGAATTATAGAAAATATAGAGCCCCGAACATGGATATATATATTACCTGATTTGTTTTTTTTCTCGCAAGATGTTTATCTAATTGTTGTAAATATGAACATTGTTGCAGGTAAGCTGCTCTAACACAAAATATATACATACTATTTTGAGAGTTTAAGCATGATGCAAAATTATGAAAACATTGAATAGTTAATTTCACACCATTCCTTCATGTGCCACCGAAGCTGAGGTTGACAATTACACGTTCTCAAATCAAACGATGCGGGTTCGAACATCGCAGTCGACACGTTTTAGGAAAAAAATGAAATTATTCACTTGTCAATAAATGTAGAAAAACATTCCGTCCATTCCAAGTGGAAATAAATTCAAATGTTGGTTCAACATAATGTATAGTTGACAAACAACTCTCCATTCTTGACAATTAATGGAGCATTCAAACAATAGAATGACATCACAAATGTGTTTTAAATAACATGCAATTCCAAACTTTACTGCTTCTAAGGAACTTAGGTTTACACCATAGGTAAATATGTCAAATTACAACTGCGAACCCCATTCTGAACGTCTGCGCTAAAGAAATCACGTGTCCATTATGTAAGAATGTGTCCAGGTGTCCAGGCATCTACTGAATAAGTCACAACATAACTACCGCATGAGTATCGTCTAGCACCTTTCGCTTTGCCAACATTGCTGTTGGACGCTAATGGAACAAATATCATAAGGAACATTTATGCTTTGCACCGGCGGAATCGTTTCTGTCCGGATTTTTACCAAGAGGATACGCATTGGAAGGGCAAACTCCATGCCTTAACTTGTATAATACATGGAAATGGTGTTCCCGAGTTAAATATATTTTGTTGCCACATAGCATCGATTTCTTTAGTTGTGGTAAGTTACATAACATAATCAGGTGTCAAGATGAGACGTTTTAGCTTTATGATCATGATGCAACTTGCGTGCAGCTACATATGTGCAGGACAATTGTATTACATAGTGAAGTGAAAGAATAGGCAACTTGTTTAGTGACAGTGAATAACGTTTTACACCCCTTTTAACAATGTTCTAGCAATATCATGGCTAGGAACATCAAATATGGGAGAACCTTTGGAATACAGTGACACAACTTCTCATGAGGACGATTTCTGCCGTAGGTGACACGTCTCAAAGACAAGCAACCAGTTTTTGTGAGAATTCATCAAATGCTGACCTGCTACCTGCTGATTGTTTGTCCGACACCGAACTGACTGAGCTACGTCCACACTGTGAAACTTAGTGCAAATTTACCTGAGACGTTTTGAAACTGAACAGAAATAATCAGATATGTCACGGAGACTCACATAGGTTACGGGTAGGCATGGTGTCTCGTTACTTTGGTCTCTAGACAGTCATGAGTGATCCCAATGCCATTTTGCACAATTGTCCCTTTGTGATCTACAAGATACCTAGTGGTGATTGGAGGAATGTGCCGATATGGTGCTAACGGTTCCAAGTGTCAGACGTTAAATTCACAGATACTCATGAGTGAAAGGATAATGTTGATCATTGTAAGGAACTAGTAAGGCACAGGCGTAGCTGGCATAGGCATAGCTGGCATAGGCGTAGCTGACACAGGCATGTCAGCTGGCCCCAAGGGGATGAGTCGGCTTTGCATCGTCACTGACGAATTGTAGTGAGTGAAATTGGCTTGAGTGGAAATTCCATGACTGTTTCCTGTAGCCAAAACATTTGACATGACTACTACATCCTGCTGAGCCGTATCCCAATTGCATGGATCGATGCTCATGATGTCAATCACTGGATTGTCTTGTCCAGACTTGATTATTTATAGACCGCCGTCATATTGCTAGAATATTGCTGAGTGCGCTGTTAAACAACAAACAAATAAAATGTATTGGTGCCCATGTTGTCAGTTATTGCTTTGCTTGATCCTGACTTCTTTCGCAATCATTGTTGGTAGGCAGTTTGAAATAATGACATGTACTCATGACCAGATACTGTGTATTTTCAGAAATTCATAACAAAATTGTTACCTGTTGCGTTATGCATCCATTTGATATGTTTTCATTGAAAAAAACCTCCTCCAGCTGTACAGGAATGACGGAATATGTCTGATCCAAGTACATGAATTTGTAACGTATGTAACCTCTGTTCTATCTTGTTATTTCAGCTTGGGTGATCATGAACGCCTTCACCGCCTTCTTGCGTCGTAACCGTGTTCTGGTTGTGATGGTGCCTGTTGTCGTCGGAGCTCATCTGGGTTGGTATGCGTTACAGTTCTCCGACATGTATGTTCCAAAAGAAAACAAGGAAATAAAAGTCATGGGACTTGACCTCACAAGAGCAGAAGCGGCAACCAAGAAGTAGTTTGTTAAAATCAGGATTACAGTGCTTATTGTGAACTGGAATCTAAAACTGTGACAGTGGACAAAATCTGTAGATTTATCATCTGCAGGAAGATTCAGTTCTCCTGGGAACACCACCACGACTGAATTATATTATTGAAAAGGTAAGAATGTCATTAAATTTTCCTTTCATTTTTACCAGTTTGTCCAGTTCAGTTCTTCTAATCAACCTTGCACAAGTAGGATGAAGTTTAGCAACATGGAGTTTTTTGGTTTTGGTATGGTTTGTTGTTTAATGCCTGCACTCAGCAATATTCCAGCTATATGTCTGTAAAATAATCGAGTCTGGACCAGACAATCAGCAACATGGACTACATGGATGGGTGACCATGTTTGACAGTTTGACTCCTGAGAGTTTCTAGGCCTTCACTCCTGCAACCACACTGAAGCACATGTTATATGTGGTGTCTCCTGAGGCAGCACTTTCACCTCTGTACCCGGTAGGATGAAATGTTGCTGGTGATTTGGTGCCTCACTCTAAGAGTGCGGGTTCGAATCCCAGATGGGACTCAACCCAAAAATGTATAAGAATTTGTACTTTACTTTAGAAGTGTTATCCCATTTTACCATAATATTTCAGTGTACTACTTAATCCACTTGCCTGAAGCCTGAGTCTAGTGAAATTCTATTTGGTTTTGTGAGCTCAACTAATAGCATTTATGAACATGATGAAGGATTCAAACCTAATCATGCTAATTAGTGCCCTTGGCAGGCATATTGGTGTTTGTCTTTTTTATTCAAAAGTGTATTTTTTTTAAGGTCTCAACAACATAACATATTACTTACTAATATGATTACATTAATTGGAAAATATTTTGTTTCAATTTAGGAATTCTCGATGACAATATCTGTAGATTTTGGGCCAATATTGTTCCTGAGCAGGTGTGGCTAAATCACTGAGCTGATTTGTTTAGGATGACAATGTTACCGGGGATATATTTGATCATGAGAGGAGGTAATTTGAACGGGAACTAAAAAAGTAAACTTTAAGTGTAGGGCAGAGCACGTTCGAGGGTTTTTATGAGATTTAAAACCCAAATCCAAGGGATAAATCTGATGCACGTTATAAACTGAAAAAGAAATTTAAAACTGAGAAGGACCCAGGTACCCACAGGACTACCCAGACCCATGGTTAGTCTTGTGATACATTGTTTAATGATTAAAAATATCTAGAACTCTATGGTTACAGTACAAGTCACAAATGTTTGCATTTCTTTCTGACTAAGCACCATTGTTTCTGACCTTCATAGGTTTGAAAGGGGGCACAGGTGGCCCAGTCGTCTAAGGTGCCGCGTTTCGCTGTGCAGAGTTGCATCCCTTGGGCACGCCAGAAACCTATGATTGTGGGTTCGAATCCCGGTTCGTGCCGATTATGTTTCTAGGTTTGTCAGCACCAAACCTGTGCTCGTGGGTTTCACCGAAGTGGTAAACGTCTGAGGCCTGCATCACTTTGCACTTTCCTCCCACATCAGCTGACACGCCGTGATATAACTGGAATATTGTTAAAAGCGGCGTTAAACCAAACTCACTCACTCACTCATAGGTTTGAATAAAAATAACACTTCAGTCAACTTTAGTGTATGCATGACCAGATCGTTTTATACATATATTTAAATACATTTTGCCAGGGCTACGCTCAAACTATTTCCAATCGGACATTTTGTACCCAACTCTTGAGACCTGTAGTGGGTACCTGGGTAGGGTCAGGTAGCGGGGTGGGTACCCGGTAGTAAATTTGGACTTGGCCAGGCCTACAGTAATACTCTCCATGAACCTTAGGAAACGGGTGTAAAATGTCTGTTGCTTGTGTACGGTACTTAAAGAAAACATTCTTAAAAGTGCCTCTGTAGGCTAGTGGTACACTCACTGGGCTACGAAAGTTGCGTGTTCAATCCGCGGGAATATAAAGAAAACAACTGTCATTTGATTTTACATTTCATTACATTGTGTTCAAATGCGAAATAAATTTCTATACATTCTTATGTTACAGTTTTAATGTAAGTTGTATTTCTAAAAACCTCGGGATATAACATTCTGACTGGGGAACAATAGGATGACATCACAAGAGGTTTATGACGCAGGATAAGGTTCTTTTAGCAAAGAATCTTAGAATATATCACTATTATTGATGCTTAATGCCAAGTTTGAGCTAGTAGACCCAAATGTTTTATGCACAGACTAGCATTGTCTTTCTTATGACATTGCAGAATACAGGCAAAATGAATTCTGAAAAAGTAGCTTGGAGAGGGATGCTGGCCAATGCGTCCATGTGGACTCAACGCAACAAGTTTGTGTCTCTGATTGGTTTGTCCTTCATCATCTACCTGGGGACGTACCCCATCTGGGAAGCCAAGGCCTCCACCTCCGCGGAGAGGGCGTCCTGGAAACATACACCTCAGGAGCCCACAAGATGAACTCCGACAATATTGAAGGTATTTACTGAAGGTCCGAGAAGAGACTTGTATTTCACTGATAACAAGACCAGTAAAGAAGAGTAGTTCATGTTTATTTTTACATTATTAATTGAATGTAATGTTAATATAACATCTTAAAGACCTGAATTTAAGGAAATATGAAAGTCCCAGAGTTATGTATGAGTGTTTGTTCCCAGGATGGCCCAACCTGCAAGCAGACGTGAAAGGCCCTCCACTCAGACTCACCTTGAAGTGGACTGCCTTGAGGACCCAGCCATTAGGACCAGGATTCAGGTCTTCCGGGACCTCCTGGCCTCATGCCAGGGACCTCGTGGCAAGGCCAAGGTCATTCAGAACTCCCTTGGAGGTCATGTCACATGGACAAAATTATCCTTTCGTTTGCTGTCAGTTATGTCAATTTCAACACCAGTTTTAAAGCTCATTACCAGTGCTGTTCAAGGCCATTTACAGAGATTTAAAGATGGCGGACTGTTCACAGCTAATTTGTGTCTTTCTCTGTTGGATAATTCTCTAAAGACAGATGTACACAGGAAACTTTTGATCCAGTTTTATGAAAGGTTTGTGAATGTTATAGATACCTACTTGGGTTCAAGTAAGTGTGCGTGCAAGTTTGAGATAGATGTGTTTAATCTTCAGCAAGTGATGACTCTACTGAGAAGTTTGTGTGGGCCAAAACTTTCGTATATGAGAATTGAAGTGCAAGACAAACTGTTTGCCGTGTTCCTGGATGTGTTCCTGTGTACAATACCATCAGAAAGACAGGACTTCTTTTCGGATCGAGTGCACATACAATGTTTCCCGAACTCTGACATCTTGGAATCCACATGTTTGAAAGGATTGTTGATTGAATGTCCCGAATTATCGTCTGTGAATGAGAAAACCCTTGATGTAACATCTGTACCCAATCAAAAAGGATTTCTTAAGATTAAAGTAGCAGTAGTGCTAGAATCTATGTCAGGGGATTCAGAAGGGCTTGTAGATGCAATGTATGAGACAGAGCATGGTGTTGATGTCGGTGATGTAGTGGTGGAGAGGATGTTGTCGTTGTGCCAGCAGCTCCTGCGTTGCGGTGTCGGACTGCTTCTGTGCCAGAGAGTGATCCATCCGAAGGTCAAGGTGTTTCTCCGACAGGCTGGACTGTTGTTTGTGGACAGGCTAGGATCTTCAACCATCCCCTATCTTCGAGACCTCACAGGTGGGTACAAGGAATGCACATATTGAGTCTCTACTCTTCCAAGCCCATAGGTTTGAAAGGAAAGATAACATTTTTAAGACCATGGGCTTCACTGAAATAAATCTTGGATCGTGTGGTCAGGCTTGCTGACTTGGTTGATGCATGTCATCATATTCCATATCCCTGTCACTGGATTATATGTTCCAGACTCAATTATTTACAGACCGCCATCATATAGCTGGAATAATGCAGAGCAATAAAGAAACAAAACCTCATCAAGCCGATAAAGTGATAACTAGATTACTAGACACCCAAACCAATAGTGTCTCAGTAATGGTAGCCACTGCTGACTGATAACAGACTGAGACCTTGTGCTGCTTTAAATGTCATGTTAACTGTGATGATGTTGACTAGGGCTGCAACGAATACACTATGAGGTGAAAACGATTTGTATCACGAATATAGGGTAACGGATACGAATATTAATTCATGAATACAATTACAAGTCAGCAGTTGATGTATTATTTGTTATATTCAGTGAAACAATAACATAAATTATTTGACGTGGTCTGGTAATTATTGATATATTAAACATTAATATACTGCACTTATCCAGGTACTAGTATCAGCTCAAATGCGACAATGACCAGTGACCACAATACAGTCAAATTAAATATAATAAGAGTGTTGTTTTTGAAGAAGTCTATGCATTTAATATGTTTTAATAAACTTTTATGGATATTTTTAGGTACAGGGTATGTAAATGCACATGATTGCATATTCATAAATATTCGATTGTAGTGGCTACGAATGACGAATTCAATTCATGAATGAATACGGTTCGATTCACCAAATACATGAGTGAATCGTTACAGCCCTAATATTGACGCAGCTTGTCCCTTTCCATAATTCAAACGCCGTGATGTAACTGGAATGTTGCTCAAAGTGGCGTTAAACCCAACTTATTCTCACTCTCTCCACATTTCAACTTGTTTAAAGTTACCAATTGTCTATTTTGGATAAATTTATGTGATGCTACAAAAGAAATCCAACTGATATGTGTAGCAACTGTTGGTTGTCCTAGGTGCTTCTCCCCTGTCAGTTTTGACTGTCAACCCGGAGGAAGGCTGGAGTGGGTTTGGCTGGCTAGATAGTGTCACCCACCAGATCTGGTGTGACAAGAGTTATCTTCACCTGACTCAGGAGAACTCACCAATCGTGACTCTGATACTAAAGAGTTCCGTTGATGAGATGCTACAGGAAGTGAAGGTATGTAGGGTTATTTCACCCAAGATGAGCTTCAGACCCCAACACTAAACACCCCTTACTGCTTATTTAACACCGTACTGATCAACAAATACAAGGCGTATTAGCCTGATAGCAGGGAAGATGCCTTCAAATTGCTTGCTATAAGAATATTGATCATATAACTTTACTTCCAGTACAAAATCATTCTGGAAATCTCCACTCGCTATTTTTGACTGTTTTAGTCTGGACACGACAACACTTGATATTTTGTACTAGTACTTCAATCATTTGCTGCCACTGACAAATACTACACATAACCATGATAACGCTGACTAGCTGTACTATATAGCTGGAATATTGCTGAGTGCAAAACAACAAACAATCAAACAGCTGCCAATCCCCACTAACACATATTGTTTCACTACAGAGATTCTCCACACTCTACAATGGCACAAGCTTTTGACAAATGAATTAGTTAGACGTTCTGGGCACAACCCTTGATACACAATAATGTTTTGTTTACAAAGAAGCCCTTTGAAGTCTGTCTCTCCTCCCCAGGTCCTGGGCCAGACGTCCGTCCACACCCTGCAGCTGCTGCTGGGAGCTCCCCACGTCCTGTCTGGGGGAGGATGCTGGCTCTGCCATGTCGCTGCTTACCTCGTGGCGAAGGTAAGCCACACATTATGTCACAATGACTAAGTGAAGACAACAACATTCCCAGGCAATATTGTGCTACCAAAGAGATCTTCTGGTCAGGATTGGTGGCTTCTTTGAATTTCTGTGGTCTTACCCCGACGACGTGAATTAAACTTACAATATCAATTGGGGGATTATTACGAGCCACTGTTATGTTCCTGGAATATTGCTGAATGCGGCATTAAGCAACAAAGAAAAGAAGCAAGGGAATCAGATTACTTAACAGTTTAGAATCCTAAAAAACTGAGTTCTGTTGTTATTCAATTTTCAATTATGTTTTCTGTATTTTTCTGATTTTGATGTTAATTTTTAGAGATGTCAAAGACAAACATGTTTTTAACATTTTGCTTTTGTCGGTATCCTGTTTATGCTGATTATTGACCCTAAGCATTTTTTCAAAAATTGTAACCAACAAATTGATAACTTTCAAGGCCAAATGAATAATCTTTCTTCCTTACAGGTCCAAGAAGACAAACCAAAGCTTCTAAATGAGTTTGAGTGTACTGAGTCACAGCTGAATGCCGGCCTCGAGACCTTCACCCAGTGTCTTCTGTCTTTGGCCTTGAGGCTGACCTCCGACCTCAGTATTACGACCTCAGGCACAGTTTCCAACTTGACTGATGCTGAATATTGCCATATCTGGAAGTCTCCCAACATCGATGCAAGTAACATACATTCTAAGACTAGTTCCTGTAACTGTGGATTGCTGGACATGGCGAGTGTTGGCAAGTTCGAGTACATTTCTGGACGTGGTCTATGGAAGAAACAGCAGATTGATTGGCACAAGATGGCCAAGGTCCCTGAGGAAGATGCGTTTCCAAGAGTGGTTGATCCTCTGGTAGTCATGAGGAATGCTCTCAAGATGGCTGTTGCTACTGCAAACACTGTCCTCAGCATTTGTCAATACATACATGATGGCGACTAGCACCACTAGTGCTGTGACCATTCACCAAGTATTTGATGCATTGTGAGAATCGTCTAGTGAGCTCACGTATTGATACAAAACATGTGGATATAAGACAAGGGAAGACATTATTATTTTTATGAAAATGAAATTTAGATACTACTCTATCAGATTTATCAAACTATTGTTATATTTACTGGGACAAGTTTACTAAATATGCTTTGCCTGGGTCCCTAGTCATTCTTGCTAATGCTGGAACATTTCCTCTGAGCTTGGCAGATGTTGAACCTTCATGTGGTGTATTGTGACCATAGTCGAGATCCGAAGTGTATCACAACAAGTGTCCTGTTGCAGCCTGAGGCACAAGGGTTGAGGACTCTTGTTAGGTGTACATGGTTGGATGAAGACCTTCCCTACTTTATTCAGCTCCAGTAACTAGGGCGAGGTGGGATAGGGCTTGTTTGGGACCTATAGAATTGGCAAATTACAGTTTGAAAAGTACTTTTAATAATATTTTCATATGACTAACAATTTGTCTTTCTTCTTTCTTACATTACTTTTTGAACTTATTGCATGATTAAATACAGAAATTCTGCAAGTTATGAGTGAAAAGGGCTGCATCTGTGACCCAATATGATATTTATACTGATTTGTTTGTACTGTTTTAACTGCAACAGAATATCAGCTTAGATCAATGACTTTGTGCTATGATATCAAACAAAGCCCTTCTTGAAACCCCCTAAAAGGCTTTTTTCACTTTTAGCCTAAATTGAGCGCTATCGAGATGAAGCTCTGTTTAGATTGTCTAACTAACACAGCTGTGTTATCCTTAATGTAGTTGTAATGATTGTGAAGATCTAGTGTAATGGGTACTGAAATATAGTCTGAATAAATTTGGTTCTGCAACACAGTACATGTATGTGACGTGATATACGACTCGTGGTATGAAGCCCAGTCCTATCTTTCTTTGATGTTTAGCAGATAGGTGGGTCATGAAATATGTTTCATGACGTGGCCCTGGATGTGGGGGTAACACAATTTGTTGTACGGAGTTATGTTCCATAGTTGTACCAGGATGTGCTGATCATATCCATGCCTGTTGTATTCAACTATGTGATAAATTTCAAGGATCTATCATGTTGAGTTTTCCTCCCTCATTATTCTGATGCTCCTTGAATGTGTGTAAAATATGTGACGAGGTTAACTGAAACTTGGTTGGGTTAAGTTCTCTTATAGATCATCAACTAAAAAGATTGGTATGAAATAGTTTCAAAAATGAGTTAGGTGGTTTAGTTTTTCTGAATATATTTTTCATGTGAAGCTAGTGTATCATAAGAGATGCAATGAATACAACTAGATGTAGAATATTTGTATATAATGAAAATGTTAGCCTTCCCAATAGGTTAGTTTTGAAACAGTGTTGATTGTTAAATGAGGGTTTTGATGTGTTAATATTTGCCTAGTACAACATAGCTGCCACCACTTGGTGGAGTGGAATCCCAGTTAACTTAATGAACTCTTGAACACAAGACCGCCTCTGTGGTCTAGTGGTAGTGTCCGCCCAGAGAAAGGAAGGTCTGGGGTTCGATACCCAGCTGCGTCATACCAAAAGACATAAGAGGATGGTACTTACACTGCTGGACGCCGTATAAATGTGATAATCTTGGATTCAATGTTCATCCCCATTTCACCCTGCCTCACATCTTGAACACAATGGTAGTTCTTTGATTTCAAGAACAGACGTAAACATATTGCCACTGCATTGTGTACAGCCTGGACATGGTTGTCAGTTATTGTGTGTATTTTATGGGAATTTGTATGAATTGTGGAATTCAAAGAACACGATTTAATCAAGATTGTGTGATATATGATGTGATGATTAAATATATCAGGTTGAAATGGAGTATGAGTTTGCTTCCCTAAGACATGCCAGGATCCGCTGATTGTGTTTGTTGTTTGAGTTTCACTAAAGAAGTGATGTACACACCTATGCATAGTTGTGAGAAATTGATGAACATGGCTTCAAATCACAGATTCACCCTGTTTCTAAATTGAGCTCTTGAAATGCACTGACCCGTGAAGATCCGGGGTAGACTAGGTCTTCAGCAACCCATGCTTGCCGTAAAAAGCGACTATGCTTGTCGTAAGAGGTGACTAACGGGATGGGGTGGTCAGACTTGTTGACTTGGCGATGCAAGTCACCAATACCGCTGGCTGGACACTGGGGCTAGCTGTTGTGCTCCCCCAAACGGTTGCAGGCAGTTCTGCAACTGATTGGTCTCAACCAATGAATTGTCTGAGCTGTTTATGTGGCAGTTTGGTATGGATTCCGTAGATGCACCAACCGAATATGGTTGACTTATTGACATGTCGTCACACGTGGACAGACGATCCACCCGTGGCAAGTCATGAGTGTTGCCTCCAAAAAGATGATATTGTGTTCAGATGAACATTAAAGTGTTCCTGAATACTATATGAAGCGCAGTTACTTCTTCCCGTTAGTATATGTGTTCCATGTATGTATCGTGCAGATTTCAACTCAAGAAGGGGCGGTCTGGTAGCCTAGTGGTTAAAGCGTTCGCTCGTCACGCCGAAGACCCGGGTTCGATTCCCGACACGGGTACAATGTGTGAAGCCCATTTCTGGTGTCCCGCGCCGTGATATTGCTGGAATATTGCTAAAACCATAATCACTCACTGACTCAACTCAAGAAAGGCAAAACTAGTTGCGTGACCACCTTTCTGTTGGACCATTTTAAAAATGTTTTTTGAAAAACACAAAGGAACTGACTTTGTTTTACAAATATCCCAGTCTCTCAATAACATTTCAGTTCTATAATGTCAAATTGAGGGGTTTATGCCCTAGTGGCCAGACCACACAAGGGAGACTAAATGTGCCAGGGATAACATGAAACATGACTCTATGCTCTGTTCTCTTAACTGACGAGCAAAAGAAATTGTACTAAGATAAAAATTTATTAGAATTTGAATGCAAACACGAAATTATATTTCCAAATCACGATAAACCAATCTGAGAAATTCAACAGACACGGGTGCAACCGAAGCTTGCTTCAGTTCACTGAGTTAGGTGTTACGTGACTTTATTCGTTAAACATGAAAGTGCCCATGCACTGTGATCACTGGGTGCATATGGGTATAACACCATATATTCAATATTCGTGAATGCACGAGAAGTACTTGACAGTAACATGACACGTTTATCGACAGGACAGAGAGAGATTGGACCATTGATATGCTGCTGTAGGGAACCAGACATGACACTGTCGTGGACACCTTTGTTGCACTCGTTGCAATCATGATGGTGGCAATGAGGGCAGGCAGTAGACAGACCCAGAACAGATGGACCACGTGTCGCCGAATCCAGCGAAGATCGTTATTTACGTAGTCTACATTTAAGGAAACGCTTTTTGACTGACGGCGTCAGCATCAACTGCCTCAGGACGGGTCAGACGTTTCACTCTATCCAGACGACTGCGTCAGCCATCTTCCCTAAGCAAGAGGGTTAACTGACGTTAAAAGTCCAGTTTCCACCCTTGTCGAACTAGGCTTGAATTCCTGGGCTCAATCGTAGCGCCACCAGTTGCTATTACCAGTTATGTCACTTCTAAGCCTCTCCAAATTGGCGGCGCCCAGTCAAGACGCTCTGATCGATAATCAAGATCTCTTTTGTATTAAAACGGGTCTTACATCGCGAAGTGCATCGACTCACGTGAGTACCTTGATCAAAAACATGAAAAGATTTAGAAAATATCTGTTGACAACTTGTTGGCGGTACACATGCTTTGCAAATCCTGCAATCGACCGAAATCTGCACGAAAGTTTACGAACCGGATTTCGATTTCGTTGCGCGATTTTGATTTGACTATGCATAGACTCGTTAGTCCAGCCAAATTGTAACTCCATAATACCAGCCTAGCTCGACAAGGGTGGAAACTGGACTTTTATAGCCAGTAACTCTCTTGCCTCGGGAAGATAGCGTCAGCGTGCTATTCGGACACCTTTCTGGCATGTCTGGATCACGTTGACGCCAAAGGTAGCACACCGTACAACGGCAGACAGGAACTGGCAGAGTGTCACGTTTTCTGACGCAGAGTAGGTCCCAGCTCTTCAGAGCAGATGGTAGAGTACACGTGTATCGTCGTCGGGAAGAATTCACGGCTCGATGAGTCCAGGAGGTAGCGTAATGATGTGGTCAGGAAAAGACGGAAATTCTCACAACACAATCTTACATCGACGAAGCATCGCGCCAGGTATGCTGTGCTCAGCCCACGTTTCATCCGCCTCCCCTCTCGTCAATAACGTCAACGTTTTGCACTGATCAGTTTCATCTCCTGACATGTCGCCAACTGAACAACTCTGGGACCACCTTGATAGTCAGGCATGACCAAACCCGTCTGCAAACAGACGTGACTTATGGACAAACCGAGTATTGGACATTGAGGTAGACTGATCATTTCAATTCCATCCATACAATGTGACTAATCCCAACCCTATTGTATTTACAGTGGCCGCCAACTGACATAACCTTTTTGTCCCCGTGATCCTGTATTTTCGCTGCGTTATAACTCTGTAACATTGCCGTCTATTTGCTTAATTCGTGAGTACAACGCTACATTTGGAATATCTTCTTGTCTTTTCGTCAAGCTGCAGGTATGGTTTGGCATACTTTCTTTCGCTGGGTTAGCAGTCACACATGTGTTTTGACATGACACTCAATGTCAAAACCCAGCACGCAGTCTGCTAGAGAGAGGCCTGGAGTCACTGAAACACACGGTGTCTGTGCCTATGTGATGCCTCCGTCGGGACAACATGAAACGCCTGACATGCTGGTGTAGAGCGGGGTTGACGGGCGTGTTGACAGGGTACTGACACGGCCGTCTGTGGACAAACACTGACCCTCCAGGGATAGGCACGTATTGGGGACGCTGCAATGATAGATTTAAATAAATTAACATTTAACAACATAAACTCAAGACTCTAATCGGTTTTAGTGAGTATAGACCTCATGTTACAGCTTCAAATTATTTCACGAGGTTAACTTTGAATAATAACGGACTCCCGTGGGTTACCTGATGTGACGTTAAATTTGCACTCACTCACTCACTCACTCGTGGGCTACCGGATCCCAGTATTTCAAGATTGTAGGAGCTTACTAAAGGGGATTGGTTGGTCAGACGCGTCCGTGTGCCGCGTTCTCATACGTTCAGTCACTGGTTTTCCTGACCCATACCCGACATGTAACATGCCGACGTTATACATGCTGTCTGTGGCGTTAAAGAACATTTACTCACTCGCTTGCAAGATCATAAATAATATTTTACTTAATTGATGTAATTAGGTATTATCGCTCGCTTCTTGTTGCCCGTTTCCCAAAACACAAATGTGTATCATGACACATAATTTAACTAACTTGTAACATAATTCAACCAATTCTGATTGTTTACTGAGAAAACATTATGTGAAATGCATCATAGATATTTAAACACTCAGGACATTTTTTTGGCAAGAAGTAGGTATCCCCATGGAAACCAGTTATGCTCCTCTCCTTCTTGATCTATTTTTTTTGTATATGAATAATAAATATTAATTCTTCTCAGATTGGCAAAATCTAAACACGGGAATGTGTCAACATATAAGTTCCGTTTATATTACCTCAATTTCAAATCTCCTTAATTCTGCCACACGGTTCCTATCTCTTGACAGTGATTGTGTTCCTTCATCACAGAATGTCTTGATCCTGTTCTCGAGGACACACAGGTTAGAGTCACTCGTTTCCCAGTCAAAGTACTCCTCCTCATCACACTCCATCTCAGGCCTCTTGTTCTCATTCTTCTTCCTCACTCCCGAACAAATTACCCTGGACCTCTCCTCCTTCTTGTCCTTCTGAAACTGTTCCATCTCTTCATAAATCCCGACAACCAGATCACGGTTTGGAGCCTCTTCCTTTCTCGACCCCTGCCCAAATTCATACTCGAAGTCACATCTTGTTACTGTCACAGAATCCGCAGCTGTTGGCGGTCTGACAGACGGTGAACCCTTTCCTCCAGACGGTGTAAGAGCAGACGACAGAGGTCTCAAGACCCCTCCATCACCCACAGCAACGCTTGCTGTTGATAAAGGCCTGTAACCTAACAGTTCATTCTCAGCTTCGATGTTGTTCCTCAACTTATCCAAACTTCTTGGCATCTTAGTCCGTTTCTCGCGTGGATCACTGGATCTCTGAAATCGCGAAGCATTTGCGACAATCTTTTTGGCCTTCTCAGCCGAGCGTTGCTTGTAGTATAAAGCATCAGGTAAAAGTGGTTGGATAAGCGGACTTCTATCCTGCAGGAACATGTCTATGAGGTGTATCAACTCCTTGCTCCTGTGGTAATGTTCACCTCTTCTGAGGTAGAGTTCAGGATGTGGCAGCATGTCCTTGAGGACACCCTGAAGCTTCTTGAGGAGCGGTATTTGTGCCCCCGTGGTGGTACACAGTCGGCCGCACACTTTCCGGTACGCCTCCACCTTTAACGTCTCCGCGGTGTGTGGGTTCTTCTTCTGTACCAGACGCTCATAGTTCTTGCCGTTCAGTATGAAGACATCGGTGTTCCCTGTGGAGATGAGAGTCCCAATGTTTGTGTCCAGCTCAAGGCCCATCTCTATATCACCTGGGAGGGAAATGAAAGCGAGTGACCCTTTCACAATATCACTTCAAATAGTACACGGTATATCGTAACGGTTTTTAGGTGTTTCCAGATTTGTTGGAGATTAATTACTGAGTGAGTGAGTCACGTTTTTGTTTTTTGGTGAAACCCACGTTCATGGATATGGTGCTGAATCTTGTACTCATATGATTTGTTTGTTGTTTAACGCCGCACTCTGCAATATTCCAGCTATATGACGGCGGTTTGTTAATAATCGAGTCTGGACCAGACAATCCAGTGACTGACATCATGAGCATCGCAATGAGCAATTGGGTGAGCCTGACCACCCGTCAGTCGCCTTTTACGCCTTTTACAACATAGTAGTCATATGACGTTGGGGACATGCGATTGAGTTAACACATCAGGGTGTTGTGCCTTGTCTACGAATTGTACGCATTTGCAATTCCCGAGATGATTACAATAAATATCATCCTACCAACAATATCTATATCAATGAGTAAGTGAGTATGGTTTTACGCCGCTTTAAGCAATATTACAGCAATATCACGGCGGGGGGACACCAGAAATGGGATTCACTCATTATGTCGGGATATCGAACCCGGGTCTTCGGCGAACGCTTTAACCACTAGACTACCTGGCCGCCCCATATCTATATCACCTGAGAGACAGAGAAACGAGTGAGTGATTGAAATGCCTCCTGTTGTATACTGGAGTATGGAGCTGAAGGACTAATCACCTAATATTACAGGAAAGACCGACCTACCAACAATCTCGTTTTCCTCCACGCAGCACACGTTTACATATCTGGACATGACCCGTCTCTCGGCAGCCGCGTACCCCTCCTTCCGGCGGACTCGGATGTGGTCTGACGTCACACTTTCCTTACTCACTGAACCGTCTGCATTTATACTGCAAAAATCATTAAAATGACATCACAAAACAAGATTGAACTGTACGTATTACTGATGTTACGAATATGAAACCTATGTGATATATCCGTGTAATACCCACGTCTTGTACTGTTTGTATATAGCTGCATTCTGGGGCCTCATGATCTTGGCGTACTGGGTGACGTGCTTTGCCGGCTCCATGACCAGTTTGGCTTGACCGCTGCGGAACAAATATGTACTTTGGTCGGTGAAAATTTGAAGTATCTTGAGCAAACTTAACAATCACGTTAGCAGTGCTAGGATCACGATGTAACCTTTATAAAAACAAAGGATGTATTACATTTGATATAATGGGTGAGAGAGCTGAGTTTAGCGCCTCTTTATCAAGGGGTATATCACGATGTGCCAGCTTAATTTGGAGGGATGTAATGCAATTCTTTGACATTTCCCACTTTGGAGAAACTCAAGCCTTGTGACGAGTTTGGTGCAGACAAACCATGGATCATATTCAGGAAGGGGGTGGGGGGGGGGGGGGGGGGGGTCATTGAGTGGCTGTGGCAGAGAGGTCGGGGGATGTCTCATACCTCATAATGAAGATCAGCCCGTGTAGGGGTGTCCCTGGGTGTCTGTGGCAGAGAGGTAGGGGTCTCTTACCTCATAATGAAGATCAGTCCCGTGGAGGGGTGTCCCTGAGTGGCTGTGGTAGAGGGGTAGGGGTCTCTTACCTCATTATGAAGATCAGCCCCGTGGAGGGGTGTCCCTGAGTGGCTATGACGGAGCCGTAGGGGTGTGTCTCCTTCCTGAGACTCATCTCGCAGAGTCTCCTGAGTCTGGGCGACCAGTTGGAGAAGAGGGGGTACGTGTCCACAAACGACCTCCGCTCTCGGTACTCCTCCTCCTGCTTCGCCTGTTGAAAAGTGAGTTAGTGACTGAGTGGGTGGGTGAGTGAGTGAGTGAGTGAGTGGTAGGGTGGGTGAGTGAGTGAGTGAGTGAGTGAGTGAGTGAGTGGTAGGGTATGTGAGTGAGTGAGTGAGTGGTGGGATGTGTGTTGAGTGAAATTACTGTGGCCTGAACATACTCGAGTCTAGGTCATACGCCCCAGTGTGACTGCTCTCGCATCGACCCATGGCTACGATGACACTCAAATTAGCCAGGTCACGCATCGTAACTACCCGACCCACTGTAGACGTTACTTTGGACAAGTACGGGGTAGTATGGATGTATAATACTCCGGAATTATCCCGCGGGTGACTAACAGAAGTGAATTGTTCGTTGATGACAGAGTCATTCACTGAGCGGTTTTCCTAGAATTCCATCGAGCACATATTCAGGGAAGACTAACCTTGACCGATCTGTTGAAGAGGTCTCTGGAGATGACAAGGAGGTCAGTCTCATAGTCAGTGATGATGGTGGCGTTACGGACAGCATCCTCGCTAATCAGGGCAATCTCACCAAAACTCTTACCTGCATCTGCACCATTGAAAAAATAACTGTAATTTATTCACGGAACCTGCTCTCTTTTCCTGTTTTGTTTTCAGTTAGAAATATCCCGGCTATATCACAGCGGCCTGTAAATACTAGCTGGGATACGATGACAAGCAATCAACCAGGTCTCCAGCCTCTCCACCCGATCTGATTTAGCCACCCTTAAGACAAACAGTATAGTGCTGATACATATTCTAACCCGGGTCGCAACGGTATCCAAATTTAGTATCAAACTGAAGAATTACTCCAGATATACAAACTGCTCGGTAAAAGAAAGTATACACCCATGTTTGATGGAAGCCATCAATTATGCAAACAAGAAATGGTATTTCAGTGGTGATGCATTTGATACGGAAATCATAGGTTGTTTTTACCTTAACTTTGCTGCGTTTTCAGCCAAGTAACGTTTTGATAACGTTTCTACTGTTTTGGTCAAACCCAATTTTCAAGTGTGTACTTTCTGTTGCCCGACATTTACTCCAAATCCCATTAGAGTTACTCCACGCTATCGATGTCTTACTGTAAACACTAAAATAAATTCCTTAACAGGGCCGGTAATCAAATGCCCATTATTAGTCCTTCTGTATCTGTTGTGACGTACCAAAGTGCATTATGAACTTCCCATATGTTGTCCGGTCTAAAGGTTTCCTTCGCTTTCCCTGTGTGCCGAGGATGACATCCTGGCCGACGTCCTCGTCTTTCACTGGGCTAAGGTGATAGGGATCGTCGTCGTCAGATCGGATCGTGTCGATGTAGACGGAGGTACGACCGGACAACATGATGAAGAAACTGTTGGAGAAAGTCACGTGTTGACATGCAGTGCTGACAGCTGGTGCCACGTACAGCTTTATATTTACCGTATCCTGATTCAACTCCATCTGGTCATGAACCCGGTTTAATCTTGTCATGCTCGATGTTGTCTAGCAGTGATTGTCTTTCCAGTCTTTCCGGCGACTATCACAAGCCATATTCTACTCTAAATAGCCATATTTCTGCTTTAACTAGTCATATTTCTACTCTCACAAGCCACATTTCGACTTTAACCAGCCATATGTTTACTCTCACAAGCCATATCCTTAGTCTCACAAGCCATATTTTTACTTTAACTAGCCATATTTCTACTCTCACATGCCATATTTCTACTCTGACAAGCCACATTTCTACTTTAGATAGCCAAGTTTCTACTCCCACAAGCCATATTTCTACTTATACCAGCCATATTTTTACTCTCACAAGCTATAACTCTACTCTAACTAGTCATATTTCTACTTTATCCGTATTCTACTCTAATTTCATTATTTTGTTGGTCTGAACGAGTCTGAACGAGTCTGAACGATCCACACCGTCGTGGTAGACTGACATGCCATCAACTATGTCACCGACCGGCCACATGATCCACTAAGACGACTCTTGTGGACAGCAATAGAGAGCTGGCACCTGTCGACTCTATCTAGCCATGTTCCGACTCTGTCCGATCATCTTTAGATATCATATCTAGTCATACTTTATACCGGTCTTCGTGTTCGTGTACACGTCCCCGCTCGATCTGTACGTGTGTGGGGACCACTTCCGTGGTCTAGAGGATAGAGGTCTGCCTGGAGAGCGGAAGGTCGGTGGTTCGATTCCCTGACCGCGTCATACCGAAAAACGTTAACAAATATGGCATTTGTAGTTAACCTGTCTGGCGTTCGGCATCACGAGAATACAACAAGGACTAGCCAGTATAATGTGTCACAGTGGGATATCCACGATAAACTGCGGTAAATCAGTGGGATAGCATAATGAAACCAGCATTAGTCTGGACTAGAACACGCGATTCCACCCCACCCACCCACGCACGTGAAATGAACGCCGCTATATAAAATCAATAATCTTGAACGCGACGTTAAGCCACATTCCACCTCACCCCACTATGTACGTGCATTACAGGAGCGTTGTCTCACCTGTCGCCCTTGTCGCCCTGTCTGATGAGGACGTCGTCCACGGTGGAGTGCCGGTAGCTGCAGTTCCTGATCACATCCTTCAGCACAACTGGAAACACATGGACCAAGTTGTTCAGAAAGCTCATCAGTAAATGAATATTGTTTTACTTCCCAAGTCAGAAGTACCCAGTTATTGCTTGTAAGTAATTGTCTATATTTTATTTAACATCGCACTCAACAATAGTCCAGCTATATGACAGACATAACAGGTGTTAATACTACAAGCAACATCCATTCGGTCTGGGCGCGATGGAAGTCACCGAGATCAAGGTAGTCGCCTCGTACTAGCACTGATGTAGAGGGGAATATCCGAGCTGAAATTTACAATACATGGTACACGGCTCTTCATAATTTCGTTGGTTCCTAAACATTGCTGCAGATAACCTGCTCTTACACAAATTATTTTGAGCTTTTAAGCATTATGCAAAATTATGAAAATATTTAATAGCAAATTTCACACGATTCTTTCATGTGCCGCCGTAGCTGAGGTTGACAATTCAAACATCTCAAATCAAACGATGAGGGTTCGAAACCCGCAGGCGACACATGTTTTCGGAAAGAAATTGAAATTATTTACGTGACAATAAATGTAAAAAATAGTTCCGTCCTTATGAGGAATGGAGCGTTCAAACAATAGAATGACGTCACAGATGTGTTCTAACGCCGGGGACGTTTCCTAACCCGGACTCCCCAAGCGACTGTACATGATTCAGGGAGTCTCGGCAGCGTAGGTCACAATCCACGACGACAGGTGAGACGACATATACAACAAACAGGGACACATTGTGTAGCCACCCAATCCTCACTAGTCGACACTTACGATAAGCATGGGAACTGGGGACATATCCTGCCCAGGTATCCACACGTGGAAACACAACCAGAACAAACTGGTGTAAGGAAAGGGATAGAGTGAGTGAGTGTGGCTTTACGCCGCTTTTAGCAATATTCCAGCAATATCACGGCGGGGGACACCAGAAATGGGCTTCACACATTGTACGGGAATCGAACCCGGGCCTTCGGCGTGACGAGCGAACGCTTTAACTACTAGGTTACCCGACCGGAAAGAGATAGAAACCTGTAAACATATTCGGGATATATTTTTCACAATTGCTCTGGATTTCATTACAATAATTGATGGGTTTTTTTCGCTTTTGTAAACTGAAAATTATCACTGAAGGGAAAAGAAATCATACCTGTATTAAGTCCTTGAAGAAGCTCGCTTTTTTTACGTAACCATGGTAACACCATATCTATGTCCCTCTCTCCTCTCTGCTGGCATCCCTTGCTGATCAAGCTCACGACACGCTCCTGCAGTTTGACGAATGGCATTTTAGATCTAAGTTCACTAAAAAATAATTTCTTGTGACTAGTAAAATTTCCCCTCTGATACCGTGTTTCTCTGTGTTATTTCCCTGTAAGTATGTTCCAGTGTGAAATCCAAGATGCCTTAACTTCAACAAAACATGTTCATTTCCTTGACGCCCCTACAAGTTGAACATGCACCTTGGTTCCAGCACACCCCTACCATATCTCTAGCGTGTGTAACTGACATTTCCCGATGGGACAGACAGGGGTCTATGACGTCTCCTTGCTTGCGACACTATTGCAAATATTAGCATACGAAAGGACTGGCCTATTGTGTTGGTGGCAAGGGTGCCAGATTGTTTTTCATCAAATTTCCCCTGTGTACAAGGGCGGCAAATTGATCTGCCCCGATGATTAGTTAACCACAACAGTTTCAGGAAAACCCTGTTGGTTGGCATAACGTGTTTATTGAAAGTACACTAGCTGTCCTTTTATTGTATATTCTCTGCCATGAGTTTACACTAAACGGGTCTTGATAAGAAGTAATTAACTTTCACAAGGTGTGATCCTTGTAGCACCTCTTTTCATCTGTATAGAAGTCAAAACATGCTGACTCAAGATTCGCTGATCGTGGGTTCGAATCCAAGACTGAAGGAAGATTATTCCATCAAAGATGAGGGGGAACTGTGCCGTTATAGCTGATAATCTGGTCAAAGCGCACCCTCACTTATCCAGGGTATTGTAGTTCAGATTCCATCAGGATAAATCCCCTGGGTCCATTTGCTTCGTTTTGAGTTCGATTCAGTGACAGAGAGCCGTCCAATAAAAATTCAGCGCAGTGCGAGATATTTTGTTAGTGACAAACTATATTTTGTTACTGCTTCAAGACATGAAATTATTCTCTGAAAGGATTATTCCTTGACATCCTGTGAACCATTTAGTTCAGTTAAGAAAACAATTCTGATATTTCCGGAACAAATAAAATGTGTGAGTTAAAATGTAACGTCGCATCAGCAATGTTTCAGCTGAATAACGACACAATTGAAAGAACCTTTGAAACCAAAGCTCGCTCAATCTGAGAAAATTATAACATAGTCTAAAAAGGGTTAACCGCCCTGACACCATGTCAGTCGAAGAGTCTACCCTTTCGGTGTTAAGTTTAATGTAGCTACTCTATATAATACACTCGTATTGATGTTGTCTTATGAAAGTGTACTCGCCATGACCATGTTTATTCTCATAGGTTACAGCTGGACTTTCTCTAACCTTTAGCCATTGTATCATTCCGCCTGACCTGGGGTCAATGCAAGTGTCCCCAGTAGAGCGAGGCCCTTTCAACGTTGCAATGAGATCGTGATAATGAACTATAGACGTAAGCCGCGTGTGTCGTATTTACAGGTAGCTTCACAATATCTTATTGTGTGAGACATGAGTGCTCTCTGAATGTTCGCTCTTCAAGGTATCACGTTAATGAACTGTACTGTTGTTTGTAATAGGTGTATACATGTAGACATAAATAGGAGATATCTCTCAAATCTGCGATTATAGATGCTGCCGTGGGAAATAGCTGTTATTGGGATATCAGAGAACTACTCGTTTGTGAGACCTTCGTAAGAATGTCAGCGCAGACAAAAGCTTCAGTAGACGGTATTTCTTTTATAAATATCACAGAGAGAAAGAGGGGAGAAGAGAGGAGAGGGGGAGAATTAGAGGGGTTTGTGTGTGTGTGTGTGGGGGGGGGGGGGGGGGGGGGGAGACAGAGAGAGAGACGGAGAGAGAGAGAGAGAGACATGCAGGGAAACGGAGTGAGACAGACACAGACAGACAGACAGACAGACAGAGACAGACAGACAGACAAACGGAGCCAGAGAGAGAGAGAGAGAAAAAGAGAAAAAAAGAAGCAAAAAACTAAAGAATATTTTTTAGAAAATCGTGTATTCACATCACGTTTAGGTTCGCATCATTCGAGATATATGAATGTGAAAAGAAGAAGCTTTCATGCCTTAAAAAGTTCAACGTTTATCGCACTGTATCAATGATTAACTATTGTACGTCACTCTCTGTTCTGATCGAACTTACATATGTACCCCAAAGACGACCGTTCCCCACAACACAGCTGTTAAACCCCATAACAATGATCATAAGTCTGTTTAAATGTTTCGCACAAAAGCGCATCTTGGCAATGATGTGTGTGCGTTTAAGACCAAAAAATATCTTCAAGAAAGAGATTTGAAGAATAAATCAACTCACTGAAATAGTTCCATGCAGGAGTTTTGGTAACCCAGGCCTCATGCTCAAAGTGTTCTATACTAAGCATCGGTGAATACTTTAGGACTATATCAATAAGAAAAATATCGATAATGAATTCCTAATGTACTATCATAATGCTCAGCCTCGTGGTGCAATCTGCAACCCACACATTGCCATTGCCCATTGCCCATTGTAGCGCAGAGGGGAGATTGGGGCCCGTCAAGGTCTCATTCAAGAATTGCCGATAGTGAAGCCAAGGATAATGTTTGATCGAATACCAGTCATCTAGGCTTAATGTTATGTGTTCAAGAGCATGTAGGTTACCAAATACCATTAGACCGCTGCTTGACACGAGTCGAAAGAATAGCAAGCTTTGACACTTGGCATTGGCTTAATTAAAAATGGGGATTTCGTTTACAAAATATTACAAAGGTGTTTTTACATACGTCAGAGAGTGTTTTTACGCCGCAAGATTCATGTTATTACATCGAGGGAGACCATTAATGGGCTTAAAGCATGATTCCAATATGGGGAATCGAACAGGGTGTTCGGCGTGAAGAACAAACACTTTACCCACTAGACTAGCCAACCAATAGTTTTGATGACAGATGAAAATTAAATTGTATAGATATTATTAACATTTATTGCTATTAATTTCATGTTATCCATATAAAGTTGTTATACATGAAAAGGTGAAGTTTTATGAGGGATTTGCAAGATATGTATTTTTGTAATATGATGAGTTGTTATCATAACATGAATCCTTAGCCTGGTACAGCGAGTGGTATCTTGATCGAAGAATAACGTTTCGTGTTGCTTTTCTGGCTGTCGATCAATTTTGTGTGATACGGGGGCACAACTTACCGAGTCGTCAAAGGCGCCGCAATTCGCTGTACAGAGTTGCGTCCCTTTAGCGTGCCAGGGTCCGACATGTATGAGAGTAGGCTAAAATCCCAGATTCGCTGTGACTTTGTTGCTTGGTTTGTCAGCACCATGCCTATGCTCGTGCTAAACTTCTAAGACCTGCATATGTATACTGATGGAAAAGAATAAGGGAAGACTAAGTTTTAGACACAGCAAGATGACCCGTTGGAAACAATACACATACACACATCTCAGCATTTGATTCTGACATGTGTTGAATTTGTATTCGCGCTATTTCAAACGTACCCGCAGTAAAGCTAATTTCCCTATATTTTTCATTGTTTCCTTATTCGTTTCCATCAGTATGTATAACCGTATAGAAATATCAAAGGTAGTTTTTATTTTTATTTAAAAACGCGCTAGCAAGTCTAGGACGATCGATGACAGCGTAATGACTGGCAAGACTTTTATGCACAGGTGCCAAGCAGACTTTGATGTCTGTAGGCAAAACAATCGATATATGTCGCAGATCTACAACGGATGCTTGCACAAAAAATAATATTTCTCATAAATATTCATATAGCTTACTACAGCACAAGCCACTCAGCTAACAATACAATGGATTTAGCGACATTCATAAGCAACCAGCATTGAAGGGGCGTCGATACGCTCAGCATGCAGGCAAGGATTATGGTTTGAATGAGTGAGTGAGTGGGTGAGTGTTCTTTAACAAAGCTGCTTTTAATCATATTCTGTACCAGACAAACCAGTGGTCGACAGTATGAGCAAATATCCATGATGTGCAAAGACACACCATCAGGCAGGTGACACGTGTTGACCACCCTCCCGCTCTTCAGTTGATTCTTACAAGCATAGGGTACAAGGGTACTGGGGATCGATTCTGTCCCACGCTTGAAGCATGACGTAGGACCAAATATACTCTGAATAATTACAACTACTAAGCAGCTAAATAATGACACGTCATCACCACATGCATTTATGCATTGGAAGTATGATTGATTAATAAACTGTAAGCTCACATTGTCCCCTTCACCAAAACGAGCAGCTTCCTACACTGCTGGGACTATCAATATCTTCACTGAATACGTAATGAACCATGGCCTGTGAAGGATTAAAATTCCTTATTTTTTAAGAGGACCAAACTTATCATAGACATCCTCTTTCATTTGCCTATTGATACTTTAACATTTAAATCTCTCACTGGGTAAAATTTAAATGAGAATTGTGGGTTATTCATTGATTTTATAAAATACAATTCAATGAGTCTCTCGTCTGACCTGTGGGACCAAAATTCAAATGCAAGCTTTTGATATTTCAGACTTTGTCAACCCATCCATCAGGAGGCTCACGCCCTGTCACAGCCAGAGGCAGAATTGCGCTGAAACTATAGGAAGGACAAGCTGTTGGTTTTACCACTGCTAAGGAGCCTTGTTTTCAATCTGTTGACCGTTAGAAGCACAATTCAACAATACAATAGCTTTCTACAGAATGGATCTCTCATCAGTTACAGAATCTTTTGCCTTTAAAACCACCACTTGAGAACATCCATTCCATCTGATTCTATATAGATAACCTGGACTCCTCCGTGGGCGAGTGCAGGGAGCGTCTGCCCGGAGTGCAGGTCGTTGCATGTTTCTCTCCCCAGCCGCGTCAAACTTAAGGATGTTAAAAGATGGTACTTGTTGTTACCCTGCCTGGCGCTCCTCATTAAGGGGATAAAACAATGATTAATTGGCTCTGAATCATTATATTCTGTAGCCGAGTTGATTATCCACGTTTGAAGATGGTACTTGTTGTTACACTGCCTGGTGCTTGGCATTAAGTGAGTGAGTGTGGCTGTATGCCGCGTTTAACAGTATCACGGCGGGGGACACCAGAAACGAGCTTCACACATTGCACACATGTGGGCAACCCGAGTCTTCGCTTTAACCACTAGGCTACCCCACCGCCCCTCGCGGCATTAAGGAGATGAAATATAGACTAGCCAGCATCAGGTTTTCACAGGAGGCAGAAATCATGCATATCGGCCTAAGTTTCATCCTAAATTCTCACGATACTCTTGATTATATTTGTTTTCATATTTGACACAACATATTATTGTCAGTACCGTTTCCTGCAATAACATTACAGGGGCTGTAACAGAAATTGTTCCTATCTTCATTATGACGTATCCTAATTCATAGAATACTCGTTGACTAGGACCATGACTATTACTTCTGAACTCTTCAAGGCTGAAGTAAAGGGTGCCGTTGTACAGAACAACCCTAGCAACTACGACTGTCGGAAGTCTATGTTTAAGGGAGTTACGATCACTTGAGCCCTACGGTCGCTTTGTACAACAGCACCCAGCTCTTTATTGCTCAAATGCTGAGAGGCCTCAGGCTTGTAGCACAAATCTGTGAGAACAAAGTGGTACTCGTCTTCTACAAGTGTAAATTACACATTATACACAGTTTACATTCCATCGGGATTTTGGTTTATTTCTTCCTGCTTCACTACTCAGTGCATGTGACCAGCATCTTAATCTGGAAAGTGCAGTGTTCTATATTAATACTGGGTTTACAATGACTTCACATCGATATCTTGTGACTAACAGTTGAACCTATACATGACTCTCAAAGAGTTTACAGAGTTATGACAGAGATATACGAGGGACGTTCAATAAGTTTTGCAACTTCAATATAAGACCAAGTCGCAGAATATCTTTTGCACTTTTATTTTTCAATATAATCTCCATTCACCTTAATACACTTATTCCATTTGTCCTTCAAGCATTTAATACCCCTTTTATAGAAATCTCGCTGACTTGGTTGATGCATGTTGTCTTCCAAATGCGTAGATCGATGCTCATGAATGCCAGTCACTGGATTGTCTGGTCCAGACTCGATTATTTACAGACCGACGACATGTAGTTGTAATATTGCTGAGTGCTGCGTTAAACAAACAACAAATCATTCTGAAGAAGGATATTATGGAGACCCTCTAAACATCTGGGAACAATATGTATCATGGATGCTCATGAGAACAGTCTGCTGCAAGAAATATACTCTTCAAAAAAAGAAACTTGACATAGATGTTAAACCACTTTTTGCCAAATATCTAAAATAATTACATTAATTGAGAACCAAATAAGTCAAACAGAAAGATGATGTGTCTATAATTCGCGAAAACACACGCAAAGCACATAAACGTAGCG
The DNA here is from genome assembly GCF_022045235.1 of Haliotis cracherodii. Lineage (NCBI taxonomy): Eukaryota > Metazoa > Mollusca > Gastropoda > Lepetellida > Haliotidae > Haliotis > Haliotis cracherodii. Next base: position 14,890,622 of record NW_027266308.1, on the reverse strand, counting down.
TTTGGGGATCAATTTTACAGCTTCATCCAAACGCAACCGCCTGTAAAAAAAGTGCAGCACAGGATCCTGCATTTAGGCATGCAGGCCCCCCTGCTGAATGGGTATAAAAATCCACATCAACGGCTGTTCAAACAGTCCTTATAACGGCAGTAGAGGCGGTGACAGAATGCCAAGACTGAATGCAGCTCAACGGAACAACGCCATTTGGAGATTACAAGCTGGAGCAACTCAGCAAGAAGTGGCCAGGCACTTTGGCGTATCCAGACAGACAATCTCCGCGCTGTGGACCCGATACAACAACACCAACAGAGTTGACGACAGACCAAGGGTGACAATCCAAGCACAAGATCGATACATCCGGCTGCGACACCTCCGAGGCGGCACTACCACAGCCACGTCTACAACCACACAGATCCCTGGGGTACGCAGAATATCAGATCAAACGGTACGCAACAGACTGAGGGAGGCTGGACTTCTTGCACGAAGACCTGTTCGACGTCATGTATTGACCCCACGTCATCTGGCGGACCGTCTGCTTTGGTGCCAACAGAGGGTTAGATCGGCACGTGCAAGGTGGAGAAATGTACTGTTTACTGACGAGTCTCGTTTCCTACTCACACGTACTGATGGGCGCGCACGTGTCTACAGACGTCGGGGTAAACGTTACGCCCCCAACCGTATGCAGCTGGCTGTCCCATTTGGCGGCGGGAGTGTCATGGTATGGGCCGGAATTCATCACGGTGGTAGGACGCCTCTCGTGCATGTGGCAGGTGCATTGACAGATCCTACAGCCTTGCGTTCTTCCTCACGTCAACGTTCATGGCGGACAGTTCCAGCAGGACAGCGCACGTGTTTGTCAGGACTTCTTACACCACAACAACATCCAGACATTACCTTGGCCAAGCCCGGTCACCAGATCTGTCCCCGATTGAGCATGTGGGACGAGTTGGATCGACGCGTTTGCAGAAGGAATCCACCGCCCCAAACACTTCTGGCACATCTTGATGCACTTCAGCATGAATGGCAGCACATCCAACAGCGTGCTATTGACAACTTGATTGCATCTATGGGTCGTCGGTGTCAAGCGGTGATTGATGCACGTGTGGTGGGCACAACCGATACTGACATTTCTGTACCCCTGTGACATTAACTGTATCGTGTACGTGTGTCTGTCTAGGTGATCTTCAAACAGTGTTTCAATTGTGGTTTCTGTGTCCTATTTTGAAACAATCGCATTATATTACATTTTGAAAGTCAGTGTTAAGTTTCTTTTTTTGAAGAGTATATGTTGAGGCAGCCACTTCAGTTTCTTGAAATTTAAAGTCAATTAAGTTGTAGCCAGAGACATGTCATAGAAATAAGCTCTTGATACGAGAGGTGGCTGAGCCTAACTACGAAGAATGTACAGAAGTAAATCCTTAACAGTTTGCATGTATCAAGTACAGTGCATTCCAAATACACACCCAGCAGCATGGGTCTGCAGGCATTGAAGGAATGATACATTGTGGTACTTTCATGTAAACCAATTCAAAACAAATAACAGCATCTGTATAGTATCTTTTTATTATTTTTATGGAGAAAGATATGTAACATTTTCTGTTGCTATGCACATATTACATATGAGAACAATAAACACTCCCTGCATAGCAGTTCAGGTGGTGATGAAACTAGCATACTGAGTGGTGTTTCAGCTGAGGTAGCCAGCATCTCAAGTACACATTAACAAGTGTGTCACAATTCACTGATGTATGTCAATTTACACCTAATCGTAAGACACATGACATGCCTACCAATGTATCAATTCATAGTCTACCATCACATTGTAGAATCCTGTATTCTGATTGGTCTGCCAGAAATATCGAATTTAGCATGATTCTGCTGCATTACTGCACAAGAAAATATTTATCCAGAAGCACTTCTTTCACAAACCTGCCTGATTAACAGCTTCAAATACTGATCTTACTTCTTAAACGAAGCAAAATATGTTGCAGTTTCTACATTATTTACAGCCTCTGTGGCAATATCACAGGGACAACTTGACGGATTTTAAACTTTGATTCAATGGTTGAAAATTTTGAAACCTCATAGATATGAAATTTAAAGATATTGCATCTACATTCAAAACATCTAAATTGAAAACACATAAGGTTTATCTTCTAATTTTTCAATTCTGTATCAATTTTCAAAAGGTTCTATTAACCAGGTTTTGCAGGAATCCTGGCAGATGACTATGTGAGTTAGTGTTTGCTTAATGTCTGTTACAAAACAAACACCAAAGATGCTTGCATTATACCCGGTACTCTAAGAATTTTTAACAAGCATAAAGTAATCAGTAATGCAACTTAAACACTAAACACCTCGTGTCAGCCTGGTCAAATGTAACATTTAAAAATCTCTTTAAAAATAACAATCTGATCTAAGCATTGCAATATGTAGCGAAACATGACATAGGCATGTCATGACCTCTACAATATTCAACACAATAAATGACCATACATACATGACATAAGCACTACCCCACAAACAAAAGAGTTCTATTTGATCTGACATGTATAAGGTTAAATACGGTAACACCCTCAACATGACACCAACATGACAAGCTAGCCTCTGAAGCAAAAGCACTGGGGAAAATAATCTTTTTTGAGGGGTATTTTAACTACATTGGCAATAATGTAGGACAGTCAGTACGTGTGAATTGGCTCAAACTGTATTTGAGGTGACTTGAAACCATAGACATACCTGAAATAGTCGTCTGTTCCACTCAGGATGGTTTCATGTTCTTTATAACAGCTACAAATTGCAAATGGAACCACTTTGGCTTCTTGTTAAGAGGTGACTAACCAATGAGGTACGACAAGTCATGGATCGTTTCTTCAGAGTGAATGAATGGTGTATCCGCGACCCATGGGCAACTGACTAATAGCTTTCATTCAAGACAATGGATACTTTGTAATTCCTAGTTAAGAGTTGGTTGTTCCCTATGTTACAGATTAGCAATTTTAAGAATGAAATTATGAAGAAAGTATATGGAAAATCAACCTACAGAAAACTTTGTGACAGTCATGGAATTTGTGAGCTCACCAACAATGGACGTATATACATTATGGTTGTCATCAATGAAGCAATATGATGTCATATTGCTTCAACTGATCAATATGTTCAGAAGCATTAGTGTGAGTGAGTGAGTGAGGATGGCTTTACGCCGCTTTTAGCAATATTCAAGCAATATCACGGCGGGGGACACCAGAAAAGGGTTTCACACATTGTACCCATGTTGGGAATCGAACCCGGGCCCTTGACGTGACGAGCGAAGCTTTAACCACTAGGCTACCCGACCGGCCCTGAGAAGCACTAAAATGCATGTGCTAATATTGGAAAGTATTTTCATTCGATCTTCCTGCCCTTATGCTTATGGGTGTATTTGGCAACATACTACCTGTACATTGCAATGATAAGGTCTCATAGAGCTTGTGTTTTTCTTACATTTTAATGATGTTCTTACAGCATTGAAACTAAGCCACAAGAAACGTAGATGTCACTGTTTGGTTTACAAGTAATTTCTAAACTACAGAAGTGGTTTTCATCCCCAAACTCAACATAATAAATTATCAAACAACAAATGAAATACACAACACAATGATATGATGTTTGGCTGAAAAACATAGCAAAGATACCACTGCATGAAATCCAAATGAGCTGAACAAGATGTTTATAATTGCAGATCTAAAAACTAAAATGTACAAACAAATGAAGACAAGACACATGAGATATTTCATCACTGGATTTTCTACAAAATATGTTAAGACTTGGAACCCAGCTCAACTTGGATCATAATAATAACAAGAAACGTCATATACACTACTATTGCTCACTCCCATGTTGATAATCTAGAAAATAACAATACAACCACATATACTACTCAAAACAAGTTAAGGAACACCCACAATTGGAAGGCTGTGTGTTGCAATACCCACCAGCCATCAGAGTTCACTCCAGTCATAGGATAAAATCATGTGTTCTTTAACTTCTTTTTAGTAGTATATCCTTGGGCCCTGTTAATTCCTTAAAAAACAACCAAGTCACAGAATCTGAAAATTTTATCCAATTTAGTCTCCGCCTGGGGCCCTATTCTAACCTGGCTTCCCTCATGGATGTGTCTGTTGGAAATAGTGGCCCCTATGCTCAAGCCTGGATAAATAATGGCAGTATTTGTCCAGCAAGGTTTATGACGCTAGTGAGGCCTGGGGTGCCATGGCTGATTTATCAAGTGCCTAATGGAAACAAACCTATTTCAGTCTTGGTTAACCCCAGCAATGCTAACATTGTTCGTGTTTTCTGTCCAGTAAAAACTGTGTACTGACTGCAGAGGAGGAGGGCTGGCGGCAGGTTTCAGACACTCCTCAACATGTTTATCATGAAATAAATATATTCAAACATTTTATGCAATGATATGGTCACGACAAAACCTGATACCATGAATCCACGGGAAAACTGGTGTGTTCTTGCTTAGCTTATCGTGCTCCATGTTGATACACAAATGCACTTGATACCCACCTTCCCAACTCTTATGAACTCTCCACAATGCACAGTGCATGTCCTTCATGGTCCATACGATCCAAGTCTTGTCCTTCATGCTCCATACGATACAAGTCTTGTCCTTCATGGTCCATACGATCCAAGTCTTGTCCTTCATGGTCCATACGATCCAAGTCTTGTCCTGCATGGTCCATATGATCCAAGTCTTGTCCCGCATGGTCCATATGATCCAAGTCTTGTCCCGCATGGTCCATATGATCCAAGTCTTGTCCCGCATGGTCCATATGATCCAAGTCTTGTCCCGCATGGTCCATATGATCCAAGTCTTGTCCCGCATGGTCCATATGATCCAAGTCTTGTCCCGCATGGTCCATATGATCCAAGTCTCGTCCTGCATGGTCCATATGGCCCACGTCCATCTCACTCGTCCGAGGCACACAGTGGCAGCGTGAAACACCCTGCTAGCTCCCGTTCTGCTGCTGCTGCTGCTGCTGCTGCTGCTGCTGACTGCCGGCCTTCCTCTGTGCGGCGTAGTCCACTGTGGTCTGCAGAATCTTCTTCTCACAAGTCCTGAGTTGGAGAGCGAGAAGCAGTGCCGGGGACAAGTCCGATTTCTTCAACTGTTCCTCATCAGCCTGAGGGATATCAACACACATGTGACATATTAACAGTGTGCATAACTGTGTCTTAACTCAGGGATTCTCCAGAATGCCAAACTAAGTGACCAATGCAGGCAATCATGGAAAGAAATGATTAATTTGCTCAAATTGGTCAATAGAATACAAGTTAACTGTACAAAGCCACACCATCGGTTAATACTATGAAATATGAATTGGGAAAATACCATCTTTGAGTGGCCAATCAGATCACTCATATTTACAACCAGTAATGATAAGTTGCCCAGACAGCTGGTAGCTCTCACCTCCAGTGTGGTTGGGTAGGCTTTGAGCAAGAGGGCCGCCCTGGTCTGCAGGAAGGTCCACACCTTCTGTTCATTCTCCTCCGTCACGGGCGCCTCGAGGTCCTTCAGCTGCTCCAATCCCTCCTGACTCGTATCACTGCTGAACTTGGACTTCAGAGGACCTGCCACCCAACACAGTGTTATTCTAGTTGTGACTAGGTGTTTAACCCAACAGGACCAAAGGAAATTTGGTCACTCAAAAAAGTTATCGAAGTCATTTTTTTAAAAAGGCTAGTCAGGTTATATGATGTACTCGTCAGAATCTCCAATGCCTCTAGCAACCTTGTAATACATTTGCCTATTGAGAATGACTTAAAAACAGCAAAACCCAGGCTACTAGGTATGTTAACAACACAGTCATACGCACATCTGGGATATGACCTTGACCCTCAGTCATAAAGAGTCTGACTGAAACTGTTTGCAAGTCATTTCGGAAGTGAAAGACTTACCTTCTTCCATGTTGAAGACTCTAAGGAATGCCAGCAGATCTCCATCAACAGGGTTATCACCCACATGTAGGAAGAACGCTCTGGACCTGAAGTCACAACAGCAGCATCATCACCATTCTTATCATCACAGCCAGCATCATCAACATAACCATCTTCATCCTGACCACCACCATCACCACCATCCTTGTCATCACCACCCTTGTCATCACCAGCCTTATCACCATCCTTGTCATCACCAGCCTTATCACCATCCTTGTCATCACCAGCCTAATCACCATCCTTGTCATCACCAGCCTTATCACAATCCTTGTCATCACCAGCCTTATCACAATCCTTGTCATCACCAGCCTTATCACCATCCTTGTCATCACCAGCCTAATCACCATCCTTGTCATCACCATCCTTGTCATCACCAGCCTTATCACCATCCTTGTCATCACCAGCCTAATCACCATCCTTGTCATCACCAGCCTTATCACCATCCTTGTCATCACCAGCCTAATCACCATCCTTATCACCACCATCCTTATCATCACCATCCTTATCATCACCATCCTTTTCACCACCATCCTTATTATCCCCCACCTTATCACCATCATCCTTATCACCATCATCCTTTTCACCATCCTTATCATCACCATCCTTGTCATCACCATCCTTGTCATCACCATCCTTGTCAGTTACCATCATCAGTTACCATTATCACCATCCTTATCAACACCCTCATCATAACCATCCTTATCATCACCACCATCCTTATCATCACCCTCCTTATCATAACCTTCCTTATCATCACCACCATCATTATCATCACCATCCTTATCACCACCCTCCTTATCATCACCCTCCTTATCATAACCATCCTTATCATCACCACCACCATCATTATCATCACCACCCTCCTTATGACCACCCTCCTTATCATCATAACCATCCTTATCATCACCACCATCCGTATCATCAGCATCCTTATCACATCCCATTATCACCATCCTTATCACCACCATCTTTATTATCACTATCCTTAACACCACCATCGTAATCACCACCATCGTAATCACCACCATCATTATCATCACCATCCTTATCACCACCATCGTAATCACCATCCTTATCATCACCACCATCATTATCATCACCATCCTTATCACCACCATCATCATCACACTCATCCTTATCATCACCACCATCATCATTGCAAACATATTGCAGTTTACATCATCATTGTGATCCTAAACTCATGCACAAAGCAACCACAATTAGATTACAGTCCCCATTATATGGTCTTATGACAGTATTGACTGACAAACTGCCACTTATGTTTCTCCATAACTTTAAACTTTCAGAATCTGAACAACAATGGTCGTGTATGAGCCAGCCTTGACCTTGACAGTGATCACAAGTTGCCAAGTTCACTGTAGTGAATAATACAGAAATTCAGTTTATTCATGAGTCAAATATCACAAATACTGTATGAGTATGGTGTTTTATAAAATGTCAACTTACGGCTGCAGCCCAATCCGGCTGAGGACTTCGGCCTTGGCTGCGAAAAGAGGGTCCCCCTTGCTGATACCTAAACAATGCTCCAAATCTATATTTCTTGATCCAAACATTGTATTTCTAAACATGAGATACGACAGCAGATATGTTACAGATATTACCCAGCTGAGAAGTTTTATTTCAAGTGAATGAAGATTCACATTACAGATGGCCAATATTCAAGAAGGTTTCACATCAATATGATCAATATGAGCTAAAAAGAGACTATTTTCACTGTAGCAAGGGACTCACCTAATTTCAGACACAGGCGATCATGTTCATTCTCTGGGTACACGAATCCATTGTGTACAAGGAACTCTGCATTGGATCGAGCACCATAGAAAATGAAGATCTGGGAAACAAATGAATGCAACCCATAAACAATCACGTGGATGAGGGGATGATGGTTACAGTGCAAGGAAACGATTTTGAGAGAATTTAAGCGCATGTTGAAAGTGCAAAGGTCAGAATAAGGTCAAAATCTAAAACATCACGAAAAATGGAACATGTGTATTGAGCTCCACAACTAACCCCACTTTCATACCAGTTTTCATTACATTTTGAACAAACCTGACTAATGGTCAGTAATAAGCTTTTCAATATGGTGGCTTGATTATGAACCTCTTGGAGAAATTAAAAATATGAAGATTCAGCTTTTTTGGTCTGTGATTTCTGAGTTGATGCTTACAGTGGGAGGAAATGCATTATAAGAGAATATAAGAGCATCCTCGAAGTGATAAAAATACTGCAATAAGAGGATCATATATATTGAGTCCCACTACTAACAACAAAGATACTAAATTTCACACATTGTAAAAAGGAAATGGCTATCTCATGGCAATAAACAGGTTTTTCAATAGGGCTGCCATAGCAGCCGTATTGAAATAATCTTTTTACATCACATTATATCACCAAACTACTACCTGTAAACCTACCCATCACAAGCTAAAACTAATAAAATCCTAGACATTTTTATATTTGTATACATATCCTGCTTTACTTCTTAATGCATTTACTGTCTGTCCTGGACAGAGAAAGAGCTTGTGTGAGGTCTTGCTGAAATCTGAACTTGGTCTTCTGGTCTTCTAGACAAAAGGGGCACAACAACGCTTAGGGCTCTTTGTAGATGGAGCAGGTGTGAAAATGTAACCTGTCTGGAGACGGGTGGCGACGATTGCTGTGAGGGTGGATCAGCAGGTTTGGCCAATCTGGGAGTTTGAGTCGGTTGATGGCAGACACCCATTTGAAATCCACAAACCCGCCCCTCACAGGCCACCAAGGTGCCATCAACTTCTGGCTGGTGGCAAACAGGTCGAAGTTGGGGTAGCTGATGTGTCGACACACAAGATCGAAGGTATCCTGATGGAGTTTCCACTCTGTCCGTGAGAACGTGCCAAAATCCAGGACTGTGCTGGACCAGAACATGTAGGCCTGTTTGCAAGAACCAGAACATCTGTTGAAGGAAGGAGTGAGTCGTCCCCTGATGGCGCAGGCACGGTAAGGTTGTCGGTGGAGATGACGAGTGGAGTGTACCTGAGGCACCACATTGTTGATGTGCCTAGAGCGCTGTGTGTCAGACCACAGCCCTGTGGTTGTCTTGTCCGTGTCGTTGAGATGTGAGCTGAAATGATTCGTGAGGTGAAGGGGTACAGCAACAGGTAGGCCCTGGCCTCTCATGTAAGGTGCCAGGAACTGTTGGATTGGGTGCAAGTGTATTGACTTCAGCTCGTCACATCCTGGGCTGATGTGAGCAATCCCAGGAGCACTTGACACTGACAAAGTGTAACTGGCCGTTGGAGGTCAGGTAGCAGATGTCAGATTAGGCTGTCTACAAGACTGTAAAGTTGGAGAGTCCGCAATACTAGGGTATCTGATCGTGTCATGTCTTGATGATACGTGGAAAATTGTGTTTGCTAGCGAACCAAAGCCAAATCCCATTGAGACAAAATAAACCTGCTCCGCAACCGATCGCCGAGGCATCGATGCAACAGTTAGTGGGAAGTGGAAACTGTTTCCTGTAGATAAAGCTAACTTCCTGGAAAACTTTGGCCTGAAAGATCACACCTTAAGAAGTAAGGTGATCATTTCCCCTTCCTGGATGTTGCACAAGCACTCCCATTCTTATAGCGAGGTGACGATGAGGCGTGGTGTTGGTATCGGCATAGGTCTACCGCAGTTAGTGACTCGGTCACATTGATGCACATCGACAGGCGTCTGGTCGAGTGGTTGCAGCATTATGTACAAGTAAGCATGCAAACCAATCTGTACAAATACACAGCACAGCTGCCATTAGGACAGTTGACCTAATTCTAGTCAGAGGTGTTTACAGTCAGAGCGTTTTTGATAAGTGACATGTAAATCACCAGGCGCAGTAATCTGGAATCTCGCATATTGTTCAAGCTCCACGCAGCCCCTGTGAATTGTGTGGTTGACAGACAAGGGTGTTTCCAAGTTCTGTGTAGAATGTGTGATGTGGCCAGCGTGAAGGGGCACGTTTATCACCATGTAAAGTGTGACATCTGTGGCTGTGTTGTGAACGATGATCCCGAGGTGGTAGAGAAGATTCTGTCAAAGGTCGAATAGGGTGTGAACTGGTGATCTTCAACTTTTGGTGCAGATCATGTCTTCCAGAAGCCACAGGAAGGAAATTCTTCGAGAAAACTATCGCCCTCTCCGTGGAATCGTTCAGCCAAAGTTGATTAGACAGGGAGAATTGGCAAGGAACTTTCACAGAATCCACACCATGAGGCCAGGTGCTGTCAAGGGCTTGAGGAAAATGTTGGAACTCTGATGTATGAAAGCCAATCACACGTCCCGCGACCGCTCTGATCTCCGGTGGTCTCCTAAGCCTGTAGAATCAGAGTATGTAAGCATAAGGAGATCGTGTTATGGCTAACTTCTGTCTACGAGGTCATCCCAGGTGTGTGCTATGTCCGCCACTTCCAAATCGAAAATGGAGAAATCATACTTCTTCAACCGAAGAATCTTGAACACCTACGATAGAGACAATTTCACAAATTCTACGTCTTCATTCTTTAGCACGGGGCCTGGCGGAATTGGGGTAGGCTTGGACCAATAATGTCTCCTTCATCCATGCCGGGTGAGCTGATTAGGCGCCAGCTGGAAGGGCGGGATGCGAATCGCAGGGGCGCCATATAGCTGCTGGCGCCGACACTGATGACAAGTGGTTTGCTTGTGGGAAGGCAGATCTTTGGGTTGTTGGCACCATGGGTGGTCATAGAAACCCGGAGGCGTCGAGCGCCGCCAGAGCCGCGTAGCTGCTAAGGAGCAAAGGTCAAGATCCCGGAGGTGCCAGTGCTGGCGTCAATGTTTATGACAGGTGGTATGATTGTGTGAAGGCCGATTTCTAGGTCGTTGGCACCAAGGGTGACACGAGCGCCAGGGTGGTCATCAACGTGTAGATAGGCATAGTCGTCAGTGTGGTCATTGGCAATTGGAGTACAGTTGTCTCAGGAGTAGATATGAATGTAGATAGTAAAGATGCAGTGGAGGCCGATCTAAGGGGTAGACGCTGGTAGGGGCTTCCAGCCCGAAGAAGGTGGAGTAGCCAAGCCAAATGGAGATGAAGCAGTCTCAGAGGACTAAGACGTCTTCCAAGTTGCTCGTCTACAAGCTTGCGGTGAACAGCACTTCCGAGGGACCCTCAGGCTGTGGGAGATAGGGGTATGCAAAAGCTACATTTGTAGCTGTCGAACATTTATCGGAGCAGTCCAGACACAAGGGGTGGGGGTCCCAGCCAGACATGTTAGTGTGGTACTGGTTAATGGGACATAAATCTGCAATGAAGCAGGTGGTGTAATCACCATGCGTTGCCACCATGATTGTGTGTGTGTGTGTAATATTCTAAATCCCAGAACACAGTGGTTACAGGATCGGATTACGCAAAGAGAGGTGAATAAAACACTTTAATGGGAGCTGTGTGATGGGATTAGCCACACAACCAGTTGGAACAACTTCTTCTTCAGCAAGACCTCACACAGCTCTTCTTTCTATCAAGAATAAGCAGTAAATGCCATTAAGAAGTAATGCAGGATAAGGTAAAAAACAAAAAAACAAAAGCACAAGTGATTTTTATCTAATTATTAACTGGATGTATTCCAGTAAAATGATTGTTGAGGGGTACATATCTAGTGTTCTTTTGAATAAAATTTGTAATATATTTTACATAATAATATTTGTAAGAATTTGTGTCAGACTATGTTAATGGTTCTACCAAAATCGAAACAGTGGCAGTTTCATGTGTGTCCACAAACACCTCTCACCTGTTCTTCGGCTTTGAACTCTCTCAGAGTGTAGCATTCACTACAGTCCTTCTCCACACTGTAGTCGGCTGTGAACTGAAACAACAAACAACACTACAGCCGTCTACTGGTGTCTGGTGCTACAAGCCCACCCACCATATTTACCCTTAGCATATTAGAAGATATAAAATGAGTGAGTGAGTTGGGTTTCATGCCAGTTTTTTTGCATAACGAAACAGTTTTACAAAAATCAACCCAAAAAACATTATCAGAGCTAATCTTGGATTCAAACCCATGATCATAAGTTTCAGACAAGTCTAAGTGACCCAATGCTGCATAGTGACTTGCATCATCTCAGACACATGGACCACCCATCCCCCTAACAGCAACAGAAGCAGGAGGATCAGATCTGTACTCACGTAGCCATTAGAGTGATTGCACATGTCCCAGTAGGGGATGAGACCAAACGTTGCCTGAGATCCATCCTTGGTAGGTATCTGGTTCTGCCTTGTCATCACAGTAGATACTGCCCACCTGAAGCCAGCAACCATCAAACTCTTATCACCAGAGTCTAGGCAGCACCACTGCTGCACACTTCAATGACTGATTGACAATGGATACTTTCATTGTTTAACGCTGCATTCAGCAATATTCCAGCTGTATGCAGGTGGCGTGTAAACATGGTAAACAATCAAGTCTGCACCAGACAATCCAGTGACTGATATCATGAGTATCGATCACTGCAATTGGGATATGACGACATGCATCAACCGAATCACCGAGTTGTGACACTCCTTACAACAAGCATGGGTTGGTGAGGATCTACATTTTACCTGGAATCCCATGGGTTGATTGGCCATGGTTGCCAATAGAAAGCTTTAAATCATGCACTGTATATATTGTTTACTTGGGTAGATTTATCATCGATGGCCTTTATTTACCATGGTCTCTGGTAAGAAGAAAGAACAAAAAGAGACACTTGTTGAGCTTTAATCATAAATTAAAAAGAATGGTACTGAATTTCTAGTACAATGAACTAAAAGAATGATTACACATTCAGGCCATTCAAATAGGTATATACATTGAGGAATTGTACTCCCCAGCAAGTCTACAGGGTGGGAGTAATTTTGCTTACAGCAGTTGGCAGTGGCCATAGCACAGAGTACATTGATAAAGGGAGAAAACTCCTGTGTGTTATGTCATGGAACCATATTCTACAATACATACTTTCTAGGGTAGAATAATTCATCACTGATTATCCATCAGAAACTGGAAATGGTCCACAGTTTTCCAGCCAGGTGGTCAATGTTGCACATATCAACCACTTTAGCAGAGTTAATTTTAGTTGCTGAAATTGAATTGGCCTTTTGGACACCAAATTGGGGTCATTTTAAAAAAAAGTTGAGGTACCAAAGCAACTTATCAGTAACTGCTAGGCTTGTAGCAGAGCTATAACTGTAAGTCAGTGAGTGACTGAGTCTGGTTTAACGCCGCTTTTAAAAGTATTCCACTTATATCGCGACTTGTCAACTTCATGTGGGAGGAAAGCCCGAAGTGATGCAGGTCTCAGACGTTTACCACTTCGGTGAAACCCACGAGCACGGGTATGGTGCTGACAAAACTAGAAACATAATCGGGGCACACCGGGAAAGTAAAGGAGAGAAAGATAGGTGCTTACCTATATTCATCAAATGTGAAGCAGTCTTTTATAGGTAGATTACTAGCTTTGGGGTTTTTCTGAAATCAAAGAAGAATCTGTATAGAAAAACCTGCAGGGAATAAGACAAGAAAACCATATTGGCTCCACAGACAAGTGTCTTTATAGTTTGATTCCTAGCATTTGGTTTTTGACAAGTGTAGGTCAAATCTTAGACCTGTTAGAAGTAACAAGAAGATTAAAATTTGTTAAGATTTGTTTGTTGTTTGTTTGTTGTTTAACGACTCACTCTGCAATATTTCAGCAGTGGTTTTTAAAAAATCGAGTCTGGACCAGACAATCCAATGAGCAACAATCCATGATGCTGATGACAAAATGTACCAGATCACAGAGCCTGACTACTTGATCCATTAAAATAAATATATAAGAAAAACAATATTTAAAGAAAAAACAAAATTTACACTTTACCCTGAGGTTGATGTTGTGTGTGCCCTGAAACTACTGACTGATAGATGTTTGGTTTTGAATGACACCACTGAAAGGCAACTACCGTATTCAACGTAATAAGCGCCCAGGGTGCTCTCAAAATTAGAAATAAGGGGCTCTTATTAGAATATTATTTTGGTGAAAATAACAGTTGAAAGATCGTAAATTTCGTGGTTAATGCTGACACCTGAAATGTTTATATACGACAGACATATTTTTCCAGAATTTAATTGCTAATAATTAAGGGCGATATAACACACGAGTGCGTTCTATACACGAATAAATAAGTCTTGGTACATTGATCAAATGGAAGGGATGCTAATTGGGATTGTTCACTAGCCAATATCGCTGTGGGCGCTTATTAGAACATGTTAGAATAGGTCGCTTATTAAGTCAAATACTGTACGTTCCATGGTCTGGACAGAGTAATTAGTGCTATGTGTGAAACAGCAAAACTGTCTCCACATGATTGGCGAAATCATGAACAACTAAATTGATACACATCTGAAAGTTTGATTTCACACGCAAAATGAGCTTTGAATGGCCAGAATCCAACTTGAAATGATATCAACTGTAACCATGGTATCCTACCTGTAGCAGCCGATAGAAGTAGGCGTACTGTCGGGAAATGTTGCGGTACTGGTTGAGGGAATCCCCTGAAATACACAGCCATACATTTCAAGGTATCAGGTCATTGTCATTATCAGAATCAGAAACTACTCAGTACCTTACAGAATATTTAATTCACACTTCTGGAAAGTGATGACAATCCCAACACACGGCATCACATACATAGAGGATATCACAGGAGTGTTTATGTCATACTACGTTTACAGCACGAGTGTGTAAATACTGGAAATTAGGCACGAGTGTTGTTTATTTCCGAAGAAGGTGTCTACATACAGAGACAAATTTTAGTGTTTACCCATGAGGTTAGCAAGTCACAACAGCAGCGGAACCACAATTTGTCGAATTATGTCAACAATCTTCAGCTATGGCGTAGTTTCTAGTGTGACGTCATTCCGACCTCTCATCCAAATAAGATTTGGATGACGTCAACAGTGCCATCCGGATGACGGAAACAATACACTGTTGATTCGCGACGTGATATGACCCTAGGGCACACAAGATTTTTATGAACACTGATATATTTGCCCTTGTAGGCAATAAAATGACTAATGTCGCTTCATGTCACAGTCAGCAATATTTCTGGAAAATAATCAAGTCTAGTCAGTCAAACCTAGAAACATAAGCAGGGTGAATCAGGATTCGAACCCACAATTTTAGGTGTCTGGCATGCCTAAGGGACGACGCAACTCTACACAGCAAACAGCACTCGTGCCCCCAAGAGGAGAAAAGCGACCTACCCAATGCTGGGGAACCCTTGAAATGCTGGATTTCATCCTGGCTGAAGTACAGAGGAGTCGTGTAACTTGTCGGCATGATGTCTGAAATGCAGAATACCACAGTAACCCCATATGTCAAGTAGAATACTACAGCAGCTACACTAGTGTCATTGGGTCACATAAGGAGAATGTTAACAATGGTACAAGGTATAATATCCTTTTTCTTTATTATGAAAAATATCCCAACTTAAAGTTAATGTCAAACAAATACCTACATTGTGAACAAATGAGTTGGGTTTCATGCCCCTCTGACCTATATTTCACGTACATCAGGACTTATTAGCTGACATGGTAGAACAGCAAAAAGTGGAACAGGTCATATAAGTTTCCATTTTGGTGAAACCCATAATCCTGGCTATGGTGCTCACCAAACATTGATCATAATCAAAGTGAATTTGGGTTTCAAAATCCAATCAGCAGATCCTGGATATGCTAAGGAAGACAACTCTGCACAATTAACTACCTACACTTGGCTACCTCCTGATACAACAACTGACCTATGTACGGCTTCCACAGTGAGTCTGGCGTCCACTTCTCACACAGCAGGTGCAGAGCTAGAGTGATGTTGGGCATAGCCTGGAGAATCTTGTCCTCGCTGATCAGGTTTCCTACACAATGATGCAGCCATGTTAAAATATGCAATATGCAATTGCAAACATTGAGGATGATATCTACACACTTGGCTCTCTCATTCAAGGGACTTACACAAAGACATTTTCTTATACAGCATTCTGCATATGAAATGCGATTGAAACCTTTTCATCACAAAACAACAGATCATCTTGTATCTAGGTCTACAGTTTATTTTGTCAGATGGATGCTACTCAACAAGAGTACAGTAAGCAATGGTAAGTGCTTCGTACCAAGGGCTGATTTCTTGGCTGAATCCACCGTCAACATCAGCTTCCTCGGGATAGACAGGAACAGCTCCGACTCCTGCACATGAACAGATATTGTAATATAGAAGACAGAAAATACCAGATGCAACTCAAGAGATGATAAACAGAGAGCCACTCACCAATGCCTGGAACAGATAGACAACCTGCTCAAAAATAATTTGGTCAGTTGTGATGGTGACTTTGGTGATACTTACCATGGTATAGATAATACACAGTGTTCCAAATACCATGAATACACAGGGAATCGAACGAGGGCCTTTGGCATGATGAGCGAACGCTTTAACCACCAGGCTACTCTACCACTAGAAATTCAGAATGAGGGACTAGGGGTGTTTATCACATGTACAATGTCTATCCTAATGATGGGGGGTTCCTAGATTCAACCACTCCAGCACACACCAAACAAATCTAAAACTGAATAACATTTCCTTGTCTTAACTAATATCACATTTCTTATCAGCACTATTCTAAAATGTAATAAGCAGTGAGGTGTAAGGGAGGTGAGGTGAAATGGGGTTCAATGTTGTGTTAAAGATTATTGCACTCATATAGCGATGTCGTTTGTGTGGCTTCTTGTACTAATGATGGTTTTACAGCGCCAGTCCACCAAGATATCATTCTGCAATTTAGGATATCCACCAAGCGGATCAATCCTTGTTTTATCCCCTTAATGCAGAGTGCCAGGCAGGGTTACAAGTACCATCTTTTAACAGTGTTTCTTGTATGACATGGCCAGGGATCGAAGCACCGACCTCTATACACTGGAACAGTGAGGCAGTCCAGCAGAGTAAATAAAAAGCACACCTTGAGATCTCTCTTTGCTTTCAGTCCATGTCCCAAATCTCGATATTGCACAATCTCTGCCGACGTTGTGTCCACGCCATTGTTAGTTAACCATTCCAGGAATGCTGGGAAACACTGGTCTCGGTTCTTTTCTGTTGGGGCTATGGCTGCAACAGTTGGAGACATGTAGCACTTAGTCAGGATAACTTGTGCAGTGTAGATGTTGAAAACAAGATGGGCACACTACATGACAACATTCAAGAAACTTGACACTTGTTTCTTTGATAGGCATTTAGAAGTTGGTGTACTAAGTAAGGATAAGAATTTATGGATGAACAACTTCTTTATTACAATTAAGAGCGATGTTTCGGTGTAGGTTCTATCACCGTTATCAAGCAAGTGATTTACAGAGTGTGGTTGACAAGTACATACACAAGTAGGAGGCAATGTTTATACAGTAGAGTATATATTGTTATACTGGAGTAGAGAAGTCTGCTATGTATACACAAGGGTAGTGATGTTAGCCATTGGGGACACAAATTACCATGAACACTGACACCGATGGCAGAGAGAAAAGGGGTGCACATATTTCCTCTGCATAGGATCATATCAGCACTGATGTGGAGTACCTGATTGTATTTTTCTGATTTTCTCGACAAGTCCATGTATTTCTGGGTAGTCGTCCCACTCCTTCGACCCCGTGGCTGGTGGCTTGGAGCAGACTGCAAAGAAACATTACAACAGGCCATTAACTATCTCGTTCTTTGTGTCTGTGCATGCCCGGAATGAGTAAAGTTAGTCGAGTTCATCTTCTGGCGTCCTTGTCAACTTTATCAACAGTCCATTTGTCAATGCATACAATCTGTATAAACTGTGTCACTTCCAGGTCCTACTTGCACAAAGCCATCTTAGCGCTAAGATGATCGTAACTCCCATACTTTAACATACACAAGCTTACAATAGTCATAGCGCTAAGATCGCTTGGTGCAAGTGGGCCCAGTGAAAGCTTGTTAGTCCAGGCCCTATCAGACTGGAGACTTGACTTTCTTGATGATTCCTGGTGTTAATATCTATATTCATGATATGATATATACATGCTAAACAGGTTATTATAGGGCAGTTTTCACATCATGCACCATATCAGCCAGAGACCCCCATGTCAACCAGAGACTCCTATATCAGCCAGAGGGCAGAAGACCAGAGGGCTCATATGGGAGTCGAGGGTTGATATTGGATTTAATATGAAAACTGCCAAATTAAAAACTCTTTATCATATACCATAACATTAACTTATTACAACTATCTATTTGACAGTGAATGCAATACATTTTCCCCATGTTTGGAAGATATTGTCATGGGGAAGCTCAGCTAAGCAGATGATGCACCAAAGGATGTAACTCTCTAATTTCTTAGCATCAGGGCTGATCACCCATTCAAAATCATTGACAAGCCAGGCAGGGGGTGTAATATGGGTCTGGTTATTAAACTCCCTGTGACATGACTGTCTCTATGGTGGTTCTACCACACATACAAAGTGCCTCATATCACTCATATTTATATGATAATACATGCTAATACCTGATACATATATGTCATGTGACCAGCCTCTTATCAAATGGAAAAGCTGTATATTGTGTGGTCAACTTAAGCTTAAAAACTTACATACATAAATATATATATATATATAACTAAAACATGATACACATGATATATCATCAACGTAATATTACTATGTATACAATGTACCATGATTCGTCATTTGCAAGGTTTATATTTCCATATGTTTTCCCATGGAAGAATACCATCCAGAAAAAAAGGGTTTCATTGTACATGATAATAATTTATACAAATAGATGAAATCCTGTAGATGCTGAATGATGTGTTTGAAGTAACGATTTTGTTGGGTCTTTTAGCTTGCTTATTGCTTAGTGTACTGAAAAATATATAAAAGAGAAAAAGACTTAACCCTGTTTAAAATTATACAAAGTCTGTTTGTTCATTTGCGACTTACTATCAAGAAGCTGGTTCACAAGCTCTGTGACATCTCTCTTGGCTGCTTTGGGCAGGGCTTGGGTTTGACTGGCTCCCTCTGTGCTGGCTGCATTCTCTTTGGCTGCCTGCTTTCCACCACCCCCTTTTCTGCTTTTCTTCCCCATTTTGTTGTTTAGTAAATTACTACTTCTGCAGAAATCGTAATTTGAGAAATACTATTTGTTGAATTTGTCACACATTAACATCAACATGATAACAATAAATGTAAATTTGTTTGCTTGTTTCTTAACATCACACTCATTGAGGTTAGAGCCATATGATGGTAGACATCTGCAAATAATAGAGTCTATCAAAACAATTGAGGAATTTATCCAGAATTCCAAACAAAGTGCCCTTCGCACTTGGTTTGTCTGGTCCAAACTTGATTATTTACAGGCCGCCATCACATAACTGGGATCCTGCTGAGTGCGGCGTTAAACAACAAACCAACAAACAAAACAATCCATAAATTGGGGAAATTTGTAATGCCAATTTGGGAAATTGTACAGATATTTGTTGCAGATTTAAGGACGAATTGCAGATTTTGAGAGGGTTTAGATAAATCTCTACAATCCAGTGGATGACACCATAAGCATTGAATAACACAGTTTTGATATGATTACATGCAATCATCCAAGTCATTGAGACTGACCACCCGATTCCAATTACAATTTAACATACACAGATCTGTTGTTATTCTCAGCCTTGGATTGGTTGTTGGTTTCTTGTTTAATGCTGCACTCAGCAATATTCCAGCTGTATGACGGCGGTCTGTACATAATCGAGTCTGGACCAGACAATCCAGTGATTGATATCATGAGCATCGATCCACGCAATTGGGATACAATGACATGCATCAACTAAGTTTGCGAGCCAGATCACCGGATCTTGAGGGTCGCCTCTTACGACAAGCAAAGTCGCCTTTTACAGCAAGCATGGGTTGACGACCTATTGTTCATGGGTCTCAGCCTGGAATGATAGGTCTATAATACGGTAACAAAAATCCTGGGATAGACATGGCCACATGTCTGTTAGTCCAATACTGGTGGAAGTCTTCCAGGACTAGTTGATTTTCCCTAAAATCTATCTTTTTACTAGAACTACTAGTCTGTGATGAGGTGCGGACCGGTTGGATTTGACCGATGGGGTCGACTACGTAAAATCAGTGAAGTCATATCATGTTCAACATATTCAACTAAGTTTGCAACATTTTGTTCCTAGATGTGTTAAATATTGAGAACATGACAAAGTAACAGACTTAGGATTTCTAGGCAAGCGCAAAGGCTAGAATGACATTACAGCAAATACAAGTGTATTTCAAAAACATACGACCACCAATTTAACTGTTTTTCCTATTCTTCATCATTCATGTTCTGAATGGTTCCAATATTTGGTGCTTCACGTAAGAAATTTGTTGCAAAACATCAGCTAAGCCGACAAAATTCTCCACAGAAACCCTAGCACAATAAAAAATACGGATTATCACAGTACAGAAACGCAGGAAAATACCTGTCAATGAATACCTGACTGCAGACAACCCTTCTGAAGTTTACAAGCCGATTTCCTCAGAAGGACTTGACATGTGAACACCACAACACGTCATCAGTTTGTGTGCACAACGGTAGCTATCAAATTTCTGAATGATATTTCTCTGAACGTTTTCAGGTTAAAAATTAAGAAGTCACTATGTAGTTGTACCAAGTCATGTCCAACAAATAATCTACTTTAAAAAGATATGTGTATTTGAAAGTGTTGTAGATACATCAAAATTATGATCGATGTTTTTTGAAACTTTAGGATGTGTGAAAAGAAAATTCTTCCAAGACTCAGTTACCTCCCCTATAAATATATAAAATAATAAATATAAATTTTCCGAGATCAGCTGTGGACATTCCGCCCCAACTATATAGTTTTAGCAATTAAATAAACTGCTTTTATAACGAATCAAATAAGACTTGGCACAAATATTGCCATGTTCGTGTTTTGAATGGTGATTAGCATTGGGATACATATACACATCACATGGTCCAGTTTCCACTTCAACTTTTAAGAAAATTAACGAAGGCGTACTTGATTCGCTAAACTGGTTCCACTCTTGTACGCGACGCAAGCTCAGTCCATTAGCCTGTTTTTTTATATATATATTTATTTCTTATCAAAGTTTAAGAATTCACTTATGTACTACTTATAACGTCGATGCGAAGAAGCCACTCTATCTAATCTATAACAACATAGGGGCCACAACATATTTCAACATCCTTTTGATCTTTTATGCTGTTTTCTATGCATGATATTCGGCCGTATTTTGGATATTATTAAATTCATTTTTTTCATTCACTATCTGAACGCCTTATGTAAGTTTTATCTCTAATCTTTTCAAATAAGTTTCCGAAATGCAGTATTACAGAATGTATCGATTTCCCCTACCATCTGTTCTATGGTGCCCCCGTGGTTATTTTCCACCATATATATATAGGTCCCTGTCAGTCGGCCTGTA
The DNA here is from genome assembly GCF_022045235.1 of Haliotis cracherodii. Lineage (NCBI taxonomy): Eukaryota > Metazoa > Mollusca > Gastropoda > Lepetellida > Haliotidae > Haliotis > Haliotis cracherodii. The sequence continues at coordinate 14,869,116 of NW_027266308.1, read as the reverse complement.
ATTTTACAAATGTCCCCTGTAGTGAAATGCGGTAACACAGCCAATGCCGCATTTGGGTCTGCCCACATTACGTAATATTAGCTCCTGTATCACTCGGATCCACTCGGCCTTTTTCGCTACCTGCGTTATGCTGGACTGAGTGCCAGTCGTGTGGCTCCTGTGTGCAAGGCCAATCATTTGATCATGTTAGCCATCTCGAGTGAGTAAACGGATCTACAGGAAGCGCACTTTGAATCATCATCATCATCATCACCACCATCATCATCATCATCATCGTCATCGTCGTCGTCATCATCATCATCGTGGTCGTCATTTCTGCAGAATGTCACAGACACTCGTCACTTACTTTAATAAACTCAAGGAATCCGCAACTCTCTAATCACCTATGTCACGACTTGCCCCAAGTAGATATTTCCTTCCTCTTATGGTCGTACTGTACGTAAGCTCAACTTTGTCTTGTTATAATAAATGATTATGAGAAGAAGACAAAACACGGACACGGACTGAAATAGATTTGAAAACGAAACTACCATTGCCACAGGTTTAGTGAAGAGCTTGATTTAGATGTTCCCTGGGCTTCTTTAGATTATGAAGTCAGATGGGTCGGAAACAGGACACAAACGGCGTCCTCCAGGCCTTGATACAAGTTAGGGTGCCAATCTTCTGAACCAATATTTCAGCGATCAAAACTATAACACACATTCAGCACCAACGATTATATTGTGTTCATTCCTTTGCTGCTGAGTATCTGTAAACATAAATTAGTAGGTAAGACGAAATCAATATTTTATTGATTTATACTGACCAGGGTCCTTTTCCAAAAATCAACATTAGGTCCAGGACATCCGTATTCTAACTAACTGACTTGAAACGACCGTAGTGCTATCGCTTGGGTGATCTCAGGGATTTTAAGGCCGCTTTCCTCACGTCTTTTCTAGGCAATGGATACGGTTGCCCAGTCAGTTCCTCGCTCAGACAATCAAGTGCGCCCGACCAGTAAATGGAAGTAAAGATGGTTCAGGAGGCTGAGAAGGAAATACTGTCATGTATTTCACCGCGGATCAGGCATATGATAGAAGCTTTGATGCTTGAAGGAAAAGTTGGTGTGTGTTTCGGCAAAGTTCGAGTGATTGACACACTGACAAGGTAACTAGTTAAGATTTCAGCCAACGTCAAACATGATTTTTATTTTAAATTTAATATTCATGTCGCACGAATCTGAAATTTCGTTGAGACAGTTCAGCAGTTGCCATAATATTCATAAGACAGAGTTTTATCCCTGTATAACACGTACAATGCTTGCTGAACTATTTCACTATAACCTTTGGACATATTTCCGTATCAACACGATCACCTGTCAAAAGACACGTGAGTGAGCGAGTGAGTTAAGTTTTAGTCACATTGGCAATATTTCAGCCATATCGTGACCAAAAGACCCGTGAAGAATCCGGGGTAGAATAGGTTTTCAGCAACCCGTTCTTGCCGTAAAAAGCGACTATGCTTGTCGTAAAAGGCGACTAATAGGATCAGGTGGTCAGGCTCCCTGACTTCGTTTATACATGTCATCGATCCCAATTGCGTTGATCGATGTTCATGCTGTCAATCACTGGATTGTCTGGTTCAGACTCGATTATTATACGGACCGGGGTCATATAGCTGGAATATTGCTGAGAGTGGCGTTAACCACAACAAACACACTTGTCAAAAATTTATTTACTATCTAGAAGAACTGTCTTGAGCAAATGACTTGCATTATTGTAACAAGATAATTTTCTGACAACAGTTGAAAAATTCATATATAATGACAGTCTCTTTCTTTCAGTTGTGCCTCGGTTCACACGTACCCCAACTGCGACAGGTTCAAGCTTATCATACCATATGCTGGCCAGTCTATCACCTGCAAGTGTCTAGTTTGAATTAATTATAATGATTGAAGCAACTTTTTTACATTTTCATTTGCAAGAGATGGTGGGGAAATGAAATTAAAGCAAACAGTTTACACTGAAAGGGAAACAACACTCTTCTCAGTATTCCCGTTTACCGTTAAATTACCATTTTTTTACCGGTAAAATTAGGCTTGGACGGGTAATTCATGTGACTGCCAGTCCCTGTGGACTTGCAAATAGAGTACCTAATAAATCTTTGTTGTTGAACAAAACATCAGCAACACTCATATAAGTATATCTTTCGACCAAACTTAGCTTGTTTGTCACCATCAGGGTTTACCTTTGTCAATTTTAGTGCAAGGAAATATCATTTTGCCTTGCTTCAAGGTTAAATATTTAATTTTAGCGACTTAGTCTCGAAATATTCAAAAAAGGAGAAATTCGAGATTGGACTTTGTGTGAATGAAGTGTAGATCTAACTAAGTTACTTCAGAGATAACGTCATTGTATTAAACATGATGATGAAAGAATTAAAACCAAATAATTTTCATACGTTTTTTTTATTTGTTGAAAGCTGGGACTGACAAAAATTAGTGGGGACTGGTAATTTTTAGAGTTTCCAGTCCACCAGGACTGGCAGTTTCAAAAGCCAGCGGGAACACTGCTTCTACAGGCTGTCTGGGGCTCATTATCTGTAGTGAGTGTGTTTGGTGGCTAACACATCTGAGCGTGACAAGAAACTGGGCTACCATCTGTAAGGAAAGGAAATAAACTTTGAGGCAACATCTAAACTCGTTTCTGAATACTGATTGAATACTGAAGATTTTGATATCACAAAGAGCATGTGTTAATTAATTTCTTTAACCTAAACAAACAGACAAAGACAACAGAAATACCCCTAATGGTATAGTTTGATAAAAAAAGTATCCTCATGTAGTAGGGCATGGAGTCATCCCACAGATGACATCCTTACTTTGTCAGCTTGCTGACGGGGTTAACCTCCTTGGTCATGTGGACAAGGCGTCCGACCTCTGATCAGAAGGTCCGTGGTTCAAATTCCATCACGGGACTCAGAAATTTTATGGCCGCTACACTCGCAGTGAAAGCATGTTCGGGTTTCTGTGTGCGTGGATGATAAGATGACTGAGATTGATGTAGATCCCCTTTCTGTGTTTCATAAGTTGATATTTAATCATGTTATGTAAATAATGTCATGTCAATAGTCCTATAATAGTAAAAATAGTCATTTGATTTATTTGAGGCTGTAAATTAAACCTAATGTTCTCTTGTCTTGGTTATTGTATACTATCAACTATCAGATGTGGAAAGAACAAGATGATAAAGTCATAAATATGATTAGTGATAGAACCACTCAGATTACCTTACAAAGAGTATGCGAAATCACTCAATGTTCATCCAATGGGATATTATTTCTTTATGTGCATATTGATGGATACATTCCTCGAACAAGGTAACAGCCGAATATATTATACATATAATTTTTGTCGGTTGTATTTATGATATTTGCATTTTGTTTTGATTCATTTGCTGTTGCAAGACCCACTGAATGCCTCAACAGTGTCTGGTCAAATTGTTCCATACAAAAACATCTGGCAATAGTAATCAGTTGTAACAAAGTGCTACGCTTCTGGATATTATTATTTTGAATATATATAGTAGAAGCTGCAACTAAAATGACGCAATATTGGAATATATTATTTCTGATAAAATTATAGATTCAGATACTATTCTTCCGATCACTGCATAAGAAATCTTCAAAGTTATATTTTTGGGTATTTATGAACTGAATCATTTGTAGCAAATGTGCGTACATCTGTTTTCTATTTCTGGCTTAATTTATGGGAAAATACACACGGCAATCTTAATATCTGCATAAAAACAATGCCTATCAGAACCAAAAATACAATTTAAATAATCAATCATCATGTCTAATAGTAATTTATCTAAAATTACACATTTTTATAGGCCAAATTTGTTATGACTCGTTCATTTACATGAATTCACTGTAGGGAGATGATGTAATTTTTCACTGTGCATAATACAATTCTTCGATCCTGTGATATCTGTCGCTTTGCGCAGCGCATAGCAAAGAGCTTTGGACAAAGGTATTGAAAGCCAGTCAAAATTGTATTTTGAATCCGTGAAGAAAAGCCCATTGATATGTGAGTACTTTGTGTTGTCTCCCTTTCACAACAATGTGTTGTCTTGTAGTTGGCAGTGAGTTGTGATGATTGTCTGTATCAAATGTGTTACAGGACACCCTGTCCCACGGATCTCTCCGACTTTCTAAGACTGATCCTGTAGAGTTAACGATGGTGATATGGGTGAGAGACATGTAATCATGCAGGTGTAGTGAGAGCAGTGTTGTTGTTTTAGGGGAGGTCCTGTTTGACTGCAACCACCCGAAGGATCCTCCAGATTTCATATTTGGACCTGATGATGATGAGTTTTGTCCAAGTTTAGAAGATCTACACGTATGTTTACAACATTCCTACGTTGTTTATGTTAACATGACCAATGCAGCTTTGAACAGTTGTCATGTCAGTTTAGTATGGGAGGAAGCCCCAAGTAATGCAGCTCACAGATGTTGGCACTTTGTGAAACACTCTAGAAAGGGTACCATGCCAACAAACCAAGGACCATATTTCGGGCAAATCTGAGGTTTAAACCCTTGGCCAGCAGAGCTTAGCACAAGCTCCTCACAGCAATATCCTGTTCGTGGAGCTCTCTATACTATCGCTGGCACCAGTCAAAACTCCCCACAGTGATAGATGATCACAACCATGGTTGGAGTTTAACTCACAACCGAATGACCATTATGTTTACAAACACGTGACAACTGTTGTGTCACCGAATACACTTATTATTTTCTTTGCTTGTCAATTTGAATTTCTATTTCATTAAATCTATCATGTAATTGATATAGTAAGAATGTAAGGGAGAAGTTAGTTGATTTTCCGACAGTCTGCAATCTCGAACCAATCTGATTATACAAACAACAAAGTAAATTCATCTGGATACATGGTCAGTCGTAAACCCTTGCAAAATAAACTATGATGGCATTCCCAAAGATAAACAAAAGTATGAACGTTAGTACATTTGGGGTTAGAGGGCAAATTTCAAGATTCTTGTAATGGCCGCGCCCACACTGGTGGCAGCGAAGCTACTGGGAGCGTAACGAAGGAGTCACGCGCTGGGAAGGAGCTTGAGTTTGGCATGGCTAAGGGACACAACTCTGAACAGCGAGTTGCTAAGACACTGACCACTTGGCCACTTGTGCTCGGCATGTTCCTGATGATTTTCCAGTAATGGTATACTTCCTAGATAGCAGCACTGACATGGTCAAGCCTGAACAAAGCAGCGGTGTAACCTGGTTTTGATGGCTGGTTGAGCGTTTACACATATCAGCACAATTCAAGCCAATCATGTCAAGTTTATCAGTGATAGGAGCAAATTGAATTGGCCAGTTCTATGTGTCATTAAGGTGATTGAATGGAACAGATGGTCGGGTACAGTGACTTGATTGATTATGTGTCATCGTTTTCTGATGGAGTGGTTCGTTCCTTATGATATCAATCACTGATTGTCTGGCCCAGACTCGATTATTTGCACGCTGCCATAATGTTGTAGACTATTGCTGAGTCCAGTGTTTAACAAACAGACAAACATAAGCAATCTATGCTCAACTTCAAAGCTTTGGAAGAAAACTGGCAGCCATGCCTCCTTGGCTGAAATATTGGCAGGCAGTGAAGGTGTCATGGGAGGAAAATGAAGGTGCTTCCTTTGTAATGTCACATGCATGCATATGTATTTGCGTAAAATACGCTTGTTCTATTACCACATTATGTTTAGCTTGTCAAAACATGTCGAAACAGAATGTAAAATGTGAAATCATCTCTATGCATTGTCACTCTGTCTGTAGAGAAACATGGGGACAACTGGTTCTACTTTCGTTTCATTACTGTAATACTTGTTTTGCAAATACCAAACACTGACTGTTTTTTGTTGTGTATATGACATTTACAATTTACACTAAGCAGTTGTTTTATTGACATTTTACTTTAATCTTTTACGATACAAATTTGATGTTTATGACATTTTTTGTGGTTGTATTAGACCCCTCTCAAAGGTATTGCATCCTGATATTTTGCCAGTGTTTGCGTGACTGGGACTATGATGACTCGCGGTCGCTGGTGGAGGTGGTGGCGGAACTGCTGGAGAAGTATCGCCACCATCAGCAGACACTTGTAGAGAGGAACTCACGACTCAGCTTTGACTTCAACTCGCTCGTACTGCAGGAAGAAATCACACCAGCAGATGTAGAGATCATGTTTTCTAAGAACGAGGTAAAGTATTTGTACATAATTGGTGTGTTTGTTCGGGACCGACTATTTGATATTTGAGAGGGCAGGGTAGGAGGCCAGGGATTTTATTGAAAAAAATAAATTGTCCCAGAAAATTCTCTGCCACAAAAATGACATAGTTGCAAGGTGTGTTAGCTTGTGGAACTTCTTATCCAGGTTATGATCATGACTTTGAGTTAACAGTCCATCCCCATCAGTGTCAATGGAACAGTCTATTCCGATCCGTGTCAGTCGGTTGACTTGATGGAACAGTCTATCCCGATCCGTGTCAGTCAGATGACTTAATGGAACAGTCTATCCCGATCAGTGTCAGTCGGTTGACTTGATGGAACAGTCTATCCTGATCAGTGTCAGTCAGATGACTTGATGGAACAGCCTATCCCGATCAGTGTCAATGGGATAACTTAATGGAACAGTCTATCCTGATCAGTGTCAGTCAGATGACTTGATGGAACAGCCTATCCTGATCAGTGTCAATGGGATAACTTAATGGAACAGTCTATCTCGATCAGTGTCAGTCAGATGACTTGATGGAACAGCCTATCCCGATCAGTGTCAATGGGATAACTTAATGGAACAGCCTATCCCAATCAGTGTCAGTCGGATGACTTGATGGAACAGCCTATCCTGATCAGTGTCAGTCGCATGACTTGATGGAACAGTCCATCCCCATCAGTGTCAATGGGATAACTTAATGGAACAGTCTATCCTGATCAGTGTCAGTCAGATGACTTGATGGAACCGCCGATCCCGATCAGTGTCAATGGGATAACTTCATGGAACAGTCTATCCTGATCAGTGGCAGTCAGATGACTTGATGGAACAGCCTATCCCGATCAGTGTCAGTCGGATGACTTGATGGAACAGTCTATCCCCATCCGTGTCAGTCGGATGACTTAATGGAACAGTCTATCTCGATCAGTGTCAGTCGGATGACTTGATGGAACTGTCTATCCCGATCAGTGTCAGTCGGATGACTTGATGGAACAGTCTATCCCGATCAGTGTCAGTCAGTTGACTTGATGGAACGGTCTATCCCAATCAGTGTCAGTCGGATGACTTGACGGAACAGTCTATTCCGATCAGTGTCAGTCGGTTGACTTGATGGAACAGTCTATTCCGATCAGTGTCAGTCGGTTGACTTGATGGAACAGTCTATCCCGATCCGTGTCAGTCGAGGACTTAATGGAACAGTCTATCCCGATCAGTGTCAGTCGGTTGACTTGATGGAACAGTCTATCCCGATCCGTGTCAGTCGGATGACTTGATGGAACAGTCTATCCCAATCAGTGTCAGTTGGATGACTTGATGGAACTGTCTATCCCGATCAGTGTCAATGGGATGACTTGATGGAACAGTCTATCCCGATCAGTGTCAGTTGGATGACTTGATGGAACAGTCTATCCCGATCAGTGTCAGTCGGATGACTTAATGGAAGAGTCTATCCCGATCAGTGACAGTCTGATGACTTGATGGAACAGTCTATCCCGATCAGTGTCAGTCGTTTGACTTGATGGAACAGTCTATCCTGATCAGTGTCAGTCAGATGACTTGATGGAACAGTCTATCCTGATCAGTGTCAGTCGGATGACTTGATGGAACAGTCTATCCCGATCAGTGTCAGTCGGATGACTTGATGGAACAGTCTATCCCGATCAGTGTCAGTCGGATGACTTGATGGAACAGTCTATCCTGATCAGTGTCAGTCGGATGACTTGATGGAACAGTCTATTCCGATCAGTGTCAGTCGGTTGACTTGATGGAACAGTCTATTCCGATCCGTGTCAGTCGGATGACTTGATGGAACAGTCTATCCCGATCCGTGTCAGTCGGATGACTTAATGGAACAGTCTATCCCGATCAGTGTCAGTCGGTTGACTTGATGGAACAGTCTATCCCGATCAGTGTCAGTCGGATGACTTGATGGAACTGTCTATCCCGATCAGTGTCAATGGGATGACTTGATGGAACAGTCTATCCCGATCAGTGTCAGTTGGATGACTTGATGGAACAGTCTATCCCGATCCGTGTCAGTCGGATGACTTGATGGAACAGTCTATCCTGATCAGTGTCAGTCGGATGACTTGATGGAACAGTCTATCCTTATCAGTGTCAGTCAGATGACTTGATGGAACAGTCTATCCCGATCAGTGTCAGTCGGATGACTTAATGGAAGCTCTTGTATTATGGATTTGTAGTTACCAAATTAATTCACTGTTTTTTTACCTTTCTAGCATGGCAAGATGGGGTGTGTGAAGTTCCTTGTGAAGATGTCCATAGATTTCTCAAAGATTCCAGCATATCTAACTAAGGTAGCTATCAGATAAATATGTAATGTGATAATAATTTGTTTGAATTTTACACTGATATTTTTTTTTTTTTTAAATAAATGTTTGTCCATATACTTGTATATGAGTTTCTGTCATTTGGCATATAGCTTTTGTCAGTGACCACCCCTCTCAGTGAGTGAGTGAGTGAGTGAGTTATATTTTACACTGCTTTTAGCAATATTCCAGCAATATCACGGCGTGGGACACCAGAAATGGGCTTCACCCAGTGAACCATGTCGGGAATTGAAGGGGAAGGTCACACTCGGTGACTTGGTTGATTGCATGCCGTCGTAACACAACAGCATGGACCGTTGCTCATTATATCAATTATTTGAAATGTATGTACATTTGAGTATATTTATATTTATTTGTATATATTAGTTTATCTATAGGTATGTTTGTTTTTTCAGGACAATCCGGGAGAAGATTCAGCAATGTTGTTGTTAAGTCTTCCATCTCCAGAGAGTTCACGAGTCACACCTCAACTTTTTTTGTCACCCAAAGTAGAACAGTAGGTGTCCTATAAGTATATTAACTGTATTAGGAAATGTGTAAAATATTTGAGAGTATGGTGAACGGCAAACAGTAGACAGTGCAAATGAAACTGAATGGCAAAATTTAGTAGTGTCCGTTACTGTCTTGTATATAAGACCCACCAGCGACACTGAACTACAAGTACTTACTACACACAGTCATGGTTAATCACAAATAATGGTTACCATGGTTACCTAAAGGAAATAAACTCCTGAAATCTTTAACGAATAAACCCACTGCACGAGGGGCCCTCGTTCCGCTATCAGTTTAAAGCTGGTAGTAGTACTAGCATTGGTGAAGCTTCTGCTAAATCAGTAATCTGTTACTTGTTATTCCTAGTAAGGGCACAGGTGACCCAGTCGTCTAAGGCGCCTCCATTCACTGTGCTGAGTTGCGTCCCTTGGACACGCCAGAAACCTATGATTGTGGGTTCGAATCCTGGTTCGCCCCGCTGTGATATAACTGGAATACAGTTAAAAGCGGTGTTAAACCCAACTCACTCACTCTTATTCCTACTCTTTTGACATGATTGCAGTGCCCTTGGTGGATCCTCCAGCCTTCGAATACCCAATTTTGTGGCAGGAACGCCTTTAGGGGACTATGTGCATAAAGTATGTCAGCTATTGAAAAATAAGGTGAGCAATGTACAGGTATCCTTAAGCTTAATGTACATCAACAATACAAAGGTCTCCTCATGAGGCACTGGATCCACTGACTAAAAATCAGGAACATGGAAGACCAATAAATTTACTTATTGTTTTGCATTATTATATAAATATCCTACTACAACTGCTTCAGTGAGTAGCATTGACAATACATATTTACACATCAAAGTGACCATATAGCTAGCTCACCGCAGGGCTTCGATGACAGCACGTGGAGCCCTACAACCAATGTAAACATAGAATAAGTACGCAAATGGAAATAGTTTTGCATGATTTAGGACACACACACACACACACACACACACACACACACACACACACACACACACACAGAGAGAGAGCTATTTCAGTGCAGAACATTCTCCACACCTCACCACTTTAGAAAATACTCAAACTTGATTGTTTAATCAGGGGTTTGAATTTGGGTGTAATTCTTCCTCATTGGATGGTTTACAGGTGGATATTGTAATACAAGGTCATGACAAGAAGAAGGAATACCTGGCTTCATTCTTAAGTCTCTATGGCAGGTAAGACTGAATGTGGTCGAAGTCTCTTGTACAGTTCTTACAGGGACGACCATACAAAAATAAACAACAGCACAGGGAAAACACTTCTAGCTGACTTCAATAGTTTTGAGATGATGGAGGTATAAGCATAAACAGTGTGCACACTGAAGCACAGCAGATTTAGCAAAGAGTTTGTTTAGGTTATTTATTTTATACTCCATAAACAAGGACATATTGAAGTCAATTCTTATAAGTAAATACGTCAACAATTATAGCTTCACAGATAGCTTTTTGAATTAAACTGTAGACTGTAGACAACAGTTCGAAATCAGTCACATTATTCAGTGCAATAATGCAACACAAGCCCCACCCATTCTGTTTTCTGCTAATCAGGAAATGGCAGTTTGTTAGTGGGCGTGGCCTAATTCTTTTTTGTTTATGGAAACTTACAATGCAAAAAGGTTGCTTGGTTAGCCAGTCAAGTTCACTATAACAAGTTCCCACTTCACCGATTCTATTTGTGAGATGTGTAACAAGTGCAGTCATTAGCTGTTGGTTTGTAGAATAATATATGATATATTTAGAAAGTAGATACGTGTACATTGACAGCATTTCGTTTTACAAGTACTCTACAGTAATACCTACACACTGCAACATGCCTTATGTGTGTTATTTAGTTATACTCCTATTGGACCATGCTTGTATTTGAAAATATGAAATATATGTTGATTTGGTCTAGGGCTGGGACGGGTAACTCGGGTACTCGGGTCATGTGGGTACTGAGTAGGATGTGGGTACCCATAGGACTACCTGGGCCAGCTGGTTAGACATGTGATATATTGTTTAATGACAAAAATTGTCTGAAACTCCATGGTAACACTACAAGTCACAAATGTTTGCATTTCTTTCTGACTAGGCACCCATTCCTTCTGACTTATATATGTTGGAATAAAGATAAAACTTCAGTAAACTTCAGTGTATTCTTGACCAGATCGTTTTCTATGTGTATCTTAATATATTTTCCCAGGGCTATGGTCAAACTATTCCTATTTGGACATTTTGTACCTATCTCTTGATACCTACAGCAGGTACCCGGGTAGTAAATTTGGACTCGTCCCAGCGCTAATTTGGGCTGAAGTTCAATTGTAATGGCAAATTAGATAATTGTCCCTGACCTAAGCCTTTTCTCCTTGTTCGTGTGTTTCAGATCGGTTCTTGAATATGACATGGAGAACTTTAATAAGATGTCGTACCTGTTTGAGTGGAATGATTTCTTCTTTGTCATCATTAGTAAGTAGTAGTACTTGTTCAGGAATATGTAGTAGTACATTAGTATTAAGAGATATCCGTTGTCTGTATAAGCAGTATTGGAATTTCAGCATGAAAATCAACCATGATGTTAAGTATTGAAGAATGAGGGGTCCCAAGATTCACAATCTGTAGAAGTAAGTCTGAAGGATGCCAGGAGCCCTCTCTCACGAAGTGTATGAAGGACTCCCTGTGCATTCTGTTGCATAGCCGCATTTGGGCGGTCGGGTAGCCTAGTGGTTAAAGTGTTCGCTCGTCACACCAAAGATCCTGGTTCGATTCCCAACATGGGTACAATGTGTGAAGCCCATTTCTGGTGTCCCCCCACCCTGACATTGCTGGCATATTGCTTTAAGCTGCGTAAAACAATACTCAGTCACTCACTCATAGCAGCATTTGAAATGAAGCCCTTAATTCAAGGAGTCCTTGTTATAACCATCATGTTAAAAGTAGACACACAGCATAGACACAATTGTCAACTCAACTATTTGGCATGAAGGTTTCATACTCAAGATTTGATTAAAAAAAATTGTTTACCACATATTGCAAAAATTCATTCAGAAAAATATCAAACTTTTAGTGATTATTATGTAGCAAGTGGTATTTCTCTTAGTTATTATCTAATTTCTGCAACATTCCATTGATAAAGTCATGATCTACCATGGCAATGATCTAATTGTATATACCCTATTTGACGTAATAAGCTCCCCACTCTAAAAAGCACCTACAGCGATATTTGCTAATATGTTGGCTAGTAAACAATCCCAGTAAGCACCCCTTCCGATTGATCAGTGGACACAAGAGTTATTTATTCGTACATAATACGCACTCATGTGTTAAATGCACCATTAAGTACAGGCATTTATATTCTGGAAAATATATCTGTCGTGTATAATACACACAGACTTTTCTTTTGTATCATATGAGGCTGTCAGCATGAACCGCAACATTAATGATCTTTCAACTTTTTCCATTTTTGAGAGCGGCCTTGGCACTTATTACGTTGGATACGGTACGTATTATGTATGAAACAAGGAAGATATGAGAATATCCATGTGCAGCATGGTAACAAGTTGCTTGTGTGTATTTCAGTCGAGATGCCACTTTTCTTCCCCAAAGAGCAGCCAGTGTTCACATTTCAGTCTATATACCATGAACACAAGGGCAAGCCGTACACGGAGTCCTATAACGACTACCCTTACAGCCCCCGCTGGAGCGGGACGGAGATGGCTGAGCGGGCAAGGTGAGGTGCTGGTAGTCACGAGTTCAGCTGAGCTATCCTAGCTTCGACTTTCTACTTTCTTGCTTTACTGAGGCAGAAAAAAAGTTAAATGAAAAGACTTTGAGATTATTTTTGCAATTTAAAGGACATTATATGCTGAAGACCCTGGATCTGGAAAATATTTTAGAAAATGCTGTGAAAGTTTTCAGATATTTTCACATGAATGAAAACTAGCATTTGTTAATATCTATACAAGCATGTTGTGGACCAAGACGAGCCTAAATGTATACCTGAGCATTGGTTTTTTTCAGATCTTTTGTTCTTGACACAGTTGGAATCTTCCAGAGAACATCAGTGCAAAATGGACAGTTCTGAGATTGCCATAATTTAAAAAAAACCAGAGGAACTGGGCCCTGTGACATCCCAAAGTAGTCTACCCTCCGTGGCTCCAACACACAAGACTGGAAGATTCTATCTTATGTATCACTGGCTGCTTGAGCTGAGTTGAAGTGCCTGGTTGTATGGGTGTGAGGGTGTGTGGGGGCGTGTGGGAAAGAGATGTGTCAACTGGATGTTGACATATTCAGTTATTCACTTATCCACTGATGAACAAAATGATTCTTGCAGTGTCAACAGCAACCCCTGAGAGAATGTCTCTCTTTCTTGTAACAAGTTCTCACTCATTGCAGTCCGTGAATGAGATATACGTATATCATATGAGCTATCAGATACACTTGTTCGCAAATGATCAAATTTGGATCAGTTGTGAATTTTTTGTACTTTTGTATTTTAGTTCTACCTAATAACAAAAACACCAGGAAGGACTCCTTGCTGTGACAGAAGGTCTGTTCGTGCCAGTAAAACTCTAAGTAACATCAGGGGCCATGGGGTAGCCTATTGGTTAAAGCATTTGCTCTTCACGCCATAGGCCATGGATTCAATGTGTGAAGCCCATTTCTGATGTGCCCTGTCATATTGCTACACTTGCTTAAAACCGTGGTCACACACCAAGTAACATTGGTCAGACAATCCCAACCATTTGTTCCAGAATGATCTATTACAATAAATGATTCCCCTGTACCAAGTCCCACAAAGTGGTTGTAGGTGAGGCTTTCTGAATCATTAGGTGTACAGAACTGACTACCACAGCTAAAAACTGTTATTTGAAAATATAGATGATGTTTGACACAGATATACTGTCACTCTGGACTCCAATGAAGTCATGTGTCGATGAAAAATTTACTTTTTATGTCAAGTATGTATTGTATGGACCTTAATAAAAAGTGAAGACTCAGTATTAAGTGCATTTTGTCCTGTTGAAATGAATGAATGAATTTTTTGTGAGGAGATAGTTTGATATGCCCTGAAAAGTCCAGAGCCTGAACAGCCGATCCATTTTGTCACCTCTTTGGGAACTTTTTTAACTACAGAGAAAAGTGTCTCACAAGGGATTTGAAAGAGGCATACTTTCAATCAAAAACAGCATTTGTTTCATTTTCTGTTGAATTTGAAAGTGATGTTTTACAGCAATGATGAAACATATCAATTAAGGTCTGAGCAAATATAAAACATCATCGTCAGAGAATAATCATTCTCAACGATCTGCCGAAACAAATTCCATTGTGGGTAAAAGACAAAGTAGTGGTGAAAATTATATAAAATTGGACCACTGAAAATCAGTTATCAATGAATGGTCAAGCCAGCTTCCAACATCTAAACAGGCAGTCGTGTAGCCTGGTGGTCAATCCCAGACCGTGAAGATCCGGGGTAGAATAGACCTTCAGCAACCAATGCTTGCCATAACAGGCGACTATGCTTGTTGTAAGACGCAACTCAGGGATCGGGTTATAAGGCTGATCAGGCTCGCTGACTTGTTTGATGTGTGTCATTGATCCCAATTGTGTGGGTCGATGCTCATGATATTAACTACTGGATTGTCTGGTCCAGACTCGATTATTTACACACTGCTGTCAAAAAGCTGCAATATTGCTGAGTGCGGTGTTATAAAACAAATATACAAGACAAACAAATAAAAGAAGACGTGGAAGACTCGCGTTTGATTCCCGACATGGGTACAATGTGTGAAGGCTATTTCTGCTATCCCCCGCCGTGATATTGCTGGAATATTGCTAAAAGCAGAGTAAAACCATACTCACTCACTCCAGCACTAAACATTCTGGATTTAAGAACGGAGAAGAGCCTTTTTCAAGACATTGGACATACACATTTCAGGATATTCGTAAATGCACATACACATTTCAGGATATTCGTAAATGCACTTAGGTAAATTATTGGGCCTGCCGCTTTTTGCTGCTGCCATTTATTTGGCCCATTGTATTGTCTTTTTTTATTGTAATCCCATATCTGTGTATTTAGTGATCATTCTTTGATTGTGGTCATTTACAGATTTAGCATGTAGTTCTGTACCTATCGATTCCTTTGTTAACCATTGTGTGTCAATTTGGAAATCGCTTTGTAACAATCATCTTCCCCAGGCAAGAGCGTCTTTTAGTCTATTTATCAAAGTCTAGTCAGGAAGATACGTTACCATATTTTCAATAGAAACATACATGCCGACATTGAGCTTGCTCCGTCTGGTTATTTCAAAGAATCTTGATCGAAGAACATGGTCAAATACGCAAAGGTCAAATCAAGGTGAAAAGTTAAAATATCGCGAATCTCTTGATTAAATTCTGGTGCCATGACTGGTGGGAACATGCATAGGAAGTTTCAGCTTCGTTGGTCCAGTGTTTCTTATGATATGATGTTTACATAGGAATAATGCATTTTGAATGAATTATAGTTTAAACCGTAAAAATCAATTTGAGATCAAAAGTTAAATTATAGCGAACATCTCGAACTAATTCAGCTTCTTTGGTCCAGTGTTTACTGGGTTTTCAATATCGCTACTAGGAGGCCATATTGAAATGCGGATTCGAGTCTGTTCAACAATTTCAGGTGTCACTATTGTTGAGAACAAATAGGTGAAAAGGGAGAATCAACATCGGCAATCAGTATTGTGACTTGTTATTGCATTCATTTCCCAATGAATGAAAAAGATTAAGCCACGCCCATCGGACTACTTTTATTACTACGGAATGTCGGGGAATTCCAGTATTACAGTCGAAGGAATTCCCTTTCTGCTCACGTGTATCGTCATGCAAAGGACAGCGAAATTCATGCATATTCATTGTCCAAACAACTCCTGAGACCGAAGGCCGAGAAGGAATAAAACAGCAAACGTGCAGGCAGGCTACGAGGATTCATACAGTTTGCACATCGGTTTTTCGATTCATACCCCAATATACCGAAAATAGTACACAGTCAATTCTTATTTACACATGACATAGCCATGACTATACACCCAACGCAATCTCTCATTATCTTCACGTCAACCGTGATATCCCGAGGATAAATTCCGCAGTAAAATCACGCACGATTTGGTTGGTTGGCTGGTTTGTTGTTTAACGCCGCACTCAGCAATATTCCATCTATATATGACGGCGGTCTGTAAAATAATCGAGTCTGGACCAGATAATCCAGTGATTGACATCATGAGCATCGATCCACGCAATTGGGATCGATGACGTATCAACCAAGTCAGCGAGCCTGACCACCCGACAAGCATAGTCGCCTTTTACGGCAAGTATGGGTTTCTGAAGGCTTATTCTACCCCGGAATCTTCACGGGTCACATCACGCACGACTTCACTTATACAAAAGCGAGATGACATATTTGAATACGACAATAACAACAAGTGACATCACGCACGACTTCACTTATTGTTATTGTCGCATTCAAATATGTCATCTCGTTTTGTATATTAGTGTATATACTTGTATTTGAGCTATCCTTGCAGAGGCAATGACGTTACTTTAGACTGCCAGGCGTCTTCACATTGGATGACGTCACGTGTTGACGTGATCATCGAGTAATATACATATTAGGTTAGCGTAAATATGACGGATTTAGAGCAAGTGTATGATAAATGGAATGTTAATACTGGCTTGAGCCCAGTAGGGATTTCGGGGAAGAATAGGGCTCCGTATTCCAGTGAAACTCGGTTGTTCAGGCTGGTTGAGTTGGCTGATACTACATGTACGTGTTGCTGCTGCTATAGTCACCAAGTGTGAACATGACTCGCTGTGGGGTTGTGATCGGTTTTATTCAGATTTATGCAGTGATGTGAGGTAGAAATGAAGAAATGTGGAAATGACACTTGTTACCATTTACATGCTGATCCAAGATCACATTGCATGACAGGAGAGCCTTTGAAGTGACATGGCAGCCACACGAGATGGTATATCATTTCTGGATCCAGGTTTTATATTTGTAGTTCTGAATTGTAGACAAGTATCGATGGCTGAGGCACGATTCACTTAAGGGGAAGTGTACACGCAAAAATCACTGACTGAAGAAACTAGCACAAGCACTGGCTAAATGCTTAGTGGCAACTTGTTAGTGCACTGGTTGACTGTTTCAAAAGCACAGTTCTCTTGTTGTCTTAGGTGAGGTGAAATTGGGTTTAACGTTGCGTCCAAGATTATTGCACTTATATAGCGACGTGCATGTACACGTGTGTGTTTGTGTGGCTGCTTGTACTAGTCTGGAATGATGCCAATTTATAGTGCTAGCACACTGAGATACCATGTCGCAGTTTAACACGAATACCCCACTCAGACACAGTATACTGACTCCGAGCCGACCAGTCCTTGTTTTAGCCCCTTGATGCCGAGCGCCAGATAGGGTAACAACAAGTACCATCTTTAAACGTATTTTGGTATGACGCGGCCGGGGATCGAACCCCGGACCTTCCGTTCTCCGGCGGACGCTCTACCACTAGACCACGGAGGCGCACTCTTGTTGTCGGAAGCACTGTACCTCATAAGACACACTAATATTTTATGACTTGTAGCTCTGCATGAGAATAAACACAATTTGCACACAATGAAAATGGATCTCAACACCAGGAATTTCTTCTGACACCGGTGGGGCAGGATACTCTAACCTTGGTATCATCACTATTTGATAGCGATTCATTAACACATGCTCATGATTAAGTCAGAATCATACAATCGACTCTGTTTTTTGCCAGAGATTTCTTATGAATATGGAAAGGGTTTTGTCGCTTTTATTTTCTTCCATATTATCATTAAGGGACCTGAAAATAAAACAATTTATAAGATAAATTTGTCAAAATAAAATGTACACTGACGAAGTGATTGTAAAAGTAGGTGGTAGTCATCAGCTGTGCAAGGCATGTCATGCTTACCTTCGGCCTAACTGGGTGCCTAAATACAAATGTCATCAGTTAACTGTGTACAAACAGTATCAGATCTATACTTTCATATAGAGTGAGTGAGTGAGTGAGTTTGGTTTTACGCCGCTTTTAGCAATATTCCAGCTATATCACGGCGGGGGACACCAGAAATGGGCTTCACACATTGTACCCATGTCGGGATTCGAACCCGGGTCTTCGGCGTGACGAGCGAACGCTTTAACCACAAGGCTATACTTTCATATAGATGGTTCATGGTTCTGGACAGCGACTGTAAACCATGATTGACTGAGGCTCTTCTGGGGACCTGTACTTTCTGAGCATCAGTGTATGGTATGACTTGGCTCAAAACTACATATTTGAAAAATACAACATAGAAACATAACACTTTTGTCACCTATATCTCACTATCGCAAAATAAAAAAAATGGTAACTTGATTCATTTCATGTATCAATGTACTGTAAAAATTGTACATGTATGTAAATTGCATCAAACATGAAATATAAGGCCCATGATTTTGTAAGAGACTGGATATTTTGTCAGCTACAAACCAGCAAAATCTGATATCTTTTTAGATAAAAAGTATGAGGCCTAAATAAAAACCAAAACAACATGTTACAATTATGTATTTTTGTGGCTTTTTACTTCAACAGTCTGAATCATAATGATTATACATGATCATTTAAAGATGACGACCTCCACCCCGTCCCCACGTACACCCAGAATATTAAAGAGTTTATATGATTTGTTTTACTGTGTTATTATGAAGTTTATTAATTACCGAAATGAGATTATTTGTTTCAATTCCAGGCATGAATGGCTGTAAAACTAAAAACACATGGAAATTACGTAACACAACTTACTCCACCAGCATGAATTAGCTGCATGCTGCAATGATGAGCTGATGACGGAGTAGCGACATAACCATGCAGGAAGTGAACATGTGAACGAGACAACATCGCGGATATTCATAATTATCAAGTGAGTATGGTTTTACGCCGCTTGTAGCAATATTCCAGCAATATCACGGCGGGGGACACCTGAAATGGGCTTCACACATTGTACCCATGTAGGGAATCGAACCCGTGTCTTCGGCGTGACGAGCGAACGATTATCAAGTGAAACTATGAACAAATATCACCGCACTCTTGCTAAACCACATTTCTTAAATACTACTATGGTTAGATTGTATCTGTTTAATAACTAAACAGCAAACTTACCTGAACTACTTCAACTTTACGGCATTTGTTTGATGATTTGTCTTGATGAGAGTGTTGTCCCTTTAGCCCGTTTCCATATAAGGATCGTAAACCATCCGCTTCCGGCCAGTTTCAGAACCAGCAGGTATAACCTCTCGCGGAACACGACAGCAACTCGACAAGAGTCAGTATGCGCAACACACATGAACGAATAAGTGCAATTCATATAACGAACCCATCCAACCATCATCGCGAAACTTACAGTACAGTATCCATGCATTGTTGTCTTCTCAGTCGCAATTTTGGAAAAGACATAATTTAGAGTAATTGTGCTTAGCGTTGTGTTTTGAACAGCACGGCACCGAACAAAACAATAGGCTGCGCATCTGAGAAGGTAGAACCACACACCTGTACGTACCTACACCACGTTAAACGAGTCTAATAAAGTCTTATGACGTCATTTCTTTATCAATTGGCACCAATGACGTCATATCACAAGGGACATGGTGTGTCTATTATAGAAATAGGATTCTCTGTAATTATGAAAAATATGAACCATTTTCATGAATAAAATATAGTAGATACTTGTGATATTTGTATTGTTTTGCCTCTGAAACTACTAGGTAAATACTTTTCATGATGAAAAAGCACAAGAAAAATATAACAAATGTTATATTTGGGATATAGAGAATCTCACCCCAGGATCTTTTGATAGCAAATATATCAACACGAGTTGATAAAAGTGGAAACACTTCGAGGCTTGCCGACATACACATTGTGCAAATCATCCCCTATCTTACCATGTCATGAATGTACGTATACTCCTATGTATTTTACTCCTGAATATCAGATTTTTTCACTGTAATGTATAAACATGCACACGACATATATCTTACTTTTATTAACTCTCGCAAAAAGCATAACACAAACATCCTAAGAGTGTTCGATCTTTACGAATTAATACACTATATACCCATCAAGAAGTGGCATAACATTTTTAAGAAGTATCAATTAGAGAATAATTTGATTTACTTTATTTCTTGCTTTTTTAAAGTAAGATTTACTTTATTATTACCACTGTGTCCAGAAGTGACCAAGTTTGCTATTTTTAAGAGAAAAGTTTCAATATTATTTACACACATCACATCCTCAACATCTCCAGGGATCGCATGTCAGGGCACATGTATACCGAAATGTAGCTCTGGAGATCGAGGAGACATATATCACCACCTCGTATATTTTTGACAGGTTTTCCAGAATATCTTGTTACACCTTTATAGTTAAACTAAATTATGTTCCCATCTGCTCCTATATATTGTATATCATTCTCATCATATATCACGGGTAGCCCAGTCGTCTAAGACGCCGCAATTCACTGAGCAAAGTAGCGTCCCTTTGGTACGCCAGCGTTGCAGGACTCAAACGTTTACAACTTTGTTGAAACCCACGAGTATGGAGCTGACAAACCAACAAACATAATCGGGGCGAACCGAGTTTTGAACTCACGATCATAGGTTTCTGGCGTGCCCAATGGACGCAACTCTGCACAGCCAATTGTGGCGCCTAGGATTTGTTTGTTTGTCTTTTATATAACTCCGCACTCATCAATATTCAAGCTATATGACCGCGGTATGTAAGAAATCCAGTCTGGACCAGACAATCAAATGATTGACATCATGAGCATCGATCCACGCAATAGGGATCGATGACATGCGTCAACCAAGTCAGCGAGCCTAACCACTCGATCCCGTTAGTCCCCTCTTACGGCAAGCATAGTCGCCTTTTACGGCAAGCATGGGTTGCTGAAGACCTATTCTACCCCGGATCTTCACGGGTCCAACCAATTTGGATACGATGACATGCATCAACCAAGTCAGCGAGCCTGACCACCCGATCCCGTTAGTCGCCTCTTACGACAAGCATAGCCGCCTTTTACGGCAATTCACAGGTTGTACCCATGTCGGGAATCGAACCCGGGCATTCTGCGTGTCGACCAAACGCTTAAACCTCCACAAGGCTACCCCACCCCTCCTCCTTCCCCCTCCAATCATTATCATCTGAACCATTGGATACTTGAAACCGAACTGGAATATAGTGCTGAACCCAGCAATTTGGTCTCTTTAAAATTGGCTCACAATTATATACATTCTAAGGGAGCGACTATATGAATTTCGTTGATAGGTATCTTTGACATCTTATCTTGAAAATCAGTGAATTTGCTCTTTTCGGCATGAATTAATAACATTTCAAACATGTCAGGGGTCATGTGGTTGCAAGTTCATTTCCTACCCTAATCTTCATCGAACCAATATATCTTTACACAAAATTACTTTTCACAAACTGTTGCAGCAATGAGTGATGGTTAAATAGACATAATCAAACTTAACAACAGTGCTTTCAAAAATTAATAAAAACAAACTCGGTATACCCTCCTTTGACCCTAATACGTTTTTGCTCGTGTGGTACTTTATACATATTGTTCATAATTCTTTGATCATTTTTTTAATATAATGATCATTATGATTAAAATGTTAAGGCGCTTGTCAACTCTAGATCGACCATCTACTGTATTACATTTCCATCCTATTATGATGAATACCGTTAAAAATTACCATTTATTATAACAAAATCATTTGCGAAATTTGAAACAAAATCCAAGCCATATTTCGGAGAGGGCTCTTTATGGTATACCCATGTGGTGAATTGGTGTGACGAGTCAACTCTTTAACCTCGCTAGACAAACCCCATCGCCAATGGCTTTGCCAGTTAAGATTTTCTGTATAAACAAATGTCAAATCAGGTTAGAAGTGTTGTATATTTCATGCAGGTGTTCACCAGAATAGTCACGTGATGTAATGGTTCCGAGTTTAGCCAATCGGGAAAGACTTCCGTTGCACGAATTTTTCCTGCGCGCAACCCAGACTCCATTGATCGAAGCAGACGACGCTTACTTTATCAAATGCACCGGTGCATGTTAAATTAATTTCGACAATTAAGCTGTTTAGAATTCACTTAAAAACGAGATTAGAATGGGCTTAGACCCCTATTTCTCATGTGTATATTATTCAC
This sequence comes from Haliotis cracherodii, assembly GCF_022045235.1. Lineage (NCBI taxonomy): Eukaryota > Metazoa > Mollusca > Gastropoda > Lepetellida > Haliotidae > Haliotis > Haliotis cracherodii. The sequence goes on along the minus strand of NW_027266308.1, from coordinate 14,846,733 downwards.
GCGTTACTTTGAACGCTGCGTTTAAAACTTCGGTATGTCATGTGCATTATGAAGACTTTTCACGAAGAAACATGTTTCAGCTTGATGTTTGCACTCTGGCGAGGACGTTGAACAATACGACATGGTAAGTGCAGCAATATGTAATTAAACAATCTGTTGGTGAACATATAATTATGTAAACGAATAATCACTGTGGCTGTAACGATTCGCAGATGATGTGATGTTATATTCGATACATAACTAAGAGCGTTTCTTTGTGTGTGTGTGTGTGTGTGTGTGTGTGTGTGTGTGCGGGCGCGTGCGTGCGTGTGAAGGGCGGTAGGGGAGATTGTCCCATGTCGTCAATGAATGAAGCATATTATTTAATGTAATAATACAGCATGTACATAAAACATATTGATTCTAAATTCTGTTTATGGTCTTACACCTAGGTCGTTGGTATTTTCAACTTGACCAATTACACAATGAAAATTATATTGCATTTCACCCAATTTGGGTACAAAACCCGGATTTTCATCAGGTGAGCGAACGTTTTAAAATCATTTCTCCAAACAACACCGGTGATGTAAACAAGTGAAAACAGTTTCGTTGACGTCATAACGGCTTCCTCAACACAATTATACAGTGTTAATACATTTTCTTTTAGATAATGAATGAATGAATGAGTATGATTTTTACGTCAATATTAGCAATATTTCAGCAATATCACGGCGGGGGACACCAGAAATGGGCTTCACACATTGTACCCATGTCGGGATTCGAACCCGCGCGTGCACACTATACACACACCGAATTATTTCTTTCAATACATTTTCACAAGGAGAAATTTGTCCAACGCTTCCACACATTGGCCAACAACATGTGCACACATACAGAGTAATTGCTGCGAAATGACCGTTTTAAATTTTCATTGCAACTATATCTTGTCCAGCTCCGTTATGAAAGGTGTAGTAACATCATCACATGCTGTTTTCTTTGTGAAACCTGCAAACTGTTGGTTTAATATAAATAAAACTTTATTAATTTGAAATTGCCGAGAATACTGTCGATGCATTAAATGGCCTGAAGAGTAAAGCTAGATTGTTTTTATATTTTGATGTATAGAGCTCGAACAGAACTTACTGGTTGTGATATAAAGATCAGTTGTCAAGGTCATCGGTTGTTTTGTAGTTTGTACATTGATCACTGTGGTGTTTAGTTGCAGAGTTTAGATCTGCAATGGCTCTGTGAATTCTTAAACTTATTTTGTCTAAATGGGTCGAGTAAGAAAGAAATGTGCCATTTAGTAATACTTTTAGTGTGAAGGGATTTATGTCCAAATAGATTTACAATTTGGAATATAAATTTTGAAATTAGATGCTATTTTACATTAATTTTTTGATCCTCTTGCTAAGTTTAAGAGTTTTAGAGTTGGCGAGGGTAGATAATATGTCAGATAGTAATGTGTTGAGGGAGGTTCCAGTTCTTATTCTCATTATTTAAGAATGGACTTTCACTTTGTGTGAGTTCATTGAAGAATGAATATTCATTGAGTGTGGTCCAAACTGAATGAACGTCGGGGCTCGACTGGCGCCAGCAATGGCGGCGGGTATGGTGGCTGCATGGGGTATGTTCCCTTGTTTTAGGTGAACAATTAACTTGCCTCTACATGTGTTTGTGACGGGTGCCACAGGTGGTACAGGATACGCTCACCTTTTTGCGAACACCTGGTATCATCACTATTCTGGAGTGCTTTATAAACACATGATCATGCCATAGTCGGAATCGTACAATCGACTCTGCTTTTAGCAGAGAATTTTTTGAATGTGGTAAGGATATTGTCGCTTTTACTTATTTGAAGAAGAATAGGGGTGGGGCTTTGTTGGATTCTGGTAGGTTCGGAGATGGAGACTTTAGTGGTGGAGGTTGAAAGTAGTTGGAGAGTCCGACGTTGTGCTGAAGTTGATGACGGGATGGTGCTGTCACTGTCGCTGATAGTACTTGCTACGGCCGATTATACCATGAAATAATGTGAATGAATGAATTATAATGAGTGCGTCTTTTAATGTTTTGGCTCCAGCTCAGATGCGTGAAACCCTATCATGATCAGTTCGTCTCGTATGTTTTAGCTTCAGTTGTGACATACCACTTCCTACAATAACGAGTTAGTCTGAGTATTAGTTCCATTTAAGACGCGCCACCTCCTATTACAATGAGTTATACTTTTAATGTTTTAGCTCAAGTTGAGATCCATCTAGATCTCTTCGACGATGCATATATAGACATTATCGTTTCCAATTTTATGGTTATTAAAATTAATTGGTCTTTTAATGTGTCAGTATCAGTTGAGGTGCCCCATTTTTTAGCCCCCGCTAGGACGCATTACTTCTATAAAAAAAAATTATTAATGAGCTAGATTTTTTACGAAACGATCGTAACCTTAAAATTATGGTAAAGTTATCGTAAGGAATTCGTAGGCTATCGTAACCTATTTTCGAAACTATCGTAGCCCTAAGATATCGTAAGATTGTCATAAATCTAAGATAGTCCCATACCTGTCTTAAGGTTATGTTATCTTCATCCAAGATGGCGGCATACTTTGTCATAGATATTTTTCTAACAAATAATCTGCTTCACGTTCAAGATTGACCTTTCATTTTGTTAAACTGTGTGATTCAAATTGACACTTCGAAAAAATACGGAGAACGCATCGAAGATATCATGTTAGAAATGTTCTTCATCGCGACAGCGATCCACATAACTATGGAGTCGATAGCTCACAATATACATGTATTTCTATCCGAGTCCATGCTGAAGAGGTTTGAAACAACATACCTTTTCGATAATTTGGGAAGGATTAAAACAGAAGGTGTCGGCAGGCTCTATAGTAATGACTGTGACCTGATTGATAACTCAGGGGCAGCTAATCTTATTGATTTAACAAGGAAATAAGGAAATACATGTGATCAAATATACTTATAGTATATTTGTATAAAGAATATATTTAATGTTAATTTCTAGCAAAAGTAATTGTGTTTGGTTTCGTTTTCAAAACAACCCCTAGGTTATCTATGTTTCTGAAAGACAAATATTTGATAAGTGATTAAGTATTGTGTATTGAATAATTGCATTCTTTAAAAACTGGTGATTAACGGCATAGATATATTCCATTAACTATAGCAATTTATTGATATTTTGAGAGCAAAAGTTAAGCTCATATATTCGTATCGTATTTTCGAGAATGGCGATTTGAAATACAAAGTAAAAAGTGGGTTCCCATGCTCATTTGGGTTTAGAATGTCGTAAAGAAGTAACATATTTTGAACTTTGTCCAAAATTCACTTGCCTCTATATTTTCTCAGAAAATGTTTATTGAATGAAATTTACTGATCAATAATCTTTGAATTTTGCATTCAATGGACCAAATTTAAAATAATAATTGATGTTGGCCTTTTTAAAATTTAAGTGTACATTTACCCGTTTTATATTCAAATATACATGTAGATACTTGAGACCATTCAAACAATAATATCATTGTAAAGGATAGGATCACCGGACAAATACTATTGATTGACCCTCAGCAATGCTGTCAGACAAGCCAAGCGTCATCGAACTACGTTCTGGAATAGATTTTACACATTGACAATGTAGATATTTCGCTTCTCAGCCAGATTTAAATCAAATCAGACAAATCAGTTTATTATTAGCTCTACTTAATTGAAAAGGATAGAAAAGGCCTACATTATATAATGTTTACGTTAACTTGTGGCGTGTTCCATGAGACAACATAAGTTGACAATTCCTAACTTATCTCCCTTTGTGAACGAAACTTGGTGTCACTTTCAAACTTTGATAAGAATTATGGATCTAGACAGGTTTAAAAAAATAACATAATCTAAATACAAATAGCTTGATATTGTATTTGAGTCCTTTGTTTAATTGTGAAATATATTGGATATGTAAATAACAAAAAAACTTACATTGTCATTGTAACTCGCCCGTGGGTGCGCTGCTTCCTGAACAATTTTTGTTTTGAGTGTCTCCAGGTATAATGTTGTTATAGTGCACAAACTTGCTTTATAATTCACATCAAAATATAAAAATAATATTCAAAATTTATAAAATTAACTCACGTATCTTTACAGTCAAATCTCGGACATCTCACATAAATGGCAGTAACTCACTTAGGTTGTAAAAGCATGCCGCGAGACATAATTTAGACAATAGATGTCCATTCACATCACAGTCACCGGCTGCGTGTCAATTCCAGATTGACACGCTGACCAATGACGGTAATCCCCCTGACAGGTCGGCGGTCAGTCTAAAATGCCGACGGCTCAACTAAACGCCAGCCTTTGTTTTTTTTTATTACCTTTATCCACTATGGCTAGGCATTAGTTAGGTAATCTATGAGAATATTGTATAAACCAGGAACAACACACAAAAACACAATGCCACCTTTATTGCAAAAACAATAAAGTATTATTTCAAATCTTAACCACTCAGAGTTAGCTGTATGTCCGCCTGCTATATAAACCGATGCAGTGTGACCCAAGGTCACATTGTATCTGGAATAAAGCTCGGAACTACAGCTATCTCTGATGTCATCTTTTATTAGGAATTTCCATATTTTATTTTAAGGTAAGACATTTTATGTGTTGTTTCTGATATGTGAACTAGACTTATGTTACATGTATTTTATGTTATTTGTGTAGAATTGTGTTGTGTATATACTCCTTCTTTAATGTACAAATAAGATCTTTTTAAAAATCACAATGGACAAGTCATTTTATTAAAGATTTCTCTATAGTGCGCACATAATATATTTGTTCAAAATAACGATTCATTCGCTAAAAGAATATATGTGAAAGTAACTGAAATGGTATTTGTTAATTACAATATTCTAGTTTATCTATTGTTTCTGCATAAGTTAATAATCTTTCAGGTAATTCAGGAAGAAAGTTCTTTTTGTGTAACAGTCTTTGTGTAACATTGTGAACAAAAGTAACATTATATTTCACGACTCTCTTTGCTAATCAAGCATCGTAAGTCAGCATTATTCATTGTAACTTTCCATGTACACTTTAGTGTGTCATGTTTATATGCAAAAATACTCATTTTAGAGTTCTGCATAAAAATAACATATTGTACCTTTATATTATGGTAAAGACGGTAATACACCGACAATGTTACCGTATTGTATATATAGTAAGGTCCACATTATAGTGACATATACAATTCAGCTGACAGTTAAAATTAAATATAATGACGCTGTACTTTACCGTGTAAGCGTGTGTGTCCTGTATGAAATAAATCCTGGTATGGTTTTAAATATTAAGTACAAGTTTTTGAGTATTAAATGTTTATAGACTTATCTAAGCTGTAAGCATTATGTCATATTGATAAGAAATTATCCCGATGCTATGGTACTGAAATCTTACATTGTCCCTTTCGCATGTCTCTGCAAACTAGAACGCACACTTCATGTGAAATGGCACTCTATCATAACAGCAAAGATGAAATTAAATCACACTGTAATTTTAGGTTCCTACTGCATGAGCAGAAATCACAACTCATTGAAATAACACCTTCCAAATTACTCGTTTATAACACGCCCCTTCTTACATTAACATGTCCTGAAGGTCAAAAGATCATTTCAGGTTGCACATTTTGCATGATTAGTCTACCATGTTTATGTTCAGTCACCACAGCAAATATGTTATTTCCTTCACATTTAGGAACCTGTCAAAATATGTCTCATCAGAATGTCACCTACCTTCACCCGGTCAATTTAGCTTTGTTACAGCATTTCTTTGAAGACTCTGCTTTAGAGACTATTGCTGGTAATACCTTATATAATAAACCTATAAGTGTTCAAATCCCTGATTTTCATTTATATCAAAATAAATTTGACAATGTTATAGCTAATGATCATAAGGATCATCTTAATCTTAAACGTATGGCAAAGAGAGTTAAAAATAATGAAGTTATCTTTCAGGGCTTAACAGAATCTCTTTTAGATGGTAAAATACATATCAAACCGTCTTATTTTTCCTTACAATTCCTTATGCCTATTGTGACAGCAGTTTTGTGTGCCCTTGCTCTTCTAGGAATGGTGTGGATGTATCTTAAAATAAGGTCCTTATCTGCCACTGTGTTAGTCCTCCAGGCAGCTGCTCCAGTAAAAGCTAACCCCTTACCTGCCTTTGAATACCATTATCCCACTCCATCGCCCCCTACCTCTTATCAAAATCTTCTAAGTTCTATGTATGATCACATACCCATGATTCTAATTTCTATATCTTTCATTATGTTGCTTATCATTCTTTATAAGATATTTAAGAAGAAATCTAGTCACACTGTTCTTTACTTAGAAATCACAACCGGTTCTATGTGTGAACTTGTCCCTATCATGTCATTGTCACTATGTCCATCATACTGGGACATCCAACCCCCTACGATTATCAAAAATATATATGTTTCCAAGTATTTCGCGCCTTCCCTAAATCTCGTTTGGCCTTATTTTAAAATTACCAATAAATAAACCCAGCAAACCCTTCGAACACCCCAGTCCCTTAGAATCAATCCATTTATGGCCCGCCGTATCAACCAGATTATCTCTCAACCTTTTGCCACAAACATCCTCATCGCTCATCAGGGTTTGTATGAGGTCCTTCCTATGGAGGACTACCTTCATCATTAATGTAATTGAATATGTTCCTTGCATTTGAAATTTTTACAGGTGAGAACTTCATCAAGATGGTTCAAGACAAAAATTGTCTCTTTATATGTATTTTTGTGAACAATATTCTCATAGATCATTATTTTTGCTTTTGAGGACAAAAGCTTCTCGAGACAGAGGGGTATTGTTATAGTGCACAAACTTGCTTTATAATTCACATCAAAATATAAAAATAATATTCAAAATTTATAAAATTAACTCACGTATCTTTACAGTCAAATCTCGGACATCTCACATAAATGGCAGTAACTCACTTAGGTTGTAAAAGCATGCCGCGAGACATAATTTAGACAATAGATGTCCATTCACATCACAGTCACCGGCTGCGTGTCAATTCCAGATTGACACGCTGACCAATGACGGTAATCCCCCTGACAGGTCGGCGGTCAGTCTAAAATGCCGACGGCTCAACTAAACGCCAGCCTTTGTTTTTTTTTATTACCTTTATCCACTATGGCTAGGCATTAGTTAGGTAATCTATGAGAATATTGTATAAACCAGGAACAACACACAAAAACACAATGCCACCTTTATTGCAAAAACAATAAAGTATTATTTCAAATCTTAACCACTCAGAGTTAGCTGTATGTCCGCCTGCTATATAGAGTTAGGTTGTAAAAGCATGCCGCGAGACATAATTTAGACAATAGATGTCCATTCACATCACAGTCACCGGCTGCGTGTCAATTCCAGATTGACACGCTGACCAATGACGGTAATCCCCCTGACAGGTCGGCGGTCAGTCTAAAATGCCGACGGCTCAACTAAACGCCAGCCTTTGTTTTTTTTTATTACCTTTATCCACTATGGCTAGGCATTAGTTAGGTAATCTATGAGAATATTGTATAAACCAGGAACAACACACAAAAACACAATGCCACCTTTATTGTTATAGTGCACAAACTTGCTTTATAATTCACATCAAAATATAAAAATAATATTCAAAATTTATAAAATTAACTCACGTATCTTTACAGTCAAATCTCGGACATCTCACATAAATGGCAGTAACTCACTTAGGTTGTAAAAGCATGCAGCGAGACATAATTTAGACAATAGATGTCCATTCACATCACAGTCACCGGCTGCGTGTCAATTCCAGATTGACACGCTGACCAATGACGGTAATCCCCCTGACAGGTCGGCGGTCAGTCTAAAATGCCGACGGCTCAACTAAACGCCAGCCTTTGTTTTTTTTTATTACCTTTATCCACTATGGCTAGGCATTAGTTAGGTAATCTATGAGAATATTGTATAAACCAGGAACAACACACAAAAACACAATGCCACCTTTATTGCAAAAACAATAAAGTATTATTTCAAATCTTAACCACTCAGAGTTAGCTGTATGTCCGCCTGCTATATAAACCGATGCAGTGTGACCCAAGGTCACATTGTATCTGGAATAAAGCTCGGAACTACAGCTATCTCTGATGTCATCTTTTATTAGGAATTTCCATATTTTATTTTAAGGTAAGACATTTTATGTGTTGTTTCTGATATGTGAACTAGACTTATGTTACATGTATTTTATGTTATTTGTGTAGAATTGTGTTGTGTATATACTCCTTCTTTAATGTACAAATAAGATCTTTTTAAAAATCACAATGGACAAGTCATTTTATTAAAGATTTCTCTATAGTGCGCACATAATATATTTGTTCAAAATAACGATTCATTCGCTAAAAGAATATATGTGAAAGTAACTGAAATGGTATTTGTTAATTACAATATTCTAGTTTATCTATTGTTTCTGCATAAGTTAATAATCTTTCAGGTAATTCAGGAAGAAAGTTCTTTTTGTGTAACAGTCTTTGTGTAACATTGTGAACAAAAGTAACATTATATTTCACGACTCTCTTTGCTAATCAAGCATCGTAAGTCAGCATTATTCATTGTAACTTTCCATGTACACTTTAGTGTGTCATGTTTATATGCAAAAATACTCATTTTAGAGTTCTGCATAAAAATAACATATTGTACCTTTATATTATGGTAAAGACGGTAATACACCGACAATGTTACCGTATTGTATATATAGTAAGGTCCACATTATAGTGACATATACAATTCAGCTGACAGTTAAAATTAAATATAATGACGCTGTACTTTACCGTGTAAGCGTGTGTGTCCTGTATGAAATAAATCCTGGTATGGTTTTAAATATTAAGTACAAGTTTTTGAGTATTAAATGTTTATAGACTTATCTAAGCTGTAAGCATTATGTCATATTGATAAGAAATTATTGTGATGCTGTTTATGATGTGAATTGTTGTTTGACACATTGTATCTGGAATAAAGCTCGGAACTACAGCTATCTCTGATGTCATCTTTTATTAGGAATTTCCATATTTTATTTTAAGGTATTTTAGTCACGTGAACAGCACTTGTTCAACGTTTCTCTTTAAACTTGACTTTTGACATAAACACAAAAACTATCAGTATTGTCAAACTGACCCTGCATACATCACCTTACATCAGGCCTGAACACGCATCCGAAATGTTGAAAGCCTACCATTCGATCATAGGTCTCATCATTGTCATTAAGAATAACGTCCCTAATTACTTTCGTCCTTGCCTTTGTACGCGATGTGTTTCCATAAAGCTCTGCTCTCTCGCGAGAGAATCATTAGAAGGGAAAAAAGTGAAGTATCTTGTTTGCATATTATTTCAGTTCTAATAACTATTATGTGGTAACATTACACTTATATATTATAACATGTATTGGCTTTGAAAAATGCCTTTGCACAGCACAGCGTTCGCTCGTCACGCCGAAGATCCGGGTTCGATCATATTTCTGTTGTCCCCCGCCGTGATATTGCTGGAATATCGTAAAAGCGGCGTAAACCATACTCACTCATGTAAATGTATCTGATCTTAAACTTGAGATATTTTATCTTTGAACATAAGTTGTTAAGATTAATCGTATCTAAGATCGCTTCGAAAATCTATACCGTGGTCTCAGCCCCAGTTGTGACGCGCCACTTCATTTAATGTAATTCAGCAATATTTAGCTAAATGGTGTTATTGGCCCGCCCGATAAATCTACCTTAACTTATAATCTTATTTTTAATTCCAAGCATATCAAAGTACTAGTATCCTGGGTACATCAGGTGTTCACTATCATCCATTCATACACACACCCGCATTCAACTTTACAGAGTCACACTAAGTTACAATCATAATATAATTATACACTCTGTGACTCTGTAATAATTTAACACCCTTCACTTTATGATACGCAACAAACACAACGATAACACGTCATACAGTATATTACATCATTTCAAAAACACTCCCTTTGCCATCTTGTAACTGCTACGGTACGCGATTATACTTTCATAACAATTAGTCCTCGTAGTTACTAGTAGATCAGTACTAGATTTAGCAATGCCATAAGGAAAGCATCGTTAGCTCACAAGCTAGTTAGACAGCAGCCTGCAGCCAAGAAAACCACAACGGGGGGAAGTGCAGCAGTCGCTTCAACAAGTAACAACTCGGAGCTACTCAGTACGGGTATGTTGTCGCTAGGAGCAGGTGTAGATGCAACAGTAAATATTAATCCAGACTTACTTGTATCAAACCTACCACCGGTTCAATCAACTGGTACGCACCCTACTTCAAATAATGAGGTACAGCGCGCGTTAGCTGTTTTATCACAGTTCGCGGCTCGCATTCGGGTAGCAATCGACACCAAATTCCCTTAGCGCCTTGTTCCTTGCTTACTCACAGCACTTCTGCTCAATTTGACAATAGCCCACTGCATTCAGCACATAATGCAATTTTGGCGCCACTACCGCGCGACCCGCTCGGTCTCACAACGCTGTAGAGCCTCATGGTGCCTGGTAAGATATCAGTAATTCCGTAATAACACTGGACAAAATATCATCCATTCCAAAAAATCCAAAACTTGGAAATACCACCATTCCAATTGGAAATATGACCATTCCAATATTTGGAAAGGTCATATTTCCAATATTTCCAATTTGGATTTGTTTGGATTTGTTTGGAAATGTTTGGATACAACATGTCATAATCATATCTGTTAAAAGTTGTACAACTTTTGACCTTATGTGAGATTAGTAATGACATGAAAGTAAATAATTAAGAGTATTTTGGCACTATGTACCACGAAAAGACCAAATCATGAACAAATTTAACTAAAAGAAATTCTGTCATTTAAAGTGGCTACTCTTTATATTTAATTTCTTATCTTCCTTGTCTATAATTATATGACATTGACTTTGAACTTTGAACAATTAAACAAATATTTTGTTTTCCCATACCGCCTTACGGTTGTCGTAGAACAAAGACCGTTTCGAGAATATAGAGGGCCTCATTATTATAATTTGAACTAATATACATATGTACATAATAGTACTAGGTATAAATGAATTTTGATAAGTGTTCGTACAAGAATATGAACTTCGAATTATCTCGGAATTATGCGCAACACATAGGGCTGAAAATTTTATAATTGTTCTGGAACTATCTGACGGTAATTCAAAACAGGGAACAAGATTTTGTCAAATGAATCATCTAGCCAGGAATGCAACGATTTAAATGCTGACAAAATGAATAAACATATCTGGAACAGAGTAGACTGTTCATGTGGACAATTATATGCTACGTCTATTGCCAATGAAGTTTATCACCCCATGTTATAGCATTTGCTTCATATAAAAGATAGAAACCAAATAAATGGGACAATTAGTTGTTATGAATTAGCTTTACCTCTGTGACATATCACACAACTAAATGTGAATATGTTTATCAAATAATCAATTACAGTAATTAACCTAGTGTCCTTATTTATACACAATTTAATTATGTATTGGGGTACAATATATAATACACATATACACGGAATGATTTCTTATTTTGTCAATTTAATCATAACCAAAATCATACAAATCAAAGTGTGAAAGTAGTGACTAACTTTATGATCAAGGGTATAAATACTCAATTGTATCTATTAATCCTAATAGTATAACAATAAACCCTGTGTATATACTGAGCATATTTAGATACATCCGGATCTACGACCGCAGCCATATAATCAATCAAGGAAAGTATATTAGATTGAATTACAAATGTGCTATCACTTAAACAAAATTTTCCGTTATACACGTAAGCCTAAACCTGGGAGAAATAAAGTTCAGTTCTGTTCTGAAGACGCCGTCATGATTAGTTGGCGCCAGTCTAGACTGTCCGATCAACGTGAATATACAAACCGTTACTTGACCAGTTGATGACACCTGTCAAACTCAAAGTGCCCCTGGTCCTCCACCCACCATGTGTAATACTTTAGCGTACTTGATTGTTTAATTTGCAGTTATATCACTGTTAGGCTGAGTGATGAGAGAATACATTTTGTTGTTTTTGTTAACGATCGTTTCCATTTTCAACGTGGTAACCTTATAAGTGACTAACTTTTTTATCATGATGAAATGAAACATATTAAAATAATCAGAGGGACTGACAGTCGCATTTTTCGCATAAATGTCATGCTCGCATTCATTTCATGATTTACTGAAGATAGATTTGAACATTTCTGAGCAACGATCATGTTTGGGTAAGGGAAGTAATCTTGTCTCCGCTTGCAATTGGATTCAGTTCCGAGATCGCAGCTTGACTGTTCGGCACGGCCGAAAGGCGGCATCCATGTTGTTCACGCTCCGCTGATCACGGGGCCTCATTTGTCTGTATTCTGCTTATGAGCCGGGATGCGCATGAAACACGGGTGTCAAAACGAATATATTTACCAATTATACGTACGGTCAATTAGCCAGTCCAAGAGTCAATACCCTGGTTCTACCACCTTTAGGTGTAATTACGTCGCATGCCCCTGGTTCACGGTTCGTCTGATCTCCCGTCATAAAACCACGATGTTTATTTACCTGGAGCCTCCGACAGCGCCGACTTCCTGTGTACATGTACGTACATGGCAATAAATGGTTTGACAGTTGTTTGACGGAATCAATCAATAATTATTGACACGGTGATGTAATTCAAATTTGTCACTATTCACAACTCCTATTTTTATTTTTCTATTGTTCAGCTGTATTTTCGACCAGTTTTATATGTATAAAAAATCTTCTCTTGTATTTATAAACCAAACCTAATAACATTATATAAGAACAATTGTGTTTTTAAACCCTAAGTTTTCTATTAAAACAACCATGCAAGTAAGATTTCAGCCGTAATATTACTTTAGTCACTCCACAGATTACACATCTTATATGCTGCAAACGCAGCGAATGTAATGCTACAACGTCACAGCTGCCTCGTTAATTAAGGGCTGGAATGTTTTTGTGAAGGCAGTTAGAGCAGACGAATTTCCCCCCTCGCTGTATAAAGGCGGTCGCTAACCATATATGTGTATTTTTACTGTTTTTGGCTTGATTTGATTGTCCTTTGGTGAAAACAAATGTTCAATTGTGAAAGCAAAACCCTTTTCCCCTGAACGTTAAAAGACAGCTGACTTTGTTTTTGTCTGAAATATCAACATTTGGAGTCGTTTTTATATTCGGAAATCCATATTATGGTTAATATTTATAATATAATATGGACAATGGTAAAATTCATTATCACAGTTTAAGTGCTATTCACAAATGTATGTAAATCTACTTCGTGATGAATGAAGCATGGCAATAAATGTATGCATCTGATTCTTCATTTGTTCTGTATTCTTTGATGTGAATGAGTTTCGTTAATGATGATCACTCTCACAGATTATTTGATAAGAGGATAGGACTTTAACTGGAGAATAGTTATGAAAAATATATAATCAGGACTTGGAAATCATAGTTGATTTTAAAATATATGCTTTTGACAGTAGTACGTCCTGACATCATAATATTATGTTGTAAACAACTTATCTTATCTTATGTTAAGTAAAACAATTATTGATAACTTCCTGAATTCCAATTGTTCAATGAACAGAATTATTCACAGCTCTGGCGTGAGACAACAATAAATTAGATGTTACCAAAGATTGTCCATTTTATGATCTTAGGCACATGTCGGCGCACTTACATGTGAGCCGTCTGGACGACTGTCTGTTTTGTAATTAAATGGCAGCTGCCATCCAGCCGAATACTTAATCTTGAGACCTATTACACTGCAAACTCGAAAACGTCGTTTTTTCCGTATATGGTCAATGGACGGAAAAACGACTAAAAATTCATTAAAATTGATTAATTAGTGAGCGTCTAGAAAGTGTGCAGAAAATGGTCGAGTTTTTCAAGCGTAAAATGGACGGAAAAACGATGCTTTTTGCTCCGCCTTGTACAGCTGTTAATGGCCAATCAGCTGGCGCTGGTCCCCCGACGCACGTGATTCCCAAGGCTTCCTTTCGAAAGCTTTAGGTTTCGTATTTCTGGCATGCCTTGCTCTAGTATCTGTCGCGCGCAGTGCAGCGAGATTTGCTGATAAGCCAGTTTTAGGATATGCAACATGTTACTGAAATTCAGGCACGCGCCAAGAAGTCAAACCAAACAATGTTACCAAGTTTATTGTGGTAACATATCCCTCGGCTATGAACAGTTACCCCTATCGAATAATGGGTTGTGTTTCATTGGGTTATAATAATCAGGGATGTGAAATCTCCGCGGAAACGCGGAAAATCGCGTTTTTTAAAAAGGTAGTCCTCGGAAAAAATCATCTTCCGCGTAAAAATTTAATTAAAAAATTAAAAAAAACACTCCGAAAAATATGATCGAAAACTGGACATTTGGCGCGGATTGTCCTGTTTTCGATCGGGGCTTTCACCAGCATAGGTTTTCGGACATCATACGTTTTTTGTCACGAATACTTGCACTATAACGTGGGGTGTGGCGTCACACAGAAATTGTAAATACTCAGAGTCAGCTGATGGCTTGTTTTTAAGATAAAGTTGTCTTTTAGCCTGTAAGTGAATGAGATGTTTTACAGTTGTTCATGTGATAAGCATGCCCCCAGACCCCCCTAGACTTTTTCTCTTATTTCGGGAAAACCTGCTCACATCCCTGAATAATAACAAAAAATTTAATGTGAAGTTTACAAGATATACGGCTAGGACGAGAGGTCGGTCACATGACGTTCTTCACGTGACTGTATTCTTGAAATGGCGTAAACACTGACTACTTCCACATTCCTGGGGAAAACCCTTGGAATTCACTGGTACGAATTCATACAGAAGCGTGGTTGCATGCATACCCTCGCTACAACCCATCCCAGAGAAAAAAACAAACGAAAAAAACATCCAAACTATCGTAGTGACAATCAACAGCAATCTATGAATTTACCTTAGTATCTATTTGACACATCTTTACAATCACCTTTCAACGATCGGCTAATAGATCAGTGATGACAAAGGCTTGAAATAGCCACAGGTTAATTAACAACTTCGGAAATATCTCCCGTCACGTTTATCGTGTCGGCCATTTTGACGTATTGTACTTGATGTAAATGTATTACGACGCTCTGTCATTGTAATTGACTTACTGAGGTAATCCTCATCTAATGAGGATATTGTTTGGAATATATTTCTTGTAAACATACTAAAACATGGGTGGGGGGGTGGGGGGGGGGGGGGAACTATTTTATTCCGGGATGGCCTATTAAAGTTAGCAGTAAGTCAAGGCACCATGCGTGTATATGATCTGTTATTATATGTGTTTAAATTACGGTTTGGGGCGTTAATAAAATACACTGACGCACTATTCAAATCAATTGGATAATTGAATATGCTTTCTTTTACATATTACATAACAGCACTGCACAACATTTGAACAGTTGCAGTAACACACTACGGTAATCGCATTAAACACCATTTTCAACTGTACAGTAATTCAGTATTTCAGTTATATCACGGTGTACAGACTGATGTGGGTGGGATTAAAATCCGAATTGGTTCAGGCCATCCAACGGGTGTTCGGGAAAAGGTGAGCGTATCCTGCCACACAAGTGGCACCCGTCACAACACATGCAAGGACAAGTCAATTGTTCACCTGAACAAAGCACGGAAACACACAGTGATGCCCGTCCTCACTTTTACCGAGCATGTAAATTATATTGTCCGTCAAAAACATGGACGAGTATAAACAATATGTTCATTCACGTAATGCATGTCATACATTTTGACAAAATGTATTGACTCGGAGTATTATTGTTAATCACAGCGTATAGAATCGGCATGCAGTTGAACTCATCACCCATCCTATCATTGATAATCCTTCTTGAAGATCTATGAAATCAGAAGCTGCAACGCTTTATCTTTTAATTGGCATGTCAGACTTCTATTTCATAACTCAGTTTTATTTGCACGGATCACGGAAGGGACATTGTCGCGTTGTCGCATTGACGCCCTTACAAAAACAAGCAAAACGTGTCAAAATTAACAAAAGCGCGACAATTGGCCATTTGTCGCATTGTCGCGTGTTTGCATTGTCGCTCTTTGAATAATCCTTTTCTTTATTTTACAAAAGGGCGACGATGCCGTAACGCGACATTTTCAAGGTCAAAATATGTCTCGTTGTCGCATTGTCGCCCCATCACAAATGTGTATAAAAGGCGTAAAGTTTAGTTAATGCTACAGTTAGGAAGCGGTAACCAAGTTACATCTGTCGTAGAAGTTCAACCTGATACATGTAAGTCTTGAAATGAAAACACAAGTCCGTCCGCGAGTCCATAACGTTTTATTGTGAGCTCTTCTCTAAAAGTGCTTAGTGTTCGACTCCCAGTTCCAAACACGTAGTACCTCATCAACAATCCACATACCTCTAGTGCAGTGGTCTTCCAGAAGATCTTACTCTTGACCGCATTAGACAACTGACGAGTGCACGCCTGACCTGTGACCTCGTTGCAACCCTCATGAGGTGTTTGCCGAAGGGAGAGGGGTAGGAAATGTGTGCTCCAGCCCAGCGCGGAGCTCCCGACACACTGTATACTGAATGTTGTATACAGTATATTGCAGTTGATATACTGTATACTGCATGTGATACTTATTAGCGGAAATGTTACAACTTTCAAGATTCAAGATTCAATTTGCATTTATTTCATATACAACAGACCGCCGTAATATATCACTGGAATACTGCTGAGAGCGGCGTTAAAACAATTTGTTTTCATAATGGGGCGCTGCAGTCATTTAAAATAGAACCGTAAACATATGTAGTACCAACTCACTCACTCTGTTTCGAATATGCAGCAGAAAATATATTATTAACCAGGTCTTTGGGAAGAGATATCAGATTTTTATAAGCAGTCACATAGGGATGATAAAGGACCCCTCGCTGATTAGGTTCTTGTTTACTTAAGAGCAGAGTTGGCCATGTTAGTTGATATAACCAAAATCCAGGAGCTCCGGAGGGGGGCAATCTGGTCTTGTTAGTGTATGGTATGAGCTGTGGCGTTGACCCAAGAGAATAATGTAAAAAATGAGCTCGAGACCAACTCAAATCTATAACGATTGGGAAAGTCTAGATTTCCACAGCCCTAGTCTGAAATTAAGAATTGGTCTAGGCTCCATTTTAATTGTATTATGTTCATTTTGTAGACATGGATGGACCAACCAGGAGAGAAATTGATGGAATATTAATATCACATGTTACCACTGATCCAGTTAAATTCATCACACAATAATATATTAGTATTTGACATTACGGCATTTGATTATAAGGGCATGATCATGTAAATGTTCACTGTAGTAATGTAAACACCAGTCAACTTTATTATAATTTTTATTATAGTGTAGCGCGGCATCAACGATTACTTTATGATATCCTCACTTGTCATCGATGTATTGACATCGAACAATGGACGACAATTCGAAATTCTTATAAATAGCTTCAATAGGGACAGCATGGAGAACTGGGACAGCCTGAATCAGTGTAATCGGATATGTTGTGGAGTTTCGGTTTGGGGCTGTTTGCTGAATAGAACAAGGGCTCACGAACAAGGGCACAATGTAGAGATTAAATCATTACCACCCCTCTTTATATCAGATATGTTATTGTGATTTGAAATCTCTTTTGGATAATTGCGAGTTATGTATACTCTGTATTCTTTCGTCATGGTAGCATATATATTTTCTATGTTGCTTTTTGAATTATCCACAAATAATGATAACTACAATGTAAACCTCTCTTTGGAGATATACAATAATACTACTGAAGGGCATATCTGAAAAATGGGACTTATCGACAAATATTTCTTTCTTAAATACTACCCGTTACAGGCATTCTGATCTTTATATTATACTTTGTACAGTTTAATAAATAATGGCAAATTGTGTATCTTTCTACATTTTCAATTAATTATAATTTCTGCAATAAAACCTTAGCATCAGATAGTGATATAAACGAATATGATCTATACTGTGATAAATGAATTATCAATTTCGTATTATGAATTAGATAAACAGAAATATGATAGTAAAACAAATTATTTTAATCTGTTCGTGTGAGTAGGTAACGAGAGATCTAGGCAACTCATTAACGTATCCATTTGTGAAAAATGAAATTATATTAAAAGTTTAGGGTGTTGAACATGTACATTGAATGACAGGGAAGAAAGTAACGCAATAATTAAATTATGAATCAAATTATGTTATAAATATAACAGAATATATAGAAATATAAGTTTAAATTCTCATTGTTGGAAGGTGTTTAATAATAGATTTTGTTTGTTTGTTGTTTAACGCCGCACTCAGCAATATACCAGCTATATGACAGTGGTTCGTAAATAATCCAGTCTGGACCAGACAATCCAGCTATTGACATCAAGAGCACCGATCTACGCAATTGGGATACGACGACATGCATCAACCAAGTCAGCGAGCCTGACCACCCGATTACGTTAGTCGCCTTAGTACAAGCATGGGTTGTTGAAGGCCTATTCTAACCCGGATCTTCACGGGTATTTTTTCAATAATAAGGTACAATGAAATGCTGTATATGTCCATAATAAGTGTGTATAAGTAAATGGATAATATATCCATACACGCCAATTAAATGGCTACATATGGTTCTTTGATTAACTCTTTTACAAGTCAATATTTCAAGACATGTATTTGATATTCATAATAACTCCACAATAGCTACACAATGGCGACAAAACGGTACCAGCATCACAGATATCTATATAATTACTTTTAAGTTAAATCATGTATCTAAATAGTAAATTAGAAGGATTAAAAATATACACTTCCGACATTTTTCGGGTTTTTTTTTCGTTTGGAGAGAGGAGTAGCACTGGTGAATAGGTTATATGCGCATGTAAGCGTCGATCTACAATATCCTTTGTGCAAAATACATATATACTGATGAATTAACGTAGTAATACTACGCAAATATATGCCCAGATGTATACATAAGTTTCATCTCGTGATCTTTATTCGTGCTTTTAGCTCTTTTTCTACATTAGATTATGGGGTGTTACATCACACCAGAAAGCCAGGTCCAAATTCTAGTCATAATTTCATGGTCCGTCTTGTATGTTGGAAACCAATATCGCAACATGGCTGAATATTGCTAAACGTGGTATTTACCCGATTACTCACATAATTATTCCATTTTCTTCGTGCACGTTCTACAATCATCTACGATCACTATCTATAAGGAGGTATATCTATATTCATCCAAATGTACATACATATATGTCCACATACATATGTATTAAGCAAGTCCCACATTCTTCCTTAAAAGATAAATGCTAAGCATTTCCTCTGTATGTATTTATATATGTAAAAATCGTTTTTATGACTACAGTGATTTTTGCAAGGCTACTCTCATAAATGTCATGACGCATTTGAGGCCAGGGTTCTTCTATACTCGCATTAATGTGCTGACTTATTATTGCGTTAATTTCATGATTTACAGTATGCATGAAGAACATTTCACGTGAGACCGTGCGACTATTTTTTTATATTTAGCTAGCTCAAACGATCTATTGGTTTGATTTATTGTTATGGTATCCACAAAATAAGTAGGATCCGTTTTTTCCGTTTTTGTTGTTCATTGTGTAACGCCGCACGTAGCAATATTCCAGTTATATGACGGTTGTCTGTAAATAATCGAGTCTGGACCAGACAATCCAGTGATTGATATCACGACCACCGATCCACGCAATTGAGATACGATGACATGCATCAACCAAGTCAGCGAGCCTGACCACCCGATCCCTTTAGTCGCCTCTTACGACAAGCATAGTCGCCTATAACGGCAAGCATGGGTTGCTGTAAATCTATTCTTAACCGGATCTTCAAAGGTCAAGTGGGATTCAACTGATATGTTAAGATGAAATAAAACTGAATTATATGTGCTGTTTACATATCAAAGTTTGCCAAATTGTTACAAAATGTTTGGCCACAGCAAGGCTACGTATTCACAACTTATTGTGGTAGGCACAGTATAACTCATGAGTCCTCCTTGTGAGTCACCTGCTTGGTAATATGGGACGGGAAAACTGCAGGGGTGAGGGCAGTTAAGTTGATGGTACAGACAGATAACAGAGATGATTTTACAAATGTGAAACCTCATTCACAAAGGAAGAGGCGAAAGCTGAAACTTGGTGAGATTTACAGAACAAAGGCAGTTATTTCTAGTTACTGACTCTCGAGGATACACTTAATAAAAAGTCGTGTGTGCGACACGGCCACCAGTCACTAAATTTGGGTCACAATCTTTCTGTCTTCTTTCATTTGTCATCTGAAATACCATCCCTTCGTGTACTTGTGCTTCCTGCTCAAGTTACCAAACACATCCTGTTTACGTACACCTGCAAGATATATATTACGCCGAGGAGAATTTACAATTATACGTTGATATGTCTAACTGCTGGCCTGGTACGCGATGTCATATTTCTTATCGCCAGGGATCACAGGTGTGATACCTGTCTCCCCCAAGGAGACGTCTGATTAAACTCTTTGCTTCGTCAATGCTTCGTCTAGCCCAAACCGGTAACTGGTACCACTAGCAACGATACAATGGCGTACAAAGACTTACAATGAGTCAAGCATCCGTCACTCGATTTCCATTTTGATTGATTGTTTGATTGATAGATTGATAGAGAGTGAGTGAGTGAGTGAGTGAGAGTGCCTGTTTCACTGGTATGTCCAGATCAGGGTACGGGTCACCGGCTTAGCGTCACCGATCTAGATATATCTATGCAGGAATAGGTCATCCATGCGGTGTTCCCGCATCGCCGTCACCATCATTATCATCACCACCGGTATCGTTATCACAGGTATATACGGTACTCCACACAGAGATTAACGAAGGGCATCTATTTGATCAGGGGTTAGTTAAATATCTATAACAGCTGTGTGTCAGTGCAGAAAAATACCAAGTCGGGCAGCTGTGAACACGGTTCTTCAGCATCGGACATCAGCTGTCCTTGACACGCACATTTCAGCGTATTTGAATGGATTTAACAACAAGTAAGGTCATCTTGAGCGGGACGGTTTTCGTAGGCAATAGATGGATTAGCATATGAACTATGATTCTCTTTAGGTAGAAAAAGATCCACGATGTTCGACCTGGTAGAAGTGTGTAATCAAACCGCACAGCATTGGTCTTTGATTGACTGTGGCGTCAAAACAAACTCATTCATGTACTTGATCTGAATGTTCATCTTAATTGTTATGGATAGTCACGGAGCAGGGTGTCATTAGATAAAAATGAAGTAATAATAGGATTACCAGAAAAACGGGGTATAACACCCAAGCCAATAACCTCCCCTCAGGAACACCAGAGTAAGTCAGTACAAGATTGAAAACTGCCCCATAAGTATCTATGACAGGCTAGTCGGGTATTGCTACTTGTATATATGAAAACAAAGTTTTTAAAATTAATAGCAAAACTGATGAAAGTCACCAATAAACGTGTATAAGTGTTATATCGTCACTGCAAAAATAATGAGTGTTGTCTTTAGTATTAACATTCAAATACGTGATATCTGTATTAGCGATATTGTCTACGTTCCACCGGTGAGTAAGCTTTAGGCTTACTATCTCGTAGTATAAATGTTGCAAGAAATTGTATTTCTGAAGACATCACGATACAGTTTTTTACGATGCATCACGTCTGCACCAGCGCTTGATAACAGCCTTGTGTTTGGGTGTTTCAGTAGTTTAAATTGCTGTTCTTGATGTTGTTGAATAAACTTTGATACTATGAACAATATAAGGTTATATGAGAGTATGACTTTAGAATGGTAACATTCGTTAATGTATATCTGATATAAATATATATATATAATAGGATGACATAAATAGAACAATGACTAGTACGTCCAGATTAGTGTATAGGCAACATTTAAAAGTAGATGAAAGAACACAATCGTCCGGAATACAGTGTATAATTCTGGTGCACTTCCATGTGACTCTTCAATCTAAATGGAGTTACTTGTTTCTTTAAAAACTATACAGTTTTAGAGACTAAGCATTAGTCTGAATAGATATCATCAGTTTGGAATTTGAAACTAATCTGTTTACAGTAACAGAACACTGTTTAAGTGTCATGTACAAATGAGAAAGTGGAATCCCGTCAATTAGGCGGACGAACCTTAAAACTATTAATAAACATTAAAATAAGCAATATCTGGAAAATGTATATGCATATACTATCTGGCAATAAACACCAAGATCACCTTCTACAAAAATAAGTTTTAAAAGCAGGTTGATATTCTTTTGCGTATTTGACGAGTATATAACTTTCGAAAGTATAAATCCTTTTCCTATACTCCTATACTCGCTTTCCTAATTATTTTGACTAAAATTATTACCGTTATCATTGTATTTGTTAATGGGAAATACGCGCCGATCAAGTACGTGCCATAAATTAAAGCGATATTGTACGATTCCGAACTCATCACGAGACTGTGTTTATGAATCACTGTTAAATAGTGGTGACATATAGTGGAAACAATACGCGAAATCGCGCATGCACAGAACGGAAAATTTGGACAAGGCATTAAGCAATCCGCATGCGCAGAACGATTGATTTCAGTACTTCCGCTAAGCGCTTCGAGTACAGCGTCAAACTCGGGCCTGTAATCTAACACGCGAGAACATACCAATGAAATCTGAGAAGTAGGAATACCGGTAGACGCTGTTGCTTGATTGACAATGCCAATCAAGAAAGGGAGGAGCTTGATGATATCGTTCTCTCCCAGTAAATTCCGATGTCAAATAACGACGTTATTTGGACGGAAAAACGATGGTTTGAAGCGTCCAAATAACGTCGTTTTTCCGTCCAATGACCATATACGGAAAAAACGACGTTTTCGTTTTTGCAGTGTTAGTTGTCTCATAATTAACCAAAACATAAGCCCAAGAAACCAAACTCTAGCTCGCAAACACCCCTTACTCACCCCAATATCCCAAAGAATAACTAACTACCTCAATGAACACCAAACTCAAAATCTTAAACAAAACTGCAAAAAATCAAATATCTTCACCCCTAAACTCAAAATACCCAAAATAGACACAACGCTAGCTAACCAAATAAATAAACAAACCGACCCAAACATAGCTAAAACCACCACAATTGCATACATACATGAAAATTGGCAAAATGGGTGTCACATACACACTGACGGATCTTCAGACCCGATCTCCAACCACACAGGCTTCGGAGTCCATACCACACAACCAGTTATATCCACACAATCTTACCGACTCCCTAACAACCAATCTATATTCACGGCCGAACTTATTGGCATGGCCTCAGCCCTGCATAACCAACAATCTAAAAACAACAATAAAATCCTAATTCTCACCGACTCCCTTAGTGGACTACAAGCCCGCCAAAACAAAAATACCAAAAAACGACCTAAATTAATAAACCAAATACTTAAAAGCTCCAACGACCTAACAAAAGCAGGCGAACAAATAACCTTCTTGTAGATCCCCGCCCACGTAGGAATTTACGGCAACGAAAGCGCCGATAAAGCAGCTAAATTATCCCTTAAAATACCAGAAATAAGCCTAAACCTACCCATCTCAAAATCAGAAATTAAAAGTGTAAACAAACAAAAAATAACCAAAAAATGGCATAATCAATATCAAAACTCAAATAGCCAAATCAAAAAAGTGCTCAGAAAACCACTAGCCAAACCTAAAATCCTACACCCCTCTAAAAAAATTGACAGATTAATTACAAAACTCCAAACAGGACACACGAACCTAAATAACCACCTAAAAAAACTTAAAAGACACACCACAGGCAACAGATAAAGCAGCAAAATTATCCCTTTAACTCCCAGAAATAAGCTTAAACTTACCCAGCTCAAAATCAGAAATCAAAAGTCTCACTAAACAAAAAATCAACAAAAAAATGGCAAAATATATACCAAAACTTAAATAGCCAAATCAGGAAAGTACTCAAAAAAAACCTAAATAAACCAAAAATACTACACCCATCCAAAATAATCGACAGAATAATTACTAAACTACAAACAGGCCTCACCAAACTAAATAATCATCATAAAATAGCTAATCTACACACAACAGGAAACTGCCCACATTCCAAACAACAAGAAACACCAGAACACGTACTCATTCACTGCACACACTACCAAACACACCGAACAACACTACAGACCACCCTAAATCTTAAAACCGGACTTACACTAGAATCAATCCTAAATCCATAAAATAAATTAGAAAAATTCAAAGCCTTAGGTTTATACCTAATTAAAACAGGACTAATTAGTCGCATTTAAACCCCAAATAAAATAATAAAACCAAAACTACCTTATCTAACAACCACCCAACACACACAGCTCCCTTAGTTCGTGCCCCACCCACTCTTGGCATTTCAAAATTACTATATAAGCAACCCCTAAAGCCCCTAATTCATAGTCTTTTTATTGTTCAAATTACTGATGAAACATATTTTAACTTGTTCCTTCTAACCATATTTCCAAACCATTCCAAACCATTCCAAGTCATTCCAAACATTTCCAGTGTTGGAAATATGTTTGGAAATGTTGCCATTCCAATTTGGGATTTTTTGGAAAGATCGATCTTTCGAAGCTTTGGAAAGTTTGGAATGAGCGATCTTTCCAAAGCATTCCAACGTTCATTCCAAATTGGAATGGACGCTATTTGGTCTTGTGTAAATGTGAAAACGGCTTGCCATACGGCCAGGCACCATCCTCGTCTCAGCATGTATTTCGAACTTGGCTGCCTCACTAAGACCTTTGCTCAAAATATACTTATATGGTCAGTCCTTGAAATACAACTTTTTCTTTCATATTGTTTTATAAATACGACTTTAGAAGTGTATTTTACTCCCAGGTATGTACATGATAGTGTATTTCCAGTACTGTTTTCAATTTCATCCCATTCTACAAAAGGAAAAGTTTGAAATAGATAATGATCGTTGGTGAATGAAAGTAATGGAATTATTTGTCATATATTCTTGGTATTGAACTTCGAAAATATAACTAACACAATATTTAATATTAATGGTTTTCAGTTATTATGTCTTTCCTTTTGGCCCAGCTAAACTACAGCTTGGAGGGAACATACACAATTTAAAATTGTGGAAAAACAACCACAAGAACGCATTCATTTCGCTCTTAGACAACATTTTTCATTTACAAATTCTCTTTCTTACTAAGGATGCAAAACAAAGTAATTATAACTAATTATCTGTCACTGATCGAAGTATTTGATAATTTATATAATGCACAGTGAAAACAAAACAAAATGATAACTATTTAAAACATCAAAACGAAACCACAGTTAGTCTACACTGAAATAGTTTTGTCATTCAGAAATCTATTATGAATTTACCTATATATTGCGTGTAGATCTAATGTTATATTTACTGTTTATGATTCTAATATATGCGACTAAAAATTAAAAAGGTTGTTTAATATTGGGTCCATTTTGACAGCTTTCTCGCTGTACAACATTCCATTCTCTTACTGAACTAAATGCATATTATTTTCTTGGAATATCAAACCTTTAAACAGCTATGAAAAGCACATTCGTCAACATACCAAAAATAGAAAACGGCCCCCACAATTCTAACAGTGTTAGTCTAGTGATAAAACGGTCTCATTCACTCGTCGGTCGCCGTGATAATCTTCCACATCGTGATGTACTAGTCTACTTTCTAGTTATGTCAAAAAGAATATATCATTATTTTGAAACTGAAACCGCGTGTATCCATTATACGACCACAACATTAGATCAGCTGTCACAATACGCGAGGTCAAATCACGCGCACCTGTCCGGACGACAAAATCACAGCTGCGGGAATTCACCGACCGTCTATTTAGCCTACACAAATACAGTTGAAGATTGTAACGTCATTGAATGGACAAAAATAAAGCGTTTACTCACTGCTGACATTTCAGATAACATATCAAATAAGAGTTGAAGACTTGCAAAAGATTATCATACGTTAATCGAGAGTAGAGTCTAAATCAATAATTTGTAAATTTAATATTACTTGGACCTATTATCCATGGCAGAATGTTGGAAATACGAGCAATCGTCCCAGCTAACACGAAAATGTTATAAAAACATCCCTAAAACATTTCACGGAATGTTCTGGAAATGTTTTAAAAAATATTTTAATCACGTGAATTTGTATGGTTCCAGAAACGTTTTAGAAACATTTTCCAGAAATATTTGGTCATTACGTTTCTAAAATGTTTTTGTGAAATATTCAAGAAATGCTTTTAAAAAATGTTTTATTCACGTGATTTTGTATGGTTCCAGAAACGTTTTAGTAACATTTTCCAGAAATATTTGGTCATAACGTTTCTAAAATGTTTTTAAAATGTTCTATTCACCGGATTTTGTATGGTTCCAGAAATGTTTTAGAAACATTTTTGTAAACATTTGATTATAACGTTTCTAAAATGTTGTTGTAAAATATTCCCGAAATGTTTTTAAATAATGTTCTATTCACGTGAATTTGTATGGTTCAAGAAATGTTTTAAGAAACATTTTTTTAAACATTTGATTTCAATGTTCATGATTTTGCAAAACATGTTGGAAATGTTTGTTAAAATGTTTTAATTACGTGAATTTGTATAGGTCAAGAAATGTTTCAGAAACATTTTGTTATGCTGTTTTGAAAGCATCTTCATATTAAGAATATGATCAATGTAATAATGTTTTGAAATGGTTATCCTAAAATGGTTTGAAAACATTATTACGATATAGTTATAAATATTTTATGAACATAATTATAACAGCTTAACAAAGAACAATTTACACCCCTATGAAGACATTTGATTAAACCAGCCCATTGCTAAATACTGGCTGCCAATGTTTAAATGCAGAACACAAACTAACTGTGACCCTTAGTCATGTTAGGAGTGGTCCTTCCCTGTACAAAGCCAGCAGATGTGGTGCACAGGCATGGCATTATGCCATGAGCAAGGGTTCAAATCCCACATTGCCCTTATTGTGATTAAAACAGTGCTTGGTTTCTGTTAGTCACCTGCATCACTTTGTACTTTCCTCCCACCTGTACATTAATGTGATACCCCATTATCTACTAGCAATATACAAACTATTTGTTTGTGCATACACCAGACTAAGAAAGGAAGACGTCATCAACAGTCATTTAAAAAAATCAACAGCACAAAATTCAAGACATAATTCAGTGAAGATTTTTTATAAATTTTATTAATATATTTTATTTTAATATAAGAATTATTCAGAGTCTTGTTCGTTCATTTGTTGGCGTTGTCCATGTTTCTGAAAGGAAAAAATGTAGAGTAATTCTCTAAAGTTATATAATGTCATTTGATTCGGGTTTTTTGTGTGTGTGTTCTTGATTAAGTAAGCAGTCTCTGGAGTATTTATTGTTGCCGTTTGTATTTATGAGAATAAATTCTTAATTTATGCACACTGTAACTGGAGGGTTTGGTGGAGCAGCATAAAACATATGACACACTCCAATTTATTCTAAATATATTTATAAATTTGAACATTATGCATAATACTGAAGTTAAATGTCAAAAATTTGGTGTATTCAAAACAAAAATCCATCATCCATGTTCAGAGCATAAAAATTCAATACTTGCATTCATAGCATTAAAAAAGGCTGACCAGTATACCAACAGCTGGACTTTTGAGCTTACCTTCACATGGTTGCTGCCACCCGGCTTGTTGGGTGCATTACGCAAGACCTCTAGCATTTCAGCTCTGATCTCCCTAAATGCTAGGGTCTTGTGTGATGCCTTCCTGGCTGATGCTAAAACAAAAATGTTAAATATTGTAAGTATGTGAAAAAAAATTTATTATGGAATTCGTACACTCAAATAAAATATACTTTGGGACAGGTCATTTATTATAGTGGCCTGGGAGGGTGACTTGAAAAAATGAGCATGCGAAAGATGAGTATGGGTGCAAATCTTCTCACTTAAGGATTGAAGTTGCATTTGTTTAGGTTCATCGGCTGAAGAAGACAGTAATTCAAGAAGACAGTAAGGCAAATTCCATGATTCACTAATGAACGTCAACAAATGCAACTTCAATCCTTATACTGACAGATACATAAATAAAAACAAAACAATCCAAGGCATAGTATACATAGGTTATCACGCAAGTGTGTGTGGGAATGGTAAATATCCTGCATTAGGAATAAACATTGTATTTAGTGTTTATTCCTAATAAAGGATATTTACCATCCCCACACACACAAGCGTCATAACCTCTTTATCATATAATGTCATTCTTTAATTCTGTGCTTCAAAATCACTTTCCCTCTCTCACAAACATTACCTAAACATTGCGAGTTCTCCTGGAATGCGCGCATTAATATTTGTTACATCATAGGGTACGTTGGACAGTGACAGCAACTGAATTCTGTTTCTTATCCAGTGGCGAAGCAACATATACGCAAAACAACAATTATTTTTAATTGCCTTTCGGGGCAATCCATCGGTCTGTCTGCTAGAGTAACTGCCCTTTGTCAAAGGGAAGCTACTCTAACCCTAGTCTATGAGACGTCATGGCCACGTTCAGACGCTTTTGACAGTCGGTCTGTCCTGTCATAACGTTAAGAAATGTAGTCAGATGTACACACAGCGAAAAAACAAAACAAGGTAACAATTCAAACATATTTCGGCCAAATCCAACTATTATAATTTGTGGAAAAAGTTTCAAGCCGTAGAGATCTACAAGCACAGATATGGCTACTGATCCCGCTTGGCTAGGCCTAGTGCCCTCGCAAAATTGTTTCGAAAATTATATCTCCAAAGTTGCCAAAACTTATAAAATGCCTTAGCCACGTCACAGGTAGACACTGATTTTAAGTATATTCAACTGTTCATTTGATAATGATAGCAGTTATCTCTATTGTTCATCCACATTCCCGATGGTTAATTCTGACTCGATTGCCGAATGACAATGGCGACGCCATGTTTGTTTATAAACAGTGAAAGTAGTCCTACTTGACCTTTGATATTTGCATCTCTATCCGCATATGACCCCAACGGATATCGTTTTTACCCGTTGGCTTTATCCTGCCGAGAAACCTACCCATTATATGATAAAGCCGGTCCCTCTGTATGCACATTTGCAAACAACTAAACTTGATTTGTGGAATACGACTTAGATTTGGGAATTGTTAAGATGGGCATTAGGATAATCTAGCGTTTTCCCACACACAAAACAATCCGGTACGATGACCCTACCACGGAAACAATTTACTGTCATTGCTGGGTGACAGTCATTTGGGGGGTCAAAATGGACCAGGAGCAGTGCTCTCAGCCAGACCAGACTAAAACTGATTCGTGCAAGTGGAATACAACATAGAGTAGGGGATTGTAAAGTTGATCGTAAGTGCCAATCTGTGCAAGTGCAAGTGCTCTGTGCAAGTGGGCTGAGCATATTTACCAAAGTCTAGATGGCAGCTCAGTAACATTGTTGCAGAAAAATGACAATAAAAATAACCATAAATTTAAAACATTTGAAATAAAACATAAGCGTACGCCTTGTTTAGAATTATTCATAAAGTAAAGCTTACACATGATAATCTTGTAGATGGGCTTGTCAATAAAGGCTAGCTTCCCCTTTTGGCCAGTGCCGCTGTAACCACTCATAAGATTGTTTGTCATCATTGCTCGCATGATTGCGCGGCATATCATGCCAGCATCACTGCCACCTTGCAGTGATGCTAGTGAGTTGATCTGAAAAAACAAGTACATTTTTGATACATAGATTACTGAAGAGCTTATCCCATAATGCATTTGAATCATTCTGCGAGATAGAGAATCTCACCCAAGTGTCTTTTGATATGAAATATATCAACACGATTTGATAAAAGTTGAAAACTCTGAGGCTTGCCTTTTTTCTAATTTTATCAACAAGTGTGATATTTTATTTATCATCCAACATCATTCTTCCAACATTTTCATTTCATTTTCCCTGGTCTGCAAAGCATTGTGATGAAATTTCATTGCAGCTATATCTACAGCTATATCTACAATGTAGATATCACTAGATCTCGCCCAAGCATATCTACTGGGGGAGCCAGTTATGGATGATAAACGTAGTTACTGCAATCCTTATTATTTGAATCTAAACATATATTACACTCAATTGTTAATTTTTTTTTATAGTAAGACTTCAACAAGAGGCCCATAGGGCCTGTATCGCTTACCTGGATATTTACGCAATGAGGACAAAATATAAAATTTGTATTTGTAATGTAAAACATGTATATAATACAGCAAATATTTCGAAATTTTGACTGTCAGCATTTATAAGGTGTGGATGACAAATCTGACAGCATTAAATACGTACTATTTTCCTCCTGTTGTCCTCGTTCAGTTGGTTTTCAAACTCCTCCAATTCGGCAGTTGTGTCCAGCTGCTTGCCCCCGGGAAGCATTGTGTCAACATGGTATTCCCCTTCATCAATCTCTGTTTTGAAGTATCTCCTAATTATTTTAACCTCTTCTTCAAGAGCCTCAAGCTTGGAAATCACTGAAAAAAATAGAGATATGTGTACATATGATACATGAACATTATACTAAAGCGAGCAGTTATATTACTTTGTACCCAGCAATATTGGCATTTGTAATATATAACTTTATAAGACAGCTCTGTGAAAGTTCATGTGTCATATCTAATATGAATGAATATTATCAATTATCAGAAAACAGGAAATGTTTTGCTTCAAATTTAATGAAAGTAAAGTTTAACAAACCAACGACTTGACTTACCTTGTTGTAACAGGTCATGTGTTGTTAAACCTCTTGTTTGATTTAGAGCCCTTCCACAAATTGTAGGCCGTGGAATCGGCTGTATTGGCTCCATCGTTGTTGGCTCTATAACAGAATACGTTTTGTATTATATAATGTACAGTGTAATCGATGCAAATAAAACTACATTTCCATGAATGCAAGGTCTGCTAAAAATATGTTTTGTCGAACATTCAGATGGTACAGGGACATGTGGAGGGAAATAAAAAAATATGACAAGCATTAGAGGAGAGGGTTAAAAAAACCCATCTGTCTCACCTGATTTCCATTCCCCCCACCCCACACACCCCTCCCCCCATATTTAATCACCAGTCGTTAAGTACACAGAATTGAAATAATAAAATCATTACCTTCATTTTCACTGCCTTCATCCTCAGGTGTCTCAGTGTCACTTGCAAACCTTTTGGGTCTTTTTCTCTTCCTTGAATTTTCATCATTTTCGGTATCCAGGTTTGAGGTTTCCTCAGCTCGTTTGCAGTGTTTGCGGGCTTTCATGTAATCAGAATACTCTGTAAGGTAATCCAGTAACTATGATTTACAGTTGCATGGCTGGAGATATTATTCATATAACGGTAATGCTATTTTTCAGGGCTTCTGCAAATGATAATGCTCTGAAAAATAGTGTTACCGTTATTATTGCTAAAATGGATTGAATTTGTTATCAAATAAAAAGAAACAACAATATCGGTTTTGAAACATTTACTGCAATCAACACAAATGTCATTGACCCTTTTTTATAAATATGGAAACGTCATAGAACAAACCAGATGACGTCACTATTCAACGTGACGTCACCTACCCTTATCCTATGATGTCACCTAACAACGGGCGTGATAATGGCCCATCGTCAAGCAATATGAGGGCATTGTCAAGTTACAGTAGCCTGCTCATTTCTGATAACATGCAGGTGGTTAAATGATAATTATATCCATTTAAGCTATAAAAGGCGACTATGCTTGTCGTAAGAGGCGACTAACGGGATCGGGTTGTCAGGCTCGCTGACTTGGTTCATGCTTGTCATCGATCCCAAATGCGTGGATCGATGCTCATGTCAATCACTGGATTGTCTGGTCCAGGCTCGATTATTTACAGACCGCGATCATACAGCTGGAATATTGCTGAGTGAGGTAACGCAGCAACAAACAAACAAACAAACAAACAAACACTTCATATAATGAGTTGGTCTCACATGTTTCAGCACCAGTTGTGACGCACCACTTCATATAATGAGTTGGTCTCAAATGTTTCAGCTGCAGTTGTGACGCACCTTTACATATGAAAAAAAATGAGTTTGTCTCTCGTGATGATTCAGCTCCAGTTGTGAGCACCCCTTCATATCAGTTGGTCTCTAATGTTTCAGGTCCAGTTGTGAGCACGACTTCACATAATGAGTTGGTCTCTAATGTTTCAGCTCCAGTTGTGATGTGTCACTTCATATCAGTTGGTCTCTAATGTTTCACTTTAACTTTAATGTTGCTACTTTAACTCCCAATAGTTTCTATAGTCACACTGAATTTGACTGAATGTAATCATGTCCTACAATTGTAGGGCATACCTAGACGACCAAGGTGCCTGGACATGGGTTACACATTGCAACTGTCCGTGGTCACGTGGGCTCCATTCTAAGAAAGCCATGTTATGCTGGACTTTCTCTGTGAAGAATGTGGTCAGTAGATATAGGGGTGTATTTTGCTGGTCCGAATGTTCCGAGTAGTAGGGAAAGTATAACCTTCCGCATACATGGTGAAGTGTAAGAATGAGTTGCGGGTGCTGTCCACACCCAATGATACCCCAGTTACCGTAGAAAGGCAGTTGTAGTGTCAGCTGAGGTCGTCTGGAAGTCTGATCTCTAGAGCACATATACTGGTAGATATTAAAAAGCTCTCAGCTTCAGGTTAAAATAACCTGATACATTGACTCCGTTTGGCCATTATTTAGCATAATAGTCAATGCAAAGATTTCGTGTTATGGACCTTTTTCAATGAGTTGGTTTCTTATGTTTCAGCTCCGTTTGTGACGTGCCACTTCATATGAAGAGTCGGTCTCTTGTGTTGTAGCTCCAACTGTGAGGCGCCACTTCATGAATGAGTTGTTCTCATATGTTTCATTTCCAGTTGCGATGCACCACTTCATGTAATGAGTTGGTCTCTTTTGTTTCAGCTGCAGTTGTGGCGCACCACTTCATAACACCCGTGAAGATCCAGGGAAGAATAGGTTTTCAGCAACCCATCCTTGCCCTAAAAGGTGACTGTGCTTGTCGTAAGAGGCGACTAACGGGATCGGGTGGTCAGGCTTGCTGACTTGGTTGATGCATGTCATTGATCCCAATTGTGTGGATCGATGGTCATGATATCAATCACTGGATTGTCTGGTCGACACTCGATTATTTACAGACTGCCGTCATATAGCTGTAATATTGCTGAGTGCGGCGTTAAACAGCAAAAAAAACCAACAAACGTCGGACTCCCAAATGGGTGACGTCAATATTTACGGCCATTGAAACATTTTCGTTTGTTTTTCAACGCCGCACTTTAGAGATCAACTCATTGTATAAAGTGGTGCGTCACAACTGGTGCTGAAACATGTGAGACCAACTCATTATATGAAGTGTTTGTTTGTTTGTTGCGGCGTTACCGCACTCAGCAATATACCAGCTTAATGACCACGGGTCTTTAAATAATCGAGTCTGCACCAGACATTTCTGTGATTGACTTCGTGAGCATCGATCACGCAAATGGAATTCGATGACATGCATCCCGTTAGTCGCCTAATTACAAGCATGGGTTGGTGAAGACCAGTACTAAAATTATATGAATGGATCACTGGAAAACAACAGAGACAAACCTGCCATTGTTAAAGTTCAAATATACTACTACTCAGTTTGAATGAAACTCAACCTCGTGCTGATATGTTTGATATCAAAAGACCGCCGTCATACAGCTGGAATATTGCTGAGTGCGCCGTTAAACAACAAACCAATGATATCACACTCGGGGGTCGCATTCTCTATATCAACAAACTCCTGTCATCAACTAGGCTGTGTCCACTCCACAAGTATGTTTGACAAGTCCTCCTAAAATCCCACATGCATATGTTCCCCATCAGTCACACTTGTCTCAAATTACACGCGATGTTCATTAAACTTGTTGTCCGGATCAAACTGTAACGCCGGTTCTCTTGTCATTCCTGGTTTCGGCTGTCTCATCTCGGGTCATTCATTCCGACACTGTTACAGCAATCGTACTTTTCTAAAGTTTACCTACTTTTCGTTTACCTAATTTTCCTCTAACAAACATGACTTCTGTACATTCCGTCTATGTCATTCTTATAGGTTTTGGCATTTTTGTCGAATGACATGAACAAATTGACAGGTTTTCCTTATTTCTTCTTCTCAATGTGAAATGCATGCCTATGCTGATGCACGACGGCGGCTTGTCAGAACAAGCCTTAAATACCCGATGAACCTTTTTTGAAACTTGTCTTCTATTATTAATGCTAGATTTACGCTGTGTAAATCAGCCAGCAATATAACTGGAATAATGTGATCTTAAAAGTTTTTGTTCAAGCGTAACAACACGTTCAAATTGGAGTGAGTGGACAGTGTTGACACAAAACAGCTGATTCTTGATCGGCGACAGGTTTTCCCCCTTGAAACACGTCTTTAATATGGTTGTGGGTAATAAATAGAATAACCCACTCTGTACGAGTGACTTCGGAAAATATGTCACTGGCGATATTAATGTTTTAAGTTCCTCGCTAAAGCAACATTAATTTCACCTCTTGGGTAATTCTATAAGTATTTCATTTCTTCACAGGGTCGGTGGGGTAGCCCAGTGGTTAAAACGTTTGCTCGTCACGCTGAAGACCCGGGTTCGATTCCCCACATGGACACAATGTGTGAAGCCCATTTCTGTTGTCCCCCGACGCGATATATTCCTGGATGTGGGATGTTGTTCACTGGATTGTATGTAGACTAGCATTTGGCCCTAGAAATAATGCTATCTTATTTAATATCTACATTCAATAAATGAATATGAAAATGAAAATATGAAATAAAATATAAATGTAGCCCAGAGGAATGCCTAATTTCAGGCTGAGGCAATCTAGACTTGAGTTGGGTTCATTTCATGATTTATTCTCTCGGG
Source organism: Haliotis cracherodii (assembly GCF_022045235.1). Lineage (NCBI taxonomy): Eukaryota > Metazoa > Mollusca > Gastropoda > Lepetellida > Haliotidae > Haliotis > Haliotis cracherodii. Next base: position 14,811,640 of record NW_027266308.1, on the reverse strand, counting down.
TTTGGGAGACAAACTAGATTGTCACGGTCATATGTTGGAATATTGATGAGAGTCGCGTTAAACAACAAACAACGGAACAACATTGCAGATTCGCAGGGTTGTGCTTTTATTAAGTTAGATTTGAATTGTTTTGGTCATTTCCCTCTGACATTTATACGCTGACTATTAATGTCATGTTGAATGTATTCTTGCATGGCAAATGAGATTACTCTCATGTTTGAAATGTAAAACGTTAGGCTTCATGGTTTTATACAGGTTTAAAAGGACCAGGGATCACGGCATATATGTATTTATTACTTGACAAGGTGTGCTGCTAGATGTGTCAAGATAGGACAAGACAGACTATCAAAGGCGTTGAGTGGCGAGGTCAGTTCACTAACATAAAGAGAAAACGTGAAAAGCGGAAAGCGTTCAGATGTTCATAAAAGCATCATGAAATGTTGCAACTAGCGAAAAAAACACAGTTCCCAGCGAAACATATACTTTTCCACACACTGAATACCCCATTTCCTCTGTTAAAGGGGCGGTGGAGAAACCTGATGGTTCAAGCGTTCGCTCGACGCGCAGAAGGCCCCAGTACTATTTCTGGTGTTCCCTGACTTGATGTTCCTGGAATATTGCTGAATATGGCGTAACAAGACTCACTCCACTCCTCTATTAAAGAGGGGCTATTCTGAACAGTCTGGTACCGCCTTCCACTCAAGGTCTAGGGATTTTGTGGTTTGTTTTATTTTATAATGTTTAGGCATTAACCCTGTGTAATTAATATTACACTGCTTACTTGTGCAAACTATGCTTGTCATAGGAGACGTCTTAATGGATCGGAAGGTCAGACTCGATGGCTTGGTTGATTGCGTGTCTTGATGTCAATCACTTGATTGTCTGGTCGAGACTCGATTATACGCAGACCGAAGCCATATAGCTGGATTAGTAAGACAAAAAAACACACACAAAAAACAACATAAAAACAACCACCAAACTACCTAAATCATAAAAAAATGATTTAATTATCAAAGACAAAGACATTTTTTATGACGTAATTCAAACTTGCTAAAACTGATATTGTGAATGGAAAGACTTTGAAAGGAAGAGCCGTGTCTTTATGAAGATTGACGGTGGGGGTAGCCAGTGGTTTAAGCGTTCACTCGTCTCGCCGAAGACCCGGATTCGATTTCCCCGCATGGGTACAATGTGTGAATAAATATAAGCGACAAAACCCTTTCCATATCCTTAAGAAATATCTGCCAATGGCAAAGGCGATTGTACGATTCCGACTATATCATGAGCATGTGTATATGCTGGAATATTGCTACAAGCGGCGAAAAACACACTACCTCACTCTCTGACTCACTCTTATAAACACTCACTCTTGTAAACAGATAAATAAGAATAAAGGACCATGCTTTAAAACGAACAAGTCTATATTATGGAACGAGCCTAAAACTGATGAGGATATACAGTATTCGATTTTTCACTATGGCCTTTTAATTTGGTCAGTCAGCTGTTACAAATTACAATGACATGTCTCTGATGAAACAGCCGACCGGGAATTAATATATTTTTGTACATATTCTAGTAATCTATCCTGATGCAGGTAAGGAAAGTGACGGGCGATAATACCAAACACCAAATTTCCCTTTAATAAAGTAAATAAGAAACGCGCGTTGCGCAAAAGGATTGAAATGAATGGTATTGACAGACAAGGTTCCACCGTCAGTTAACGCCCTTGCTTAGGTAAGATGAGTCACTACATCCATTGAATGGAGGGGAGAGTTAAACACAGCAGAATGTATTATATTTTCTTTTGGAGGCCAACATAGTATCTCGCTTCTCGAATAATGAAGTGAGTGAATGTGTTTAACACCGCAGTTGTAACCAAACTATTGTGAACAGAAACGTAAGGCGTTGTATACAGGCGAGTACCCTCATACACAAGCTATTCACTTCACTTGGCGTGGCATCTAAGAAAAACACTTTCGGAATTGTTGAAGAAATGAAAATGCAAGTTAGAATGGAAGTAGTTCAATATGCTTCTGCCCCTTTTTTGCCTCATCTGAGCTACCTGTAGTGCCTTCTCAGCCTGCCTATAAATATATAGCTTGTACCTGCAGTGTTTCATTGTGGTTGCAGACGCTAAACAGCTCGAGCAGTTACTGCTGAACAACTGCTGGAGCAGTTACATAGAAACATAATTTTCTGGGTTTAGGCGACCATTGGGCGTCCTGGCCAGTTTTGATCGCTCAAAGGTGGCACAAAGGTGGCACAAAGGTCGCTGCCTGTGTAAAGGTGCCTAGATGTCTGTTCTTGAAAATCGTACACTCCAACAACTCATGCCATGAATAATATCGTATGGTTTGTAGATGTTGCTATAAGGAGAGAAAGAGAGCAAGTATGAATACGTATTTTTTAAGCGTTCGCTCGTCACACCCAGCTTCGAATCCTTACATGAGTACAATGTGTGAACCTCATATCTTGTGTCCCCCGACGCGATATTGCTGGAATATTGCTAAAAGGGACGTAAATCCTTTTTCACTCGCTCATTCGGGACAAACGGAATCATGATATTAGAATAGTGCTGCCTTCTTTAAAGATAGGGTAATATGAACAAATATTGGCATAAGACAAAGCGTGCTTTCTTTACACAAATATTAATGATAAAATAACATAAACGAAGACATATCGATATGAATATTTCCTGAGTGGTTGTTCACTGAGTCTATGGAATAGATATTGATATAGTCACGGATTCTGTCGGCCCCGAAACGTGAGATCGTGTGGATCGAGTGAATTGAGTTCCAGTAAACATGGTTCATTGTATGTGATATCGATCTTCTTCATATATTAATTAATCTAATAAATAATAAAGTCATGTCGCTGCTGTCACCATGTTCCCCTCGTTTCTTGTTCTGCTATGTAGTTCAAGAGTATCTGAGCTTTCATCAAGTTGACGCCAATTCCGTAATGTGTCCCATCGAAGCTTGTTACTCCTTTGGTAAGATTAAATGTATCCAAAACGGGTACATCATGTTTCATAAAAAGTCTCGTCATGGCTTTGTTAAATTCCAGAATGTTCTGTGGACCTTGGTAGCTGTGGTAAGGCGATTTGGTCAGACCAGGAGAGTGAATGTTTGACCACATCAACAACGGCCATTTTGATGTTCTATTTCTCAAAAGTGCCAAGGATGGTTTGATGTAGGTTGTTGCCAATGAGGAATTGGCGTTGTCGTGGATACCAATGCCTCCAATAATGATATGCCGGCGTCTGCTTACTGACAGTTTGACGTAACGCAGCATGCCTAGTTTCGTGTAAAAATGCGCATGACTGGCAAAGTTGACGTGAACGCTTCCGTTGCAAAGTGAGTGTCCTGGTTTAATGTCGATGTATTTCCGACATTCTTTAAAACCAAAAGCATTCATACCCGAACACTTCCTTTGGAATTCTGAAACATAATAACTGGATTCTTGAAATGTTGTCGACACAAATATACTCATGGCAAAATGTTAACATGACCATGTTTTATCTCATGGGGAGTACTGGTTTGGACGAATATTTATATATGAAATCTGCACTCTTTCTCTCGGAAGATTTAAAATTAACAGGTGAGTGAGAGTACATGTGAATGAGTTAACAGAAATCGTCGCATTTGCAAAATTTCAGCAACACATGCTATGCTAACAAGTTATAAATTATAAAGAGTGAGTTGGGTCTAACGCCGCTTTTAACAGTATTCCAGCTATATCACGGCGTGTCAGCTTATTGTGGGAGGAAAGCCCGAAGTGATGCAGGTCTCAGACGTTTACCACTTCGATGAAACCCACGAGCACGGGCATGATACTGACACACCTAGAAATATAATCGGGGCGAATCGGGATTCGAACCCACAATCATAGGTTTCTGGCGTGCCCAAGGGACGCAACTCTGCACAGCGAATCGCGGCGCCTTAGACGACTGGGCCACCCGTGTCCCCAACATTCATAAAGATGAAGTATAGCAAAATAGTATGGTACAACGGATTCAATAAAAGTAAATCATAGATATATGTTTCAGTGGAACTGAATATGGCCACCTAGGCATTCTTAAGTTTCAAATCTTTCTTAAAGCAAAAAAGCCTTTTTCTGAGTTTTACTAGTTTCTCATTGTTAGTTTTGGTTAAAGTTGCCGGGCATGGCACACAAGTGAGCACATGAGAAGCAGATTCATCATTAAAGAAATTCAATTTTACCTGTAGGCGTCTTCTTGCCTAAGGCTCCTTGAGTATTGTTGCCTCTTAGAATGAGAAGTATTGCTGAAAACAGGTGTCGTTGAAATGAGTCCCCTACAACTAGAATTGTTCCGTTTTTCAGTAAAGCACAAGCTTGTTCGGCAGTATACAATTTGGGTTGACATCTTTCATCCGACGCCTGCCATGTTGCAAACTCCGCATGGACCTGTTGGCGGATGTCGTAACAGTTCCGACATTGACATTGCGACATTGTCATTTTACGACAGTGGCCCTCGAAACAGCATGGCAATGGGCCGTTCGCCAAGCAGAGGGCACGAGGCCCGCGTTTGTCGCCGATCGTAATGTTTCCACATCTGCCGTCTTCTCGTGAAACGTTTTGGCCTCCTCTGACGACAGAAATGAAAGTGTCAACTTCTTTCTGTTCCAAGTTAGTCAATGGCCGCCTCACCCAATGTCCAACGGTCATACTTGACAACACATCCGGACATTTTTCTTTTCTGTTGCTCGTTTCAGACTGTGCGATGTGGTTTTGCCCATGGTCCAAACCGATGTGTTGTTTGAATGAGTGTGTGAGTGAGTTGGGTTTTACGCCCCTCCGAATGAGACTGCCATTTACAACAATCAGTGTCAAGGTAACTACGACAATAATCCCGATTGAAACGCATGTAGCAAAAAGCGTCTTCAGTTTGCGAATGATTGCCATAGAAGATCGTTCACAGCGAACCAATAATACTTCGGTTATATCGTCATCTGAAAAAAAGCCAAACAGGCATGGTCATTATGTGTTTATATCATGCGTCTTTGTACGTCCGTCAGAGCTTCGAAATATATCAATATAGCATATACCCATAATGCAGGTCAAATGCTACAATAAAATGGAAAATTGTATTTTTAAAAAGTTCAAAATGGACTCTGCTACATCAGGTTTCAGTAAGAGCACACCCTTCTCGCCTACTCCATCTCTTCAAAGACGACTGGACACAGTGTCTGTCGAATGGAGGTCCCCATGTGTTCTTGGTAAAACACACGCAAGAAGATCTACAAGATGCTGGGTCAGAGAATCCAGAGTCTAAAACACTACAAAGTAGACACATTTAATGGATAACAACTTCTTTATTTACTGTAAAGGCGACGCTTCGGTATAGATCCTAAAGCCGTTGTTAATATAAGCAAGCTGACATATTTACATGACTAAATTTCAAAGGGTGTAGATGAAGATAAGGCAGAGCTGTATTTCGTGATATAAGTAAAGGTTTTGATAAAGTTTGGCACAGAGGAATCATTCATATACTACAAAATTATGGTATTTGTGTAAAATAGTTGAGATGGTTTGATAGTGACTTAGAACATCGACACCAAAAGGTAGTTATAAAGCAATAGCTCAGATCTGAAGGCAGTCTTGGCAGGTTACCAAAGTGCTCGGTCTTGGGACCATTATTGTATAATATTTATATCAATTATATTGTAGAAAGAATTAGGTGAGGTGAAACTGGATTTAACGTCGCGTCCAAGATTATTGCCCTTATATAGCGACGTGCATGTACGTGTGTGCGTGTGGCTGCTTGTACTAGTCCGGACTGATGCCGATTTAAAGTGCTAGCTCACTGAGATACCATGCCGCAGTTTAACACGAATACCCCAGACACAGTATACTGACTCAATGCCGACCAGTCCTTGTTTTAGCCCCTTAATGCCGAGCGCCAGACAGGGTAACAACAAGTACCATCTTGTAACGTCTTTTGGTATGACGCGGCCAGGGATCGAACCCCGGACCTTCCACTCTCCGGGCGGACGCTCTACGGCACAATCACAATTAATGATGTTAAACACAAAACAGTGTCGAATAACGAATTTCTGTACCACAATTTCCATGTGAAATATGTGAGGTGGGTGTTGGAAAATCCCAAATGTCTGTTACTGACGGTATACGGTCTCATAGTAGGACAAAAACAACCATCATGGATTTTTACTGACGGTATACGGGCTCATGTGGGGTCAGTAGTTCTACTCTCTGATTGGTCAATCTCACATGGAGGGATATTCATTTCACATCTGGTTCAGGATGGCAGACAGTCGATATAATGGGGATTAACAATTGGGATTGGCATGTGATAAATAAACATTGCATCGTGTGAACAGGCAAGTCGGTCCAACGTTTGACTTATGCAACTGGTTGGACGTGAGTTGTGTGAAATAGGACAAGCTCTATTTTCATGCGACAAGGTGAATGAACGCAGCCAATCAAAACGCGTATGAAAATCACGTGACATTTACACGTCAATTTGTAAACAAAAATGGCGACTGCGATTCACGTAGGTAACTTCTGCTTTTCGGTATCCTAAGTGTCACCACTCAATAAAAGGAATAAGAAAAGTAGATACGTAGAATAACACTCTAACAAATTATATATTTTGACATTTGCATCGGTCTAATTCTCAAGGATAAACAGTTCATAGTGTTATTTGAAACGACAGGCTATGTGACTGTACACTGTACTGTAGACCAAGGTGAGATTAGGTCCATAATACGTTTCTTAAACTTAAAATACATCATACACACAAATACGTATACACAGTTTTAGATTCTGTGCGAAAGTATCTATTATGTGATGACATTAACAACTATTTTAGGCAAAGCATTGTATCACAAACGACATCTGAAAATAGTGTACAACGAAAATATTGCCATTTTCGCATTTTAAGTGAGTTTGTGTGAGTCCTCCTTTACCAATATTAACCATTTTAAATGTGATTATTTATACACATAACGTTTAGCTACATGAGATGTTCAATTACAAAACCATTTGGTGTCTGCTTTTTGTCGAAACACCAATCATCATTCCAAAAAGACTCTAATAATCTTATATTCGTTTTCGAAACAAAACTCTGGACCGAACCTCCATGTTGGATAGCGTTGCAAAATCACGGTTCTTTTTCGCGTCAGGCGAGATGCCTTTCACATCACATGTATTTCACACTCAGCTACGATACATACATCCCTGAATTCATCATACCATTCAAAATCTATTATGAATCAATTGACACATTGTCTAAGTCACTAATACCCACGATCCAAATGGAATCAACCGAAATATTCAATTGTGAAACCAAACCCTGCGCTCTGAAACCTACCAGTGGGCCTTCTCATTTGAGAATTCTCTCTCTATATATCACTAATTAGATCCAAACTAGACTATGGCAGTGCCACTTACGACACCTTAAACAACTCTCTCATTCAAAAACTAGACTCAATCCAGTATCAGGCCCTAAAACTAATCACACGAACTCAACATGGCACCTCCTCCACCTCACTCCAGGCCTTAACAGGAGAAATGCCACCTAAACTACGTAGGGAACAACTTACTCTAAACTTCTGGGCCGCGTCCCAATCAAACCCTCTAATCGAAAACTTAATAAAAAACAACATTAGCCCTAGAAACCAAGCCCTAGCCCGGAAACATCTACTACTTACTCCAATTTCCCAAAGAATAACCAATTATCTAAATGAGCACAAAATAATTAATCTTAAACAAAACAATAAATCATCCAATATCTTCATTCCAAAACTTAAAATACCAAAAATAGACACAACACTAGCCGATACACTAAATAAACAGACCCATCCTTACATCGCTAAAACCACCACACTAGTATACATCCATGAAAATTGGCCAAATTGGTGTCACATATACACAGACGGATCCTCAGATCCGATCTCAAAACACACAGGTTTCGGAGTTCACATCGCACAACCAACCAAAAACACACAATCTTACCGACTCCCAAACAACCAATCCATATTCACGGCCGAACTAATGGGCATGGCCTCAGCACTACACAATCAGCAATCTAAAAAACACCAAAAAATCCTCATCCTAACCGACTCCCTCAGTGGACTACAAGCCCTCAAAAATAAAAACACTAAAAACCACCCCAAACTAATAAATCAAATACTCAATAGCTCAAACAACTAGGGCAGGTAAACAAATAGAGTTCATACCAAAACTTAAATAGCCAAATCAGGAAAGTACTCAAAAAAACCCTAAATAAACCAAAAATACTACACCCATCCAAAAAATCGACAGAATAATTACTAAACTACAAACAGGCCACACCAAACTAAATAATCACCGTAAAATAGCTAATCTACACACAACAGGAAACTGCCCACATTGCAAACAACAAGAAACACCAAAACACGTACTCATTCACTGCACACACTACCAAACACTCCGAACAACACTACAGACCACCCTAAATCTTAAAACCGGACTTACACTAGAATCAATCCTAAATCCACCAAATAAATTAGAAAAATTCAAAGCCTTAGGTTTATACCTAATTAAAACAGGACTAATTAGTCGCATTTAAACCCCAAATAAAATAATAAAACCAAAACTTCCTTATCTAACAACCACCCAACACACACAGCTCCCTTAGTTCGTCACCCACCCACTTTTGGCATTCTTTCCAAATCTCAACATTTCAAAATTACTATATAAGCAACCCCTAAAGCCCCCCCCCCTCCTGGCTTGCACAAACTCACATTTCCCCTTTTTGAAAACACATTAAATGGCCTGTGCGACATACGCTTGCAGTCGGAAAGCGCACGTTAAATCTCCAACATAAGTAAGTAAGTAAGTAGCAAACGGCACGGCAACATCCCAATATGAGTATGTGTACCAATGTCAATAACTTGTATGTTCCTACATTCAGTGACAAATACTCATGTCATGGCGACTGATTTATGACTACCATTGTCTGCAGTACATTTGACTTCAAGGGCAATTTACCCTGTAGCCATGTCTCCATAACTTAATTGTCATTACGTTTTAGGCGCTAATCCCCGTTGTTAATCCTCACCAACATTTCATTGTATTTTGACTGTCAGTCTGCCTGGACTACCATATCACTTCCCTTTAACTACTGCTTTTTATAGTATGGCATTTATTGCCCTAATTGATCATCCCATGAACTGTGTTTGTTAATCACGCCCATATGTCCAAAGCGACGTCGTTGTCTCTTTGTCTGTCCATTGTTGTTCATTACTATATATGTGCTACCATTACACAGTTACTAGGGTGTTAGTCAGGCTTGGTATTCCGAGTGCTGGCATAGGGACGACCTCGAGCAGGATATGCTGCTCGTAGGAAACGCCCTGGGGTGAGCTGGAGCTCCGCTCACCTCTTGTACGCCTGAGCTGGAAAGTCTGCTCATTGCTGTGTTTGTGTTGTCAGAGCAGGTATTCCGCTCATTGTGCAATTGTTGTTTATTGTTTACATGTTGTGCATAAAGCGTTCCGGGACAGTGATGTCGATTTTGTTCTTTATTCCCCCAAGAGCCAATTCCCCGTCAACATGCACGTTGACACTCATAACAATGATTTGCCTGCAACTTAGTAGCAGAAAACTGAGTCGGCCAACATTATATTATATTGTCTGTGATAACCGTATGTTAAATATCCACGCATGACAGCGTGAACCCATGTACTGTTTTCTACCATATTTTCTCGTAATAAATACCTTTTCATAACCATCTGTTAAACCTTAAAATACAATAAATTGTACATCTATACAGTCATGTCATTATTACAATATATTGTACATCTATAGTCATGTCATTATCTGTTGTATGCCGATTATATTATTATGATCATACGTGTTGTACACGTATCGAGTTATTATAATTATATGTATACGATTATATGAATGTGACTCTACCTCTGAACACGTATCATATTATCTTGTTATTATAATTAAATGTACTTGACTCTACTTCCAGCGAATTAACGCCATCAAGTCAGCAGCCTTCTCTGTTCTTCGAGTTGATATCCAGTCGTGACCGCTCTACTACCGCTAATTCCCCAGATTAAGTAGTAACACCCTAAGGACGTCTACGTCACCCAATAGACACGCTACGTCATTAGTATACGTCAACATCAACATCGTTGTACATATTTGTTATTTTCTTTGAGGTGTGGGTGAACTGGTACACAACGCATTCAGTTCATGAAGTAGTTTACTGTTTCAATCTTGAATTATAATTTGAATATCTCTTCAATACCTTTTCACCCAGTAAAATAATGCACTGCTGCAAAATGGGTACATGTATGTAGTACTGTTACTGATATAATCTAACATGCCATAGAATTTATGAACACTCTTAATGATCAGCTGTTTGTTTGAACATAGAAATTGACTTTCGTTGTGTTATTCTTCTTATATAAGTTGCCTTGTGAATGTAACACACTGCAGCATATACATATTTCCTTTGGAGAGTTGTGAAATATTCATTGTGGCAAATGTATATAGATGGGTTGACTAAAACAGGCACTTCATTTCTTAAATCAAAGTAAATGTATACCTGAAGGAAATTCGTCACGTTATATCAATTCATGTGTGGACAACTATTTGTTTTACATTTGGATTTTATCGTTTAATTGGCGGAACATTGACAGCTAAAGATTAAGCTAAGCTATAAGGTGCGCGTTTCAAAATAGAGGCCGGCCATTTGAGATTCATGGGAGGGGGCGGGTCATGGTCTGTTGGGGTTTTGGTGAGCGTTGGTGAGTGGGGTTGGGTTGTGGTGTTATTGCACGTACTAGAGAATGGCCGGTTGGCCACTGAAGTTTAACATTGTGGATGAGGTTGATACTACAGACTAACCAGAGAGGTATCGTATTGTAAAAATAGCGACGTGGGATGGATACACTCTATTGTCAGACAGTGGACAATCACTAGTAGGCATAAGTGTCATTCAGAGAAACTCAAATGTATTTGAAGGGTCTTAGGAACATGAGATAATGAAAATAAGTTTTGTGATTTACTTAAGGCACTTGATAAATACACGAGAATTGACGCAAAGCTTTGCCCTGAAACGTGGCGTTTATTAAATAGTAGTGTTATAGATGACTGAACAAAGAACAAGGTAGGCAAGGTCGAAATAAATTAAGGCCTTTCATTTTAGTATTATTGTTGCGCCGAAATGTATATTTATGTTTTAAAGCAAGTTCCCTTTCCTATTGATCAGATTTGGCATAATTTAGATAAAGTGTGACTTCTACATGTAGACGGATATAGATTGGCAGGTATGAGAATACCGGTTGTAGGGCATGAGAGAATCTGTTATAAATGTTTCGATGAGAATGAACGCCAGGCATATTTTCAAAAAGCGTCGTCATACGACTCTTGCTAAAAAGTTGTTTGATCAAGGTTACAGCATCTAAGGCCCCAGTAAAGCTTTCGGAAAGTTTTATGGAAGACATGTAGAGGACATTTCCAAATTTGACGCATAGGTGACAAAAATTATGTTCGATGCAGTTCCCTATTTTGACCACATGTTCCCTGCTTTTAGCAGAGACTTCTTGTGGCTATGGAAATGGATTTGCCTTTATATTTTATACATCTACTGTTTTACTGCGTTTGATATGATGAAATAAGGGAAGATCATTTCATTAAATGTGTTGATAAATGGCTATATTTTATGAATTTTCCATAAACGAAAAGACAATTTGAACACAAGTCAAACAGAGTTTCTAAATGTTAAACACGTGTCATATATTGGCCAAAATCTCCTTTATATTGCTGAATCGGCCAAAGTATCTTTTATATATATACTGGTTCATGATGAGACTTTAACCATGTCTTTAAAACTGTCTGACTGACTGATATAGAAGATTTAACGTGCGCTTTCCGACTACAGCGTATTTAACTGTCTCTCATAATTCATTTTTAACGGCTTTGTACATTTTACAAGTATACATACATTATTCATTATGATCACATGTTGAGACGTAAAAGGTCAGACTGTGAACATTGGGAAGGGATCCTATGATATATTCCTTCGTCAACTGAGTTGGTCGGCCTGTACTTCCTGTCTCCTGAGCTCAACACTACAAATGTTGTTGTTGCTGTAAGTGTTTAAGAGGCCGCCTCCTGCCTTAACAATTTTGCCATGACCTGTCCCTCTTTGGGACGCAAGTGTTTTGAGTAGGGTACACATATGTTGGAAACAAAACGACGCCCCAGATAAGATCCGTTTCTTTACACTCTATGAATAATGAATAAATGTCAAGTGTAACCCAAGTCATACACAATTTAGAATGTCTGTATTTAAAATGTTTACAGTCGCTTAGAATAAGTGTTATAAAGATACTTGCTTGGGTGTATGGGTGTGGTTTGTTGGCAATACATTTTGTGCAGAATCACGGTAGAAATCGTGTAGAAACGAAGTTGCTGTCATATATTTGAGTGCATTACAACAAAAAACATCTGTTTCAGTATATACAGCGCTTTATTCCCAGTGTGAAAACAAAACAAAGTATATTATTCATATTATACAATCTCTTAAAATGTGTTATGTGGACACTGTGTTCAGTAAGGCGTAGGCAGGTGGGTGGCCACACTGGAAGGTTACCAGTTGTTTACAGATACAATACATGAAACACCATCATACAATGACTTTGCACATTCTAAGAACCGGCCTTTGATGCCAAGCTTGGATAGGTTTATCCATAAACAATTACGGTTACCGCGATCAACAGTATTCCAGAGATATCAACGCTTTTTTTAGGGAATAGTAAAATGAAGAGAGGTCACAGTGGGACCAGTAAAATGAAGAGAGGTCACAGTGGGAATAGAAAAATGAAGAGAGCTCACATCGGGAATAGTAAAATGAAGGGAGGTCACATCGGGAATAGTAAAATGAAGAGAGATCACAGTGGAACCAGTAAAATGAAGAGAGGTCACAGTGGGAATAGTAAACTGAAGAGAGGTCACAGTGGGACCAGTAAAATGAAGAGAGGTCACATCGGGAATAGTAAACTGAAGAGAGGTCACAGTGGGAATAGTAAAATGAAGAGAGGTCACAGTGGGATTAGTAAACTGAAGAGAAGTCACAGTTGGAATAGTAAAATGAAGAGAGGTCACAGTGGGAATAGTGAAATGAAGAGAGGTCACAGTGGGAATAGTAAAATGAAGAGAGATCACAGTGGAACCAGTAAAATGAAGAGAGGTCACAGTGGGACCAGTAAAATGAAGAGAGGTCACAGTGGGAATAGTAAACTGAAGAGAGGTCACATCGGGAATAGTAAACTGAAGAGAGGTCACAGTGGGAATAGTAAAATGAAGAGAGGTCACAGTGGGATTAGTAAACTGAAGAGAAGTCACAGTTGGAATAGTAAAATGAAGAGAGGTCACAGTGGGAATAGTGAAATGAAGAGAGGTCACAGTGGGAATAGTAAAATGAAGAGAGATCACAGTGGAACCAGTAAAATGAAGAGAGGTCACAGTGGGACCAGTAAAATGAAGAGAGGTCACAGTGGGAATAGTAAACTGAAGAGAGGTCACAGTGGGAATAGTAAAATGAAGAGAGGTCACAGTGGGAATAGTAAAATGAAGAGAGGTCACAGTGGGACCAGTAAAATGAAGAGAGGTCACAGTGGGATTAGTAAACTGAAGAGAGGTCACAGTGGGAATAGTAAAATGAAGAGAGGTCACAGTGGGAATAGTAAACTGAAGAGAGGTCACAGTGGGAATAGTAAAATGAAGAGAGGTCACAGTGGGAATAGTAAACTGAAGAGAGGTCACAGTTGGAATAGTAAACTGAAGAGAGGTCACAGTGGGAATAGTAAAATGAAGGGAGGTCACAGTGGGAATAGTAAAATGAAGAGAGGTCACAGTGGGAATAGTAAAATGAAGGGAGGTCACAGTGGGAATAGTAAAATGAAGAGAGGTCACAGTGGGAATAGTAAAATGAAGAGAGGTCACAGTGGGACCAGTAAAATGAAGAGAGATCACAGTGGGAATAGTAAACAGATAGGTTGAAATCTTTTTAAGCGTTAAATTTAAATATTCTGTGTCAAATTAAAACTTCACATTTTTAAAAGTAATCCCATATATGATATACAACGGACAAATGTATCAGAGAAGGTAATTTTTAATCATTAATGTCCAAAGAAGGATTTTAATTAACGGTTGGAACCATAATTTGTTCCAAGCACCTACGGTACTCGGTTATAACATCAACAGTTTAAATCATATCTAAATAACTATATCTACAATTACAGGTTACAAAATGCACAGATGCGGTTACTGCAATATTCAAAGGATGTGTGGCAATAAATTTCGTGCAGAAAAACACGACAGAAATCAACAAAGGGAATGTATTTACGTTTTGGAGACAACAGAGAGCTTGAAATTTTGGCGCTTTTCTATATACGACTGTGACGTCATATATTTTGCGTCAAAATGAGCGATATGACGTCATAATGGTGACGTGAGATATAGAGCAAAAGCCTTGCAAAGCTTGCTTTTTTCTAAGGGATGGCCACCTCATGTTAGCTTACCAAGTTGCCGTGCTTATATGCCTGTCATATGTTCGAGTGAAGTATAACGGAGTAAACAAACTGCTTGAGTATATACAGAACCATATTTTGTTCGGTGATTCCGTAATTCAGATCGATAACCCACTCAAACATTGAACTCAACCCATGCCGCTTCACTCAGTATATTTTCTAACACCAAAGAGTTCGCGTTTTATTTACTCATGGTAGAATGGAGATAAACATACTGTGTTTTCAATGTAGAGCTAGGTTACCTGTAGATTTAACCGCGCTTAATTCAATTCAATTCAGTTCAATTCTTATATTGTATGAAAGGCAAAAGGCCCATATACAACGGAGTTACATAACATATTTTATGAAATACAAGGTACAAGGTAACAATTCACTTCGTAACAAAAAAGCAGTATGTATGTACAAAGCCAGTTGATGTTGTGTTATAAGATCCTTGCAAGACAGTAATGAAGACAATCTTTTAGCATTAAAATGAGATAGAGACCACTGAGGTAAGTACTTGTGTCTTAGATTTTCGTATATAGGGCAAATAAACATGAAATGGTATTCATCTTCGACAACAATGTCACAAAATGGGCATAATCGTATAGATTTTTCAATAGATGAAAATCTCCCTGTGTTAATTTTTAGATCATTCAGGCCAAGTCTGAAACGAATAAGGGTGTTACGAGAATTCCTGTATCGTAAATTTGATAAATAGGATTCTGGTTCAAGCAATGACTTGAATTGGCGATAAGTATCATATCTTGAACTTTCATAAATATCTGAATGCCATTTCTTATGAAACATGTCAATGGCACGCATGAGAAAGTACTTAATGAAAGCATTTGCATTACCAATTGTCTGGGACAGCCAAATGAAACCAAAGCCATATGTAAAAAGCAATGTACGAATACAAGAAGCCCATTTCTTCTTTCCAAGATTGTCGAGGTGTACGAGCATGTTGTAGGCTTTCTTGGGTAAACGGTGTTCAGGCATTATTATTATTTTACACCAATACTTCAAACAACGAGTGTAAGATACAATGAACAATGGGAATCTCCCGCATTCTCCATAAACCATATTACTTGGTGTTGACATACCAACATTCAAAAACGTTTTACAAGCGAGGAGATGAACCTTTTCAATTGTATAGAACTCTTTACAACCCCATATCTCAGACCCGTATAGTAAAATAGGTTGTATTTGAGAATCAAATAATTTTATAATACATTTTTGGTGAAATAACTCCGAGCTTAGACATAACAAAGTGGACTTGTAACAGAGCTTTCTTTGCTCTGTTTGTGAGATTAATTACTGACTTATTCAGATTCAGTGTATGGGTAAACAATATGCCAAGGTATTTGTATTCATGCACAACATTAATACATGTACCTTTAAAAAAACATTTCTCTCTTGTGGCCACTCGACCACCTCTACGAAATATAACAATATTTGTTTTATCAAGATTAACACTTAGTTTCCATTTATCTGAATATTCCGAAAGTATGTTAAGCTGCTTCTGTAGACCAATAATAGAACTAGACATCAAAATCACATCATCTGCAAAAAGTAGCATGAAAAGTTCTATTATATCAGGGGAGAGCTGGACGCCATGTGTACCAGACTGTATGATATCAACATATAACTCATTTATAAAAAATGAGAAAAGTATAGGACTTAAAACACATCCTTGACGTAAACCTATCGGACGATCAAAAAAGTCACTCTTAATATCACCACAGCGAACACATGATTTTACATTTGCATACATTGATTTAATAATGACAAGCATTTTGCCCCCTAAACCCTTATTTCTCAAACACCTCCACAAATAAGCTCTATTTACAGAATCAAATGCCTTTTTAAAATCAACAAAGGCCACATACAACTTACGTTTCCTGTACGATAAATATTTCTCAATGACTGCACACAAAGTAAATATGTGGTCAAAAGTAGAATAGTCCTTTCTAAATTCCGCTTGTGTTTCAGGGATCAAATCTCTCATATTTGACCACTGTGTTAATCTATTATTGATGATGGATGTAAATGCTTTACTAAGGATACTCGTGTGAGATATACCCCGATAATTGTCAGGATTGTTTACGTTTCCATTCTTGAATAACGGAATAATAATAGATTTTGACCAGATAGAAGGAAAAATACCTGTATCAAAAATCCGATTGAAACATTTAACCAGAAAAGGCATAGTATCAGGTAGTGAGTACTTGAGCATTTCAGCTATAACACAATCAGTACCAGCAGATTTACTTGTTTTAAGGTGGGATATAGCATTAAATATTTCCGTTTCCGTGATAGGCGATTCCAACAGAAGCATGTCAACATCACTAAGAATTTCACTGACGCCATCATCATCACGTTCAAAGCACTCATTGTCTACCAAATATATCGAATCATCTTTTGAGAATAACTTCTTGAAATGATGTAACCATTCTGTTTGGGATATAGATCCTTTGGGGGTAGGATGTCTCTGAAGAGAACGTATAGTATTCCAAAATAATTTCGGACTGTGTAAAGTGCTGTTTAGTCGGACTAGCCGTGACAATTTAAGATCATATTTGAACTTTCTACAAAAGGTTTTGTACACATTTCTCAGTTTACAGTAGCGTTGTCGGTTGTATTCACTGCGACAACACCTATACCTTCTGAGAGCCTTCCTGGATTCAGATCTTGCTGCCCTACATGCTTTATTCAACTTTGGTTTATCGTGTTTATTTTCACCATATTTGATCTGTTTCCTCATACATGACGCCGAGTCTAGAACATACTGTACCAAATATGTAATCCTCTCCTCTACATTAGCATCAATTTTATCCATCAAGGAATTTTCATGAATATGCAAGGACCATCAAAGTGCTGTGATAAAAATGCTTTTCTTCGATTCGTTCCATGAAAATGTACTGTTCATAGAGACATCATCCTCCCAGTCTAAACTATGTATGGCACGATTGCTACAAGGAAACCTGCAGGATAACTCAAGAGGGAAATGATCTGAATCTGATCGATCACCAACATTTAACATATCTACATACTGGAAAAAATCAGCAGATGCAATAAAATAATCAACAACACTAGAACCAGTATCTCCTACAAAAGTAAACTCGCCTGCACTATCACCATAAACTCTCCCATTTAGTATAAACATACGAAGTACAAAGCATAGATTCAATAAAATGCGTCCGGTTCGGTTCCAAATTCAATTTAGCGGGGTTAAATGTACAGGTAACCTGGCTCTACATTGAAAACACAGTATGTTTATCTCCTAATTTCACCTCATAAACTATATATATTGGAATCAATGTCAGGGCAGGTTAACAGCGCTCACTGATATGCACCCAACTACAGCCACAACATGTCGACTACAGAAGAAGAAAACGAAGCAGACACCTATCAGAGGGTGGACGGTCCCCGGCCTCACGGGCCTGTGAGATATCAAATCTCATTAGAATACCATATTAAACTATTGTGCAATAGCAGTTGATATCACATAACACAACATTTAAACTGACAACAACCTTTGATGTTTTAGCGTTTTTTTCTGTATATCCTAACCTAAATTCTTAAGCTGGTTGGAACAACGTGTCAACTGAGCATGTGCTGTCCTATATTTAAATATAGTTATTTGTTTGAATAGTAATTTTAAGCCATAATTAATTTTGAATGCATCGTAAAGGGTTAATTTTCAACTTGATGCAGAGATGCCTGCCTGCTCACAATTTTTTTTTCCAATTATCTTGTGGCGATTTAGAATGAAGCTAATCATGACGAGAACAGACCGCCATTACACAAACCTCGGGTGTTTGACATTGCAGGGAAATCAAGAGCTACACTCTAGCGGTCGGGTGTGGGTTGCGTCCAGGGGTACGTACCCCGTTTTGTGCAGCATTCTCAAAATATGTAAAGTGAAAGGTTTTTATAACAAGTGAAATGCTATTTATGAAATATATTTATTGTGTCTAAGGAAGTAAAATAAACCGAATCAAACGCATTTTGCGCATACAATACACTGAATGTATATAAGTTCATGTTTTTCTTACCTTGAAGGAATGTTGAACTGTTATCCACCAGTGGTTATTCCGACGGAGGGAGTTTTAAAAAATGGCCTGACTTCATTTCGCCTACACCCTTATCAACAAATTTATAGCTGCCTGCACAGATATGTCAAGTGCTGTGTTACCTCTAAAATAATGAACTGACCCAAAAGAAGGTTACTTTTTATGTGTATGAGTGAACCAAACGACGAACTGGGTAGTTCATGATCGTGCATCACGCGCGCGCTATGGTATCTGGTTGCACTTCTACTTTTCCAGCCGAGTGTGACAGCAGTCTCTGCTCAGCATACTTGTTAAAGTAGGGGGTCATCTCAAAGAGTGTGTGGGATTAGTGGGGTCGGTCCCTTGGTGACTTGCAACAGAAATTAGAGAAATTAAAGACACAAGTTAGATAAATGACACCGGAGTTTTTTTTATACATTTCAAACATTTCAATACGACACCAAACTTGTCGGAATACAACATATGTTCATGACATGAACTTAAAGCATGTCAGTACATTATACACATGTACATGCACCTTTTGTACTTTTTGTACACAAACTATTTGTTCACTTTCTCATTGTTAAATATATAATACATTTTAAACACAATCCTTAATAAATTAAACGAGCTTGTCGTTATTTGAATTCAACAATATCTATTTCCAAAACGGAAACGGTTCGGTGAACATGCGTAATCCTTGGCCCACTGTCTAAGGGAGACAACCGCGGATAGTGACAGTGTTACTATCCGAGCAGAGACAAAGTTAACAAACATGCCAGGATGTCAATATAGTGATCCCGTACGATTCCGGATCAGAAGAAAATGCTCTCCTTAAAAAGAAACGCATATGTGTTTTTCAAACGATTGATTCCTGGATTTTTACAAGGATTCAAAGGCGACAGACAATGCCAGCCTTTACAGGCCATGACTATTATTGTGATGTTTGGGACAAAAGATATGACCTTGCTGAAGATCATTCCTGCACACGAGAGTTTTACTGTTATTGGTGTCGACGTCCTGTGTCCTGTGGAGATGTTGTGAATGAAGGAGGACTCTCCTGCGTCAAGTGCCGGTGCTGATCCAGCGCTGATGACAGTCTATGGCAAGCATCCAAGCACCTGATCCACCATTCACACCTGTCGTTGATGCTGGGCTTAAGTCCACCTGAAAACTATGCACAACATGGACAACCACGTCTGTGGTATGGGTCAAGACTGCAAAATTTGTAAAGAACCCGTAGGCCCTAACTACAAGTGTTAAATGTCAGTTATGTACCAAAGCACTGAAGTCAATGAAGAAAAATAACGACAGCAACGCAAGTTTGTCTTCTATGACTTTGAGTGCACCCAAGACCGAAGTATTTCATGTTCCACACTTGTATGTGGTGCACCTGGGACGCGGAAACTGCATTGCTGGCCATGGCAGAAGGAAGGAGGAGGATCTAGCCGTGTAAAAGTGTTTGACGGACCTACTACACCGAATGACGTGGGAGATTGGTTGATGACTCTGGCAGAAAAGAAGAAGAAACCAAAGAAGAATCGTAAGGCACTCTTGCAGGCACGGCACCCAAGCAAACCTGTCAAGGTCACTATTACGACGATGATGAAAAGGATGAATATGAACCAGATAAGGACAAAGACATCTCACCTACGCTTGACGATGACATCTTAGTGATTGCCAACATCTACCGTGGTTGTGATGGACACTGCTACTACAGAATCTGCACCAACATCTGATAAAATCACCACATATCACTCTCAGAGGACAGCACATCTCACAGGTGGTCATTGGGAGTCTCATCGTCAAAGATTCGCCGAATTTCATGACCATGGCTATGAAGCAGTTTCCAAAAACATTTGCACTGACTGAACTCAAGAAAGGCTTCTTTCCCCACTTCTACAACATGGAAGCTCACAAAGGTTATGTGGGTCCTTATCATTCTACCTATACTTATGATCTTGATGGCATGTTTCCTGCTGAAAGATAAGCATTCTTGGCCTGACATAAATACGTGATGCTAAGGGGCTGTCTTTGAACTGGATGAGGAATTGTTGGCCTCCTGTCAGAATGACGTAGACATTTTACATTGAGGGTGCGCTGCATTCCTCATTTTTTTCATTGAACAGAACAACGTAGACCCTTTTCATGAAGCAGTGACTCAACCCATGGCCTGCATACAGACCTTTCGAAAACAATTTTTAGAACCAAAGACCATTGCCATCATACCTCCCTCGAGGCCACCGACCACATTGTTGCTACACCCTTCATCAACACCCTGACCTGCATTTACAGCGTGCACGTAATGGCAGAGAAGTTGGCTTTAACTATGGTGGACGGCTACCAGTCCACACTGTGTATGAATACTCGGGCTGCTTCTGGCATGGATGTCCCTGCTGCTACAAGACAGCCACATGTGAAAAAAACCCTCTTTCGGTAGATGCTAAGACATTGGGGACAGTACCATCATACTCTGAATCGTCTTGCAGTATTACGGCAACATTCTGACTCAACCAAGTGGTGATCCAGTGGGAATTTGATTTTCATCAAGAACAGAAAGACAGGGTTGGCCTAACAGCGCTCTTTATTACACTGCATGGCCCACATGCTTACATGCCTTGGATCCCAGAGGTGGCTTCCTTGAAGGACGAACGAATGCCACCAAGTTGTTCTACGAAACCGATTCAAATAAAGCTATTCAATATGTAGATGTCTGTTCTCTCTAGCCTTACATTTGCAAAGTATGGTAACTTCCACTCGGGGCATCCCGTCATCAAAGATCATCCCCCATTGTCTGCGCTGTTTGAGCTTCATGGCCTGATCCAATACTTGGTATTGCCACCCACCTACTTCTATCATCCTGTTCTGCTTTACCGCGCCCATAACAAGTTGTTATTACTCTGTCTTCCCGAATGACAAAACAGGGCTGAAGCACGATGACGGGTCATTCTGCCCACCCGAGAAGTGGAACTGACAGGTCGTCTACACCGTGGCTTATTTCTCAAAGAACGCTATTTGGTGGATGTAGCCCCCTTGAAACTAGAGCTGATTCGTAGCCCCAATGATTTCTTCTTAATCAGTGCTGGAGATGTCAGTTGTCGATTTGTACTGACCAAATCAGAGTTTTATGTACGTCCTGCCATATCCGCCAGCTCCGGAAGTGACGGCCAAATACCCGTTGACCCGAGTCCAAAGTGAACAAAGTAAACCTACACCGAAACGTCGCTCTTAATTGTAATAAAGAAGTTGTTCATCCATAAATTCTTATCCTTACTTAGTACTCCAACTTCTAAAATGCCTATCAAAGAAGACATTTTCTTAAGTTTTACAGATAGTAACAAACTATTGTCAAACCCAAATATTTATAGATGTAGTGCCAAAACCTACACGTACATAATCCGGGAAAGAAATTTATAGTTGCATGATTATTAATTGTTTTATGTTTATATCGTACCTGAACATATGTATTCATAAATACTTTAATTATTAGAATTTTACATCTGCATGAGAAATAATTGTTTTATGACTATATCTTACATGCATAGATTGTTTTAAAAAACTATTTGAATTGTTTAGACTCACGAAGGATGGCTCAGTATGTATATTTCAATATGTTCCGTATGTACTAAACTGTCTGTCTGTCTGTCTACATTTGTGTCCATGAAAGATGGCGAAATGAGTGTTTGTGAAATGACATCATAACTATGACCTCACTTAAAACAGTTAACAAGCGGAAGTGATGGTTTGTTTGGCAATTGAGGCAACGTGTTACTGTTGTGGTTATTGTGTTAAATGGTAAGGAGCGAATGGTGTTGGGTTATTACAGAGTTTATAATAATACCACAAAGTTCACTGTAAAAGGTAATACGTCAAATTGTGTGCACCACTTAAAATAGTCAAACACACTATAGCGCGAAGACATATTCAATGAACAAAAGTCAGTTGTCAACAAACAACATGTTGACCAATAATCAGTCACTTCACCCGTCAAAATGAGAAAAAAACACAGGTGCCAATGCAATGTATGCATCATTGTTATACCAATGGTGGTGGTGCATTTAGAAGCTGTTGCCAGAGAGTAAATATATATATTTATAAATATGTACATTTTTTTCATTAAACAACGGTCAATTATATGCAATCTATGTAAATGTGTATGTATTTTTTTTTATCTTGTATGCTTTTCATCGCAAAGCGATATAGATATCCTTTGGTGATTATGGGTCAGAGTTTTTGGTATATATTGGCTTTGTTATAATGGCAATGTTGTATCGTGACTGACAAACTTGTGAACATTATGTACGCAATGAAGAAGGGAGGTTTGTTAAGTTTGTCAGTGTATAACATTTGCTTATTTTGTTTACCTGTCAATAACGTTTTGAAGTATTATGTCAAAATGTATAAAATATCAGCGGAAATCATTATATATTTTTTTTGTACCTGCATTGTTGATGTCATTTGTTATTTACTTGTTTTAGCGAATGAATTTAACAGCTGTCAGCTGGGAGCCCAGAATGACAAGTAACAAGGCTTTATCAAAGTGTGGTAAAACTTACAAGCTTAGTAAATATACCTTTGCAGTTAGTTAAGTATGAGAAGAAGATTAGTAAATATCACTTATTAAATTAGTAGAATTCACAACTGAAACCAGTAGTTCTTTCAAAGGTGGATAGTAGTCTCTATTATCTGCATAGTACATTGTACTAATGTACGACAGGCTACCTACTAGTCTAATTACTAAAACTAGTCTGATTGATAAAGTATACTGACATGTTAGTTTCAGAGTAGTCAGTGAAATTCACTAAGTATACCTTACTAACTATTCCTGTCAGTGAGTGATATACCACAAGTGTTGTTATAGACAATACATACACATTCAAGTGGACTATATTGTTTTATACCCTGTACGTTATTATTTTTTTATCCCTCGGCGTCATACCAAAATACGTTAAAAGACTGTTTTACCCTGCCTGGCGATTGGCATTATGGGGATAAAACAAGGACTGGTCAGCTCGGAGTCAGAATACTGTGTCTGAGTGGGGTGTCCATGAATTTGGTGTTAGAAGTGGACGTAGCGCGTCTTTTGGGTGACGTAGCTTGTCTTTTGGGTGTACTACTTCATCGGGGGAATTAGCGGTAGCAGCGGTCTCGACTGGCTATCACCTTGAAGGACAGAGAAGGCTGTTGAGTTGGTGACGTTTATTCGGTGGAAGCAGAGTGAATTTACACAGAAGTACATTTAATTATAATGACACGGTAATATGCTACGTGTACAACACGTGTTAAGAGGTTGAGTTATAATAATTTGTTACGTGTGAAACATACATAATAATATAATCGGCATACAACCGATATTGACATGACTGTAAAGATGTACAATATATTTGTTTAACGGATGGTTATTAAAAGGCATTTATTACGCGAAAATATGTCTGGTAGAAAACAGTAGAAAACAGTCATGCGTGGATATTCTAACATACTGTTATAAGAGACAATATAAATACATGTTGGCCGACTCAGTTTTCATTGTTACTAAGTTGCAGGCAAATCATTGCTATGAGTATGTGTCACTGAATGTAGGAACGTACAAGTTATTGACATTGGTACACATACTCATATTGGGATGTTGCCGTGCAACTAGTATGCTTCTATACAAAAATATACGTTCGCGATTGTCTGGATATTTAGTCAATGATAATTTTCACAACGCTACGATATAGTCGAAATAGATCTAACCTACACCTAACGTATTAAGATCGTAGCAGACAAAATAAGTTAACAGTTAAGTAAATAGTGTCTTACCTTGAAGGACAGAGAAGGCTGTTGAGTTGGTGACGTTTATTGGTGGAAGCAGGGTGAAGTTTGCTACCACCGACCGCCGTACATATACAACTCAGGCCTTCATTACGTTACATTACTAATGATCACAACATCCCAGGTGTTAGCGGTTGATCGGCTGTAACCATGGGTGGTTGTGTCATTATTTACGGATTTATTTAAGTAGGTTGTTATATTGCCTAACTGACCCTTATATCACAGTCGGACTGACCATGTGTGCCGTCCCTGTGTCGTGAAGTTAACTCACTAATCACTGATTCTCAGAGAAAGTGACCCATGAGAAAGTGTCCCACAGCTGAAGTGACCGTGAGTTTAGCCGCATATGTGAAACATGAAATATCTTGTATGCGGCGGTCAGTTAGTGCATTCGCTATACTGAATTTACTTTAAGAATAGTCAGATTAGTTTACCGACATAGGTTGATTGATATATATTTTCTAATAGGAATTTGGTGGTAGAAGAAAGCTATGACAAACAAAACAAAGAAATGCACATCCAAACTATCGTAGTATCGACTCGATCCATGTGTAGATCGACAGTGAAAGTCTATAGTAATATATGAATTTACCTATCTATTTGACACATCTTTATAATCACCTTTCAATGACAGGCCAATTGATCAATGATAACCAACAAATGCAACCGCTATAGGTTCGGAAATCTCTCTTGTCACGTTTATCGTGTCGACCATTTTGACGTCTGATGTTCCTGATGTACAAAGCTAACACATAACATTTTCAAAACATTTTCAAAAGGTTTCATTGTAGTTTTTCAAAAAACATTTTCGTTAAAACGTTTTATTAACGTTTTAGAAATGTTTTACAACTATTCAAAATGTTATTGTAAGTGCGCATGCGCTTCGAACTGTTGCAGGGATTCATTTGCTTTCTCTTGACTACCAGTTGTCGGATTTCCATTTTTGTTGAACCCTTGGTGGCTGAGGGGGTAAGACAATAACATTCCTGCAAGCCTGACAACTGCACCAGACACCAACCTACACAATACGTAATGATTGAAGTGAAAACTTCAGTGTGCATATGCGGAAAATATATTTAAGAATTGACCTTCACTTTTTGTAAGTTCATTGGAGTATGAACCTTCCTACAATGTTTGGCCCTCACTCTATGAATGTTCATACTCCAATGAACTCACACAAAGTGAAAGTCAGTTCTTATATCTGTTTATAATAATTTCTTACCTCAAAGGATGTAGGCCAAGATCTAAACACAATTGTATTTAGTACGTGTGACTTCATGTTTACACTGAAAGCCATACAACAACCAGCTATACCGCGGAATAAAATACTAGCAGTTCCTCAAAAAGAGAGGTGACATGAACGTATGGAAGCACAATTCTCTTCAGAAACATCTTGCGCAACACGTGTGTTCAAATAATATCACCATTAGATGAGAATGGTCTGTAAAGAACTACCTCAGTAAGTCAGTCACAATGACAGCGCGTCGTAACACATTTACATCAAGTACAAGACGTCAAAATGGCCTTGACGATAAACGTGACGCAAGAGCTTTCCGAAGTTGTTCATACACTTATGAACGTCAATTTAGCGGTCATGTGACCGACCCCTCGTCCAATGAAAAAGCCGTTTATCGTGTAAACGTCAAATTAAAAAAATATTCCCTTATGTACTTGAACAATCATCAAATTCACATCAGCAATGAATGACTTTTACAAGTGTTGAATGCAGCAGAGCGTAACGTGTATTTATAGAGGTCAGCTTGTGGCATATCATATAGTGCAGAAATACAGAGGGACACTGTTGTACTTAGGTTTGCTAACACAACCAGGTGTTTCCCGCGGCCTCCTAATGTTAATGTCACGATTTGTTTGATACCAAGTTCTTTTCAAACATGATCTGTCGTAGTAATCCATTGTTAGTAATAGTCGCATTATGAAATGTGGCATTGAAATGAAGTACACAATGCATATAGGCCCTGGTGTAAACAACTATGAACATACAGTAGCAGTAAAATGTTTATTAACGTGCCACACGCATGAAAATAACATTTACAATATAAAATCGATGCACATAAGACAAAAGGTGTATGGAGTGTGTCCAACCAGACACTGGCTTATGGAGACACAATATGCAATATAAAAAATATATATACATAATATATATCATGTGAGAACCCTCCCATGACACTAGGCAATTGGGAATTAGTCTGATTTGTGAAGGTGTTGCTTGTGTTTGGATAAACGCAAACCAATTCGGACGGTGTTGAATGGACTGGTGGGGATTGGACAGAGTGTTGTGAAACTTGTGTGTTATGTGTTTCAACGTCACGTGTGTTGTCTTTGGAGTTTGGGATTTGTCGGATGTTCTGTACTAACTTACTTAGCTGGTGTTCCTTGTCACCTGAGATGGACCTACTGTATGACCTGATGCTAGCTTCATTTCTGTGCTCTCTCCGCCGCTTCTCGGTCTGGAATGCATGGAGATGGTCGGCCAACTCAGAAACCGGAATAGTAATCCAGTCTACGGATATTTGTCTCGTATCGGTAAAACAGGTGGGCAAGTTTGTTTTTATAATTTAATTTTCTTTCCTTACCTCTTAATTTCGTTTTCATTTAAAAGCTAGATTAATTTTATTTGGCTTACCATTTTCAGAGCCCATTTAGTGTTTTTAATTGTAGATTTGCTGTGTCTTGGTTTCTCCAAATCTTGAAAGAAACAGTGTAAAGTTTACAGTATGAAATTATTTAAGAATTGACTTTTGTCGTAACTGCTTTCGGGTGTCAAGTGGGACACTACTACAGTTACTAAAAGTATTGCCGTTCCTGGTCATCATGGTCAGTTAAGCCAGGACTTTGCAACTCGCCTTGTCAGCATCGGCTCAGCTCAGTCAAGGAGTGATTGGTCTAACGACCCATACTCCGAATTGTCGCCATCAACATTTATACTCGCATAATAAAGAAACGCAATACCAGCTTTACACTCACATTAGTTTTATTTACGCTCAGCCATCTATCAATACACGACAGGATCAGACTAGCCAGGCTCGTCACTGAATGGGGAATACTTAGAACGATCGGGATCGACTCGATCGACTGCAAACCGCGCTCTCCTCTCCTAATGTTGACGGTATCATTTTATAGTGTTCGGGCCTGGCCTATGTTTGTCACACGTCCTCGAGCTCATAGATCATTTTAATTGGTTAAGAACAATATCAGACCATGAGCTCGTGTTTATGTCGTGATTGGAAAATTACCGGAACCTACTGACCGAATAACAGATGTCTATTAATTAATTTGCGGCAACACCAACGAAGCTATCCTGAAATATTCTGCCACTGTCATCGCCAAATTTGATTTCCTGCACTTCGGCTTTCTGTCCCCATCGTTTTAAAGCTATAACCATCAATTTAAAGGTTGACTTTGATATAATTTTCTAAGGTTTTGAGGATGCAGTTTTACGTTATAACACTTTCATGAGGGTTCATACTCCAATGAACTCACACAAAGTGAATGTCAAGTCTTAAATGCATACTGTGTATACCAGTACGTATCATTCAATGTTTGACTAGGTACATTATCTAGACGATCAACGGTTTATTGTGTGACAAACATGTATCATCTGTAGACACTTTGGACACATGACCCTGGTCATCAGGGCATAACCGACGATACAAGCCCCCCCCCTCCCCCCCCAGGGAAGGCACAGGGTAGATGTGAACAGAAGTTGGTTATCTCTCTCACATAGAATGGTTGACCGAACCTCTGTCTCCTGTATTCGTGTTTTGACTTATCATTTCATGTCATGTTAATTAACTACAATAAAGTTTTCATAATATATATGTTTGTGCCGCATCTCTTGTTTGTTTGTTGTTTAACGCCTCACTCCTAACACAACCATGATACCCGTATCAAATACTTCACCATCGAATAATCATTTCTTCTTTTTTTCCAGTTTTAGTCACCGTCACAGATGGTCTAACTACACAAACCTTAATTTCGAAAAATAATCAAGGACTATAAATAATGACCTTAAGGATTTTATTTCCACAAGAACGTTTATACACATTTCACATTTACACAATAAGAACAATCTGGCCTTTAATGCGAGTAAATGAATACAGTACCCAGTTCAGGATTAGACTTTGTGGCCATCGGACGTCGTAAACTTTATGGCTCACCAACAATGTTAAAAAAATCAAGTTAGCACAATATATATGCGCAGAATAACAGTCAAAAGAATGCGTTCCCTGGTTTTATGCGCATGTCACTTCCAAACAATCGTTTTGCATCCAACGGAATATAAATACGTTTTCGAGATGAACAGATTAGAAAATACACCAGTGGTACCTTCTGCGTACAACAGACAACTCACGGGGACCGGGTAACCCACAGCTACTGTAACTGAAACCCTGTTAACATGAACTCCACCAACTCAAAATATCCACAAGTTGTCATGGTCCCAGTGGAATAAATATCACACTGTGCTCGCTTGTCTCAAACAACGGATAACTCGATTCATTCGATTATCCCAAGGCCCTGTTTCACAAAGCGGTCAACAACTAGGACGATCGTAACTTCAATACTTTACCATGGACTCACGACAGTCGTTTGCTAAGATCGAGGTGTGGAAGCCAGGGTTTCAAGTTAACTAGGTTTCTCTGATTAAGGATTCGGAACGGCGTCAGTCCATCTGTCTGAGCAATCTTCTGAGGATCTTCCCACTTGGGCTCTTGGGTATTTTCGTGATGAACGTAACTCCCCCACGCAATCTCTTCGTCACAGAGACTTTACCTGCAACGGGAAATACAACTCTGAATATTACGAACTAAATGAGAACATGAAACAAAATGTCTTTCATCAGAAGCTTGCCTTCAAATGCCCGTGTCAATAGTAGCAGAATACAACGACCAAGAATACAATTGGCAATAACACTTACTTGTAACATAGTCTTGAATCTCTTGTTCAGTCACCGCTGACCCAGGCTTCTTGACAATAAAAGCTTTCGGCAGCTCTCCCGTCTCTACATCCGGGACACCGATTACACCAACGTCAGCCACAGCAGGGTGACTCAGCAGAACATCCTCCAGCTCCGCGGGCGCCACCTGGTGACATAAATAAGCATTATGTAAAGAAAACTACGCCATGGGCATTCGGATCCACTCGGATTTTTCCGTTATATACATTGAACTCGACAGAAGAGCCATTTTGACAAGTTCACCCAGAACCGCAAAGGGACCAACCTCTCTGTATAACGACAGCCTATAAATAAAAAACGACACAAATAAACCAATTCCATAATCATAAGAAAGCTTTGCCAAAAGCAGAGTTGATTCCGATGACATCACAAGCATATGTTCCCGAATCCTCATCAAATAGTGATAATACCAGGTGTTCGAGAAAAGGTGAGCGCATTGCGCCCAACCGCTGGCACCCGTCACAAACGCACGCAAAGGCAAGTCAATTGTTCACCTGAACAAACACGGGAACATATGGTACAAGCCAAAATTGTGAATGGCATCGGACATCATTTTTTTCACTGATGCACAAAATTTGGAAACTTCCTCCACATGTCTACCATAAAACATTTTGAAAGCTTTACAAAGGCCTTGAATTGTGTAACCCTGTCCTTTGACGCTCTTTGAAATTTTCTTGATGGTGTGAACATACCTGGTACCCCTTGTACTTGATGAGTTCTTTAAGACGATCCACAATAAATAGAATTCCCTCCTCGTCAACATGGCCAATGTCACCTGTAGATACATAATACATGCAGGCGAAATGGCAGTACCAGCAGGTGTGGACCAGTTTGGACCCACAAGATCTGCAAACTTTAATAAACGAACAAAACTATTAAGTCGAAGTCATTTTGAAAGTTATCCATTGTGTTCATATGAATCGGATTATATATTATAGTTTTAGGCTGAAATGTGTCAAATAGGGATGCTTTTAGACGTTTTAAGGAACACTTTTTCTGATGTAACATGTCGCATAGTCAAGTTGATTTTTTTAGAAGATGTACTGACAAACATATGATCTAAGGTTCCTTTTGGATCACAGACTTGTTCGAAGTTCGATTTTCTCGAAGTTCGAAACATCGGCCTTTATCACTCATTTAAAAAAAGCGAAGAAAGAAAGGTGGCTAGCTGTCAGCCATTTGGAGATGTCTGATAAGTTTCATACCACTATTTCCTACCTTTTCCTTAAAGAAGACAATTCGACACATATAGGTTTAAATAACTTAGCAGTAATAACCTAGTCTTGACCTAGATTAGAAATGGACACCGTAAAGAGGAGTTGCCTCCCTTTAACAATGTTCAATTATAACTAGCAGTATAACATAAATACAAAACAAAAAGTTATGTTTTATTGTCTTTATATCTATATCAATTATGTGTAGAAAATACAGCTACTTTTTAAAAAATGGGTTGCTAAAATTAAAAGGGTGTTTCGTTGTTCTGATGCCCACTGGTACTTCAATGTATGTGCGGTTGGGTAGCATAGTGGTTAAAGCGTTCGCTCAGACCTAGGTTCGATTCCCGACATGGGTACAATGTGTGAAGCCCATTTCTGGTGTCCCCCGCCGTGATATTGCTGGAATATTGCTAAAAGCGGCGTAAAACCATACTTGTTTGTTGCTCAATGTATGATTGGAGTTCCGCTACCAACCCGGAAGCTTGATGAACCTAACTTATTTTGATATAAACGTTTAAACGTCATGTTTAATGTGTGAACCCAAACCTAGAGTACTATCTAAATGGAAAATCGTTATCTGAAGTTGTTCCGCGAAACCGACAAAAGAATTCCAAACGACTTGCGGCAATAGACTCACCATCCTCTCGCGGATTTGTATATATGCGGTATTGAATACATAGAGCCAAATGCGGTGTAGTACGGACGCGTTTTTAGTCAAACAATGAAATAAGTCTGGGAAAAGCTCACGGAAGTGAAATGAACCCCACTCCGTACATGAAATATGCACCCGTGAAGATCCGGGTTAGAATAGGTCTTCAGCAACCCATGATTAAGTAAGGAGAAGATATCTGGAAGAACAACCTCTTAATGACGTTTCGTTATCAAGCAAGTGATGTCATCACTTGTGTACGAACCTTCACCGAAACGCCGCTCCTCATTGTAATAAAGAAGTTGTTCTTCCACATATCTTATCCTTACTTTGAACTCCAAGTTCTAAATGTCTCTCAGAGAAGTTACCCACGCTCGCCGTAAAAGGCGACTATGCTTGTCGTAAGAGGCGACTAACGGGATCGGGTGGTCAGGCTCGCTGATTTGGTTGATGCATGTCATCGTATCCCAAATGCGTGAACTGATGCTCATGATGTCAATCACTGGATTCCCTGGTCCAGATTATTCACAGCCCGCCATCATATAGCTGGGATATTGCTGAGTGCGGCGTTAAACAACAAACAAACAACATGAAATATGTGCGAACCACGAAATAAACTAAATGTTCAGAGTAAATGTCCGCAAGGCTGTAGCACGGGTTGGGCGAGAATTATTGCCGTCAGTGTGATGTAATCTGAATGCATATTGGTCAGAGCACTCACTGATTCCCCTCTCGCTGGAACTAGGCAAGGGCTATATTGGTTGGCTAAAATAGCGACTACACTGCAAAGCGGCCTTATGTATTCACGGGTGATGAAAGAAAGTTGTGTATCCAAACCCATGAATTCCTGACGATGTAGACTCACCTGTTTTGACCCAGCCGTCCTCATCAAAGATGGCGGCTGTAGCTGCAGGGTTCGACTTGTAACCTTTCATCACAGATGGGCTTCGCAGACAAACTTCGCCATCGACATTCGTGGGGACAGTCTTGCCAGTTGTCACATCTACTATCTAGCAAAGAAAACAATGACGTCATTTTGTATTATGTTCTATCCAAGTCATAACACCCTTGGCCGTGTGTGTGTGTGTGTGTGTGTGTGTGTGTGTGTGTGTGTGTGTGTGTGAAACAGATTGGTCAATCATCATATATGCTCGAATTTAATTGTTCTTGTTTGAAATATGGCACTTGTTTGAAGTATTGGGCGAGTGATAGCGAAAAATGAACTAGAAGTATGAGGGCAACATTGATAAATGTAACTTTTTTATATGTCATTGGGGACATGTATTGTCTCATATCAATATACGTTCATACAATAACAATTAAACAACTTGACTACCAGCCGTCACAACGGGGAATCTCCCCCTACCCGCCACAACCCGGTCAGAAGAGCCTCAGATGACCATCGCTCAAGGCCCCGCGCTGACCACGTCATCCTCTAGGACTTGACCTGTAAGGTAAGGGTTATTTACCGGGAAGGTCGTACATAAGGAACAGAATCATACCTTACACTCGGCACAAGGCAGAATGTACCCAGCTGAGCCAAACTTGTGTTTTCCTCCATGCGAGATATGCGTCACCTGCACCTCCGTCATCCCATACACTGAAACAGCAGTACGTCCGTTCTGGTAATTTCTTTCACGGCGAGAAAGGGAAAATATGACTTATTACCTGTACAAAATTAGTCCAACATAATGGTTTGAACCTTCTGAGATGAGACCACATCGTTTCTACACTTGAATTAAATGATTTCAACGATCAGCAATATTGTCCAATAACAACGTTAACACTCCGTTTGTCTCGATCTACTGATAATTCAACATATATTCCAAGGTCACAAGACCTCGAGTTAACAGGGTTCATCTTTATTATCCGTTACGGGGCTAGCGCAATATAAGTACATCATCATCATCATCATCATCACCACCATTTTAAAAATTCTTTATATGCACGAGTGACACGTTGCAAAGCGTACCTTGTGTTATGAAGGTCAAATGAAACAACACCATGATCTTTGCCTCTATGTCTGTGCTCAGAGGCGCAGCTCCGCAGAGGATCCTTCGGACAGAGCTCAGGTCATACTCCGAGATGCTTGGGAGATTGCTCATGACAACCATGACTGGCGGAACCACGTGCAGCACCGTTGCCTGGAGACAGCAGATATGAACAAGATGAAGAATCCCATCGTAGTTCAAGAATATCTACGCGATGTAATTAGGACTTATCGTCACATTAATTGTGTTGCTTCTTTGTGATTATCTTTCAATCATTCTTTCAGTGTTGATTATCACGACTGCACTTTCGCTCTTCGTTCTATGAGTATGTTCATAAATGTAAATACCTCCAAAACAAAACAAAAACAACAACACGCACACATGCAGACACAAAACAATTCACCGGTTTATCTAGCCCAGACTTGATTATTTACAGGCCGCTGATTACATAATCTTGTAGGAGAGATATTACTGACCCCGGCAATGACAATGATGACACCAGGTGTTCGAGAATAATCATTGTCTTTCCAATAACATCTGTTGTGTCATGTAAAAAGTCTTTTAAAGCGTTTTCAGTGGTCCATTCATATAATTTCACAGTTAGTTTGCCCTTTACTCGAAACGGAATCTGTTTCGGCGATTAATCAAGACTGGTTATTTTCTTGTATTAACATTCTGTATAATCACAAGTACGCGTCAACACGTGTCTACTGCTACAGGTGAGGTAAATCTGACAAAGTTTCGTTCCTTGTCTTTTAAGTTTAATATCCGAGATCGAACTTTGGAACTGCTCCCTCACAAGACACATCTGTGCATTTCCATCGCGTTGTCTGGGAACATTTATTTTAAACACTTGGTAAACTGGCCCGCTGCCCAACAATTTCCAAAACTTAGAATAAAATTTATTTAGAAAATTGAGAACAAACTCCGAGTGAACAAACTCATTTCCACTCGAAAGTTATGAAATCACTGAAAAACATTCCGATCCTACAGCTTTGACAAAACCTAAAACCAAAGGATTAACGAACTTGCAACATATGCGAATCAATGTCGAAACAAGCATGTAATAGGTATTTGTAGTTCACAACAGGGCATCTTTATAGTGAGTTGGTTGGTTAAAGCGTTCGCCTCGTCACACCGATGGCCCGGGTTCGGTTTTCTCAATCGGTTCCATACTTATCCCACTTTGACTATGCTTATGTAAAATATATTTAGTTAAGGTACGTGGACAATGAAAGTTGTATGCTGGTAGCTTATTGTTGTTGACGTTGACAGTTGATAGTGATTCATTAACGCATGCTCATGATATAGTCGGAATCGTACAATCAACTTTTGACAGATATTTCTGAATTTGGTCGGTTTTATTTGATATTCTCCCCCGTGGGTTCCTATCCTCCAGCACCCTCCGCTCGCTGCAGTATTCCGAATATTCACCTTATACTTCTGGATGTTGTTGAGGTACTCGTGGATGTCAAACTTGGACATTATGACGCTCCTAGCGCCGCTGTACAGGCCAGCCGAGATGACAGGACCGAGACCGTAGATGTGGAAGAATGGCAGGAATATCACGTAGGAGTCATCTTTTGTCAGGTCACCTGTAGACCTGGGTTGGTGACAAAGGGTGAGTGAGTGAGTTGGGTTTAACGCTGCAGTATCTCAGATAGATCACGGGGTGTCAGCTTCATGTGAAGGAAGTGACGAAGATCGTAGACTGGTGAACATATTAGCACGGGTATGGTTCTGACAAATAAAGGATCATAATTAGAGCGAATGTTCGATTTAATCACACGACCACTGGATCCTGGCAGGTCTAAGGGACTCAACCGCTAAAAGCATCCCGTTGGACAAACCGTGTGGATGTCAACTCTGAGGGCGTACATGGTAGCTGAAGTTACAAACTCCTTTGAGACTGTATATGTGGGTTTCATAATTCAGTGGTTAGTGTGAGCGTCTGTTTGTTTGTTTCTTCTTTAACGCCGCACTCAGCTATTTTCAAGCTGTATGACGGCGGTCTGTAAATAATCGACAATCCAGACATGCACCTGATCATGTTAGTCGCCTCTTACGACAAGCATAGTCGCCTTTTACGTCAGGCATGGGTTGCTGAAGACCTAGTCTACCCTGGATCTTCACGGCTATAGTATGAGTAGGTGAGTAGGTCTGTCATCGTTTTTAGTAAAATATCTGCCATAACGAGTGTACGATTCAATCAGCACTATGTGGTTAAAGCGTTAGCTCAATGCCAAAGATCTAGGTACAATTCCCTATATTGGTACAATATGTGAAGCCTTTTCTTAGTGAAATGACTGAGATAAGTGGCATAGAACGTTACTCATTTGACAGGTATAGTCTGTTTCCTAGTGCCATACCGAGATTATGACTGTACACTCCGTTTATCTTCAGAAATTCGGGAGAAAACAAACGCAATATATATGTTATCGCTTTCGTTTTAAAATGCAAATCAACTACATAAACAAATGAAACTGGTGGTCCGTGGAAAAGAACTTGTAACACAGTGATACACTTACAGTATCTGTAATATATTCGAGACCATAGCATAGTGTGTCAACTGAACTCCTTTCGGTTTTCCCGTCGTTCCGCTTGAAAACAAAATGGCGACGACGTCATTCTCCGGGTCAATGTCAGGGTCACTGATTGGTCCGTCAGAGATATCAGGGGCGATAAGCGAGGAGAAACTCGTGCATCCTTCTGCCTTGCCAAATACAATAATCTTCTGAAACGTTAAAAATTCATTATTTTTGTACGCCTGGTTTAAACCAAATTACACAAATGTGCGAACAGATTAAAGAAAAATACAATAAAGCTGT
This sequence comes from Haliotis cracherodii, assembly GCF_022045235.1. NCBI lineage: Eukaryota > Metazoa > Mollusca > Gastropoda > Lepetellida > Haliotidae > Haliotis > Haliotis cracherodii. The sequence goes on along the minus strand of NW_027266308.1, from coordinate 14,775,556 downwards.
AGCTGTCTTTCGTTCATGTTTTCTGATACGTGTTATTCATAGAAACATGGAGTTAACCTGCTTAGTTACATTGAACTGAACAGTCGATCAAAAATGTTCAAATGTTGAAAACAATTTTTATTTTAGAAAACACATGTTTAAACTTCCACCGCTCTGAGTATGTCAACTCTTTTAAGAAACAAAAAAAATAATTTAAAGTATGTCATAACTGGGATGAAACTAACCGCTGATTCGCTTTTCTTTCGTTTCATTTTCGCTTAATACCTACGATAATACTACCTAAGAAATAATAAAAAGATACACACAAAATACATATGAACCATGCCATGCCTCGTGGATACCTGTTATTGCTCCTGCAGGTAAATTGATGAAGATTATGATTTGCAATAGTATGCCGTCAGCGTATGATCATGTTTACTTTATTGGTACCATTGTATGAACATAAAACAAAAGTAAAATAATTATAATGCCTCACTCTTTGAAATAGGACTTATGGTTGGTTGACAGTCCAAGCAAGTTTGATTCAAATTGTCTGTTACATCAAATCCAATGTTTCAGATTATTTTCGTGTCGTCATATATCACTGTGGGACGTCATCAATGGAATGTCGCTGCGCGTTAGAAGTTGAGGGAAGTACTAAGTGCGCACATCTTTATACATTTGCTACAAAATACGAACACTAACATATAGAAATAATTATGTTTTCTTATAGCTGAACCTTTTATCCATACTTTGTAAAATGGTTAAACAACTGTTAGGACGGTTAAAGATATCTATAAAGTAATGAATGAATTTGACACAGTAGATACTAATTGCGCTTAGCTCAATAGAATGCACACTGACCTTTTTTCAATTTGGAAATTAAATTAAAAAAAAGAATTAAATAAAGATAGTGAAATACTCTGAAATAAGACCAGCGATTGTGATTACTATTACTTCCTTGAGACGATGCTAACATTTCCAGTATGACTAAAAGGAGGTACCAGATCAATGAGAACAACCTCCTTGAAAGGAAGCAATTGGGAGATACAATAGAAATGTGGCCAACATACATCACAATGGAATTAACTTTCCGCACACGACACCAGTGTCATAACTACTAGTTTGAACTTGTGTGCAGACAAAACCAGCGACGTTTACAATAGCACGGTTGATATAAGCCAGTTTTTTGGTATTAAGCAGCTCGTGAAGAGGGAGTTCATGCACCAACCTTCAGGATATTCCCCGCAGCTGCCTTCACTGTTGGAAGCGAGGCTGGGAAGGTCAGCACGAACTTACTCTTGCAGATCTCAATAGTGTCCTTGAGTTCGGCTGAAAGTATTTGAGATTTCAATATATCCATGCATGCGCTTGTTAACAATTGTTTTTCAGAAAATAGAAGTTTGTTATTACTTACCAAAATGGAGTTAAAGGACGACCTTTCTACGACCTGATTCACGTTGGGCATGCCCCCTTATTTACCATGATTCCAGTAGTCATGTCTTTTACCAAAATGTGTTTGATCGTGACTTTATATTTATGTAGATATGCCGTTGTATGACTGAAATGACGTTAAACCAAACTCACTCACTCGCCCATTTGAATGAATCACTCACTTGCATTGTAAGTTGGGTTAGTGGCTTGTAATACCCCGCCAAGGGAGGCAACTGCGTAAAACACGATAGGATACTCCATGACATTTTGGCTGAAGACACAGAGAACGTCGCCCTTCTTGAATCCGAGGGTGCGCAGCCCGCGGGCCAGACGACGCACTGTAGACGCGACCTGCTGATAGGACATAGTACGGCCGGTTGTGGCGTCCACCTGCAAACACATATATTCTGTATCAAATGGAGATTCATGGTAAGAATAGGCTCGCAGAAAACGATGTTTCTCGTTAGGGGCAACTCGTAATATCATTCATTGGTTTGTCTGATACAGACTCGAGTATTTACAGGTCACAGTCATATAAAAGAAGCTAGAAGATTGTTGAAGGCAGCGTCAACAGCAATCAAACAAACATTATTCTGTTCACATATCATAAATTAGAATTGCGCCGATTAATCAAAGACATAGTTCATTGCAGTACACTGTGTCAAGATATGGGTATCGTAGAATTCATTTTCCTTTTATTCATTTAAAACAAAAACCACATAATTTGCTCCGTGTCCACATAATTTGCGCCATCGTGTCTCAGATGTTACTACATAAGTGAGTGAGTTTGGTTTAACGTCATTTTGGACAGCATTTCACTCGTACAGCGACGTGCAAGCACTGAGATACCATGACGCAGTTTAACATGAATACCCCACTCAGACACAGTGGACTGATTCCGAGGCGACCAGTCCTTGTTTTAGCCCTTAAGGCAGGCAGGGTAACACGTGCCCTCTGTAACGTCTTCCTGTTGATCGAATCACCGACGTTCCGTTTTCCGAGCAAAAGACAATATTTAAAAATTAATAATAATTTATACAGGTTAAAATACCCACCATAGCTACTTTTTCCCCGTGCTTCTCACACATCTCCGTCATGAACGTCCCCAGCGACACACGGGGCAGGTACAACGTCTTTCCTTTCAAGGACATCATCTTGAATCGCTCAGGCGTAATTTAACGGAATAATATGTCTTAAAGTTGTAAAGGACTTTTCGTTACACTTCTTGATTGTCAGGCTTGGTTACTTAGCATAGTCCTATTCTGAAACCCGAGGAGGATATATACAATATTGAATAACACTCTGTGATGAATTTGATGACGTGTGAAACATTCATCAAAACACACGTTCACTAACACGACATAAATCAAGTATTGTTGAAACACTCGTAGCTGACGTTTTACATTGAAGTCTTGTAGTATTCCTCCAGTACAGACTGAACTGAGTTCCAGTTGCTTGTACATGTCGTATACGACGTTGGACATTTCCCAAACGTCGAGGAAGCATGTGGGCAAAACCTCAACCAGAGAAAAACCAGTCTCGCTTATCCATCGATCCCATTTGGAATATAGGACACAAAAGGGAAAATTATATGAATGGATAACTGAAAAGTCAGTAATGACACGGTGTTCGCGGTAAGCATGTCCTGCCCGACCGGTAGAACCCGTCGCTCAAACAATTTGCATACATTATTTACAAGACCCAAGACAATGTTGAGGAAACGTGTGCACACATCTTTGCAAAAACAAACATACATTGACACTTATACAAAGCGAACGGACAAAGGTGAACTCCGTTAACTTGGAGCCCGTAAAGCCAAATCCTCGGGACGATTACTGTTAGGAGCGTTTACATACACTACTCCTTTACATGAAATCGTTAATCCAGAAACTTGTTAATCCGGACGGTTTCGCTGTGGGCAATAACTTCCGGGTTAAGTGGGGTTCACTGTACACCGCACAGATACATTCAACCTATATATTATGAATGTAATGGTAAATATAGCAATCGCATACATGCATGCATCCCTTCTATCTCCCAAACAGCCCCTCAAACCCGATCCTTCTACCCCAGGCCCCACCTCTACCACACATGATCATACGCCCCGTTAACCTGTACTGGACGTCAATAGACACAACACCATTACCGCAGTCAGAGATGCACGCCATAAACGTTATTGCTATTGTAGTTAAATGGCAGTTTCAACGAACCGATGCACGAATGGATATTGCTTTTTAAGCAGCTACGATATCAAAATGGTTAATTTGAGACCCGTTATTGTCAATTTCGACCAACTGTTTGCCTCTCTATATAATGCGTGTCAATTAGAGCGGTATATATTGATACAATATCGCACTTTTATTGAACATTCTGATTGTGGGGACAAAATAGAACGCAAAACGGATACAAAAATACAGTTTGGACACAAACAGAATTCCTTCATTATGTGCATATTCAAAAACTCCGTGGCAAAATGTTGGTGGCATATTTACAATTCACACATTTTATTGGGAAAATGTCCCACTTGGTGTAGATTGTTATTCGAAGTCATATGCATGTAGATGTTTATCATCCATAAAGGCAAAACAAACCTTGACCATGTCCTGACGGTGTTTTTCAGAAATTTGTATATTATTTTCTGTCAGATTTTATAGTGCAGCGATGTTTGAAAGATCTCAAATTGGATCCCATAGGCTTTCGAGAGATGGAAAAAAAAGAAGTTTTTCCTAGGACAAATGAAAAAAAAATATATAAAATATCCTTTGCAAGTTTAGTGTTATATATGGTGTTATGGTGATATTTATGGTGACGTGTCTGTTACACATTGGTGAACTACTGAAATAAATACAAGTGCTGCAATTACCAATTCAAGAAAAAAAGGCCGTGAAATTATATGTCCTTCTGTTCAGTTGTTAGCCAATTAGCACCTAAATGTTTTTTTTAATGTGTTACAGTCAATGTGTAAAATTAGTCAACATGACTGAAATTTTACAATTATATTTCCATATATTATATCATGGCAACGAATTCCAAACATGTGTATATTTTAATTCATCACCCAGTGACCGATAATGATAGGGTTAAAAGAAAACGAAAGTAAATGTATACTTTTGACATTTGTTAGCTTCTAATCCTAGCATAATTAGTATATGGTGATGTTTTTAAGCTCTTTTGAACTTCTTAATAACTTTTAGTCAATCTGAAGGGAAAATTATTGTAAACTGACTGAATTAGTTTGGCGTTTTGTAAATGGACTTTGTGAAAATTCCATTCATTTTATAGATTGACTGATTTTACACATTAACTGTTACATATATATGTATAATGATATTACATGAAATCAATTATCAAAATGGTGTTTATGATGTTGTTAAAGATCTAAAGACTACACAATGGAATTCTATAAGTATGTTATCTATGCTACGAGAGAAAGTTATCGCGATTCGCAAGTATTAATAAATACTTGTATTGCATCAGCCTGGTCTATGTCAGTAACAGGATATTTGTGCACTGTTCATTTAATGCGTTTTCCAGCAAACTAACTATACTACATTCCTTCAGCTGCGCATTTTTTAAAAATTAAAATTAGAATAATTTAATAATGAATATATTAATATGTGTGTATTTTTTTATTCACATAATTCAGAAAGTCTATATCGGTATCGAATTCTGACACTCACTAAGTGAAGGGTAACCTGAGAAGAGGACCTCTCTAATCCGAACACTCTGCATTCTGGACGATTAGTGAAAGGAATGTTAGAAATAAGGCCATTGCTCAGTAACAGATATTCACATTCACACTGAACCGTCCGGTTAAATGGAGTTTCACTGTACATGCGATAACATGAATAGTAGTATTCTCTACTTATGACGAATTTTGTTATATAATAATTACTAACAGTAAAAAAGGTGTTTTTAAGACACGAGTCCAACTTTATGTGTCCACTCTGAGCGAACACAATAAAACACTTTAACAATAAAAAAAAATAACACTTAATGTTAGGCATACCGAACTTACCTAACATTAATACTTTCGACAAGTTTATATGGTGATTGGGTTGAAAAAGGAGGTAAACATTTCATAATACTAGACTAACCCATTTTGATGATATAGTTCAACACAGTTACACAATTGAACACAAATTGGCAAATTGAAATATACACCCTTTCTTTTTCAAAAAGCTGTATCCGTGCTTGTCCCTAAGCTTCCGAAAAACGCATTTCAAAGAAGCATTTATACTCCATTTACACGGATCGCACGGGGCATTACCATCTGCCACCACCTGTCGTTCGTTGTAAGGTTATAGAGAGTGTAAGCCATCATATTTTCGTCGCCTCATTTTGCTTCAACACTATTTGATAGTGATTCATAAACACATGCTTGTGATGGAGTCGGAGTCGTATAATGGAGTCTGCATTCAGCAGATATTACTTGTGGCTTTGGAAAGGGTTTTTGTCACTTCTTTTACAATGTTTCATACCAAAAGCGTTGATGAATTTATATCAAGTCCGGATATCATGAACCTTGATGTATCGAGTATATATATCCTACTCCCCAAGAGAGTCGATAAACGTTTTTGTTGGTGTCGATAACAAATTCGGATGTTATGAACTGATTTAATGGTCTCTTGCGTTCATGATATCGGGAGTTGAATATTTCTGTGTTGTTTTGTAAGATCACACATCTAAGATATTGGCAAGTGGTATTCGTAAATTAAAAGCAACAAACTATTGATAAAATACAGACCAGCCAATCAAACATTACCAGAATAAATGCATTTCAGGGTTGACGATACCTGTCGGACTTATCAAGATGTGAAATAAGTTTAAGTGATATTATTAAAATGGTTTATGGTAGACATGTGGACGACACTTCCAACATTGATAAATGATGTCCCGTGTTTAATCCCTATTTTGACTTGTATGTTCCCATGTTTTTCAAGTGAACAATTGACTTGCATTTGCATGTGTTTGTCCCACCGGTGGGACAGGATACGCTGACCTTTTCGCGAACACTTGGTATCACGACTATTTGAAGGTGATTCATTGACGCATGTGGGTAGTCTTAGAGGAGGGTGTCTGGGGTTATGAGAGGGGTAGAGGTTGGGGTGGGGGTGGGGGTTAGGGTTGAGATGGGATATTTTCTAGGTCACTGATTCTCTTTTCTTCTGAAAAAGGAGGAGCCGAACAATTTCATTTTTAGACAACATGTTTTTTTTCGGACGTAAGAGGAAATGTCCAGCGACCAATGTATGAGTGGAGTTAATATGTCAAAACTGTTGTTTTCAGAAACAAGATATAATAATCCCAAACCCAGAATAAAAAAGAGCCATAATGAACAAAACTAGAACAACAAATGGAAGTGGTTTTTTTTATGGAGGAAAGTTTATAACTTTTACTTAAACATTGACTAAAATTACTCTCAAATCACGTCAAATGCAAACAGAGAAATATAAGCATCATTAAATATAAAGTAGACACAAAAATCACATTTGCAATCATGAACTTAAATTCAAACAGAAAATGCCTATTTACCTTTGAACTGCGTTTACATCCGACTGATATCTTCTTATTCTCCAGCTTCATCAGTGTCCCGATAAAATAGTCCCTGTTGTCACGTGACACATGACGTTTTCAATCACGTGACATGTCCGCCGTTAAACAGTTCAAAGCTGGTGCCAGTGATGGTGCCATGTGTCTTCACAGAGTTTTGATTACACTTAAACTATGTGTCCCTCCTGCTTATAATGTTTCCATTGGAAATTAGATGTTACATAAGGTTTGGCAATTAATGTTTGTTAACAGTTATTGCCAGTGTAATTGACTGTGTGTAAGTTCGTATTCAGGAGAATGGCCTCACTCAAATGACACTATTCAATGGGATTTTTGTAATGGTCACATACTGACAGTTCAGTACATTTAAGCGTTATGTGAAGTCACAAACGGAAGAGGCGACTAACGGGATCGGGTGGTCAAGCTCACTGACTTGCATTGGTTGGTTGACCATCGTATCCCAATTGCGGAGATCGATGCTAACGATGCCAATCACTGGTTTGTCTGGTCAAGACTCGATCATTTACAGACCGCCGTCATATAGCTGGAATATTGCTTAGTGCGGCGTTAAACAACAAACAAACAAACAGTGTTAAGTTATTCATATCCCTGATATATCACAGTATGAAGTACTGTTATTTACATGATAAGATATACACTGACCTAAAGTGCAGCTGACAGTGTTACGCCAACTATATACCTGATATATCACAGTGTGACGTAGTTTTATTTAAGAAATAAGTTGTTGGGAGTTGTTTATCGTACAATAAATGGTATATCAACATAATGTACAGACTCTTTAAGGATAATGATTATAATGATTACAAGATTTCCTCCCACATTAAGCTGACACACCGTGATATAACTTGAATACTGTTGAAAGCGGCATTAAACTCAACTCAATCACTCAAATATTAGCCTTTCAATTTCTGTTGTCTATCCTACGTATCCGTCAAAACGCTCATTTAATATACACGACACGCAAATAATCAGTTTCTATTATCTGTCCAAACAGCTACCATTGAGCTTAAGGGGCACAAAAGTGAAAATTACATGACACCAGGTGTTCGCGAACACTATAATGTGATGTCATGATCATGAGTGAGTGAGTGAGTATGGTTGAACGTCGATTTTAGCAATATTCCAGCAATATCATAGCGGGAGACACCAGAAACGGGATTCACACATTGTACCCATGTCGGGAATCGAACCCGGGTCTTCAGCCTGAGGTCATGATAAGGAGAAACATACAATCAAATCAAGGTAAAAACAATTAGAATATCGTGAACAATGGAATATCGGTCCTGGGCCCAGTTACTATATATACACCAAAGAGACGTTTTAGCTTTCAGTTGCAGTATGACCGATGCAGCAAAGATCAACTGAAGGTCAAAACCCGGAACACACATGTTGACCTCGTCTGATAACCACAAAACCTTATTTACAGCAATCGAAGCAATCAGATATCGACACTGTATCACGTTAGTGTATATACTTGCCAGCATTTAAAACGCAACAGTGCTATTACGGCAATCACGAACCTAGCCCTGTAAGTGAAGTTAATTAAATCAACGATGATCAACATTGATTGATGCCCTGGATACTGGGAATTCAAACACTGTATTGCCTTTAATCAAAGGACCTGGCGGCAAAATTCAATAGTTTTCCAAAACACGGCGACTTTGGACCAAGTTGTGCTGCACGTGCCCTATAAAATCATGTGGCAGCGTCCCATTACTCCACCTCAGAATAGTGCCTCGCCATACGGAATCAGTATGAAAGGTATCAATTGAAGAATGATGGAAAAGACAGCTCCGCATGGCGTTCTTAAGGTGCACCCATCCATCATTAGCCGTTTGCAGGAGCATATATATAATACCTCTCATAACTTGATTGTAGTCACTCCAGCTTGACACCGAAACGTCGTTAAATTCAATAAACAAGGAGTTGTTATCGTATACTCTCTAATATACTGTACCAACTTCTAGAATGCCAATCAAACAGAGAAGTGGAAGTGTCGGTGATCGTCCCTGTCCAGGTGCACATCGTGTGACAACAAGTCAGACAGGGCCGGAACATCCGTCTTCAGCACACTCTGAAATAAAATGATGTTTTAAGCCGTGACTTGTGTATTTTGAAGTAAGTTATGTTTGATTATAAGAATTGCGTTTTCAATAATGGTTAATAAATTATGTTATTAATTCATATTTACTTCACTGATTAATTATATTTACCGACATGCATTATATGATATACCCAATTGAAAGAAATCCACATTTTGATTGTGCATTAACCGTCATAAACATTATGTCAATGCTGAACTATACAAGACACGAGGCCCCGTTTTACTAAGTATCATTTCCTATTTTATTAGAACAAAATTAACTTATTAATATAAAAAAATCGATTTTATGATATCATAGAATATGTATCGATATCCCAAATTCAATTTTTAGACATCAGTAAATGAACGTATTTTGTTATATCTGATGATCACATATCAAATAATTAATTTATGTTTTGCAAGTGAATTCTATGGTGATTGCACATCTATTTTCAATATGTATTATGCATCTTCTTCATATTTGAATTAATGCCCAATGACCACTTTATCTAAACATGTTAAATTCGAAACATGTTAAGAAACGTGTAAAGGCGTTTAGATTGTGGAGATGTTTCGGCTGTGAGAATATAACTCATTTCGTGTGATTAGACCCTAAAAGTGTTCAGATGAAACACACCATACTTACGATTTAAACACATTCTAAATCTGCTAACACCTAAAGATGTATGTGTTTACATACCACGCCTCTGAAACTCTGATAGGCACTGTTAACAGTGACGTCATCCCGCCCATTATCTAGTGAAGAGTACATGTGTACATTGTTTTGCACTGAAGAATATTTCGCGCTGTTGCACATTGAAAGCGAGAAAGCGATAAAGCGATAAAGCGATAAAGCAAAAGAACGGGAAAGCGATATTTCCCATAATGTCGTACATTAAAACGGTTTTTGATGATATTTAGTGATCCATTCCTGTAATGCTCACCACTATTTTGCCTCTGATGGTTAGATTTTTTAAACATCTTGTAGTAGAAAAATATGTTACAAATGCACACATAATATTTTCTCGTTTAGCTTGTATATTTTCTTGTAGTGTAGTAACTACGCAAGATTCACAGAATACAGATAGTCAATGTTCATATTTTGATTTTGTACATAATAACCCCCATGCATTCCATATTGTTATCAACTTTAGCTATGTGACCACACTAATTATTATGTCTCTCCAAATGTGTAGTTTACAAAAGTACACATATCAACTGTGGTAACGCCACGGCGATGGGGGCAGTGGGATAGCCTTGTGGTTAAAGCGTTCGCTCGTCAAGCCGAAGACCCATTTCGATTCCCCACATGGGTACAATGTGTGAAGCCCATTTCTGGTGTTCCCCGTGATATTACTGGATTATTGTTAAAAGCGACGTAAACCATTCTCACTCACTCACTCACAGCGGTGTTTATCAAATTACTATATGCAAGTTCATATATTTGTAGATTTGCACAAGACAAGAAACACAATTCAAGTTAAACATACATCAAATGTCAAAAAGAATATTTACGGACAACAGTATGACTCACTATAACATCATATACTACCGAAAACAAGTTATAGAACATCCACAATTATAAGATTGTATTTTTGAAAACAATCATCCATGACAAATGAACCATAATCCTCTTAACTTCCTTTGAAAAGTATATATTTAGATTTAAACCTGATTTATTTAGAGCGTATTGCCATGATCTGCCACATCCATACAACTGAATAGGGCCATAAATCAATCAATTACATTTTACGCAAAAATCTGTGGATTGTTTTAAAATTAACTACGTCTGTACAGTTAAATTATGTTTTAAGTAGATAGTGAGAAAAGTTCAACATTCCCTCCCAATTGGAGCAGATATCACATGCGACCCCTATAGAGGTCAAGAGCGGATATTGCTTTACCGCGAGAAAGTGAGAGAGCGATAGAGCGTGAAAACGAAAAACCCTAACTACCCATTACATGATAAACAAAGATATGTACCTTCCTTGGAGCCATACTTACGAGTATTGTACAACTGACTGATTGATTGTCTTTCCTCCAATATTGAAGATTACAATTTTAGGTATGTTAACATCAGGATTTACACCTCAGAAACATATATACATGTTCAGCATTTGTGGTAAGAGTGAGTGGGTGAGTTTGGTTTTACGCCGCTTTTAGCAATATTCCAGCAACATCACGGCGGGGGACACCAGAAATGTCGGGAATCGAACCCGGGTCTTCGATTTTGTGGTAAGAAGAGATAACTCAAGAGATACTGTCCGAGTAATAACATGCATCTTTCCACATGTTGAAGAGTAGATGATCAATATGTGCTGCGAGCGTAAAGGACAATATAACATCGTCATCATTTGACCAAATATTTACAAAAGCATGTACATCTATACTATCGCATACAGTCTTGGTCGGTTTCACGGACAAGACGCAGGAGTTGAAGCTTTGTGAAAGGGAGAGTGTATTATCACAGTGGGATGGGAACATTGACAGTGACAGTCGAGGGATTTTACTGGCGCCTCTGTCGAAACAAACGAGATGTAAATGTCTCCTCCTTATCTCCTAATCCCTCAGCTTGCCTGGTCATTTTGCCATGGGTGGACGGTATCCTCCCCAAACCCCTTCAGTGGAATCAGTGGACACCTACCCTGCACAATCACTCAGGCATCACTGTTAATCGCTTCAGGAAGTTGGGTTAGTGGGAATGAGTAGCACCATAGAGACGAGCCCGTGTTTGAGTGTGCGTGTGTGTGTGCGTGTGTGTGTGGGCGTGTGTGAGCATGTGTTTGAGTGTGTGCGTGTGAGTTTATGTACTTCATTAAAAAAAAAGGGATATTAGTGGCTATCATTTAGCTTACTACATGCATCCAACTTGTCCCAAACCACCTATCGTTATAACGTGGACGACCATGTATCAGAGGCAGGGGAGTTAACGAACCTTTATCGAACTAGGCCCCAATTTCGTGGCTCGATCGTAGCGCCACCAGTGGCTATTACGAGTTATGCTCCCTCAAAATGGCCAATCAGATTCCACCTCTCATATCTCTTGCATTTGCTTCAAACAAAATTGCGGCCTTCAGTGAAAACGATCTGATCAAGTGAATCAAAGAAACGTTTCACATTCCCTGCCTCACAGACACCGGATGCATGCGGATTGTAGCACAACACTCGAGCACGTTGATTAAATCATATGGAAAACATCTGTAGACATCCAGTGGACGGCACACATGTTTTGAAAATCCTGCAATGGACCGAAATCTGCACGAGTCAAGTCAAGTCAAAGATGTTTATTGTATCAAAGGCCATCGGCCCATATACAAGTTCAGATAAATACAGTGGGTGAGAATTTACAGATTGGGAGATACAACAAAAAATATATAAATATAACATTCATTTAACAATCGGTGATAATCATGAGGACTTTCTAGGGTGAGGTAATTAAAATTATGAATTTCCACTCAACATGTTATTTCGTAGTTCCATCCCATGTTTTACAAATAAAGACAGTTTAAACATTACATCGGCATCATTCGATGACAAAATAGAAACAAAAGCTATTCTACTCGTCTTAGATAAGAAACATTCTGGTATATATTTATTACGTAATTCTGCATAATAAGGACATTCAAAGGTAAAATGTATTTCGTCTTCTATTGCAGAGTTACAGAATGGACAAATTCTTTGTATTCTTTCAAGTGATATATTCCGTCCATAGTTAATCATAAGTTTTGACAAGCCAAGTCTGTATTTAATATATACATTTCTTAGGTGACTATTTGTTAATACTGATAGATATTTTTCTGGCTCCAATAGAGTCTTAAATGTTCTGTACAAATCATAACGTGAACTATTTTCCAAGTTGCATTGCCACCCTTGATAGAACATATTTATTGCTATTTTACGAAAATCATTTAGAAATAAATGTTGCACGACAGTCGCCATGTTGGTTACGAACAGGATATCGATTTCGTTATTCTATTCTGATTGGATTATTTTTTTTATTTTTGTTTGTTTTTTGTAATACTTTTTTTATTCAGGGTTCAGGATACATTGTACATGATATAGTGCATATTGATACATTGACTGTTTGCACATCATTTGTAATGTGAGATTGATATTACTAGCGATAATAAATGATTTAATACATAATATATATGTATCACATGATGGAGTCCCCTTTTTTTTATCATAAAAACAACAGCCATTCACACTTCTCATACAAACACCATTTACACGCTTTCACACAAGGACGCCACAAGCACTCTCATACACACACACACATGCATTATATTCTCAAAGAGAGATCTCAAATCTCAAGTCAGTGGTTCCAATTGAATGATACGAAAATGTAGACACTAACACATGGGCATACCATAATATAGGCATGAACACATACATATATATACACACACATACATACACATGAACACATACATATACATATCCTAAAATTCAAAAAGGTTATGGTACATCATCCAGTCTTTGTTAAATTCCAAACCTCTGTTTGTGGACAAAAAACGTCTTTTCTCTATCTTATAGCGAAGTTTGAGTTCCTTCTTTAAAAACTGTATATTTGGTAGTATATTTTGAACTCTACATCTGTAGATAAAGTATTTTGTGAACAGGATGATAAAATCAAACACTTTATCAGTAATAAGATTTTTTTTAAAGCCAAAAATAATAAATTCTGCTGAAAGATTTAGATTATGAATGTGTCCACATTTGTCATTTATCCAGCTCATAAACTGTTTCCAAAAATTCTGTACAATATCACACTCCCACAAGAGATGGACGATCGTCTCTCTTTCATCACTGCAAAAAGTACATCGATCACTGTCAACATTCTTGATATAAAATAGAAAAGAGTTGGTTGTAAGTATCCTATGAGTTATCCTGAACTGAAACCACCGAAGCTTTGTATCTTTGGTTATTTTGAAAGGTTTTATAAAAATGGATTTCCAGTTTAATTCACCAAAATTAAATTCCCATTTCTGTCTGGCTTTCCAACTAACCAAAGGTCCCAAAAGTGTATAGTAGGCATGTTTGGAAACTTTCTTTAATGAGAAAAGTTTAGTCAATAATAAACTGTAATCTAAAGGATTAATGGTGTTCTCCATTTTTATGTTTGCCTTCTTAATATAGTTTGAAACTGCAGAAACTATACTATTAAACTGCATGATTGGCAGTGTGAACTCATGTTTTCTACAAAAGTCATTGTATGACAAAAAACAACCATTTATATCTAATAAATCGCAAATTCTATACACTCTTGCATAAACCCACTGTTTCCAAAAAACAGTTTGTTTGTCAATCTTGATATCTGGATTATAAACTAGAGGTTCGCTTACCAGTGCATCAAAGGTGTCAATTGTAGCCTTATTAGAGAGTTCATAAAAAGCCTCCAAACAGTCTTTCCAAAAAGGATTGAGAGTTTGATTACTCAATTTCTGGATAAAAGAGGACCCGTATTTGTGCATAGTGGATAATTTTGGATGACAGGACATCAACAACACCTTCCAGTTGGTCTGATAGTCTTCAGACAACACCTTCTTGATCCAAGAGATTTGACATACTTAAAAACATCAACCATTCCCACACCTCCATCTGCAGAGGATTTGCATATCACTTGATGTTTAATTCTATCTGGTTTATTATTCCATAAAAATGAAAACAGTAACTTGTTCAACTCCTTCATAAACTGCTCTGAAGGATTGGGCAACGATAAGAAAAAATAATTCAATTTAGAAACTAATAATGCCTTAATAACTGCTATCTTTCCTAGAGGAGTAATAATTCTTTTCATCCACTTTTTAATGATTTGTTCAATTTCATAAAGTTTCCTTCTTTAATTCAAATCTTCAATTAAATCAAGATCTGTGGAGAAAACAATTCCCAAAACTCTTAAGGTTGCTGGATTCCATTTAATATTCAATTCAGGTATATACCTTACATCACTATTCTTTCTACTCCCTATCCAAATAACTTCGGACTTACCATAATTTATTTTTAAACCTGAAATATTAGCAAACTGTTTTAAAGTATGAATTGTTTCTTCGAATGAGGTTCTGCTTCCATCCAAAATGAATTCAGTATCATCAGCATACTGTTCTATGATATTTTCTTTACCATTAATACATAATCCTTTGATATTTTTATTTTTCTTAACTAATATTGCCAGTATCTCGGCACATAAAAGAAAAATATAGGGACTGAGGGGGTCCCCTTGACGACATCCCCTCTGTATATCAAACCAGGCGGATGTTCTTCCATTCACAGTTACACATGACTGTATGTTGGTGTACAAGACATTTATCCATTTTCTGATGTTACTTCCAAACCCCCAAAAAGAAAGACATTTTTGTATAAAGGACCATGCAACAGAGTCAAAAGCCTTTTCGAAATCAACTAATAAAAGCATCCCTGGAATCTTATGTTTTTCAGTATAAAATAAAACGTCATATAATAACCTGGTATTATCACCAATGTATCTATTAGCCATGAAACCAGTTTGTTCAGAATGAATCAAATTTGGAAGAACAGTTTTTATTCTTTCTGCAATACATGAAGAAACCAACTTATATGAAACATTAAGAAGCGAGATTGGTCTCCAATTTTTTAGGAATTTTTTCGGTCTGTTCTCTTTTGGTAGGCAGATAATAATTCCTTGTTTTTGAGTTACAGATAACTCCCCCTTATTAAAGCCTAAATTGATGGATCTGAGCAAAAAATACCCAATGTCTTTCCAGAAAATTTTTAAAAACTCTGCAGAAAAACCATCCGATCCTGGACTTTTGTTATTTTTCATGGATTTCAAAGACTTCAGTAGCTCTTCGTAGGTCAGAGGATTTTCTAAGGTATCGGACATAGTCTTGTCTAGAGTAGGAATATCAATATCACCTTCGTTTAGTAATCTTTCTAAGTCAAAATTAACAATATCATTTTCCTGTGAATTATATAAATTTTGATAAAACATCTGTGTTTCTTTTAGAATTTCCTTATGATCTATCAAGATTTCACCATTAGGTCTCTCAATTTGGATCATTGTCTTACTGACAAAATTCCTGTTTTCAAGGCCACAAAAATATTTCGAAATTTTCTCTCCCTCTTCTATCCATTTAGATCTGGATCTTATGTAAACACCTTCCATTTTAATTCTTCTTAGTTCTTCTAGTTCTTTTCTTTTTTGCTGCAAAAGACAGTGGTCAATGTCAATGTTATGTTCTATGTTTTCAATAGTTTCTGTCAACTCCTTTTCCTTCTTAAGTCTCTCTTTCTTTTTAAATGTAGCATAAGATATTGTTTTCCCTCTAATTTCCATCAGTAATACTTCTAAAAATAATTGATCATCAATGAGTAACTGTATATCAGAGTTTGGCAACTTATCAAGATTTTGCTTGTCATAAACTGGAACTGCATACTGCTTTTTAACATCTGATATTACTGAGTGTACTACATTTATGTATGCTGGATCACTCAGCAGAGAATTATTAAATTTCCAATAAGTGTTGGTAGCTTTTTGCTGGCCCAACTGAAAGAAAAAATCTATCAGTGAATGGTCTGTCCTATAGCCAGCATTAATCTTAACTCTACAAACTGACAAGTACAAATTTTCAGAAATAAGAAAAAAGTCTAATCTGGCTTGTTTTACAGGTTTCTTCCTTCTCCATGTGAACTGTTTAACGTCTCGGTTTTCTTCACGCCACACATCAATGAGCTCCAACTCCCCCATTAATTCCAATACTTGCTGTCTTGCTAGAGGGTTATTTACATGTGCATAACTATGAGTATCGTCTGAAGGATTTAGCACTAAATTCCAATCCCCAACTATCACTACCGATTTATTGTTAAATGATTTGATTTTATTAAGAAGTAGCTTATAAAACTCTGGATCATCACTATTGGGTCCATACAAGTTAGCTATTGTCATCCTTACACCTTCAACTGTCATATCTAGAACCAACAAATTCCCTTTCATGTCCTTGAACACATTATGTATCTTGTAATCAAAATTATTGTTGATCATAACAGCTACTCCCCTAGAGTTTCCGCTGAAGGAATTAAATATACAGTCAAATTCCCATTCTGCTCGAATAAATTTCTCACAGTTCTCCACAAAATGAGTGTCTTGTAGCATATAGAGAGCATGTTGTCTAGATTTGAGAAAATTAAAAACATCTTTTCTTTTCTTAGATTCATTAAGGCCCCAACAATTCATAGAACCAATACTGAAGTTTCCATACATTATCATGATACTAATACACACAAAAGGTCTGACTTAAAAATGCACTCTGATCCAGTAATGAAATAATTCCTGTATGGAATGTATACATATGGAATAAATGCAATGCAAAAAGGAAATACAATGTTGCACATAAATACTGGAACGGCAGTTTTCATTGGGATGCCTTCAAATACCCTTAGATCTAATACACAATAATTCTGCATCATAAACACATTCACACAACATCCGTCAGACAAGACAAATAAAACAACAAAGAACACGAAATAATACTTCAGGTATGGTATCTCTCCTCCAAAGATCATGACACTACGACCGCCACGCTACCAGTTGCAAACTCAACACATCCTAATAAACTGAAGACGACCTCTCATTGAGAATAAAGAGACACAAATACTCACTGGGAAGAAAATGACAACAAACCTAAAACAGTAAACAAAGTGAAAAGTTATCGTGTCACATGTTTGTGTCACGTGATTTAAACTGAACCCTCCAATATATTGCTCGTGGAAAGGTATTTAAGTTCAAACGACTGCTGTTATTATGCAAGTCATCATGTTGCAATCAATTAAACAGAACATCATACATTTACTGCCCCTAATATAAACACATCAGTCTTCTTTACAGTCACGAAAAGTGTCGTAAACAAATACAGATAAACAGCTGCTAGAGGTAACATGATATGTCACATGATAGGTCACGTGGACATTCAACATCATTCCCCACGTGGTGGCGATGCTACACACACATATTTATCCAAGACAGTATATATTTTGCATAGAAAATTAAATATTTTCTAAAAATATCAGTAATATATAAATCTTATGTCTGATATGTTGGTAGGTCTTGGTGTTTTGTGCAGATGTCACATGACCAAACAGTTACGTAGTGCAGCACCGTGGTTAAAACCACAAAGATCTTAGACTTATAGTAATTAGCCTATT
This sequence comes from Haliotis cracherodii, assembly GCF_022045235.1. NCBI lineage: Eukaryota > Metazoa > Mollusca > Gastropoda > Lepetellida > Haliotidae > Haliotis > Haliotis cracherodii. The sequence continues at coordinate 14,757,306 of NW_027266308.1, read as the reverse complement.
ATATATGACAAACAGTAAAAAAGCATTTTTGCCAAATAATGACGACTGACCTGTCAAAGGGCGTACAGAAGCGAGCTTTGGTCCAAAAACCTTACAAATCCGTCCAAATGAATACTTTATCAAATCCAGCCGACAACACACCATGTCGAATATACACCACGAACAAAAGGCACTTTAAGCTAAAATCCAGAATGAACTCCAGAACGACAAGGTTGACAGCTCCGTTTCTGCTTTCCTGATATATATAGATATAATCCTTGGAATGTTAAACGTTTATATTTTAATAAAGACATCTGGGAAAAACTCGATCCTGTAGGCTCAATATATAGAAAACACAAACTGGGTTGTCAGGCAGTCCAAACAAACAGAAAATTAGCATGTCCTGCTTTTCAAAACAAGGTTTGTGATGGTAGATTTGTGTTGTTAGAATAACACACTTGGGACACATCCCCACAACTGGTCACCCACACGCCTTAATTTAGGCTGCACTGCCTACTACACACTATAACCGTTGTTACACGTTCGCACATTCAGTCGAAAACGGGGGTTTCATTCAAATCCAATGTTTTCCAGGCCATCTGAGTTGATTTTCGATACTGTAATGACACACTTGTCCCTCTCTCCAGTACTCGGGTCTGGTATCGGTCCTCCTTGCGAAGCGGGTAAGCTTTAGCTTCAAGCTTAGCCCTGCGCTGCTTTAATTCTGGAGGTAAATCCGTTCTGAAGACTAATTTTTCCTTCGTCAAATCTTTCAGGAACTTCAAACGTGTCTGCATAACAAGGTCTCTATCTTGTTGACAAACGAATTTGATAATAACCGGGTCTGGGCTCTGTATCTTTTTGTGCTGAGCGGGCAAACGATGAATATTCACAAATTTCATATTCCTCACAGTTTCAGAATCTATTTGTAGTATCCGCACAAAAATATCCTTCGCAGCATCTGTAAGGTCTTCTGTGGAATCAGGCATTCCATATATGAGAATATTAGCTTTTCGTGAGTATATCTCTGACAACAGGACTTTCCGTTTCATGTTTTCAAGTTCTTTCGCCATGTCGTCTATCAGTGCCGTTTTCGTCTCGCACGTGTTGATTCGCTCCGAATTGAATTCCACACTTTTCTCGAGGTCAACCACCCTTGCAGTTATTCCATCGATTTTAGCACATATTTCCACTGTTTGTCTACCAATCACCTCAGTTATGAAGGCACGCATGTCCTCGTCAGCCCCAGAATCTTGCGCAAATTCTCGCGCCGTGGAACTTTCAAGCTCGACCTCGTGTGACGCCATGTTGCTATTCTTGGTGTTGGTAGGTGGGGAAGTTTTCTTCACATTTCCGCTCGAAGAATCTTCGATATACCTATCCATCGTGGTGTTGTTTGATGCTTTGGTTGAACTACCATCCCTTGGAGGGTTTTTACGGGATGCTGACGACATTTTTTGATTGAGATGGATGGGATTGGTAGCAGAGGCCTATCTTTCACGTCACATCTGCTCGCGCGCCATACCGGAAGTCCTGATTGGATTATTTATTGACTCGTTAGTCCAGCCAGAATATACTGAACAACAAAAGTTCCTGTGACACTGAATAAGATTTAATGCAAAGTTATGTTTTTAACCAAATCTGAAACAATTTCGGTTTGCAACAGATAAAAGACTCCTGTAAGTGTTGAAATGTTATAATTTGCCATACTGACTTCAGAAAATGCGTGATTTCATAAAAAAAACCCATGAACATGCCAAAATGTCAATTTACAAATCAATAGCGTGTGTGTTCACCTCTGGTTGCGATGCAAGCAACACATCTTCGTCTCATGGAATGGACCAGGCGTCGCACAAGTCCTGTGGGATATCTGTCCATATCTGCTGGAGCATGTTTCGAAGTTCCTGGAGTGTCTGTGGAACACGTGGTTGACGTCGAAGGCGGCGATCCATCTCATCCCACATGTGCTCGATTGATGAGAGATCAGGGGAGCGAGCCGGCCAGGGGATGACATTCACGTTGTTTTGTTGAAGAAAATCCTGAACAAGTCGAGCAATATGAGGCCGGGCGTTGTCATGTTGAAAGTTAATGCCTGGGCCATGGCGACGCAAAAACGGTAGAATAGCAGGGCCGATAATCTCGTCGCGGTAGCGCTGTCCATTTAGATTTCCCTTTACCGCTATCAAACGGGTCCTCTGTCTTGCTGTAATCCCACACCATACCATAACGCTGCCGCCCCCGAACCGATCTTCTTCCATGACACAATGATTGACGTAACGCTCACCTCGACGTCGGTACACTAGAATCCGTCCATCGTTGTTGCTTGGGTGAAAACGAGACTCGTCAGTGAATAAAACTTGTCCCCACTGCATGGCCGTCCAGCGTAGACGCTGTCTGCACCACTGTAGGCGTGCTTGACGGTGGTTTCCTGTCAAAATGGGACGTCTGGTGGGTCTTCTGGCGACAATCCCTGCACATCTGAGGCGACGACGTACAGTTTGTGAAGATATTCGTCGAAGGCCAGGGATGCTTCTTGCAGTCACTGTTGCTGGCTGGAATCGATTTCGTAGGTGTGTTGTTCGAATCCAGTTGTCGATTATTGGTTACGCCTGGCCTGCCACTCCGAGGATGGTCTCTGACTGCATTCGTATGTTTCCAACGTTGCCATAAACACCAAATGGTGTTTTTGTGGACGTTAAATTGTCTTGCAACATCACGTTGACTCGATCCTGCTTCAAGCATACCAATGGCTCGCAGACGCTCATTTTCGGACAGGCGTGGCATTTCGTAGTGTTGAAACATTGCGAAATTTTGTTGTTTTTTCTGAGTTGTCAGCACGATGCTAAACAATGCGTATGGAATCCCGTTAACGCTGTGTTTTATACCTATTCTTGGGTAGTAAAATGCATGGGGCTTGCATAAAAGTCAACTTTTGCATGGAATGCATGCTTTTCTGTAGTAGTTGCGTTTTCGTGACTCGATTCCATGCATGTACTACAATATTGAAAACCAAACTTTACTTGTTTGAAAAATACACTAAAATATTGGTGTCACAGGAACTTTTGTTTCTAAGTATAATACTAGTAACTAAGAAATTCCAAATTAGTTCGGCAAGGGTATAAGCTGGGTTTGTTTATAGTCGGTTAACTCCATTGCCTCGGAAGATGGGCGATAACATGAACATATTTATGATACCAGATGATGCTACCGGAAAATGACTGTACCCTGACCCACCGGTGTCACCCGTCACAAACACATGCAAAGGAAAGTCATTTTTTTAATACAAACAAGACACGCGAACACTGCCTCGGGCATCGTGTTGTCACATTGTGAGTCAAGTTTGGGAATGCCCTTCATATGTCGATCATAACATTTTTGAAGGTTTACTGAGTCCTTGAATATTGTAACCCTGATCAAACAACCTTTGAGGAAGGTTCGTATGTCACTCTTTGAAATCTTTGTAGACGAGCGGTTCGATTGCAATGTGAACACCAAATAAATAAAAACGTCTACGCCAGAGAATAATCATTATAGATATCAGCTGAAACAGATTCCATTGCGCGTAAAATGCAAAGTAGTGGTGAATATTACTAGTATATGAAGGATCACTGGATCACTTCTGAAATATATCTCGACATAAAGGGAAATTTGGTATACAGACTTTCACACACTTTATTTTGTCACTCTTAATGGGAAACAGATGAGGCGGTTTCACGTTTTTTTTATATTTCTAGTTCAGGTGGGTAAATCGGTAGAAGGAAAATAGCTACTTATATTTTTATGGGGCAGCATTAAATGTTAAAATCACGGACTACATACTTACATTTAAAATTTGACGAATGTCTACAGATATTCTGTAATAATCAGTTCTTGGTCAAGTAGTAGAGTTATGGTAGTAATTTTAAAGAAATTACTTGTTCGTAGGTCAAGGCTAAAGGTTAAAAGTTTACAATGACAGAGAAGCCCATGACAGTTATATGGACGGTGATTTTAGCAGGGCTCCAACTTTCTGTGTTGTACTCGGACATCATCCTTCAAGATCCCGACTGGTCAGTAATGCATTTTCACATTTTATTGTATATACATATTATTTTCAACTATTCTTATTGCACTTGAAGATGGGTCTCATTACAATCTGTAATTACACTTTAATTTCAACTGGTTCTTATTTTGAAGACCACTGTGTCGTGTAAACTGCCGTACTCCTTTCTCCGTCTGAAAGGTTATTTGTCGAACAAAAATGAACATGTACCGCGGTGCATTTCTATGCATGTCGTAAAAACAATGTTCACATTAATTCGTGCAAAACAGTTTGGGTACTCACAACCATCCAACCCGACACTTCACCTTGCGTGTGGCAAGACCCGACACTTCACCTTGCGTGTGGCAAAACCCGACACTTCACCTTGCGTGTGGCAAAACCCGACAATTCACCTTGCGTGTGGCAAGACCCGACACTTCACCTTGCGTGTGGCAAAACCCGACACTTCACCTTGCGTGTGGCAAAACCTGACACTTCACCTTGCGTGTGGCAAAACCCGACACTACCTTGCTTGTGGCAAGACCCGACACTTCACCTTGCGTGTGGCAAAACCCGACACTTCACCTTGCGTGTGGCAAAACCTGACACTTCAACTTGCGTGTGGCAAAACGCGACACTTCAACTTGCGTGTGGCAAAACCCGACACTTCACCTTGCATGTGGCAGGGACCGACACTTCACCTTGCATGTGGCAAGACCCGACACTTCACCCGCGGGTGACAAGACCCGACACTTCACCCTGCGCGTGACAAGACCCGACACTTCACCCTGCGTGTGACAAGACCCGACACTTCACCCTGCGTGTGGCAGGCACCCAAACTTCACCTTGGAAACAAAACCGATACATCACCCAGTGAGGGACAGATGAACTCGTTACCTTGTATGTGGCTAGCGTGTATTTGTACTGTCGTAAATCGGATTAGAAAGTCATTAGGTATTTTACAGTAGCCGAGGGAATAGTACTTGTATTCATGTAGTGTGTTTATGTGTGTGAGAGGAATGTGTGATATGTTTTAAGGCTTTGGGTAAAGCATGCAAATGTAGTGATAGGGGCTGTATGTTTGCACTCCCTGAATAAATTCATGATTTAATGTCTTTAATATATATCTAGGTAAGGTATAATTCATATGTGTAAACATATATCTAAACAATACATGATTAAACTACTCATGAGATTCATCCCCATGAGCATGAAGACACCCGAGCTGTGCAGAGCGCAGCGGACAGTTTTGAGAAGGAAGGCGCTACCATCACTGGACCGTGACGAACGGGTAACGCCTACGACAGGATCAGGACCAGCCGGTAATGTTAGCTCAGTTTGGCCAATCTTTGCTTGACATTTGGAACAACATTCCCTAGACTGTGTTCAATAATCTGGTGCCTTCAATGGTCCGACGCTGCCCCGCCTGTGTCAAAGCAAATGGTAGTCACACCCAATACTGACATTGTCAATTGAGTTTTAGGGTGTGTCGCCCTGTCTCCTTTTACAAGGGGCGGTCGGGTAGTCTAGTGGTTAAAGCGTTCGCTCGTCATGCCGAAGACCCGGGTTCGATTCCCGACATGGGTACAATGTGTGAAGCCCATTTGTGGTGTCCCCCGCCGTGATATTGCTGAAATATTGCTAAAAGTGGCGTCAAACCTCACTCACTCCTGTTACGAGATTTGGGTTTTGTGAATGAATTTGTTGTGATGAAACATTGGTCAGACGAATGACCAAATGTTATGCAAAACATGTTCGTCACCACTCGCCCCTTTCCGCAACCTGCAAGAAGACTCGTCCCACTATCGATGAATGTTATGTACGAAAATACGACAAACCAATCAGAATGCGCGTATGATTTCAAGTACTTCGTCAAAGAATCCCTCAGAAATATTTTTTGATTTTACATATGTCTTGCATCTAAACCCAAGACACAGTTTAATGTGTTCAATAATACTGTATAATTCCGCACGTCCCGATGTGCTTTAAATTGCATCTGAAATATATATATAATATATGGGGAAATATATGCTAACCATTACGCAACGAGCTGACAATTGTTTTTAGGTATGCCCGTTTGCACTAAGACGGAACCCGGTCGCAAAAATGGCCATGGGAGGGGCACATTTCGCTATTCGGCTTGTCCCGGAATAACACGAGTTGGTCACGAATGAATGTTTTTATTTTCAATTACATAACATTTACTCGTGTGTGTTTCCTATGACATCAGTTTTAAAAATAGTCCTGGTAGCCTGCCATTTTCATACAAATCGCTTTTTCAGATGATCTGACCACCATGATGGAACTATGTAATTGTAAATCTAAAAATTGCGAAAGAACATCATTACGCATGATGATTTACCATTTCAAGCATATTTCTTGTTCTGCTAGGCAATATTTTATATGCAGATATTAAGATTACCACGTGTATTTGTCACATAAACTAACCCGGACATATAAATGCTCTCTGACTCACCTGATGAAGGAGTAAGCATATACTCCGAAACGTTTGGTTCCTCATAAGAAGAAGTTGACATCCATATATTCTCTTCCTTATGTGTATCACTTCCAAATGTCTTTCAAAGAACCAAGAAATGGTTATTCGAGGGTGACGTATTCTATGCGGGTGTCATACTTGTGTTTTTAAACCTCGGGTTCAGAAAACATAATCAGGGGTTCTGGGAATCTATACACGTTCATAGATTTCTGGGCGCCTTAGCGACGGAACTCTGTACAGCGGATTTCTGTGCATTAATACTGATCTAAATATCATGACCTGTTGTTTTGTCACTGTACCCATGAATACAAAACGGGGTGAACGGGGGAGAAGGAGGGTTGTGCACTTACAATGAAGTAAATGCTAGAGGGCACCCTTATCATTATTATTGTTAAAGCTATGAACCAATTGTATTTACTTTTACTTCCATTAATTCAGTTACACTCTATCAGTAATATAATCTACCATGTAATTAGTGTCTAGTGGTGCATAACGACTTGAAACATTTACACCATTATACTATGGAAAGCTGAATTTTGTCAATCGAAACACGTATTCTACACAATGTCAATAATACATGTGGGAGGATTTACTTACTGCTGGTATTTGACAGACACTTAAAGAGAATGTGCACATGACAGGGTTCAGAAAGTCATGCTGTCATATGATGTCGATCGGCATTGTGCAAACGCAGCCATGTGCTCTGCAACGGACAATCGATACACACTACCTCTTGTGTGGTGATGTAAATTATAACGCCAACGCCAGAGAATACCAGTCTCTATTATCTGCCGAAAATATATTATCTGTTGATCGTAAAAGGCAAAATAATGTTGCATTAATTTGAATGGATCACTGACAGTCAATGATGACACCAGGTGTTCGCAAAAAGTGTATGCATGGCATGCTCTGCCGACATGTTTACCACATGGTCCACAATCCTATCACGTCGACATACACTGGCTTCAAGTGCACCGTGTCTCCTATACAACCACTGCACCTTTCAGTCAGCCAATGAATATCTCTCGGTGATGGTCAACCAAAAGAATCACAGGGCGAGGAAACAATGACAACAGCTCCATATATGACAGAGACATTGGAACGTCACACGTGTGGCGGAATTGCATGAATCTATCGGAGTGTTTCTACCCGGTCTGGATAGTACACCAAAAATAGTGAGATTGTCATATTGTATATTTTGTTTGACAGGCATTTCTTGAATGTTGAATGTTTGTCAGAGTGGGTTAAGTCAGTGAGTGATGTTGTCATTGGTAGAATGCACAAACTTAAAAAGAGGATTCAGAATTTGAATCAATCCATTCTGTCCAAGCCAGCTGTCATCCAAAGTCTGGCTACCCTACATTAAAAGCTTGTAGTTGTTCCCACTGACAAGGCCTCAGATAATATAACCAAGTAAGTAATCATCACCACATTAATTATTTGATCAAAGAACTTGGTATAAGTGATATGTCAAATAATGCAACATATGACGCCAGTATGAAATCTACCCAAACCATAAATCAGTATTGTCAACTTTTGACTTGACTCTAAAACCTGAAGACATGTCCATCCTCATTTGTACTGGATTCCAAAGCTCCACAAAACCCCGTACAAATGGAAATATATTGCCGGGTCCAGCGAATGTACCACCAAATCCCTGTCTCAAAGACTGACCATCATCCTTAATACAATCAAGGAAGGACTTTCTTTATATTCACTGAAAGTATTTGCTTGATCTTTAAGATGTGCTTGAACTTTAGCAATCGCAGAAAAGAACCAAGCTCCATTCTGTCAAAACGTTTGATTTTTCAACTTTGTACACCACTATCCCACATGACAAACTTAAGGAAAAACTTCATTCCTTGTTCCATGGGTTTTTTGTTACAAAACATGGTTAACAAAGATGCGTTACGTATCTATATTCAGAGGTTCAGGACAATTTGTGAAAAATGAAAGAAAATGCCATCTAAAGTTTACTGAGAAAGCAATATGTGAAATGCTGGACTTATTATCATTGATAACATCTACGTAAAACTTTGGGGTAAGACATTTAGGCAAGAAGTAGGCATCCCCATGGGCACCAATTGTGCCCCCCCCCCCCCCCCCCCCCTTTTTTCAGATTTTTTTTTTTATGCATATGTATAATCGGAATTTCTGTTCGGATTGGCAAAGTCAAAACAAGGTAATTTGGCCAAGAAGTTTAACTTAAGCTTCAGGTATATCGATGATCTGATATCGTTCAATAACAATAGGGGGCACGGTTGGCCCAGCCGTCGAAGGCGCCGCGATTCGCTGTGCAGAGTTGGGCACGCCAGAAACCTATGATTGTGGGCTCGAATCCCGGTTTCTAGGTCCGTCAGCACTATACACGTGCTCGTGGGTTTCACCGAAGTGGTAAACGTCTGAGACATGCATAACTTCGGGCTTTCCTACCACATTAATCTGGCACGCCGTGATATAACTGGAATAATGTTAAAAGCGGCGTTAAACCCAACTCACTCATTCATTCACTTAATAACAATAAAATAGCCAATTCGCTTCCATTGATTTACCCATCTGAACTAGAAATAAAGGAGCCCAGTGAGACCGTTAGATCTCAGAATAAAGATTCAGAGTGACAAAACACTCCCCACAAGACTGTATGACAAGAGCGAGGACTTCAACTTTCCAAATGTCAACTTTCCCTTCATATCGAGCAATATTCCAGCAGTTCCATCCTTTGGTGTTTTACATTTCGCATTCCTACAGGCACACACACAATCACACTAAAGGATTTTGTATTGAAGTGACCCTTATCATCACTGACCCAGTCGGATCAATAATGTTATACATGTATACATGTATACATCAAGCTGTTAAAGCGTCACCAGAAGTCCCAGGATAAATTCTGCCATGTGTTTATTTAGGCTACCAGAGTACAACAAAACTCCAACTGTGTCTAGAGAATATAAACAACTGATTTCTCCCGCGAGAAGTAGTTTCAGTGGTATTTGTCTGAAGGAATGTTTCCATGCATAAAGATTCGGAGTCATACAAAACTCTCCACTGGACTGTATGAAAAGAGGGATGACTTCAACTTTCCCTTTGTTTGTTTGTTTGTTGTTTTATCGCCGCACTCAGCAATATTCCAGCTATATGACAGCGGTCGGTAAATAATCGAGTCTGGACCAGACAACCCAGTGATTGACATCATGCGCATCGATCCACGCAATTGGGATCGACGACATGCATCAACCAAGTCAGCGAGCCTGACCACCCGATCCCGTTAGTCGCCTTTTCCGACAAGCATATTCTAACAGTTAACTTTCACCTTATGTCGAGCTGTATTCCAGCAGCTCCAGGCTTTGGTGCGTACATTTCACAACTTATGAGATACATTCGAGAATGCTCTTTCTACCAAGATTTTAAAGAGCCTCATACGACTCTTGCTCGGCAGTTGTTTGATCAAGGTTATAACATTAAAGGCCTCAGTAAAGCTTTCAAAACGTTTAATGGAAGACATGTGGAGGATATTTCCCAATTTTACGCATCAGTGACAAAAATGATGTCCGATACAATTCCTTATTTTGACTTGTACCATATGTTCCCATGTTTTGTCAGGTGAACACTTGCCTTGCCTTTGTACGTGTTTGTGACGGGTGCAGGATAGGGCAGGATACGCTCACCTTTTCGCGAACACCTGGTATCATTACTATTTGATAGTGATTCATAAACACATGCTCATGATACTCGGAATTGTACAATAGTCTCTGTTTTATGCAGAGATTTTTATTGGATATGGAAAAGGGTTTTGTCGCTTTATTTAATTTGAAGTTGGTTGTAATATACTGTCGTAGCGACGTCTCGATGTACATAGGAGGATCCAGAAGGGGTCAATTGAACAATCACATGGTCACATGAGCATCTGTGTGTGTGTGTGTGTGGGGGGGGGGGGGGGTGGGGGGTGGGGGGTGGGGGTGGGGGTGGGGGGGGTTTGGTATTTGAGCACAACGGGGAGTTTGAGCGAGTCTTTTGGGCCCAGTAGAGGGGAGTGGTCTGAGCTTAGCTTAGTGCTTCACCCGTGCAGTCCGTGCACACCCCGAACAACACATTGTGACATTCTTGCCGCAAAAAACAACATGAAAACCTTTGTTAGGGGACAATTTGCTGAAAATGAGGCAAGAGTTACTCTACGTCTAACAACAGTGCTGAGACAGGAAACTGGAAAAAATGAAAAGAGAATATGACGTTAAATTAGCAAGTCTGACGGAGAAAATGAAATTACTGAAACAATCCCAGAACAACATGGTGGAAGTAAGAGTCCAAGCCTTGGAATCTAAGTTTTCCGACGAAGTGAAGTCCAGTCAAGACAGTAAATTCGTTTGCCGTGTGGTTCTGAGAAACTTACCAGTTGCCCCTCGATGCTCAGGGCAGTGACGTGTAAAGAAACTCATAACAGACGGTCTGAAATTGATAGTTGTTCGTGCTACACGATTTTATAGACGCTTATGTAAATTAGATTGTAATAGTGAGTGAGTGAGTTTGGTTTTACACCGCTTTTAGCAATATTCCAGCAATATCACGGCGGGGGACACCAGAAATGGGCTTCACACATTGTACCCATGTCGGGAATCGAACCAGGGTATTCGGCGTGACGAGCGAACGCTTTAACCACTAGGCTACCCGACCGCCCCAGATTGTAATAGAGCAACTGCCAAAGTTTTCGAGAGAGAGAGAGAGAGAGAGAGAGAGAGAGAGAGAGAGAGAGTGGTAGGATGTGTCGTCTGCTATCACGTCTTGTTTAAGTCGGAAGTGTTGTCAGAGCAAGACCAAGAATGTACGGGTTAATCAGATTCGTGCAAACCGGGTATTTCTTCGTTGCAAGAAAGGCCCCATTCAAGTGTCATGGTTGAACTGCTTCACCTATTATATCAGCGAGTTGCGGTAGCTTAATCTGCCCACAGCAAGGAACAGCTCAGTTACCAGTAGATAAGACCAGACCAGTGAGACCACTGGTCACACTTGACTGGTCTGTCTGATGATTGACAAATGGGATGTCTGGCAATTGGGACTGAATCATTGGTAGCCTCCCGTTAGTTACACGCCCCATTTGTCACACACCTTAAAGCAACATAGGTCATGTCTGGAGGCACTGACTGGTCTACCCTAGGTTACCTAATTATAAGAATGGAGTGACCCAAGAAAATTAGAAAAGTAATCATGAACTTTATGTGGGTCATTGTCAAAATTTGTACCCCTTTTAGTCCTGTTAAATAAACAAATGGGACGTGTAACTATTGGGAAATAACCTTCGTGGAAGCTCGTCAAAGTAATTTGATAAATTATTGGCAGAGGAAATGAAGAACATTATAGGCCCATAAACATGGACAAGTAATACTGAAGTGGCCTACATGCTTGAGTTGTCACTACTTGTCTTAAAGAAGCATTTTACAACTCACGTCTGCCAAAGAAAGAAGAACACCTGTCCGGGGACACATTTCACGTGCATCACGGACTTCGTCGCTTGATATTGCGAAAATGTGCTCCCGGTGATTTTGCAAAATTGGATCAACATCAGGTTTGGGCGTAAAATTACTTCCCACATGCGCACGTGTTTGTTTGTGAAATCTTTGTTGTTAATATTTATTCATGGTGGTTACAATGATGAGGTGTTTCGATCAGTACATACAGAGTTACATCGATTTTTATCTGTAATGAATTAATCGCTAGAATTACCGAGGGTGGTGTTTTCTCTGGCTTATAAACTTGCTAAATGCCAGAAATAACATAAATAATAAGAACACATCGAGATATCTTATAGTGAAACAATACAGTGTGTCACGGTATAAAGGAATGCGATCAGACGGTGTGAGAGAGAAAAACACGTGCCGCATAGACAAACTAAGTCATGACATCTAAAATTGATCAACCTTTCATCACCTGCCCCGATGTCGCAGTGGGTTACAGAACTTAACACGCCAAGTGAGATTACTTGATGAAAAAGATTCATTTCTTGTCTTCGATTTTAGAAAATTGGACGTTTGAAACACAAAGTTAAAATTTCATCCGCTTCCAAACTCATCAGATCTTTCTTCTAAAAAGTAAAATCTCTTACCAGGGGGTAGCATAGCATGTATGTTCCATTGGTTTAAGTGCAGTTGGGACAGGTCTTTGTGTAACTCGACCCGTGAAGATTCCGGGATAGAATAGGTCTTCAGCAACCCATGCTTGCCGTAAAAGGCGACTATGCTTGTCGTAAAAGGCGACTAACGGGATCGGGTGGTCAGGCTCGCTGACTTGGTTGATGCATGTCATCAATCCCGATTGCGTGGATCGATGCTCATGATATTAATCACTGGATTGTCTGGTCCAGACTCGATTATTTACAGACCGCCGTCATATAGCTGGAATATTGCTGAGTGCGGTGTTAAACAACAAACCAACCAACCAACTTTGTGTAACTCCAAATGACCTTATATGAGGTCTCTTAATCCCAGATAGACCTAATGATCTCAAACTTGATATCGCCGAGGCCTTACAAGGTATTGTGCTTAACAATAGGATGACGTCATCAGAGGTTTATGGTAGTGGTTAAAATTTGGCTCGCCACGCCGAAGAGCCGGATTCGAATCTCCACATTGATGGTGTGAAGTTTATTCTTGGTGTCCTTTGGTGTGTAGCTGTGTCGTTACTGAGAGACCAGCTATCTCGGACTAGTATTCTAGGCCTGGGATTTGGTTTTGAGGGCGATTATCTTTTCTACTACAGCTGCAAAACCATATTTTAAATAAAAAATTGAAACTAGGAACCCATATAATATTCTTTTTAATCCACCATGCAACATGTTTTTCAGCAGATTATAGCGTAACTATTTTTTTCAGAATATCAAATTGTCGGTCCCTAAAAGACACGTCAAACACATAATCGCAACTTGTATTATGAACTTTGATTAACATCTAGTCCTAGACTAGGACAGGGAGAACAGTGCTCGAAATATACGTGTTTAAGGGAAAAAGTTTTTAGATTTTCAAACGGAGACATAAGTAGACGGTTTAAGGTTAGAACACGTGATCATATTCCCCCAGTGAAATAAGTCTTAGAGTAGTGTTACAGGCAATTAACACGATACATTTCACCAACTTCGCATTCCAAAGGCTAACATATTGATTTTTCAAAGGAAGGGATATAAGGTACAATGCTCACATTTCATCTAATTATGTATTGAAGCGATATGCAGTCAGCACGTTGATTAAACTGGCAACAGCCTGTTTCACAATGTGAATTATAATACAATTAAAGTAAATTCTACGTGCTTCGTCTGTTTGATATATTCAGAAAACATTCGGCGTATCCTCTCTAACCATAATGCGCCGAGGGAGAACCTTTAAAGGGTCAGCACGTCGACCGTTCTGGAGCATTGTATGCAAACAACTGTCGATAACCCCCGAGCTCACTCAGCTCAGCTCGCCTTATTCCGCGAGTGAAGTTTCTGCCCCAGTGACCACACTGCGGGTTGTGGACGTATCTTAGGTGTAGGAAAAACTACTCCTAATTTGGCTGTAAGAGGTGAGATGGATTGGTTATCGATTATTACTTAACACAAAATTGAAGTTTCTGGGAGAAGTTGAATTCAGCTCCCTTACGGAGATTAATAGTTTGTCATTCCGAAGGTAAATATTATAATTGATACAACTTGATAGGGAAAACTGGTTTCATGGACTTTGCAGTGACACTGGCCATACTACAGGTAATAAGCTTAGAATGTGTAGATTGTTTAGAAATACACTGAGTGTTTCATTTTATGTTCGTCATATCTGGATAGACCACGACGAAGCACTTTAGCTAAACTTCGCTGTGGAACTTTACCTTCAGAACTAGAAAGAGGCCGTTATACACGCCCGAAAACTCCTGTTTCTGAACGCGTCTATAAATTATGCAATGGCCAAACTGTTGAAGATGAAGTTCACATTTGGTAACATGTGACTGTTATAGAGATCTAAGACTTAATCTTTGGCAGAACGTTTCCCATATTAACCCCACGTTTATTACCATGTCTCCAGCAGACCAAAACGTATTTTTAATGCAGTGCGACGATCTGGTTAAACCACATGCTGCATTAATCTTCTCAATGTTTCAGAGCCACACTTGTTTAATAAGATCTTAATGAAATCCATTCAGTTGTTTCTATTGTTAGTATTATTTATAGAATGCATGTATTTCAATATTAGAGTTAAAAAGATTACAACAGGCCGATTATGACTTATATGTTTGTGCCAAAACGAAATTATTCCCTTATATATGATTGTACGTATTGAAAATCTCCCAAATTCAACATACACCATATAATCTGGTGTTGAGTTTCTTTGATTAAAGGCAAGTTTAATGATTTCAAATTTACTCTTTCCAATACTGAATGATTTTCGAACGTAAATGTAGTCATCGAGACAAAGAGTGGAATGTACTCATTCACAATTTGATCACCACGGTCGATTGACAGGAAATATATACACAAAGGAAAATGTTAAGCACACACTAATATATTTCATTATTGTTTGGTCCCAATATTTGTAACAGTCATGAAGTATATAATTACGGGAAGACTTGTTTTTTCGAGATGATGGATTCAGTCATGCGTGACGAAAGCCCACGTGCCATGCATGGTATGCCCGTGCAGCATGCAACCCGTGGGTATCTCTAAAATCAGTATATCCAAAAGTTAAAATTGCTTTCTAAAGTTCGGTTTTAAACAGTTATTCCATGACATTGTGTGACCATGGCACGAAGGCAATTATCAAACGCCACAAGATGGCAAATAATCTGTATGCATAACGCAGGAATATCTTGTAAAGCCATTGGTCGGAATTTGGGGTGTCATCACACTGTCGTAAGCCGTTTAGTCGAGAAACATGCTGAGACCGGTGATGTACAGGACCGCCCCAGATCTGGAAGACCTCCTGTGATGACACATCGCGAAGACAGGGAACTTCTTCGTCTTATACGCCGGGAACCCTTTTTAACAAGTACTCGTCTGAACCAGCTGTGGTTGCCCAATCGTCGTTTCAGGACCAGAACCGTCAAGAACCGGCTGAAAGTAGCAGGACTGAGGGCTAGACGAGTCATAAAGCATCCCTTGTTGAAAGATCACCACAAAGCTGCTCGTTTAGCAAGGTGTATTGTGCGACGGAACTGGAATCTGAGAACTTGGAGACGGATCCATTGGTTTAGACGAAAGTCGCTTTCTGCTCCACGTCACTGATAGAAGAACGAGAGTTTGGAGGCACCGGAACACGGCCTACATCCCCAGGAACATTAAACCGACTGTTGCATACGGCGGGGCTCGGTAATGGTTTGGGGGTGTATATCTCATGATAGAACGTTTGATTCGGTCACAATAAGGGGCAACTTAACAGGGGCTCAGTCCATCCGGTACCTTTTGAGGCCAGTCGTCGTTCCTCATTTTGACAACCACCCTCTTGCTACTCGACCTCAGTACATGGATGACAATACCAGGCCTCATCGTTCGTATGCAGTCGTGGGTTACGTGAGGGCCAATGCAATAACGACTCTACCCTGGCCAGGAATGAACCCAGATTTGATAGTCTGGGGCGATGCATACAGGCACGAGATCCTCCTGTACAAGATTTACGCCAGTTGGAAGCAGCATTGCATCAGGGGTGGTTGTTGTTGACCCATCAACAGATCCAACGTCTGACTGGAGGCATGAGACGTAGAGTGGAATGCGTCATCCGGGCATGTGGCGGTTATACCTGCTACTGATCTGTTTCACGTGTCATGTCAAGAAGAGACTTTAAGGAACATTTTCACATGAAACATCAAACGTAACTCGTTTACTTAATCCTGCAGCTCCATACTTATTTTAGGTACTGTCTAAGGTTAAAAACAGTACCCGTGTTACCATGATGTTTTTGTCAGTAAATGTCGATCACAACTCACCAATATCTTCTTTATTTGTTGTCAAATGTTTGTTCTATACGATGACATTGGTATCGCCCAGCTCCAGAAACCGATGATTGTGGGTTCGAATCCCGGTTCGCCCCAATTATGTTTCTAGGTTTGTTAGCACCATACCAGTGCTCGTAGGTTTCACAGAAGTGGTAAACGTCTGAGACCTGCATCACTTTCCCCCCACATTAAGATGACACGCCTCGATATAACTGTAATACTGTTAAAAGCGGCGTTAAACCCAACTCACTCACTACAAAAATAACCGTCCCCCTTACGGTGACCTATGTTGAAATTACAGTACCCTGTTTAGAGATAATATGTTAGTATCTATATAATGTGGGCCCCATGCGACATCCGGCTGTATGAATGGACGGGACACGCGTTGTACTGATGGGACCTAGATGGGAACAATACCTCAGGTACAATACCTCCTATACCGTGCCTCAATATAGGCAGCCACTTTGGGACACTTGTTCATGATGTGGGTCAACCCATTTATCATTTTGAAAATTGTTTCCATTTAAACTATTCTCTTATCTTGAATGAATTGGAATGGCACTCTGAATAGTTGATAAAAAAATCCAAGTTTTCCCTTGATGTTGAATGACTGAGCGAAGTGGAATGGCACTCTGAAAAGTGTATCTGAAATTCCAAGTTTCCCCACGTTGAATGACTGAGCAAAGTGAAATGGCACTATGACTAGTGTATCTGAAAATTCCAAGTTTTCCCTTGATGTTGAATGACTGAGCGAAGTGGAATTACACTATTACTAGTGTATCTGAAAATTCCAAGTTTTCCCTTTATGTCAAGATTTTAAATGTTGAATAACATTGGGTTGAATCTTCAATAAATAGAAATATGGATCGTGGCCTTCTCGACCCTGAGGAATGAAGTCATATTCCGTAGTCCGGCCTCCTAATACTTGTCGAGAAAAGCAACCCTGCGGAGCTTCGTTTGGTCTCCAGCGTTTGGCTACCGAGTCTGCCCTGCGACCAGATTGAGAAGATGGTTACGTTTTAGACTGAAGATTACCAAACTTGGCACAGATCTTGAAATTCGTACAATATTTCTTCACCAAACTTGGCATATAAATATTGGTCTAGTGGTAAACTGGTGCCTTTTGATAGTTTGGGAGTGTTTACGAATGTAAACCGGAAACTGTTTACACATTCTACCAATCTCATTAAAATCAGATCTTACTTCTCGCTACCGCTAAACAAAGATATGAGGAAACCCCATTACGCGTCACGTCAGACCGACCTTGTGCGAACTTTGACCGACCAATGGAATGACAGACAAGAAGTCGACATTAGACAATCAGAAGGCAGCTTTCTCGCGCATAACGGCACTACGCTTCGAAACATATTCTCGATTATTAATGTGAAACCTAAACATAAGAATATTTAGGAATGACTAACAGATGGTCTAGATTGTATGGATTCAGTCGTTATGCCCGTAACTATAGTTCGGAATACCCCGTGTTCAGAAATCACATTCTTACTGTCATTTTCATGATCTGGTAAGCGACGCTCTGATTGGTCGGATGAAAGGTCGTTCTGACTTGTCCCGCAGTGTCCTCAGATCTTTGTTTAGCGGTACCGAGAGCTAAGATCTGATTTTAATGAGATTGCATATTTTACAAAAAAACATCTACGCAGGGTTGTCTGAGAACCGTTACTATAATTACCTAATTGAGATGTGTACATCTTGACAGAGGAACGTGGACAAGGTATATGGTGAATTATTATGAAAACATAATTTACAAGTGGCACCCGAACCAGCATACTTCATCGCAGTGCATGGTGGTAACATACAAAAAACTGTAACTTGAAGATTTCTTTAATGTGCGGTAAATGACTCAACTCATTCACTCCCAAACTCAGTGTTTTGGAGCTACACTGGACTTGTTGTTTACTGATCATGCCAGTGCTATAGCATTCCAGACTCCAGTCTACTACTCAGATCATAAGATGATTGGTGCTGTACTTCTCAGTACACCTCATGGTGACCCCTGCTCTCATTGATCTCTAAGTAAAGTAAGAACTCCATTACTTCTCTGATTATTGTTAAGTAATAACACAACTCATTACAATTACAGTTATGTATTCTATCATAAACTGCAGAAGGCTAAACACCAGTAATAACTTTTTTAGTGCTTGCATTTAGGCCATTTACAAAAAACGTCCAGTGTTCACAGGAGCTAATACATTGCACACAACCGGACGTGTCATATTGGCATGGGATATGAGTATTTCATGCTTGTTTTAGAACTAAAATGGAACTGGCTACTGTCGCCGACGATTTAGACACTCAATTCTTAGCATACATGAATAGAATAAGGGGATAGTTCCAATTTAAACTTTGAAGAGGTTATCAGTGTGAATTTGTCTGTTGTGAAATTTCAACCTTTTCGCGTCTCTTCCTACATTCCCCTTTCCAGTCAGCTGCAATGGAAACGTTCTCTGTTGAATACTAAAAACAGAGGACGAGAAATGTTTTATGTATCGTGTACTGGCTCAACAGTATCCTATTTGGTCAGAGCATGTGCGAGAACAAGTACATTGTTAAACGGCCCAGGAATCTAAACTTCATGTCAAGGGCTTGAACTTTCCCATGCTGTTGAAAGATATAGGTCGTTTTGAACCTATAAATCAGTTAGCTATAAACGTGTACGGGTACGAGGAAGACACCGTGTTCCCCCGTATTTGCGATCAAAGCGATCTTGTGGCAAGGGAGAGAATGGAAGAACCATCCGATGATGTTGGAGCGCCTCACTTCGTACTCATCACCAGTTTGTTAATCATCGAAACAAATGTATCTGTCGCAAATGTTTGTGGACCTGTACTTCGGATCACTGTTTAGAAAAAGCATAAGCCCCTATTGTCACAATAAAGCTCAGACAGTCAAAATGCCCGAGCCAGGTAAAGCCGTGAGAGAGTTTTCGCTTTTTCATATGTCATAACCCAACGGACCTCATTTGTCGTCTATGCCGATTTTGAATGTATTCTCGATCCGGTGAATGACTCAAAACAGTATGGGGATGGTGGTATGCTTTTCAATGCTTGTTGCTTTCCATGGATGCTTGTTTACGCATGACGAGAAAGTTTGTTCACGTCATGCGTTTGTTCACCGACCCTGACATGTACACCTTTATCGAGAGAGGTATACTGGAAGCGTGGCCATGATAGGTCATCGTCACGCCGAGGCCAACAAAAAGTGCATGGATGATTTTGACTCTAGCTTGGACGAGTCCTATCTAATGTATTATGACGGGGCAGCCATGTCTAAGCCGTTACCACGTGGCGGCTTTAAAAGGGTATCGGGGCCAAGAGATAGACGCCATCGATTGGTATTTTCAGAACATTCAGGGTCGATGAATATGGATAAAGTATCCATAACATTAGATCATCCCGTGACTGTTGGCTTCGTCATTTTAGAACACGCCAAACAAATTCTCTTGTCTTTTCACTATGATGTTATGGTGAAACAATATCGCGAACTATCTAAAGTTACTGATGACTGACACGGACCTTTACGAGTTCATGAAAGCTCACCTGGAGCTCTTTGACACGTCCAATTATCCCAAAGACCACCCCCTTCATTCTACCATCCGACGTAAGGCCATCGGTGTCATGAAGGATGAGGCAGGTGGTAAAGTGATTACGGAGTTTGTGGGACTTCGTGCCAAGAATTATTCATTCATCTTTGACAAAGCACCAGGTGCCATCGTTGAAAGGCGTACAGCAAAGGGTATTCAGAAAAAAAACCTTTATTCAAAATCATATGCGTCATCAAATGTTCGAATGTTTATTTAACCATTCTCAAACGATGGCCACCTTCCATCAAATAAGAAGTTTCAACAATGAATATTTCATCATCTCGGCTACCAATACAGCTCTCACCCCACTAGACGATAAGCTATATTTATTATCAGTTCGGTACCATACCATGTTGCCCTCTTCTGTTTGTAAGCTATGTTCCAACACCTATTTATTTAACATTTATTTATGAAAAAAACAAAGATACGACGCAAGGTTAAAGTACCGTCGGAAATGCTAGAAAACTACTTTTCTGGCTTCATTTAATAAATACGAGTCATAGGACTATAAAAAGAGCATATATCAAAATAACGCGAATTGCCCTATTCTAGCCTGTCCTAACTGACACAGTGATTAACCTTAAAATGTACTTTTACAGGTAAAATGATGATAAACTATTCGTGTGTTGTCATGCATTTATGAAATGGCCGGCCTATAACCTGAGTTAATTACCTAACACCTGTCCCGAGGTGATGACCTCACACCGTCCCGTGCATTCTCCCAGGTGCAAATGTCACCGAGTTGGGGTTGGTCTCAAAATATTGCTGTTAATGTACTTAATTGACATGCGATGATGGGGTAGCAATTTAGGATAGGTACTGCATTATATTTGCTTGGAAACATGATGGACTAGTTAAGAGCTATGAAACGGAATGAGTATAGGAAGGTTGCGGTTTTGAAACCCAGAACTATTTGTTGTTCTACAGATGGTTTCTTGGGGAAGTATCTATCTCCTCTGATGACGTATATGAATCTGTACTTTTGAATCTTGTGTTATGTCTATCCACGAACCCTGTACATTTAGCCAAGATAGACACAACAGGGATGAGCTAACAATGTCTGACTGCCGTCCGTAAGACAACGTAACCGTGTTGTGCCGCCAGCACATATGTCTTGTACTTAACTGGTTTCTTATTCAGCCGAATTTTCTCCTTGAGTTGAACTTTCGTTTCATATGGTCGACCAATGTCATATATTCATGTATGGTCGACTTCAGACTACTCATGGTTTGGGCGTCAGTATGTGATTCCCGGACGTTATATTAACTGGCGTTATCCATGACAGTCACACTGACGTTGTTTAAAATGGGCAATAGCTGAAGTTCCAACCAGTCTATGAACACATCACCTCCTATAATTTCCTTATGAAAATCACCAGTTTTCTTTTTCGCCTCCAAAACATCCATCAATAAGCCCCATATCATGGGTTGCAGCGTGCAAAAGAATGACACGATTACCTTTACCTGATGGTACCATGGGTGATTTTTGTCCATCTGCCGATAGCCACATGTAGTCAGTGGAATGATTCACCAAGGTAAATTATCCCCCTGACCCTGACTGTGACAGTTGGTTTGGAGATCATGTGACCTCATAGACAGGATCGGGATAGTGTCCTCTGAAAAGTGCTTTGTCATCGCCACGCGCAGTGTATCGAAGTCCCATCTCTTGGAGAGCAATAGTGCAATCCGGGAAACATTAATTGTATCTTTAATTCCTCCCAAATTCTACTACAAGTCAGGGTTACCTTCTGCTCATAAAGCTTGTACACTATACGCCTAATCACCCTGTATCAAAGCTGTCTAATATCCTTTTACGCCCAAGTTTTGTTTTTGAGACCACCCGTTTACCTGTTTTGTTTTCTTATCATACCGTAGACTTGATGGTATGAATTGAAAACACCATAGCTTGGACAGATCAGTAATTCACCCTATCTAAATTAATAAATGGTTTCCCTCTATCTTTTTAAAGTATAAAGATTAAAGGACAGATTCCATATCGTGTACCTTGGTTATGGCTATGCAAGTGTAATGTAACATGTATCATGGGAGCAATGTTAACACAAAAAAAACCGCAGCGTCATCTTGTCATTTTAGAAGATGCACATCTAGAATTTTCTCAAAATGATTTCTGTGTGTGAAGTAGATGTTTTATGAAGACTACATTATTGTCATTGTGACGGAGTCACGTGCGCATATTTCTATAGTCCGTTTCAGACTGCCATCATTGGACTTGGAATAAATGTGAACTTCCTGTTTTCGTTCGAATTTGTCCCCTGTAAACTTGTCGATAGGACTCCTTGTGACTGAAATTCTTCAAACCACAGGTAGGGCGATCTGTAGTTATTCGATATTTCAATAACAACAGTCTGTGAAAAATTATGTCCCTTTTTAACAGGCAAAAGGCAGTTTTCTAGCATTTCCGACAGTACTTTAGTCACCAATGGAGATGCTTACAATGATGATGATGATGATGCTTACTTGAATATTCTTCAAAGCGCCGTTAAAACTCACTCACTCGCTCATTTACTTTAGATTTGTTTTATCATTTGGTAAAAAATGTATTATATGTTTAAAAATGAGTTTCTATTCTTGTATCACTGTTTTATTAACGTTCGTGAAGTCAGTCAACATGCATATAAAACAAAAGATTTTTATTCTTTTGAATAGTTTTTGCACCACACGACATGACAGCATTGAAGAGGGGAGCACAATACCGATGAACAACGTTTATATCACACCGATGACAACCCTAAAATGACTATAGCTACAACCACTACTTCTCGTAATGTGAAACCGTGTGGTTGCAATGTGAATCTACGTTCATAGTAACGTGAACTCTGTGCTAAACACAATAAATAAATACAAATAATGCATATCGTGTGTAAAAGAATAATAATAAGAAGAACATGCAGTGACTATAGTTACATGTTCTAAGTGTAGACAGGTATACCCTGTCGCCGTGTTTGCGAAGCAATTTTGAATAATTCTTCAGTCCAGCACAGGTTGTGTTCTTTACTAAAGGTTCTTCTCAAATAACTTATACGTACAATATCACCTACCTTATGCTCAAATTAATGGAATGACTTATTGCTTTCATCATGGGTCTAATGTAAAGTGCTTGAACACATCAGCAGGGGCCCAATGTCCGAGGCTTCTATGTTGACTATGATTATAGTTATACACTAAATCTGGTAACACATCAATACATATTTTTCAGAGTTGTGTGTCAGATATCTAGACATGAGCACTCTCACTGTCCCCATTACTCTTTCGGCATAATTAGCCTTTCAATCTTCGTTTTCAGCTTTATGTTCTGATTTGTCACATACTTTCTAAACTCTCCAGCAAATTCCTTGCCCTTGTTAACGCGAATTTTTCGGAATGCGCCCCTTTGTTTTCAACCCCCGTCACAGGCTTTTTATTCAGTAATGGGACAACCCACACATACCTCGAGAGGATATCAATAACCATCAGTAAATATCGTATTTCATCAATCGCATACGAACTCACATCTGCCAAGTCAATATCCCACATTTCATCTCGGCTGTTCACCGAACTCTCAAACTTTGAAACCTATATTTCACCGGCTTATGCAGCGAATAAGCATCTTTGTCATTCAAATTTTTTCTTGACTTTATACTTGTTTCTCTGTTTCTGTAATACATGTTGGAATTTTATCGGACCATAGAAGGCACCCGGATTACGAGGGTTAAAATAATAATTTTCTAAAGTCTTATCCGTAGAGGAATGTGTTGTGTCTGTAGCCATGATTCAACTGTGAGAGAGCGATATTCGTCTCTGCATAAATACCTGTTAAGATAAACTAATCATAACTAAGAACGATAACGCAATATTGACAAAACAATCAGAAAGTGATAAACAGAGTATTTTATTCATATAAACACTCGTTCTAAGGGGAAGTTTTGAAGTAAACGTCTCCATAGTCTTTGCACTGGTATATTTTCAGCCATGATTGTGTCTCGAACTTCCATTAATATTTTCCCTTATAAATTCTCCCCTCTCCATTTCGATGGAAATACAATGTTCGAGTCATGTAGAGATAGTCCAACACCCCATCGCCTATCATAAGGACTAGCCTCTACGAGAATTCTAGGATAAGAGTTGATCAGAATATGTTTTAAGTAAGCAGACTGACGATATTTTGCAAGAGATGCTTTTCGCACTACATCACAGCTAACACTGTCCCACTACCATTAGTTAAACTGTCTAACACGTTTACCTTGTCGTTCCTCCTCTGCAGAGGATGAACATTTTAAAATCTCCAAATGTCACTGCTTTGCTGTACATGTAATATTGTTCAGGAAAGTTAAATTCTTGATCATCGACATTCCATTTGATGATGATCATTCTATTAAACATCTGAAGGAATCTCCCCGACTACATTCTAAATGGCTTCAATGGCATTCCTAAAATTCCTAGGCCTTTAACGAAGGCCACGTTCTTCACATGTTTAACATTCATGCATAATGATTCCGTTCTCACTGTGACGTCATGCATGCTATTAGCATAACACTAGCCTCATGAATATTCATAAGGCACCTGTGGAAGGAGGGATAGGTCCATAATTATATTAAATATGCTACTACTGTTGCGCCAGTGAGGTGCTACCCCTCTGCATGGCTTCGCTGACAGCACGTTGAGCCGTGTTAGACGGATGACAAACCTATGTAATATCTTAAATGGACTATGTAAGATGTGACCAATTGGCAGAGGGACTTCGCTGGCCGTAAGAAACTCGGTGTAGGGGTGTTCTGCAACTTGGTTGACTTCATACGACCGAGTCATTTATATAACAGTCAAGGCTTTGATAAACAGTGGCTTCTAATGTATTTTGAATTAGTATTTTGTAACTCATTCGAAAGAAAAACACATGAGCTTTCTCTTCAGTTTGCCTCAACTTAACGTGATCGAAGCCAGTTACTCTGCGCAGCGCATGGGTTGTCGGCTTCGCTGCGCGGAGCTCTATTGATTTGGTTTGAGAATTGAATCGCGTGTAAACTAAAGGTGTGACGTCATACACGGAAATTGCGCGTGCCCTCAGCGCCATCTATACATGTTTGTTTATTTGTTGTTTAAGCATAAAACCCCATGTGGGGACACGGGTGGCCCAGTCGTGTAAGGCGCCGCAATTCGCTGTGCAGAGTTGCGTCCCTTGGGCACGCCAGAAACCAATGATTGTGGGTTCGAAACCCGGTTCGCCCCGATTATGTTTCTTAATAGTTTACCCGTGCTCGTGGGTTTCACCGAAGTGGTAAACGTCTGAGACCTGCATCACTTCGGGCTTTCCCCCCACATTAAGCTGACACAATATGATATAACAGGAATACGGCGTTATACCAAACTCACTCACTCACTCACTCATACCCCATGTACCACGTGTGATCCTGCTACAACATAGCACGCCCATGTCTGACTGAGTTGGGTATGAATGTCAGATAGCATTGGATGGGGTTAGTTTGTGTGGTTGTGCGCATGTGTTGCTGTGAAGTGTATATGATTTTATTTTTTTTTGTTTCCCAACGATCAATGTAATGTTTTTAAACAAAAGGTGTCTTTTATACCCCGTGAGATGGGTTGGTATTGGTGTGATATGTTCGCCCACACACAAAACACTGTACTAAACCACTGCTATCATTATTCAGAACCCGTTGGATCAACAGCACTCGGTATTCAGTGTGTGAGCATCAATAGCGAGTGACGAAGGATTTTTAAGGTTGGTGATCCTAATGTTTTAGATTGTGCACAACTTGTTGCCAACACAATACTCTGAAATTCCTTTTTCCTGTTTCGTATCTTTTTATCGTATCGTATCTGTGATTCAAGCTGAATTTTTCCCAAATATATTTAATCCATCGAGCTATACACTGAGGCTGGAAGACCGAGTGTCGCACGTGACCAAAATAAGTGACACTGGCATTCCTTTCTGCACATGAGACCAGTGTTATACTTCCAGTTGGGACCTATGTGTGGAAAAACTAAGTGAATAGTGATAATAGCACGGTAATACCTCGTATTTGGGATAAAACAGCGCTTGGAATACTATGTTTGTTGAACGGGTTACCCGATTTGCATTTGTTTGTTTGTTTGTTGTTTAACGCCGCGCTCAGCAATATTCTAGCTAAATGTTGGCGGTTTGTGAATACTCGGGTCTGGATCAGACAATCCAGTGATTGACATCATGAGCATCGGTCCACGGAATTGGGATCGATGACATGCATCAACCAAGTCAGCGAGCCCGACCACCCGATCCCGTTTGTGGCCTCTCACGACAAGCAAAGTCGCCTTTTACGGCAAGCATGGGTTTCTGAAGACCTATTCTACCCCGGATCTTCACGGGTGTGCTTGGAATATGCAGTCGATGGGTACTTCTAACATCTGTGATATCCGAAAACGAGTTAGCAGGCATTCAATTCAAATCGAGTTTAGTTGATAAGGCTGAGCTGTTGGAAATTGACTACAGACAACGAATTCGTATACCTAGCGAGAATTCATACACCGCCCTGTCACCAGTGACGTCTGTTTCGGAATTGGCAAAGTACATTTGCGAAAGCAGTGTATAAATTGATATGAATTGTACGTGTTTTGCAAAACATGTCAAGCTAGCTTTCGCTTTTCACATACTAAATATTGGACTGTTATGGTAAACTGGCAGTGTTGATCAGCCGCTGTCTGTCTGACCAAGTGATACCCATGCAGCTCGAACAACGATGTACAGCCTCACTGTTCTAATGGATAGAGTGGAAGCCCAGACAGGTCGCTGGTTCGATCCCCGGCCACGTCATACCAAAAGACGCAAAAAGATGGTACTTGTTGTTACAGTGCCTGGCGCTAAGGGTCTAAACATGGAATTGACGGCTCGGAGTTAGTATGCTGTGTCCGAGTGGGATAAACTACTACTACGCCCACACGCACGCTCGCTCGCACGCACAATCAGCCACACACACACGCATATATATATATACGTCGCTACATAAGTGCAATAATCTTGAACGCGACGTTGAACATCAACTCACCTCGCCATGAACAGTGATATCTGCGACTTCAAAATTTAAAGGCTCTCCATCTTTGTTTCAGATGAGCAATCCTACGAATTCCTTTGAGATTTTGGTGGACCAGCTGGGAGACCCGGGGCGGTTCCAGGTGCTGATGTTGTTGTTGATGTACGTGCAGGAAATCCCAGTTGTCTGGGCGACGCTGATGATGTCATTTTCGGGCAAGGTGCCAGATTGGTGGTGCCGAGATAATGGAACCAATATTACATCTGTGGGATGCTCCGATTGTCTCAACGACACCTACAAATATTGCCCTGCCAACCAATCAACTTGTAACAATATTTATTTTGACCCTATGATGACAACTGTAGTCAGTAAGGCAGGTTGAGTATATATTGCGAAGAAAAACAGTATGCTTTGATATTTGTTCAGAGAGTGTTCAAACAGAAATGAGAATGTGGATCGCAATCTAAAGTTGAACACTTTGTTAAATGGAATTCGAAGCCTGGTCATTGTCCGGGCTGTTTAACTCTGTGTGTGTGTGTGTGTGTGTGTGTGTGTGTGTGTGTGTGTGTGTGTGTGTGAGATGTAGATCAGGGTGCGTCAAATTTGGTACCTTTGGTCGTTCTAGAGCGTTTTGTGTTTGAAGGTGATCTCACTGTGCTTCAACCATATGCTGGAAGGGATTTGTACATGTAATATTGATTTCGTCAGCTAGTTATCCAAAGACAAATTAATACCCTATTCCAGAGAAAAAGTCTTTTAATTTGTTTTGCAATCTGTTCAATAGTGCTAAAACCTCACTTCCTGTAATACGGTTCTCAGCATGTGAGGGGGCACGGGTGGCCCAGTCGTCTAAGGCGCCGCGATTCGCTGTGCAGAGTTGCGTCCCTTGGGCACGCCAGAAACCTATGATTGTGGGTTCGAATCCCGGTTCGCCCCAATTATGTTTCTAGGTTTGTCACCACCATACCAACCCATACCATCGTGGGTTTCACCGAAGTGGTAAACATCTGAGACCTGTGTCACGTCGGACTTTCCTCCCACATTAAGCTGACACGCCGCGATATTACTTGAATACTGTTAAAAGCGGCGTTAAACCCAATTCACTCACTCACTCTATGCATGTGAGCTACATGGTCATTAACAGTCATATCATAATCTGTTCTGCCATCTGTTTCAATAGTGGAGCCTCGTGTGCGACAGCAAGACCGTCACCGCCACAATGACGTCAATCCAGATGGCCGGGAACTTGGTGGGCGCCATTGTTTCTGGTCAGATCTCAGATGTATTTGGACGCAAAGTTGCCCTGTACCTAAGTCTTCTCGTACTCACCATCTCCTGCACCATCGCAGGGTTTGCGACCTCGTGGCAAATGTTTTCTGTCTGCTCCTTCTTCATTGGCATCGCCTGTGGAGGATACCTCGTCACCTACTTCCCGCTTGCCGCCGAGTTCGTCCGAGCAAGATGGCGGACCGCCGTCGCCTGCTTCCCCTTCTGGTCGCTGGGATTCGCTCTGTTTGGTCTTCTGGCATGGCCTGTGCATGATTTCAGATACTTGTGTTTCATCATAGCGGCCCTGGAGGCACCATTCTTGTTCACATACAGGTAAGAGGAATTCGAACTACAGGTCGTAATATCTGGTGAGGTTTCAGGGAAAGAATAGGTCTCCCACTGAGAAAAAAGTCTAGTGAATTCAACTAAATAATTAGTACCATCAGTACCTACAGTACCATCCTCCCAGGTAGTCTGCACGCGGTATCAACCGGGGTATCATCCGCGTCAAGACCACGTGACATGACACTTTCGCCTTGGTCAGTGATTCGCTCGCCATTTTGAGGAAATTAGGATATAATTATGAGTGTTTGCTGAAAATTGGCTTTTTAACGTTGTTCATGTTTTTTTTTCATGACTGACAAAAAAAGACTTGTACATTATAGGTACATGTTTATTATTTATGGTAGTATTTTGTAACTGAACTTAAACCATGGTTCTTTGAACGGGCATTAACTGACTGAATTGTCAGTTCAACACCACATGGCAAGACGGAACTTCTTTTCCCCTTTATCATACAACTTGATGAAGGAACAATTTCCACGAGAAACATGTTTCGCCAGCGGGATTCGAACATGTGAGGTCTTCTGCCACTTCGACATGGAATAAATTTTATGAAATGAACAAATAAAGATTTTTTTATTAATACTTTTATATAACATAGTTTATCCGTTTATGAACGCTAAAATATGTAATTCTATGCATTCTACGTACGTGTGA
Organism: Haliotis cracherodii; assembly: GCF_022045235.1. Classification (NCBI taxonomy): domain Eukaryota; kingdom Metazoa; phylum Mollusca; class Gastropoda; order Lepetellida; family Haliotidae; genus Haliotis; species Haliotis cracherodii. The sequence continues at coordinate 14,727,980 of NW_027266308.1, read as the reverse complement.
TTTTGTAGCTTTTCGTTCAAAGAAACGAACAGATAGAAAAGAAATTTCTCTTTTCTTGATCAGGGATATGTAACACGCTCATCAGCGCGGGCAGTTAATATTAAGTGATTGATAAATGTGCTCAAAGTGGTCCTGTATTATTGTATACTTGCCTCGGGTCACTAAAGAGCGAGGTGCACGTGCGAAAGGCTCGGGTAACGCATTTCACGTGCATCACGCAGGTCCAACTCCAGTGTCTCACTGTCTGGCATAACGTTCTTGAATATCGTTTTATAGAAATACGGTTATCAAAACATTGTTGTGTATACAATTTAGGTGCTTGGGTTCTTTGAATGAATGTAAACCATGGTTTAAATAGGCTAGACCTTGTCGTCGCGCCGAGCCTCGGGGTTTAACTGACCACTTCAACAATTAATCATCAGAACCACACTGTCCGATCTTTAAATGCCTTTTAAATCATCATATGTTATCCTTCACCTGTATTTTTTTCTAGTATATCATTTATCATCTCCTAACATGTTAGTGTCAGAGTGGACAGTGAGAGTTTAACGAAAGTGTCACCCGTTGGCATGGTGTAGAGAGCTCCACGAACGGGATATCGCTGTGAGGAACTTGGTTAGGTCAGTAACAGGTGAGGTGAAATGGGGTTTAACGTCGCGTCCAAGATTATTGCACTCGTGTGTGTTTGTGTGGATGCTTGTACTAGTCCGGACTGATGTTGATTTATAGTGCTAGCTCACTGAGATACCCTGCCGCAGTTTAACATGAGTACCCCACTCAGACACAGTAGACTGACTCCGAGCCGACCAGTCCTTGTTTTAGCCCCTTAATGCCGAGGGCCTGACAGGGTTACACCAAAAACCATCTTTTAACGTCTTTTGGTATGACACGGCCGGGGATCGAACCCCATACCTTCCGCTCTCCGGGCGGACGCTCTACCACCAGACCACGGAGGCGGTCAGGTCAGTAACAACCATCTTGGGGTTTAACTGACGGTATTACGGTTCCTTCCCAGCGCGTGACACCTTCGTTACACTCTCGGTAACATCACTGTCATCAGTTTAGGCGCGGCCATTACAAGAATCTTGAAATTTGCCCTCTAACCCAAATGTAGTAACGTTTATACTTTTGTTTATGACTTTGGGAATGCCATCATAGTGACATTTGAAAAACAAGTTTCACTGGCCATATTTCACAGATCTTTTTTTGGTTTGAACAGAATGGTTCTATATTGCAGACGAACGGAAAACCAACCAACTTCCCCCTTACATTCTTACCATGTAAAGGCGACTATGCTTGTGGTAAGAAGCGACTAACGGGGTCGGGTGGTCAGGCTCGCTGACTTTGCGATCCCAATTGCGTCATATAGCTGGAATATTGCTGAGTGCGGGGTTAAACAACAAACCCAACCAAACCAAATCCTACCAAATGAATTACATGAGAATTGTAATGAGACAGAAATTCAAATTGACAAACAAAGTAAATAATTTAGCCCGGGTAAGAATATTCGGCGTCACGGCAGTCATCATTTATGTGTTACCATAACGGTCAGTCGGTTGCGAGTTCAACTTCAAGCATGGTTGTGGTCACCTATCCCACAAGGGATGCCGTGAAGATCCGGGGTAGAATAGGTCTTCAGCAACCCATGCTTGTCGTAAGAGGCGACGGGATCGAGTGGTCAGGCTCGCTGACTTGGTTGGTGCATGTCACCGTATCCCATTTGTGGGGATCAATGCTCATGATGTCAATCAGTGGATTGTCTGGTCCAGACTCGATTATTTACAGACCGTTGTCATATAGCTGGAATATTGCTGAGTGCGGCGTTAAACAACAAACAAACAAACATAATACCTCATTGGGGAACTTTGACTGGTGGCAGCGACAGTATAGAGAGCTCCGCGAACGGGATATCGCTGTGAGGAGATTTGGTATACGGGCTCAAATGGGGTTTGTACTTCTGCTCTCTGATTGGTCAATCTGACTTTAAGGCATGACAAAAGCTCCACAATATAATCGTTTGTTCTTGGCATAGTGATTGTATGAAGAAAGCGTAGCTATATTCCAAGATGTGTAACATCCGACATGTTGTCCGCGAACACTTAGCTATGACGACCTCCTAAGGTGACCGTCTTAAAGAGTTTCTCATCATTTTTTATTATGACAGAGTCTCTCGTGTTACCAGCTTCACACGAATAACGTGTTAAGAAAGAATGAGGTATGACCATGGCCTCTGTTGGCCTCCCTGAAATGACAAAATGTATTGTAAAGGGTTTGAAATGTTTGTGTTATTGTTTACCCGGGGGCGCGTGTGGCCCAGTCGTCTAAGGCGCCGCGATTCGCTGTGCAGAGTTGTGTCCCTTGGACACGCCAGGAACCTATGATTGTGGGTTCGAATCCCGGTTCGCTCCGATTATGTTTGTAGGTTTGTCAGCACCATTACCGGGCTCGTGGGTTTCACTGAAGCGGTAAACGTCTGGGACCTGCATCACTTCGAGCTTTCCTCCCACATTAAGCTGACACGCCGTGATATAACTGGAACACTGTTAAAAGCGGCGTTAAACCCACCTCACACATTGTTTACTCTGGAAGTTTTAGACTTCTGGCATAATCTTCTGTGCGTAACACATTGTACCCATGATCTGTAGAATTTTCTCATTCTGTATACTGATAAAGATCCCAAAGTCAAAAATGGGCCATTATCACCGATTGTCCTAACATGGAGTTGATTTATTATCCCGCTTGTTCAGAGGCACAAAAAATAGATTTTGCTCAACCACCTGTTCCACTTTCGAAATGCATCTTTGGTGGTTGTTGGGTCCAAGGAAACAAAATAAACAGAATGGTAGCTTAATACACCATCTTCCAGAGGCAAGGGACTGACAAAAAGAGTTCTACCCTTGTCGAACTTGTCTGGAATTTTATTTTGGCTGGACTAACGAGTCTATGCATATTCCAAGCAGAATCGCGGAACGATATCGACATCCGGTTCGTAAACTGCCGTCGACTGGGCGTCGACAGATATTTTCCAAATATTTTCATGTTTTTAATCAAGGTGTTCACGTGATTTGATGCACTTCGCGAAGTAGGACGAGTTATTTTACAATATAGGTCTTGATTATGGACCAGATCATCTTCACGGTGTGACGCCATTTTATTTGAAGCAAATGCAAGTGATATAAGAGGTAGTGAGTGAGTGAGTGAGTGAGTATGGTTTTACGCCGCTTTTAGCAATATTCCAGCAATAGCACGACGGGGGACACCAGAAATGGGTTTCACACATTGTACCATGTCGGGAATCGAACCCGGGTCTTCGGCGTGACGAGCGAACGCTTTAACCACTAGGCTAACCGACCGCCCCATATATAAGAGGTAGAATCGGATTGGTCAATATGAGGGACATAGAATGGACAAAACCCAAAAATTCCAGCCTAGTTCGGCAAGGGTGGAAACGGGACTTTTACAGTTAGTTAACTCCTTTGTCTCGGAAAGGTGATTGATTATACACTGGATAATGCAGGATGTTTTTCAACGTGTATACAAATATTTATCAGCAGTACTTTAAGACATACCCATATGTGTTTATGTCTGATGATCCTCGTGACTTGATTTGCGTCCCAGGTATTTCCCAGAGAGCATTCGATGGCAGTTATCACGTGGCCGTGTCTATGAGGCGGAGAAGACAATTGTCCGGATTGTTAAGATGAACCGGATTAAAATGCCGGACCTAAGCCAATTGCATTGTTTAGCCGAACGAGAGAAGACAGTTCTCGCCTTTCAAAAGAACTATACATTCGTTCACCTGTATTCCTCGCTGTGGAGGGTGAAAAAAACGGCTGTACTTCAAGCAATGTGGTATGATTTTACGAAACTTTATACCTTTTTATCTAAAATGGGGATCTTGTATTGCGCACATGTATTCATAGAGCATCAAGTGTACGTGAATATTAATTTTTCTCTCATAAAAACCTTTATACCAGACTTCAGTTTGAATACGACACCGTAAACAGTAGTTGTTCAAACATATTATTCATGTGCGAAATAAATATTGTGGAAAGTTACTAATAAGAGAAACGGATATGACGTCACTTCTCAAACGGAAGTTATGTAGCACATGGGCAAAGGGTATTTTTTATAATGGAATGGACATACAGTACACTGGGTAATCGAGGGTGCAACTACTACAGACCACGTGATCCCTTCCACTACAATAAACCCCAAGACATCCTAATAGGCATATGTAATTTGTAATACATTGATGAATCCTTACATTGTAACATCTCTTGGCCTATTTCACTACAGGTGTATATCTAGTATCGTGTATTACGGACTGTCCTTCGGAGCTCGGAACTTGGTCGGAAACATCTACCTCAACATTTCCCTGTCGGGTCTCGCAGAGTTGCCAAGAATCCCAGTGATAATATTTCTAAATGACAGGTACGTTCACCCTTTCATCGCACTCATCTTTCCGAAGCAATCAATTAATCATATAGTTCGTTATATCCGAAATTATTTATTGAAAGACACGTTTAATCTGGAAATCCCACCTTCCGGACGAGTGCCACTGAGAACGCCTATATGTATACATAGTGAAATTGCCCCCTTACCATGATTCGTTAATCCGGAAATGTGAATATCTGAACGATTTCACTGGGAACACTACTGTACCAGATTAGCGTTTATCTTGACAATGCCGTCCCAGTAAATTCGTCCGGATTAACACATTCGGAGGAGCCCGTAGGGGTCCTGGATTCTCTAGTGTCGCTAGTTCACGTGACTATCTTGAGGCAGTCAGATACTATCAGTTTATTACCTCCTAGCAGGGAAAGTATAAACTTGAAAATTGGAAAATCGTTACTAGGCTGTAAACAGTCGCCGAAACACTGTAAACTCATTGTCAAAAATATTAAATATGATACCTGTATCAAATACATCACCCATCGAACAACCAATTCTTCTTTGGTTCATTTTAGCCACCATTAAACATGGGTGTATACTTTCTTTTGCCCGGCAGTATATATCCGAAATTCGCTTTACGTTTCTAATGAAACTACGTTCACACATTATTGGAGAATCCAGCCCGGTTCGGCGTGACGCGTGAATGCTGCAACCACAGGGCGCTTCCCCAACCACCTTACAGTTATATGGATGCATGTAAACAGGAATGTATGGCAGTGGGATCGTTCAATCAATTTCATATTTATACGTCGCTTTTCAACGTATAACATCGTCTTAGGATTCTATCGTTTGCCACTGTTGTCCTATTACACTGTTCCACTGTCTCACATCGTCCCTACGTATGGAATCGAACAGGGATCTTCGGTGTGAATAGCCAACGCTGTAGCCACTAGACTACGCCACGTCCCATTTTGAGTTGTGAATATGTATGCACTATATACATAGTCGTGTTTTTTTTCAGTATTGTTTATCACCGTTTAAAGTTGTTTGTCATGTAAGTTAAGTGCATCCACGTAATGTCTGCGTGAAGATCCGGGGTAGAATAGGTCTTTAGCCACCCATGCTTGCTGTAAAGGGGGACTATGCTTGTCGTAAGAGGCGACTAAAGGGATCGGTTGGTCAGGCTTGCTGACTTGGTTGATGCATGTCATCGATTCCAAATGCGTGGATCGATGCTCATGATATCAATCACTGGATTGTCTGATCCAGACTCGATTATTTACAGACCGCCGTCATATAGCTGGAGTATTGCTGAGTGCGGCGTAAAACAACAAACCAAAAAGTTAATCTGCTGATTTCACTTGGAACACGGTCTCGTCCGGATTAACGAAATTTCACTGTATTTGATGACATTGTAATTGCAGGATCGGGCGCCGATGGACGTGCTTCTGTTTCTACCTGCTGTGTGCCCTGGCGTGTTTCGTTGTGGCCGTGTGCGCCGCCGAGGGTTAGTGAGGGAGTTACTTGAGTTTAACACCAAGCACCAAACATTACGCAATCCTCATTCCACGTAGACCCGATGATTGTCACTTGGAACATCCTTTAAAAATGTATATTGCTGGCCTTTAACGAACCTTCATACTCCAATGAACTCATACAAAGTGAAAGTCTGTTCTTAAATTTGAGATAGCTACTCGATAAATGACCAAGAGCAAGATAGAACGTAGAGTGGTTTATTTCACGATAAGCATTGTTCTATCATTGCGTCGTTTCTAGAGGTTTGTACATGCGCTCCCAACTTGATGACGTCGTAAATTGGACGACGTGATGTTTTGGAAGGAAGTGTCTTGTGAGTTGTTCCCCGTAGATAAACGCAATGGCCGAACGGTTGCTTTCAAAAGTAAGAGAGATATGACAATAATCGGTATGAGGAGAAAAGTTTACAGATAATTAACGTATAGATTGTGAGAATATGCGGGAAAGGACAAATTTAACCCCCTGTTCATAAAATGGACTTCGGATTCGATTGTGGAAGTCAGCATTATTTAAATACGGGTAAATATTTTTCAAAGTGTGTACTTTTTACTGACATACTTAAAGAGGTTGTATGGGGCACGGGTGGCCCAGTCGTCTAAGGCGCCGCGATTCGCTGCGCAGAGTTACGTACCTTAGGCGCGCCAGAAACCTATGATTGTGGGTTCGAATCCCGGTTCGCCCCAATTATGTTTCTAGGTTTGTCAGCACCATACCCGTGCTCGTGGGTTTAACCGAAGTGGTAAACGTCTGAGAGCTGCATCATTTCGGGCTTTCCTCCCACATTAAGCTGACACGCCGTGATATTAGGGGAATACTGTAAAAAGCGGCGTTAAACCCAACTCACTCACTTACTAAAGAGGTTGTACATAATGTTGATATCTCATATAAGAAATAAACGACTACACGGAGAATAAACCGCTCGGAGCTGCGCCCCTCATTATTTATTCTCCCTACAGTGTTCTATTGTACTATAAACAACTCCCACTCGTCGTTTATTTTTTATCCCGCAAGTGTCTTTTGGGATGGTAAATATCCTGTATTAGGAATACACATTGTGTAGCGAGTCATGGGCTTTGCCATATAATGGTATCATATAAACTGGGTATCACGATCTCATTTGAGTTCACGAATATGCAGTAAAAGCCTGGCGGCTGTACAGATAAACACAGATTACCGCTACACGTCATCAACAGTGTATACGTTTTGTTCATTTTTAATTGATGCTGTCACATTGTTTTGCGATGCGGTATGTCATGGCATGCCACCCTGGCACCGTGTATATGAAAGCAAACATCAAGGTCCACGCATGACAGTCCCGTGGCAATGAAAACTCAATTTGATTTTGTAATACTGATGACAAGCGCATTTAAAATAGCTTCATTTGTGTGGTATAATGGCTAGTTTTATCGATAAACCAATCTTAATACATGTAATATTTGGAATATTTTACATTTTTTTATGATGCACATATTACATAAATCTCTTCAGAACATTTGTATTAAAGTCAGATGTTTGATTCCGATACTTTACCTCTTTGTGGCATAGACCAATATCAAAGCTTTATACATGTAATATTTGGAATATTTTACATTTTTTTATGATGCACATATTACATAAATCTCTTTAGAACATTTATATTAAAGTCAGATGTTTGATTCCGATACTTTACCTCTTTGTGGCATAGACCAAAATCAAAGCTTTGATAACGACTGTCAAATGTCAATAAATCCTAAACCGTGAAGAGTGTTGAAACACTCGCACCGTGACTTGTTCGCACTGACCCACTGATAGATTGCACGTATGCTTCAAACAATTGTTAATCTCCAATTCAGAGTTCATGTTAGTCTGTCTTACAGACCCTGATACAAATATATCAATGCAGCCCATGCAAGCCTATAATGTTTGGCGAGTCTAGATTTCTGCAGTATCTGAAAATGAAGAGAGTCTCTGGGCTCATTTTTATTAATTTATTTAAAGATAATTTAACAACTGTTTTTTCTGTACGATATGTTCATTTGAGAGAGTCTAAGTTCATGTGATACCTGTTTAATCTTCTTTCTGTCTCGTTGTCGTGTGTCGTGGACGAAAACGTAAGGTAATCTCCATCTCCTTTCAAGGAAAATTGTAGTTAATGTTTACTCAACAGGGCCCATCAACAGACCAATACAGCCCCAAACGCGCATTTGTTCGGAGTGAGTAAGTGAGTTTGGTTTAGGGCTCCTTTGAAATGCATTTCGGTTATATCGCCGCGTGTCAGCTTAATATGGGAGGAAAGCCCGACGTGATGCAGGTCTCAGACGTTTACCACTTCGGTGAAACCTGCGGGCACGGGTATGGTGCTGGATGTTCTTTATTCATGACGGATGTCCATACAGGAGGTCAGGCAGCATATAATATATATATAAATAAATAAAAGTAATCAGGCAACAGGGATCTTTCGGAAGCAGCTTGCATAATATACACATGGAAATTAGTTAAGCAACACCCGTATATTCTCAGACTGAGCAACTTTAATGAACTAGTGCATGAAATGTGTAAGATTTCCATACCAAATAAATTATTTAGTGAAAAGAAAGGGTTGAGGAGGAACATAGCCAAGATTACCAAGAAATAATGTGGTTGTTTTTGGTGATGTTACAAATTTGGACTTTTGACTTAATTTCATCGAAAAATATTACGAATGTCACTTTTGTTGCACATACTTAATTGTCGGTACCATGCACACTTCTGGTTCACGGAATTGAAGAACAATGTCCTGCAAGTCCAAATATTGACTTTCCGTCAGCATCTTGTGTAACCTCCCTGAACCCGAACAGCTGCTTCAAGACGCCTCCTCATTCTTTGGTTCAATCTCTTTGATTCTGAGGAATTCTGTCCCATTCTGTCCCATCTCAGGCCGTTGTGTTCAATGAATTGACTGCTGCTTTGCATGAGAAGTGGGATAGAAACAAACGCAATGCTGGGAGATGATGTATAAAACATTAGCGTAGCCATACATGATGTCAGTATCGTCAATGTGACAAATTAGTGAAAATATCAAGATCACATTTCTGTCCATAACTAATATGGACTCTGAGTGATAATTTTGAATTCTTGTAAATTTTTATTTTTGTTTTAAAAATTCCAAACATCAGTGCTCTATAACCGTTGAAAGAAAGGAGGGGTGGTGGGGTAGCCTAGTGGTTAAAGCGTTCGCTCGTCACGCCGAAGGCCCGGGTTCGATTGGGTACAATGTTTGAAGTTCATTTCTGGTGTCTCCCGCCCAGATATTGTTAGTATATTGCTAAAAACTGCGTAAACCTACCCTCACTCACTCATAAAAGTGTTTTTATGTGTTTCAATGTGCTTTTATTGTCTTGGCAGTGGTGATATTGCAGTTGCATTTCTACTTAGTACTTAACCTTCATTCATTTATTCTTCCCTTCACTGTTGTGTGGTTTGGCGTGGAAACAATGTATGTTAACAAACATCAACATGGCCTCGATCGTGACCCTGATTCGAACAGTTTGCGAATCTGAGTGAATGAGTGAGTATGGTTTTACACCGCCTTTCGCAATATTCAAGCAATATCACGGCGGGGACACCAGAGATTGGCTTCACACATTGTACCCATGTGGGGAATCGAACCCGGGCCTTCAGCGTGAAGAGTGAACGCTTTAACCACTAGGCTACCCGACCGCCCCTTGCGAAAACTGAGACGACTAAGGGGACGGTTTGAAAGTTGACTGTCGTTCCAATGATTGACTCATATCTCGTCATTCCGACGACCAGCCGATGACCACAACAGTCCTTTACACAGCTGTAGGTTTATCAAACAGTGGCATTTTCAGGGGGTTATTAATAAAACAGCTATCAACACATATGTAGACACTTATTCAGACATATAGACCCTCTATCGCGACCGTGACGCCAGCTGGTTACGACAGAAGGGGAGGTCTGTAACTTGACTGATATATTCAAAGCAGATTCATGTTTCGTAATAAAAATCAGAAGGCTGACTCCTTCAAGGAGCTCGACGCCCATTTCCGAAAAGATGTTTATCATGTTTGTTTTTTATTCTGTAAAGGTGTAGCTGGTTTGGCGAATATCAACTTTGCAATGGTCTTGACTGCCAAGATGGCGATCACAGCTGGTTGGGCAGCCCTGAAGGTCTACACTGCTGAACATTATCCCACTGTCATAAGGTAAGATGTTCACTATCATGTTGTGTTGATGTCACTGTTGATGACGCCATGCTACATCTGGCCTCGGTATCCTCAGTAGGATGGTTCTCGGATCTCCTTGCGAACATGAATTTGCCGCATCAAGAGACGGAGCCAAGCTTATGTCCTCACGGGCATCAGTTTCCCTTGAGTAGACTAGGTCCTCCGTGTCTCATGTTTGTTACACGATATGTGGCCATGGGCTAATGGACACCGGGTCCTGATCAGGGGCGAACCGTGAAGATCCGGGGTAGAATAGGTCTTCACAACCCAAGCTTGCCTTAAAAGGCGACTATGCTTGTCGTAAAAGGCGACTAACGGGATCGGGTGGTCAGGCTCGCTGACTTGGTTGATGCATGTCATCGATCCCAATTGCGTGGATCGATGCTCATGATATCAGTCACTGGATTGTCTGGCCCAGACTCGATTACTTACAGACCGCCGTCATATAGCTGGAATATTGCTGAGTGCGGCGTAAAACAACAAACCAGCCAACCAACCTGATCAGGGGCGGTGAGGTAGCTTAGTGGTTAAAACATTCGCTCGAAGACCCTTTCTCGTGTCCCCCGCCGTGATATTGCTAGGATAGTGTTAAAAGCGGTGTATAACTCACTTACAAATCAAGCATGGCACTTTGGTTTCTATGGAAACATATTAGTGCCACAGTCTAATGTTTTATAAACTACGTAGATAATACTTTTATTTACGTCGATGATACTACTCACAAATACGTAGAAGATAATTTCATCTACCTACATAATATAATAATCTACATGAAAGAAAGTATCATCTAATGTCAAATTTTCGACTTACGTAACAATATTTTCTTCCTTTCAATGTGTCGGAGAATGACACTCGTCATAACCATAATGAAGAGAGGAGAGCACAAAATGTTCTCCAAACTACAAAAGAAACAGACCCGTGAAGATTCAGGGTAGAATTGGAAGCTAAATACTATGTGTGTGTCTATTTCCGGGATTTTATCGAGTATTTGCATCTTGGAAATTCACCTCGAGACCCGAAAGCGTTAGCTTGAGGAGCTCGGATGAAAATTTCCAAGAATATGAAGTTGAGAATCACTTAAACTATAAAAAGTACATCAAATCAATACTCGTCGTCACCCTATGAAGCACCGAAGCTAAAATTCTGCAGTTTGTGTTTTTATTTTGGCGCTGATAGTTTGACAATTTGAATTGATCTCAGTTTGTTGTAAAAATACCGAAAAGACCAAATGAAAATAAACAACCAACATGCTCCCAAACATTTACTTAAATTAACAGTAAGTAGGTAATCACCTTTATTGAAAAAATGAATGTGTGTATGCATGAACTAGTATCCAACTAGGGTTGCAACTTCACGGGACAATAATTAAATTTTCCTTATGTTCGTTGGAATTCCTGCATTCTGATGAGCTGAATTGGTCACGTGTTCTGAATGAATGTAAAAAATTAAGCCACGCCCACCGAAGCGGACTACTTTTATTACTACGGAATGTCGGGAAATCCTAATGTTACAGTCGAGGGAATTCCCTTTCTGTTCACGTGTATCGCCATGTACAGGGCATTTAGCGAAAGTCATGCATATTCCTTGTCCATACAACCCTTTGAGACTGAAGGCCGAGAAGGAATGAAACAGCAAACGTGCAGGCTCCCTCGCCTGTTTTTGTCCCGCTCGCCTCGGTTCCACAACTTTCATGTCTTCGGGTTTCAGTTCTAGCTAGCATTTTTCCAACTGGGTCTTTCCGTTCTCAGGGAACTAATGTTCGAATCTGGCGGTAACTTACTATGTCATTTGAAACAGCCGCCTTCTCCCGGACATATTTGTTCCGGCTCGTTATGTACAGTTCTTCTCGCCTCTTGTCTTGATTGACAGGTCCAATGAACTTTGTTTTAATCCTACTCTCCGTTGATTGGCCACTGACTTTGTGGGGGGTCTCAAGTTATGTGCGTAAATTAAACAATCACCTGATTCATGTCACGCCACAGTATGTATTCCTACACCTGGAATGTTTATCAATCTCTTAAACTTTAGTTTGCACATCGATTTTTCGATTCATACCTCAATGAACCGAAAGAAATACACTGTCAATCCTTAATTATCACTGTCTGAGTCACGATACGTACTATCATAATATCACATACGGAGATGAAAATATCTTCTAAGTAGATCAAAGTATCAAAGATGGCACTTATTTTCCTAATTTCAGGCTTTTTTACATGATACTCATGATAACCTGTTTTCCTTTTTGCCAATATTTAGATAAAGATTCATATCTCATTCGATGTACTAGCCTACCGTTTATCTCAGTGTCAGTTTGAAACAATTTGTCGATAAAAATAAAAGTAACAAACTACACTTACTGTCTTTTTTCAGAACTCTTGGATTAGGAGCGTGCAACATTGCAGCCGGCATTGGAAGCATCATTGCACCTTATATGGTCTTAATGGTGAGACTTAGCTTCCTTGGGGTTGTAGGGCAACATCCCGTTCCACAAAGCGATGTTAGCGCTAAGACGATCGTAACCCCCGAACGTTATCGCAGACATGCAACAGTCGTAGCCGTACGATGACTGTGTGGAACATGCGCTAGGTCCCTGGTCTCCCAGTTCCCCTGCTGCTAGAGCCGAGACAAATGGCGATCGGGTGGTTACAATGTCTGCCTCGCCGTACCCTGTCGGTGTGGATGGTATGAACCACTTGTTTGATTCAATTATTTACCGGTGCCCTGTGATACAGCTGGAATAGTTCTGGCTGTAACGTAACTCAGTTAAGTTGAATCGTTAACTCGAAGTCTTGGGCATCATGGACATTGTGTCGAGTTACCCTATGTCGAGACAAGCAGTACTGATAATGGCTTGGAGCATAAAGTTACATGGTGTTAAGCGATAGAGCAAGCAATCGCATGGAAATCATATCTTTTAATCCGATACGATACCTCTTTGCATGAAGATCTGAGGATACCTCCATTGTAGGAGGTTGATTCGGGTGAACCCAAATCGAAATTTGACCGCCCAATCAAAAAAGAGGGCTGCATAAGTTCTTGAGCCAATCAGATGTCATCTTTGTAAAATGATTCGGCTTCATTTGATAATTTCTATTTGGCCTCAGACCACAGTTACCCCACTGAACCGGAAGGAAAATAGGAGAATATAGTGCCCTGTTAACATGGGCTGTTCAGTCTGTGCCAATGTATTTGGAGTGACTTGTGATAGCTTAAATGAAAGATTAGACATTGTTCTTTGTTGCATTTTTTTAATCACAATTCCAGCTTTCCGTGACTTGACCCCAAGTTGAAGGCCGCTGTATGTATGTTTGGCTCGAAACATACGGTGAGAATTGTTATTAGTGGTTACTGCGAAATCTTACCCGTGGATCCAGGCCGATACTTTGCGGTTTAAGTGACAAGTGGCAGGTTGGTCAGCATGCAAACAGGGGAACAGCCTACGGCAGCTATTAATTATGGTGGCCTATCATGTCACTGTAGATAGCAAAGAAGGAAAATAATTTGGTCTGAGGCCAAAAAACTACACAGAACACAATTATTCCATCGATGGTACTCCCTTTTAAGGATAAATGTCACAGCCCTCGGAAATGATAGGATATACAAGATAATGGCGCCGCGACGCACTACTTTCGGAACTTGCCGTTCGGAATTTAGAAGCATCGACGCTTTTTGGCTGATTAGCCACCTCTTTTGGAGCTGTGCTCTGAATTTTACGCGGAGAGATATCATATCGGAGTAAAAGATCTTATTTTAATGAGATTGAATTAGTGTCAGAAGACAGCAATGAAGCTGTTGTAGCCAGTGGAGCCAGTGGAGCCAGTGTGGCAGTTAAGGTGTTCATAATATTATTACACTATTCCTTATTTTTTTCAACAGACCGAACAAAACCTTGTGGGGCCTTACATTGTCATTGGGATCCTAGTTGTCGCCAACGCCGGACTGCCGTTCCTGTTGAAGGAGACGGTCAATCAGCCTCTTGAGGACACATTCATCGAGGACCATCTGACCACTGACAGAAGTGGTCTCTCAGCCAGCAGCAAAACAGAACATGCAGAGAGTATTTAAAGATTTACTGATGTGACATTCTGGGGTATCTGTCTGACCTGTGTCTGGCTTGGTTTGGCCGGCATAGCAACAGTTGAAGAACATGGCCTCTACGAGAATGTTCCCGCATGGATCTGCCTGTCAGGGGTTCAAATCTTATATTCTCACTAATTAGGATCCTTTCGTAAGCACCTTTCCCAGAGTGGTTTGTGTGTTCGAAGTGGTAAGCTTCACCTCGGGCTTTCCTCCAACATCAAGCTGACCCCCTGAAATAGCTGAAATATTGTTGACAGTGGCATTAAACCCAACTCAATCACTTACTCTTGATGTTGGGGGTAATTACAACAACAATATAGAAAATGTTGCCAAAAATATCCGAAGAATCTTTAGGCTGAGGTGATGCCTAAGTAGTTTACATATGTTGTTTTAAAGGAAGACATCGAGCGATAACCAAAGACTGGAAGACCTGATGTAATGGACACTTTAAATACATTTGGGATAAAACAGCACTTGGATGACTTCGATGTTCATTTCAAGTTGATTACTCAAGAGATGTCCATCAATGTTGTATTATTTCGTTGGTTGGCTGGGGTACGGTGGCCCAGTTATCGGAGGCGTTACATTCAGCTGCGATGTTGAGGCTGCCAGAAACCCCCGATCGTGAGTTCGAATCCCAGTTTGCTATGATAATTTTTCTAGGTTTGACATCCCCTTACTCATGCTTGCGGCTTTCACCACAGTGGTAAACGTCTTATCTCTGAATCGCGTCCTCCTTTCCTCCCACATGAAGTGACAAGCCATTAAATTATCGGAATATAGTTCAAAGCGACATTAAACCAGAGATTGGGTAAGGTAACAAGATATTTATATGGGTGACCACTAGTTTATTTGCGCTGCTGCTAGCGCATTTATCAAGCCTGTAGGCATAATGGTTGGTTGGTTTGTTGTTTTACGCCGCACTCAGCACTATTCCAGCTATATGACGGCAGTCTGTAAATAATCGAGTCTGGACCAGACAATCCAGTGATTAATATCATGAGCATCGATCCACGCAATTGGGATCGATGACATGCATCAACCAAGTCAGCGGGCCTGACCACCCGATCCCGTTAGTCGATCCCTTTTACGACAAGCATAGTCGCCTTTTACGGCAAGCATGGGTTGCTGAAGACCTATTTTACCCCGGATCTTCACGGTTCCCTGTAGGCATAAAATGTCCTTTGATAAAACTGAAATACTATCACGTTTGATAAACGCGCTAGCAACTGAACCGAAACGTCCCAAAAGTGTAAATAAAGAATTTGCCATCCATACGAATTGCTGGTATGAATTATTTCAAGTAGCCAGGTCCAGCTTATAGTTAGGACACACAAATCACTTCCATTTAATGTCTGTTTATTCGTGGAATATAGACAAGAATGGAAGGTGAATTACAGGGTTGGATAAGGGCGGCAGTACACTAAGTCTGCCTCGGACAAGAAAACCCGAAAACACAAAAACAATGTGATAATGCCTTAGCATCAAACAATTGACAAATAAATTCAGACATAGTACTCTGTGATACTCACAATGCAATAAGACTGATATATGTTTCAATGATGTTACCGTTATCTCCCTGAAGTAACTATACTGATACAACAAACCATTTCTGAAAGTATCGACTTTATGCAATGATGAACAATAGTGTAATAGTGTGTTATGGTTAGGCAGCCCTACATTAAGTTGAAACAGACCATAGCTACACTATATATTTGAGGCGGAATGTAACCAAAGTTCGGCAGTGTGCAGCATGATGGGCAAAACTGCGCCAGGCAATAACAACCGAAATGCGAACTTAGTTTGTGCGGAAACGGAATGTTTAGATAAAGATTGCATTTGCTTACATGTATAATGATCAACATTAAACAGAATAAAATCTTATCTTTCTCTTTGCAAAATTTGTGTGTCAAAGTTAAAAGAATTGTTGTGCGGTAGAGTGAGTGAGTGAGTTGGGTTTAACGCCGCTTTTAACAGTATTCCAGTTATTTTAGCTTAATGTGGGAGGAAAGCCCGAAGTGATGCAGGTCTCTGACGTTTACCACTTCGGTTAAACCCACGAGCACGGGTATGGTGCTGACAAACCTAGAAACATAATTGGGGCGAACCGGGATTCGAACCCACAATCATAGGTTTCTGGCGTGCCCAAGGGACGCAACTCTATACAGCGAATCGCGGCGCCTTAGACGACTGGGCCACCCGTGCCCCCGTTTTGCGGTAGACCTCCGGCCAGTATACAATGGTAATGGTCATTTAACATTACTGGACATCACATATTTTAAACTTCCATATTCCTGAACAACATACAATGATGTATGTACAAGAATAGGTTGTGTTGAGTTTGTACAACAAGAAAGGTGAATAGTCACATTACATATTTTACTGTTACCCATTGAGAAAGTAATGTTCCAGGATCAACCTATGCCTCAGCAGTCTATGTTTGTTACAGCTGCTATGGTCGCCAAGGGTGAACATGACTCGTTGTGGGTTTGTGATCGGTTTTTATTCAGAAATGTAGAAATATAGAAATTCAGAAATGGCCCTGAAACAATTACAACAGTATAGTAACGGCAATAATTTATATCAATTATACATAAATATCACAAGTAGCTTACATAAAAAATGTGTGTTGATACTATGGCATCTCATGACAACACTTGTAAATTGTCATACAAATGTATCAATAAGTCAGTCATGATGACATAATGCTATCACGCCATGGAAGGTAATTTCCCACATACTCACAATTAAAACAATGTTTACACATATAGCCAACATAGACATCATTCCACAAGTAACATGACGTACATTTAGAAAAGTATGTGGTTACCCTCAAAGGTTACACAAAAAGTGTACATAAAGATAAAGTATTTTAACATGATAATAAGCCTTACCTATTTGTGGAATCGAGCCATGCAATAAAACGTGGTAACTCACGCAGGATGACCATGGATTGCCTGAAATTCACAAACACCATCATACAACATTGTGACAATGCATTCACCATCACTCATGGTCTCCACTCACACAATTCAAACAAAACCATTTCATATATAAATGTACACAGCCAACTGAAAAAAGCTGACGTTTAATAATTATATAAACTAATAAGAACCTTGTTGCCTCGTGTGCTGTGCTGTGATTGTGGGGTAGTTAGATTGGTGCAAAGGGGGCGATCTTAGTTTTGAAATTGCCAATGAGAAGCCAAGAATTAGGGTCAGGTGATAAACAAGTTTCATCCTGGTTCCGGGGCGGTCGGGTAGCCTAGTGGTTAAAGCGTTCGCTCGTCACGCCGAAGACCCGGGTTCGATTTCCGACATGGGTACAATGTGTCAAGCCCATTCCTGGTGTCCCCTGTCCTGATATTGCTGGAATATTGCTAAAAGCGGCGTAAAACCAGACTCACTCATTCACTCACTCACTCACTCATCCTGGTTCCAGAATGAGACAATACTCTTGATCCAGCATTATACTTTAACATAGTTCTGACTTCATTACCTTTCAGATGAAGGAAATTCATATGGAATAATAGATAAACATAACATGTCAATATAATTGACATTCACTTTAAACCACATACGTTAGAATACTGCAACCAACCTTCAATATTTTGAACAACCTTTTTATGTCTTACAAATTATTTTATTTTTTATTCTTATTTTACCTTTAAATCACCATGTTATAAAACACCATGTTACATCCAATAATTGTAAAATAGAGATGTACAAAGAAACCAAATTAAGCCATTAAATACCATGAAAGTGTCACTGCTACTTAATCATTACATTATTGTTTCGGGGTGATTTCCAAATTGAAACGCAAAAACCCAGAAAACGGATCGTACAGAACTATAGTGTGAAGTCAGTCAATGAATAATCAACAAAATACATTCAATCACACAGTTTTAGGTTTTCAATAACAAATAAAAGAGACAACCCCCCTTCCATATTAATAAGAGATCGCAATTGTACGATCCCGACTATATCATGAGCATGCGGCAATACTGTGTGTCCGATCTTGAATCCGGACTAAAGTTGGAGGCATGTTTGTAAACAACCAGGGGCGGATTACTCTAAATTTCTTTGGCTGCAACTGAGAACACTCGACATTTTGCTAGCTTTTCAATCATTTCCTGCCACCGACAATTACTAGAAATACATAAACCACCATCTATACTGCCTCAAAACACTTTCGATACAACTAGATTACAACTATCTATTCTGCACATAACAACACTGAAAGACACCGAAAGCCGCATTCTACCCAGTGACGACATGGGCAGGTTCTCAAGCATTAATCACCGGAAAACCTGCCAATATTCAAATTAAGATTTCAAAGCCCCAAAACCGAAATCTTGTAAAGGAGTTGCCAAGTTTCCTGTTCTTACTATTTTTCTCAAACCAATTCGGGTTCTAGTAAAGATTTAATGGATCATAGGTATGATATCTTGTACTGCTTTGAAGAACATTATACCATTCCAGCTCAGACATCGTGAGGTGAGCGGAGTTGCAGCTCAGACAACATGAGGTGAGCTGAGTTTCAGCTCAGACATCATGAGGTGAGCTGAGTTTCAGCTCAGACATACACGAGTTAAACGGAGTTTCAGCTCAGACATACATGGAGTGATCGGAGTTTCAGCTCGGACATCGTGAGATGAGGGGAGTTTCAGCTCAGACATACACACGGTGATCGGAGTTTCAGCTCGGACATCGTGAGATGAGGAGAGTTTCAGCTCAGACATACACACGGTGATCGGAGTTTCAGTTCGGACATCGTGAGATGAGGAGAGTTTCAGCTCAGACATACACACGGTGATCGGAGTTTCAGCTCGGACATCGTGAGATGAGGGGAGTTTCAGCTCAGACATACACACGGTGATCGGAGTTTCAGCTCGGACATCGTGAGGTGAGGAGAGGTTTTTTTCGGCTCAAACATCATGAGGTAAGCGGAATTTCAGCTCAACCTTGTTTTCTTGAAGCTGCACACCCTGTCCATTTACAAGCAGACTGGACTTAAGCTGGACCTGTTTTACTGTTACATTATGATAACACGCAGGCATTAATATTTAAATTGCACATTTAACGATGGAGACAGAGTTGACATGGATTTCAGCTGTTATTCTTTCAAAGCGACGTGTCGGTACAGATCCAAGTATATATATATTTATAAAGCAAGTAATAAACTGAGTAGACCACAGTAACACATCCAAAACTTACATATGAAGGATGATTGATATGTTCTGAGCCTCACATAGAAAGAATTGACCTAAAGATATAAAGGTTGTAGCCATGGCAAAGACTGATGTGTGCTCTGGGCCCATTGTCCTAATGGAAGAGCACACCTTTTCTCAGCTTTCGACGTCTCTTAGTCTTACTTTCATCCCGCAGTTGCCTCAACAGTGCAGCATGATGACGCCATAACACCGTCGTCATCCCAGAACACGGAGGCCATGACACCCTCGTCATCCCAGAACATGGGACCATAACACCGTCGTCATCCCAGAACACGGGGCCATATCACCCTCGTCATCCCAGAACACGGGGCCATAACACCCTCGTCATCCCAGAACACGGGGCCATAACACCCTCGTCATCCAAGAACACGGGGCCATAACACCCTCGTCATCCCAGAACACGGGGCCATAACACCCTCGTCATCCCAGAACACGGGGCCATAACACCCTCGTCATCCCAGAACACGGGGCCATAACACCCTCGTCATCCAAGAACACGGGGCCATAACACCCTCGTCATCCAAGAACACGGGGCCATAACACCCTCGTCATCCCAGAACACGGGGCCATAACACCCTCGTCATCCCAGAACACGGGGCCATAACACCCTCGTCATCTCAGAACACGGGACCATAACACCCTCGTCATCCCAGAACACGGGGCCATAACACCCTCGTCATCCCAGAACACGGGGCCATAACACCCTCGTCATCCCAGAACACGGGGCCATAACACCCTCGTCATCCCAGAACACGGGGCCATAACACCCTCGTCATCTCAGAACACGGGACCATAACACCCTCGTCATCCCAGAACACGGGGCCATAACACCCTCGTCATCCAAGAACACGGGGCCATAACACCCTCGTCATCCCAGAACACGGGGCCATAACACCCTCGTCATCCCAGAACACGGGGCCATAACACCCTCGTCATCTCAGAACACGGGACCATAACACCCTCGTCATCCCAGAACACGGGGCCATAACACCCTCGTCATCCCAGAACACGGGGCCATAACGCCCTCGTCATCTCAGAACACGGGACCATAACACCCTCGTCATCCCAGAACACGGGGCCATAACACCCTCGTCATCCCAGAACACGGGACCATAGAATGGCAGGCAATGCCCCAGGCAACATTACGGAAACTTGTCAGTGAGTGAGGGAGTGAGTTGGGTTTAACACCGCTTTTTACAGTATTCCAGTTATATCGCGGCGTGTCAGCTTAGTGTGGGACGAAAGCTCGAAGTGATGCATGTCTCCGACGTTTATCACTTCGTTGGAACCCACGAGTATGGTGCTGACAAACCTAGAAACATAATCGGGGCGAACCGGGATACGAACCCACAATCATAGGTTTCTGGCGTGCCCAAGGGACGCAAC
Organism: Haliotis cracherodii; assembly: GCF_022045235.1. Lineage (NCBI taxonomy): Eukaryota > Metazoa > Mollusca > Gastropoda > Lepetellida > Haliotidae > Haliotis > Haliotis cracherodii. The sequence continues at coordinate 14,707,145 of NW_027266308.1, read as the reverse complement.
TCTGCACAGCGAATCGCGGCGCCTTAGACGACTGGGCAACCCGTGCCCCCGACACTTATCAGGTCAATGATATAGCAAATAAACATAAATACCACATGTAGCATACAGACTGATGCTACATAAAACCGGTAAACATTGATACCGCACATAGCACATACACAATTAATATAATATATAGCATATAAACAACTGATATATATGAATATGTATCAACTGTTTATATGCTCCATGTGGTACCTATGTTGATTGATATGCTATTGACTATATGTTAGAGCAGGATGGACACACGCATATAAACAACTGATGTAATGGCATGTGACTTTTCAAAATGACCCCTCGGCCCTCACACTTTTTATTCAACATATCAGTATTATTCGATTTGTTTACCGGCGTCTGTCCAGAAAGATGCATCAATGTTGTTTATAGGCAACATGTGGTATTAATTGTTTATATGATATAAAGGATATTATGGTATTATATGTAGAAGCAGTTGATTATAGGCTACATGTGGTATAAGTTGTTTACATGCAATACATGACGTCAATCTAATTAAATTCACATCTTAGTTCTCGCTACTGTGGGGAGAACTAAGATCTGATTTAAATGCGATTGCAATGTTCCTATGTTATATACGATATGAGGCTATATGGGGCAAGTGGTTTATAGACTATGAGGGGTATTAGTTGTTTATATGCTATGTATGATGTTAATGTTATTTAGGCAACACGTACAAGCAGTTGTTTGTCCCCTTCGTGTGGTACCAATGTTAGGAGGCGGAGGAGGAGGAGGTGCAGGAGGAAGAGTAGGAGTTGTTATATGATGCCTATGATATTAGTTGTTTATAGGCTATATGTGGTATCAGTGTGTATATGCTATAAATGACATAAATTGTTTATAACCCATATGTGACATAAGCTGTTTATATGCTATATATGATATTTAGGAGATAAACATACTGTGTTTTCAATGTAGAGCTAGGTTACCTGTAGATTTAACCCCGCTAAATTGAATTTGGAACCGAACTCGCAGCGTGAGGTTTCAAATGTTAAATTTAGCGCGGTTAAATCTACAGGTAACCTTGCTCTACATTGAAAACACAGTATGTTTATCTCCATTCTACCATGACTAAATAAAGCGCGAACTCTTTGGAGTTAGTAAATATACTGAGTGAAGCGGCATGGGTTGAGTCCAGTGTTTTGAGTGGGTTGTCGATCTGAATTACGGAATCACCGAACAAAATATTGCGCTTTATATACTCAAGCAGTTTGTTTACACCATAAAACTTCACTCAAACATATGACAGGCATTGAAAGCATATATGCACGGCAACTTGGTAAGCTATCGTGAGGTGGGAATCTCTAAAGAAAACAAAGCAAGCTTTGCAAGGCTTTCGCTCTACATCGCGCGTCACCATTATGACGTCATATCGCTCATTGTGACGCAAATTATGTGACGTCATAGTCGTACATAGAAAAGCGCCAAAATTCCAAGCTCTCTGTTGTCTCCAAAACGTAAATACATTCCCTTTGTAGATTGCTATCATGTTTTATGCACGAAATGTATTGCCACACATCCTTTGAATATTGTAGTAACCGCATTTGTGCATTTTGTAACCTGTAATTGTAGATGTAATTATTTAAATATGCCTACCGACAATGACTGAAAAAAGTACTATTCTATGAATATTAGCTTCCGCAGTGATGCGGTCGTCAAACCAGCTGTTTCAATCAGAGGGGGTTTATTGTGATTTAATAGTCTCTGATTGACCAATCAGAATCGAATAAATTCCAAATTCATGGTAGAATAGTTGTTTATATGGTTTATATGACATCAGTTGTTTGTGGGCTATCTGTGATATTAGCTGTTTATTAGGCTATATGGGGTATTAGTTGTTTATTAAGCTATATGTGGTATTAGTTGTGTGTAGGCTATATGTGGTATTAGTTGTGTGTAGGCTATATGTGGTATTAGTTGTGTGTAGGCTATATGTGGTATCAGTTGTGTATGGGCTATATATGGTATCAGTTGTTTAGAAGTTGTATGTGATGGTATCGCTCACTTTTAGTTTAAAAGCTGTATTTTTAGTTTCAAATTGAATACAAAACGTGTTGCGCGTTATTAAAGTACATTCAGCATATGGACTTATGTTTGTGAAAGTAGAGCACGCAGGATTCTGTGAGCGCAACAACACAAAACCAGTTAGGCATTCGGTATCCTGTCGGGTCACGTGATAATATAACTTATTGATTCGGATTACGCAATAATGCTGACATATTATTCATTTTACGTACAGAATACACCGATTTAGACAAAGGATATTTAATTTCTCTGATTTGTTCCACAAAGGAAGTCCAAATACGAAAATGTATATCTGATCCGTAAACTTCGATTGTACAAGTGTATAAATAGGTAACATGTCCCGTTCAAAATTAGCATTAGCATCGCAGTGTGTAGGGGACTCGCAGAGATCGGGTCTAACGTTCCAGGTTCGAACCCTACCCTGTGAGTCTTCCTTTTTGATTTGTTTTATTCATTAGATTTTATTTTACTTTTATCCATGATTATTTGCGTCAAACATTAGGTCGTCATTTATAAAATTTGTCCTTTTTTGTATACATATCTCCTTAATAATTGTCATGAGTTCATTTTATACAACTAACACCACATATCTGTATAATATTAAACTAATATAATATACAACCTATAAACATTGATACCACGTGTAGCATATAATTAGCTAATATGAAATATAGCATATAAACATTGATACCACATCTAGCATGTGATTGACCAAAATAATATATAGCAAATAAACATAAATACCACATGTAGCATACAGACTGATGCTACATAAAACCGGTAAACATTGATACCGCACATAGCACATACACAATTAATATAATATATAGCATATAAACAACTGATATATATGAATATGTATCAACTGTTTATATGCTCCATGTGGTACCTATGTTGATTGATATGCTATTGACTATATGTTAGAGCAGGATGGACACACGCATATTGACTGTTTGTAATGGCATGTGACTTTTCAAAATGACCCCTCGGCCCTCACACTTTTTATTCAACATATCAGTATTATTCGATTTGTTTACCGGCGTCTGTCCAGAAAGATGCATCAATGTTGTTTATAGGCAACATGTGATATGCTATTGACTATATGTTATATGCTATATATGTTTACAATGTTTATATGCTATATATGGTTTTAGTTGTTTGTAGGGTATATGTGGTATTAGTTGTTTATAGTTAATATGTAGTATCAGTTGTTTATATGCTATATGTGGTATTAGTTGTGTGTAGGCTATATGTGGTATTAGTTGTGTGTAGGCTATATATGGTATTAGTTGTGAGTAGGCTATATGTGGTATTAGTTGTGTGTAGGCTATATATGGTATAAGTTGTGTGTAGGCTATATGTGGTATTAGTTGTGTGTAGGCTATATGTGGTATTAGTTGTGTGTAGGCTATATGTGGTATTAGTTGTGTGTAGGCTATCTATAATTATATGGTATTAGTTGTGTGTAGGCTATATGTGGTATTAGTTGTGTGTAGGCTATATATGTGGTATTAGTTGTGTGTAGGCTATATATGGTATTAGTTGTGTGTAGGCTATATGTGGTATCAGTTGTGTATGGGCTATATGTGGTATCAGTTGTGTATGGGCTATATATGGTATCAGTTGTTTAGAAGTTGTATGTGATGGTATCTCTCACTTTTAGTTTAAAAGCTGTATTTTTAGTTTCAAATTGAATACAAAACGTGTTGCGCGTTATTAAAGTACATTCAGCATATGGACTTATGTTTGTGAAAGTAGAGCACGCAGGATTCTGTGAGCGCAACAACACAAAACCAGTTAGGCATTCGGTATCCTGTCGGGTCACGTGATAATATAACTTATTGATTTGGATTACGCAATAATGCTGACATATTATTCATTTTACGTACAGAATACACCGATTTAGACAAAGGATATTTAATTTCTCTGATTTGTTCCACAAAGGAAGTCCAAATACGAAAATGTATATCTGATCCGTAAACTTCGATTGTACAAGTGTATAAATAGGTAACATGTCCCGTTCTAAATCAGCATTAGCATCGCAGTGTGTAGGGGACTCGCAGAGATCGGGTCTAACGTTCCAGGTTCGAACCCTACCCTGTGAGTCTTCCTTTTTGATTTGTTTTATTCATTAGATTTTATTTTACTTTTATCCATGATTATTTGCGTCAAACAAAAGGTAGTCATTTATAAAATTTGTCCTTTTTTATATACATATCTCCTTAATAATTGTCATGAGTTCATTATATACAACTAACACTACATATCTGTATAATATTAACTAATATAATATACTTCTATAAACATTGATACCACGTGTAGCATATAATTAGCTAATATGAAATGTAGCATATAAACATTGATACCACATCTAGCATATGATTAATCAAAATAATATATAGCAAATAAACATAAATACCACATGTAGCATACAGACTGATGCTACATAAAACCGGTAAACATTGATACCGCACATAGCACATACACAATTAATATAATATATAGCATATAAACAACTGATATATATGAATATGTATCAACTGTTTATATGCTCTATGTGGTACCTATGTTGATTGATATGTTACATGAGTTCTCAAGGTTTATATGCTATATATGATATTTGTTGTTAATAGCCTATATGTGGTATTAGTTGTATCTTGAGTATATAATGTTATATATTTTTACATGTTTATATGCTATATATGGTTTTAGTTGTTTGTAGGATATATGTGGTATTATTTGTTTATAGTTAATATGTAGTATCAGTTGTTTATCTGCTATATATGATGTCCTAATGTTTATATGCTCTATATCATATTATTAGTTTTGGTGTCGTTTGTTGCCGTATATTGTGTAATATTAGGCTAATATGACACCATATACGGCAACTAAAGACACCCTAACGAATATATTATATCGAAAAGTTTACACTATCTGGTATATTTGTCCCACATGTCATGTCAAAATGAAAACTTGACACTTACAACCGGTATAAACGACAGGACCAATACATATACATCACCACTCAGCAATTTTCCAAAAGCCTTATATCAAAGTTTGAAGATCTGTATCTCGTTGAAACTGACCAGGTGCCAACCGGTGTAAACCGTAAGCTGCGACATCTGGGGCGGATAAATGACAAATATGGATTAAAAGATTATCTCACAACTGTGAAGAATACAAGCCACAGAAGGGCCCTTACCAAGCCCAGACGGAGTCTCCACAGCCTGGAAATTGAGAGGGGAAGATACTCCAACACTCCAGTTGAAAATAGGTTCTGTCCGCACTGTGACTGCCATTCCGCGGGGAATGAGGAACACCTCCTGCTCTCATGCCCACTGTATACAGACCTTAGGAGAAATCTCATCTCACTGATAGAAATAGGCGACCCTTCCCAGACTGATAAAACCAACACCCTAAAACAATTTAAGAACACTCCAAAAGACTGTTCAAGTCTTGTTGCCAGGACTGTATTTCGTATGTTTAAGCAGAGACCAACATAAGGGCCCTAATTAGATAAGATACATTCATGCACGTATGCTGTGTATATATAACCATGTTCTCATCTCTGTACCATATAAATGCTCTATTTTTGTACCAGGTCCCAAGTGGGTTTTTTTTGTACGATAAAAAAAGAAACAAAAAAGAAGAGGAAATCTAGTCTATCAATACAGTATCAACATTAAGTGCACGCTGCCAGCCACCTCATGATGTACATAAATGTTTATATACTGTAAATGAAAATTATATGTAATACCTCTCTATGTAATGTACGTTATCTCTATCTACCTCTCATGTCTATAGTTATATTTATGTCCATATATAGATAGTTTGTACCCTACCCTACGTAGGGTGTTCTGTACAATAAAAAATCATGATTCTTGATTCTACGTTTCCGATACAACGCTTTAATGTAAACAGGGTGTACAACGTTTACAATGGAATATATAATGCACTAACTGGGAACGTTTAAACAAATAGTGTAGCGAAATGGATAGCATTATCATTACAATGCCCGCATGTTATCACAAATCTGCGGGCCACTGTAACCTGATAGCAGTCCGCTTTTCCCTGACGACGGGCTGCTATATTTATTCTATTGCTAAGTGGCGTCATTGGCGTCACGTTTCTTCTTTGTTCCCTCATCCTATAGAACGTTCTATGACGTTAATATTTGTAGATAAAAGATAGCTACGCGATAAATCGCAAAAAATAATGAAGAACGAAGTGTGGTTTATTTCACGATAAAACATTGTTCTATCATGACGTCATTTCTGGAGATTCGAACATGCACTCGCAACTTGATGACGTCGTAAATTGGACGACGTTATTTTTGTGAGGGAAGTGTTTAGCGAGTTTTTCCCCAAAGATGTAATTGGGCAACACAGATAAACGCAATGGCCGAACGATCTCATCCAAAAGTGGGAGAAATATGACAATAAGTATTAGGAGAAAGGGTACAGATTATCGACGTGAATATTATGAGAATATCCGAAAAATACCAAACTAACCCCCTTGTTCATAAAATGGACTTGTCGATATTACCGAGATCGGATTGTATACAGGGATCATCATTGTTTAAATAAAGGTAATATTTTTAAAGTTTGTACATTTTATCCTAAAGGAAGTTGTACATGATGTTGATATCTCACGAATCGTTTATTTCTTAAATCAGTGTTGTTTGTTTGTTTGTTGTTTAACGCCGCACTCAGCAAGATGCCAGCTATATGACGGCGGTCTGTAATTATCGAGTCTGGACCAATCAATCCAGTGATTGACATCATGAGCATCGATTCACGCAATTGGGATACGATGACATGCATCAACCAAGTCAGCGAGTCTGACCACCCGATCCCGTTAGTCGCCTCTTACGACAAGCATAGTCGCCTTTTACGGCAAGCATGGGTTGCTGAAGACCTATTCTGCCCTGGATCTTCACGGGTCCTTAAATTAGTGATGATATGTATCACATTTCTTGTTAATTTGTGGTATAAGTTATTTACAGTCTACATGTGCTGTTAGCTGTTTATATGCTTTATGTTGTGTCAATGTTCAAATGCTAAATTAAATATCCTTGGTCTAAATAGATGTATTCTGTAATTGAAATCAATATTATGTGAGCATTTTCACATGACCCGACGGATGACGACGCATGCTTAAGTGGTTTTCTATTGTTGCGCATGCGTGTCGTGAGTGCTGTACTGAAAGTGCAAGATACCGTCATATATAGCCTACAAAACGTGATACCACATGCATCCTATACACAACAGTTTGTACTGGTACCAGTTATAGCCTACAAACAAGTGATACCACAACATACATACGTTACGAAGAACTGATATCACAAATAGCATATACAAAGCCAATACCACATATAGCCTATAAGCAACTGATATCATGTTAACAATTGATACTATATATATGCTATACACAACGATTATCATATATATAAGTTGTTTATAGGTTATATGTGGTATTAAAAGGCGACTATGCTTGTCGTAAGAGGCGACAAGCGGGATCGGGTGGTCAGACTCGCTGACTTGGTTATGTCAATCACTGGATTGTCTGGTCCAGATCGATTATTTACAGACCGCCGTCATATAGCTAGAATATTGCTGAGTGCGGCGTTAAACAACAAACTAACTATATATGGTATTAGTTGTTGGTATAATTATGACATGAGTTGTTTATAGGCTTTATTTGGTATTTAGTTGATTATATAGAGAATCTCACCCTCGTGTCTTTTGATATCAAATATATCAACACAGTTGATAAAAGTGGAAAAAATCCGAGGCTTGCCGAGTATTTTTGCTACTTTTATGAACGAGTGTTGATATATTTGATATCAAAAGACACGACGGTGAGATTTTATTTATCATCCAATATCATTCTTTCAACTTTTTCAATTTGTAGACAGTAATTAGCAGTGTCTTCAGTGTAAAAAGGACTGAAAACAGCTTCAGTAGCAGAGCCATTAGTGATGTCATTTGATTGTGACGTCATGGTAACCAGTGATGTCACAATGGTCTGCAAAGCATTGTGATGTAATTTCATTGCAGCGATATCTACACTGTAGATATCGCTTGATCTCATCCAAGCGATATCTCCTGTGGGAGCCAGTTTTGGATGATAAATGCCATATATGGTATCAATGATTACATGCTGTATATATGTTATTTGTTAATATATATGCTATGTGTGGTATCAATGTTTTTATGCTGTATATTATATTAGTTCATTATATGTCTCGTATTGTTTGTATGTGGTATGTCGTTTCAATGTTTATAGGCTGTGTGGACTCGGGACTAACGTTTCAAGTCCGAACCCACTGCTGTGTTTATCTCGTTTTGACTTTATTAATTAATATGATTCTTTTATACTTTTATTCAAGTTTATTTGTTTAACATAATGTTGTCCTTTATAAAATTTGTCTTCACAGAGTATATTCCTGCAAAAAGCAAATATAAAAAGTGTAACGTTACATTAATGCTTAGTCTCTAAAAAAAAGGAAAATTTGGATAAAATCAAGCAAGTACATTTGAACTGAAAAGGAGCCCCCGTCAGATGGGAGATTCAGAACCTGTGGGAGATCTGAACTTGCTTCGTTTAGGGCTCTAGACATTACGGTAAGGTCTGGGCGGAAAGGAAAATATAATGTTCGGGGACTATGAGACAGACTTGGAGTAACGTATGCATCATGGCCCTGTCTCCACAAAGAGTTAACCCTGCCAGATGTGGAGACACATGTCCTGTGTACCCCACCCCCTCCCGTGCATGTCGCCACCCACGTGCTTTCCTCGCAGTCTACACTTCAATCAAACCTCTCCAATATTAATAGTCTGCACGTGTCCATTGCGGATTATTCTTAATATTGCATAACTATGTACGGAAATAGGCCATAAAACAAACATATGTAGGTGTTGACAATTAACATCACGGACCGTTACCGATAAACCTAGGCGATGTGGATTCGCAAATGTGTTAAAATGACAGCGAACGCTCGTAACTCGATATACGTAGGGAGGGGGAGGCAGGGAGGAGGGTTGGGGTTGGGGATGAGAAACACATGGAAGAATAAAGTAATTAGCACATGCACATGTATTTCAGGAGAGGAGGGGGTGTCTCTTGGGATCTGATAAAACTAGGTCATCATGTTCAGTCAAATGTATGTGAGGACATTGTTGTGAGAGGAGACAAGTTGGAGTGGTTCGATCAGAATCGATAACAAATCATCATGGAAACAGCATGGCGAAACAGAGGATGGTAGGTGGACGTGTATAGGTTTATTTAACATAACTTCAAACGTTAATATTTCTATGTAAGGCAATTAATACGTAAAATCATATAAGTACAAATGCGGTCCAGGATATATTTTTCACGTATAGAATTCTTAACCTCACCGCAGTTTAAAAGTCTTTCATATGCAATTTTGTGTTGGTAAAAAAAGAAAATAAGACCCTTTTTAATGGATGAGTCTATGGGCGTGGTAGAAATGCAGCCATGATACGTGGTTACTAACAATTAAGAAGCTGTCTGTAAAATGTTTCATATTTTCATACTCTACATAAGCGCAATGAAAGATACATATAAAGTAATATAGTATTATTTAGGCAGTCGGCCGCCAGACTTTTGCCAGTTGGAAACAAGCACCGATACAACTTTCATAAACACATGCTTATAGTATCTCAACAGATATTATTTTGATAGAAACAACAAAACAACTATAAGCAGCCGTTCCGGCTCAGTGAGATCGGAGGTTCAGAACCAGGGGAGAATGTAGAACCAAAATGTTTTGACATTTAAATATTGCATCTGTTCCGTAATGAAACGTTTTCTGCAATAAATATTATCTCAGCAAATATCTATTCTAGGTTTATTATCTCAACAACTAGCTATTCTAGGGACCCGTGAAGATCCGTAAACGGCGACTATGCTTGTCGTAAGTGGCGAGTAACGGGATCGGGTGGTCAGGCTAGCTGACTTGGTTGATACATGTCATCGATCCCAATTGTGTGGACCGACGCTCGTGATATTAATCACTGGATCGTCTGGCCCAGTCTCGATTATTTACAGACCGCGCAGTCCTATAGCTGGGATATTGCTGAATGCGGCGTTAAACAACAAACCAACCGCCCAAATCTATTCTAGGCTCAATAAGAAGTGTACGGTATTTCGAAGATCATTATTTGAAATTGCCTACCAACCTATGATTTGCGAAAGAAGTACTTACAAATAAATATTTTCTTTCGGGATGATGCGGTCATCATCGATGTCATGGTTAGACACAGATTAGCATACTCGTCACTGTAGCGGCTGTTGTAGCTCAAAAACAATGTCTAAATAACTCTGAATTCAAAAATTTCCATTCGCTCCGATTTCACTGATGTGAAGCAGCTATTTGAATAGCCAAAATTATGGCTTGGCCTCTTTAAAGTTTCTTTATTGCCTAAGCGTCGTTAGATAGACGCAAATTTAAATTCCCGACTGGGTGTCTTTCATTTTCACCCCCTTCGACGCGCGTGACAAATTTATCAATGAAACGTTTACGTCAAAACCAGCTGATATCCGCGCATGCGTAGTCAATATATCCGGAAGCGATGTAAACAAAGATTGAGACTCGTTGGTATCTGGTGTGAACGAAAATGCTCCTGCTATATTGTCACACGAATCGTCTTGTCTGCAAGTAGGACTCACACTGGTAGGTATAACGACGACAGCTAAGTTTCATGTAATAAAGCTGAGCCAATTTTAGAATGGACGACACAACCAAGCATCTAGAAATGCTTATTGTTGTTCAGTGATTGGGGAATCTAATTTTAGATCTAGCCAGATACAGTGTCGTTTGCTGCAAGTGCAATTTCATTACCCTGAGGTGCAGACAGATCGATATGTGAGCCTTCAGTAATGTTTAACTGCAAGTAGTTAAAATAAAAGTCTGTAATTTACAGGGGTTGATAAGATTTAAGTGTAGTTATCAAAAGTAAAACCGAATTTAGATTTAGGGTTACAATTGTCTAGACAATGCTGACAGTGAAATATTTTCATGGTGAAATTTTTGTTGTGCAGTTTCCTTTCTGATTATAAAACAGACAAAACGATACTTAGACATATCCAGTTGATATTTCATCTGCAATGAACAGTGATAGAATTTAAATAGCTATCAACCAAGTCCAGGGACTTGATTATTTTATTGACATATTTTTAATGTGTGCGTGATATGAAGAAACAGATCCTGTTTGACTATCACCTTGGTGTCCCCCCTTTACAGACAGACACTGTTTGCCCCTGTTGACAAAGTCGTCCTGGGTGGGCGTGTCCAGTCTAGCATTGTACTCTCAACTGGTGGACGCTCTCTATAATGTCACTTCCCATTCGATGTGTATTTACTTGACATTCAGCCCATACCTTGCTTCAGGTGTGGTCTCTACTGTGTTTATGTAATGAAATCGACTAGATTTCCACCTGTACACCAATGGCCATCAGCCTAACAAACACGACAGATATTCTGTGCTGTAGGGTTACATTTAGTCAGGGACATGGCTAGCTGCTAGTTCCTGCCAACTTGGCTATGGGTGAGATTTGTTATTGTATAGTGTAAATCTAAATTTTGGTATTTGATTGTTGATGCTTTTGCCAGTTAATTCTTTTTTGCATCGATTATGTTCATGTTTGAAATACTGACAATATTAACATTTGAGGTATTACCATTTAGAAGTCGGAAAAGAGAGCAGACTGTGTGTTGATCTATTTCATTGCTTGAAATATGATATTTATTTTTTATTCCAATGTGTCACTTTAGTGGTAGAAAAAAGTCATTGTAATAATTATGGATAAGATTTTATGGATGAACAACTTCTTTATTACAATTAAGAGCGCCGTTTTGGGGAAGGTTCTAACACAGTTATCAAGCCAGTGAACCTATACGGTAACGGCACTCTTTAATTGTAATAAAGAAGTTGTTAATCCATAAAATCTTATCCTTAGTACTCCAACTTCTAAATGCCTATCAAAGAAGTTATTGTAATAATTATTTACACTTTATAATGATATGAAATGTAGGCCAGCTTGATATTAATATCAAAATATTAACATTGGGATATACAATATGATTTTTTCATATGAAGTTTACGTGATATATAGGTTTTCCATTGGACAAGGGACCAGTCACCGTGATGACTGTGAAACTGACAATCATAAGCGTATAGATGACACATTCTGGGATCCGTGTCTTTCAGGGGTCTGTATTCTTGGAATGATGTAAATAATGAAGGACTACTTCCACTTTCCTGGGGAAACACATGGGAATTCCTTATTACAAATAGATACAGAAGCTACCGCAAAACAAAGATCTGAGGACATCCCAATACAACAGTGCAGAGTTACTTTCATTTGTAGACTGACCAGACTTCAGGTTAAGGTCCCCTTGAGTTTTGAAAGGTTTTTACTGTAAACACATCCAATATGTGATTTCTTGCTTTTGGGATGTCTAAAGATTTGCATCTTTTATTCAGCAGGAGAACATCCATGGCTTCTCCCCCGAACCTACAGAATCTTCCGTTTGATGCTCCAACAGATGCCGCCACCGACAACACACGCTCATCTTCCGCCCGGGTGACCTTCACCCCCAACACACAATCCATGGCGCTGTCTCCTACCTCCATTTCGCTGGCGCTGAAAAGTCCAGAGGGCATTGATTGCTATGGCAATGAGAGACAGGCTCTTGCAGAACAGAGCAAGTTCTTCAACAACTCCTTGTTAAGTGATGTGAATTTGGTAGTTGGGGGACAGAGATACTATGCTCACAAGATAGTCCTCGTCAGAGCCAGCGATGTCTTCGAGAGGATGTTTAGTTCCGAGTGGTCCAGTTCCGGAAAGAAGGTTGGTACTGGTACTCTTTATTTGACAATTAGATTCTTAGCTCACCTGATTCAATTTGGGTTAATGCTGGGTGGCATGGTCATTGATTCACCAGACTGTAGAGCAGTGCTCGAAATAAGCACCTGCACCTAGGTCCGTGACAGGTAAGTCTCATGTCTGGCTCTTAGTTTCAAAATTGGATGGGTCCTTATGACCTGCGGTAAATTTATTTATTTGTCTATGTATTTGTCCAATAAGCTGCATTTTTTTAAATGAGGGCCTCAAGAGTTTAGTCCCTTTTTTTAAATTTCAAACACCATGAACACTGCTGTAGTCATTTACATGTTTGACAATATTGAATCCACAAGTTGCTCAGCTGTCTAAGAATTCCTAATCATCATTGTTGTAACCGTCTGTCATACCTGAACTCTATGTTCCTGAGTTCAAATCCTAGATTCCCTTGGAATACTTGGTTTGTCAGGTCCATAACTGTTTTTCATCAAAAACATAAACATATGACTCCAATGTTACCATGATTACTTAGACTTTCCTCCCACATTAAGATGAGATGCTCACCAATTAACTGAAATACTATTCAAAGCAGCTTTGGGACAGTGGGTTGGGCTAGTGGTGAAAGCGTTTGCTAGTCATGCCGAGGGCTGGGTTCTATTCCCATTGGTACAATGTGTGAAGCCTATTTCTGGTATTCCTTGCTGTGATATAGTTTGAATATTCCTAAAAGTAACGATAACTCAAAACAGATAACCTGGCTGACCTTTAAGCATGTCTTTAAAGCATTTCTCTTTGTCATTCCATATGCACAGCTTGATATAACGATAAGAGACATATGACTCAACAGCTCACCTGAACATTTGTAGATATGCAACAATAATGATCAAATTTTAATATTAAAATTTGCAATAAATAACTTGAGTCAAATGTTATATGCCTGATTGCTTTATTTAATGATTGTTTCAATAATATTTCAGGATGTGGAGTTAGTTGAGGACAGTATATGTAACACTGTGTTCGCTAGGTTTCTTAAGTTTCTCTATGGCTGCCATATTAAGCTCAACATCGACAACACTCTCCCTGTGCTCATCCTTGCCGACAAATACAACGTGGAAGACCTCAGAGATGTGTGTATCACATTCGCAGTATCCTATATCATCCCCAAGCTGCAGCTAAAGGATGTGTTCCATGTGTGGTTCCAATACTCCACTAAGTGCTACCACCAGCGCCTCGTCACTGCATGCGTCCAGGCACTGGCCGAGAAGATGGACGAGATTATTGGCTCGGAGGAGTGGGAAGCCGAGTGGCTCAACCTTGAGAAGGACCAGCTCATAGAGTTCCTCCGAAGCTCTGATCTCAGCGCCAAGGATGAGTTCGAGCTGTGGGAGGCAACCGTGAAATGGATCCAGTCCCAAGCCCACCCACAACGCATGGCCCAGGTTAGTAATCTCACTGAAGTGATGGAGTACATCCGCTTCCCAATGATGACTTCAGAACAGCTATGTGAAGTAGAGTCCAGTAGTCTGTACCAGCAACACCCAGAGCTGTTCCAGAAAGCCTTCATGCTGGCATACAAGTTCCATGCCCTGCCTCTCACAAAGCGAGCCAACGTCAAGGAATTCATGAGCTCCAGTTTCCTGCTACGGAACTACACCGATCTCCGATGGGACAAACGTCTTCAGGTCTCCCATTACTCCGCCTGTCCCAAAGGCACGGAAGTGGGTTTCCGATTTTCAACCCGAGCTTCTTCCTTCCCAGCTCAGACATGGGAATGGGAGCTGAAGGTCCACCCAAAAGGCTACTCAGCCCAGTGCGAGGACTTCCGAGTTGTGCTGTACTCCAATCTGATTCTAGACCAACCTCGTCCGATCGAGTACTACTTGTCCATAGTGGATCGGGATCAGATCCTCCATACTGTGTCCGGGAAGAAGAACTTTTCCAAGGCTCGCTACACCACAGACACCGAGATGGACAAGAAGGTGACAGTTGCTGATCTATGTCAGCCCGACTCGCCCCTGCTTGTTGACGACCATCTTATACTGCAGATTGCTCTAAAGCCTGTGGAATAACTGGTGTATGTTAATGGTTTGTTTGCATTCTGTTGTGATGTCCATGAAGGATATGGAATAACTGTTGAAGTTTTCGATAGGATGTGTACCTTGTGTCTGAGACAGTAAACTCCTAACATTTCAGTGTGGAGATATTGTTACTTATGGAAGAATGAAGTATCCATGTTTGTTACCTACACAACTGGGTTGCGTTAGGTTCATTGATTCAGCGGGTCGTTATTCGTTGTTACTACCACTACATGCAAGGACAGACGATTGGATTCAGACGGAAGGGGAGCAAGCATTGATTCAAAGTTTGCATCGTTGCATGATGCACATCACATTTGTGACCCACTTCCGTATCACCTTTGAGGAGATGGTAATCTGTACATGTGAAGATGGACAGTCCATGTTTACTGTGTTGACTGGTGACTGGCCTGAAACCTGTAGCATCGTTGTCTTGATGTTGTAATGGATGTCCATGAAGCCTGCTGGTATGTTTTTGTGTTCAGGGGAAACACAACAGGTTATGTAACAGAATTCTGTCAGCATAGTTTCAGTTAGTCATCACCTGTTGAATGTGACACTGCTGAGAAATATAGACTCAACATGCTCAAATTCACATCGAGGCAAATAAACATGATGACAGGTTAGCTTTTACTTTTCGTTAAATGTAAATTGATTTGCACCACACATACCTTCAGCTATGATGATTGATTATTCACTACCAAGAAATTATACATTAACATTTCAATGTGATTCATAAGTACATCTAATCTACAGTGCCATAGAATACACAGCACCCCATATATTTGAAACTGTAAGCATTTTTTCAATATCTTTGTCAATCATATCACATAGTTAAATATTTTCAATATTGTTTAATATTTAGTTGCTAGTGTGCCATCATTGCTTATTATATGTCAACCTCTGGAAATATTGATATAGTGACTGGTGTTGTCTTTGCGTCACTGATGGACTGTCAACTTTATTGCATGTCAGCATGTACCACCGACAAATATCTCACTGCAGTTGTGGACATTGCAGAATTGTGGTTGAATGCAGTATTGAGAAAACAAAGTTGATATGTGGATTCCTTGCCCACCTTTTTTCTTTTTGATGTTAATTTGTATGTACAACTGCAATGTGTTTTGAAATCAGGCATTAACTTGGCTGTGTTATTTCAAATCCATGTGACTCTCCGTTATAATTTTGGTTGTCCAGGGCATGAACATCACAGTAGATGTTTCATCATGTCTTTCCGTACACATGAAGCGAAGCCTGTACCTTTCTATTGATGGGTATTTCAATGTTATATTCAAGAAAATCTACATGGGATTTCATTGTTATATTTAAGAAAATCTACATGGCACTGACACACTGAACGATAAGTGGATTTCTTAGCAAAATGGAAGTGCAATCTACAATTTTGTCTGACTCAAACTTTTTTACATCCCTAAGCATGCTAAGGACTCGCAATGTATGTTATTTTTGTCCATTCACCATTTGAATGCATATTGGGAGCAATGGTTTGTGTCCATTAAAACCCTGAGCAATCACCTTGTTAAAACCACACTAAGCACCTGTTTCTAGGAGATTGTCATGTATCTCAAAGAAGATAGGTGTATATTTTCACCATGCCGTTGGTTGTCCCAGATAACTACAGTCTATATACAATACCTAGGTACCTACAGCATGTAGGCATTCAGTGGGGCAATCTCAGCTCTTCGACAGGCACAGCTTCAGGCATTAACCACCACTTCCGAGGGTCGTAGGGCTAAGAGTGTTTTGTTGAATAAGCCCCAATATAGTATTGCTGTAATGTACTTAATAATAATGATAAATAATTTGACCACTCTGGAATTAGTATTAAATACATCTGTTTCTGTGTTGAATCATTTTAGCTGTGGCAAAGGCACATATAGCTTTCAAACTCACGAACGGATGTATTTTGTAGTAACAAGGCTATATTAACTCTATCAGAGAGTTCCTTTTAGACAGGGTCAGATGTATATTTTATCAAGTCACCACAGACACTCCCTCTAATATGTTGAAGTACTTTGCATGTGATAGTGTTGCAATACTGGTCCCCAGTCAATGTGTCTCACACGAATGCTGCTTGGTCCTGATTGTTCTTGCAGCTTTGAGGGTTTTCATATTTTTTCTGCAATATTTTCATAATTTTGTCTCATTATTCGTATCAGAGTTGCAGAAAAGTGCTTGACTGTCATTAGCTTTTGCAAGTGCCAGTTATTTGTTGTGCAGGAAATAGCATCTCACTCATGTTCATTGTCATTACCAGGAAGTGTTTACAGGAAGGATAGAAAGAGTGCCATACTTGTTCTTTTTTTTCTACTATCATCATCATAACTGTCCTGTTGGTAGTCATGGTAGTAGATGATAAACTTTTGATTCTTTCATTGATTTATGATTTAAGATATCAACAAATTATATATTTTGTGGGTTGTGGATCTACATGTCTAAGGGCATGGACAATTTCAGAGATATGAACTCTCAAGTGCAGATAATTTTGTCAACTGAGGTTTAATTAGTATGAAACAAAATACTGTATTCGACGTAATAAGCGCCCACGGCGATATTTGCTAATATATTTGCTAGTGGCTATCCCATTTAGCACCCTTCCAACTGATCAGTGTGCACAAGACTTATTTATTCGTGTATAATACGCACTCATGTGTTGTATGCAGCCTAAATTACATGCAATTAAATACTGGAAAGATGTATCTGTCGTCTATAATACGCACAGACTTTTCTTTTGTATCATTTCAGGCTGTCAGCAGAAACCACGAAATTAACGATCTTTCAACTCTTTCACCAAAATTATATTCTATTAAGAGCCTCCTATTTCTAATTTTGAGAGCGCCCTGGGCGCTTATTATGTCGAAAACAGTATTCACACTCAAGATGCTTGTTTTTTGTTTTATTGTGCTAATTGTCTAATAAGGTCGACTCATTAACATTTGACCAGTGAAAGATTTTCTTTTATAACCATCATATCATCATGATATCTACATATGGATACCGGTAAGCGTGATAAGGACTACCAGTGTTAGAATTAGTGTTTGTTTTAATATATGAAAGAGAAAATGCTTGTGATGCTGTCAAGTTTGAATAGTCCAAGGCTTCTCTTTCCTGATTTGGAGGGAGGTTCAGACGAATCAGCAGTTGCACCATGTTTAATTCTACTGAGGTGAAGCAAGGATTTCCTGTGGGAACTCTAGACCTGGCGCCTCCTTAGGTTCACAGAATATGCCTGAGTTCAGTGATCAGGTATACAGCCTGCAGGTTGTGTTGTCTTCCACGTGTGACATCAAGGCCATAATATATTAATTAGGCAGCACTATTTTTATTGTTTAATGGCTGCACCTGTTCTGTATGTTTGCAAATGACCAGAGGATGTTTATCAGTTTATGTTTATTTCAACCATCATTGTTGTCAAGTAGTTTTGTTTCAACATGATCAAAATGTTGGTTTGGAAAATAAAACAAATAACCTTTCACTTATCTGACTTGCTTCAAAATGATAATTGAGCTGAAATCTAATGTTCTAATTCAACAAAGTCAAAGTTCTTTTCCACTTGACCTAGGGAATCTTTACAAGAAGTAACATTTGAAAGACGATTTTGATCTCTCTCGTTTCAAATTCTCTACCACACTTACTTATATCAGCAATGTCAGCCATCCATCAGTATTTGAGGGGCGGTCGGGTAGCCAAGTGGTTAAAGCGTTTGCTCGTCACGCTGAAGACCCGGGTTCGATTCCTGACATGGGTGCAACATGTGAAGCCAATTTGTGGTGTCCCCCGCCGTGATATTGCTGGAATATTGCTAAAAGCGGCGTAAAACCATACTAACTCACTCACTCATCGGTAGTGGCTCTGGTTGTCAAGTGGACTTGCGTGCTGCAATTTACTGTGCAGGGTTGTTTCCCTTATCCATGTCAAGATCAGCTGGTTGTGGGATTTAAGATCCAATTGTTCCTATGATGAACCTTAGCTTGTGATCATCACACATCAGTGTTTGTTGGCTTCACAGCCGTTGAAATTCACGTTAATCAGCAGGACAAGTAAAATCCAGTAATGGTAGTCATCATTGACTCATAGCATTTGAGAGCTGTAAAAAACCCTGAATGTCTAGGACTGGTTTCACCATTGAGCTAAACATCCACAACCTGTGTCAAATCAGGTTTTCCTGCTTCTTCAGTTGACAAGCCATGATGTTACTTAAAAACTGTGATGTTTTAACTGAAATTTTGTTAATAACAGTGTTGAACTTTAATCTACAAGGTATCTTGATCAGGAGTAGAACAGCCAGACTGAAGAAACTTGTAACTAATGACTGAAAAACAATATTCCTTATAGACGAACATGTAGTAATTAATATATTATGGCCTCACATGATGTGTAGTGTTTACCGGTATATGTATCTCCCTGTTGGAGGAGTGGGTTAAACTGTCTTTCATTCCATGTAACAGCGTTAGTGAGGTGTTATGTATATACACCAGTGTATATGTCTAGTCCAAAGCAGTTTAATCAAATGTGAAATTAAGTCCATATATTTATTTAATCAGATTGTTCTTCCACAGGAGTCTAAAACTCTGGTGTCCAAGTTATTTTTTAATATACCACAAAGACCACAGTTTTTGTTTATTTCATCTGTTCAATGCAATTAAATCTCAAAGCCCAAAAAAATGGTTTTGAAAGCATCATGTATTTTTTTATTACAACCTACCTCCCACATTTTTCTGTTGTATGATTGGTAAACAAAACTATCCTGTACTGTGGCAGATCTGACTTGAATTGTTGATTCTAAATTTCAACAGATCTTTGCATATTTTACTAACCATAGGTTAGAGCCCAGCATTAATTTTGAAATATTGATTATATATTTAGAAATAATTAGTAATACGATTTCTGATATTAACTTTTGTCCTTTGTTAAGTCATTCCAATTGTAGGTTTTAATTCTGTTCTATTCACTCCAGACATTTCTACATGTTATCCCTGTCTGGGTGATGGTGCATCTACTGTAGATACTATATTAATTACTGTATTCGATGTAATAAGTGCCTAGGGTGCTCTCAATATTAGAAATAGTGGGCCTTTATTAAAATATTATTTTGGTGAAAAAAAACAGAGTTGAAAGATAAATTTTCTGGTTTATGCTGACAGCCCAAAATGTTTATATACGACAGATATATGTTTTCAGAATTTAATTGCCCATAATTAAGGGTGCTATTACACACGAATGCGTATTATAAGTCTTGTGTACATTGAACAATTGGAAGGGGTGCTAATTTGGATTGTTCACTAGCCAATATATCAGCAAATATCGCCGTGGGCGCTTATTAGACAGGGCGCTTATTACAACGAATACATTATCCAGTTCTTGTGTCCACAGAAGTTGACACAGTTGAATATTTGCATATCACCAGATTTGTTTATTTTTCTTCTATATTTTCATTAGTTTCCATAGTTTATGCTTATTTACTTACATTTCTAGACATTTGCATGAGGTATAGATCAACAAACGTTCATAAGGCCACACTTTCTAAATTATATGTTTCACAGATATATACCAGCTTTTCCACATGTTGGTTGAAATAATCATAAAAATAAATAGCTATGTCAGTCATTTATTTATTGACATGAAAGTCATTCTGCTGTGGAGTTAAAACTGCAGGCTGGCTTCTTAAATCGCTGATAGTGATGTAGACATGGAATATATATACTGAATATAATTGTATATTGTATAAGAGGGTCTATATAAGTAGCAGGAGACATAATAAAAATTAAATATTTTTATGTTTAATTTATTTCTTTTCAAGCTGCTTTTCAGTAGGGGTGAAACGATAAATAAAAAATGTGTGGTCTAAACAGGATAATAAAAGAAAAACACTGAGACTTAAAATTACTTGCTGATATAGTCATGGTATTTGATATCAAAAGACAACAACACTGGTGAAAGTATCTATTCTTTTGACCTATTTTAATAGGTTTAATCATATTTTGGCTATTGGTGAATGAAAACCAAACAAGTTTTATCTTTGCAGGATATTGATTTAATTCACACTATTTAAGAAATAAACGACGAGTGGGAGTTGTTTATCGTACAGTTAAACACTCCAGGGAGAATAAACCATGAGGGGAGCAGCCCGGAGTTGTTTATTCTCCCTGCAGTGTTTTATCGTATGTAAATAACGACCACTTGTCGTTTATTTCTAATATGAGATGTCAACATTATGTTCAGCCAAATTAAGGATGATAATAAAGTTTACAAGCTTTAAAAATATTTCCCCGTATTTAACTAATGATGACTCCCTCAATAGAATCTGACCTCGGCAATGTCCAACAAGTCCATTTTATGCACAGGAGAGTATTTCACACATATTCTACACAAACCTCACTTCAGTCACCTGTATCCTTTCTCCCAATACGGATTGTCATATCTCTCCCGCTTTGGGATGCGATCGTTCGGCCATCGCGTTTATCTGCGTTGCCCAGCTACATCTACATCCACTCACTAGACACTCCCCTCTCAACAATAGTGTATCATATATACCATGTCATCAAGTTGTGAATGTATGTTTGAATCTTTAGAAATGACGTCATGATAGAACAATGTTTTACCCTGAAATAAACAACATTTAGTTCTTCATAGTTCTTTGCAATATATCGCGTAGCTAGAACATATGAATGAGTGGCCAAGTCGTCCAAGGCACTGCAATACATTGTGCAAAGTTGCGTCCCATAGACTGCCAGAAACCTGTGACTGGGCTGGAATCTCGGTCCACCCTCATTGTGTTTATAGGTTTGTCACCATCATACTCATGTGACCAGAGTGGTAAACATCCAAGCCTCACTTTAGGCATCCCTACCACAGCAAACAGCTAGTGACTCTACTTATATGTAACAGGGATATTCTTAAAAGCAATGTTAAACCAGATTCACTCACTCAATTATCAAATGTTAAGAAGGCATCTTGGCTTGACAATATTTCCTGTTTAAGACAATGACATCATGATAGAACTATGTTTTATCGTGAAATAAACAACACTTCTTCATTGTTCTTTGCAATATATGGCGAGCTATCTTATATAATTCTTACAGGTAGCAAAATAGACATTATAAGGATAATCACAGCGAGATGTGCAATCAGAATATTCAAAAGTCATTACTTTTTTTTATCAGATTTCATTTTTTGTGCCTTATTGACAAACTTATAAAAATTAAATACTTTAATAATGTTAATTATGTTGTAATTAGTTAGATTTAGGGGCAATTGTTTGACTGGATCCGTGAACCCTGTCGGTTTCCATTTCAATCCTGTCTTACGTCATGTTTTCACTGTGTTGTAAGTTGTTAGATTTAGGGGCAATTGTTCAACTGGATCCATGAACCCTGTCGGTTTTCATTTCAATCCTGATGACAGTTTCTTACGCCATGTTTTCAATGTGTTGTGTTATAATGTTGGCACTAGCCTTTAGATGATTCCGTTTAAAGAGAGTATTGTATAACGTTTCTGTTAAATTTCTCTTGTCATACCATCTTTTGGTATTACATCTTTTGATCTTACAAAGTCGTGACCATTTGCACATTGAAATTTGCTTGTCAGTAGTTATAATTATGTAAGTTTGGAAAGAGCCAGTGATTATTGCTATCCTCAATCATTCCGGTAATGTATAAACCACATGGATCGCCATACATTCTGTATGTTCCTGGGGCATTTGTGTACATGACAGTCAGATTACCAGCCAGTGAAATGAGAGGATTGGAAGTTTATATTCTAGCATAAGATCAATCTCATTAAAATCAGGTCTTAGTCCTTACTATCCCTAAACAAAGATCATCCGACCAATCAAAGCGTCGCTTACCAGATCGTGAATGTGACAGTCGGAATGCAACCTCAAAAACGTTAACACGGGGTATTCCGACAACGGGGTAACGGCAGTTATAGCCCGTACGACTGAATCCGTCAAAATTATCGTCTATCTCTCGCTTCCATGGAATGAACATGTGAAAGATGAAGGCGTTGCACAGTATTCTTGAAGCACTGCCATACAATATCAACCATATATTAGACATTATGGAATATTTGTTTGTTCAGTTTTCAAAATTTTAATCGAGAACTGTGTCAACATATTTTTCAAGCATTGTCTGAAATGGAAGTCGCCAGGTTGAAACGAGTGCTGTAAAGCTTGAGAAAGCGGCTTTCTAATTGGCTGATGTCAACTTCTTGTTAGTCCCTTCAGTGGTCAGTCAAATTTCGCAAAAGGTCGTTCTGATGTGACCCGTAATAGGATGTCCTCAGATCTTCGTTTAGCGGCAGCGAGAACTTAGATCTGATTTTAATGAGATTGGCATAAGATAACATTGGAATGATGATTGGAGTTTGTGGAAACAAACACATTTAAGCCTAATTCCAGTAAGCAGATGATAGAACATATTGTGTAAAATGTCCATCCATCTACTTGTCAGAAACAGCTTGTTAGTTGTTTGTTGTTGTTTCTCTCTGTAATTAGGTCAGAGGCCTATTTACATTTCAGACATGAACATGACATATTTCAGAGGCAGTACAAATGGCTACATGTAAGGCGTGAATGTGAAAAGCCAATGACATGTTAGACTGCAGGTTATTTGTAATGGAAGCATGCACCTAAAGTTGGTGCTAGTGATACTATTCAACTGAAAAATGTCTATACTCTGTATGAAGGCTGACATCTTTTTTTGGGCTATGAATCGCCATCCATGAACAGTGTAATTTGATTTGTTGGGATATCACTTCCTCTGCCTCTCTCTTCACATTTGATTGGCTGCTTAGTTTAAGCTGTAAACCACTGTTACTTTCAAATGGCTATGGCACATCCAGGATGAATTATGGAGGATAGTGAATGTTGCAAGCCATTTTGCTTTGTGTCTGTCAGATTTTGTGACTTTTACATATGCTCAGTATTATCCCAGGTAATTCTTTCAGTTCAATGTGATACATGATGCTGCATGATTTCCTCCCCAACAAAGCCAGGAGGGGGTTCTGTATTTGCAGATGCTGTGTTCTGTTACTGTATGCACTGTGCTCTGTTACTGTACAGACTGTTTGTTACTGTTCAAGCTCTGCTCTGCTACTGTAGAAGCTGTTGTTACTGCATGAACTGTCTTCTGTTACTGTACAAATTGTGTTCCGTTACTGTTCGAACTGTGTTCCGTTATTGTACGAACTGTGTTTCGTTACTGTTCAAGCTGTGTTCTGTTACTGTAGAAGCTGTTGTTACTGCACAAACTGTCTTCTGTTACTGTACGAGCTGGTTTCTGTTACTGTGTGAACAGTGTTCTGTTTTTGCAGGAACTGGGTTCTGTTACCATAAAAACTGTTCTGTTACTGTACGAGCTGTGTTTTTCAACTGTACAGGCTGTTCTGTTACTGTACGAGCTGGTTTCTGTTACTGCATGAACTGTGTTCTGTACTGTACGTACTGTGTTCTGTACTGTACGTACTGTGTTCTGTTACTCTTTGTGTGGTGTTCTGCTTGTGATGAACTGTGTTCTGTTATTGTACGAGTAGAAAAGGAAGTGTTTTTTCTGCTTCCTATAGAATGGAATAGTCATGTATGTTAGACATAGTTTTCATATTTGAACATTCCTTTTGGAATTGATTATATCATACACTTATTCCTTTTACATGTCATATGATCTGATACACATTCTTATATTTTCTCACATTCTAGGAGTTTTGTCACATTCCTGTATGTATATGTATGTTATACACAATCTTGCCCTTCGGCTTCATGGTACAGGGGCACATTACAACAAGATGAATTAATTGTTATGTCTGTCTGCCTTTCTTTTTACTGCCTCTGTCATGCTTGATTTTCTGAAGGTAGATCAACAGATCTCGGTTATTTTCACGATGGCTTGTCCTGAAATGACTATCTATTTCACAAATATTTTTTATGTATGACTACCTACAACTGATGCTAGATGCATTATAGGTTATATTGCAAGTGTTTTTTTAATTTTGGTAATAAATAATTGTCTTTATTACTCAAAAACCGTAACACAAACGGTGCTTGAGAGAAATTAGGCTGCAATGAAGTCTTCCAAAAGGGGGCATGTGTGTCTCAGTGGTCTTAGCACCACATTTCCATTCACAGAGTTGCCTCCCTTAGCTGTAACTGGATACACTGATCACAGATTTGAATACAACTTGAAGGCGTTTTGCTTTACTTCCCACTTGCACTGAGGTGATGTATGATATTCTTCTAGAACTGCCAGAGCATGAGATGTGGTTATAAAAGACCCTGTTTGGCTCACTTGAAATGACAAATTCAAGGACACAGAAAACTTAGTTTTTTTCAAAATAATGAAACAACCATTTCTTTTTTTGTTACTTGCGCGTTTTGGGATTATGAAATGTTCAAAGTACAGAAATATGGCTAAATGGGAGTGAAAGAGATTTTAAACAAAAATCGAGGCATTACTAAGTCTCAGATCAAGTTCTCAGTCATGTGAAAATCTCCCACATTTCTTAAATCCTTTCAATCCTTAGAAATTTGTCAATGGGCGGAAACAGTTACCGGTATCTTGTCCTACTTGAACATTTGTTTGCTTTGTGTACTGGAACAACAGTGAAATTGAAATAGAAAATTTATTCGATTAGAATTGACGTTTGTAATGACACCTGACAGCTATAATCTTCCTAATGGTTATTATTTTTTAGCTATAGGGGTGAGCCATCATGCAAATATCAGGACTAAACCCTTTCCCTAATCATAGGAAATCTCTGCAAAACAGACCCCTTTGTACGATTCCAACTATATCACAAGCATGTGTTAATGAATCATTATCAAATAGTGATGACGCCAGGTGTTCACAAAAAGGTGAGCGTATCCTGTCCCACCGGTGGCACCCATCACAAACACATGCAAAGGCAGGCCAACTATTCACTTAAAAAAACACATGAACATATGGTACAAGTTAAAATCGGTTATTTTATCGGACATATCTTTGACACCAGTGTGTCTAATTTGGAAATATCATCCAGTGTCTACCATAAAATCTGTTGAAAGCCAGACTAAGGCCTTGAATGTTGTAACAACTTGTGAGCAAGAGTCATACTTGTGATACCAGTTTGGCATGGTTGGTTATGTACTTACACAGGGGTAACAAACTTTCTGTTATTCCACTACACAGGTAACCCTGGCAATGTTAAATGTTTAATGGCCATGTGAGTTATCACCAGTTTCACAGTCTCATTTATTGGCACAAGATCATTATAAATAAATTATTTTCACTGAATTTAATTGTTGTGTCTTTTATGAGATTATATTAAAAACATGGACTGTTATTGTTCTCTGGAGTGACAAGATTGATTCTTGACGAGCCACTTCGAGTTCAGATCAACTATGTATAGAGTTGCTTCCCTTAGCTGTTGCCGGATCCATGGGTCGTGGGCTTGAATCCCATATTCAGCCAAGTTGTGATCTGTGGTTTGCTGGCACCACTGCTGTGCTCCTGCAAACATCTACAACCTGTACAATAAACTGCATTTGTCGTAATAGAGCCATGCTCCAGTAAGTTCCTCTCACCGTTCTCTCCACCAAGCTGTGAGGAATCTTTATGACCACCCCTGTGTAAGAGTGAGATTTTCCAGAGTCAGTATTTTCTTGTGTATGTTACAGAAATCGAAGGAAAGAACAGGAGTATAATTGCCTGGTAGGTGAACCTGGTCCTGTGCACAATGAGGTGCAGGTCACAAATCAGGTGAAGTAAAATGTTTCCCGAGTTTCTGGGACTTTCGTTGTGGCCTACACTGAAGCAGATGCAGCACATGTGGTGTCTCCTTAGACGAGTGAATTTGTTAAAAATATGCCTCTGTTCACGCGGGTGCATTCACGCATGTGCGTGTGTGGGATTTTGTTTCAATCATGTGACAAAGTGCAAATTGACTGGACAGCTAGTTCTGGCACTGTCATTCAAACCGGACTCAAAACGAGGCTTTGGTGGCAAATTGGACCATATTTATTAGGGCTGGGACGAGTCCAAATTTACTACCTGGGTACCCACCCACCTATTACCCGACCCTACCCACTGTAGGTCTCAAGGAATTTTTTTTAACCACAGCACTTGCAAAACACATTTAGATACATGTATTAAACGATCTGGTCATGCATACACTGAAGTTGACTTAAGTTATATCCTTATTCAACCATATGAACTGTCAGAAGGAATGGGTGCATAGTCAGAAAGAAATGCGAACATTAGTGACTTGTAGTGTAACCATAGAGTTCTAGATAAGTTTTGTCATTTAACAATATATCACATGACTAACCATGGGTCCTACTCAGTACCCACCAGACCCGGGTACCCGAGTTACCCCTCCCAGCCCTAATATTTATCACAACAGAATGGAGACATGATACACTGGGTAAGAAAGTCAGCTTATCACTAAGGTACAGCTGTGTTCAATGTAACCATAAGTTTGTTGTATGGTGAGTGGAGATGTTAAGGGTCACATTCAAGTTCATTTCATGTCTATAGAAACTGCAGGCATGTGTGTGTGGCTGCTTGTATTAGTCCAAACTTACAGCATACTGACTGAGCTGACCAATCCTTGTTTTATTTCCTTAATGCGGAGTGCCATGAAGGGTAACAGCAAGTACATGTATCTTTTAACATCTTTTGGTATGAAGCGGCCAAGGGATAGACGACCACTAAACTTCCACTCTCCTTTTCTTGTTCTTTTTGCATGGATAAAATATATGTCACATCATAATCAAACAAAAGAAAACAAAACACAGGATGACAAATGAAATCTTTCTTTTGATGATAGGTACAATATTCATCACTGTCAAACATGAGAAAAAAAATCAAAACTGTAAATGTTTTTTATGTACAAAAAATGACATACAAGTAGTTATAATAACTGTCACTCTGACATAAAAAGACTCTGAAAATATACCCCACACATTTTGCACCAGTAAACAATGGTGGACAGGGTAAGTAATACAGAAAGCTCACTTTTGATCATACATGGTAACAACATCAGTTTTCTTTTAACATGTTCTCATCTCATGTTCAAGCTAGGGTTCTCTCATCAGTCAAAAGAAGATGAAGATTCTATTTTAATAACAAAACTCTCCATGAAAATATTCAAAGAGACATGTTTTCATAATATTTTTATAATAATTGCCATGATCAAACAATCATTAAACTGATCACTGGATGATGAACTTTAACTGAAAATTAATAAATAAGATCCACTTTTAAAAAAGAGATGTGAGTAAAACATTTATTTTTATCAAAATATTCTGGTTATGAATATAAGAATCTTAGATAACAAATCCATCGTAAACATATACAATGTATTAATATAGGTAAAAGTAACTTAGTACACTATGCAAATTAAATCTGATGATAAAATACATCATAAAACATCAACATACATCTCAACTGACATTGCTACACAACATTATTCAACGTGTATGGTCAGTGTGGTGATACAGGAAGCAAGTAAACGAGTAGCTCCTGATTTCATTGTTAGCATGCAGAGAGACATATTTCGTTCTAATACCTCCAGTTTGGGGTGATAAAGTGCTGAATAAGCACATTGCAAACAACATAATTCATACCCGAAAAAAGTCCATAATAAAACAGACACAGTTGAACACAAATGAGGGAATGAAGAATATTTATGCACAGTAATGCTTTTCTGTTAAGGAACACAAATTGGAGTATTCTTCATGTGGCAATACAGAAGTGGAAAACAAAAATAATTTATCACAACTGTGAAACCTCCTTAATCCAGACCCTCTGACTGAATACTTTTGTAAATGATAATATTGAATTAAAAGGATATTACCATGTTCTGATGATTTGTTCCAGAAATTAATTTGGAGATGTTTACCGTCTGGATTAACAAAGCTTCACTTATTATCAATAAGCAACATAAGACCTTTTATTGTTGAATATTAGTGTTTACTATTTTGAGTACAAACTTCACTTCTCCTGTTTGACCTGTCACCTGACATTCCTTAAATCACAGGCAGGAAATTCCAGAGAAGACGTGAGATGGATCAGGTCAGTGAGGGAGATTCAAATGGTTCCATGAGTTATTGCACGAGTTGATCTTTTAAATGTAAAAAAGCAGTGTGATGTATTTAGTTAAGGTGGCTGTTATCGTTCCCAAAATGTCCACAAACGTGGATGAGCAGTGTTTTGCTTTCAGTTATAAAATTATTTGATAATATTGCCATCAATACATCTCCCCGAGGCAAGAGAGTTAACTGGCTATAAAAGTCCAGTTTCCATCCTTGCCGAACTAGGCTGGAATTATTGAGTTACATTTTGGCTGGAGTAATGAGTATATGCATAGTCAAATAAAAATCGCCCTACAAAATCAACATCTGGTTCGTAAACTGCTTTTTTTTCTCCATGTTTTTAATCAAGGTGCTCACGTGATTTGATGCTCGCAAAGTAAAACCTGTTTTATTACAATTTAGATCTTGATATTGATCTGATCGTCTTCACTGGGTGCTGCCATTTTGTTTGAAACAAATGCAAGTGATATGAGGGGTGGAATCTGATTGGTCAATAGGAGGGACATAGGAGGGACATAGAAGGGACAGAACTCGTAAGAGCCACTGGTGGTACTACAATCGAACCCAGAAATTCCGGCCCAGTTCAGCAAAGATGGAAACGACTTTCACAGTCCCTTGCCTAGGGAAGATGTGCCAGGTACAAAGATGCTGTCATGAGCATTTGGCCACTACATCTGTTGATCCACTGAGTCAACAAATTCTCATCAGGACTGACAGGCACCAAGTGAGACTCAAATAGAAAAGAACCAAATTACATTGTTTACTGGGAGCTTTGTGACATGATACTGGTAAATACCATTGTTTCAGTATTTGCAGTGAATGTCATGAGAGAAGAAGTCCAACATGTCCAGATATCAGTGCTTCACAATTTCCTGCATTCTATGATTTACAGTTTATCACAACTTCAATAGGACATGGAAATCAACATAGCCCCTAAACCTCACAGAACACACTTTCTCAGAGAATACACAATAAGACTAAACTGCCTCTTCAACAACAAACAATACACATTTAATGAGTATCATTTAAGTACAGATCGTATCTTGTAATAAAATACATAAATAAAACACATATGAAAATCAGAAGATACATATTTTTTGGGTGTGAAATATAAACTTCAGGCTTCACTTAATGAAATATACATCATATTTCATGAAATTCATGAAATGATATTCTAACATAACGTATAAATTTTATGTCAAATAAAATATGAGTAAAGTCATTTTTATGAGAAGATAATGTCCAACAGCAAAGACATTTAACTATCTACTGATACATCATGCAAATAATATTGAAACTGATACTTGATATCTTAGATATCGACACATTCAAGAAAAACATGATTACAAATAATCATAACTTATGAGAAAGTTGGAAAGAAGAAGTTTGTAAATAATGGTTAAAAAACCCATTTCAAGATGGCTGCCACAGGGGCCATATTAACAATAGAATAAGAAGACTGTCACAGGTAAATGTTAAAATGCGAACCATATTCTGATTTAATCTTAAACATGGTTCCAATGGCAGCCATCTTTAAACTGTACACAGTGTTCTGAAATAGCTCAGAATTTTTTATTAAAAAACATTTTCAAGATGGCTTCCACGACAGCCATGTCCAAAATCAACAATAAACTGGGCACAGTATTCAGAGTTAATTTCAAATATGGCAGCAATAATGCCAGCCATCCTAAAATGTAGTTCTGGTTTATTTACCCATTGTTATCAACACATCAATATGTGTTTTAATATGAAGTAGGTTAGACATCAACAGCTTCTTAATTAGACATTGTGATTACAATGTAACAGTTTACAACTGACCAATGGACAGCTGATGACAAACGTGTGATGGAATTTACTGACAGGAACCATGAGTTCTGGCTGGCCCAAACAAGGAACGTACCACATCAAACCTCATCAACAATGGTACTTAGCATGACTGAACTTACAGTTGAATTGTTTAAAAAACTTACAAAATCTACAACAGTCATTGCATAGATATTTTAAAACCTTGTAACCATGGTAACACATTTCATGAAAGAGTTCCAATACATATTTTCACATTAATCACAGACCAAATGGTTAAAATGAAACTTAACATCACAGGTGAGACTTATTACATTACTGCAGTGTTCCAGATAAAACACTTCTCAATAGAAAAGGGTACACATCATGTACAAAGTTTAAAATTGTGTGCTCAGTATACGATTCAACACTTGACAGGGTTACTGACATATTTCATACTGTCATCAATATCAGAGGACAACATATTGAATTTTATCACCCAAAATTGGCTTCCATATCTCACTGCAATGTAAATGCATCACAGTGCTTTGCAGGTCGTCATGACATGGATACCATGACGTCACAATCAAATGGCATCACTAATCTCTCTGCCTCTGAAGCTGCTTAGCTCTACCTTTTACACACAAGACACTGCTTGTTACTGTTTACAAAATAAAAAAGTTCGAAGAATGATTATGGGTTGTAAGAAGAATCTCAGACTCATGTCTTTTGACATCAAATATCAACACAAGTCGATAAAAGTTTTAAAAATCCCGGACAGACCAGATTTTAATCATTTATCGAATTGGGTTGGCACAATCGACATCAAAAGACATAAGGGTGAGATCTATTTATAGTATGTTTATTTCAATTTGAAAATGTGTCAGTGTCTGATACTATTCCATAGAAAAAAACTCCAGACATTCAGTCCCTTTCAATCTCCAGATGGCTGCCCAGGATATCCCTACCAAAAGTTGAAAATTAATTGCCTTAAAAAAATTAAATAGCAGAGAACATTGAAAGTATAACCCTTCAAGTTTTTGTTTTACATGGTGGGTTAATCACTGATTAGATATAAAATAATATTGTAATCCCTTGAATATACATACATACGGCCATGATCTGTGGCTCAAAAGTTGTGTATATCCTTTTAAAAAATTGAGTATATATATCACAATACAACAGCATTTAACGTTTCCATCAAACTGTTGTACACGGTGGGTTGTTGTACACGGTGGGTTGTTGTACACGGTGGGTTGTTGTACACGGTGGGTTCATGTACTGATTTGATTCTAAACAGTATTTTACTGAGGCATGTAACCATAAATGAGACCCTAGATGTGGGATGTACAACTGTGTCGCGAATATCTCGAACATAACACTCTCCTGTCGTATCATGTATAGTTACAAGTGTTAGATATATCAACATCTTTGTACCCTGGACAAACCTCTCCTTCATCATACAACACAAAGTCAGTTATGTACCAACTTTATGGTTACCTACAAAATGCGGAATCCAGTTGACATTTACCCAAAAACCACAGTGAAATCAGTTTGTTTTTCTCTACTAATTTTGTAAAAGAAGCTGGTTCTTTTTTTGGCTTCCACTGTAGGGCTTCCGTCTGGTTCTGAAATGAAATAGAGTATGTTTATTATATGTTGCATTCTGACTAACTAACCAAGTATTTGGCGCTCAATCTCATTCATATCTAATCTTTAGTTCTATTTGATTCCTCTTTCCATTAAGATCTGACCTCCATAAGGACATGACCTGACCTCCATAAGGAACTGACCTCCACACAGTCCTGACCTCCATAACGACCTGACCTAACCTCCTCAAGGATCCTACCTGACCTCAAGAAGGACATAACCCAACCTCAACAAGGACCTGACCTGACTTCCACAAGGATCTGACCTGACTTCCACAAGGACTTGACCGGAATTCCATAAGGACCTGACCTCCACAAGGACATGACCTTACCTCCATTAGGACCTGGACCCCGTTTCACAAAGCGATCTTAGTGCTAAGTTGGTCATAACTCCCATACTTTATCATAGGTTTACGATCAGCGTAGCACTAAGATTGCCCTGTGGAACAGGGCCCTAACCTCCACAAGGATCTGACCTCCAAACAGACCTGACCTCCACAAGAACATGACCTTACCTCCATAAGGACCTGACTTCCACAAGGATCTGACCTGACCTCCATAAGGACCTGACCTGACCTCCATAAGGACCTGACCTTACCTTCATAAGGACATGACCTCCACACAGACCTGACCTCCACAAGAACATGACCTTACCTCCATAAGGACCTGACTTCCACAAGGATCTGACCTGACTTCCACAAGGATCTGACCTGACCTCCATAAGGACCTGACCTGACCTCCATAAGGACCTGACTTCCACAAGGATCTGACCTGACCTCCATAAGGACCTGACCTGACCTCCATAAGGACCTGACCTTACCTTCATAAGGACATGACCTCCACACAGACCTGACCTCCACAAGGACATGACCCTACCTCTATAAGGACCTGACTTCCACAAGGATCTGACCTGACCTCCATTAGGATCTGTCCTTACCTTCATAAGGACATGACCTCCACACAGACCTGACCTCCACAAGTACATGACCTACCTCCATAAGGACCTGACTTCCACAAGGATCTGACCTGACCTCCATAAGGATCTGTCCTTACCTTCATAAGGATCTGACTTCCACAAGGATCTGACCTGACCTCCATAAGGACCTGACCTTACCTCCATAAGGACCTGACTTCCACAAGGATCTGACCTGACCTCCATAAGGATCTGTCCTTACCTTCATAAGGACATGACCTCCACACAGACCTGACCTCCACAAGTACATGACCTACCTCCATAAGGACCTGACTTCCACAAGCATCTGACCTGACCTCCATAAGGATCTGTCCTTACCTTCATAAGGATCTGACTTCCACAAGGATCTGACCTGACCTCCATAAGGACCTGACCTTACCTCCATAAGGACCTGACTTCCACAAGGATCTGACCTGACCTCCATAAGGACCTGACCTTACCTCCATAAGGACCTGACTTCCACAAGGATCTGACCTGACCTCCATAAGGATCTGTCCTTACCTTCATAAGGAAATGACCTCCACACAGACCTGACCTTCACAAGGACATGACCTTACCTCCATAAGGACCTGACTTCCACAAGCATCTGACCTGACCTCCATAAGGACCTGACCTGACCTCCATAAGGACCTGACTTCCACAAGGATCTGACCTGACCTCCATAAGGACCTGACCTGACCTCCATAAGGACCTGACCTTACCTTCATAAGGACATGACCTCCACACAGACCTGACCTCCACAAGGACATGACCCTAAATCTATAAGGACCTGACTTCCACAAGGATCTGACCTGACCTCCATAAGGATCTGTCCTTACCTTCATAAGGAAATGACCTCCACACAGACCTGACCTCCACAAGGACATGACCTTACCTCCATAAGGACCTGACTTCCACAAGGATCTGACCTGACCTCCATAAGGATCTGTCCTTACCTTCATAAGGATCTGACTTCCACAAGGATCTGACCTGACCTCCATAAGGACCTGACCTTACCTCCATAAGGACCTGACTTCCACAAGGATCTGACCTGACCTCCATAAGGATCTGTCCTTACCTTCATAAGGACATGACCTCCACACAGACCTGACCTCCACAAGTACATGACCTACCTCCATAAGGACCTGACTTCCACAAGGATCTGACCTGACCTCCATAAGGATCTGTCCTTACCTTCATAAGGATCTGACTTCCACAAGGATCTGACCTGACCTCCATAAGGACCTGACCTTACCTCCATAAGGACCTGACTTCCACAAGGATCTGACCTGACCTCCATAAGGATCTGTCCTTACCTTCATAAGGAAATGACCTCCACACAGACCTGACCTTCACAAGGACATGACCTTACCTCCATAAGGACCTGACTTCCACAAGGATCTGACCTGACCTCCATAAGGACCTGACCTTACCTTCATAAGGACATGACCTCCACACAGACCTGACCTCCATAAGGATCTGTCCTTACCTTCATAAGGATCTGACTTCCACAAGGATCTGACCTGACCTCCATAAGGACCTGACCTTACCTCCATAAGGACCTGACTTCCACAAGGATCTGACCTGACCTCCATAAGGATCTGTCCTTACCTTCATAAGGACATGACCTCCACACAGACCTGACCTCCACAAGTACATGACCTACCTCCATAAGGACCTGACTTCCACAAGGATCTGACCTGACCTCCATAAGGATCTGTCCTTACCTTCATAAGGATCTGACTTCCACAAGGATCTGACCTGACCTCCATAAGGACCTGACCTTACCTCCATAAGGATCTGACTTCCACAAGGATCTGACCTGACCTCCATAAGGATCTGTCCTTACCTTCATAAGGAAATGACCTCCACACAGACCTGACCTTCACAAGGACATGACCTTACCTCCATAAGGACCTGACTTCCACAAGCATCTGACCTGACCTCCATAAGGACCTGACCTTACCTTCATAAGGACATGACCTCCACACAGACCTGACCTCCACAAGGATCTGACCTGACCTCCATAAGGAGGGAATGATAGGTGTATTTTCTCAAGTAAATTCACATTCCAGAGACATGACAGCAGCCTGCGTGAGTCTGGACCAGACAAACCAGTGATTAACAATGCATTAACACTGCAGCAACATGACATCGGCGTGTACAAGTTCAGACCAGACAAACCAGTGATTAGGTGTGTCTGTTATCCCATTTTCAGCAATTCAGGTCGGCTGACATGAAATCACAATTCACTGTTATTTCAGAATGCTGCAGATGAGACTTGTGACCAGGAACTACTTCCTGAAGTGTGACCCTCCCTGTAACCTTGTGTCAGAGCATCAGCTTGCAACATTTGAAACACATACCCACTGCATTTATATAGAAAACTATGCAAGAGCGAATAACAAATGTTACTTCTATTAACATCCTCTGAAACAGTTTCGCAAAAGTCACAATGGATACCTAGTAGAGTGCCAGAGTGGTGTCTTGTACATTATAGTGTCAGGATATATGAACTTAATCACAAACCAAAGGTCACAAGATACAAGATTTGTTTTTATAGAATAACATTGATCTTGTGAATACCATCAGATTCTCAGAACGGAAACTCAAAACAGAGTCAACTGTGATGTATCAAACAAGGGGCATCACAACCGATATCATGATGTCATGATCCCTACAGGCCAGGCAACAAGCTTGTATGGGGTTTTAATGAAAAGGCGGCTGGCCAATCAGAGTGAGTGAGTGAGTTGGGTTTAACGCCGCTTTTACCAGTATTCCAGTTATATCGCGGTGTGTCAGCTTAATGTGGGAGGAAAGCCCGAAGTGATGCAGGTCTCAGATGTTTACCACTTCCAGAAACCCAATGAGCACGTGGATGGTGCTGACAAACCTAGAAACATAATCGGGGCGAACCAGGATTTGAACCCAATGGCCAATCAGAGTGATTGATAGCGACTAATGATAATTGGTATTGGTAGGTATTCTTTAAGTACCCAAGTAACCAGTTTGTTGTTTGACAACCCCTCACCAATATTCCAACCATATGACCGTAGACAACTCAGTGATTGATACTGTGAACAACAATTCATACCTACAGGGTATGTTGACACATCCTAAACCAAGTCACTGAGTCTGACCACCCAATCAATTTGGCCATGAAGCAGTGGACAATTTTTCAGCTATACTCTTTTTGCCTTTTTGCTGTATAAAAAACTAAAATACCATACCAGTGGCTCTGGAAAGAGTCTCCTACAGCTGCCCCGCCGGAGATGTTCCAGGTACGCCAGCTTCAGCTGCAGACGCCACTCCGTCGTCAGGCACTCGTTGCACAGCTTACACTCCTGAAGACCACATACATCAGGAGTGATAGGTCACATTTTTTTTAATTTTGTAGTTCAACAATGTCATTGGTGTGTGAGTGTTTGTTGTTTAATGCCACACTCGGCAATATTCCAGCTGTGTGACTGTGGACAGTGGACAGTAAACAATCAAGTCTGGACCAGACAATCCAGTGATTGATATTGTGAGCAACGATCCACGTCAGGTTATGTGACACATCATCTTTCAATTCACTGAGCCTGACAAGCTGATCCAGTTGGTCACCTCTTTCGACCAGCACAGGTTGATGGGATCTATTGTAACATGGACCCCCACGGGTGATTAAGTTATGAAAGTGATCACAAAGATCTTTATATAATAACTGAAGAAAATCAACCCAGACATGCCTCTCTCTCAGAAGCTAATGCACATGGGTATAAAGTGCAACACGAGTCATCAGAAGATGACAAAATCCCCCCAGGCCCCAACATATTTGAAAGAACAAATCATTTAACTGTTACTTTAAGTTTTTACTTGATAAGAGAATTTCTATCTAATCTGTCTGTCCGTATACAAAAGCTATCAAACACCACCATGGATTTGGGATTCGGAACTTTGTATTTATATGTCAGGTGCACACCACTATGAACAGAGTCAAAATCAAGCTTGTTGCCATGGAAACAGAAAACATATCAATTTTAAAAATCCCTAAACAGAAAATGGCACCAGTTGACAACCTGTTCTTTGTGTGTGCATAGGTTAGAGACAGAGTACATATTAGTTTTAGAGATATGGTCCCGACAAACACTCCTCTATGAACAGAGTTAATGTCAAACCTGTTGCCATGGAAACAGGAAAAAAATAATTTTTAAAAATTCATAAATATGCTTGGGGGATAAAAACTTACTTACATTACAACATATTTGTCATATGATACCTTAAATCTGGAAGTCTGTCAACAGCATTCAATGGTGACCTTTAAATGTGTTTCTAAAGAATGTGGTGTAGGATATTTACCAGGTTTTTGCAGTGGTTCTGACAAAGATTACTGCTACACACGTCAGGGAAGACAGAGATATCCTTGTCGGATACCTGCATCGCCAACTCGTCATCAGAGCTGAAACAGACAGTTTGTATCACCGTGTGACATTCAATTTATTCTGTTTTTAAAAAATCTGATAATTTTACCCTTTTGCAGTTTAACATATTGCATGCACATTGTTTTGTCAGCACAAAAAATTTAAGGTTTTTCAAATTTTGCATTGCGATACTGTTACCATGGTTACCTGGTGTAGAAGTTGTTGGAGGTGGGGTGGATGAGGCCCACGAGACCCAGGAGGTTGAAGATGACATGTTCGTACAGGCGCTTGTTGTGGGCGAAGTGAAGCGAGGACAAGTTGGGGGACATGTTGGCCTGGAAACAGGACCATTCAAGTTAACTTTAAAACAATATACCATATTTGATGTAATAAGTGCCCTGGGCGCCTAGAAATTTGGCAAAGGGTGCCTATTAGAACTATTCACAATAAGTTAAATTTTATTTTAGGATCGAGCAGTTGTGAACCAGCTTGGTTCTACAAATGTCAGAGGAAATCCCAAAGTGGTGCACATTGTGGACATTCACTACCTAGGGCCAGCAAGACTCCAGGTTATGCATGATGTGCACTTATAATAAAATGCTTACCTCCATCAAGTACACATTTAAGTCTTCATCCAGGACAAAGTCAAATCTCACCATCTCAAAGAAGTTTCTGCAAAAAAAATACCTCAGTTGGAAATGTAGCTTAAATAAATAATGAAAAGAAATTTTTCAACCATATTTCAATGGTTGGCCTGCAACACACCTATCCTTATGCTAAAGAATTATAGAATTCAAGACAGTGATTAATTTTGTTTGTAAATATTAGATTGGAGCAGTGTACTAGATACGTAAATGCAATTTGGTGTCGCCACCCACGATATTGCTGGAATATAGCTAAAAGCAGTGTACAACCATACTTCCTCACACACAACCAATGTCATCGGGGCATGGTGACACACAACCAATGTCATCGGGGCATGGTGACACACAACCAATGTCATCGGGGCATGGTGACACACAACCAATGTCATCGGGGCATGGTGACACACAACCAATGAGGCGGTGGGGCATGGTGACACACAACCAATGAGGCGGTGGGGCATGGTGACACACAACCAATGAGGCGGTGGGGCATGGTGACACACAACCAATGAGGCGGTGGGGTAGCCTAGTGGTTAAACTCATCACACTGAAGACCCAGGCTTGATTCCCTACACGGCCACCATGTGTGAAGCCCATTTCTGGTGTCCCCGCCACGATATTGCTGGAAAATTGCTAAAAGCCTCGTAAAACCATACTCACTCACTCACAAACAATGTCATGGGGGCACAGTGACACACAATCAATGTCCTCAGGGCCTTGTGACACATTATCAATGTCATGAGGGCACAGTGACACACAATCAATGTCCTCAGGGCCTTGTGACACATTATCAATGTCATGAGGGCAGAGTGACACACTATCAATGTCCTCAGGGCCTTGTGACACATTATCAATGTCATGAGGGCACAGTGACACACTATCAATGTCCTCAGGGCCTTGTGACACATTATCAATGTCATGAGGGCAGAGTGACACACTATCAATGTCCTCAGGGCCTTGTGACACATTATCAATGTCATGAGGGCAGAGTGACACACTATCAATGTCCTCAGGGCCTTGTGACACATTATCAATGTCATGAGGGCACAGTGACACACTATCAATGTCCTCAGGGCATTGTGACACATTATCAATGTCCTCAGGGCCTTGTGACACACTATCAATGTCCTCAGGGCCTTGTGACACACTATCAATGTCCTCAGGGCCTTGTGACACACTATCAATGTCCTCAGGGCCTTGTGACACACTATCAATGTCCTCAGGGCAGTGTGACACATTATCAATGTCATGAGGGCACAGTGACACACTATCAATGTCCTCAGGGCATTGTGACACACTATCAATGTCCTCAGGGCCTTGTGACACACTATCAATGTCCTCAGGGCCTTGTGACACACTATCAATGTCCTCAGGGCCTTGTGACACACTATCAATGTCCTCAGGGCCTTGTGACACACTATCAATGTCCTCAGGGCAGTGTGACACACTATCAATGTCCTCAGGGCACAGTGACACACTATCAATGTCCTCAGGGCCTTGTGACACACTATCAATGTCCTCAGGGCCTTGTGACACACTATCAATGTCCTCAGGGCAGTGTGACACACTATCAATGTCCTCAGGGCACAGTGACACACTATCAATGTCCTCAGGGCCTTGTGACACACTATCAATGTCCCCAGGGCAGTGTGACACACTATCAATGTCCTCAGGGCACAGTGACACACTATCAATGTCCTCAGGGCAGTGTGACACACTATCAATGTCCTCAGGGCACAGTGACACACTATCAATGTCCTCAGGGTCTTGTGACACACTATCAATGTCCTCAGGGCAGTGTGACACACTATCAATGTCCTCAGGGCCTTGTGACACACTATCAATGTCCTCAGGGCCTTGTGACACACAATCAATGTCCTCAGGGCCTTGTGACACACTATCAATGTCCTCAGGGCCTTGTGACACACTATCAATGTCCTCAGGGCAGTGTGACACACTATCAATGTCCTCAGGGCACAGTGACACACTAGCAATGTCCTCAGGGCCTTGTGACACACTATCAATGTCCTCAGGGCAGTGTGACACACTATCAATGTCCTCAGGGCCTTGTGACACACTATCAATGTCCTCAGGGCCTTGTGACACACTATCAATGTCCTCAGGGCAGTGTGACACACTATCAATGTCCTCAGGGCACAGT
The DNA here is from genome assembly GCF_022045235.1 of Haliotis cracherodii. Taxonomy (NCBI): domain Eukaryota; kingdom Metazoa; phylum Mollusca; class Gastropoda; order Lepetellida; family Haliotidae; genus Haliotis; species Haliotis cracherodii. The sequence continues at coordinate 14,666,451 of NW_027266308.1, read as the reverse complement.
GACACACTAGCAATGTCCTCAGGGCCTTGTGACACACTATCAATGTCCTCAGGGCCTTGTGACACACTATCAATGTCCTCAGGGCAGTGTGACACACTATCAATGTCCTCAGGGCACAGTGACACACTATCAATGTCCTCAGGGCCTTGTGACACACTATCAATGTCCTCAGGGCCTTGTGACACACTATCAATGTCCTCAGGGCAGTGTGACACACTATCAATGTCCTCAGGGCCTTGTGACACACTATCAATGTCCTCAGGGCAGTGTGACACACTATCAATGTCCTCAGGGCACAGTGACACACTATCAATGTCCTCAGGGCAGTGTGACACACTATCAATGTCCTCAGGGCCTTGTGACACACTATCAATGTCCTCAGGGCCTTGTGACACACTATCAATGTCCTCAGGGCAGTGTGACACACTATCAATGTCCTCAGGGCACAGTGACACACTATCAATGTCCTCAGGGCAGTGTGACACACTATCAATGTCCTCAGGGCCTTGTGACACACTATCAATGTCCTCAGGGCCTTGTGACACACTATCAATGTCCTCAGGGCAGTGTGACACACTATCAATGTCCTCAGGGCCTTGTGACACACTATCAATGTCCTCAGGGCAGTGTGACACACTATCAATGTCCTCAGGGCCTTGTGACACACTATCAATGTCCTCAGGGCCTTGTGACACACAATCAATGTCCTCAGGGCCTTGTGACACACTATCAATGTCCTCAGGGCCTTGTGACACACTATCAATGTCCTCAGGGCAGTGTGACACACTATCAATGTCCTCAGGGCACAGTGACACACTAGCAATGTCCTCAGGGCCTTGTGACACACTATCAATGTCCTCAGGGCAGTGTGACACACTATCAATGTCCTCAGGGCCTTGTGACACACTATCAATGTCCTCAGGGCCTTGTGACACACTATCAATGTCCTCAGGGCAGTGTGACACACTATCAATGTCCTCAGGGCACAGTGACACACTATCAATGTCCTCAGGGCCTTGTGACACACTATCAATGTCCTCAGGGCCTTGTGACACACTATCAATGTCCTCAGGGCAGTGTGACACACTATCAATGTCCTCAGGGCACAGTGACACACTATCAATGTCCTCAGGGCCTTGTGACACACTATCAATGTCCTCAGGGCCTTGTGACACACTATCAATGTCCTCAGGGCAGTGTGACACACTATCAATGTCCTCAGGGCCTTGTGACACACTATCAATGTCCTCAGGGCAGTGTGACACACTATCAATGTCCTCAGGGCACAGTGACACACTATCAATGTCCTCAGGGCAGTGTGACACACTATCAATGTCCTCAGGGCCTTGTGACACACTATCAATGTCCTCAGGGCCTTGTGACACACTATCAATGTCCTCAGGGCAGTGTGACACACTATCAATGTCCTCAGGGCCTTGTGACACACTATCAATGTCCTCAGGGCCTTGTGACACACAATCAATGTCCTCAGGGCCTTGTGACACACAATCAGCCAGGTCAAAGAACCTGTCGGTGTGATCAATATTACATGAATCTTTCTACAAGCATAGACTCCAGTTCTACCAGCAGACAAGAAGGGAGGGAAAGAATTAATCATATTGTAACTATGTATTGCAGTCAGGCGGAATACAAACAGAGCAAGAAGTGGTCACCCCACACACCTGGTACTCTTGTACTTATTTGTTGCTTCAACAAGCTTGGCTTCTTTGTCCTTATACACAGTCAATATGGCAGATCGAATATCATCCCACACTTTCCTGTAGTTCAGACCTGGAACAACAAACATTAGCGATAGTCTAGACAGACATAATGAAATGATAAAAAAAGAATGATCAAACACTGGGTGTTTAACAGCTGACATGACAGTTTGATTCGACATTAGGTGGATGTCGGGACTGACCTTTCTTCTGTAAGTAGGCATTGAAGGTGTTGATGAATGAATAGTTCATGTCCTCATACAGCTTCTTCAGAGATGGCAGCTGGAACAGACACACATGTAGGATGCTCAGCAATACAAACTAACATACTTAGACCACTAGACCTTATAGTGGTAACATGTAGCAAAACCCTTAAAACAGGCAATTTTCTACAAGTCCTTGTGATACCTTATATATGCTTTGACCAGAAGGTTTGACATATTGGCTGAACATACTAAAGATGCCAGGCTTCCGTTTACCAAGAAAGTGCTACAATATGTTGTGCCTTCATGATGAACATGGTCGTATCAATTGGGTTACTAAATTTAGGGACTGTTTTCCTAAACTTGGGTTCGGAGATGTATGGATGTTTCAAATGTATGGAAACCGAAAGGTTTTCCTTGATATGTTTCAACAACGTCTAAAAGACAATTATCTGCAGAACTGGCATAGCAAACTTCTTGCAAGTTCAAAAATGTCATATTATGCTTATTTTAAAACTTGTGTTAAATGTGAACCTTCTTTGTCATTATTAACTTCGCAAAAAATGAACACAACCCTCACGAGATTCAGACTCAGTTGTCATACTTTGGAAATTGAGAATGGATGTCATTATAAAATTCCAAGAAATTTAAGAAAATGAAATCTTTGTAAACTAGACTGTGTTGAAACCGATTGCCACTTCCTGCTTATTTGTCCATCGTATGACAAATTATGGTAACTATATCTCAAAGCAAAGTTCTATTGTCATCCTAGCATTTAATATGCTACTGTCATCACCAGATACATATACTATAACAAATCTAACAAAATATCTATAGTATGCAAATGAAGTAAGAAATGCGAAACTGAATGTTTATAACCTGTCTTTTGTACACAAAGGCCTGTGGTCTATATGTATAGGAAATACAATGATGATGATGCCTTAACTATTGGGCAGTTTGGCAAGGACTATAAGACGAGTGCCAACTTCTTCCACTTTTGCTCACACCCTCTATAGTACTTCAACACTTTAACATATTTCAACATTTCAACAACACATCAATTTGAGGGTCCTATCTTGCATTGAAACCCCTATAACGCTTCATAAAAGATTTATTTGATGTTTCTTGGGCATTTTTTGTTTCAAGCAGCGATAGAAACTAACTGTTTTAGTCGACTAGTCCTTTTAATGATAACACATAGCAAAACCCTTACAAATAACAAATTTCTACTAGTCCTTAAAATACCTTAACTATTGGGCAGATTGGCAAGGACTATATGAGTAGTGCCAATGTCTGATGCTGTCAAGTCCTCTCACGAGCATGAAGATGCAAGGATGACTTATTAAAATTTTTCACTGAGAACAAAAATAATGAAACTTTTCATGTTTCTACAAACTGAAATTGTACATGACAAGTCAGGTCAGTTTTTGTTTCGATTTTGCTTTTTGTTAGTGAATACCATGCCTATATGTAATCAAGCTGGGCCTGACTATTCAGGAATTGAAATTGTGAACAAAGATCAACGCCTTTGGGTACGACGACACACAGTCACCGAACCTGACCACCCGATCCAGTTGTTGGCCTCTTTTGACCTGCATAGGTTGTGGGATCTATTCGAACCTGGAATTCCCATGGGGAACATAAATAATATAGCTATTATGTTGTGCAAGTTATCACCAAGATCTTTATACAATCAGGATAATAACTAAAGAAAAGCAACCCCTACATGTGCATCTCACAAAACACTTTTTCTGAAAGATAAAACAGGAGGGCTTTTGTCCTACTGTCTACTAGCCCCTTGAAAGTGTTGCTTGCCACAGACCCCTGGCTAGCAGGCTATGATGTCTGTACCTTCCACATGGGCGTGTAGTCATCCTTCACCACATACTTCTCCAGGATGTGATAGTTGAAGGGATAGTAGTCCTTCACACAGAACCTGCACACACAGAGACACAGCAATCAGTCCTTCCATGTACGGTGGGACACACTTTTATGTCATTGTCTTCAATCATCTTTCAATCAAATTAGTTTGGGAAGATAAAAACGACATAAAATACATTCATGTAGCTCAAAATGATCTCATTTGGCTAAAATAAAGATTGACCTGATAGTAATAAAGAAGATGTTCATCCATATGCACAATGTTTGACATTGTTACAATAAGTCCACACTTTATATAAAACCTAAAAACTTAATTGTAAAAAAGGAAACAAATGAAAAGAAGTGTTTTTTTTCATTCCTCCAACCAGAAATAAGTCACTTTCAATATAAACAAATTATTTATCTTAAAAAATTCAATACTCAACTAATTTTGTCAGTCTATTGTGACAGATCCCCCTATACCCGGGTTTTTAACACAAAGGGAGGTAACTCTACATATGATTCATTCCCTATTCCTCCTGCCCTCACTCTCTTTTTCTTACTTTCTTAACATTTTGAGGAAATAAAAAAAAATTGCAATTGTCTTTGTCTTGCTAGGGAAAAGCAAAACCTCAAATCCGATCTTTCTGGGGAAAAGTAAAACCTCAAATCTGATCTTTCTGGGGAAAAGTAAAACCTCAAATCTGATCTTACTAGGGAAGAGTAAAACCTCAAACCTGTGTTGAGCTCTTACTTGGTAAAGATGTAACCTGAAGTTATTACGAAAAAACCAAGTACTGTCGAACACAATGGTCAGTGTCTGTGATAGGTTTATAAGTAGGGTCTCTAACATGGCAGAATCAGGATTATCAGGAAGTGCTCATAAAAGCTCCTACACGTCGTTGAGATGGCTGAGACTTACTCACCTGAAGAGAGCATCCCCCTCCACGATGTACAGTCTCAGGGGGTCAATGGAGGTCAGGATGGTATAGACACCGATATCAAACTTCCTGAAACAGAACCACCTGTCTGATTTTTTGCACAATATAGAAACACAAGGATAGAATTTCATTTTGTGTGTGGATGGCTGCTTGTACTAGTCCGAACTGATGCTGATTTATAGTGCTAGCCCACTGAGATACCATGTCACAGTTTAACATGAATACCCCACTCAGACACAGTATACTGACTCCGAGCCAACCAGTCCTTGTTTTAGTCCCTGAATGCCGAGCGCCAGACAGGGTAACAACAAGTACCATCTTTTAACATCTTTTGGTATGACGCGGCCGGGGATCAAACCCCGGACCTTCCACTCTCCAGGTAGACGCTCTACCACTAGACCACGGAGGCGGGCTGAACTCTACTGCAGTGAACAATGCATAAAATAGTAGCATCCATGACTAACATACATGATTAATGTTAATCTTACATGTACATGTACATCACTGTTGTGTCTATATATGACATGTTACACACTTGAGGCAGCACATGAACAGATACAAATTAGGAGTCACCTGAAACTGCATTTTAAGTTATCTAAAACATGTCCACTCATTGTTGTAAGTGCCATATTCGACGTAATAAGTGCCCCGCTCAAATAAGCACCCACGGCGATATTTGCAAATATATTGGCAAGTGAACAATCCCAATTAGCACACCTTCCGATTGATCAATGTACACAAGACTTATTTATTCATGTATAAAATGCACTCGTGTGTTATATGCACCCTTAATTATGGGCAATTAAATTCTGGAAAAATATACCTCTCATATATAAACATTTCAGGCTGTCAGCATAAACCACAAAATTTATGATCTTTCAACTCTGTTTTTTTCACCAAAATAATATTCTAATTAGAGCCCCCTATTTCTTTTTTTGAGAGTGCCCTGGGTGCTTATTACATCGAATACAGTATACACAATAGACTGGACCCAAGGGAGTAAAAGCATATCAAATGCCTAAGAAAACTAACAATACCTAGTAAATGATACCGTATGAGTAACACTCAATGGCTCAAATCCTTATCTGGAACAAGTATATTCAGATGAGGATAAAACTTTATCTCGGTCATAATATTATAAACTTATCCCTGCTTTAACATGATGGATAAATACATCGTGACAAACTTACAATACATCAAGCACAGCTTCCCACTTATCACAAAAAAATTAAATAAACTCACAACAAAAGCTTTCACACAATCACAATTTCCTATTGATGAAGGTGTGGCGTCACTGTGACACAAACATGCTGACAGAGGAAGTTTTACTGGCAGGTTGGTAAAAATATAATGGTTAGCTTGATGGGAAATGTACATAATTTAATGTAAACAATATGATGCTTGGTACACACATTGAACTCAAAGTAAAATAGACATTGTGTCTTTCTTCATAAGGCCAGACATGAAGAGTTTTATATTTTTCGGTTTATTATTGTTTTTGTTTTGCTCTTTTGTGTGTGGTTTCTTCATTTTGGAAAGATGGCCCAGGAAATATGTAAAAGAAAGAATACAATTGGTCTGACCTTTGGAACAAGCTAGACAAAATTTTGTGCATATACAGACATAGTTCTGTCTTGTAGGGCTGGGATGGGCAAATCGGGTACCCAAGGCGGGTGGGTACCGAGTAGGTCCGGGGTACCCACAGGACTACCCGGACCTGTGGTAAGTCACGTGATATATTGTCTAATGACGAAAATTATTTGGAACTCTATGGCTACAATACAAATCATTAATGTTCACTTTTCTTTCTGACTATGCACCCAATCCTTCTGATTTTTCATATGATTGAATAAAGATATAACTTAAGTCAACTTCAGTGTATGAATGACCAGATTGTTTAATACATGTATCTAAATACGTTTTGCCAGGGCTATGCTAAAAAAGTTCCCAATCGGACATTTTGAGTGAGTGAGTGAGTATGGTTTTTACGCCGCTTTTAGCAATATTCCAGCAATATCACGGCGGGGGACACCAGAAATGGGCTTCACACATTGTACCCAGGTCGGGAATCGAACTCGGGTCTTCGTAGTGACGGGTGAACGCTTTAACCACAAGGCTACCCGACCACCCCTGGACATTTTGAGACATCTCCTGAGACCTACAGTGGGTGCCCGGGTAGGGTCGGGTAATAGGGTGGCGGGTAGTAAATTTGGATTCATCCCAGCCCTACTGTCTTGTGATGAAAGATTCTAAAAAATGTATTTGTAGCTTTACACCACAGACAACCAATTACATATACATGTATATTCAAAGATTGGTAGATTAGAAGAAATTGTTTAAATGAAATGATCGATGGTAAAACCCCAAGCCAGTTCCAACATTACTTGGCATGATGATGGAGAGAACTAGTTCCTCACCTTTTGTCAATGAGGAACGGCTTGGCCACATACTCCTGTATAAATGTACCCTCCTGCGTCAAGTCCAGGTCTACAGAACAGAGAGGGGACAATCCAGACACCAGGGGAGATAACACCATGATGCTGAGGCCACAACAAACTAATGATTTGTTCTTCTGTTTCCCGAGCCAAAGTGATGATACAAGGAATGTGTCATCAAAACAGATGTTAAGATCATATCAACTGATGAAACATGATGACTGCACATTAAAATTTAAGCTGAAGCAAAACAACATTGTTACTAACCCTATGCATTTATTAATAATGTCAGATAATAATTTTGAACTTCTCTCTTACTGATGGTAATTACACGATTACTTAGCAAGGAAGATGATCCAATTACTAAATATATCAACCTGTTCCTTGTATCTTATCAGAAAAACTTAACCTAAAGGTAATATTTCTCAAAACAAAGAAAAATAGGATGACTAGATTCAGAATAACAAAAAGTAAAAGCGTCGTGGCCTAAGCAATGTGTGCACCCAGGACAGAAAGCATGAAAACGAAGGACTGTACATTATGAGGGAAGACCTTGCTTTTCATTCTACCTAAATTTTATGTGTCACATATGCATAATTTTAATTGATAATAGACAAAATATATGTTTATATATATTTATGTTAATATAACAAAAAAATACTTTTTTATTTTAAAATAAGAGAAAATGTTTTTTCTCAATTACGTTTTGGGGCAAGATTAATTCAAATGTATCAAACACAAAATCAGTTCTTTACACATAATCACCTAAGTAAACTTTTCTAAGCATACAGACCAATAACAGAAACCAGATAACCAGGTCTAAGGGGTGAATCATCTCCATAATAACCCGGTCTAAGGGGTGAATCATCTCCATAATAACCCGGTCTAAGGGGTGAATCATCTCTATGATAACCCAGTGTAAGAGGTGAATCATCTCCATGATAACCCAGTCTAAGGGGTGAATCATCTCCATGATAACCCAGTCTAAGGGGTGAATCATCTCCATGATAACCCGGTCTAAGAGGTGAATCATCTCCATGATAACCCGGTCTAGGAGGTGAATCATCTCCATAATAACCCAGTCTAATAGGTGAATCATCTCTATGATAACCCAGTCTAAGAGGTGAATCATCTCCATGATAACCCGGTCTAAGGGGTGAATCATCTCCATGATAACCCAGTCTAAGGGGTGAATCAACTCCATGTTAACCCTGTCTAAAAGGTGAATCATCTCCATGATAACCCGGTCTAAGGGGTGAATCATTTCCATAATAACCCGGTCTAAGAGGTGAATCATCTCTATGATAACCCAGTCTAAGAGGTGAATCATCTCCATGATAACCCAGTCTAAGGGGTGAATCATCTCCATGATAACCCGGTCTAAGAGGTGAATCATCTCCCTGATAACCCGGTCTAAGGGATGAATCATCTCCATAACCCAGTCTAAGGGGTGAATCATCTCCAAGATAACCAGGTCTAAGGGATGAAACATCTCTATGATAACCCGGTCTAAGGGGTGAATCATCTCCATGATAACCCGGTCTAAGGGGTGAATCATCTCCATGATAACCCGGTCTAAGAGGTGAATTATCTCTATGATAACCAGGTCTAAGGGATGAAACATCTCTATGATAACCCGGTCTAAGGGGTGAATCATCTCCATGATAACCTGGTCTAAGGGGTGAATCATCTCCATGATAACCCGGTCTAAGGGGTGAATCATCTCCATGATAACCCGGTCTAAGGGGTGAATCATCTCCAAGATAACCCGGTCAAAGGGATGAAACATCTCTGATAACCCTGTCTAAGGGGTGAATCATCTCCATGATAACCCGGTCTAAGGAGTGAATCATCTCCTACTACAGACACAACCTGGTCCTACCTTGTATGTCCTTGATCTCGATGCCGCGGTGGTTGTTGCTCTTCTGTACCCACTTGGTGCCCGGATGATCCTTGGCCTGGAGGCAATTAATAGCCAAGATGAAATAAAATGGGGTTTTGGTACGCTCAAGATTATTGCACTTACATTTATACAACGACATATGTACCGCACGTGCATATGTGTGTACATATGTGTATCTATGTGTATGCACCTGTGTGTGTGTGGCTGTGTGTACTTGTCCCAGTGATACCACACTGAGATACCATGCCACAGTTTGAAATGGATACCCTCCACACATTTTGGAAGTTTTGGGCTACAAAATCAGAAGTCGACACATTTCCAAATGTTTTCATATGATTTGTATGGGGAATGTTCAGCTTGAGTGATTTCATCCGACAGCTAGGTAAGTTTCTTCCTAAACAAACACTTTCAGAGACCAAGAGACCTCTATCAATCTGTAGTCTACATGTGCATGGCAAATGGATATTTCTCTATAGTAAATGTCTGTCGTAGATCTATGTATTACTGATGTAGAGTAAAAAGCGAATCTGTGCTTGTGTGGTTTAATAAACAAACAAACAAACGAAAACAATAAAAAGTGGTCAACACATGTGACATACTGCTTTGGTATCTCACCATCCGTCTCTTCACTCAGTGTAGTGGGTAATAATTTGTTTTTATGTCACTTTCATGTGTACTTTTCCATCAATATTAAGGCATGGGCCACAGAGAATGGGGTCCATGTATTGTATCCATGGGGGGAGTCAAATCTGTATTTTTTGTGTGACAAACCAGCGCTATAACCACAAGGCTACCCTGCCTCCCTTGGAACACTGAAATAACTGGGAAAATGTTGGCAGGTACTTGCAAAAGCAGAATCTGATATCACCACAAACATTAACTGATGGTTTGATGACTTACATAATCTCGGAACTTGTCCTTGTCGTAGGGCACTTTGAACGCCCGTGGGATGAACTTCATCTTGGTTGAGGCGAGGCTGGCCTTGTTGGTGATGTACCCCGACCCCGGGAAATGATTCACCTGGAGGATGACAGATACACACAGCTACAGAAGAATGCACATCAGCAGGTTCACAGCTCCAACACAGCTCCAACACAGCTACAACACAGCTCCATCACAGCTACAACACATCTACATCACAGCCACATCACCGCTACATCACATCTACATCACCGCTACATCACAGCCACATCACAGCTAGATCACAGCCACATCACAGCTAGATCACAGCCACATCACAGCCACATCACAGCTACATCACAGCCACATCACATCTACATCACAGCTATATCACAGCTACATCACAGCCACATCACAGCTACAACACAGCCACATCACAGCCACAACACAGCTCCATCACAGCCACAACACAGCTACATCACAGCCACATCACAGCTACATCACAGCCACATCACAGCCACAACACAGCTCCATCACAACCACAACACAGCTACATCACATCTACATCACCGCTACATCACAGCCACATCACAGCTAGATCACAGCCACATCACAGCCACATCACAGCTACATCACAGCCACATCACATCTACATCACAGCTATATCACAGCTACATCACAGCCACATCACAGCTACAACACAGCCACATCACAGCCACATCACAGCCACAACACAGCTCCATCACAGCCACAACACAGCTACATCACAGCCACATCACAGCTACATCACAGCCACATCACAGCCACAACACAGCTCCATCACAACCACAACACAGCTACATCACATCTACATCCCCGCTACATCACATCTACATCACAGCTACAACACAGCCACATCACATCTACATCACAGCTACAACACAGTCACATCACAGCCACATCACATCTACATCACATCTACATCACAGCTACAACACAGTCACATCTACAACACAGCTACATCACAGCCACATCACATCTACATCACAGCTACATCACAGCCACATCACATCTACAACACAGCTACATCACAGCCACATCACAGCCACATCACATCTACAACACAGCTACATCACAGCCACATCACAGCCACATCACATCTACATCACAGCCACATCACATCTACCTCACAGCTACATCACAGCCACATCACATCTACATCACATCTACATCACATCTACATCACAGCCACATCACATCTACATCACAGCCACATCACATCTACATCACAGCTACATCACAGCTACATCACATCTACATCACATCTACATCACATCCACATCACATCTACATCACATCTACATCACAGCCACATCACATCTACATCACAGCCACATCACAGCTAGACCACAGCCACATCACATCTACATCACAGCCACATCACAGCTAGACCACAGCCACAACACAGCCACATCAGATCTACATCACAGCCACAACACAGCCACATCACATCTACATCACAGCTACAACACAGCCACATCACATCTACATCACAGCTACAACCATGCTACATCACAGCTACAATGTGTTCAAGTAAACCATTGGCCTATAGTATGACCAGTAGTTGTTGGAAATAAACATTATCGTGTGTGTTTTAAGAGAAAGAAAACATTTTCCAAGATAAGTATTTCTTTATTAATTAATCTCATTGTCCAAATGGAAAGAAATGGGCAAGATTGTTTTAAATAAATAATTTTAAAAAAGAATAACTCCTGCCTCACACCCTTGATTTGGATGAAATCTAATAATATATTTATTGTGGCCTTCAGTGTTCCCCATGCAATTCTTACCCTCTGATGTGGTTTCAGGTTGGACATAGATTTGGCGAATGCAATAAATGGGTAGTCATGTGACCAGAGAATGTCCCAGTCGGACTCCTGACTTCCTGTCACATACCCAACTCTTTCAAACACATTAAATACGTGCTTCAGGTAGCCGGTCTCGATCTGAAACACAGGACATGGTAGATGTAACAGGTGATGCCGCCCAGGGAAAATATTAACATGATTAATGGCTGACCTATATTTCAGCAGAACGGCCAGGAACCTTAGTGTTTCACAGTTGATTTTCATAACTGTGTTATAAAGTTTAATGTGCCAAATAACCAAATGAGGGTAATTATTTTGCACTAAACTTCAAGAACTTCATGAAAACTTAAGCATGTGTTAAAAGTATCATGATCATAATTATTGTCCCCAGACCACGGGCTGACATCCCCTCCCTCACCCTCTTCCATGCCACCCAGACCATGGGCTGACTTCCCCTCACTCACCCTCTTCCCTGCCACCCAGACCACCGGCTGACTTCCCCTCACTCACCCTCTTCCCTGCCACCCAGACCACCGGCTGACTTCCCATTACTCACCCTCTTCCCAGACCACGGTCTGACTTCCCCTCACTCACCCTCTTCCCTGACCCCAGACCACTGGCTGACTTCCCCTCACTCACCCTCTTCCCTGCCACCCAGACCACCGGATGACTTCCCATCACTCACCCTCTTCCCTGCCACCCAGACCACCGGCTGACTTCCCCTCACTCACCCTCTTCCCAGACCACCGGCTGACTTCCCATTCACTCACCCTCTTCCCTGCCACCCAGACCACGGTCTGACTTCCCCTCACTCACCCTCTTCCCTGCCACCCAGACCACTGGCTGACTTCCTCTCACTCACCCTCTTCCCTGCCACCCAGACCACCGGCTGACTTCCCATTACTCACCCTCTTCCCAGACCACGGTCTGACTTCCCCTCACTCACCCTCTTCCCTGACCCCAGACCACTGGCTGACTTCCCCTCACTCACCCTCTTCCCTGCCACCCAGACCACCGGCTGACTTCCCATTACTCACCCTCTTCCCAGACCACTGGCTGACTTCCCCTCACTCACCCTCTTCCCTGCAACCCAGACCACCGGCTGACTTCCCCTCACTCACCCTCTTCCCTGCAACCCTGACCACGGGCTGACTTCCCATTCACTCACCCTCTTCCCTGCCACCCAGACCACGGTCTGACTTCCCGTCACTCACCCTCTTCCCTGCCACCCAGACCACCGGCTGACTTCCTCTCACTCACCCTCTTCCCTGACCCCAGACCACCGGCTGACTTCCCCTCACTCACCCTCTTCCCTGCCACCCAGACCACCGGCTGACTTCCCCTCAGTCACCCTCTTCCCTGCCACCCAGACCACGGTCTGACTTCCCCTCACTCACCCTCTTCCCTGCCACCCAGACCACCGGCTGACTTCCTCTCACTCACCCTCTTCCCTGACCCCAGACCACCGGCTGACTTCCCATCACTCACCCTCTTCCCAGACCACGGTCTGACTTCCCCTCACTCACCCTCTTCCCTGCCACCCAGACCACCGGCTGACTTCCCCTCACTCACCCTCTTCCCTGCCACCCAGACCACCGGCTGACTTCCCATCACTCACCCTCTTCGCAGACCATGGTCTGACTTCCCCTAACTCACCCTCTTCCCTGCCACCCAGACCACCGGCTGACTTCCCCTCACTCACCCTCTTCCCTGCCACCCAGACCACCGGCTGACTTCCTCTCACTCACCCTCTTCCCTGCCCACCAGACCACGGGCTGACTTCCCCTCCCTCACCCTCTTCCCTGCCACCCAGACCACCGGCTGACTTCCCCTCACTCACCCTCTTCCCTGCCACCCAGACCACCGGCTGACTTCCCATCACTCACCCTCTTCCCTGCCACCCAGACCACCGGCTGACTTCCTCTCACTCACCCTCTTCCCTGCCCACCAGACCACGGGCTGACTTCCCCTCCCTCACCCTCTTCCCTGCAACCCAGACCGCGGGCTGACTTCCCCTCACTCACCCTCTTCCCTGCCACCCAGACCACCGGCTGACTTCCTCTCACTCACCCTCTTCCCTGACCCCAGACCACCGGCTGACTTCCCCTCACTCACCCTCTTCCCTGCCACCCAGACCACCGGCTGACTTCCCATCACTCACCCTCTTCCCAGACCATGGTCTGACTTCCCCTCACTCACCCTCTTCCCTGCCACCCAGACCACCGGCTGACTTCCTCTCACTCACCCTCTTCCCTGCCACCCAGACCACCGGCTGACTTCCTCTCAGTCACCCTCTTCCCTGCCACCCAGACCACCGGCTGACTTCCCCTCAGTCACCCTCTTCCCTGCCACCCAGACCACGGGGTGACTTCCCATTCACTCACCTTCTTCCCTGCCACCCAGACCACCGGCTGACTTCCCATCACTCACCCTCTTCCCAGACCACGGTCTGACTTCCCCTCCCTCACCCTCTTCCCTGCCACCCAGACCACCGGCTGACTTCCCATTCACTCACCCTCTTCCCTGCCACCCAGACCACGGTCTGACTTCCCCTCCCTCACCCTCTTCCCTGCCACCCAGACCGCGGGCTGACTTGCCCTCAGTCACCCTCTTCCCTGCCCACCAGACCACGGGCTGACTTCATATCACTCACCCTCTTCCCAGACCACGGTCTGACTTCCCATCACTCACCCTCTTCCCTGCCACCCAGACCACCGGCTGACTTGCCCTCAGTCACCCTCTTCCCTGCCCACCAGACCACGGGCTGACTTCATATCACTCACCCTCTTCCCAGACCACCGGATGACTTCCCATCACTCACCCTCTTCCCTGCCACCCAGACCACTGGCTGACTTGCCCTCAGTCACCCTCTTCCCTGCCCACCAGACCACGGGCTGACTTCCCCTCCCTCACCCTCTTCCCTGCCACCCAGACCACCGGCTGACTTCCCATCACTCACCCTCTTCCCTGCCACCCAGACCACCGGCTGACTTCCCATCACTCACCCTCTTCCCAGACCACGGTCTGACTTCCCCTCACTCACCCTCTTCCCTGACCCCAGACCACTGGCTGACTTCCCCTCCCTCACCCTCTTCCCTGCCACCCAGACCACCGGCTGACTTCCCATCACTCACCCTCTTCCCTGCCACCCAGACCACCGGCTGACTTCCCATCACTCACCCTCTTCCCAGACCACGGTCTGACTTCCCCTCACTCACCCTCTTCCCTGACCCCAGACCACTGGCTGACTTCCCCTCACTCACCCTCTTCCCTGCCACCCAGACCACCGGCTGCTTGTACACGGCCTTCCCGTCGCGCCCCTCTGGGAGGATGAGCCCTGAGTGGAGGATGCTATGATCCTCCTTCATCTTGTGCAGCTCATAGATATTGAGGACGGTGAGGATGATCCCGAGGAAGAGAATGACCCCCACAATGTAGATAAGCTTGCTAGGGGAGCGAATACGATGACGGTGGCCATAGTCGTCCATACCCTGAGACAGAGAATGAGACACTGGAAGAATGAGTAAATGTGGAAACATACAATCCAAAGAATACAATGACACTGAATCAGGTCACACAATGCAACCATCCTATCATCCTATGGATGTGTCTGGTGACAAACATTGGGTACTGGAGACCTTTTCTGCCCCTGTATTACCAGTCTAAAAGAGCGAGTGAAGGGAGTCACGCATTTGTCCATCTTCCTGAGGCAAGGGAGTTAACTGACTTTAAAGTCCAGTTTCCACCCTTGCCGAACTAGGCTGGAATTCCTGGGCTCGATCGTAGCGCCACCAGTGGCTATTACGAGTTATGTCCCTTCTATGCCACTCCTATGGACCAATCAGATTCCACCTCTCGTATCACTTGCATTTGCTTCAAACAAAATGGTGGCGCCCGGTCAGGACGACCTGATCGATAGTCAAGATCTTTACCGTGATAAAACGAGTCTTACATCGCAAAGTGCATCAGATCAAATGAGCACTTCGATTAAAAACATGAAAAGATTTAGAAAATATCTGTTGACAATGAGCTAGCGCAGAACATGCTTTGCAAATCCTGCATTCGACCAAAATCTGCATGACAGTTTACGAACCGGATTTCAATTTTGTTCTGCGGTTTTGATTGGACTATGCATAGACTCGTAAGTCCAGCCAAAATGTAACTCCATAATACCAGCCTAGTTTGGCAAGGGCATAAACTGGACTTTTATAGTCCGTTAACTCACTTGCCTCGGGAAGACGGCATTTGTCAGATATTATACATGGCCAGACACATGTATATGACAAGGCCAACAAATCATGGCAATCTGGGTAGTTGTTTGTTGGTGAAATGATGCTTTACCATGTTTACGTTGCGTTCACTCCGGGCACCCACTCTATCCGCTAGGCCAGTGGGTGTTAGATAGTCAATAGAGAAAGCTTTGATTGTGATAGCTGTACTCCATTACTGCCAGCTGTATTTCGGGCCCTGTTAGGATTCCGGGTTTGAATTGGACTTCAGCAACCCATGCTAAAAGAGGCGACTAACGGGATTGGGTGGTCAGGCTAGCTGACTTGGTTGATGCATGTCATTGTATCCCTATTGCCTCGATAGATGCTGATGATGTCAATCACAGGATTATTTGGTCCAGATTCAATTATTTACAGACACATGTTATGTAGCTGGAATATTGGTGAGTGAGGCATTAAAAAACAAACAAAAGCTCCACATAATCGAGTCTGGTCCAGACAATCCAGTGATAGACCTCATGGGCATCGATCCATGCAATTTGGATATGATGACATGCATCAACCAAGTCCCTGTGCCTAAAGAGCACTCAGAAAACATAGTGAGGAATGGGCCATCAGCTGATCAGTTTGGAAAGTTTGTTCCTTCTCCTCTATTGAGAATTGCACTCCACTACCAGGACTTTCTGAACATGATGAAATGTAGTATTCCTGCCAACCTTTTTAAAATCAGATCTAAGTTCTCACTACCGCAAAACAAAGATCTGCGAACATCCCGTTACGGGTCACGTCAGAACGACCTTTCATATGACCAATCAAAGCGTCGCTTACCAGATAATGAAAGTGAGAGTCGGAATCTGTTTTCATATCATGCAACCTTGAAAATGTTAACATATATTAGACATTCCAGAATGTTCGTTTGTTCAGTTTTCAAAATTTTAATCGAGAACTGTGTCAACATATTTTTCAAGCGTAGTCTGAAATGGAAGTCGCCAGGTTCAACCGAGTGCCATAAAGCTAGAGGAAGCTGCTTTCTAACTGGCTGATGTTGACTTCTTGTTTGTCATTTCAGTGATCGGTCAAAGTTTGCGAAAGTTCGTTCTGATGTGACCCGTAATGGGATGTCCTCAGATCTTTGTTTAGCGGCAGCAAGAACTTAGCCCCTGATTTTAATGAGATTGTTTCTTAACCATACTATCAACAATACATTGATAAAGCCACAAGCATTGATAAGATCGATTTCTGTCATATCTAGTGGCTTTTGTTTATGAATTTTCGGTGAGTGAGTGAGCAAGAGTGAGTGAGTGAGTGAGTGAGTGAGTGAGTGAGTGAGTGAGAGTGAGTGAAAGAAGAATCTGTATTGAGCATGGTGAGTTTGGTTAATGCCTTATTTCAGCTCATTTAATATATTTAAAGCTCAAAATGATGCAGGTCTTAGACATTAATCACTTTAGTGAAACTCACGAGCAAGGGATTTCACATCTGTTATCATATGGTTTAGCTTTAGACGGCCTGAACAGTATTTCAGTGTTATGATGACATAGAGAAATCACAAACTAGTTTGGATTCAGAAAAGCTATTCAACCAAAGAATTGTTTCTGTAAATTATAGTCTAACCATTCAACTGTCTTCTCCTTAATCAGCAACAATAAATATAAAATGAAATTTCATAAGCAGACACATAAAATGAGGAGACAAGATACATACATACATACATACATACATACATACATACATACATACATACATACATACATATTGACACACACACACACACACACAGACACAGACAGACAGACACACGCATGCACGCACACACACACAGAGACACACACACAGACACACAGAGACACACACACAGACAGACACAGACACACACAGACAGACAGACAGAGACACACACACACACACACAGACACACACACACACACACACACACACACACAGACACACTTTAAATGTAAGCCCCATGCAGTCAGATATCTACAACTACTGAACAATGGTTAGCACAGGTATTCATTTAAACTCTGGGCGGACATTTTGTATATATTATATATTATCATATTTGACCTAAAAAGCACCCAGGGCGCTCTCAAAATTTGAAATAGGGTGCTCTTATTAGAATATTATTTTGGTGAAAAAAACAGAGTTGAAAGATATATTTTATGGTTTATGCTGACAACCTGAAATGTTTATATACAACAGATGTATTTTTCCAGAATTTAATTGCCCATAATTAAAGGTGCATATTTTCAATCGGAAGGGGTGCTAATTGGAATTATTTACAAGCCAATATATTAGCAAATATTAGCATTGGCACTAATAAGAGCTGGGTGCTTATTACGTTGAATATAGAATTACTACTAGATTGAGAGGGTCTATTACATGGGCAAACACAAAACATATTTACTACTCAAAAGAAGTTAAAGAACATCCAATTCTTTCCTATGCCATGACAGATTCACTATAGTAATTCGAAAGAATGAGGTGTTCTTTTAACTTGTTTTCAGAGCTACAGAAAAGCAGCGTATTTGCTTAAAATATTCAAAACCCAATTACTTTCAATCAACTTACGTACAGAAACGCATGCATTAAATGAAAAACTCAAATGTATAAAAAAAGGCTCGCGTAAATACCCAATGAAGCTTTTACAGCATGCGTGCAAAGGAGCTAATTTCCAAAACACAGTTACGAGCTAATTAACTTTCTGAATCTCGCCTATATATTTAGAACAGCTATATACATCTAAAACAGTATTTCGGGTTTTTTAAAATCTTAAAATGGTCACTAATTTGGGGAAAAACCCAATAGAGTGATGAATAGATGAGTGAAAAAATATTGGTTACCCAATGAAAAATGTAATAACCCAATTAAAATAGAGACTTGAGAGTAAAAACTCAATTGCTCAAAAAGTTAACTGGAGCTCATACACATTTCAGAATGGTGTGCCGAGTTTTAAACTGTTTGGAGCAGTATTTCAGTTATGTCGTGGTCTTAATTTGTGAGGAATGCCCAAAGTGATGTATGTCTTGGACATTTACCACTTTGATGAAACCCATGACAAAGGACATGGAACTGCCAAACAAAAATTCATAAGAGTAAATCTGTGACACCCCACTTGATGCTTATTACCGTGATTATGGAATTATAAACACGCAATTGGAACTAACTTCCATTTGCCCTAGACTGAAGCTGTCAGTTATTATGCATGGAGAAGAGATATCCACAGGGGAATTTGGAAAGGTCACGGAAAAACATGACAAGGTCAGGTGGAGTGAAATTACAGCGCTAGTCAAGCACATGGCAGATGCTTGAGGACGTTTGGGGAGAAGGTCATGGCAGGTGTCGTGCCTATGTTCAAGGAGTTATGAATATTTGTTACAAACTGCATGTATGGGGATTTATATAGGCTTTCTTGTGGGCAAGGCATCAGGTCATAAAAATGTCAGGCAAAATTTCCCAAGAGGAACTAAAAATTTGTTAACCCCAATCATGAAAATCATGAGCCGATAACAAATGTATTAAACTGACCAAGTAAAATAAATAGGCTTAAATTTAAAAATTTAGTATTACACGATTGCATTGGCTGTAATGATTGACCAACTCTGAATTTCAGACAATGAGGACAAATAAACAAATCAAAAGGTTTGGACAAAAACAATTTTCCTAAATTTGCCCTTTGCAGCCACCGAGTTTGAACCCTAGATGAATCCCTGGTGCATATTGAGTATTGAACTGACTGGCTGTGAGACGTGCAGGCAGTCAAACACTGTCAGGAGACAGGCACTGTATACTTACAGGATACTTCATTCTGTGGTACTGATGCTCCATTTGTTCTTAGTCTAGATTCTCAGATTTACTACCTGACAGTGTGAAAAAAAATTAAAAATTATAATTGACAAAAACACCATAGTGCCTAATCTTGTGCTTTTGGAGTAGTGGTAGCAAAATCAACAAAGTCAAACAAAATTAACTATTATAATATTATTCTAGCCTTTCTCACCTGGAAATACAGTCACACCTGAACAAGCCTTGATCCAAGCAATAATGGCTGTATTAACGGATAATGACAAGCTACATAATTATGACCCTTGTCTGATATGGATAACAATCTGAAGGAATGAACACAAGAAAATACTTTCATCTAGAAAATTGGATACAGACATGCTATGTGGCCATCACAAAGCACACGGTATAGGGCTGATAGAGCAGAGTGAGTGAGTGAGTTTGGTTTTACGCCGCTTTTAGCAATATTCCAGCAATATCACGGCGGGGGACAGAAATGGGCTTCACACATTGTACCCATGTCGGGAATCGAACCCGGGTCTTCGGCGTGACAAGCGAATGCTTTAACCACTAGGCTACCCGACCGCCCTGATAGAGCAGAGGTGGAGCAGGGTATATATGCCACCTCAGGCTCTCCAGGTAGTCTATAATTATGCAAATACATTTCTCTGTACATACATGTTTGAGGGATGTGGGTCAGAGTGAAAGGAGGCATGTTTAATACTTGAATTATGAATATGGTTTTTAATATCATTCGCTTGCTTGATTTTCTTTCGGTGTGTCCACCCAATGTCATGTCTCTGATATGAAAAATAAAAACTTTAACAAAAACATTGTTAGAGCATATGCAGCATCATACTTTGTTTTGAGACTATTAGCCTAGTAGTATTATCTGTTTCCTTGAGTCAAAAAACCCATAATACGGGGATACAAGGTGTTACATGATGATTATGTTCACAGTCTAAGACAAATCATAATGATACAAACAGCGTGGGTCCTGTCTATAGTGGTCATACGATAAATGCCCAGTAATTTGAGTGCAACACGGATATTTATAGTCTGGTGTTGCATCAGAACCTGATTACTGGGTCAAAAAAAATATGTTTACCAGTTTGCAGTTACAAATTCACATAGTCATAGCAGGCCTATCCTGTTTCTCATGTAGATATTACATTCTCAATGGCCTCTCAAATACTTTTACATCCTTCTCTTAAATACTGTTACATCCTTCTTACAAGGATCAACATAAAGTCATTTGCCTCTAGAGATATTTACAAAACAGTATATCATGTTGCAGTCATGTATTCAATCCATATATGTCTACTGAGCCTTTATAATAATACTAGCTGATCGAAGCCAACTTGACTTGAAGTTTTTTCCATCACATACTAGGCTTGAGCATAGGATATAAGATTACAACGATATTTGACAGATTACAACACTCACGTGTCCGTTTCTCTTCTAATGGTTCCGGTGTGTCTATGATTTACATTTCACAACCTGGTAAACTCGGATATTGCGGAAGCAGCGTTACCGTTGACACATGCGAAATAAAAACTGCCATGTCACTGTCCTGGTCACCGGTATTTGTGAGAAGTCATTGATTAATGGGCGAGTGTTGGGGGTCGTTACATCAAGCGTGACGATGCGTCGTCACTCATCTCGACAGAAATACCAACCTACCCCTGGTCTGTTCTAGCGGTACTGAGTGCAGATGGCTTATGGTTTCAGGTTTTCTATAAATCATGACTTAACACTGTGACAGCTAAACTTGTGAATCTGAAACTGTCAGTGAACAGCGTAAGTGTTGAGGAATATTAGAGTTACCGCCCTTCGTTCTTGTCGCGGTGAGGTTCGGGTGGGGTTGTATTTAGCGATGGGGCCCAACAATAACATAGACTACATTTTGCTTTCAAATGTGTTCAAATGTTGCTGGTCGTGGATATAGTGCGTTTTTAAAGAGATGGGGAAAAACAAATGAGGGTTAACGTCAAAGCATATTCTGCCATGATATTTTAAATCAGACGGTTTTAATTGCTTAACCAGAGGTATCAAATCACAATAACCACCTCTGATTGAAATATCCGCGGAAGCTAATATTTATAAAACATTTTTTCTTCTACATTGAAAACACAGTGTGTTTAGCTCAAAAGTGGACCATGCTACTAAATGTCACAATTAACGGTCTACAAAGCTTAACAAAAATTATTATTGCCATCGATCCACGCCTTATGGAACGATACCTCGCCGTAATCAGCCAGGTCACTATTGAGCCTACAGTTTTCAAGTAAATTTCTCATTTAAGAATTATCCATCTGTACATGTGTTGGCTGACCGTGTCCGACCGCTTGACTCCTGAGAGTTTCCACACACATAGCAACATGTGGTGTCTTTAGGCAAGCGACTTTGTTCGAAATATGCCTCTGTTCACCCAGCAGTTAATGGGTACCTGGTAGAATGAGATGGTAATAGCTGTTAACATTCCAGCGCGCCTCACATGCTGCTTGGGTTGTATACTCCCCAGGGTGCTGAGAACGAAAATCGAGAATGATCCACTGACCTGAGTAATAATGTAGCACTTTGAGCATGATTGGGTGTGGATTTGACGCATTGTAAATGTGAACATTACCCTTTAACAGTGACCATTAGAGACCCACCTTCCCGGGGCAAGGGAGTTAACTGACTACAAAAGTCCAGTTTCCACCCTTGCCGAACAAGGCTGGAATTCCTAGGCCCGATCGTAGCTCCATCAGTGGATATTACGAATTATGACCCTTCCATGCCTCTCCAATGGACCAATCAGATTCTACCTCTCGTATCATTTGCATTTGTTTAAAACAAAATGGCGGCGCCCAGTCAGGACGATCTGAGTGAGTATGGTTTTACGCCGCTTTTAGCAATATTCCAGCAATATCACGGCGGTGGACACCAGAAATGGGCTTCACACACTGTACCCATGTCGGGAATCGAACCCGGGTATTCGGCGTAGGACGATCTGATCTAAAATCGCGTATCTATATTGTGATAAAACGGGTCTCACATAGCGAAGTGCATCAAATCACCTTAGATAAGGAAAATATCTGTTGGCGGTGCACATGCTTTGCAAATCCTGCAATCGACCAAAATCTGCATGACAGTTTTGTGCAAATCCTGCAATCGACCGAAATCTGCATGACAGCTTTACGAACCGGATTTCGATTTCGTTGCGCGATTTTGATTGGACTATGCATAGAGTCGTTAGTCCAGCCAAAATGTAACTCTATAATGCTAGCCTAGTTCGGCAAGGGTGGAAACTGGACTTTTGAAGTCAGTTAACTCTCTTGCCTCGGGAAGATGATTAAAACAATACATCAAGAGAATAAAAAAGACACTGATGATTAGAGACACAGAACAAACAAGAAGAAATATAATCCCACCCTTTCACATATCCCGCCGAATATTGCCTGTAGGTATCTCTAGTCGTTTCCAGACAATAAGGGAAACAATGCGTATTGTGTATGCTGTGGAAGAAGGACAGATCTGCCCAGCTTCATCATGACACCGACATCTCAGATGCTAAAGCTCGTCGATGAATGTATTCCTATCTGGAACCATTACATTTGCCTCTCTTAATGTCATCCCACCGATCGGTCAATTTTAGGCGTTGATGTTTATATACAAAACCCAATAAAATATCCGTAATAGAGAATCCATGTAACAAATCACAGCATGCTTACGTTGAGCAGAAAGAGAAATTCCATGTCTTAAAATTCAGACAGCACGTCCCGGATAGCAGCAAGTCCGAAGGTTTGGTAAATATGTGTGTCTCGAGCATCTGCTGTTGACAGCGGTAATACATAGATCATTGTCTACCACGTTCTTATATCACGTGATGTATCACTCATACAGCCGTTCCTGATAGAAGTGTCTAACATGTCTGCTCGGCAATGTCCGGAGGGGATTAACCTGTACAACTTTCACAGATCGTAGATTATTGCCTGTAGGTAACCTGTGTCATTTCAGCATGCCCAACGAAACAATGTACATTGTGTACACGTTGTTGTTGACAACTCTTCGAACCAAAAGGAATGATTTATACGATTATACTGGAACACCCGGACACTCGTTGATCACACGCATATTCAATATTTGGACTTCGGTGTTGGCTGGTGTTTCCATGCATGGATACTTTTGAAAGACGGAAATAAAATCGATCGATGTTTCATTGATCTACATCCCATTTCTACGTGCTTATCCGTATTGGGGTGTATTCCTAAATTCCTCGTATAATGCAAATGCACAACGAATTATGTCAATATATTAGAAAAACAAGAGCGCTAACATTGATTTCACATTTGAATAATTGATTGTATACACCATCATATAGCAGCTCGTGATATTTGTATTGATAAAGTCGTGTATGATAGTTGTTTCTATATTATAGTACTTTAAACTACATTCCAATAGCATCTCAATGGTGTTTTTAGAAAATTGCAATAACATCTCAATAGTGTTCTTAACATATTGCAATAGCATCTCAATAGTATTTTGAGGATGTTTCAATAACATCACAATAGTGTTTTAAATGATATGGCAATAGCATCTCAATATTGGTTTAAATATATTGAAAAAGCATCCGAATACTGTTATAAACTAAACGGTAATAGCATCTTAAAAGTGATTTTAACTATGTTCCAATAGCATCTCAACAGTGATTTAATTTTTTTGCCATAACATCTCAAATTCTGAATAGAGTTTTAAACTATATGGCAATATCATGTCAACAGTGTTTTTAATATATTGCAATATCATCTAAAAATGATTTAAACTATACGACAAAAGCACCTCATTTGTGTTTTAAACTAAATCGCAGTAACATCTCAATTGTGTTTTTAAGTGAATTATAATAACATCTCAATCGTGTTATCACGATGCTGCAATAGTAAACATGCCCTCGATGACCATACCTACAAATAGTGGACTTATCTGTACTTAGATATTAACCGCTATCCAAAAATATATTATCTCAATTAAAAATACATGGATGTATTACAACATTAAATACCGAAAAGACAATTCCTGAACCTTCTTCTTTTCATGATGCTCCCACTTGTATCTCTGTTATAACGTTAATACTATTCAATAGAAATAAGAGTAAATCCAAATACAAGTCATCCCTGATTCCAGTAAAGCCACACGGCACTAATTCCTCATTGACATACCAAGCTTTAGGCAACAGAGTAAGAGCTACGTATTTGGACTTACAGAGAGTATGGTTTACAGCTCTTACCTTGTTGAGGAATACGTGACGCTTACATTGAGCTTCGCAAAGTCACTTATTTGCCTCGAATTTCTGTTTTCGTTTCCATGGTAACTAATTAATCAATAACACACGTGTTTGTCAGAGAGTTGTCCATAAAAGATGTTGGTATCAAAATCAATGGTTCTCGAACATCAGGCTTGATTAAAATAATTATATACAACCAGCAGGATGGGAACCTACAATGTCATCGAGAACGATGCCATTTATCTGGCTGGTGATGCTTTGATTCAGCCATACAATTATCAGATCGTGCTTGGGTACGAAGGCTAGATTACAATGACACGCGTCATGGATTTGAATTAATTGTCCTAGAGCAAGAAGAGCAATTTGATTATTTGTTGAGCTTTTAATCAAAATCCAATTTCTTTTGATAAAATGAAGAAATCAGATTGGATAGTGTATTTAAAAAATAAAGAGATATTAGTCTTTCTCCCTGATTATGTTTTATAACTCCATCCCCAACCCCAACCCCAACCCCAACCCTCTCTCACCTCATCCCAACCACCCACCAGTTCAACACCAACTGATATTGTTTCGTGTTCGGCGAGCAGCGTTCGGGTTGATTGACGGGAACCGCGATGACGTAACCTCGACGTGTCATTTGAAGGAATGACTGACACTTACGTGACACGTTACTGTCAATGTAAATGAATAATGCAAACACGTGCACATTGGATACACACACATCGCCTTGTGTGTATACTAGAATATATAGGTAACACGTTATTTTGCGTTTTACTTATAACTGCATGCACAGTACAAGGGCGATTACACAAGACGTGGGCCATCTTTATTTGTCACGACGTTTCGGGGCTTCTCGCCCCTTCATCAGACGAATAACTGAACTGAGATATAGTACTGAACTGGTATAAATGTCTACATACAGACCGACTGTCTTTTGTGTTCAGATACGTGCAGTATTCCAGTCGACAATGTATACGACCACCTATACATAACTATCAGTACAATTAGCAGAGGTCTCATAGCATCCCCGACGCCATGCAACATATAAACGTGTTAACAAAACCATCTACGTTACTTCTAACCCACAATGACAGCTTGCGAAATTGCTGTATTTTTGCCTGCATTTTTCTGTCTGTCTGTTTGTTTGTTTGTTTGTTTGTTGTTTTACGCCGCACCCAGCAATATTCCAGCTATATTATGGTGGTTTGTAAATAACTACCTGTACCAGATAATTTAGTCATTGACATCATGAACATCGATCTAAGCAAATGGCTCATGCATCAACGATGACATGCATCAACCAAGTCAGCGAGTCTGACCACCCGATCCCGTTAGTCGCCTTTTAAACAAGCAGAAGTGTTGATGAAGATCAATTCTAACGTCGTGTCGAGGCCACTTGCTCTGATAAGTTTAATAGACCCTGTACTGAAACGTCCTTCTGTCGCATCCAGCAATATTCAAGATGCATGACGGTGGTCTATAATTCATCGAGACTGGACCAGACAGTTCCGTGATTTATCTTAGGAGTCTGGACCAGACACTTTCGTGGTTTATCTTAGGGGTCTGGACCAGACACTTTCATGGTTTATCTTATTAGCCTGGACCAGATACTTTCGTGGTTTATCTTAGGAGTCTGGACCAGACACTTTCGTGATTTATCTTAGGAGTCTGGACCAGACAGTTCCGTGATTTATCTTATGAGTCTGGACCAGACAGTTCCGTGATTTATCTTAGGTGTCTGGACCAGACACTTTCGTGGTTTATCTTAGGAGCTATCCACGCCGTTGGGGTACGCTGACACGCATTCTACCAAAATCACTGTGCCTGGCCCCATAATCAACATATGTAAAGAAATTTAAAAAATAATCACACCGCAATTTCTATAATGGCCTCTTATATGTGTATATCATTCTACTGGATTACTTTAGTAAACAAACTTATTGCTTGCAATTTAACTAACAAAAACACCTACCTGCGTGAAGTACAAATCCCGTGTATACGTTGGGCACACTTAGACGTTAATACGTATTATGGGATTACAATCTACGACCTGCCTTACATGGTTTCATTTTTATCGTTTCACATCAATCATTCTCATCCTCAGATGTGTCATTTGCATCATAACTTCACCTCGCTTCATGATAGGAAACGTCAGTTTTTGTTAAGGTCGTAGCGGAAGAACTATATCCAAAGCAGACAACCGGAGGCTGTTGGGGTGACATGTGACTCATCAGTGATCAATGACGTCTTGTTACACTATACAAAGTACCATGTGATGTGGCACCTCGTTAGTTGGCCCAAAACTTTACATTCTTGTCGAACAAGAGACATTTCTTGAAACAGTCATTGGTCAATTTAATGTAGGTTAACTTAAACTTAAACTGTTTTCAAAAACAATATGCTTTCACACGTAGTCCTATCTTTACCGACTGTGTTGCAAAACGAACATATTTCTAAAATGTTTTTCTTTACTTGTAAGCAGCAGAATCTCTACACATGCACACAGCAGGCGTCATTCAAAATTAACATATCGCTTTGGGTTTCAACAAAATCAATAAATGTGCTGTCACGTCTCTGGAGTTTCTGGTCCATTGATAACTTGATTATCTAGTTTGTTTGCTACCGGTAGGGAAAGACGTGCTTACCCTTCTCGCGAACACCTGGTGTCATCACTGATTTTCAGTGATCCATTCATATTTTCACCGATATTTTTGCGTTTTATGCCCAATGGGATCTGTTTCGGTGGATGGTTATCCTCTTGAGTTGATGTTTTATATTTACAATCTTGACACCAAATTGTGTACAAAAACCATGGAATGTGGCGTGTCTAAAAAGTGAGGCCCTGGATCAAAGATGGCCACGGAATGAAATCTCAATTAACGAGACTATACGAGATCTTCAGGCTATACAGGCTGCCATACTATTTCGTTTCGTTACCTTTGTACGTATTTACATTGTTAATTCGACAATTATAGACATATTGATACACGTGGCTTTGGCCTAACACATAGACCTAAAGAAAAACCTTCATTGTGTGGATATCAGACGCCATACCTCTGCGCGTCACCGATTTCTTATCAACTGTGTCCCTATTGAAACCCTTCGAACTAATCAAGGATCTTGGTGTTTGCATAGCCTCGCATGCTTGTTATAGCTGGGTTAGAGAATTATCAGCTGGCATCACCGGAAACGTGACTCGTGGTTTATGCCTGTTTAGCGGTAAATGATGCACTTAACGAGATACGTGTCATAACATGCACGTATATATTTGGAAATCATAATCACTGACCAAAGCGAATATAACGTCCATCTGTACCCATTCGGGACCAGTTCAAAAGTTCGATGTGGAATAAAATAAAAAAACTTCATTTCGTAAGTTTTGGGTCATATTGATGCTATTCTAACCCTGAATCCCCATGGAGTCGCCTCTTAAGATGAGCATATGTTGCTGGGGACCTATTCTAACCCTGAATCCCCAGTACAAAAAAAATTAAAAGTGTGCATAGGGGAATAATTGAATAAGGAAAATGGTAGACTTTTTAAAGAGCGTGTATATTTTGTATGACAAAATAACGTCTTAATCTTCTGAGTAAAACGTTCACATATATGAGTTATAATTTCGTCCCCGTTGGTGCCTCAATAGAACATATAAACAAACACATATATCCACCAGTACCTATATTATCAACCCGTGAAGATCCGGAATAGAATAGGTCTTTAGCAACCCATCCTTGCCCTAAAAGGCGACTATGCTCGTAAGAGGCGACTAACGGGATTAGGTGGTCAGGCTAGCTGACTTGTTTTGAAGCATGTCATCGATCCCAATTACGTGGATCGATGCTCATGATATCAATCACTTGATTGTCTGGTCCAGACTCGATTATTTACAATCCGCCGTCTGGACTATTGCCGAGTGCGGTGTAAAACAACAAACCAACTAAGCTATATTATCAATAACTAAGGCGTCTCGCCACGTCTTTTAATGTTGTATTGAAGGCAATGTATGTTTGTATTGTTCACGCACCTAACGGTATTCCAGCCTGACCACATCGACCTGTAAACAGTCGGATCTGGACAAGACAATTCAGTGGTTGATATTATGAGCAAAGTTCCACCCATGACTTCGGGGCACGATGATGCAATCATCCACCTTGTCATCGGGCCAGAGCACCTGTTCCATTTTACTTACGACTAAAAAGCATCTAGGTTGAATGTGATGATTTCTTGCATGGAAAATTGTGATCACTGATATATGCTATGACCCACCCAGCACCATGTGAAATACTCCTGTTTGCATTTGGGCCGGTGGTGTTGCTTGCCATATTGTCGTGTTTGATTAAAGTATTTTAACACGTCATGGTGAAATATATACTGTTAGATTACACATTACAGTACATCAACATAAAGATATGGAGTCTTACATCATTATTTTGACAGAATAAATCGTGACTCACGACATCTATATAAAGCTCTTCAAAGAGAGTGTGTGCTTGTTAGTTCGTAGACAATAGATATGTGCCATTGAAGAAAGTAGTGTAAAGTCAAACGGTTTCTTCTAGCATAAAGTGTCCAGTGAGTTGCAATACGATGTTTACCATGATACACGTGAACAGTTACAATACGTATCATGACACACGTGAACAGTTACAATACGTATCATGATACACGTGAACAGTTACAATACGTATCATGACACACGTGGACAGTTACAAGGAGTATCATGATACACGTGAACAGTTACAATACGTATCATGACACACGTGGACAGTTACAAGGAGTATCATGATACACGTGAACACGTATAATGCGTATCTTGGTACCCGTGAACACTTGCAATGCGTATTATGATACATGCGAACACTTGAAATGCGTATTAGATACATGTGAACACTTATAATGCGTATTATGATAAATGTAAATACTTGAAATGCGTATTAGGTATATTTGAACACTTAAGATGCGTACCATAATACATTACACATAATTCGTATTAGATACATGTGAACACTTGCAATGAGTAGTAGATGTACGGGAATACATGCACTACGTATTATGATACATGTAAACACTTATATGCGTATCATGATACATGTGAACACTTATAATGCGTATTATGATATATGTGAACACTTGCAATGCGTATCATGATACATGTGAACGCTTAGAATGCGTATAAGATACATGCGAACGCTTATAATGCGTAAATGATACATTTGAACACTTGCAATGTGTATTATGATACATGTGAACACTTATAATGCGTATTAGATACATATGAACACTTATAATTCGTATTATGATACATGTGAACCTTTGAAATGAGTATTAGATGCATGTGAATACATGCACTACGTGTCATGATACATGTGAACACTTACATGCGTATCATGATACATGTGAACAGTTGCATGCGTATCATGATACATGTGAACATTTTAAATGCATATTATGCTACATGTGAACACTTATATGCGTATCATGATACATGTGAACACTTATATGCGTATCATGATACATGTGAACACTTACATGCGTATCATGATACATGTGAACAGTTGCATGCGTATCATGATACATGTGAACATTTTAAATGCATATTATGCTACATGTGAACACTTATATGCGTATCATGATACATGTGAACACTTATATGCGTATCATGATACATGTGAACACTTATATGGGTATCATGATACATGCCAACACTTACAATGCGTATTATGATACATACCAACACTTACAATGCGTATTATGATACATGTCAACATTTACAATGCATATCATGATACATGTCAACATTTACAATGCATATTATGATACATTTCAACACTTACAATGCATATTATGATAAATGTCAACATTTACAATGCGTTTTAGGATAAATGTGAACATATGAACACTTGCAATGCTTATCATGATACATGTGAACACTTATATGCGTACCATGATACATGCCAAGACATACAATGCGTATCATGGTACATGCCAACACTTACAATGCGTATCATGATACATACCAACACTTACAATGCGTATCATGATACATGGCAACACTTACAATGCGTATCATGATACATGGCAACACTTACAATGCGTATCATGATACATGCCAACACTTACAATACGTATTATGTTAAACGTGAACATGTGAACACTTGCAATGACTCTTAGAACCCGCCTTGAAACAACTGAACACTTTCTGTGGACGGTATAAAATCCCATACTGTCGCTCTCGTGCAACCCAGGATATTTTACAGGCCCTCTGAAACAGATATTCTATTGAAGCGTACATACAATATCATATCTCGCGATAACGCCATCCAATCGAATACATTGAATCATACCATAACACCTATATCTCACAACGGTAACAACAACTTTTGATCAAGAACGAACTGTGACTAGTAATTGTAGGTCATGAATTGCTTTGAGGGTTTTAATTATATTAGATTATACCGCAGGTATCCAGGTACTAGTATCTGCTCAAATGCGGTTTTACTCTGGTTCAGTCTTTCCACATCATTTTATCACAACCCTGGATTGTTTTCTGTTTTAATACACGTTTCCAAAATGCAAGAATATGTGTCTGAATCGTCCAAATGGTCCTGATTAGCTGTTTTGACCCCGGACCCTACCGTTTGACCAAAGATCGAAACATTTGTCACGAAAGTGCGAATTCTGAAATACCGTATAAATGCGATGTTAATTACAAACGATATAAAAACAGGCCAAGATTTTATTTTCATAGCAAATTAGAAAAGATATTACCGCGATTTAAATTAATTTTTCTCAAAAATACAAGATGATAGCTTTTGCATTATATGTATCTTAACACTGTGGTCATATTTGAGAGTATCTTCCGTTTTTCATAGCTAATGTGTGGGACGAAAGTTAAACATTAGAGATTCATTTCCTTAATGATTTTTGTGTTGATTTTCTTAAATATCTGTTTATAACATTAATCAAAAAGATGTTTCTGAATTGAAATTTGGGTGAGTCACAAATTCTGCTTTTAACATCCTTTATATTATGGTCGTTAATTCGTGGTTTATAACATTTCTAAACTTCAAAACCGAAATCTGGCAAAACATGTTATGATATGGCCAGTTGTAATAGCAGCATTAGACTCTGACCTGATCACCCAAGCATTCGTAACACCCTTTATCCCGAGGTCTAGTGCAAATAATACTTTCACAAATATACTACTTAATACTGTTGGGATTCCAGCAGCAACTCGGATGAGATGATCAGGCTCTGTATCTTGGTTGGTATAGTGTCATCATTCCCCGACGGCGTAGGACGTTGCTCATAATATCAATCACTGGATTGTCTAGTCCAGACTTTTTTCACAGTCGTTGGTGTTAAGCAACAAACAGACGACCAAACAAATAATGGATAACGCCCAAGCACTGTATATCATAGCACAAGACCTGTGAAGATCCGGGGTAGAATAGATCTTCAGCAACCCATGCTTGCCGTAAAAAAGACGACTATACTTGTCGTAAGAGGCGACTAACGGGATCGGGGGGTCAGGCTCGCTGACTTGGTTTATGCATGTCATCGATCCCAATTGCGTGGATCGATGCTCATGATGTCAATCACTGGATTGTCTGGTCCCGACTCGATTATTTACAGATCGCCGTCATATAGCTGGAATATTGCTGAGTGCGGCGTTAAACAACAAACAAACAAACAAACATAGCACATGTTGACTAGCCAGGTACACTATTTATCTTTTATATTTATTACGCGAACATACCAATGACAATAATTGGAAAAGATTTTATCATTTCTTTTGTCACGCATATTAACATTGATGCATACATGTGTTATTCGGGGTAGAATAGATCTTCAGCAAACCATGCTTGTCATGATTGTATAGGAGGCGACTAAAGGGATCGGGTGGTCGTGCTCGCTGACTTTGTTGATGCATATAATCGTATCCCAACTGCGTAGATCAATGCTTATGATTGCTTATCATTGGATTGTCTTGTCAGACAGTCGTCATTTAGCTGGAATGTTGCTGAGTGTGGCGTTAAACAACAAACAAACTAACAGACACAAACAAACATATGTGTTATAGTTCAACCTGATGTGTTCATTAACAGTAATAACAAAAGCATAATAACAATAATTATTTTAATAGAACTTGTCTGTTCCGCGCTCTAATAGTTGCAGTGAAAGACGATGGTTTCGCAAGAGGTAATCCATTCATCGCTAAACAATCGATCGGTAAGTTGTCGAGTTCACGGACCGTTCATTTTTCGACAGGCTTCATCATGTCCGGTTGAAAGGACCCAGACTTGACACAATCACCATCAAGTCATCATGTTCCGAAACACCAACCAGAACAATATTTAAAAAACATATATCCACATAACAGTAACATTATGCACAGAGATCAAGCGTAGCGGCGCTATTCTTTGGGAGTCTACGGTAATAGTTTACTCCGTCGTCATGGCAGTGCCCCCACTGTCACGCTGAGCCGTCAGTCCGTACACAGATCATTGTGTGTGCCGTTGTATACTTCATGGTATTATACAGAAGACATATAGCACCGAGTCGTGTCAATCATCTTGTCGGTTAGGACTCCAACAGGCTCAACCGTAATAGACAGGTGTGAAATGTACATGCCGCCTGTCATTCATCAAACTCGCTACCAATTACACCTGCGACGGTGGTAGCGCAATGGACTTGATAAGTACCTTTTATCACAAGTCGCTATCATTCATCATGAATTAACCATCGTTGGAATATTTAACTTTGGATATACGCTTATCTTGTGTTCAAAAAGGGATATTTCAAGTGTTGGGAGTTGACAGAAGTTATCGCCATGCCTTACTCGAACAGACCTGTGGCGAGTAGAATCTTGTCGAAGTATGAGCAGGAGAGAGCATATCGACTCCACCGACAGAAGGTAAGAGTTGTCAATGTTGTACACACGTTGTGCACAGTTGTAACCGTGGCTGGGATATACAGGGGTTATTAAAAGTAGCCGGGCGTATTATTGTTAGGGAGTTATACCACAAGCAACAAAGCTGAAACAAAGCTGATGATGCCATTGTGACCATTTGTGACTATTACACATTAGCGGGACGAACCATATATTGATAGGGACAAACACCACAAGCAGATAGATAGATATATTATGTTTGTTGTATGAGAGAGAGAGAGAGAGAGAGAGAGAGAGAGAGAGAGAGAGAGAGTACATGGAACCTACTGTCAAGAATAAGACATTTAATTTAATATCATAAGTCACACACTTATATTCTGAAAAGTAGTGTGTTTAGATTTCAAGAGTATCCAATGTGGAATTCTTGCCTGTCTGTCTGTGCCAAAGCCACTATACACATCACAGGACAGGTTGGCGTCCCATGATGGACTTAACCCCCATAGCAGTCAAGTAGCCATTCCTGGTGATGACTTGTCAGGGGGATTATGTCGGGAGATAATCACCAGAGGACTTTAGGATGTCACCATACCTGTCTGTTCAGAATGATAATTAGGTCTGAAGAAAACCATTCCATGTTTATCAGTTCTACTCATCTGTGTAGGCATTACTTGCACACAATATTTTAAGATATTTTATTCTTATCATACATTTGTTAAGTAACAGAAAACTTTCACTTATTGACGTCTTTACTTCAGTTTTGGGGGACTGGATGTGTGTATTCATACGTTGTATTTCAATAGTACTGCAAAGGTTCATGTCAATGGTGCCCATATTTGATTTTCAAAAGGGATAGGTGATGGTTTGAGGATGTGGTGCTACTGGGGTGTCATTATCTTGGATCTGAGTCCTATGATGGATCTGAGTCCTACGATGGATCTGAGTCCTACGATGGATCTGAGTCCTACGATGGATCTGAGTCCTACGATGGATCTGAGACCTACGATGGATCTGAGTCCTACGATGGATCTGAGTCCTACGATGGATCTGAGTCCTACGATGGATCTGAGCCCTGCCATGGATCGGAACCCTTAACATTGATAAATTTATTTAAAATCAGACCATTTACTCCAAAATGATGGCTCTCTGCAGATCTGGGCATTTTGACCGTCCAGTCTATAAGAAGGGTGCCAGTCAGATGTCTGCTTCCTAAAACAATCCAGCTTCATTTCTTTACTGCTTTGATTGGGAATTTTGATTGGTAACATGGAAAACAATGATCCTACTCCTTTCTTGGCATCTATGCCAGGGGTCACAAACATGGCATGGAATATACAAGATATCCACAAGTATAATGGGGTGGCCTTTTTTATCTACATTGGGAAAGGGTTGTTTTAGTTTGTTTTCAAGATACAAATATCCCATATGCTCGTCTGAATGCTGTGCTTAAGGAGGTGTCCTGGAGAGGTACCGTACTGAAGTAAAAAACCTGAGTTGAATTGGATCACCATGGATCTGAGTCCTACCATGGAGCTGGTCTGACATATACAGTGGAGTAGTGTCCTCGAGGTCTGTCTACAAGGTCTATGGTGATTATCAGTCAGTGATCTCTGTCAGCACATGCACACAAAGAGGGACCGTCACATGCGAGGAGGCCATGGGATCATTGATTGAGCAGTTGCTTTGAAAGGAACTGAATAGACAAGGGATAAAAACAACTTGGAAGGTAGAAAAGATTGTTATAAATTGGCAAACAGGCTTCTGTTGATACTATGGGTGCTGTGATATAGCTGGATTATTGCTGAGTGCAGACAAAAAGATTAATAAAAAATGATACGATGGGTGAACAAGATTGCAACAGTTGAACTATCGTTCAAGTAATAACACTAAAACGTGAAACAAGTATTTGATACAAAGACACTAGTAATTATGTAATTAACTAGGACATAATAACATTTCAGAATTATTTTCAACCCTGCACATCAAGCCTTAGACTAACGCTTAGTATCTGAAAATATATAATTTTGATAGAAACAAATAATTACATTTAAAATGAAAATGAGCCCCTGTGAGATCCTGAACCTGTGGAAAATCTAGACTTGCTTCATTGAGGACTGTGGCATCCTATTTAGAGCTGATTAGATGGGAAATAATATGGTTCAGGGACTGTGAGACTGATAAATCAAGTCTTTTTTCTTGAGTGTTTTCAATAAGGGAAGATAATTCTCACTACACCTTAGGTATACATGGTTAATTGGAACTGAAGAGTTTTTAACTTTTTCAAATGTGAGTATTTTAAAAATCTTACGCTCATCACGCTGAAGACCTGGGTTCGATTCCCGACATGGGTACAATGTGTGAAGCCCATTTCTGGTGTCCCCCGCCATGGAATATTGCTAAAAGTGGTGTAAAAAACATACTCACTCACTCTGTATACTTACTCACTACTGCGCTAAATTCACACATTACTATATATCTAGGCACACAAGGGACTTTTCACAGGTATGCATGAAAATACAATTACTTCATTCAACTTTAAAATTATTTCAACAAAATTTGGAAAAAATGATCATGCAGAGACTTCTGAGTTCCAAGGATGTTGAAGTGTCTGAAGGGATGCAGGTGTTAGATGTTTGGTGAAACACACGAGCCATAGTCGACTCGTCATACTATATAGACAAGAACCTACTCATTATAATATATAGATAAGAACCTATTCATATCTATACTATATAGACAAGAGCCTACTCAGTATACTTTATAGATAAGAACCTATTCATATCTATACCATATAGACAAGAGCCTACTCAGTATACTTTATAGATAAGAACCTATTCATATCTATACTATATAGACAAGAGCCTACTCATTATACTTTATAGATAAGAACCTATTCATTATAATGTATAGATAAGAACCTATTCATATCTATACTATATAGACAAGAGCCTACTCAGTATACTTTATAGATAAGAACCTATTCATATCTATACTATATAGACAAGAGCCTAATCAGTATACTTTATAGACAAGAGCCTGCTCAGCATACTTTATAGATAAGAACCTATTCATATCTATACTATATAGACAAGAGCCTGCTCAATATACTTTATGGACAAGAGCCTACTCAGTATACTTTATAGATAAGAACCTATTCATATCTATACTATATAGACAAGAGCCTACTCAGTATACTTTATAGATAAGAACCTATTCATATCTATACTATATAGACAAGAGCATACTCATTATACTCTATAGATAAGAACCTATTCATATCTATACTATATAGACAAGAGCCTACTCAGTATACTTTGTAGATAAGAACCTATTCATATCTATACTATATAGACAAGAGCATACTCATTATACTTTATAGACAAGAACCTATTCATATCTATACTATATAGACAAGAGCCTACTCAGTATACTTTATAGACAAGAGCTTACTCAGTATACTTTATAGACAAGAGCCTACTCAGTATACTTTATAGATAAGAACCTATTCATATCTATACTATATAGACAAGAGCCTACTCAGTATACTTTATAGATAAGAACCTATTCATATCTATACTGTATAGACAAAAGCCTACTCAGTATACTTTATAGACAAGAGCCTACTCAGTATACTTTATAGATAAGAACCTATTCATATCTATACTATACAGACAAGAGCCTACCCAGTATACTTTATAGACAAGAGCCTACTCAGTATACTTTATAGATAAGAACCTATTCATATCTATACTATATAAACAAGAGCCTACTCATTATACTTTATAGATAAGAACCTATTCATATCTATACTACATAGACAAGAGCCTACTCAGTATACTTTGTAGATAAGAACCTATTCATATCTATACTATATAGACAAGAGCATACTCATTATACTTTATAGACAAGAACCTATTCATATCTATACTATATAGACAAGAGCCTACTCAGTATACTTTATAGACAAGAGCTTACTCAGTATACTTTATAGACAAGAGCCTACTCAGTATACTTTATAGATAAGAACCTATTCATATCTATACTATATAGACAAGAGCCTACCCAGTATACTTTATAGACAAGAGCCTACTCAGTATACTTTATAGATAAGAACCTATTCATATCTATACTATATAGACAAGAGCCTACTCAGTATACTTTATAGATAAGAGCCTATTCATATATGTTATAGGGGCGGTCGGGTAGCCTAGTGGTTAAAGCGTTCGCTCGTCATGCCGAAGACACGGGTTCGATTCACGACATGGGTACAAGGTGTGAAGCCCATTTCTGGTGTCCCCCGCAGTGATATTGCTGGAATATTGCTAAAAGCGGCGTAAAACCAAACTCACTCACTCACTCATATATGCTATATAGACAAGAGTCTACTCATTATACTTTATTGACAAGAGCCTATTCATATCTATACTATATAGACAAGAGCCTACTCAGTATACTTTATAAACAAGAGCCTACTCAATATACTGTACAGACAAGAGCCTACTCATTTTACTATATAGACAAGAGCCTTTTCATATATACTGTAAAGACAAGAGCCTACTCATGTACTATACAGACAAGCTCCTTATGATCAGTTATACTGTCAGACAATAGCTCCAGATAAACAAACAAAAATCACCATTACCCATTTTATTTTCAGTTGCTTTGAAAAATGTCAAAACCCCAGTAGTGTAAAACAGCACTCTGTGTGATCATCCAGCATATACCTTCAGTTCCATGCTTCATTCATCACACATACTGGGCACATGAACTCTACTGCAGTTAATAATGCAAACACAAGGCACGACCTCTCACTTACTGTTCATTAGACTGCAGTGAGGCGACGTGTTACACACTTGGGGCAGCACTCGAACAGATACAAATTAGGAGTAACCTGAAAAGCATTTTATGAAGAATTAATTACTTGAAATAATGTATACTCATTGGTGTAAAAATACCCAATAGACAGGACCCTATCAGGTAAAAACATTGAATACCAAATGAAAACTATCAATAACCAATGAAAATGATATTTGTGAATAAAACACTCTTGAGCTCTGTTTTTTCATATAGTTTTTGAAATGTTCATGACGAGTAAAGCTATATTCTGTCATACACTCACTCCTCAGAAAAAATATGTATTAATAAAGGATAAAAATTACTATACAGATGAAGAGTGACATTTTTGGGGATTAAACAGATAAAGTATGTTTACCTTGGTTGACCTAGAATCAATAAATATTCACATAACCATCCAGACTTGGAAACTGAGATATTTAGGTGGCAGTGAGATATGAAACAACTGATAGGAGATGCAATGTTTTTCTTTGTTACTTGTCCCCAACTTGGGCATTGGTGACCAACGTGTGTTATTCCGGGACAAGCCGAATAGCGACTCGTGCCCCTCTTGTAGCCATGTTAATTTAAACGTGACCAGGTTCCATCTAAGCGCAAAAGGGCACAGCTAAAAGAATTGTCAACTTGTTGCGTAATGATTCACATATATTTCCCCATATATTATATAACTTTGGATGCAATTTAAAGCACATCAGTACATGCGGTATTATACAGTATGATTGAACACATATAACTGTATCTTGGGTATGTTTTAGATGCAAAACGCATGTAAAATCAAAATTATTCCTGAGGGATTCTTTGAAGTTGTACGCGCATTTTGATGGGTATGTCATATTTTCGTACATAAAATTTATCAATGGGAGAACAAGTCTTCTTGCAGGTTACGGAAAGGGGCGAGTGGTGACGAATGCAACTTGGGAATTATTAAGAATTGACTTCAATAGGTTTTGCTTTCATAGAGGTATAACCGTAAAAAACATTGTGCACACTGTGTATTAAAGTCTTCGTAGCCTAGAGGACTTACGCAAAGGGTGCACACAGGTTTTTACAATTATACTTCCATCAACACAAAAACATAAATAAGTCAATAATAAAAACTTCACAGAATGCTTATTGATCTAGTAACTCCTTGGGCCACACTGAGAATGGAGAGAGAAAGAGAATGGTCATGACGGATCAACCTTGCGAGAAAATTATATAGAATCTGAACTTATGTGTTTGCCACACGTGTACCGGTATGTATTAAATAAATGTTTGTATAATCAATTCAGAGGAAAAAAGTATCATTTAACCTGATGAGTGAGTGAGTGAGGGAGTGAGGGAGTGAGTTTGGTTTTACGCCGCTTTTAACAATATTCCAGTAATATCATGGCTGGGGACACCAGAAACCGGCTTCACACATTGTGCTCGTGTGGGGAATCGAACCCGGGTCTTCAGCGTGACGAGCAAACGCTTTAACCACTAGGCTACCCCACCGCCCTTAGCCTAATGAAGAGTGCTAACATTGAAGTATTCAGGAAAAATATTTGAACTGCAAAAGAGATAGTTCTGAAGTCAGTTTTTCTTTTTATTCCACCTACCAACCAGGATGTCTCACAAAAGAATATGTAAATAAAAAATAAAAATAATAAGCATCTTTCTGTGAGGCCTCCTCATTGAATGAACTTGACAACCAAAGTTAAACTGATGCAGCCTAAACCAGACATGTCCTCCCAAGTCAGCAGTACAACCAGTACATGACACATGACAAAATGTCATCCCTGCTCCATGTATGTCATGACTGTCATGACCCATGTAACATGTCTCAGAGTTCAGGGGGCACTCAATAGTGGAGTTCTGTGCCATACCCAGTGTCAGCTGCCAGTACTCTCCTGCATGACTGTTTGCGTTCAACACTCGGCTCACTATAGTAATGGCTGATATCGGGTTCTCTACTGTAGATATGGAGTTTCGTAGAGTAGGTACTGGGTTTTGTACTAGGTAGAGTTTCATGACTGTGTAAATACCAGAGAATACCTCCACTTGAGTGTTAGACTACTCGGGGCGAGTGTATGGTGGAGAGCTCAGAGCTCAAGGCATGATCGATCACTATCTTGTTGCTTTATGCTAGGGATTTCCTTTGTTCAATAATCAGATAAGTGTGCACACGTAAGAACTGTTGAAGTTAGTTCATTTTTTTCTTACAGCGTCATATTCAAATAAACATCCATTCATAACATCACGCAAATATCACAAAACATATATATTTCCTAAACAAAGCTTTGTGTAGCGGTAGCGAGCCCTGAGATCATCGGTTTTAATGAGATTGGTTTGAATAAAAAAGTTTTTGACAGATGTATCGTTTGAAAATAAGGCTGTTTGACAGGTGTATCATTTGAATAAAGGGCTCTTTGACAGGTGTATCATTTGAATATAGAGCTCTTTGACGATTGTATCATTTGAATATAGGGCTGTTTGACAGGTGTATCATTTGAATATAGGGCTCTTTGACAGGTGTATCATTTGAATATAGGGCTCCTTGACAGGTGTATCATTTGAATATAGGGCTGTTTGACAGGTGTATCATTTGAATATAGAGCTCTTTGACAGGTGTATCATTTGAATATAGGGCTATTTGACAGGTGTATCATTTGAATATAGGGCTGTTTGACGGTTGTATCATTTGAATATAGAGCTCATTGACAGGTGTATCATTTGAATATAGAGCTCTTTGACGGTTGTATCATTTGAATATAGGGCTGTTTGACAGGTGTATCATTTGAATATAGGGCTCTTTGACAGGTGTATAATTTGAATATAGGGCTATTTGACAAGTGTATCATTTGAATATAGGGCTCTTTGACGGTTGTATCATTTGAATATAGAGCTCTTTGACAGGTGTATCATTTGAATATAGAGCTCATTGACGGTTGTATCATTTGAATATAGAGCTCTTTGACGGTTGTATCATTTGAATATAGGGCTGTTTGACAGGTGTATCATTTGAATATAGGGCTGTTTGACAGGTGTATCATTTGAATATAGGGCTCCTTGACAGGTGTATCATTTGAATATAGGGCTGTTTGACAGGTGTATCATTTGAATATAGAGCTCTTTGACAGGTGTATCATTTGAATATAGGGCTATTTGACAAGTGTATCATTTGAATATAGGGCTCTTTGACGGTTGTATCATTTGAATATAGGGCTGTTTGACAGGTGTATCATTTGAATATAGGGCTCCTTGACAGGTGTATCATTTGAATATAGGGCTGTTTGACAGGTGTATCATTTGAATATAGAGCTCTTTGACAGGTGTATCATTTGAATATTGGACTCTTTGACAGGTGTATCATTTGAATATAGAGCTCTTCGACAGGTGTATCATTTGAATGTAGGGCTCTTTGACAGGTGTATTATTTGAATATAGAGCTCTTTGACAGGTGTATCATTTGAATATAGAGCTCTTTGACAAGTGTATAATTTGAATATAGGGCTGTTTGACAAGTGTATCATTTGAATATAGGGCTCTTTGACGGTTGTATCATTTGAATATAGAGCTCTTTGACAGGTGTATCATTTGAATATAGAGCTCTTTTTGACGGTTGTATCATTTGAATATAGGGCTGTTTGACAGGTGTATCATTTGAATATAGAGCTCTTTGACAGGTATATCATTTGAATATAGGGCTGTTTGACAGGTGTATCATTTGAATATAGAGCTCTTTGACGGTTGTATCATTTGAATATAGGGCTGTTTGACAGGTGTATCATTTGAATATAGGGCTGTTTGACAGGTGTATCATTTGAATATAGGGCTCCTTGACAGGTGTATCATTTGAATGTAGGGCTCTTTGACAGGTGTATAGGGCTCTATGATAGGTTCATTGTTTGAATATTGAGCAGGTTCTGCCATTGTTATGTGGAGCTCTTTCTTATAAATATATACCGTTTTGTGTACATGATTATAAGATTGATATGCTGTATACCCAGTAGTGGAGAAGTGAGTGAGTGAGTTGTTTAACGCCGTTTTTAACATTATTCCAGTTATATCACGGCGTGTCAGCTTATTGTGGGAGGAAAGCCTGAAGTGATGCAGGTGTCAGACGTTTACCACTTCGGTGAAACCCATGAGCACGGGTATGGTGCTGACAAACCTAGAAACACAATCCTAGGTTTCTGGCGTGCCTAAGGGACGCAACTCTGCACAGCGAATCGCGGCGCCTTAGATGACTGGGCCACCCGTGCCCCCAGTGGAGAAGTGGGTATAATACAAGCATTGCTTGTTATTCTGAATGGATTCCAGCAATCTAACCTGCTCACCCGGTTCAGCATCCATCCTATGATTCACTCT
Source organism: Haliotis cracherodii (assembly GCF_022045235.1). Lineage (NCBI taxonomy): Eukaryota > Metazoa > Mollusca > Gastropoda > Lepetellida > Haliotidae > Haliotis > Haliotis cracherodii. The sequence continues at coordinate 14,623,290 of NW_027266308.1, read as the reverse complement.
TTTCTCTTGATCTTTCCTGCAACCAGGGTGGATAACTCTTAACATTTTGTATGCCATGTCCTTGACCTTGTGGTTCAACATTCCTTCATGTTGAAGACCTTGGTTACATTCAGCACATGGGCACAATTTGTGAAGGCAATTCTGAGTGTACCTGCCATCATATTACTTAAGAAAGTTAACAGAGAGAGAGAGAGAGAGAGAGAGAGAGAGAGAGAGAGAGAGAGACTACATGGAACCTACTATCAAGAATAAGACATTTAATTTATAATCCTGTCACACACTTATATTCTGAAAAGTAGTGTGTTTAGATTTCAAGAGTATCCAATGTGGAATTCTTGCCTCTCTGTCTGTGCCAAAGCCATTGTACACATCACAGGACAGGTTGGCGACCCATGATGGACTTAACCCCCATAGCAGTCAAGTAGCCATTCCTGGTGATGACTTGTCAGGGGGATTATGTCGGGAGATAATCACCAGAGGACTTTAGGATGTCACCATACCTGTCTATTCAGAATGTTAATTAGGTCTGAAGAGGGAAGGAAAGAGATAGAGACATGGAACTGGATTGAATCTTATGTTGTTATTGTGCAATGTGAGTGGAGAGATAAGCCTCCACACTTGGTCACACTGAGTTTTTTTCAAAGCAGATGTCTCCGCTTCGTAGCTAAGTAAACATGACACACACTCCTCTAGGTGAGCCATTGGTTATGTCACATGAAAATTTTTTTACACATAAATTCCATAACATTAAACACTTAGATCTAAAAATGATTTATAACAGGATAGTTTCGGTGTAGGATTAGATAAATTGATATTAATTGTTAATGTCAACAGCGAGGGCTGTGTTACCCAGACAGTGACAGGAAGTGTCCTGATTGTATTGATCAGCTATTCCTCTCCGGCCTTGTCAGCTGTGATTACATCGGTATCGGACAGAAACTGATGACGCCCATGTCACACCTCACATGACAAACGGTCCTGACATTGATTGATTGAAACTTACAATGTCTCCTCAAGTCATCACAGTTACATCATGGAGTTTGCTTGTTAATAATGCAAGGTCATCTGGTTCTACGATTCAGTGAGTCAGTGATGTTTTAAGGCAGTGCTTGTTTAGATGTGTCTATTCACATCAATATCGACGGTTTTTCAGTGATATTAATTTGGGTTTGTTTATGATCCAGTTAGTATTGTTAAAATGGTAAGAAATGTTGAAATATTTCAGGTGTTTATTTGTTCTTGTTCTGTGCGTTCCCATTGATTACCATCGAGCACTGCAATTATCCTTAACCTTATCGGTATCAGTGACAACCAAGAATATCAATATTTAGGATCAATACCGCACTACATTATTCATAGTTCTGATTGAAAATGAAAAAATATACCAATAATATCTTACTTAATCATTGCTACTGGTCAATATAGGAATTGTAGTTGACAAACACCCGAGCCCTGTTCCAGAAAGCGCTACGGCTGTCGTAAGTCTGTGTTACATTATAACTTACGATAGTCGTAGTGCTACGATTGCTTTGTTAAACAAGGCCCTGGAAAAAGGATAAGCACTGCTTGCTATGTACTTCCATATAAAATAACCATATCCTGTCTTGTTACTCAGATGAAACATATTTGTTTCTGTACACAGCTGACATACACATTTTGAAATAAATTGCAGGAAAAAGAAAGAATAGATTCTACACCCATGTTTGATTTTTGCTAGACTAACGCCTAGTCTCTGAAATTGTATACCGTAAAATTGATAGAATCAAATAACTCAGTTTAAATTGAAAGGGAGCCCCATTGAGAAGGGAGATTCAGACCCGAACCTGAGGGAAATCTAGACTTGCTTCATTGAGAGCTATTGCATTACACTTATGGGTTGGGTTGAAGGGAAAAAAATATGGTTGAGGGACTGTGAAACAGACTTGATGGTGGGTGTCATATATTTGTGTTTTGTACCTTTAGTGTGCAGAGTTTCGGGGACTGTTTGGTCAAGAAATGTTTTGATAACCTCTGTAATTTTTTTGGCAAATCCAATTTTCTCGTGTACACTTTCTTGCCGGCAGTTGACAAAAACACAGATTGGTGATGATGATGATCTTTGCTTTATCTGATCGTTTAAACTACTTACAACATATGTCTTATTACTTTTCAGCAGGTTTATGGAGCCATCATATCAGATATCAGTACTAAATTGACTTTGGGACTGAATGCACAGTGTGAGGTTTCAAATGTTTAATTTAGCATGGTTAAATCTATAGGTAACCTAACTCTACATTGAAAGCCCAGGAGGCCTTTCTCCATTCTACCATGACTAAATAAATGTGCACTCTGTGGGGTTAGCAAATGAAGTGAGCTCAGTCCATTGTTTAGAATGTCTTGTCCATTTCATTTCAGGGATCACCAATAACCTTTAGCACCGATAATGTGGACATTGTTCTTTTACAAATCAATATGCTTTATCTTCATATAGGGTGGGTACTGGTGGCCCAGTCGTCTAAGGCGCCACGATTCGCTGTGCAGAGTTGCGTCCCTTTGGCACGCCAGAAACCTGTGATTGTGGGTTCGAATCCCGGTTTGCCCTGATTATGTTTCTAGGTTTGTCAGCACCATACCCGTGCTCATGGGTTTCACCGAAGTGCTTAACATCAGAGACCTGCATCACTTTGGGCGTTCCTCACACATTAAGCTGAAACGCTGCAATATAACTGGAATACTGTTAAAAACCTCGTTAAACCCAACTCACTCACTTATAAAAACAGGCATTGACAGTGTGTATTAAGTGGCCATCCCTAAAGAAGAGTAGGCAAGCATTGCATGGATCAGTTCTACACTGCACGTCACTATTATGATGTCACAATGCTCAGTGTGACACTGTGACAGAAACTGTGATGTAACAGTTGGCTATAGAAAAGCATCAAATTTCAAGCACGTACTGTTCTCTGCAAGACTTAAAATGCACTCACTAAGTCGATTTCTATCGCGTTTTCTGCCTAAAAAGGTACTGACACGCATACTCAGAATATTGTAGTTACTGCATTTTATAACCTGTCCACATCCTTTGTTTTTCAAATTTGCCATCCCCAAATAGTTTGAAATAATGAGAAATTTCAGTGTTTGTTTAACAGAACACAAGTGTCTCTTTAGCGTGTACTATGATGTAATTATACATTTAACAGTTGTGGTCCAGTTCACTACTAAGAGGCCTGTGACATTGGCTTTCCATGATATAACCAAAATATTGTTCAAAGCAGTTAAACTCAACTCACTCACTCACTTGGAATACACCATGACCCAGCAAAGTGAAATGTTGAAATGACAGAAACAAGAAACGATAACGTACATCATTCAAACATAATCATGACAGTCAATGTCCAACATCACTTTTATTCAAAAGATTAAATTACCTTATTCGACGTAATAAGCACCCAGGGCCCTCTCAAAATTAGAAATAGGGGGCTCTTATTAGAATATAATCTTGGTGAGTTGAAAGATCGTAAATTTCGTGGTTAATGCTGGCAGCCTGAAATGATACCATAGAAACGTTGGTGTGTATGATACACGACAGATATATTTTCCAGAATTTAATTGCCTATAATTAAGGGTGCATATAACACACGAGTGCGTATTATACATGAATAAATAAGTCTTGTGTACATTGATCAATCAGAAGGGGTGCTAATTCGGATGGTTCACTAGCAAATATATTAGCAAATATCACCATGGGTGCTTATTAGAGCCTGTTTATGTTTATTACATCGAATATGGTACCCTGCACCCATGTCATGTGTTACTTGTCATCTTTTACATGTCCATGAATAATCAGGAGAACATACGTGGTAAAACACCTCACAAAACACACATTAAGACAGGTACTAAAACACTTCTTTGGAATAAGTAGGCGATAAAAACAATCAAATTAAAACGATATACATATATACAAAGAAAACACAGCAAGACTTGTACTTGTATTAAGTTTATGTTAATATATTGGACATGTTTGGCAATGAATGGCAGCATGGGATTAAAACAAATGAACATTTAGTTTGGGAGGACATATTGTGAAGGATTGTTTCAAATTGTGATAATTTTGTGAATATTTATAAATTATGTATCATAATTAAAACCAGATGCTCATCTACCATTTGCTGAGTTACAGGTAATACTTGGTACTGTATTATGTTTGTACTTTCAGCCATCCTGAAGTGTTAGGGAACTACACTCAGGGTTGTTTATTTAATTCAGATCATGTAACTTGGGGACCAACTGTTAAATATTCTTCGGGGAGACCTGGAATATTTGTTAGATTTTTGGGTCCAGCAATTTTAGTTTTTTTAACAGCTCATTTTTTCAGGACATCAAGTATTGTTTCCAACACACAATTTATCTATTCATATAAAACCTTAGATAATTTAATGCTTTCATGATTGCTGAATTTTTTATCTCAAATGTTCCCTCTGTAGTACAGTCTTTGGTGGAGATGCCATTGCACACAGAAAGAACAGGGTGTATAAAATATCCACTATTTGTACACCACAGCTTTTATTATTTTCCATTCAGAACTGAATGTATGTTTATTTTTTGAGTGACATATTCACATATGTTGCAGTAAATGCTTCCGTAGCACTGATTGTCTGATTAGTAAGGTCAAATGTGGAGGGTGTATCAGATCTTTATGCAGCACTAGAGGTTTTGTATCAGGCTAAAGAGTTACTTTTACTGAGTGTATGGTTAACTTGGGTCAGTTGAAATATATAAAAAACTAATTTGTGAAGTACTAGAAACCAGAACTGGGCTTCACAATTTGAACCCTTGTTTGGATTAGAACCTGGTTCTTCGGCATGATGAACGAATACCTTAACCACTGGACTACCCTGCTGCCACTTACTTACTACTGAGAATGCTTTGTTCTTTTTATAAACAGCTTGGTCAGGGACTAAATAATTTAATTTTGTAAAATAATTTTAGCTGATCTTTTATTTTTTCTCCTTCAAAAATGGAGTGGATGGTCATATAAAAATAGACAAACTATTTTTATCATGTGAATTTGAAAAATTAAAGTGTCGTTACTAGGCGGGCAAAGTTTTATTTCCATAGTCAGCAATGTCAGCCAGTCCATCGTTATATCACTACCTGTCCATCTTCCTGAGGCAAGAGAGTTAACTGACTATAAAAGTCCAGTTTCCACCCTTGCGGAACTAGGCTGGTATTATGGAGTTACGTTTTGGCTGGACTAATGAGTCTATGCATAGTCTAATCAAATGCGCGCAACGAAATTGCAATCTGGTTAGTAAATCTGCAGATTTTGGTCGTTTGCTAGACTAACATATAGTCTCTGAAATGAACATATACAGAAAAAAACAGTTGTTCAGTTATCTTAATAAAAATCTAATAAAAAGGGAGCCTAGTGATTCTCTTCATCCTGATACTGCAGTAATCTAGACTTGCCAAACATTATAGACTTGCATGGGCTGTAGTTGATATAAATGTATCAGGGTCTGTAAGACAGACTAGTCGTTTGCATGATTTGCAAAGCATGTGCATCATCAACTCGTTGTCAACAGATATTTTCCAAGTGGAAAGTCAGTTAACTCCCTTACCATGGGAAGACGCTACCTGTCTGTCTGCAGCACACCTGTGCAGGTGTTAACAAGGCGAGGGTGTTGTGGGGAAGGTGTGTGAGATGTATTATTGATTGGCTGGCCATTGTTTATAGCAACTGTTGTACTACCAGGGACAGGTGAAGCTGGGGATCAATCAGTTACAGGTAGTAACGACACAATCAGTCAGTTCATTCCTATTTCATGGACCTTTGATGGTTCATTACTGCACACTGAATAGTGTTGAATAATATGTTTTGCATCAACAAGCAGATTTATTTATAAAATCATTTTTAAGAATTTTTATCATTATATAGATTCTTAGATCATCTGTCAACTTCGAATATTTTGCGTGAGTATTTGAACAAATGTTTATAGTCACCCACTGGCTGGTGACAACTCATTGAAGACGTTGTAGATATGAGTGGTTCTCTCTGCGACCGTGCCTGACAGCAGATTATTTAAATTTTGAAAGACATAATAAAAAGATAAAATATCCTGACAACCAAATATCCTGATAAATTCTCTTCCATTTATTTTGCAATAATAGACATTAAGAAACTTTGAAGTGTTGCCAGACAGTAATCAATTCGATTGGACCTAGGAGTGAGTAAGGGAGTTGGGTTTAACAAGGCTTTATATAGTATTCCAGTCAAATCATGGTCTGTTAGCTGAATGTGGGAGGAAGCTTGGAATTATGCAGGTCCACTTGACTTTGGCGAAACCCTCAAACACGAGTATGTTCCTGACATGCTAGGGTCATAATGAAGCTAAATCCTGGCACACCCAAGGGACACAACTCTGCACATTGAATAGCAGCGCCTTCAACGATTGAAACACCTTTATCCCTGAACCTACAAAATGGCATCGGTGTGATTTGCCTTCTCACTAATTCAGTGTATCATATCTCTACTCTATTAGGATAAATTGTGAAGCCCATTTCTGGTGTCCCCTCCCGTGATATTGCTGGAATATTGCTAAAAGCGACATAAAATCAAACTCACTCACTGTGATAAATACCCGGGACCCATTCACGGCCATAACTTTGTTTGGAGTCTAATTCGCAAATATGTGACGCTAATAATAGCCATCCAATCAAATTTCTCTCATGAATGAGACAAAGTCTGTGCAAGGCTGCTGATAAGAGAGACGAAGATTCTGACGTCACTTCCGACATGAAGCCATTGTTACAGGGTATGGGTCCAGGGTACTTTCATAATAGAAGGAAGACATGCTGGATAATTGAGGCTGTCAGGCTTGATATCATTTCATTATTTATTAATACCTAAATATAAATATGTTTTTTATCTGCTCAAAAAAACCTAATAAGGTCATCATTCATGTCTCATCTCCCCATTAGCCTTCTTTATTGGGTATATATTAAATAGATTACTGTAATTACCTATGTACATAAGTATTAAATGTTATTCATGTCATATTGACATAATGTACAGCAACAAGATTAAGGTAGGATCCATAGCTTTACAAAAAGTATTAATGCATCAACTCTGGATAACAATGGCAGGATCAAGGCACCAGTGAGGCTATGAGAAGACTATTGAAGGAAGTATGGATCTATGTTGATTCAATGGGGATCAGTGGTGAGGGAATTATTATACCCTTATTGATTGCCTGCCCCCTGATTGGTCATTGTCTGATGAATAATACCCCACAATGCATCACCCAAGTTGGCTTAGTGACTGAATAACAATAGCCTCAGGATGCCATGTCAGTACGTGGTCAAATCAGATTACTGCTTGTGGTGACATTAGACAAGCTGGGAAGAATTAAGTTTACTACAAATAAATGATTATGATATGTGTGTAATTGACATATGAGACACAAACAAACAAACAAACAATTGGTTGACGTTAAGATCACAGTCTCACACTGTTCGGACTAGTGACCACCGAGTCACCAAGCTTGATTGTCAATGTTCTTTGTTTGTTACATGTTGTTTAACACTGCACTCAGCAATTTTCCAGCTATATGATGTTGGTCTGTAAATAATCGATCAGACAATCCAGTGATTGACATCATGAGCATCGATCCACGCAATTGGGAGACGATGACATGCATCAACCATGTCAGCGAGTCTGACCACCCGACCCCATTAGCCGCCCCTTATGACAAGCACAGTCAGCTTTTATGGCAAGAATGGGTTGCTGAAGACCTATTCTACCCCTGATCTTCACAGGTCATGAATGAATGAATGAATGCAAAATTGTATTTTTTACTTTTTGTGTCATAAAATCTTTAAAATAGAGAAAAGATTAAAAGATTTTGAAACAAGGTTTACTTACATGTGGGGGCGGTCGGGTAGCCTAGTGGTTAAAGTGTTCGCTCGTCACGCCAAAGACCGGGGTTCGATTCCCGACATGGGTACAATGTGTGAAGCCCATTTCTGGTGTCCCCCGCAGTGATGTTGCTGGAATATTGCTAAAAGCGGCGTAAAACCATACTCACACACTCACTACTTACATGTGTACTCTCCTTGCAAACAGTCATGCAGCACAGAATCCTGCAGTACTGTAAGGGCAATGTTACAGTCATTACAGGGCAGTCAGGTAGCCTTATGGTTTAAGCGTTCGCTTGTCACGCCGAAGACTCAGGTTCGATTCCCCACATGGGTACAATGACTGTGAAGCTCATTTTTGGTGTCCCCCACCATGATATTAATGGAATATTTTGGGGGGACAACGTCCTCTCTAACAACCTCCATGATTTCACTAAAAGAAAACTAACAGAAGCAGTCCACATTCACCACCACAAGGCCATCAATCAACAGAGATCAAGGCTATTTCATCCCATCCGCCTACTATGAACTCATCAAGCAATAATCACTTATTCTGTTTAATTGGCTTCATGTCCCATTGGCTTCCACCTTTATGTTCTCTGTCCATCGTGTTGTGTCAGTATTATCTCTTTGTTGTCAACACCTACCTATGTTATCCCACTCATATATGCACTTGTTACTGTCCCCTACTGTTAATCCTCCACCTACCATATATATTCTGTACTAAGTCCCTCATTCAGTCTTGCTTGACAACGGTATAAGGATCTATACCGAAACGTCGCTTTTTACAGTATTAAAGAAGTTGTTATCCTTAAAAATTGTGTCTACCTTGCTGGAATATTTCTAAAAGTGGCTTACAACCAAACTCACTCACTCATTCACTTCCGTCATAACAGTAATCAGCTTTGCAATACCCAAGTTAGTCATTGTATAATAGCTGTGCGTTTCCTTTTGTTAGAGTTGAGCCTGGAGAATAAAGGGAGGTAATAAGTTGTAATCCTGCTCAGCAGAAGTTAATACATGTACAATCACCACTTCCATCTCCAGTTCCACGTCCACTGTGCTCTACTGTGCAAAGCACCAGCAGTAGGATTATATACCTAATGAATTATGTTAATGGATAAAGAACCAGTTTATTGATGTGGGTCAGCTGTTATCAGCAATGTAAATATTATTTGATACTTCCCCAGCAGTGTGATATAACAGCAGAGCGGGGTGTTGGGGATGGTGGGATACCATTAGCAGTGTTTGTATTGGGAAGTGCTGCATGTTATATGGTCTTTTTACATTCCCTGATTCAACCCTATCAATATTACCTTGATTACACCAGAACAAAATGGCATTATCACAATCATTTATTTCTGTAAAGTGCTTTTAATAAATTTATCACAACTATTTTGGGGGGAGGGGGGACATGAAAAAAATGACTGTTCTATTATATTATTATTTTCAAATATATATTTTATAACTTTGAACATTATTACATGTGTTACATAAAATTTGCACCCCCCATAGAGACTATGTATTTAGAGGGGTGTCATTTTTTCTCTCTATACGAATATATTATGTTATACACGCTATCATCAAGTTCCTGTGTAATTTACAAGTCTCTTAAAACTTAAAAGTGGGAAATAAACCAAGTCCAGCTCTAAAAGACATTCTTCATTACCTTGACAATACCCCCCTCAGAGTACCCCTTTAATGTCTTCGGGAGAACGTTTCAATACATCAGCGCTACACTGAATTCGTTCTTTCCTATTGACTGGTCATTTTCGATAAATCAATGATAGTTTCCCCCAACAATACCACACATACCAGTTGCCAAGGATATTCACACCACACAGGTCACATGAGTGGCATGCGATAAAGTTCACATTCGTGTACTGTCAGAGAGACATTGTTGTGGGCAGTTCTGCCTTACTGGTCTCTATGATGTCCTCTTAAAGGGAGATAACTACACGTGTCCTACCATTGATAAGTGCTTAGTAACACGATCCGTATGAGCAATTGCACACACAAAGAATATGAATGGCTGTCACGACAAATTGTTTTGTAATTGTGCTGTGAAGCATTGATTGTGTTCAGAACTTGATTTTGAGATTTGATTGCAGGAAATATCTAAGTGTTTTCAATGGCCCTTTTCAATTGAAGGTGATATATGGTGTGACTATATAGTGATTAAGGCCATGCTTTTTATGTTTGATAGTGTTTGTTTTTTCACATAACATTGAACTTGGCCGGGTCGTTGAAGTAAAAGTTAATATGATTAGCAAGAGTTGTGATTTATTTGTCATTGGAGAGGTCATTTACGTGCAAAAAAGTAAATGCTATTTTCGGTTAAGCCATGCCTCCTTTGTTTTCATAGACTAGGGAGATAAGAGTTAGGATCCAAGGGTTGGCCAATATCATGAACCAAAGTTTACTCGTATACCAGCCTAAAGTGACTAATTGCTATAGGTTTGCAACTGTAGATGAAGACTATCTGTTGCTGGTGTATACGCAATGAAAGAACTGAAAGAAGTATTCTTTCAAAGGATTGTATACATATTTCAAGACTTGATATAGAAATGTTTTTAAACTTTCCAGATCATATCATTTGCATGTTTTCTGATAAAGATATAGTGGTTATAATGTGTGAGTGGACCTGGGTGTCGATATGTTTTGTAACTTCCAGCTTCCAGAACTGTTTCATAACGTTTGAACGCTTTCACATTAATCTAGCCTTTAAACTGAGCCTTGTGGGAAAATATGAAACATGAGGAAACAACAGATCGAAGTCCATGAATCAATTCCAGTGTTTATACCTCAGTATGTGTTACGGATATATTTACATAGAAACCGTGTTCACTGTAGTTAGCGCCCTGATCCAGGAAGCGCCTCCTACCAACCTCCGGACCAGTCTGTAGGTAATCTTTACAAGCGCCCCTGTATATGACAGAACATTAAATGGCAGTCCATACTACACATTTCCTTTACAGAAAACAGCACCACACAAGGGATACAAAATTGCCTGGTAGGCTGGGATGGATAACTCGGGTACCCGGGTCGGGTTGGTACTGAGTAGGACCCGGGTACCCACAGGACCACCCGGACCCGTGGTTAGTCATGTGATATCTTATTTAATGCCAAAAATTATCTGGAACTCTATGGTTACACTATAGTCACAAATGTTCGCATTCCTTTTGACTTTTCATATCTTTGAATAAAGATATAACTTGAGTCAACTTCAGTGTATGAATGACCAGATTCTTTTTTACATGTATCTTCATACATTTTGCCAGGGCTATGGTAATAAAATGCCCAATCGGACACTTTGTACCTATCTCTTGAAACCTACAGTGGGCACCTGGGTAGGGTTGGGTAATAGGGGGGTGGGTACCCGGGTAGTAAATTCGGACTCGTCCTAGCCCTATTGCCTGGTAGCAAAGTTTGATCACTCCTGCTAGATCTCTGAAAATAACAATTTAACTCCTCGTGAATGGTTTTAATAGCACCCCCTATATATATGGCATGTAAAACTTCCTATGTCCCAGATCGCAGAGAAAGAGAGATCACTATTATCTGGACATATCCGGGAGTGTATTGTTGCAGCAGGTTGACTACACAAGGGCGGAAACAATGACATACATAGCAAACCAAAAATAAACATTGCAATCAAGTGCTAGATTTAGTGCTTCTCACCAAGTATTGAGTCAAGTGTGGTTAGTTTACACAAGCTGTTCAGGCAGTTATGACAGTCGCCATCTGTGTATGAAGGCGTCTCTGTTCTTGGAAACCTATGAAATAATCTTATAATTTAGAGAGAAACTCTGCTCTCCCATGTGGTGAACCTGACATCAGAGTTACTACAGTCATGGTGAATACTTTACACTGCACACTTACTTTCATAGAATTTTATCATACCCACTGGCAGAATGATGTGATCTGATTGATCCATGTGATCTTGATAAAATACTATTTAAACCACCATGGAGGGAAATAAATTTCTCAGCGGGAGAATAAATCCCTTATACCCCGCCATGAACAAGACAGGTTGCACATGGATTTCTGAGAGGCAGAATATATCCCTCATACCCCGCTTCGAAGCCGCACGCTTTTTCGAAGTCAATGAAAGTCATGTGACATAGTACAAGTAAACCTCAGCACAGTTGAACAGCCATTTTTAATCAATTTTGAATTTTTTTCATTCTGTTACAATGTCATACAAAAACATGTCGGTAAGATAAATTTGTTGTAGGAAGATCACGAGGGGTACATGGGGTTTTATGCGTCCCTCGGTAGACTGTATACCACTCGCCTCCAGCTCGAGGTATAAAGCCTAACATGGAACACATAAAACCCCATGTACCCATCGCGATCCTGCTGCAACTTACTGTGATTACTCAGGTACCAAAACTTTAAACCTTTTATAATCTTTGTTGGTTGATCTATCCCATTGGAAAATGCCTTATTTGGAATTTCATAATTAATGGAAAGTTACATCCCATGTCAAGAGAAGAAAACATACTGTATTATACAAGTGAACTGTTGCCACTCAGTACTGTGTCATGGAATTCTATAGTCTTGGTGTTGTTGTTTGCTGATTAGGTTTTACATTTCGAAGGTAAAGGATAGTTTCATTAATATCATGACAGATTTGAGAGTGAGAGTGAGAATATCCTGCCCTCCTGGTGGCACCAGTTAGACACAAATGATAAACATCTTTGAATTGGTGTTTGTTTCATCTAATTAAACTGTCAAATCTTGATATGGATATTGAATTGGACGCAAAAATAAATAAATAAAAATGTTTTCAGTAGAAAAGGAAGTATGCCCCTTAAGCATCAAGTGAATGAGAGAGTATGGTTTAACTCCGCTTTTAGCAATAATCTTGCAATATCATGGCAGTGAACACCAGAAATGGGCTTCATTACGTTTCCAAGCATCAAGTTAGATATATATAAATAAACTGTGGTCATCTGGTACATTGGAATATCATTTACTTATAAGGTTAACACTGGAATGTGAACTGTACCGGGGAACATCACTCTTCGATAGCTAGTCTTGGTTCAGCATCACCTAGTCTCACTGTACGAACTCCCTGGGGTAGAAAGGATCAATGTTTGAGAACGTAGTGATATCAATTTGATATGGATGATATTGATCTGACACCCAGATGCGCACTGTCAACGTTAAAAAAATTATTGTCAAAGAATATGATTTTAAACTAATGGTTGCAGATAAGGTCATTAAAGGTTAAACACATGCTTCCCTCGTTGTGTTAGTTATTTAAAACATTCTGTGTGAACAGTTCTTTTCTTTAATTTTTTATTTTACTTGGTAAAAATTTCCTGTTTTATTAATTTTTGAGTGGAAATCTTTACTGTCCGGATTTTAACAAAAGCTTTATGTTTCCTTGCCTACAAATTCACCAATTTCCTTCCCACCAGTGTGTGACACCGTCGTTAGACTCTCAGTCTCGCTGTGACTCTTTCTCTCTCTCTTAGACTCTCTCTCATTTTCTGTCTCTCTTTCTCTTTCTGTCTCTCTCTCTTAGACTCACTCTCTCTGTACTCTACTCTCCCCCTCTCTGTCTCGCTTTGACTTTTTCTCTCTCTCTCTCTCTTAGACTCTCTCTCATTTTCTGTCTCTCTTTGACTCTCTCCATGTGTGTGTTTCTCTCTTAAACTCTTACTCTCCCTCTCTCAGTCTTGCTTGGACGTTTTCTCCCCTCTCTCTTAGAATTTGTCTCATTTTCTGTCTTTATTTAACTCTTTCTCTGTGTGTGTCTCTCTTTGACTCTCTCTCTCTTAGACTCTCTGTCTCTCTCTCTTAAACTCTCACTCTCACTCTGTCTGTCTCTCTTTGACTCTTTCTTTCTCTGTTAGACTCTCTCGATCCCTCTGTTGGACTCTCTGTTAGACTCTCTCTCTCTCTGGAAACCAGAGATCATCAATGATTTGCTGAAGTACAAAACAGTTGCCACACATTGGAGCAAGATTGGGATGTCATCTGACCTTAAAGATATGTTATTTATATATATTTCTCTGTTTTAACATACTTTGTTTAATTACAGGTGTCAAGCGTCCGGCATGGCATTGACAACAGTCCTCCAAAGCGATACCCCCATCTCATACTTCGACTTAAACAAATACAGGTAAGAATAACTTTTAACACTTACATATTGTGTTTGTAGAGAAATAAGTCATGTTCACGTGATGACATGTACAAAGGCTGAAAAAGCAACATCGGGCAGCACAGCATTGTTATAGATTTGTGTATTTGTATGCAAGCAATTCAAAATTTATTGGGTTATGGTGATTTAGTTTGAGGATCTTATGAAAAGATGCAGCTTATCTGGACCTCTGAATCAAGGTTGTGTGTTTTTAAAATATATTTGTAGCCTTCTCAAGAAATAAAATAGGAAAATAAAGCACCATACCTGTGCTCTTGGGTTTCATCGAAGTGGTTAACATCTGGGACCTGCATCAGTTCGAGCTTTCCTCCCACATTAAGCTGACACGCCGTGATATAACTGGAATAATGTTAAAAGCACCTTCAACACAACTCACTCACTCACTCACTCACTCACTCACTCACTCACTCACTCACTCACTCACTCACTCACTCATATAATGTCCACCACTATTTTGCCTTGTACTCCCAATGGAATCTGTGTTGCTGGATTATTGATACTGGTTATTCTCTTGCATTGGCGTTTTATATAATGTTGATATATAGGGATGTAGTTGGGACAAACAATTTGGGGTTGAATGTATTTATGTATCATGAAATATAGTCTATAAGGGCATGCTATGAAAGTCATGATTTGGAAATACACAAGAAAATATTATGATGTTGCTTTGAGGGGTTGATATGAAAATGAAACACTGATATGAGAGATTGATATGAACTTCAGGATACATTATGTAATATGGGGTGAGTGAGTGAGTTTGGTTTTACGCCGCTTTTAGCAATATTCCAACAATATCATGGCAGGGGACACCAAAAATGGGCTTCACAAATTGTACCCATGTCGGGAATCGAAACCCGGGTCATCGGGGTGACGAGCGAACGCTTTAACCACTAGGCTAAAGACTAAAGAGTATTTAAGGAAACAATGCTGGCCTATTGGATTGATGTAAAGAGTATTTAAGGAAACAATACTGGCCTATTGGATTGATGTAAAGAGTATTTAAGGATACAATGCTGGTCTATTGGATTGATGTAAAGAGTATTTAAGGAAACAATGCTGGTCTATTGGATTGATAAAACAAATATTTAAAGACACACAATTTGATAAGAAGTTGAAATGAAAGGTTTTGGAGGAAGCACAATAGGTTTTGATTTAATCATAAACTCCTAATTCCAGAACTTGTAGACTTGATAATTGACCATTGTTTGTATTAACATGAAAACATGGCCATCTCATGAAATAATGATGTTGTTGTCCATGGTCGTTGTTTAGTATACACAGTGATTATTGATCGGATCACTCCACACACTGCACTGCACAGTATGCGGCCCTTCGAAGGCACCTGACTGGACATAAAATCTTATCAAGTTCCTGTACTAGAGACCACTTCAGCTAAACTCCACAGTGCTCTCTGTACTTTATGTAGGTAATCATGTATGTTAGAAACCACTTGAATTGAGCTCCGCACACACTTAAACACTTGTATCGTATATCCCTTGTCACAAAAAGTACTCAGTCCCTATCTTTGTTATGGCTGTTAGGTCAGGGACGGGTAACTCGGGTATCCGGGTTGGGTGGGTACTGAGTAGGACACTGGTACCCACAGGACTACCCGGACCCGTGATTAGTCATGTGATATATTGTTTGATGACAAATATTATCTAGAACTCTATGGTTACACTACAAGTCACTAATGTTCACATTTCTTTCTGACTATGCACCCATTCCTTCTGATTTTTCATATGGTTGAATAAAGATATAACTTAATTCAACTTCAGTGTATGAATGACCAGATTGTTTAATTTATGTATCTGAATACATTTTGCCAGGGCTATTCTAAAAATTTCCCAATCAGACATTTTGAGATATCTCCTGAGACCTTCAGTGGGTACCTGGGTAGGGTCGGGTAATAGGTGGATGGGTACCCGGGTAGTAAATTTGGACTCGTCCCAGCCCTAATGGCTGTTATGGTCCCAAAGTGTCATTTTTTTGTCAATCCAAAACTAAAATACTTATTATGTTCAAAATATCTGCAATCCATGGCTTTTTCAGCCTTCCTCAAGAATAAAGATTATTTAAGAATTGTCCTCAATATTTTCTTACATTTTATGGAGATATAAATGAAAAACTGGTATGCACACTTTGTAAATCCATATACTGTAAATCGTAAAATTAATACATCTCCAAAAGAATGCAACCGCTGGTCCCTAGACAAAGATGCGACTCAATATGAATGCAACACCCCCTCCTCTCAAGCCTCAGTGGATTTATATCTAAAGAAAACATCCGCTCGCTCACTCATAGAGGTGGTTGGGTGGCCTAGTGGTTAAAGTGTTCGCTCGTCACACCGAAGACCCGGATTCGATTCCTGACATGGGTACAATGTGTGAAGGCCATTTCTGGTGTCCCCCGCTGTGATATTGCTGGAATATTGCTAAAAGCTTCGTAAAACCATACACAGTCAGTTACAGGAGAATCCTCACTTTAATCCAACCTTACATTAATCCAATCACACACCAGATAGCACTGCTTATTAGCGCTGAGTAGATTACGTCCTCTTAAAAAAATACATGTACACTGGCTTGTGTCGGCCTTTGACGCAGTCGCAAAGAACAAAGACACCATGTTGCATGGGTGGCGTCTGTCTGGACTTGGCAGGTGTGATCAGTGATGACATAGAACTCTTGTCTTGACCCCAGCAATGACAATTCACAGGATGTAATTAGTGTTTAAATGACATTGTTTATATACTTGCTACAAGTGCTGCTCAATAAACGTACAGTGATGTGGAATACATAAGTAGTTGTTTGTTTTCAGCGTATGTCTAAGTTGGTATTTCTGCTATCCAAAATGTCTTATCGTTGATATAAATGCGATGTTTAATAATGTGAGCAAAGACCACTCGCATTTTCACATTTAATTCACGCTCGCGTTAATTTCAAGATTTACAGTACCCGGTGCATTCCAGTTTTTACATTTCCTTAAATGCAAATATATGTTAATGTCAATTCTCATAAAGAAAGAAGTCAACAATAATAACTTCACAGATTGCATATTGAATCAGTAACACACAAAAACTGTAGACAACGATAATAACTCAGTGACATTGTTCAGCACAATCACACATGAACACAAGCCAATCACACATGCAACACACGCCAATCACACATGCAACACACGTCAATCACACATGCAACACAAGCCAATCACACATGCAACACACGCCAATCACACATGCAACACAAGCCAATCACACATGCAACACGGGCCAATCACACATGCAACACAAGCCAATCACACATGCAACACAAGCCAATCACACATGCAACACGGGCCAATCACACATGCAACACAAGCCAATCACACATGCAACACAAGCCAATCACACATGCAACACAAGCCAATCACACATGCAACACAAGCCAAGGAAACAGAGGAAATGATCATCCCCACGTGAGCTTGGCCTAACTTTTGTTTATGGAAGCTAAAACACAAAAATTATTGCTTGATAAGCCAATCAAATGCCATGGAATCACTTGCAATTTATTGTGATATAACTGATGTAACACTGGAGCAGTAGACCTCACTCACTCACTCACTCACTCACTCACTCAAATACATTATTATCTCAAATATAAGTTGGCTTTTTCAATCACTTTCGTTCACATTAAAAAAATCCTTTTATCACTGGCACGTCGTTTCCTGTGAGAATGTTTATCCAATGTTGATCAATTGTTTGCTTCTTGTGCTTGGTAAACTGAAGACTGAAGAGGTATTGACCATCATCGCTGCTGTTTTTCCTGTGAACCAGGCTCCTATCTAGATCCAATGGCCCAGGTGTTTACTTACCTGTCTGCTTGAAGAATTACCTTTGTTCCCCAGGATCCATTGTCTGTTTCCCGGTGGTCTGACTTGGTGTCGAGCAGTGCAACAGAATGTATAAACAAAAATGAATATATACGTCCAAGTCAGAATAGTTTCATTGTGTTTCTCATAAATAGATGAGTAGCATGGTGATTTCTTTTCTCAGTTTGTAAGATGTTGATCAATGTGAACCCACTCCATAATAAATCAATGGCTTGTGTTTTAAGATGCTTCTGTTTATGAGAGCTATAATGGAAAGTAGAAATGATCGATTGCTGATGAGTTGGGTTGCCGCATTGAGTGAGCAATCGTACAACAGCAGAGATTCTGCTGCTTGTAAGTAATTGAGTGAGTGGGTGAGTTGGGTTTAACGCAGCTTTTAACAGTATTCCAGTTATATCATGGCGTGTCAGCATAATGTGGGAGGAAAGCCTGAAGTTATGCAGGTCGCAGACGTTTACCACTTCGGTGAAACCCAAGAGCACGAGCCGGGATTCGAACCGACAATCATAGGTTTCTGGCATGCCCAAGGGAGGCAACTCTGCACAGCGAATTGCCACCCGGCCCCCGCTCAAAAGTATTTCACTTAAAGGGGCACTGATCTAACGCAATTCCCCGGGACTGGTTGTTGCCTTTGTTATTGTTTTTTCCCAGTGAGTACCCGGATGTATAGCAGAAATCTAGACTAGTTCGCGACCTCTGCTGCGCCATTCGTAAGCGCATTAGTCACTTTTATTGGTAGTAATAGGGGCGCGTGGTCATATTGATCAACAAAATGAAATACAGTTTTCGAGATAATAAGGAAATGTAGGTATCTTTGTGGGTAGCATCGGTAATGGTGACCGAGTTTTGATAAGTCACTTGCTTGGTAATTTTGCGATATTCGTTTACACTATTTCGACTTGCAACACAAAGTAGATATTTCACCTGAGCATTGCTTTTTATATAGTGTGTATATTTTTTCTGTCAAAATGTGTAACAAATTTTTAAACGTCTAAATATTCAGTTATTTTACAAAGTGACTGAAAAACATTTCCCTCTGTATTATTATGATAACGAATTCCAAACATTTTGATGTTTAATGTCATCACCAAGAGACTGAAAATGTTACGTTGAAAAGTACATTTCTATGTTGTTTGACTTCTAATCCTACATAATAACCTTTTGTGATCGTCTTAATCAATCTTGACAGATTATTTAGTCAAAATGACTGACATATTTACACATTTTATAAATTGCCTGAGTGAATCACATTTCACAAATTGACGGTGATATATACACGCTTACAAAGGAAAAGACCGGTGAAAACAACGTCTATCGCGCATTGAAGAATTTCCCAACCAAGACGTAGAGAAACAAGAACGAATCGGTTCAAATGAAGGAAAACAAAATGCAAATACCATAATTACAACCTACCAAATTTATGTGTATAAATGTTAGGCAGCTTCCTTGTTCGAGGAATGTATCCGTGAATATCCACACAAAGGAACAATATCGCACTCGTCTGCAGCTGTACAAAGAAACATATTCGATGTCACGTGTCTCTGTAACAATCAAATATTTAAAAAAGGTATGTATCGTTTCGGGATATTATAACCCGTGTTCGTTTCTCAACTGATCACTTGGATTGTTTCAGGTGTTTCACATAGGTGTCAAGTCTCAAGGGTCGGCTGAGAAAGCCCACGTGCCAACTATTTTCATAACGTCCACGGTTCCTAAAAAATCCATTGAGTGATTGATAACAATGATCAACCAATCAACGTATTATCAGTTAACCCTTTGAACAAAGTATGTTGTTTTTACATCGGCACTTCACGCTATGATAAGAGTGTATTCCCTTTGTTTTAGTAAACCTATACATGTAAACTCTCACTTTTGACATATCCACTGTGCAAGATAACAGTGATTAATCAATCAACGTATTTTCTGTTAATCCTTTGATGACTAGGAACGATCCGTTGATTTACAAAAAAAGTAAATCAACTGATCATTCATCTCTTGCTGGGCTGCCACGTGCATATTACATAACACACATTTCACCTCACTTCAAACCTGGATTTAGATTGAATAATTACCCCCAGACACAATAAATGTCAAATGGGAACCTTTGTCAGGTAATCTAAGTGGTGCTACCACTAATTGTACCTGTAATAAATTCATTAACTGAGAATCAAGTGAATGACGACAAATACACAAGTGTAGGGTTATACGAGAACACGTGGATGACAACAAGGGAGTATGAATCGTATGATAGACGCAATCCGAAATCCGAAATTGCTTTCACTGCATGGATACTTTTTTTGTATTAAACTATAACCATCTGGGGTATTTCCAAATGACGCTTCCGATGAGCTCCGCCGTTCTTTTTGTCTGTTTGTTTAGGCTGAAGAAATTAATTAACATGTGCCCTTTGTCGAAATCTTTATAGATCACAGTTAACCAATCAGTGTTTATGCAAAAATGCGTAAAACAAATATTGCCTCCAGCCTCCAAGTTTATTTAGCTGTCCTTGCAGACGGTAGCCCAGTCTCTGGTCACGCTCAGTTGCGTTGCGTATCATCCGGGTACTCACGGGGAAAAAAACAATAACAAAGGCAACAACCAGTCCGGGGAATTGCGTTAGATCAGTGCCCCTTTAAATCTCAGGATGTCAGCAAATGAAATATGTGATAGGGTCCTTTCTTGTCCAATAGAATATGCAAACTTTAACAAATTAGGAAAACCTTTTCCAATGATTTTGAAATGTATCAGTTGTGTTCCTGTCAGTGGGAATTAAACTTTGTTGATTTTAGTAATTTTAGAAACATCATCCTGGGTCACATTGTTAGGTGACGTCATTGGGATAGGGATAGGTGCGTTACTTTCAATAGTGACGTCATCTGGTTTGTTCTATGAAGTTTCCATATCTGTGAAAGTGGGTCAGTGAAATTCGTGCTGATTGCACTAAATGTTTCAAAACTGATATTGTTGTTTATTTCCTAGGTCTACAGTGCCCCTCAGTCCCCTTAACTACACAACTCACAGATCTCACCGACCCGTGAACATCTGGGATAGAATAGGTCTTTAACAACCCATGATCGCCATAAAAGGAGACTATGCTTGTTGTAAGAGGCGACTAGCGGGATTGGGTGGTCAGGCTCACTGACTGGTTGATGCATGTCGTAGTATCCCAACTGTGTGGATCGATGCTCATGATTTCAATCACTGGATTGTCTGTTCCATCTTGATTATTTACAGATCGCCATCATATAGTTGGGTTATTGCTGAGTGCGGCGTCCAGCAACCAACGAATGAACGAACGAACGAACGAACGAACGAACGAACGAACGAACGAACGAACGAAAGAACGAATGTGTATAGATTCCCCACATGCATTCCCCTCAGATGCCGGACCACGCAATGAGACCAAAGAGGGAGATTCTGTGATGCTTCATGTGCTTTAGTCAGGATAGCGTGCATAATGGCATATGAGGGGTTATCTCCCTTGGCAAAGAACTTTCTTGAGGATATATTATTTCGTTTTGGTCAAATATTACTGCCAATGTTCTTGAATTTAGAGAGACCTATGACAAGTGTATGGGATGGCCTAGACTTGGTTACTTACAGGGGGACGGAATATAGCTTGAAATGGCTGACTGCTTTGTCAAACAACAAAGTCTGTTTCTGTGAAAAATCAATTGCAAACAAATGGAATTGTGTCATGAGCTGATTGATGAATTGGTTATGAACTGAATGTATTAACAATATCGATAGAATTATGTGTTTTCATGTATTTGGGGGTTAGTGAGTATTTGATGCGCTGAAATTTCACAATTTGAAAACTCAAATTTAGAGAATCTGTTGAACAAAATCCCAGGCTCCATCTAGAAATGGTCAGTGCGAGGTATGTTCCGAATGTTCACCCATTTGTTCCCAAGCTTGCTTGTGTTGCATTCCCCAAAGGCAATACATTTATGAGTAAAAGGACACAAACTGTGTGTATCATATATTCTGTTTGCCCCCTGGAACCCTCATTGTAAAAGAAACTAGAAACCTGGAAATCTTCTAAATTTTCTCTGTATTTGAATACAATTTTTTATGTAGATATTTTTATGATCTCATGTTAAAAAAGCGGGGCATTTGGTTGACAAAAAGGATGGTGCTCTCATTAATTAGTTTGATCAATATTATTACAACTTTGATTTTCTCTGCGTTCCGCTTACTAGGCAGAATCAGTTGTCCTGTATGTTCACAGTTACAAGACTTGAGAGTGCCATGGAAAAATATTTTGTGTTTACAATGTCCATAAACATTATATTTGTTTTCAGTGATGTGCAGGTGATGCATGGAAATTAATATTTCCAAATAAAACTACTGTCCATTAAATAGACTAATCAATAACGTCCACAAATCTAAAACCACTTGTCAAAAGACTGGTTCCATTAAAATAGTTAACTGCTTTATTAGGTCGTGTGATGACAGAATTATTTATGTAATTCTGACATTTAGAAATGACCTTGACCTTTATTCCAGAAAGAGGAGGAGAAGATGGCAGAGGTGGATCACGAGAACAAGCTGCTGCTGCAGAAGATGACGCAGATCATGAGGACGCATGGACGCATTGACAACTGGAACCTGGAGCATGAGCCCCGCAGGTCAGTTAGGTGAAGGTCACCTGGAGTGTGTGAGATGAAGGTCAGTTAGGTGAAGGTCACCTGGAGTGTGTGAGATGCAGGTCAGTTAGGTGAAGGTCACCTGGAGTGTGTGAGATGAAGGTCAGTTAGGTGAAGGTCACCTGGAGTGTGTGAGATGAAGGTCAGTTAGGTGAAGGTCACCTGGAGTGTGTGAGATGCAGGTCACTTAGGTGAAGGTCACCAGGAGTGTGTGAGATGCAGGTCAGTTAGGTGAAGGTCACCTGGAGTGTGTGAGATGCAGGTCAGTTAGGTGAAGGTCACCTGGAGTGTGTGAGATGAAGGTCAGTTAGGTGAAGGTCACCTGGAGTGTGTGAGATGCAGGTCAGTCAGGTGAAGGTCACCTGGAGTGTGTGAGATGAAGGTCAGTTAGATGAAGGTCATCTTGAGTGTGTGATATGAAGGTCAGTTAGATGAAGGTCACCTGGAGTGTGTGAGATGCAGGTCAGTTAGATGAAGGTCATCTTGAGTGTGTGATATGAAGGTCAGTTAGATGAAGGTCTCCTGTGTGAGATGCACTTTGGATACTTGCTATCCTTGGGATAATCCTAGGAAGAATAGATTCAACTGCTTATTGTGAAAGAGAGCTGGAGAACATCTGGTGGTCAGAGTTGATGACTTGACTGATTGCATGTCATCATGGTTTGATGATGAAATCATTGCACATGTTCTCAGTGGTGTAAAACAACATTCACTCACTACATTCAGTTTTTCACATGTGTCAGGGAGTTATTCCACCATTATTATCAATATTCTGGCAATATCATCACTGAGGTTAGGAGGTAGGGGGAATAGAAAAATGGGCTTTGATCATTGTCCCATGTAGAATATTAAACCTTTTTGCGACAAGTAAATGCTTTAACTACACAGCTACCACCTTCACATGTGTGAAACTAAATGGAATGATGGTCTGAGGATTTCTGTTACAGTAATGTCTTGTGTAAATGCAAACCTCTGCTTCAGCCTGAACTATCCCTACAAACATAAGCAGCTTGAGAAGATTGCGGAGGAGAACGTCACCATCGCTCGTCGTCTGGAAACTGTACAGCCGATATACAACAAAGAAGACTGGGTGAGAGGGAGATAGTCATGTATAGTGATTGTTGTTTTACATCTGGAACAGTAACACACAAGTAAATAAATAACAGACTGACTAATCTGCTGCAGTCAAATGGGCTAAATCTTTTATTAAATCTGAATTATCTCTGCAGTTGTATACATTTCTTTATTTTTACTTGATCTCAAGTTTAAATAATGGGGTATGTGGCCTGACAAAGTGCATACTTAATTTATTTATTTATTTATTTAATTTGATCTAAATCAGAATTTTGTTCATTTCTCTGCATTCTCACAAAGTGAATTTATTTTTCATCTCAGTTTCATATGGGTGAAAGTTCACTTAATTGTCAATAATCACTATAAGTTTTCAGCTTTGTGTGTGTATGTTGAAATCTCAACATTTTCAAATAAATGGGCAAAATACTTACTAACCCCTGCAAATCTGAAAACACGTTTACTTCCTAATTATGTCACTGTCCTGTTGACGCTGTTGCGATGCTGTAGGAGGAGGAGTACCAGCAGCGTCGCTACCTCATGGACCTGTGGGCCTACTCCACCAAAGACTATGATGACACCCCCCGTGGCAAGGCGAAGAGATCGGTAAGCTACAGTACCTATAGTCAAGTGATGATGTTAACAGTCTGCATTGGTGGTGGACTTCATAAATCTGTGTTGTAGTTTGATGATAACCTTACTTAATGAAATATGTCATGTTGTGTTGTCATGTTGTGTTGTGATGTTGTGTTGGGATGATGACTTTGATAACTAACTGTGCAATCTGACCTGTGTCTTAGGGTATATCATATGCTGTGTCCAAAATAACAGTGATAGGCCTTTGGTTCCTAATTAGCTTCCTGCTAAAAAATGAAAAGGTCTGAATATATATTATCTTAAGAAAATTGAGAATATCCTGATTCATAAAAGAAATAGTAACCCGTCGGGATTCGGAGTAAGAATATATCAGAAGTTACCCAGCAACAACAATGACATCAGTCACTGGATTGTGTGGTCCAGACTCGATTATTTACAGATTGCCAGCTGTAATATTGCTGAGTATGGCATTAAACAACAACAGATGTTTCACGTGAATAACATCCATCAACAGTTACTGTACACAGATTCATGGGCCAGTTCGTTTAAACAAAATACAAATGTCTCCTGCCTCAAACTTTCTAAAATGTGGATGCAAATTTAACAGTTGAATTACTGTGGTCTTGTTCAACTTGTTTGTGCCATATAATGCAAAATTGTTTCATTTCATCCACAGAAGGGGGAAGATTCAGATGGCAAGTATGATTCAGATTTTGAGTCAGATGATGATGATGCAAAGAGCAACAAACTACCGTCCATTGTAAGTTGAAAAGGAAAATACAGTATCAGTCACAAACACAGCTTCATTTTGTCTTAATCCAACATTGTTTGCCGCTAAATTATGTTTGAGCATGGCTGTCAATGCCATGCTTCATGCTTGTATAGATAGTGTTGTATGGCTGTAGTGTGTA
Source organism: Haliotis cracherodii (assembly GCF_022045235.1). Taxonomy (NCBI): domain Eukaryota; kingdom Metazoa; phylum Mollusca; class Gastropoda; order Lepetellida; family Haliotidae; genus Haliotis; species Haliotis cracherodii. Next base: position 14,598,127 of record NW_027266308.1, on the reverse strand, counting down.
TAACTCGATGCTTGTATAGATAGTGTTGTATGGCTGTAGCGTGTATAACTCGATGCTTGTATAGATAGTGTTGTATGGCTGTAGTGTGTATAACTCAATGCTTGTATAGATAGTGTTGTATGGCTGTAGTGTGTATAACTCGATGCTTGTATAGATAGTGTTGTATGGGTGTAGTGTGTATAACTTGATGCTTGTAAAGATAGTGTTGTATGGCTGTAGTGTGTATAACTCGATGCTTGTATAGATAGTGTTGTATGGCTGTAGTGTGTATAACTCGATGCTTATATAGATAGTGTTGAATGGCTGTAGTGTGTATAACTCGATGCTTGTATAGATAGTGTTGTATGGCTGTAGTGTGTATAACTCGATGCTTGCATGGATAGCGTTGTATGGCTGTAGTGTGTATAACTCGATGCTTGTATAGATAGTGTTGTATGGGTGTAGTGTGTATAACTTGATGCTTGTAAAGATAGTGTTGTATGGCTGTAGTGTGTATAACTCGATGCTTGTATAGATAGTGTTGTATGGCTGTAGTGTGTATAACTCGATGCTTATATAGATAGTGTTGAATGGCTGTAGTGTGTATAACTCGATGCTTGTATAGATAGTGTTGTATGGCTGTAGTGTGTATAACTCGATGCTTGCATGGATAGCGTTGTATGGCTGTAGTGTGTATAACTCGATGCTTGTATAGATAGTGTTGTATGGCTGTAGCGTGTATAACTTGATGCTTGTATAGATAGTGTTGTATGGCTGTAGTGTGTATAACTCGATGCTTGTATAGATAGTGTTGTATGGCTGTAGTGTGTATAACTCGATGCTTGTATAGATAGTGTTGTATGGCTGTAGTGTGTATAACTAGATGCTTGTATAGATAGTGTTGTATGGGTGTAGTGTGTATAACTAGATGCTTGTATAGATAGTGTTGTTTGGCTGTAGTGTGTATAACTCGATGCTTGTATAGATAGTGTTGTATGGCTGTAGTGTGTATAACTCGATGCTTGTATAGATAGTGTTGTATGGCTGTAGTGTGTATAACTCGATGCTTGTATAGATAGTGTTGTATGGCTGTAGCGTGTATAACTTGATGCTTGTATAGATAGTGTTGTATGGCTGTAGTGTGTATAACTCGATGCTTGTATAGATAGTGTTGTATGGCTGTAGTGTGTATAACTCGATGCTTGTATAGATAGTGTTGTATGGCTGTAGTGTGTATAACTCGATGCTTGTATAGATAGTGTTGTATGGCTGTAGTGTGTATAACTAGATGCTTGTATAGATAGTGTTGTATGGCTGTAGTGTGTATAACTCGATGCTTGTATAGATAGTGTTGTATGGCTGTAGTGTGTATAACTCGATGCTTGTATAGATAGTGTTGTATGGCTGTAGTGTGTATAACTCAATGCTTGTATAGATAGTGTTGTATGGCTGTAGTGTGTATAACTCGATGCTTGTATAGATAGTGTTGTATGGCTGTAGTGTGTATAACTTGATGCTTGTATAGATAGTGTTGTTTTTTTGTAGTATTGCTCGGTGTTACAGTAGAAAGAGTAGATTTGTAGCATTTGTTGCATGAATAATGTTATAATTACTGTATTTATGTAGTAGCAAATTCAAATACTGGTGGTTCCAGGGTTATTTTTTCCCTATTAATATGTGGCTAGAGGTGAAGTGGAAATATAGTTAATTATGTTATTTCATAGTTCATAAAGTTGAAAAACAGTAGAAAACTTACCTAAATATGAAAAGAATAAATGTTTGAAGTGCTTATATTTTTAATGCTCAATAGGTAAGGTGAGGTGAAATTGAGTTAAACGTCATGTTCAAGATTATTGCACTTATATAGCAACATGCATGCACGTGTGTGTCTGTGTGTGTGGCTGCCTGTACTAGTCCGGACTGATGCCAATTTATAGTGCTAGCCCACTGAGATACCAGTTTAACATCAATACCCCACTCAGACACAGTATACTGACTCCGAACCGACCAGTCCTTGTTCTAGTCCCTGAATGCCTAGTGCATCTTTTAATGTCTTTTGGTATGACGCGGCCAGGGATCGAACCTCAAACCTTCTGCTCTCTGGGCGGGCGCTCTACCACCAGACCACGGAGGAGGTCTTAAAGCTCTATAGAGTTGTCTCCCTTGATTTGTTGAGCATTTGGACAGCTTGTGTTTCATGTAATGGTGGATCATTCAAACACTTCATCAACAAACTTTATTTGTTTTACTGATGCATATCATTACTAACTGTGATATGTTCCTTTATCATTTATAGCCTTGATGTGTTGAAAGTAGAATTTACTGAATAAAGTTAAACTGAAAACTATACACAAAGATGACATAAAAGATTTTTTAAATAAGATTTTTTATTTTTTTGCACACTTTTATTTTTGTATTTGTTTGATCTTTTATACATTTCACTGTCATCAGACTTTATGTTGATTTGTTCCTTATATTTACTTGAATAATGAATTACATTCTCCTGTAATTTTTATTTTTCATGAAGGATGAAAGTGACAAGAAGAATGATACCAAGAAAGAATCTCAGAAGAAATCCAAAGACGATAGCCATGTCACCAAGCTTCCCAAAATCAATGACAAGAAAAAGGTAAATTATTTTTAACTAGATCCATGCTTATTTAAATATACAAATAAACAATGAAGCTAAGTCTCAGTCTACTGGCTACATTAGTGAAGGAATGGGGCTACAAAGGATGACCATCACAGGCCCTGTCTGGCTGATGTAGTGTAAATTCATACCCCAGTTTTGTGCTCACACCATCGGATGTTACAGTGGCAGAATCGGGGGGGATGTTCAAGGGGTTCGAATGATTTCAAAGTCACAGATGGTTCCCAATGACTTTCATATAATATGATGATAGCCTTGAAATTCAAAATCATCAGTATAGATACTCTCATCACATTTTGAATAAAAAAACTATTATATAAAAAACCCTGAAGAATTTAAATTTGAAACCCCTAAATATTTCCCTGATCTCCTAGGTCCACTTCTGTGATAGAGACATTTGAAACGTGTGGATACACGTCTCTAAAAATTCTAAATGCATGCTTTAAATAGACATGTTATAAACTTCTTTCACAATTGCTGATTCAAGGATGGGCCAGTGGTCCAAAGGTCTCATAGTCATGTCCCTTAGCATGATGGTCTGTCTGCACCATATTACACATTTCACCAAAGTGGTTCTGTCTAAGACCTGCATCACATCAGGCTTTCCTCCAGCAATGAGTAGACTCTTTTGACATACATAATTGAAAACCCAACTCACTATTTTGATAAGTGACTAGTTGCCTGATAACTCAGTGATACCTGGCTCACAATTCATCTCTATTTCTCACAAACAGTTGATGATGATGTCACTTTTCAGAACTATTGTCATTCATCATCTTAGTCAAAGTCCTCATCACGCTCACAAGAAAGTCTGAATGTAGCAGGACGTGGAGTTATCCACCTTGTCAGCTCTTTGGTCATGTGGACAAGGTGTCCGTCCTTGGGTCAGAATGCCTGTGGTTCGAATCCCATCCCTGAAATTGGAAATTTTATGGCTACTGCATTAGCGCCCAATGTAGGGCTGATAAGGTTCATTAAGGCTCAGTATCCAACTATGTGGCCAGGGACGTGCCTTCGGTTTGTTGAGGAGTAGCAGAGTCATCCCATAGATGACACTCTTACCTTGTTAGCTTGCTGACATGGTTAACTTTTCTGGTCATGTAGACAAAGCGTCTGACCTGGCATCAGAAGGTCCGTGGGTGTAAATCCTATCATCGGAATTGAAAGTTTTTTGGCCTCTACTTGTATGTAGACTTTCTAGAAATGTTACACTTCAGCCACAAGCATAGAAGGTCTGTCAGGTGAACACTGAGTGAACTAAGAGTGCCCAATTAATATTTGTTTTGAGCCAATCAGATGTCAGCTTTCATAAGCTATTCAACTATTTCTTAAACAACTATCTGTCCCCATTTGGAAGTCTGCACAAAACAGAAACGGTCCCTCCATTGTACATCCTTTTTGAACTATGCATAAAATAACTCAGTAAAGGTGTTATTTTTCTCCATTTGGAACTGCCTGTTTACATTCATTTTTGAGATACAGAAATTCAGATATGCTGCTCCAAATGCTTCGCTTGCTGATAAATTTAGAATCCTCAACACTGATTGGCATGTTCCCCTGACGTGTCTTCCTATTGAGAGGCATCAAATCTTGACTGATTGAGGTATCAAATTGGATTAAAAGATCTGATTTTAATGAGATTGTACTTCAACATGTGTTAGGCTTAATAAAATAAAAGAATTGGTTCTCAGGCAATGTTTTTTGAAAATATAGTGTGGGCTGGTGGTGTCTTTTTTTTTGGGGGGGGGGGGGTCCAAACTAGTATGTAACTAAATAAACAGTTGTGTAACCAAATAAAAAGTTGTGTTCAATCAACCTGGGAAAGGGCCTCCATACATAAATGTATTCCTTGATGAGTAAAATACTGGAATACAGTATTTGACTACTGTTGGATTTGGAATATTTAAGTATTTTTAAGTTTTTAAAAAATATATGGAAATAACAAGGAAACGCGCTGCAGACTTTGTGATGAAGCTGGCGGTGCCTGAGAACCAAGATTATTATTTTGTTTATCCTTACATCTGGTACATTATTCCACTTTGTGATAATGTTTCAAATTTCAGATATTAATGCTGAAAAATGATAATGTTTTTTTTATATTTGATTTGAAAGCATTTATAATCTGCACATGATTATTTTTCAGTTGATTTTCCTTTGTTCATAATTCAACATGTTTTGACATTTTTGATATTTCTTCCTATCTGCACTTGACAGGAGTCTTTAGGAATAGATCACTCTTATCAGATGTATTGGGGTGATCGTTATGACCCTGATGGTAACAAAGAGGTAACCAATCAACATTGAGTATGATGTTCAGCCAGTCAGCACTTAGTGTAATGTGCATGTTCAACCAATCAGCACTCAGTATGCTGTGCATGTTAACCAATCAGCACTTTGTATGCTGTGCATGTTTGACTAATAAGAGCCTTGAACTAAAGATCATTGTACATAGAATCACTTGAATGTATTTCCAATGTTTAAGGAAAAGCACTGAACTTCATTTGTTATGATAATGTGACTTTGGCTTAAAGATTTTAATTTGATCAAATCAGCAATTTATTTTCTAAGAACAATTTTACAATTTTGGCTTAAATCCTCTTTAGAAATGAACTGCTAATACAAACTTACCTACAGAATAAATTGATGTCAAATTGTCTCCACCCTTCACCATCCTAAGTTTTTGGGTAATTACTTGGTTTACAGGTCCATTGATAATTAATTTCTCATATGTAAATAGAATGGAACAATAATTTTACAAAATAATTATGATTGGTCAATCAGAGGTTTCAAACCACAGTAACCACCTCTGATTGAAACAGCTGTACATTTTGTTCCAAATTCAACAAATCGTACATTGGTCTCATTCTAATAAATGTCTAATATACCATCGATTCCTGCTGAAGTCTGGTACATATGATTATGCAAAGACGCAGAGGAAACAAAAAAGATAGGAGTCAAATAATTGTCTCCCTTTGGGACAGTTACAATTAGAAAATGTATTTCAGTGTTTTATCTAACATTTAAACTAAGAAAAGAAGCATAAAATTACATTTATCAACAAGTTTATGTTTCAAATTTTTCATGAACCTTAGGAAACAGGCATAAAATATCTTTTGCTGGCGTATGGTACTTGATTTATCAGTGACTGTAGCCTACTGGTACACTCACTGGGCTAAAGATATAAAGGTTGCGAGTTCAATCCTGAGGAATATAAAGAAAACATTTGTCATTTGATTTTACATTTTATTACATTGTGTTAAAATGCAAAACAAAATTTCTAGTGAGAAACATTCATATGTTACAATCTAAACTGAAGTTGTATTACTAAAATCCCTTGGATATTATATATAATCCTCAGGATATCATTACATCCCTGTTTATGAGGTCTAACTTGACTGGAGAACAGTAGGGAGATGTCACTGGAGGTTCATAAATTACAGTTTGAGTATGTCATATGTAAACAGAAAATTATGCAAGATATGTTTAACAAAAGATGGCTACTTAATGTGGAAATATTTTGTATTTGGTGCTTTTTTCCAGGTTTTTATTTCACCATTATCATACGTTTAAAAGCTCAATAAAAAAATATTTCACTTTGATAAGCATTTTGATGACAAATCCTTTTCATACATAAACTGTAAACCAGGTAATATCTCACTTCTTGTTTCAACCTGGCTAACAAGACATCACTGTAATCATTGCAATGTAAGATGATCTTACATCGCTTCATCATTCCGTGTTGTATATAGGTCATATAGTCCTACTGCCAGTGCATAGAGTCAAGCCAGTGCATAGAGTCAAGCCAGTTCCTATAGTCAAGCCAGTTCCTATAGTCAAGCCAGTTCCTATAGTCAAGCCAGTTCGTATAGTCAAGGAAGCTATTTCCTAGAAAGAAGCCATCCTCATAACCCTAGTTCCTGACCGTAAATAGTCACTGAATAATAGTATCAACAAAATGTATCATTGTAATGAATATTCTGTATGAAACATATATACCTGTTCCAACAAATATTAAATAATGAATGAAAACAAACAAATATGACTACATGGGAATAGGTAGGAGGTGACTTCATGTGTTGTACCAGTAAAAGGTAGAAATACTTTGGGTGTGTCTTTGAAAATAAAAGTTCTTCAATGCTGAAATTCAACGAAGGCTGTCTCTTAATAAATTATTAATTTAAAAAAAAAATGTAAAACAATATGTCACAATGAAAATCTGAATATTGTAACTTCATCAGATTGAGAAAATAGTATTTTGAATGTGTCTTGAAGCATGTTGTTTGGTGAAGCATTTGCACAGCGTTTGGTATTGGTATATCACAGTTACATCGTCAAATAATAGACTGCACCAGACACGGCTGCCATATTCTCTCAGGTATAAGGACTGAGCATTTGATATTCTGGGTGGGGGCCTGAGAATTTTTAAAAAAAACTAATTTGTTCCAGAGGTTTTCAGAAGTAAATTTTGGCCTCAGGTAATTAATACAACAAAAAAGTTGTTTAATAGGCATGCTGTATGTCCTGAAAAAAATTGGCAAAATATGTCACAAAAACTTAACTTCTCCTTTCATCGAAATAAAATGTAAGTCTTGACAATGTGACAGATGACGTTTTTCTGTCTCTAACAAAATCCCCCCCCCCCCCCCCCCCCCCACCCAGGATATTAAATGTTGGTCCTTAATCACAAGGGGACTTAACTCATGTCAGAGAATTAGACACTGAACATGGATTTCAACCATAGTTTGTTATGTTTGGCATGTGGAAGTATGATGGTCCAGGAGGGTTGATATGTTTATGCACAGATAAACATCTATGTACATCTTTGGTTCACGATGGAACAGTGGGCTAATATCTGAGTTTGAACACACGTTAGGCTTACCTGTGAAACTATGGTAGCAGGTGTAACGTCTTCACTCACTCATTGTGGTATATGGATTATTTGATGAACTGTAAGGTTGGAGTGATAAGAAGTGATGTTCTATGGAACAGTAACCATCTTCCCAAGGCAAGGGAGTATAAAAGACTATAAAAGACTATAAAAGACCGGTTTCACCCTTGCCGAAGAATGCTGGAATTATGGAGTTTTGTTTTTGCTTGAATAACGAGTCTATACATAGTCCAATCAGAATTGCGGAACAAAATCGACATCCTGTTTGTAAACTGCTTTGCGGATTTTGGTCGATTGCAGGATTTGCAAAACATGTGTACCGTCAACTTAGCGTCAACAGATGTTTTCCAAATTTTTTCATGTGTTTAATCAAGGTGCTTACGTGATTTGATGCACTTCGTGAAGTAGGACCCATTTTATTACATTATAGATCTCGATTATCAATCAGATCGTCTTCAGTGTGTGCCGCCATTTTGTGAGAAGCAAATGCAAGTGATATGAGAGATGGAATCTGATTGGTCAATAGGAGGGACATAAAAGTGACATAACTCGTAAAAGCCACTGGTGGTACTACAATTGAGCTCAGAAATTTCATCCTAGTTTGACAAGGGTGGAAACTGGACTCTACTGTCAGTTAACTCCCTTGCCTTGGTAAAGATAAGCAGTATCATATACTGGAATTCCTGATCAGAGTTGCACCAAGGACACCATTTTGGTAGGACAAGTGAATCTCCCTTGGATCTAAAATTGAGTTCAACTGGTTATTACAAGGACACCATTTCTTGAATTGTGTCAGTTTGTAAGTTGTAAGCGCTAATTTACTGTTTTATGAGCTTAAATATTAAACCAGACAATAGGTACTGGTAGATATCTTGTCACATTTAAATACCTTGAGTCATTGACAATCATTTCAAGAATTATAATTACTTCATATGCTTGGTACTCAACATTTTATTTGAGAATACATGTTGAATAATGACAGACTCTTGAAATTTCCCATAATGCTTTTAACCTCCCAGAATTCCAAGGGTAAATCAGATAATGATAACAAGGAGGCTTCAGAGGAGGGAAAGAAATCAGAGAAAGGGAGAGACAATGCCAAAGGGAAAAAAGACAAGGAAGATGATAAGAATAAAGATGGAAAAAAGGATGATGATAAAAAAAAAGATGGAAAAAAAGATGAGAAAGGCAAAGATAAGAAAAAGGACGAAGCAAAAGATGATGGAAAGAAAGGCAATGACAAGAAAAGCAATGACAAGAAAGGCAATGACCAGAAAGGCAATGAGACAACCGGGCAGGGGAAAAGTGATGCAGGAAAACGCAGCAAGGACGAAGAATCATCTGCGGCCAAAGAAAATTCCAAGAGCAAGAACAAGGCAATGAGATGCTGTTAATTGACCTTGGATGTTTTTCGTTCAGCTTTGCTTTGTAGTACTAGCCAGCTTGATTTGGACTTTTCTTTTACATATTTTTATTTGCTAGTCAAGTTGATATATAATCATATTGTATTAGTATTGTGTGTTGTGGGCATTCGTCACTTCCTTGTAGTGATATTTATAAAGTAGCATATTTGACCAATTTGTTTCAACATACTGACCTTATTGTGTTTAACATATTCACTAACACTAGATCTCACTACAATGAAACTTTCTTAGTTCAGAAACCTGTTTACTAGTCAATTGCTTTTAGGAATGTCTACATATGCAGGGTTTTAAGGTACAAATTTTTTTGCGTTCTATGCGCTTAAAAATTGGAACTCGATGCGAACACTTTTCACTGAGATTCCCATTTCATCACAAAAAGTATGTCGTAATGAATCATTAAACCGATTCAATTTTAGTCAGTGTAGCATGGCCATGAAGTTTACCGCGCATGTCCTTGTTTCTTCTGATATAGTATTACATGATTATCTCCACGTGATTCTGACAAACTAGTTTCAAACTTGTATGGGCCCTTTTGGCCTGCAATAAACTCATGTGTCAATATTTTTCTCACAATAAGCTACAGAAGAGCCTAAAGAGTTTAGTCTAAAGTCTGGGGTCCTGATGGTAGCCTGGCAATGTCTCCTTGTTTGAAACGAGGTGATTGAGTTTTTGTGCCTGCAGCGTCTAAAGTCTGTGGGTCCTGGTGGTAGCCTGGCAATGGTTCCTTGTTTGAAACAAGGTGATTGAGTTTTTGTGCCTGCAGCGTCTAAAGTCTGTGGGTCCTGATGGCAGCCTGGCAATGTTTCCTTGTTTGAAACGAGGTGATTGAGTTTTTGTGCCTGCAGCGTATAAAGTCTGTGGGTCCTGATGGTAGCCTGGCATTGTTTCCTTGTTTGAAACGAGGTGATTGAGTTTTTGTGCCTGCAGCGTCTAAAGTCTGTGGGTCCTGATGGCAGCCTGGCAATGTTTCCTTGTTTGAAACGAGGTGATTGAGTTTTTGTGCCTGCAGCGTCTAAAGTCTGTGGGTCCTGGTGGCAGCCTGGCAATGTTTCCTTGTTTGAAACGAGGTGATTGAGTTTTTGTGCCTGCAGCGTCTAAAGTCTGTGGGTCCTGATGGCATCCTGGCAATGTTTCCTTGTTTGAAACGAGGTGATTGAGTTTTTGTGCCTGCAGCGTCTAAAGTCTGTGGGTCCTGGTGGCAGCCTGGCAATGTTTCCTTGTTTGAAACGAGGTGATTGAGTTTTTGTGCCTGCAGCGTCTAAAGTCTGTGGGTTCTGATGGTAGCCTGGCAATGTTTCCTTGTTTGAAACAAGGTGATTGAGTTTTTGTGCCTGCAGCGTCTAAAGTCTGTGGGTCCTGATGGCAGCCTGGCAATGTTTCCTTGTTTGAAACGAGGTGATTGAGTTTTTGTGCCTGCAGCGTCTAAAGTCTGTGGGTCCTGGTGGCAGCCTGGCAATGTTTCCTTGTTTGAAACGAGGTGATTGAGTTTTTGTGCCTGCAGTGTCTAAAGTCTGTGGGTCCTGATGGTAGCCTGGCAATGTTTCCTTGTTTGAAACGAGGTAATTGAGTTTTTGTGCCTGCAGCGTCTAAAGTCTGTGGGTCCTGGTGGCAGCGTGGCAATGTTTCCTTGTTTGAAATGAGGTGATTGAGTTTTTGTGCCTGCAGCGTATAAAGTCTGTGGGTCCTGATGGTAGCCTGGCAATGACAAAAATGACCAATCAGTGATGACACCAGGTGTTCAGGATAAGCTTCAGGAAGAGCTTGAGCAACTTGTTTTCTTAAGTCATTTCTGAACAGTGCTTAGAAATAAAATATGTATTCAGGGATTGGGGCAAGTTTAGGGGTGGGTCTGGATCATAAGAAACAAGAAATAAAATTTTAACAAGCCTGCATGATATACCAACATATGAAATGTTTCGTTGATCTTGACTGAGCCCCTACATATTCATCGATTAAAGATACGGCTCAGATATCAGATACAAACATGCTTTCCCATCTGACTTAAGAATGTAATATTTATGTTATGTTTTTACCTGCTCTTCAAATCGGATTTAGTGGTACACTGTGCCATGACAAAAAAGAGAAGATATTTTGCTTGTTGAATTTATCCTGATGGGTAGGGGTTAGTATTTCATCAGTGTACAAGGCTGTGAACAGCCTCTAAAATAAAAACTAATGCAAAAAATTCATTTGAACATGATGAAACAGTGTTCATCATAATTATTATTATTATTATGAATATTATATATTTAACACATTTCCTTTGTGGTTGGTATGTCTGTGAAACAAACAAAACTTTGTTTATCTATTGGTCATGACAAATGTTAGAAGATCTTTATCTCTTTAAGATGCCAGGATTCGCTGTATCTCAATTTTGGTGTTGTCGTAAAAGGTGACTAACGGGATCGGGTGGTCAGACTCGCTGACTTTGTTGATGCATGTCATCGGTCCCAATTGTATGGATCGATGCTTATGATATTAATCACTGGATTGTCTGGTCCAGACTCGATTATTTACAGACCGCCGTCATATAGCTGGAATATTCCTGAGTGCGGCGTTAAACAACAAACCAACCACAACAACAACAATTTTGGTGATCTGAGTTTTTGAACAAGGGGTGCTGTAAAACATGGCATTTGTTTCAAACTTAGTGTTTGCATGTTTTTTGTGGGGGTATTTTACATGTAGTAGTGAGTGCCTTGCAAGTGTTGGAATGATTTGATACGTGCTTCGTTGACTGTGGCATGTGTTGTTTAGTTTTATTGATTTATCAAATAAATAATTTTTATTTACTTTCATTTGTTATTAGAATTTTGTGATTAACATATGTAACTGTTTCGTCTATTGCTTGTTACCATGTGTTATGGAAACTAAAAAGGTTGTTTTGTCTTAGTTAATTATTCTATAGTTTCAATATTTGTTCCCATTTCAGGACTTGGCTTGGATACTGATGTTTTATAAATAGATATTTGCTATCCTAACATCTTTTTTCAAGCCTCTTTAAGATTGATTTTATAACATGTTGTTTTTTAACACTGACAACGTTAGTTCCAAGGAGTGGATTTGAACTTAGAAATATAGTTCAGAAGTGCTCACATGTGACATAACAAATCCTTAATGTAAATGTAGTTATCTCCCTTAGACCAGGTAGGCCTTTCTTTGAGGCATTCTGATATGTCGTTTTTTGCATCTTCAAGTCTTTTTATATAAAATATTAGTTATTACAGGAGACAGTTCTTGGTGTAGGCTTCGTAGTAATATTAGTTGATTATGTAGATGCAGTTGCTTTAAAGAATGAACTCAATATATGGATAAATGTGCTTTCCATGTTTACCTGTTATGGTGTGAGGCAGGCGCCTATGCTTGTCGTAAGAGGCGACTAACGGGATCTGGTGGTCAGGCTCGCTGACTTGGTTGATGCATGTCATTGATCTCAATTACGTGGATCGATGCTCATGATATTAATCACTGGATTGTCTGGTCCAGACTCGATTATTTACAGACCGCCGTCGTATGGCTGGAATATTGCAGAGTGCGACATTAAACATCCAACCGACCAACCAACTTTTAGGGTGTTGATATATCTTTTCTCAGTGAACAAAAAGACCATAACTAGGCCTGTTTGATTTTTTTTGTTGGTATAAAGATTTATTTCAAAGGGAGATCAAAATAAAAGTTAAAAATCCCAAAACAAAGTTCGTGTAAAATGATCTCTCAAGATTTTGTCTGTTGAGTGAAATGAGAAAAAAGAAATTCACTGCTTGAATGAGTCAAAGAGTTATTTCCCTTCTCGTATCAATATAATTTGAATTATTTTACGCAATGAACTTTGGAATCCAAGACAATGACATAATATAAGATTGCTCTTTAGACTTCTTTTCTTTTCATATTTATTACCTTTTGGATTGATGGGTTTGATGATGCTTTTGTAAATATAGAGAAGTTCTTGTCCATATTTTTTGTCTTCTAACGTTTCATTAATGTCCCTTAAGGATGTCTGCTTGATCACAAAGCAACTCTAACTGTCATGTATCGGGAGACCTGTAACAACATATTTATTGCCAGTCTTTTGCCAATATGAAGTGATGAAGTCGAGAGTCACAGACTAAAGTCAGATAATGAAATATATTGCAAGATTGTGGAGTAGGAGCCATTTTACAGCATTACAGAATGAGAGAAGCGCCACGATGTTATTTAAACTATGCACTGCACTGTCACCATATTGTATGACATCATATTACTATATGATGTCATCAGGGATGTCAGATGTCAAAGTGTGAATTTGGCACAATTGTTTACAGGTGCACCTTGTGGGAAAAAATGCACACAAACCGTCTTCTTTCTATATTTTGTCAGTTAGAAGAAATAACAAAGATTATAGAAATACATATCTAAGGAAAAGTTAAATATTCTTGATACCGACCAGCGCACATCCTTGAGAAGGTGTATAGCATTATGATTGATTTCATCACTATACGAGTTCAATATGCCCTTGTAAAATATGGCTTTCTACTTCCGAAATACACAGATCAGTTTTGCATTTGTGCTTTATTTTTCCATATTTGTTTTATATTATAAGCTCACCATACAAATAATCAATTTGATCAAAAAATTGCATGACTTCAATTCAGTTAGTTTAGAATTTGAATCAGTAGCACAAGACTGTTCTAATACAGATGTAATATATATGACCTTGACCTCTGGTGTTCCAGGCTGACATGACCCCTTTGGAGGCTGATTCCAAACAACTTTTCAAGGTTGCCAAGGAGATGGGTAAACAATATTTCTGTATATTTTCCCACCAAATGTGTTTCAGGTAAATAGATCTGAGAATAAACATTCTGAAAGAAACTCTGTCCACACAATGTAGTTTACTTTAAGAGAACTGTTTTCATTCTTTTCTTTCATGTGTTATTTTTTATGAGCTGAGTCAGGTTATTCTCGTAGCATTGTCTTACATCCAATACTTTTGGTGCCGTGTGGTGCCAAGGTCATGTAGAATCTTTTCCCAAATTTTCTCTCTGTACAAGCATCAGTTAAAGGCAACAAATTATTTAACTTAAAATCTCAATTTGGTATCCTGGTCTATTCTCATGGTCTCCTGTCAATCCTTTCTTGTGATAAATGTAACTGCAATGATCAAATTATTGTAAATATGTTAGGGATGGGTATTCTAAGTTGTTGTAACTTGTACCAAATCCTTTTCACTTAATGTGAATAAAATATAACATCAAATCAGATCTGAGACACAAAATATGATGTTTTATCCTTCCACTGTCTTTTCAGGCCAGATTTGGGCCCATTTGCACAAAACGATCTTAGCGCTAAGACTACCGTAAGCCTATGTTAATGTATGGGAGTAAAGAACATCTTAGCGCTAAAATCGCTTTGTGCAAGTGGGCCTTGATAACCAGTGAAATTGTTCTATGAGTGTACATGTTGCATATGATTGGCAGGTACTGCTTCTCTAAAAGTATACGAAGTACCTAAGTAAAATGTCTTACTGATTTCAAATTTGTGTATCCAATTCATAGAGTATTGACATAAAACCTGCAATAAAGAAGATTTTCTTGTTAGTGCATATATTGTGAACTTCATCTGGCATGTCTGTTCCTGAAGATAAGAGGTTGACTGATAAATTCAGGGCCTCACATTTGTAATGTGCATGGCAACATATTTCACTATTCACAATTCTTTCTACAGCAAGCTGAGAGCTTAGCAATCAACCCTTGTATGATCCTCATCCAAAAGCGATTGTGGCAAAACATTTCAAATGTTCTGACTTCTGTATAATATGTACTTGTTCAATTACAAATGGATGACATATTTCTTGAACTCGGTTCCTTGATGGTGCAAGATCAGTTTGGCAAATCTTTGCCTGTTTCACAGTTTTATTTCATATGAGATAATAACACCCAGATTTTAACATTACCTTGCACTGTGCAAATATATATATGTAATCTTATTAAACTTACAGGGCAATCTCAATATTTTCTTTGCGTAAAAATGTTCTGGAGAATAAATCACGTAAAGCATATGTCACTACACATTATAAAGCTCTTGCAGCTCAAGTATGTCAAAGAACCAGTCTAGATTATCTTCATTGTCATGCCTGATATAATCCTTACACTTCTGTGAAAAACATATTGCTGTTGTTATTTTTTAATTTGTTATCATGCTTTCTTGTCACTAAAATGGAGAAATAATTTCCCTCAGGATGATAAAGTGTTATCTTATGTCATGACTGACAGTTCACATCAATGAATTAAATATTTAATTATTTAAACTTTATTTCAGAATATACATAAAAGTATATTGAAAAAACTTGATTAAAAAACTGACCATAAACGTTTGAAGGTGTTTACTTCCAAATTGGACCAGTGAAGATCTGGGGTAGAATAGGTCTTCAGCAACCAATTCTTGCCGTAAAAAGCGACTATGCTTGTTGTAAAGGGCGACTCGGGTGGTCAGGGTCGCTGACTTGGTTGATGCATGTCATCGATCCCAACTGCGTGGATGGATGCTCATGATGTCAATCACTAGATTGTCTGGTCCGGACTCGATTATTTACATACTGCCGTCATATAGCTGGAATATTGCTGAGTGCAGCGTAAAACAACAAACAAACCAACCAACTTCAAAATTGACTGTTAGAATAACATGAACTTGCTATTCCTAAAAACAATTTCCCCTTTGTAAATCTACAGGCGAGTCCGAAAATCTTCTTTAATGGAACTTAACACCATTCCTGATGGAGGTCTTATGTCTTATGCACATAGAATGACACCTAGCTGTGTTTCAGCTGCTCCTGAGGACATTCTGATCAAGACGCTGGTCAAGAAATCCCCTAGCTACAGACAGCAGGTCAAGCGAAAGTTCCAGGAAATGTATGACCTGGTCAGTACAGTCTTGGGTCATTGCAGGGGTCAGTGGACCAGTGGTCTGTGCAGAGTTGTGTCCCTTAGCTGCCAGGATATGCTGAACTGACTAAATTAATTCACTCTGGACAGATAATCTGTTGCCTCATTTGCCATAGGTTATTCTCTAAATATACACACAACTGGATCAGTAATACTGGAAAATAAGTTTGTTATGAGGATTCATCAAAGCAAGAACATACTTGAACAATCATATCCATCAAATAAATCAAGCATTCATTTGTTACATTTGATGATTACCCTTTGAAACTGAATACATAATGCCTGGAAAGACTCCACCCAATTTGATTAATTGTTTGCCAGATATTTTCTTCCATGGTGATGAATTGTGGTGAACACCATTATTTTGCCTTTAACCCCCAATGGAATCTGTTTTGACAGATAATTAGGACAGATTATTCTCTGGCATTGACGTTTTATATTGAGCATAATCATAAAGTTGGCACCATTGAAATAAAATTTGAATAATTAGGGAAAGGTTGATGATTATTTTGAGGAAAAAGAAATCAATTCTTATGGCTTAACAAACAGAAGCCATGGTCTGAGAACACCTGGTGTCATCACTGATTTTCAGTTATCCATTCTTATAATGTTCACCACTATTTTGCCTTATACACCCAAAAGAATCTGTTTGGACACATAATCAAGACTGGTTATTGTCTGGCATTGATGTTGTATATATACAGTGCATCAGGGGATCTGATAGTCAGTATTTCCATGTTGTTCACAGGATTTGGGCAAGGAGTTAAAACAAGGCCTGGGATCTGACTGGCATCTTCTGATTGATGAACTACTGGTTGACCCTACTGAGGGGGACGCGGGGGAACTACACACCGCTCTAGAGGTAAACCCACGTCTAACATTTTAGATTCCTGCATTCTGATTGGTGCATCAGAGGTTTTGAATCTATGTTATACCATGATTTTGCTAATGACTGCATTATAATACCACAAAATATAGTATTTATTCAGTAGCACTTCTTTAAACATTTTGGACATTTTCAAATACTGATCTTATTCTTTAGCAAAATAACATGGTGTTGCTACATTACGGTATTTGATGTAATAAGTGTCCTGCTCTAATAAGCACCCACAGCAATATTTACTAATATATTGTCTAGTGAACAATCTCAATTCCTTCAGACTGATCAATGTACACAAGACTTATTTATATGTGTATGATACGCACTCGTGTGTTATATGCACTCTTAATTATGGGCAAATAAATTCTGGAAAAAAATATCTGTCATGTTTGATACACACAAACATTTCTTTGGTATCATTTCAGGCTGTCAGCATAAACCACGAAATTTATGATCTTTCAAATCTTTTTTTTTTCAGCAACATTTCATTCTAATAAGAGCCCCTATTTCTAATTTTGAGACCACCCCAGGCGCTTATTACGTCGAATACGGTATTTACAGCAGGTGTGCCAATATACTTAAGGTGGAATCACTGACAAACAGATACTGAGAAAATGTATTGTAAAAATAGTAACTTCAATACAGCTTGACTCTAGCATTTCTATACCATGTACTGTGATGTCATGTGAGGTGATTTATCCAGGCACGTACCGCCTCCGTGGTCTAGTGGTAGAGCGTCCGCCCGGAGAGCGGAAGGTCCGGGGTTGTATCCCAGGCCACGTCACACAAAAAGACGTTAAAAGATGGTACTTGTTGTTAGCCTGTCTGGCGCTCGACATTAAGGGGCTAAAACAAGGACTGGTCGGCTCGGAGTCAGTATACTGTGTCTGAGTGGGGTATTCATGTTAAACTGCTGCATGGTATCTCAGTGGGCTAGCACTATAAATCGGCATCAGTCCGGACTAGTACAAGCAGCCACACACACGTGCATGCACGTCGCTATATAAGTGCAGTCAATAATCTTGGACGCGACGTTAAACCCAATTTCACCTCACCTCATCTCTGCAGGTAATCTGGGAAAAAATAGCTATTTTGCTCAAACTGGTGAGTCATATACACGTTACCTGCACAAAGGCATACTTTTAGTTATTACTGTGTAACAGGAATTGGGAAATTCATAATTCCAATTTGGGAATATTTACTGGCACTTACTGCAGACCTGGGGCTGAATATTGGCCTCTGAAGAGGTCTAGATGAATCTCTCCATGTCTACTGCGTCACAACATATAGACTAGACCCATCTATAGATCTTTATTACATCATAATAGCGTTGTGTGGATGAGAACAGATTACAGAGGTCACTTCCTTTTCTCTCAAGATGTCAGTTATAGCCAAAGACTACATGTTTGTTTTGTCACTGTGTCATGGGAGAATGGAGATATACCTTGTTTTTTTTCATTATACATGTTTGGAACATAACTTTGATACCTGCAATTGTTTCGAATACGACCTTACGCTTTTAGTTTCAAATGAAATTGATAAGTATTGAATATACATTCGAACCTGTACATAGAATACTTGGTAGATGGTCGAAACAAAAATAACTTAAATGGAGGAAAGATGAAATACAAGAATGTTTGTTTATTAAAACTAGTCAGAGGGTTAATTCAATTCCCACATCCACCTAGGAAAAGAAAAGTTGTAATTACTTCCACATTAGTGAAAATTTGTGTTAAAGAATGATAGAAAAAACCAAAACGTATTTCTAATTACTAATATAGTAATCAACCAATTAGTGTTTGGGGAAGTAACATCTTCATCTTTGTGTACTTGCTGTGTACTTTGTACTTTTGAAATCTTGTATTTGGACAACTCAGGTTGACATGAAGCTGTTTGTCTGAAAATAGGCGGGTTCATCTGTACTCTAATAAACACGAAGCTCCCCCCATTCATATTGAAAATAAATGTCATTTCTTAATCAAATGTAACTATGATGCTTTACGTTTTGATCTTTTACAAGAAGCTATTGTTATTTACAGAGATTTTTTAAATTTAATGTGTGTGTGTGTGTGTGTGTGTGTGTGTGTGTGTGTGTGTGTGTGTGTGTGTGTGTGTGTGTGTGTGTGTGTCCCAACATTTCCCAAATATGAACAGTTTAGAGTCTCTTTATGGCCATTGTCACATTTGGCAAATTTCAGTGGGATATTTGTCTATGATTTTATGTCCTTTCATTCAGTAAAGTAATCAGTATTTCATCTGTATTGTTTCAGAAGAAGAATATTCCGACAGTTGTGGAAATCCTTTGTTCAAACCAGGCTAGTTTGGCACAGATTAAGGATGCTTACCGGAAAGGTATCCTGTCAAACTTAATGTCACGTCTTCCTTCATGCTTTGCAATGATCCTCTGTTACAAATTCTAGAATCTAAATAAAGAACTTCAGGATTAGGTTGAATTATCAATGATATCATATATCATAAACATAAATAGTCTGACTGGCCGGCAGGGATATCTTGTAATATCTCTGTGTATTATTTTTTATGTCTGTGTCTTTTATTTCTGAAGGCCAAATCTAGTCAAGGTAGACACAATTTTATAACAACTTCTTTAATACTGTAAAAAGCGATGTTTCGGTATAGATCCTTATACCCTTGTCAAGCAAGACTGAATGAGGGACATGATAGGTGGAGGATTAACAGTAGAGGATTAACAGTAACAACAATTGCATACGTGAGTGGGATAACATAGGTAGGTGTTGACAACAAGGGGATAATACTGTCACAACACGATGGACAGAGAATTGGTGGAAGCCAATGGGACATGAAGCCAATTAAACAGGTGTTTAAATCTAGTTTGTTCTCAGTAAAGAAATGAAATTGGTGTGTTTCAAGTAAAAAAATTGAAGGTCACTCTCATGTAGGCCCACCTTTGGATTCTTGTAATAATGTTTCCAGTCTACTTTGAATAATCTGTGCTTAGGAATGTTAGGATGGCCCTTTTGCTGCCAGTAGGGCAGGACATGCTTACCTGTTTTCTGAACAACTTGTGCCATCACTCATTTGCCGTGATTCCTTCATATAATTGTCACCGCTATTTTCCCAAAGGAATCTGTTTGGCATATAATCAAGGCTGATTGTTCTCTGGTGTTGTATTAACACAGTAAATAGATCAGTGAAGATCTGGGGTAGAATTGGTCTTTAATAGCAACCCATGCTCGCTGTAAAAGTCAACTATGCTTGTCGTAAGAGGTGATTAGCGGGATCGGGTGGTCAGGCTTGCTGACTTGGTTGATGCATGTCATCGTATCCCAATGGCGTGGATCGATGCTCATGATGTCAATCACTGGATTGTCTGGTCCACACTCAATTATTTACAGACCGCCGTCATATAGCTGGAATATCGCTGAGTGCGGCGTCAAACAACAAGCAAAAAAAAACAACAATAAATAAATAAGTGTAGAAAGAAAATATGAAAACTTAGGAAATCTAATCTTAACTTGTACAAATGTTATGTTTGTCTTGAAATGATCCCCTGAGTGGATTCCACATTAGAATTTGTCCCCCCAGTTTTTGCTTGTGATTAGTGGAAGAAATGGATGGGATAGCCAGTCACGGTGACATGGGTGATTGTAGGTCTTCATGTCCTGCATGATAGGGTGAGATGCTGATCATGCTATCAATCACTGGTTTGCTCTGGTCCAGAAGTTGCCGTCATATAGGTGGAATATTGCTAAAACAAACATTCACATACATAAATGCTGATGCAACAAATGTATCATTTAGGGCCTCAATCATCAGTAAATAAAAGAATATAAAAATATAAACAAATAAAATATTGAACTGTAACTACATAGAAAAACTACGTAACTCAGTTCCTGAAACACCATTTAGATAATTAATGTCCCCAACACTCTGTTGTTTGTCAAAAGGGTGACTATGTGACTTGGTTGAACACTTTAGGCATGGGAGGTTTTCTCTTGGTATTATGTCTGGCCCATATTTGATTGTTTACAAGCAGGTGTGGAAACCGTGTGATATAGCTGAAATATTGCTGACTGCAGCATTATACAAACAAACAAACAAACAATGAAATCATGTTATACATAAATGTATCTCAGAGTTTGCTGTGAGCCTGGAGAGCGATGTTGCTGACAAGACAAAGGAGCCCGTGCAGTTGCTGCTGATGACTCTACTCAAGGTAAAATCACAATCTTACCTGACATGTGATGTCATCGATGGGGAAGGGGAAAATAGTTGTTTTCTTAATTTAACGACTTTTTCAGAGCTACAGAAAGGAGACAATTTGCGTACAAAGGAGCTAATTTCTGAAACACAATTACAAGCTAATTTACTTTCCGAGTCAAGCCTATATATTTAGAACAGTTATATACATCTAAAACATAATTTCACTTTGTTTAAATCTTAAAATGTTCACTAATTTTGGGAAAAACCAATAGAATGATGAATAGATGAGTGAAAAAGATATTGATTATCCAATGAAAACTGTAATAACACAATTAAAATAGAAACCCTACAGTAAAAACTCAATTGCTCAAAAAGTTATCTGGAGCTCTGCTTTTGAAATTTTGAATAGCCTCTTGTTTGTGCGTGATACAAGGTTTACTTCTGAATTATCAAACTTGATTTTTATCTTGAAGTGCAAACAATATGTTGTCGGCAGATAATTGAAACTGATTAGTCTCTAACATTGACATTTTATATCAACACCAAAAATATATTTAAGTGTAGGAGGAAAATTTGAAAACTTGGAAAATCTATTCTTTATAAAGGTAGTAGCATCTGTACGAGCCACAATATGTGACTCGCCAGGAAAAAAGGGAATACTATAGTTTTTAAGATGTAATAAGAAGTCAAAATGTGGTTTCGACCCATAATGTCCCTTGTTTGATGGTGGGTGATGTGTGTTGCATGGTTTGATCTGTTTGCTGGGGGAGTCATGGAGCCACACCCAGAATGTTGCTGCTGTGTTCCAGGAGGGGAGAGATGAGAAGACCGACATCGATGACAAGAGGGTGGAGAAGGATGCCACTGTCTTGCATGAGGTGGGTGGATCAAACACAACAGCAATAACACAACACGAGAATAATCACCGCAGCAATAATAAAGTAGACACAAGTTATGGATAACAACTTCTATATTATACTATTACAGCGAAGTTTCGGCGTAGATCCTGATACAGTTGTCAAGCAGTACAGTAACTAGTCTTGCTCAGTCATTCTTGACAGATTTCAGGATCTTAACTGAAATGTTGGTATAACAGTATGATAAAGAAGTTCTCATTCATAAATTGTGTCTACTTTGTCATCTGTCAATGTCTAAGAAATGCCTATCAAACAAATCAATAGCAATCGCATCATACAAGAAGAGTATCAACAGCAATAACACAAGACGATTACCAACAATAATAACAACACAAGATGATTACCAACAATAATAACAACACAAGAAGAATAACAGCAATAACACAAGATGATTACCAACAATAATAACAACACAAGATGATTACCAACAATAATAACAACACAAGAAGAATAACAGCAATAACACAAGATGATTACCAACAATAATAACAACACAAGATGATTACCAACAATAATAACAACACAAGATGATTACCAACAATAATAACAACACAAGACGATTACCAACAATAATAACAACACAAGATGATTACCAACAGTAATAACAACACAAGATGATTACCAACAATAATAACACAAGACGATTATAATTACCAACAATAATAACAACACAAGACTATAACCAACAATGATAACAACACAAGAAGAATAACAGCAATAACACAAGATGATTACCAACAATAATTACAACACTAGACGATTATCAACAATAATAACAACACAAGACGACTACCAACAATAATAACAACACAAGAAGAATAACAGCAATATCACAAGCTGATAACCAACAATAATAACAACACAAGATGATTACCAAAAATAATAACATAAGACGAATATCAACAATAATAACAAGACAAGACGATTACCAACAATAATTACAACACAAGAAGAATAACAGCAATAACACAAGATGGCGGTCTGTAAATAATTGAGTCTGGACCAGACAATCCAGTGCTAGATATCATGAGCATCGATCTACGCATTGATCTACGCAACTGACATGCATCAACCAAGTCAGTGAGCCTGACCACCCGATCCTGTTGCTGAAACCTATTGTACCCCTGATCTTCACGGATCAGAAGAATAACAACAGCAATAACGCAAGACGAATAACAACAGCAATAACGCAAGACGAATAACAACAGCAATAACGCAAGATGAATAACAACAGCAATAACCTAGCTCTGACTACTACTACTACTACTACTACTACTACTACTACTACCTCTTAACAACAACACAACAGTAGCACCATAACTACAATACAACAGCATTACTACACAGTAAAAGAACAGAACAGCAACAATTATGTAAAAAAATCAGTTTATAGATCTGCCTGTCATTTTAGCCAGTTTATGAAAAATATATTCCATAACAGAAAACAATCATGTTTGAGTGACCTTTTATCTAAAAACTGACATTGACATTTTGATGTTTATTCTCTCCTGCTTGCTGGGGATTTTAATTCCAGGAAATATGAGGGTCTTTTAAAGAAATGACCTGGTGTAGCGTACTGTACTGTACTGTACTGTACTGTACTGTACTGTACTGTACTGTACTGTAAGATTTGATTATTACTTTAATGGCAGGTCCTTCATATTTATTGTCAAGAATTTGGTAAAATAAATATTATTGTGCATCCATTGGGATGCAATATATATTTTTGGGCATCCATTCTATATGTATGCGTGTACTGGATGCTCATCTGTGTCATGTAGAACCCTGCCAGCATATTAAGGCTCAAATTCACTTAACCTCCAAAATTGATACAGTAACGCACAAGACACACTGCAGTAATATATATTTGTTAATTTTAATTTTAAGAACATACTTTAATTTACATCTTTAACCTCCTGCCTCCTGTACAACATGGAATCAAATGGGACTGGCCTTCATGATTCTCAACCAATCTTCTTCCCCTTCAGTTCGGTGATGGTCGATGGAGCAACAAGAGTGGCAAGTTCCTCACTCTCCTCGAGGAGAAAAGTCTCGCACACATCAAAGCAGTTCTCAAAATGTATAAATCGGTGAGTCTCCATTTTAACTTAGGCAACACTTTTTTAATTTCCATTTACAGATTTGACTGATCAGGGCCAAAATATAGCAATAAGGATTGTTTGTTCATGTGGTAAATGTGAGGCCATCTATATTATTTAGTGTGGTTTTCATGCTCAGCTTCTGAGGGTGAAGGTGGCCTGAGGGAAGAACCAAAACGTAAAACATTCAGCTTTTGGTTGAGAATACAACTGAAGGGTAGTCTGCATGAATGGTTCTCAGTAAAATACTTTGACCTCAAATACTCAAAACTAGTTATCACATGTGCTTTCATGTCCTTTATTCAAAGTGCAATGGTGGCTGTATCCATGTTGAGAGCTTAAAGGGCAAATATAACAAAGAAATAGGCAGAATATCCTATCTTTGAATATCCTAGTGAAATACAGCCCCACTGGTGGCACCCATCAGAAACACATGCAAAGGCAAGTCAATTGTTCACCTAAAAAAATACAGCCCCATTTAATCAAATGTGAAATTTGCTAAATCTATTACCAGGGCAGGATGACATGTATTCAAGATTGAGATGGGTGGATTTAAGAAAACATTTTGAGTGTTTTTTACTGGGACGGTAATTTAGGACCAGTGAAAAACACCAACACACAACTGCTTGGTTAATTACTATTAAAAATAATGACCCTCCTCAACATTTTTCCCAATAAACAATAACTCACCCAAACAACAGTTTGCCAATTTAAAAAAAAATAATATTGAGCCACTTAATATTTTTTGTATATGTGACCTCTCCAAGCTGGGTTTTATTCAGATAAGAATATGTGATTAAAAGCATCAATCCCTTCCATAATTGTTAAAAATCTCTGCTAAAAGCAGAGTCAATTGTACCATTCCGGCTATATGATGAGCATGTGTTTATGAACCACTATCAAATAGTGATGACACCAGGTGTTCACAAATAGGTGATCCTGCCCCACTTGTGGCACCCATCACAAACACATGCAAAGGCAATTCAATTGTTTACCTGAAAAAAACATGGGAACATGTGGTACAAATCAAAATAGGAATTGCTGCCATTAAATACAGAACATGTAGATTTAGCATGCCTGATCTTTTCAGGTTAACTAACATCGTTATTTAGTTAGAATTTGACATTTTACATATGGTCATTATTTTTTCATAATGTGTATTGTTTCTAAAAACAGCTCTGATAAATTTATTTAGAAAATATTCTTAGATTTCAGGTAAATATTTAGGTACATGACATTTCAGGAGATTAGTGAATTCTCCACAGGAATCTGGGCTAACAATGCAATTTGGCTAAGTCGGGAATGACATATAGAGCAAAAGACCAAAACAAAGTTTGTTACATTCATTTATCAGACCCCATAAATGGTAATTGCAGAAGACGAAATAATTCATTTGCTAAATTAGTTTTCAGTGCTGTAGCTATTCCTAGCAACCTTTTCCCTTGTGTGGCAACCAAATAGAGAAATTGAAGATGAGAGGTATTTTGGAGTAATATCCATCTTATCTTGGCTCTGTGCCTTTTGTGCCTTTTGTAACAAAATGTCTTTTTTTAGCAGGATGATTTGATTCCATTTTCCCAGAACCTCATAATCTATGGATTTACCTTCATGAAAGTCTTGGCGTTCCACTGAAAAGTAATAGGCTGTTTTGGTAGATTGTGTTTGTCAGAAGAAATTCTAGGATGTTGGAATTTTAGCTCACCTGAGCTATTAATTTAATAAGGTTATAGCAGGGGTCGCGTCTTATAAAGACATGGTAGCGCTGTGACTGTCGTAACTCCCAAACTTGAACATTGACTTATGACAGTCGTTACTAAGTGCTCAGTCCCCTTGTGAAATGGTACCCAGTAGGGCTGGGATCGGTAACTCGGGTACTCAGGTCGGGTGGGTGCTCGGGTACTGGGGTGCTCGGGTACTCGGGACCCGTGTTTGGTCATGTGATATACATGTATTGTTTAGTGACAAAAATTATCTTGAACTCTATGGTAACACTACAAGTCACTAATGTTTGCATTTCTTTCTGACTATGCACCCAGACTTTCATATGTTTGAATAAAGATAAAGGGTAGGGTCAGGTAATAGGTGGATGGATACCCCGTGTAAGGTGCCAAAATCTACCCCGGGTACATTCTGGAAGGCCCCAGATTCTACCCGGGTAGATTCTGAAGGGGGGGTATACTTTCAGACTTTACACCAGGTAGTAAATTTGGACTCATCCCAGCCCTAGTACCCAGTGCTATGACTGTTGTAGGTCTATGGTAAAGTATGGGACTTACTGTCATCTTAGTGCTAAGATCACTTTGTGGAATGATACCCAGGTGGATTGTCTGTTGTCTGGCGTCCATCTGTCCATTGTAGACTTCATTTTGTGGCACCTGGACTTTATGATCCCAGCTGTGATATAGTGTCTAAATGGATCCCACGAGTCATGTTTTAAAGATACTGCAAAGATATCGACATAGAGAATGTCATTTTTGCCAGTACTCTTTCAGTTACCTATCCATCATCATCGAACTTGATATGTTTATTGGGCATATATTCATGTTTGTCTATTCAGTTTGACTTTCACTTTCACCAATTTGTCTTGATTTACTACATTTTCAACATTTCAACTCACAATCTCTTGGTTCATGAAACCAAAACTGTATTTATATCCTCCAAGAAATGGTGTCTCTAAAATTAGCTCACCAAAGTCTCATCAATGTTAGCATGGCTGCCATATTGATTTCAAGGATGCTAACAACAGAAGCCATATTTATGATGGCACATTGTGGCACATGCAATTATGCTTGTGTCATTATGAAATGTTTATGTTGTTTTGTTTAACTTTTGCAGTAGGTTTTTGCATATTCTTCTTCACCTAATTATCATGACCAATATAATTTCATGTTTGAAATATTCCACAGCACATGCTTGTTGTAAGAAGCGACTAACGGGATTGGGTGGTCAGGCTCACTGACTTGGTTGATACATGTCATTGTGTCTCAGTTGCATGGATCGATGGTCATGATGTCAATCACTGGATTGTCTGGTCCAGACTTGATTTTTTACAGACCACCATCATAAAGCTGGAATATTGCAGACTGCGGCGTTAAACAAACAAACAGTCTTGTGGTTCAACACTTTTCAGTCATTGATTGTATTTTATGGAATATATAACCTGCAACATAACACACGACCATATAAGTACATCTGGGGGCAGTCTAGGGCTGTACAGAGTTGCGTCCCTTGGGTATGCCAGAAACCCACGATTGTGGGTGTGAGTGCCGGTTTACCCCAATTATGTTTCTAGGTTTGTCAGCACCATACCCCTGCTTGTGGGTTTCACCGAAGTGGTAAACATCTTAGACCTGCATCACTTCGGCATTAAAACACTCACTCACTATTTTCTTCTTCTTCAAAGATCAAAATGATATATATCCAGTCTCTGCTAAATCTCTTGATTTGATAAATGTGTCTATGATTTATGAGTATCAGAAATTCTTAATGTCCAATACTTATTTTAAACAACATGCAGTATGGCAGATATATTGGTTTATTGATTGATTAACTGCATCCCAAACTCACAATTTAAAAAAATAATCAATTTCATTCTTCTTGTGTATCTGCACTAAATTATGGTATTCATCAAAAGAATCAAAAGATGTAACTGCGAAATGTAACAAGAAGCTCATTATTGTTTTATTATTAATTGATCCAATCAAACTCTCCTAAAGAGGTGAATACAAGTTACTGTTCTACGTTTAAAGCAGATTTTGAAATAAGTAAGCATTTTAAATATGATTCTACCATGACATTGATGAATGCTTGATTCTGATTGGTTAAAAAGAGGTTTCCTTTTTGCTATGGAAACCCCTTTCAAATATATTAACCTGTTTCACAAAAAACATGCATATTAATACATAGATAGCCTACATATCAATTCATAAAAAAGGGTTGCCGATTGATCAACCCCATATGAACTGTAAAACATATCTATATTTCCTCTAATACAGCCAGGTCTCTAATACATGCCGAGGCAAGGGTCAATTATAGATGGTGGTTTGATAATGGATGTTTTGGGAATTCTAGGCTGCAATCCTGACTGCCTCCTTGATGACATTAAATATTTAACAAAGGCATATATTTTGTATACAAATGAAATGTTTATGAAACTGTTAGGTAAATGTTTTATGGTGACCAAAATCGGAGCAATTTAAGCTATTTCCTCATTGAAACAACAAACAATGAAAGTAAAATATAACATTATAAAAGTTGTTTGAAAAAACTTTATTCATTACAACATGTTGTTTACAAACTTTTTTGTGATCGATATTCTCAATGCATCATATTTATGATACAGAAACTAATCAGCTAATAATCTCTCTATACATGTACACTAGTGTACTGCTTCACACCCGTGAAGATCTGGGTTACAATTGTTTTTCAGCTACCCATGCTTGTGGTAAAAGGTGACTAACAGGATCGGGTGGTCAAGCTCGCTGACTTGGTTGATGCATGTCATCGTATCCCAATTGTGTGGATCGATGCTCATGATATCAATCACCAGATTGTCTGCTCAAGACTCGATTATTTACAGACCGCCGTCATATAGCTGGAATATTGCTGAGTGCGGCATTAAACAAACAAACAAACATATAAAAACTATACCCCAGAGCACTGGTAGGGTTGCATCAGACTGAGGATCATAATCACTTTTATAGTGCAGGATCTGCCTACTGAGATCTTTTACCCTAGTTATAAACCTTGCAGGGATTCATAAGATTATAAGGCAAATTCAGAAAAATACAAAATGTACCAGATTAGGATGTTCTTATTTTCATATATTCAGAGGTATTTTAATGTTGCATTCAATGCGATAATGTCAAACTGTTTTAAGTGAAATACACGTCACTTCTTCAAAGCCATACCTAGTGGTTAAAGTGTTTGCTCGTGATGTCGAAGGTCCAGGTTCGATTCCCGACACGGAAACAATGTAAGAAGCCCATTTCTGGTGTCCCCACTATGATATTGCTGGAATATTGCTAAAAGCGGCATAAAAGCATACTCACTCACTCACTCACTCACTCACTCACTCACTCAAATCCGTACCTTCAGCTATTATTATAATACAATCATTTGGGAAATTCAAATGTGGGAATTTTTATTTTAATTGATGGAGTTGAAATAATGTTCAGAAAACCAATTAGAATTCACAAAATCACTTCACAAGACTCCCATCATGTTTATGGTCAAGTCTGAGTTTTGGTAATGAAAGAGACTTGTTGTTAATTTGCTGTGGCACTCAAAATAGGATTTGTGAGGAGACAAGAGACATAAATGTTGATTAATATAATCCATAATGATGTTTCACAAATATACGTGTCCTGAAAGATCCTATCTTGATCCCACGAACTTTCTTACCTTTGAAAAACCATTAATACATGATACAAATAATGAGAATTTTCAACCTGGAAAATGTCACAGACACATATCATTTATATACAACTCTTAAAAATGTCATTTAGAAAGGATTAGGTGTTTTTTTAAGAGATTATACTGCCATATGGATCATCTGACAAATTGGCTGACATGATGATAATGATATCTTCGTTTGATCTACATTTGGAAATACATTATTGTTTTCCCATTTTTGATTCTGGAATGGTACCTTTTTGCTTTTGAGTAACTGTTATAAGCCTCTTTTAGTTACCTGGTTTTAAAATTGAGAATTACATAAATAGGATATGTTTGATACGTGAACCTAAAAATATAAAACGTGATGCTCGGCCATACAAAGTGCCCCCTGGTGGCTGATTGATTGATATGTCGCCTTCAGTTAGATCTCATTTCAACTACATTATCAGGGAAAATAGTTAAGCCTGACACATGGCATTCCCTGCACGTCAGTTTCTTGGTTATCTTGTCAGAATAATTGACATATGTCCTTAGAATGAACAATGTGGAGATATGTTTTATGTGTTTTTTTGTTATGGAAGTTGAAATAGTATTTTATTTTGTTACTTTCTTTTTTAATTGTTCTCATAAACAAAAGAGGGTTTTCACGAAAATGATGTAAGGTGATATTCATTATATCTTCACTCCCTTTGCTTCAGACTATTGGGTGTTTTTGAATATTTAATACAGTGAGTGGACCTTATTTGTATAAACATATTGTTTCAGGGGACTTCTAGTGTGCATGTGTTGTCTCAGGGGTCACCTGATACAGGAGGGGAGGTGAAATGGGGTTTAACGTCGCGTCCAAGATTATTGCATCAACGACGTGCATGCACGTGTGTGTGTGTGTGTGTGTGTGTGGCTGCTTGTACTAGTCCAGGCTGATGCTGATTTATAGTGCTAGCTCACTGAGATACCATGCCGCAGTTTAACATGAATACCCAACTCAACCACAGTATACTGACTCCGAGCCGACCAGTCCTTGTTTTAGCCCCTTAATGCTGAGCACCAGACAGGGTAACAACAAGTACCATCTTTAAACGTCTTTTGGTATGACGCATCCGGGGATCGAACCCCGGACCTTCCGCTCTCCGGGCGGACGCTCCACCACTAGATCACAGAGGCAGTCTCCTGATGCAAGAGCTAAAATAAGGATATAGGTCAAAGTGACAAGCGAGATAGAGATTTGTTGGCAGTATTTGATGCAGTAGAGTTCATGTATGTCATGTCTGCATTCCATCAATGCCCACTGGAAATGGGAAATGTTTATTGTTGTGAAAAACTTTGAATATTGGTATGAAAAAGGAGCCCACATGTTCAAATGGTTGACAACAGGCCTATTTCTTTCTTCCACTTGCAAGTGTGTTACTTGTGGCATCTTCAAGAACATGAGAAAAATTAGAAAGAATGATAAAGAAAGATTTTTGCATCTTTGTGAGGAAGTCCGTGCTCCATCATGACATTTGTACTGTTTGTATCTGCCTCTCCTTGGTACATCTGCTTGAGTCTCAGACTTCATCATGTTCAGAAATCAGAAAAATGCTTCTAGAAATCCTCTAAAATCGTCCTTTTCGACTCATTTTTACTTTTTTGTTTTGTTGTAAGTCCCAAACATGCAATTGATGAAATAACAAAGTTTAATTTTCAGTCCTTATGAGCATATCTGATAATTTTTGTTATAATTGTTAAGGTTTGGCTCAAAAGACCTGTGAAGATCCGGGGTAGAATAGGTTTTCAGCAACCCATGCTTGCCGTAAAAGGCGACTATGCTTGTTGTAAAAGGCGACTAACAGGATCGGGTGGTCAGACTCGCTGACTTGGTTGATGCATGTCATCGATCCCAATTGCGTGGATCGATGTTCATGATGTAAATCACTTGATTGTCTGGTCCAGACTCGATTATTTACAGATATTGCAATATTTCATATAGCTGGAATATTGCTCAGTGCAGCATAAAAAACAAACAAAAAACAAAAAAACTCATGATTTCTCAAATCATGTACCGGTATATCCCATCAGCTAAAAAGGCCTTTATCATACTTTGTCCATTGTTTCCCTCAGGTATGCATTTGTTTTAGTTATCAATACAAGAGATACATCCTGTATGTAAACTGCATCAGTCCATTCCTTGTTTGTATCAGGTATTCAAGTTGACCTGTATCTGTGTCTGGTACATACTGATCATTGACAATATACGAGGCACAACATAGCCATTATTTTTGTATTTGATGGATAAGGGAATTTGGTTTTTAAAATGACATCCTCTATCTATTAAGTTTTTCAAACTATACAAGGGGACACAATGTCTTATTTATGGAAGACTAAGGGAGGTAATTTAGGCAAAATGTTTTGACAATGACACATGACGGAACTGATGCAGAAAATGAGTTTTTGCTGATTCATGTTTCTAAAATCACTGAGAAAGCACAATTTTTTTTGTGTGATCTGTCAGCGAAACAAATGAGTGTAAATTTCATTTTTAAAATATTCTTGTTGAAATAGGGTGGCTGATTTGTGATCAAACAACTATAAAAAATTACCTTATATGTACCAGTGTCGTCATTGATAGATATTGCCTGTCCAGATAGCAAAGGTCATAAGTTTTTCTCCCAGTTTCCATGACATCTAAATGTTAAAGGGCCACGATCACAGTGGTTTTTTTATTTCTAATAGATTTTCTGTTAGTTTAGTATAAAGGTTGCTATTGATTGATGGTAGTAGAAGACATTTTTATTTCTATTTTTTTAGTGCTAGCTATTTTCTTCTTGTGGAAGATAAACGTCAAGATATTTCTTATTTATATGTCGATTTTCTAAGAATTTGACCTTACAAGCAGTCACAGAGTGGGTAGAATCAGTGAGTTGGAAGAATTTGTTCCTTTGAGATTGTTTAGGTGATTAAGGAAACGATCTGTTTTTGAAAAATAGTGTTTTCGGTAAATTATATGGTCGCATTGTAATTATATAAACTGACTAATATGTATATTGTTTGATTCACGTTAACTACGTAAAAATTGTCCTTTTCACAAGATGATATGAACATTGTCATAGTATTTTCCAAATGTCCGGTGTTTCCTACTGCAATGATATGATATGATATGATATGATATGATATGATATGATATGATATGATATGATAAATGATTTGATTTGATACAATTTCTATATGTGATATAATAATACACTACAAATTATGATATGCTATATATCACATCATATAATCTATATGATAAACACTGTTTACATTTATGGCTATGGCATCAAAGACTCCATTACAGTCCTCTTGAACACAGTGAGTTTGTACATTTTTAGACAATCATATGCCAAAGTTCCTTACAGGTGTCTGGAGGGGAGGAGCTTTTACAGTCAGTGAAGGAAGAGTGTGATCAAGAGTATGCAGATGCTGTGGGAGCATTTGGTGAGTCTGAAGACAGTACTATTTCTGGCTTAGTTAACGAGAAAATACACACAGTAATCTTAATATCTGCATATAAAACAATGCCTTAGAGAGCAGGAAATACATTTTAAATGGTAAATCATCATGTCCAGTGATGTTTTATATCAAATTTCATACTTTTATTGACCAAGTTTGTTATACCTGTTTATTCACCTGAATTCGCTAAAATTATATGATGTGTTTTTTTGAAAGCACACATTAATACCAGAGACCATATCATAGATATTGGTCTCTATAGATATAATAGATAATACACGATAAATCTTTTTTTCCACTTTGAATTATAAACAACTTCTATTCTAATCTTTTTTAAAACTTTGAAACGTGCAACGTAGATCGTGTTAGGTAGGCAGAGCATGTCTACTGTTTTATTGGTCATCTACCATCTATGACTCGACCTTCATTAAACCGCTGTTTGTCTATAACGCTCATAAATTGTTTGGATGCCTAAGGTAGAGTTATAGCGAGGGATCACTGTGCTGATATTCCAAGTGCGAGTGATCAAACCAAAGACTACAATGTAATATTACTCATCCAGCGAGAACATCTGTGTTTTATGTTCATGTGTGTGCCAACCAGTTATGTACAGACATCGCATCTTAAAATAATTTTTACAAAAATAATTACAAATGCAGAATTGTTTTTTAAATCTTCTCAAGAGTGTAACCAGTATCAATATACTCACATGGGGATTCTGTATAAGAAACTGGCTCCAAGCAACTTAAGCTGTCGTATCTGATCTCCTTGCTGACTGTTGGAGAAAAATATGTGATTATGTGATGAACAAGTGATGAAACTGTGATGAAGCTGTGATGGTGTGATGTGTGTCGTTGCAGTATCGACAGTCAAGAGTTCATCAGACATGCATGCAGAAAAGCTGTATAAGAACCTCGACGCTACCAACCCTGTGTTTGTGAAGATCCTTGTCACAAGGGCAGAGGTATATGAAAACCTCTTACCATCATGTCATGTGTTTATTGCAGAAATACTGAAAGGCCAAATCTGTATGCATATAAGATATACAGAAATAACCTCTTTACTTCTCATCTTTTAGTCACGAGATGGCTGAAATATTGCTAAACTGACTATAAACCTTAACTCACTCACTCACTCACTTCTAATCTTAACTTCATTGCAGTACATATACCAGCTGTTAGGACATTCATTGTGGACATTAATACATTGATATGTAAATACATTAGTTCCTTATACTTAAAGATATTTGGAGATTGGTACATTAATGGGGCTAGATAGGTACGGCATAGACATAAGATGGATAATGAGGACAAGGGGGTATGTTTCTTCTTTAAACTGTAAATTTCTCACAGTCAACATTCAGAGTTGCGTCCCTTGGGCACGCCAGAAACCTATGATTGTGGGTTCGAATCCCGGTTTGCCTCGATTATGTTTCTAGGTTTGTCAGCTCCATACACGTGCTGACACACCACGATATAACTGGAATACTGTTAAAAGCGGAGTTAAACCCAACTCACTCACTCACTCATTGTCAACATTCCTTGGAAAGTTTGTATTTCTTCCTGTTTTAATATGCACCAGATGCGATGAACATCTAAATCTGGAAAATGCAATTCTACATTTATTCAAGAGTGGTTTCAAAAGATGTTCTTGTGTTCTAAATTCTGTTTTAAACAGAGTTTAGAACAGAAGAATATCATTTATCGTCAATGGTAACAGAGTTTTTAATCCTCCTATCAAATGTTATTTATATCAGTAGCACATGACAACACTTTATTTCTGATTTTAGAATTTGTTTGAATTTCTTTACATGCACTAATTCTTCAAACCAAAATGAGTGTCAACGCACCATTTGAAAAATTGGAATAAAAAATTCAACCCATACAAATGCAAACAAAAACATGTTTAAAAAAAGCGTATTTTCAATCAAACACAATATGTTATTCTGGTGAATGAATCAATCAGTCAAGTCATACCTCAAAAGTATGCAAAGTTGTGCTTAGCGACATTAAACACTCATTCCTTCACCATTAATTCAGTACCATGTAGAAACACTTCTGAAGTGTGTTGTATGTGTGTCAGATTGACATGCCCAATGTGAAGAAGGCGTACAAGAAGAAGTATGACGCAGAACTGACAGAGGACATTGAGGACCGATGTTTGCATCCCACAGCCAAGCTGCTGAAGGAACTGGCATCCAAAACACCTTCAAAGAAGGTAGGCTGATGAAATGCAACATTGAAGTGCACTTGGGCTGAAAGTTAGGTCAAGGTCAAGGTCACTTAGATTTGACCTAGAATAGGTCTGTGACCAGAGGTTCATGAATAACAATATTGCAGTGCATTTTACCTGAACGTGAAGGTCAAGGTTTAGGCCATGATCATTATACATTTTTTCTTGTTAAAGACACTAATTTTATATAACTACCTCTAGACATACATTATATTTGGTTACTTATTTGAAAACTAAATGGATGGTTCCTCAGGTCAGACATTTTTGTTGGTGAACAGAAGGGTAGAATTGTTCTCGGTTTGTTTTGGTATAGCTCGCCCAAATTTTCATTGATTCACTTGGAAGTGCTCGCCCCAAAACACCTGTTGCTATACCACTTGCGCATGTTCTTATTTGGAAATCTCATGCTGTTCATGCTCTGTATGTGACAGACCACAACATTCAACAGCCTAAGATTTTAAGTTGACATTTATTTGTTTCTGGGACAAAGACGTCCTTACAACCCTAGTCAGGACATTGCTTTTGAATGAACTTCCATTATCGGGAAGTTAAAACCACTTTGTAACAGAAGCAGAGCGTTGTAGCTTATTTTGTCTGGAGAAGGGCAAGTAAATGACTTGATTTGGCTGTTTTGCCACTTTAAACAGTATTTTAGTTATATCATGGCATGTCAGTTCTACATAGGACAACTAGAAGCGGATGTGAACATGTTGGTGTGACCCATGTCCAGGGCTGCAGTGCTCACTCACCATCACAATCAAATTGGGGTTAAAACCCACCATTATAGCATCTTGTAATTCCTACAGAATGTAACTCTGCGCAGCTAATTGTGGCACCTTAATGACTTGAGATCTGTGGAGATCCGACTTGGTCTTCAACAAGCCATGCTTATCATAGGAGGCAACTAATGCGTTCAGGTGGTCAGACTTGCTGACTTGGTTGATGCATGTCATCAAATCCCAATTGCATAGATCGATGTTCATGATGTAAGTTACTGGATTGTCTGTTCCAGACTTGATTATTTGCAGACCGCTGTCATATACCTTGACAAACAAGATGAATAGACCACCTGTGTGAGAGCACATTGAGTAATCATTGTTTTTTGTTCTCAGTCTAAAGGAAACAAAAAATACGCTGGCATGGCTCTTGCTCCCCCTCCGAAAGGCAAGCCTCTGAAACGACCTGAAAACAAAAGCAAGGATGATGACTCTTCTCAAAACCCACTCAACTCAAAACGGGGAGGAGAAGGAACTAAAAAGAAGGATGACAAGAAGGATGAGAAGGCACCAAAGACGACTGGCACCATCACTCCGGCCAAGAACTTTGATGCCGTAAAGGAGGTGGAGAAACTCCACAAGGCCATGGATGGGTTCGGGACAGATGAACAGGTCATCATTGATGTCATTTCCAACAAGAGTAATGAACAGAGGCAGTTGCTCAAGAAGAAGTACAAGGAGAAGTATAAGAAGGTACAGCATGAGTGAGTGAGTGAGTGCGTGAGTAAAAGAGAGGGGTGTAATCTTATTCAAAATAGAATAAATACAAGAAGTTCAAAGGGTGAGTGAGTAGGCCGTAAAGTCACTCAGAGGAAGTACAAGAGGTGAGTGAGTGAATGGATGGATGGATCCATCTCATACAAAATTCGGTTTTATCCTGGTATTTCAGTTAAATGTGGGAGAAAATATTGTAGGTCATAGAATTTTACTATTTTGCTGAAACTTACAATCCTGTCCATGGTGACAACCCTAGAATGATAAACAGGAACATTGTGGAATTTGATCACAGGATAAAGAATTAAGTTACCTGGCAGAAATTCTGCTGTTTAAAAAAAGTATGTCTCAGGTAAAAGAATGTCAGCCAAGATAATGTATTTCTTTCCATTATAGTATAATCATGTTTTGAAAACCTATAAGGTGAAGCTAATATGAGAGCTCTGCTGCTGTGTAGATTGTGTGTTAATGGGGTCTCCAACTTTTTGTAACAATATTTCAGTTCTATCATGTCATTTAAATGAAGGTTTAAACCTAAGCTGATTGTATGTGCATCTCTACTGTTGCAGGATCTGATGAAAGATCTTGAATCGGAGCTCCGGGGGGACTTTGAGGAGCTTGTCCTTGCCTTGATGATGGAGCCGACAGAGTATGATGCTCACTGTGTTCATGAAGCAGTCAAGGGGCCAGGCACATCCGAGGCAACACTGATCGGCATCCTCTGTACCAGGTCGGGCAAGGTGGGTAGCACTGATCGGCATCCTCTGTACCAGGTCGGGCAAGGTGGGTAGCACTGATCGGCATCCTCTGTACCAGGTCGGGCAAGGTGGGTAGCACTGATCGGCATCCTCTGTACCAGGTGGGGCAAGGTGGGTAGCACTGATCGGCATCCTCTGTACCAGGTCGGGCAAGGTGGGTAGCACTGATCGGCATCCTCTGTACCAGGTCGGGCAAGGTGGGTAGCACTGTCAGCATCCTCTGTACCAGGTCGGGCAAGGTGGGTAGCACTGATCGGCATCCTCTGTACCAGGTCGGGCAAGGTGGGTAGCACTGATCGGCATCCTCTGTACCAGGTCGGGCAAGGTGGGTAGCACTGATCGGCATCCTCTGTACCAGGTCAGGCAAGGTGGGTAGCACTGATCGGCATCCTCTGTACCAGGTCGGGCAAGGTGGGTAGCACTGATCGGCATCCTCTGTACCAGGTCGGACAAGGTGGGTAGCACTGATCGGCAAGGTGAATTGTCAACTTTGGAAAGTTTGTATAAAGTCTTGTAAACTTTTAGCTTATATCATGATTGAAATATGATGTAGAACTGAGTATTATCAAAACATGAGTAAGTCATATGTCAGTCATATATGAGTTGTGTTATGAGTCAAATGTCAGCCATATGTGAGTTGTGTTATAAATCATGTATGTGTTGTGTGTGTGTCATATGTGTGTCGTGTTATAAGTCATATGTCATCCATATGTGTGTTGTTAGAAGTCATATGACAGCCACATGTGAGTTGTGTTATAAGTCATGTGTGTTGTGTGCATGTCATATGTGTGTCGCGTTATAAGTCATATGTCAGTCATATGTGAGTTGTGTTATAAGTCATGTATGTCCTATGTGAGTTGTGTTATATGTCATGTGTGTGTCATATGTGTTTTGTGTTATAAGGCATATGTCAGCCATATGTGAGTTGTGTTATAAGTCATGTGTGTCCTATGTGAGTTGTGTTATATGTCATGTGTGTGTTGTGTGTGTCATATGTGTTTTGTGTTATATAAGGCATATGTCAGCCATATGTGAGTTGTGTTATAAGTAATGTGACGACTATGTGGTCATCAGGCATTCCTGGATCAGTACTATTTCTAGACCAGCACCAGCCATGTGGGTCGTGTGTCACTCATGTGTCACTCATGTGTCACTCATGTGTCATCCAGGCACCTGGCAGTTGTTATCCATCATGTCCATCATGTCCACCATAGTTACCAGTAATATGCATTCACCTGGGCCACGCTCCTGTCATATACTCAAGATTGCAGACAGTACCGGTTCCATTAACAACACTCTCTCTTCATCTTCTCCTTCAGGACATCAAGGCAATCAAGGAGCATTACAGACGAGGTGAGAATAACAGAACATGTTACTCTTTTTAGACTCATTATATGGACATTTATTTCTGTTTCTAATTCTTGACATCTAATCAAGTTGCTTGATATGTTCCTTTGTCTCTGTGTGCTGGCAGGGAGTTTTATATCATTACTCCAGTGTAATCTTATTGTGTTGCGATCATTCTAAAGGGAGTCTCAAATAATTCATTGCTTGTCCAGACTAATTTATGTTCTTGGTCAAAATGCCATGAGGCAAGATTCAAAGTTGAAGAAACTTTTAAGATGCTGTTTTGCGTATAATATCCTAGATTAAAATTGGAAAAAAAGTTTGAGCAAAACTACAATAATGCAAGATGTTACAAAAAGCATAATTTCAAACAAACAGCATTTTGGTTTCCATAGGGCATAAAAGGCAAAGTCGGAATTATATGAAATTATATGAATACATTGCTGAAAATCAATAATGACTCAGCCACTTGCACAATTTCCTTTAAACAGTAAGTGCCAGTGTGTGGGTTAATGTTGGTATGTAGACGAGGTAGGATATGGACCTTGTTTAGCCAGCTAGAAATATCAAATTGTAAAGTTACATTGATATAAGTTCAAACCATACAAGTGTTGAAATACGAAGACTGATTGTCTTGAATTATGCAAATCCCGAAAATATTGGTCCTTGTCATAATTATACCCCACCCTGAACGGATGTTTGCTGGTATGATTGTGTTATCACTGTGGAACATGAACTGTTGTGTAAGGGAGTGTTGTTATGACATAATGTAGGTCAATCTGTCGCCCTTCTGAAGTGGTGAAGCTGAACATCATAAATTATGTGTGTATGGATTTACACTGCTTTTAGCATAATGAGGCAGGGGACACCAGAAATAGGCTTCACAAATTGTGCCCAATCGGGGAATAACCTAGCTGGGCCTACAGTGAGATGAGCAAACACTTAACCACTGCGCTATACCCCTCTGCTCCATCCATTATACATCAAACAAAAAATGAATTAAGTCCCATTCACAACTGTGGATATCCTTATTTTCATTGAATCTGGTGTTTTAAATGAAAGCAAGATATTATTTCAGAGAATTGTGTTCAATTGTTTTTTTGTTTTATTTTCCTCTCAAAATGTCCTGTCGGTTTAAAGTTGTTCGTAATTTCTTTTCAACACCCTTTTTGGGGGTATACAGTGAGCATGTGCTGATGACCTGTTGTCCATATTGACCTTAAGTGTTTTTGTTTCAGCCTACACGTCTGATCTGGAAAATGACATTCGTTCAGATACCAGTGGTGAGTTTGAAGAGCTCTTGCTGCAACTCCTGAAAGGAGGCCGAGATTCAGGATGGGAGGTCAACCAGAAGGAGGCCGAACAGGATGCCAAGGCTCTGAACAAGGTAAGTGTGATGTTAGAGGGTTATGTGTTGGTGTGTCAAGGCTCTGAACAAGGTAAGTGTGATGTTAGAGGGTTCTGTGTTGATGTCAAGGCTCTGAACAAGGTAAGTGTGATGTTAGAGGGTTATGTGTTGGTGTGACAAGGCTCTGTACAAGGTAGTTATGATGTTAGAGGGTTCTGTGTTGATGCCAAGGCTCTGAACAAGGTAAGTGTGATGTTAGAGCGTTATGTGTTGGTGTGGCAAGGCTCTGTACAGGGTAGTTATGATGTTAGAGGGTTCTGTGTTGATGTCAAGGCTCTGTAAAAGGTAGGTGTGATGTTAGAGGGTTCTGTGTTGATGTCAAGGCTCTGTAAAAGGTAGTTGTGATGTTAGAGGGTTCTGTGTTGATGTCAAGGCTCTGTAAAAGGTAGGTGTGATGTTAGAGGGTTCTGTGTTGATGTCAAGGCTCTGTAAAAGGTAGGTGTGATGTTAGAGAGGTAAGTGTTGATGTTAAGCAACCTTATGAGGTAGGTGTGATGTTAGAGAGACAAGTGTTGATGTGTCAAGGCTCTGTACAAGGTAGCTGTGATGTTAGAGGGTTATGTGTTGATGTCCAGGATCTGTACGAGGTAGGTGTGATGTGAGAGTGAGTGAGGTTGGTTTAATGCCGCTCTTAACAGTATTCCAGTTGTATCACGGCGTGTCAGCTTAATGTGGGAGGAAAGCCCAAAGTAATGCAGATCTCTCAGACGTTTACCACTTCGGTGAAACCCACGAGCACGTGTATGGTGCTGACAAACCTAGAAACATAATTGGAGCGAACCGGGATTCGAACCCACAATCATATGTTTCTGGCATGCCCAAGGGACGCAACTCTGCACAGCGAATTTTAGACAATAGGGCCACTCGTGCTCCCTTGGATGTTAGAGGGTTCCGTGTTGGTGTCAAGGCTCTGTACGAGGTAGAGGTGATGATAGAGAGGCAAGTGATGATGTCAAGGATCTGTACGAGGTAGAGGTGATGTGAGAGAGGCAAGTGTTGATGTCAAGGATCTGTACGAAGTAGCTGTGATGTTAGAGAGGCAAGTGTTGATGTCAAGGATCTGTACGAGGTAGAGGGGATGTTAGAGAGGCAAGTGTTGATGTCAAGGATCTGTATTTTATTTTTATTTTCTTTATATTAAACTAAACTTAATATACTTTTAACCTACTGCATGACGTTTTTGTTGTTGACCATGTAAGTTTCCATTCTTCAGAATACAAACGGCATGTTCTTCAGTTTCATTTGTCTTTCCACGGAACAAATTGTATGGTTTATGTTTTATGCTTAAGAAATTTATTTTGAAGGGTGTTCATAATATGTTTGGTACTGG
The DNA here is from genome assembly GCF_022045235.1 of Haliotis cracherodii. Lineage (NCBI taxonomy): Eukaryota > Metazoa > Mollusca > Gastropoda > Lepetellida > Haliotidae > Haliotis > Haliotis cracherodii. The sequence goes on along the minus strand of NW_027266308.1, from coordinate 14,556,755 downwards.
AATTGAGCTGTAGTACCACATGCTTATCCTACAGTCAATATTCTTACATCCTTTCATCAGTAGGATATGTATATCAAAGCATATCTAAACCTCTAGTTAGCCATTTCACATACGGTTGACACAATTATTTTCAAAAATACCTCGTCTTGCTTATTACAAACAGTGTGGTCTGATGAAGGCCGCAGTACTTGAGTCTGGGACGTACAACCAGCAGCTGATAGCATGTGGTTCTCCAATATCAGTCTGTTTAGGAAGTGTTATTATCACTGAAATTTGAAGAAAGAAAAATTATCTGCTATCTTATTTTGCATATCTTTGAACCTAAAAATAAAAAAAATAATTTTCATAAGTGATAGCATATCTATCAAATATATTTAAAAGAAAACTTTCAAGGCTGTAATATCTTTTTCAGAAAATAGGATTTATAACTGTAGAGTGAACTGCATGTTTAAGAGAAGGCACTAAGTGGTTTTTTTCTGCTTGTCAATGATTTATAATCAACTTGAGAGGTCAGTTTATGCCATCTTCCCGAGGCAAGAGAGTCAACTGACTATAAAAATCCATTTTCCACCCTTGCCGAACACTTCTGTTTTTATGGAGTTACAATTTGGCTGGACTAACGAGTCTAAGCAGAGTCCAATCAAAATCGCGTAACGAAATCGAAATCCAGTTCGTAAACTGTCGTGCAGATTTCTGTCAATTGCAGGATTTGCAAAGCATGTGCCACACCAACTCGTTGTCAACAGATATTTTCAAAATCATTTCATGTTTTTAATCAAGGTGCTCACTTCATTTGATGCACTTCGTGATGTAAGACCCGTTTTATCACAATATAGATCTTGATTATCGAGCAGATCATACTGACTTGGAGCCGCCATTTTGTTTGAAGCAAATGCAAGTGATATGAGAGGTGGAATCTGATTGGTCCATAGGAGAGTCTTAGAAGGGACATAACTTGTAATAGCCACTGGTGGCGCTACGTTCAAGCCCAGGAATTCCAGCCTAGTTCGGCAAGGGTGGAAACTGGACTTTCAAAGTCAGTTAACTATCTTGCCTCAGGAAGATGGTTTATGCAGGCTTTTCATAAATCAAGGGAGATAAGAACTACTTATGCTGGAGCATCAAAACACCAGACAGTTACCAAGGGAATCTGACATAATGGGGACAGGAGGATCAATAGTGAGCCAGCTTTAAACTCCTAAACCACAGAGCTGTAATTAATTTTAGGCAAGACTTGCATAAAAAGAGATATTTTATCCTGTCAAGCATAAACTAATTCTGTCATTGATCCTGTTCGCTGTGTATTTTGGGATTAATGTTCAAGGGTTATTAATTGTTAAATTTCAGGAATTAAAGTTTTTGTTTTGTTCAATGGTGATTAGATTGTGAAGTCATGCTGTCAGATCAAAGTTAACTATTATATTAGAAATAACAGTTCTTTTTTAAGTTAGCTTTCTGTTGGAAATGTCGGCTTGACATGATGCGTCTGACGTCATGCAATGGCTGCTGTACTGAAATCACCCATGAATACAAGTGAGAGGGCTGCCAGTGATTGAGAAAGCAAACAGGGAGTTATTTCAGTTCATGATCCAATTTATTGCAATGCATAATTCAGTTTGAGCGAAACAGTATTGGAAAACTCAATGCCGACGTCAATCTATTTTTCGTTAACAGGGCAAATTCGAGTATTGTTGATGCTGATAGAATTGAATTTATTTCAGTTTCTCAGAATGTTAACCCCTTAGAGACAAGCATAAAATCAGGGGAGTTGTCAGGATGTTGTGAGAAGGGAAACAATGAAGCATGAGACTTTTTTATTGTTTGACTGTGTAAAGTTAGCTAAATTGAAATCTTTTGTTGATTTGCATTGGATTTTAAAAAAACAACAACCAGTGGCCTTTGCTTCTTAAGTAACCTTATTTAATCAGATAGTTTACTCCGACACAATACCTTTCTGTGTGACGATCCTGAGGACATCTCTATAAGTGGTCGCGCTTGGTGAGCCCGTAGCGAACTTTGACAGTTCTTTAAAAATACAAGATGTGTGGCTTCATGAGTTAATCAGATGTCAGTTGTTTAAAACAATTTGGCTTCATTACTTTTCCACCTTGATTCCTAAATTTTGGTCTATGCAAAAGAAACACAACACTTTAACACTTAACACAAATGTATCCTTGATGGTACAACCTTAAGAATGTAGATACCGTTGTGCTCTGAATAGAAGGATGTATGAACTATCCAAATAATATAATAGTATGGCGATCCTGACCACCCGATCCCGTTAGTCGTCTCTTACGACACGCAGTCACCTTTTGTGGCAATCATGGGTTACTGAATACCTATTCTGCCCTGGATATTCATGGGTTAGTGGACTTGTGAGGATGTGGAGGTTACAAAGTGGACAGAGGGTCATCATGAATTGTTGCTCATGCTGTCAACCACTTGTTTACAGACCACTGTGCTATAGCTGGAATATAGCTGAATGTAGCATAAAAGAAAATTAACTCACTCACTCATTGAAGAGATGCTCTCTGATGTGTTGATGTAACTCTAGAACTGATAATACTGACTTCAGTTTCTATGGAAACATATTTTTTGCCTTTTCCCTGTTATCATATTACTTTCCACCTGTCAATTTTCTTGTTATTCTGACAGAGCCAACAATTTTCTGACTTTGATTAGAATCTGTTTGTTTTCAATCATAGTACATTAATTTGAGAGCAGACGAGGATGAGTTAATGTTTCTTTTCAAGTGTTTCTTTTTTTTGTTGCAGGACAAATCGATCAAAGTATCGGATGAAACCTTCAAACGTGTGATGACAAAGAAAAACAGATTACAAGCAAAGGCGACATTTGCAGAGTACAAAAAACTTGCTGATCAAGAGATAGTTGCTGCCATTTCTGCATCTGGGGATGCTAAGGCTGGCTACGAGGGACTTGGTTTGTGCTTTTATTGTTTAGAAAATCCAGACAAATAGTATTTCTTGTCTCACCGTTTTCGACATCATATATACAAATGGAAAATAATTTTATCCTTACCCCTTATTTATCTTCAAATATTTTCACATGTATATTTTGGAGTGAGTGAGTGAGTATGTTTTCTCACTATTTGGGAATATTCCCATAAATCAAGATGGGGGAAACCCGAAATGTAGGGTGTGGATACTTATGTTTGGCTTACAAAGACGTTGTGCTATACACTTTCAATGCCTGTGTTATATGCGATTAAAGTATAATGATTTAAAATTGTTTGAGCCTATATCAAGGTTTGTATAAGGCAATATTATCAGTGGGTCCTAATTTCAGATTCGTATCCCGCTGAAAACATTGAACTTAAACCATGCTGCTTCAATCTTTCCTCAGTCCGTGTTTTATTTTGTTGTGGTAGAATTGAGATATAAAACAGACCATATTTTCAATAGAGAGCTAGATTACCTGTAGATTTAACCAGCTAAAATTAACATTTGAAACCACATGCTACACATTCTATTCCAAACTCAATTTAGTGCAGTTAAATCGAGAGGTAACCTAGCTCAACACTGAAAACACAGTGGGTTTATCTCCTAAATCACTCATTCACTCTCTCAAACATTTGTCGAAGTGTTTTAATGGAATGTGTAGATACTAATGCTTAAATTTACTCAAAGCAAATGACATCCATTTGTTTACTGATAAGTCAGGAATGTTTTCCAATAATTTGGACAATTATCCAAACAAGTATTTATGCTGATGAAAATCCTGAAGGTGTTGGCAGAAGGTCACAGGTTGCAAAGCCCTCACTAAGAGAGTGACAGGATCCCTAGCAAAGCCCTCACAAAGTGAGTGACAGGATCCCTAGCAAAGCCATCACTAAGTGAGTGACAGGATCCCTAGCAAAACCATCACTAAGTGAGTGACAGGATCCCTAGCAAAGCCATCACTAAGTGAGTGACAGGATCCCTAGCAAAGCCCTCACTAAGTGAGTGACAGGATCCCTAGCAAAGCCCTCACTAAGTGAGTGACAGGATTCCTAGCAAAGCCATCACTAAGTGAGTGACAGGATCCCTAGCAAAGCCATCACTAAGAGAGTGACAGGATCCCTAGCAAAGCCATCACTAAGTGAGTGACAGGATCCCTAGCAAAGCCCTCACAAAGTGAGTGACAGGATCCCTAGCAAAGCCATCACTAAGTGAGTGACAGGATCCCTAGCAAAGCCCTCACTAAGTGAGTGACAGGATCCCTAGCAAAGCCCTCACTAAGTGAGTGACAGGATCCCTAGCAAAACCATCACTAAGTGAGTGACAGGATCCCTAGCAAAGCCATCACTAAGTGAGTGTCAGGATCCCTAGCAAAGCCATCACTAAGTGAGTGACAGGATCCCTAGCAAAGCCATCACTAAGTGAGTGACAGGATCCCTAGCAAAGCTCTCACAAAGTGAGTGACAGGATCCCTAGCAAAACCATCACTAAGTGAGTGACAGGATCCCTAGCAAAGCCCTCACTGAGACAAAAACATGTTTACACAATACACTTGCTGAGAAAAAATGAAGTCAACCAAATGAAAACCCACAGTCTATTTTTCAGTTCCGTGTGGGCAAATTAGAACTGATTGCTTCGGACATAGAAGTGTGTTTTAAAACTTTGTTGATGACCCTTCTAGAGCATTTTCATCCTGCTGTTCATGTGAAAATACAACAAAACAGTTACAACTGGACCTGTCCAAATGTTTTTCTTGTTTTATTTATGACTCTAAATTCTGAACACGTACCCCATACCCCCTAAAAAAAGCTTAAATAGTTTGTTACCAAACAAATGCTGTTTTAGCAGTTCTTTTGGTAATTAACTTTAAATCCTCTCTGAATAATTCTCCTGCCTCTAAATGAGCAAAGTGATGAAGAGATCTGTAAAGTATAGAATTATATTGGTCTTTCCTTAATGATTAAGTTAAGAATAATTAAATCATGACAGCAAACCTTTAATGATTCTATGAAATACAAATTGTTGCGAAAAAGTCTTTAATGTTGCTGGAACAAAAAGAAATTAAAACTTTGTTCACCATGATGCGACAGCCAGCCAGATAATATAACATTGATATAGAAAAGTCAATTTTCTCGCAACATCTACAAAAATGAATCAAAATAAAGTAGCAAATGAAAATGTAATAGAACATGTGACTGACACATTAAAACATTCCCACCACAAATTCTCAAAGTATAAATGTTGCCATGAAGATTCAAGATACAAAAAACACCTAATACCTCTGTCACTGTTCAGTACTTTAGTTAACAAGTATATTTCAAGAGGATTTTTCAGGAGAGTAACCCAATTAACATTTTCTCTATCTTCATATTTTGCCTCTGGCCATACTCTTGCCGTATTAACCATTAAAAATCTGTGGAGAAACAAAAAATAAATAGCCCTGAACATGTCATCTTTTTACATGGGAAATTAGATTTGCCACAGGCATCATGGAATATTTGAGCATGGAATACAGCTGAAATGTTTGCAATGTGACATTTACACGAGCAAAATATATTATTCACCCTGAAATGATCCAAGTCTGGTACATATGTGATATATGATTTTGGACAGGCAGGTAATCTTGCTTAGAACTTTGTAGGTGCTCAGTTTCATCAGCCAGAATCTAAACATGTAACTAAACGAGAAACTTTCTTTCAGCACAAGCACTTGAGGACCCAATTGAGTTTTATGCTGCTCGCCTACATGAAGGTTTCAAGGGGCTTGGCACTAATGATACACGACTTATTAGGATTCTTGTGTCAAGGTCGGAGGTAAGGGGAGATAATTATTCTGGAGATATTAAGTTCACCTGTATGCAGGAGATAGTATGTTGATGAGAAAAATCCTGAAGAGAATACTTCAAATTTGACTATTTTAAGTGTCATTTGTATACTGTTTTTTGTAGTCAACTAATTTTCTATTGTTTCTTAAGACTAGCTTGGAAGTTAGATGTACTTTTGTGAGTGAGTGAGTTTTTGTTTGTTTGTTTGTTGTTTAATGCCGCACACAGCAATATTCCAGCTATATGACGGCGGTCTGTAAATAATCGAGTCTGGACCAGACAATCGAGCAATTGACATCATGAGCATCGATCCACACAATTGAGTTACAATGACATGCATCAACCAAGTTAGCGAGCTTGACCACATGATCCCATTAGTTGCCTCTTACGACAAGCATAGTCGCCACTTGCAAAAAGCATGGGTGGCTGAAGATTTATTCTACCCCGGATCTTCAGGAGTGAGTGAGTGAGCAAGTGAGCGAGTGAATAGAGTGTTTCATTAACAGTTATATATTCATCTGCCATACATGTATCTTTTTCAAAGGAAGTAATCGTAGGATCAAGCTGTGCACACCTGTTTTTATATTTTAATTAGCGATACTGCTAAAGGTATATTGGCCAGACAAACAGGTGCTGCCTGCTGTTGGTTTCAAATTTCAAAACCATGTATTACAGGATATAAGACTGAACATTTTGGGGACACATGATACCCTTTTCTTTATTTTAAGAACACTTACCAATTTGTTCATAGAGTTATATGAATGTCCTGTGTATCAGAAAGATCTGTTTGTTTAAATCAATTGAATAGCATTATGATGTTAAAGTGTACATGACTGGAAAAATATAACAGCTCTACTGTTTTTAAGTTTAAAACAATCCATACTTGTATTTGTTATGATAGTTTTAGATTTAATTGCGTATATTTAATTATTTAATTAAATTCATAGATTGACTTGGCTGACATCAAAGCCAAGTATGCCGAGCTTTATGGAAAGAGTCTCCGGGAGAAAGTAGATGCGGAGTGTTCTGGGCACTACAAGCGGACATTGTTGACCATTCTTGGGGAGAAGTAAGACCGACAGCCATCTTGAATCTCACCTCATCCGACACCGCCTCACCTTCTGTCCATGTCTTCTAAACTGAAAATCGTCATGGCAACCAGAATATGAAGCTGTATCAAATTAGTAGCTTTAATATTAGAATTTATATTTTACTTCATAGTTTTTGTTTAGCTCTTTACATTCATGTTAGTCTAACTAGCCACTTGAATGGAAATGGCATCTTCAAAATGATGATGATGATGTTTGACAGTTTGAGGACATGGACATGTTTGATGTTGTAATGTTTGATGTATCACAGCAACAGCATGGATTCCAAATGCAACTTGTTGTCTTGCACAGATGTGTACCACACTATATAACAAAATTAAAATGTTGTAAAATGTTGCACATATAGATAAGACACTGACTAAATGTTGCACATATAAATAAGACACTGACTTAATGTTGCACATATAAATAAGACACTGACTTAATGTTGCACATATAAGTAAGACACTGACTAAATGTTGACATATAAATAAGACACTGACTAAATGTTGAACATATAAATAAGACACTGACTTAATGTTTCACATATAAATAAGACACTGACTTAATGTTGCAAATGTAAATAAGACTTCGATGGTCAAATTATAATTTGTTAATGCATGAGCACCTCATAGGCAGCTTGTGTTGTATACTCCCCAGGGAGCTGAGAATGAAATTTGAAAGCACACTGATCCAATGATGGAGTAATGATATTGTGAACAGCTATCCAAGTTGGAAGTCAGGTGCATTATAAATTATGTTGTTTATATGAATACATTATTTTGAAAACTGGTTGCACATTACCCAAATCATGAAATGAACAATACATATGTATTAACACAGGTTGTCAAAGAAGGGTATGTATCCATGCACCCCTGCTGGGTCTGCCATAACTTTTGTCAGTGCTAATCTCAGTGGTTGGTTTAGGGTTGTACCCACATATCTTGCATGGATTATTACTGTAGCAAGACTAGGCTGTCCGCACTAGTGTTAATATGCTCTTCATAGATCTTACTTTAGAATCATTGGTTCACTAAACGGACCAAAAGAAAGTGGAATTGTGAAAGGCTTTAAAATGCCGCACTCAGCAATGTTCCAGCTATATGACGGCAGTCTGTAAATAATCGAGTCTGGACCAGACAATCCAGTGATTGACATCATGAGCATCGATCCATGCAATTGGGAGAGCGAGCGTGACCACCCAATCCCTTTACCAATGACTGCTTTTCACTCTTTATATCAAGTTCAGTTTAAACTTGACATTTATTTTCAGACCGTCTAAGTTGAAACTGAAGTTATTGTTCACAATTCAGGGTTGATTGTTGTGGTATTTTTTAACATCAATGGTTAAGGTATCGTTGGAAAAGGATGCTCATTGCATTACCATTCATAAATTTATTCATTAACCAAGAATGTATTTTGATGATGCAACATATTATTCCGTGATTGAATATATATATTTTTGATATTTCTAGCAATTTGTTGCTTCCATAATCAAGTGTTAGTGATGTGATTATGAATATTAAGAATTGTACAATACCAAACAATAGATTTATATGAAGTAGTTTTACTGATTTTGTTTGGTCTCCATTGTCATAATATTGTATATATATATGTCCTTATCTAATTAGGCTGTTTCAGTCAGTATTTATCTGTATGTAAGCTTGTAAGCTTCCTAAGCTCAAAACAATGTCAAATGCAGAATGACCTATATTAAGGTGAGATAAAGCAAGATTTAGTATCCTTACCATCCTACACAATAGTTAAAATTAGTATTGCATAATAGTGCTAAATGTACACAAAAATACATTCAGTAAAAGGGCTACCAATATGAATGTATCCCATTCGGATTAAAGATGTCAATTTGGTGTAGAAATTATAAAGAGTAAATAATTTGTATGAAACATTTAACAAGTAAAGAAAGTGATTAGTATAATGTGTCATATGTTATGTATTTTTCATTTTAAGTTTTAAAGCTTTGTATCATGACTGTTGCCTGTAAATCTGGCCATAGTTGCTTGGTGAATGAGTTATATAGTTGTTATTGTCTTTTCTTTCAACGATGCAAGCATTAATCAATATTAATGTCTCTGTTCTCATGTTTTTCTCAGCATTATGTTCTTTCTTCTGCATGAAGTGCCAATGTTTTTACAAAATATGTCCAAAAAATATATTTTTACCAAATCAGCAAACTACATGCTGTATTCATTTTAAATCATCACACAAAAACTTGTTATGTTTGAAGTGCTCTGTTGCATAAAAGGAGCAGAGTTTTCTCTAAATTTTTTATGGATTCTCTGAATGAATATGCCAAGAAAAAGAGAAGAATTTTTTTTTAAAGAAACTGCTCCTAGTTGATTTGGTTATATCCCTGACAAAACACTTAAGATATGCTTATCATAAAACTTCACAACAACTATGCAGGTATTGAATGTTCTTGTGTCCCTCAAAAATTGCTAATACTGCATAAAACAATTTTCACATACTTTGTCTCTGGAACCTTCAACATTGGCACTTGAGAACGTCATTTGTGATATGCATGTTTGCGTTTGTTTCAATAAAATATTCATTTTTTTATTTATTTACTTCTGTTATTATGATTTTGTTATGTAGTTGTTAAAATAGATATGTTTTTTTCTGTTTTAGTGTCATGTAGTCCTGATGCATGTTTTTTGTTGGCAGTGGTTTTGAATCCTACAATCAACTCTTTTATGCAGAGATTTCTATTGGATATGGAAAGGTTTAGTCACTTATTTCAGATTCACTTGTTTTAGAAAGTGAAAGATGATTTATCATGTTGGAGTAACTCACCAGTCAGTGGTGTGGAAACCAGTATGTATACATAATAGGGCTGGGACGAGTCCAAATTTACTACCCGGGTACCCACCCCCCTATTACACTACCCTACCCGGGTACCCACCCCCCTATTACTCTACCCGGGTACCCACCTCCCTATTACACTACCCTACCCGGGTACCCACCCCCCTATTACCCTACCCTACCCTACCCGGGTACCCACCTCCCTATTACCCTACCCGGGTACCCACCTCCCTATTACACTACCCTACCCGGGTACCCACCCCCCTATTACCCTACCCTACCCTACCCGGGTACCCACCTCCCTATTACCCTACCCGGGTACCCACCTCCCTATTACACTACCCTACCCGGGTACCCACCCCCCTATTACCCTACCCTACCCTACCCGGGTACCCACCTCCCTATTACCCTACCCGGGTACCCACCTCCGTATTACACTACCCTACCCGGGTACCCACCCCCCTATTACCCTACCCTACCCTACCCGGGTACCCACCTCCCTATTACACTACCCTACCCGGGTACCCACCCCCCTATTACCCTACCCTACCCTACCCGGGTACCCACCTCCCTATTACCCTACCCGGGTACCCACCTCCGTATTACACTACCCTACCCGGGTACCCACCCCCCTATTACCCTACCCTACCCTACCCGGGTACCCACCTCCCTATTGCACTACCCTACCCGGGTACCCACCCCCCTATTACCCTACCCTACCCTACCCGGGTACCCACCTCCCTATTACCCTACCCGGGTACCCACCTCCCTATTACCCTACCCGGGTACCCACCTCCGTATTACACTACCCTACCCGGGTACCCACTGTAGGTCTCAGGAGATGTCTCAAATGTCTGATTTGGAACATCTTTAGCATAGCCCTGGCAAAACGTTTTTAGAACAGTCTGGTCATTCATACACTGAAATTGAATTAAGTTATATCTTTATTCAACCATATGAAAAATCGGAAGGAATGGGTGCACAGTCAGAAAAGAAATGCGAACATTAGTGACTTGTAGTGTAACCATAGAGTTCAACATGATTTTTGTCATTAAACAATATATCACGTGACTAACCAGGGGTCTGGGTAGTCCTGTGGGTACCCGAGTTACCCGTCCCAGCCCTAATACATAATCTCCCAGAGTGTGCTGATATCAAGTGGCAGTGGCATTAGTAGAGTCTAGTAGCATATAGTAGCTTTGCTAATTATTGACCAGTGTTTCACACTAAAAAACATGAGAGTGAGTGCCAATTTACTATCCAATATTCATAAATACTAATTACCTGTTCAATGATTTTTGTTTTTAAATTGATGTTTGCAAGCACTTTAAAGTTCACAACGCACATCACACATAAGCAATTATCTACATACGATTTCTCAAACTTTACTGGGGGCCTTTTTTGTCACTATTTTAATATACATGGACAAAATCATTATGAAATACCAATGTGTTGTATTTGCCAGTCTGAAGATCTCCTATCCCCTACTTGCAAAGTTAAAATGTCAAGGCCAGAGAATAACCAGTCACAATTATCTGCTTACACGGAACAAAAGTCATGAAGATTGTATGAAAGGATGACTAGAAACCAGTTATGACAACAGGTGTTCCCAGAAGGGCAAGCATGCCCTGCCACCAGTTTTCTTAAAAATGTGTAATTGTTGATTTGTTGCCTGACACCTTTCATCATGCTGATGAGTTTCTATGCTATGATGGAATCAAATAATGGCACATTTTGACTCTTACTCAGTGAGTGAGTGAGTGAATATTGTCTGACGCTGAAGGACATGGTTCTACAGCATCTTGTAGGCAGCATGTAATCACCCAATCACCAACTGATGCTTTGGACCGATTCTTCCCAGAACCCTAACATCATTCACATTTTCCCTTACAAAAGAGTTTGATATTTTGATGTTTAAATCATTCCATTGTTAGTGTAAATGAAAATTCGTTTTTGAGTATAATGTAGTCATATATAGCGATTCTGGGAACAGATTTGAATATTTAAACATCATACTAATGCTTATGCCAACCGACATGTGGACAACCAGGAAAGTAATAGGGCAACTATACAAAGATATGAAAATATGTTTCGTGCTGGAGATATACAAGACTATCCCACTAGGTGTATCAGCAAGGGAACAGTAGTTGATAATAAATGTAAACTTTAAAGAACAGCCAAAGCTTTCATATTACAAGAGTTGAAATGTCATTCCATCATAAATTGACTAATATTAATATAAAAGAATCAACTGTTCTTTAACTTCTCTTGAGTAGTATATTTGCTTCATTGTTACATTCGGTAAACTTTGTCCAAGACATCTTTGTGTCTCATTCAATAAGCATTGTCCATGACACGTTGGTGTCTCATTCAGTAAGCTTTGTCCATGACACGTTGGTGTCTCATTCAGTAAGCTTTGTCCATGACACATTGGTGTCTCTTTCAGTAAGCTTTGTCCATGACACACTGGTGTCTCATTCAGTAAGCTTTGTCCATGACACACTGGTGTCTCATTCAGTAAGCTTTGTCCATGACACGTTGGTGTCTCTTTCAGTAAGCTTTGTCCATGACACGTTGGTGTCTCATTCAGTAAGCTTTGTCCATGACATGTTGGTGTCTCTTTCAGTAAGCTTTGTCCATGACACACTGGTGTCTCATTCAGTAAGCTTTGTCCATGACACGTTGGTGTCTTTTTCAATAAGCTTTGTCCATGACACGTTGGTGTCTCATTCAGTAAGCTTTGTCCATGACACGTTGGTGTCTCATTCAGTAAGCTTTGTCCATGACACGTTGGTGTCTCTTTCAATAAGCTTTGTCCATGACACGTTGGTGTCTCATTCAGTAAGCTTTGTCCATGACACGTTGGTGTCTCTTTCAATAAGCTTTGTCCATGACACGTTGGTGTCTCATTCAGTAAGCTTTGTCCATGACACGTTGGTGTCTCTTTCAATAAGCTTTGTCCATGACACGTTGGTGTCTCATTCAGTAAGCGTTGTCCATGACACGTTGGTGTCTCTTTCAGTAAGCTTTGTCCATGACACGTTGGTGTCTCATTCAGTAAGCTTTGTCCATGACACGTTGGTGTCTCTTTCAGTAAGCTTTGTCCATGACACGTTGGTGTCTCTTTCAATAAGCTGACAGTATGATGTATCCATGATATCTTGATTCCGTCCCAAGAACCAATGTACATATATAAGGATCAGATTCAAATCTGGATTCAATGAACCAAACTACAACTTGTGCGAAATCGCCTCTACTTGAAGCTCATGTAACATCTGTAAAATCAGCGGCCGCAGCACTGTCCACACCAACAGTTCCTCTGTAATCAGAGACAGGGTCATCTGAAAGGAATGCCAATATCTACATCACAGTATCAACACACATGCTTCCGTTTCGTTACCGTTTGAAATCTGAACCTTTAAAAGCTACGGAGGATTCATTTTTACATCTTTAAGATCACGAAACACCTGGGATGAGAGCAAAACAATGAAATATATCCAAGCAAACATTGTCGTTATTATTGTGTTCACACAATCAGGTATTTTGATCACTATATCAAGTTTTGACATATGCCTAAACCTGTCACAGTAAGTCGTAAACCAGATGCTAATGGAATTCTTATATTAGCTGAAATTAATATATCAGAACAATAGATTTCCTAAGATTTTCGACCGCCTTCGTGGTCCAGTGGATAGAGCGTCTGCCGGGGGAGTGGAAGGTCGGTGATTCGATTTCCGGCCTTGTCATTCCGAAAGACTGTAAGAGAAGGTATTTCTTGTTACCCTGCCTGGCGTTCGGCATCAAGGGAGTAAACATGGACAGATCGGTTCGGAGTCAGTGCAATGTGTCTGAGTTGGGTATTCTTGTTAAATTGTGGCATGACATCTCTGTTGGCTAGCACTATAAAACCGACATTTGTGCCGACAAGTACAAGCAGCCACACACACACACACACACACACACACACACACACACACACACACACACACAAATACACACACGCACACAAATGCATGCACGTCGCATATAAAATTGCAATAATCTTAAACGCAAGGTAAAACCCAATTTCACCTCACCTAAGATGTCCCTAAATTATTTTATACACGATATTAAATAAAGACGTTTGCTTGTTTTACAATCACGAAGGTTCGATTGCAGCATTGCATAGTGTAGGTAACCCAGGTTGGGATATTTGCAGGAACAGTGGTGGGTACATTCCACCATACAAGCCCCCCCCCCCCCCCCCCCCCATGTTGGTAACGATAATGTTAAGTAAGGATTCAGACTACACGTTAATTAATCCTGCATCCGCCTCTACCGACAGTATGGACGTCCACAAAAACATGATGCATAAATAGCCAATGTCTTTTGTGTCTTCACGCGTTGGCAACAATGTGTTGTTCAGTTGAAGAAATGCTGATAGTTCTGCAAGATGCACTCACAAAACCAGGACAAGCTTCCCTGAAATACGATCGCAAGTGCTGAGAGTTTGATGGACATCGGTTGTGTTAATTGTGTAGGCAGAGAACGCCAACTCTTGTTAATTTAAAATCTTTGTCAGAACCACCATACGTTTTATTTCTGACAGAAGCCCAGTTTATGTAATGGTGACTTATAGACCACTCATCTGTGGGGGTTGGGAGTATTGTTTAAGGCAGAACATGTTTGAATATGTCCTTTGAGAGTTGAAGCCAAACAATGGTTTTTGCATCCACTGCGCATTATGTTTCAGAAAATGAGACCGATTTGTGGTTGCGGAGTCTTAGAACTGTTTTCTTGATCATTTTGATTGTCAGAACCATACCCTACTTGTGGGTGTCAAAATTGTAATTTCTGAGACCTGCATCACTTTTCTTCCACAGTAAGATGACACGCCGTGAAATAACTCAAATACTGTTCCATGGTGCGTCAACCCACGTCGCTCTTAGGATAACAGCATCCCAGATCAAAACAGATAATCATTATCAGTAATATAAATAAAAGCGACCCTTTCCATGAAAGCAGAGCGCTCAGTACGATTCCGACTTTTCCCGGAGCATGTGTTTATTAATATACATAATACATAGTGATGATACCAGGTGTTACGAAAAGGTGAGCTGCTGTCGACACCTGTCACAAACGCATGCAAAGGCAAGTCAATTGGTTACATGATAAACAGCAACATTAGAACACATGGTATAAGTCGAAACAGGGAACTACCTCGGACATTATTTTTGTCACTGAAGCGTCAAATTTAGAAATTCTTTCCACATGCCTACCATAAAACTTAATAGCTGTTATAATATCTATAATATTTTGTTGTACAAGATACATCGCTCGCTTCTTTCAAGAAAACAAAGAAAACCTAAGGCAGTGCAAGAAATATCGGCGATCTCATGTTATGATTATATGTTTTCATCCTCAGTGTCGAACGTGGGAGCAATTTGTCGACAGGGTATGTTTTTGTTTGACTTTTAACACGCGTGGATTTTTTCCACGTCAATAACGAAGGCCTTCTAACGCAACATGCAGTGTCATATTGCAATTACTGGGACCTAAGGGGAACGGTACTGTACCACGAGGGCAGACAGAACTTAATTCAACATGATCATTTCTTGTGAGAATATGAAAAAGAGGAAACTTCAAGTGTGAATTCTTTTAAGAAATGGATGGGGGCGGGAACGAAGATGTATATTGAACTGGACGTGAGTAATGCCAATGAGACGTTGGACTCACGACTTCGTCGACATATCAGGCGACGTGAAGCATGGTTAAACGAATCGGGCCATCGTTCTGGCATCGCACTGTCTGTAATTAGAAGTTATATATTGCGGCGTGACATGGCCAAATACAATTTATATCCCGACATGACGTCCAGGGAATATGCAAGGAGGTCGAAATCGGTATTTTCACGACAAATTGAATTATTTTACGTTCTTCACAAGCTACAATTAGACTCTGGAGATGCGCACGGCGTAACCGTCACGAAGCAGAGTCCTTTACGCAGGTCATAATGTGATATCTATACAATGCAATTTGATGTTAGTGTTTTGGCTCGGATTAGTTTTGGATTGTGCTCAAATGCCTGGGGTCAAATATCACCACTGTTCTGTTTATCATCTTGGGTTAAATTCCCTATCACAATAGTTCGTACACGACGTAGGTCGTGCAATGAGAGTATGATTCTATATATATATGTTTATTGATAATATACTACTCACCATTTGCTAAGGACCTAAATAGTCGTCCTTTGTGAAAGGTGTGATCTTTAGGTAATGATGAGTAGTATAGTCGCTTAGGACACCGCAATTCGCTGTGCAGGATTGCCTCCCTTTGCCGTGCAGTATCTGCTTAACGTGGGTTCGAATCCTTGCCATGTTCCGATTATAAATCCCCTATGTATCAGTTCCAAACTCGTATTGTTAGGTGGAAAACATATTTTCCAAATGTATGTCGACAGATTGAATATATCAATCTGAATTTTATTCCATATACTGTTCCCCTATGCAACCTAATATGCTTGTCATAAGAGGTGACTGGCGGGAGCGGGTGGTCGGACTCGCTGACTTTGTTGATGCATGTCATCGCGTCCTAATTGTGCCGCCATATAATATTGCCGAATGCGGCGTTGAGCAGCACCCCCAACGCGTAGATCGATGCTCATGAAGTCAGTCACTGGATTGTCTGGTCCAGACTCGATAATTTTCAGACCGCAATCATATAGCTGGAATATTGCTGAGTGCGGCGTTAAACAACAAACAAACAACAAAACAAAAGTGAATCTGTACTTGTTTCACCCAATTGGCAAATGTCTTTGCATACATCGGGTTCTCCTTCAACACGAAGGTGACACGCCTTGATATAACTGAAAAACGCAAACTCACTCAATATGGGAATTACTTAAGAAAAAAACCACTGGAAAGAGTAAGTGTGACACCAAACCAGGTCACGTAAATGTCAATTTTGAATACACTTTACTATTAATGTAATTCTATTTAGATCTCGACCACATGTATCGAAGATGCTTTATTGAACAGTGTGTTTCGTTCGACATTGACTAGTTGTTGCTGATTTAGATAGCGCATAACAATATATATGTCGATATTGGTGACTGCTAAAATGTATGTTATTCAGATCGGTGTGGGGGGCACGGGTGGCCCAGTCGCCTAAGGCTTCGCGATTCTCTGTGCAGAGTTGCGTTCCTTGGACACGCCAGAAACCTATGGTTGTGGGTTCGAATCCCGGTTCGCCCCCATTATGTTTCAGGATTTGTCAGCACCATACTCGTGCTCGTGGGTTTCACCGATGTGGTAAACGTCTGAGACCTGCATCACTTCGGGGTTTCCTCCGACATTAAGCTGACACGCCGTGATATAACTGTAATACTGTTAAAAGCGGCGTTAAACCCAACTCACTCACACAGATTAGAGTGAGTGAGTTGGGTTTTACGCCGCTTTTAGCACACCAGAAATGCAGATTAGAGCAAAAACATATTATATCAATAAAGAAGACCCACCCAATGGCTCTACGGTCAAGCACAAACATCATGTCACTGAGAACATTCCATACACGATGATCACACACCATATCTTCGTCCACGTAACAGATGCGTAGAATATGTGTAGAGTTGCGGCCCTTAGCCGTGCAAGGATCAGAAATCATTGTTCGAATTCCCTTTTTTTCTTTGTAACATGAAGCAGGAATATTTCTGATATACCCTCACTCACTCACTCACTCACTCACTCACTCACTCACCAGGGCCCGTGTTAGAAAAGGCACTCACGCACTCTGTTTCATGTCGGAAAGGGTGGTCAGGCTCGGTTACTTGGTTGACAGCATGCAATCGTACCGGGCGGGTGGGACGTTGCTCATACTATCAACCACTGGTTGATAAAGAATAAAGATTATTTAAGAATTGGCCTCAATATTTTCTTACATTTTATGGATGTATAAATGAAAAACTGGTATGCACGCTTTGTAAATCCATATACTGTAAATCGTGAAATTAATGCGTCTCCAAAAGAAGGCGACCGCTGGTCCCTAGCCAAAAATGCGACTCAATATGAATGCGACACCCCCTTCCTTTCAAGCATCAGTGGATTTATATCTAAAGAAAACTCACTCATAAGGGCGGTTGGGTGGCCTAGTGGTTAAAGTTAAACAATATGTGAAGCCCATTTCTGGTGTCCCTCGCCGTAATATTGCTGGAATATTGCTAAAAGCGGCGTAAAACCATACTCACTCACTCAGTATATATACGAATCATATGACTTTTTCTTAGGAATGTTGGGTGCGGCGTAAAACAACAAACAGAACGAACAATTATTCCATCCACAATATTGATGGTTCCAAGCTTCACCCCTTAACCCCTCCCGCTAATCTCTGTTGACACTGTAACTCAATAATGCAGGCCAATAAATGAGACAACAGCACGTTTTTATTTACATCAATTCTTTTATTTGTGGCTTCTATGATTGACTCTGCCGATGCAAAGATTGATGTTTTATTACAATGTGATATTGTGCGGCGTCGACACCACGCAAGGAATTACCCTATGGCATTATTCCTGCCGAAATTAGGTGGGTGGTCTGACACGCGATCTTTTCCTTTGACGCAGAGATAGAATTGTATTGATGTTGTGTTACGATATTTGCAAGCGTGGGGACGTGACTTTTAGATGGAATTAAGTTTCAATTTGAAATCCGACCATACTGAAGTATTCCCATGACTAAACCCAATGGAGTGTTTCTTTTGTTGTCTAAACGCCAAAGTCCAAAACATTCATGTCCATGAAAGTACATTTAATAGTTAACGAACATAAATATTGTGATTTTATACGATAAGGACAGATCTAGTTTACCGATGTTATTTGTGAACAATGTTTGTCGGTATGTGGGTGAAATAAAAATAAAATATTTTTCTCCACAAAGGTTATGTGAATATGTAACTATGTAAGGAGTGTTATTTAAGTCTGTCTGGTCTATTTTATACCTATTGATTTGCAATGTTACCTGTTGTATGTATTTTGTGAGGTCCCATTATCGGATTCAAGTCCCGAAGTCTTTTTAGCAATTGGCACCTTTTGGTAAGAGCATAACCTTTAACCGTGACCTTTAACACTGACCTTTAACCTTGACCTTTAACCTTTTACAGTAAGGACAAATCAAAAGATGAAAAAACAAAGGCTGAAAAGGGGAAGGAGAGTGAAAAGTCTGACAAATCTGAGAAGAAAACCGCTGATAAACACAAAGAATCTAAACCGAAGGAAAATACCAAAAATACGAAGGGAACTAAAACTAAATCAAAGTCGGAAAAGTCCAAAGGTGAAAAGAAAATGCAGTCAGGCTCCAAGACCCCCATGTTGGCAGAAAGAAGATCACCTGATGGACAGAGCGATGAAATAAATGATAAGAAGAATAAAGATACGGATGACGAGAAGGAA
Organism: Haliotis cracherodii; assembly: GCF_022045235.1. Taxonomy (NCBI): domain Eukaryota; kingdom Metazoa; phylum Mollusca; class Gastropoda; order Lepetellida; family Haliotidae; genus Haliotis; species Haliotis cracherodii. Next base: position 14,537,645 of record NW_027266308.1, on the reverse strand, counting down.
GACAATGCATGGGATACAATGGAGGTATGTCTTTGATCACAATATCATCGTATAATACCTTTTATGTTGAGGCGATAGTGGGGTAACCTTGTGGTTAAAGTGTTCGCTTGTCACGCCGAAAACCCGGGTTCGATTCCCATCATTGGTACAATGTGTGAAGCCCATTTCTGGTGTCCCCCGCCATGATAATGCGGGAATATCGCTAAAAAGCGACTTAAAACAATGTTCACTCACATTTATGTTAAGTATTTCTAAAAAGTATTTCTAAAGTTTGCATGTGTATGACACACTTATGGGTATATCATCCATATTCTAAGTTGTCAAAAAACGACATGATTTATGATAGCATAATGAAAAATAACATATCACTGGCAAAAGCTTGTTTGTTCGCCGCACTCTGCAGTATTCCAGCTATATGATCCACTCTGTTGGCACGATGTCACGGAATCAGCCACATCACCGAACGTGATCACCCGATCCATTAAGTCGCCTCGCACGACAAGCACAGGTTGCTGAGGGCCAATTCTAACCCGGAATTCTGAAGGAAATTGAATTGAAGAAGTATTTCTCGTTACCAAAATAGCCAAGCAAAGATGTGTTGGGGACATGTCGAATGTTGTGTAGAAATTAACCACAAGGTTTACACCCCCCTGAACAGTGCACAACAACAACATAATACAATGGTATCTTCAAAGAACCACAATGGCTTGAACTATCAGTAACATCCTCTACCTTTGTGTACCAATGTAATCCACCCATGATTTTCTGTGCCACAACTTACTGCCCAGACTAGACATTTTTAACGGACACCTTTACTTTTGTATATTTTCAGTAGATGTCCTTTGGCAGAAAATGAAAAATTACACATACCGCTTAATTAGTGAGTGAGCGAGTTTGATTTTACGCCGCTTTTAGCGATATTCCAGTAATATCACGACGGGGCTTCACACAGAAATGGGCTTCACACATTGTACCCATGTCGGAAATCGAACCCGGATTTTCGACGTGACGAGCGAACACTTTAACCACTAGGCTACCCGACCGCCCCTTATCGCTTAATTAAATAAAGTAGTTGTTAGTGCTTTGTACTCCTTACTTTGTGGACTAGGTATATGATACACTTCCATACCATATTTCTGCCACAGCCTTGCATCAAACGTTCCTTTGTTGGTTACAAGGGGTTGATATATTGTTGTCTGCTGTCAAAACATGGTACTCATCTCAAAGCAAGACTCCTTGGACTATTATATAGGGAATCTCACCCGAGTGTCTTTTGATATCAGATATATCAACACGAGTTGATAAAAGTGAAAAAACTCCGAGGCTTCCCGAGGAGCTTATCCACTTTCATCAACGAGTGTTGATATATTTGATATCAAAAGACCCGAGGGTGAGATTTTATTTATTTATCAAACTTCATTCTTCCAATTTTGTTCAGTTTGTAGACAATAATTAAGTGTTTTAAGTTGTCTTTAGTGTAAAAAGTACTGCTAACAGCTTCACTAGCGGAGCCATTAGTGATGTCATTTGATTGTGACGTCATGGTAACAATGACGTTGCAGTGGTCTGCAAAGCATTGTGAGACAATTTCATTGCAGCGAAATCTACAAATGATATCATGTATATTTTGGATGATAAATTGTCTTCCATTTTAAATCATCAAGTCAAAGTTAATTTAAAATATATAAAAAATGTGCAAATAGGATGAGGTGAAATTGGGTTTAAAGATTATTGCAATTATAATGGGACTGTAAATAAGTAAGTAAATCCATTGTTAAGTATGTCCTGTATTATGTACATAAATAAACACACCCACAACCCAAAAACAACAAAAGGTCCTAAATTATTCCAGGAGAGGTTTTCGAGTGAACTGCCATCATGCAGTACAAGCCATGTAACATGCTTCTGTTGTAGTTGCTTCTTTGTAAATAGAAAACACCCAACAAATTATTCTTCATTACGTCCAATCTTCAGTCATTACAAATTAGTCACTCCAACATCAAAGCCATCTAAACTGCCATCATTACCGGGGTCCTTTATATTCTATAAATTTCCTTCAACATGTCTCACTTTAATCTCTACACGTAATTACAAAATAAAACCTCTGAAAAAAGCACAAGAGTGTCCTTTCAGTACCACGGCACCATTGAGTCAAGATCCCGTCTCGTAGATCAAATATGTCCAATATTTATCCGGAGTTTAGGCAAAGCATTAAAATCCATTAAAGTCATCTTCCTTGTTCCTGTCGTGAGTTGCGAACAAACAGTTCGGGGCAAAAACCCTCGTCCCTGTTCGATAAGGCAATAATCCTCCCTACTGTGAGCTCTTATGCTAACTGTGTGGGCAGGGTCTCCGATCTGTCGTGGTGCTTTGGTATTTGCGCTCATTGGATCGGCTGGTGTTGGAATTGCCTTGTGCTGCACAGGCGACACTATATCAGCATACAAATAAACGTGTAATTTGAAGTAGGTCTCAAGGGATAAAACCCAAACAAAGTTCAAGACGGTCGACAAATGTTCTATTATGCAATCGCTGAAACTAATACTCATGTAGAAAGCATGTTTCAAGACACAAAGCTATTTTCTGCTGTACAAACATATGATTTGTAAGCGGGTTCAGCTGTATCTCCGCATTGCCAATACCTCATCCTGATAGTGATCTGTTGTAAGCGGTTAAGGTGTTTGTATAGACAGAGGCCATCTCGTTAACTTGAACACGGCCTTGCAGAGCAGGCGTTTTCTACAGAAATATAATTTTGGAAAACAAATATGATTTATTCTGCTAGAGCTAATAGACATATTTAGATCCGGTAAGAGTCTTGGATATTCCTTTAGAGAATCTGATCCGAATGTCCATTCACTACGTGACTTAATTCACTGACCTGTATTACGCTGACCTTGACCTCCACTCAACGCGAATATCCTTTCAGCAAATACTTGGTGTCTTTATTACCTGAATGATCGCATTGAAATTTGATACTTATTTTGTTTGTGGTGAGTCCCGATGGGTGAAATTAGTGATTAACAGCATGATGATCACCGTCTCTGGGTCGTGGTCTAGTGGATAGAACGTATGCATGCCCAGAGGGTTGGTGGTTCGATCCCCGGCAGCGTCATACCGAGAGACGTTAAAATATGGCATTTGTTGTACACCTGCCTCCGGTTAGGAATACTACAAGGACTGGTCGCCTGGTGGATAATGTGTGTGAGTAGGGTATCCCTGCTAAACTGCGACCACCTCCGTGGTCTGGTGGTAGAGCGTCCACCCGGAGAGCGGAAAGTCAGGGGTTCAATCCCCGGCCGCCTCATACCAAAAGACGTTAAAAGATTGTACTTGTTGTTACCCTGTCTGGCGCTCGGCTTTAAGGGGTTAAAGCAAGGACTGGTCGGCACTGAGTCAGTATACTGTGTCTGAGTGGGGTATTCATGTTAAACTGCGGCATGGTATCCCAGTGGGCTAGCACTATAAATCGGCATCAGTCCGGACTAGTACAAGCAGCCACACAAACACACACGTGCATGCACGTCGCTATATAAGTGAAATAATCTTGGACGCGACGTTAAACCCCATTTCACCTCACCTGTTAAACTGCAGCATGGTAGCTCGGGAAGTCAGGCTCGCTGACTTGGTTGATGCATGTCATCGTAACCCAATTGAGTAGATCGATGCTCATGATATCAATCACTTGATTTTCTGGCCCAGACTCAATGATTGGCAGACCGCTGTCATATAGCTGGAATATTACTGAGTGCGGCGTTAAACAAACAAACAAACAAACAAACAAACAAACACGTCGTTGTATAAGTTCAATAAATATCTTGACTTTTCGCGACTTTGAACCCCATTTGTCTTCGCCTCACAACCTTTCTTGAAATACAGTCCTCCATGTCACACAATGTGGTCTCACAGCCAATGAGATTGGTCTTATGTTATTTTCATCCATTTTGACCACACGATACCCAGATAGAGTCGTTCAAGAAAACAATAGTTACGAAGCACGTATTCTGCACTAGATTCCCAAAGGGTTATTTTTGCTTGACTGAGTTCGATAGATCTGGTTTACTGAGGTCTCTGGGCCTTCCCGTAAAGAGTTTGCCCCTCTGATGTTTTTCGCTCAACTTGTGTCTGTCACATTTAAACCCACAAACCGATTCTTCACGCCTACTTGTCTTTTCTAGCCCACAGGGACGATCAAGGCGGCGACAAACTTCAAGCTGGAAGAGCAGTGCAAGATTTTAAATGATGCGATGGATGGAATCGGTAAGGCTGTGAACACTTGTACTGTGAAGTGGTGAATATCGGAGAAAGGACACATATATATTATTCCACTTCTGGCGCTGTGTAGTGTTTAATACGATGACATCGAAAACGACTACGACAACAATAACAACAGCAATAATGATAATGTAGTAGATGAATTAGTGATTTTAAGACTGTCACGGCTTGAATTCTCTTCTGTAAAATAGCCATGGCTATTCATTTCATGAAGGGAAGTGAGTAACTTTGTTGCTGTTTTGATTTTCATATAAACGGGTCATTTCTCACAGAGTACTGGATCATCGTTGTGTTGAGCGCAATTCCGTAGCACGGATGTACTCAATATTACATTGGGGGCGCGGGCGGGCTAGTTGTCTCAGGCGCCGCGACTCGCTGTGCAGAGTTGCGTCCCTTTTGCGCGCCAGAAACCTATGATTGTGGGTTCGAATCCCGGTTCACCCCGTTTCTAGGTTTGTAAGCACCATACCCGTGCTCGTGGGTTTCACTGAAGCGGTAAACGTCTGAAACCTGCATCACTTCGGGCTTTCCTCCCACATTAAGCTGACACGCCGTGATATAACTGTAATACTGTTAAAAGCGGCGTTAAACCCAACTTACTCACTCAATATTTCATTCGTACATATGGTACGGCTTTAGATATAACTACAAAGATATCATAGAACGTGTTCGTACAAATAGGTACGGACGAGGGGGCCATCATCACAGTTCTGACTTCTTGCAACAACTCTCAGAGACAACAGCTGAAGAAGACGTACAAGAAAACATACAAGAAGGTGAGTCTGGTTCCTTTATATTCCGTTTCTAAATAATTTGTCAACGTGAAATTCGCATATTATACGTCTGTCATACATAAGTATATAAAAGTCACAGCGGAAAATAGCAACTGTGCTTCACATAAAGTTCAATGTTACTAACTGTATTCTGAAATTAGATAACGTATCTTTTAATACATATTCATGAAGACATATCCTCGACTTTAAGGTCGTGATTCACAATTTGTTAATGCAAGTTAACAATTTGATGTTTGCATGTTTGCATGTTTGTTGGGAGCATGCTCCTCATGCACTAGGTTTTTAAATGTCTCCTTTTACCAGGTCTCGGTTTTGTAAGTGAATTTGTTGTTGTAAATCATTGAACAGATAAAGGACCAAATATTATGTAGTTATTTTCAATTTTGACCACCTTATGTGAAGCAAATGTTATTTATTTCCGCTAGTGCATGTTGTTCGGCCGCCAAGACCTGGGTTATATTCCTCAAATGATTACAAATATTCATGTCATATTTTCAATATCGCATTATCCAAAATTGGAACATAACTCAACGTTTTACATCAGATCTCATCCACTGTGAGTCTTCGATCAATGACGTGGAAGTTAATAACGCAACGATCATAGCTGCTAACCGTTCCACAGACTGATGTTAGTTCTACGACTGTCGGTCAGTGTTAAAGTATGGGTGTTACGTACGTCTTAAGTCTGAGATCCCTTTGTGGAACGGGACCCTGAGTGTTACGTGTCGATTCCCAAATTAAAACAATATGTCAACCCAGAAATCTATACGTGAAGAACAACAAACAACCAACAAGCGGTATACGATCAACAAATGTATCACATGTACACAAATTTTACTTGGTTTACAAATGAACACAAGTTACCGCACAGCAATTATAATGGCAGTATACAATAGAGAGGCAGTACAGTATGATGGCACAAATAATATGATGGCAGTGGTCAGTATCAAATAGAAAAGTACAGTGGTGATAGTAAAGGTCAGTGATAACAATATATATTCACCCAGTGGCGACGGTGGTCAAGCTTCTGAGATGGGCTAGGAATGATGAGCAATCCTCACAGAAAAGCTGGTTCCGAACCGATGAAAAACGAGAGAGTCGAAATGTGTTAGAGATACCTAAACACGCTCTTGTCCCATTTATTTCGTCTAACCAGATACTGGAAAGTTCCAGATGTTTCTATAACATACTATCACCGCCCGCGGTATACCGGACCGGAAGTTTACACACCTCACTAACATCTAAATATTCTAACTTCTGTTTGGACTGATCACTGTCCAAACACAATACAATGAGCGTCTACCGAATCTCGACAGAAACAATGTAACAGTTATAATCACTGTTCAAAAACAAAATATACTGTCACATAACAGAAGCCATTCTATAAAGTACGCCCAGAAATACAATCCGCTTAACAGTTAGTGTAGAATTATGTTTCCTTTGAACGAATATGTATTGTACTCCCGACATTTCTGACACCTCCATCCATTATTGAAATAAATGTCCTCTCCCTACCCCGACAGTGCGCCGCCGAAATCCTTCAATTTGTGATAGACATAAAATTAGTGAGATCGCCGCCTACCACTCAGACAAAATGTCTTTAGCAAAGGAAATATGCTCGAGTTCTGTATGTCTATCCGATAATCATTGAGTTTTTGTAGATTTGTGGACGTTGTTGTGACGGGGGCTTCAAAATGATATATTTCCTGGTATTCAATGTAAAATAACACACGCAAATTTCACGACACAATGTTTAACGACATTGTAAATACAAAATGTTATCGGTAATTTTCCATTGGTAACTCGACATCAGTCTAGACTTACACGAGGACATCATGATAGTTACAATGGATGACGTTCCATGATGATGTTGATCCGCCTTGTTGGCAGAACACAAGAAAATGTCGAACCTTGCCGAGTGCAACATTTTCCAACCTTGGGATGATATTTATCAAGAAAAGTATTCATACGCAGTCAATAGTCCGGCAGATTTCGTGGCTTTGAATCCGATAAAAGTATTTTTTTCAACCAATCATAATGCATATGGCATATGCTCATGTAATGTAGGCTCACTTAGATAATGTACCATTGTATAATCTTACGGCCGTGAAGAAATAGATTAATCTCGCGATGTACCTGTGTTCTAATTGTGAATCCAGTTTAAACAAGTTTTCAACCATATATACATTTCTGCTGTCAAAACATGGTACTCAGTTTCAATATGTTTCTCAAAGCAAGACTCCTTGGACTATTATATAGAGAATCTCACCCGAGAGTCTTTTGATATCAGATATATCAATACGAGTTGATAAAAGTGGAAAACTCCGAGGCTTCCCGAGGAGTTTTTCCACTTTTTTCAACGAGTGTTTTTGATAGATTTGATATCAAAAGACATGAGGGTGAGATTATATTTATCATTCAACATCATTCTTCCAACTTTTTCAGTTTGTAGACAGTAATTAGTAGTGTCTTAAGTGTAAAATGTATTGCTAACAGCTTCAGTAGCAGAGCCAGTAGTGATGTCATTTGATTGTGACGTCATGGTCGTTGCTTTGACATATAGAAACAATACGAACGGAACATAACGCTCGTGGGTTTTATATTTAGTGTCATATCGAAGGTGATTATACTCACACGCAAAAGAAACGAAAGTTGTTTTAAGCAAATAGGTAACAAACACGGAACCATAAATTGATACGAGTTTTATAGCATGTAGTGAAGCCTGATGGTGTTATCAATATTTTTGGTTGCATTTTGGAAGCCCTGAGTAAAAACGCAACATAAAAAACAAATCGCCAAAACGCACCATTTCAATGACTATGTGGGTATCATGCACCCGTTTCTCGCGAAATTGAAAATGCACGCACTGTCACGAACTGTAGTGAGTATAAAACTGGCCGATTCTTGGACCTATTTTTTGCACAACATCAACAACACATTTTCCGGCACGACAACGCTCGTCCCCATGTTGCCAGAGCTACCGTGACCTTTCTTTTCAACACAACATCCGTGTTCTTCCGTGGCCAGCCCTCAGCCCTGATCTGAACCCCATCGATCCCTTGTGGGATGAGGTTCAAAGGCGTCTGCACAATGTGCTCCCAGTCCCTACAACTGCCGATGAACTACGCACAGCTGCTCTGGATGTGTGCAGGAGGATCCCTAGGGCCTTCACAAATCGTCTGATCCACTCAATGTACAGGAGATGTGTGGCAGTGATCAATGCTAATGGTTGTCACACAAAGTATTGACTGACATTTTGGGTATTGACCCGAAACTGTGTAAGCCCTTAACATTTGAATAAAACCCAATTATGTCATCTTTTAATCCATTAAACTGTCTTCAGTCAAATTTTTGTCAATCTTGCCCTATTAGTATTTCTTGTCTTTACTGTTAAAAAAACAAACATGTATACTGCATACTCGACTTGCGTTTCTTTTGCGTGTGAGTATATCTATTGTTATTAGTCTTTTAATAATCTTTGAATTTCAATGGTTAATCCATACTTCGTGAAGAAACAATTAAACTTAATGCTGATTAAACGATGTATAACTAACCGGAAAATGGTTGGTCAAATCACGATACGGACACCGACCTCGAATAATGACTTGTCACATGATCACCCTTGACCAGTCATATGATCAATAATTAACTTCATTGACTAGAAAACGAAATAACGACTGCCAGTGACAATGCACACTTCGCCAATCTTTCTGAAGAATCTCTATGAATTATACTTGTTGTAAGGGGACGACTGCTAAAAGGTCAAATTCAGCACTTTATGAATGGATTTCGGTATGATAAAACAACTGATTGCTCAAGTGAGGTCATTGTCCGAACACAAGGTTCCGCGGTCCCGTCCCCAAACCATGTGGTCTGACCGGACACGTCAGAGGCCTTGTTTCCGTATAATGACCAAGCCAAGAGTAATTCTTTGTATATTGCTGTTGCCTCTAACTCTGACTTACCGATTAGTAATAACAAAAAAGGGGAATTGCGTATGGACAAAAACTGTCCTCAAAACTGTATGACTGGAGTGATGACTTCAAGTTTCCGAAAGTCAGTTTTCTCCTTATGTCGAACAATGTTTCCAGCAGCTCCAGCCTTTGGTGTCTACATTTCACAATTTTTGACGTGCGGCCTAGCATGATCGTACTACCACGATTTCCAAAAGCATCATACGGCTCTTGCTCAAAAGTTGTTTGATCAGGGTTACAATATGTCAAGGCTTAAACATGGTAAAGCATCAGTAACAAAGGTGACGGCTGAATTCCTCTTTTGACTTGTACCATGTTTCCATGTTCTTTCAGGTGAACAATTGGCTTGCCTTTGCACGTGTTTGTGATGGGTGCCACTGGCGGGGCAGGATATGCTCACCTTTTCGATAAAACCTCGTTTCATAACTACTTGATAGTGATTTATAGAAACATGTGTATGATATAGTCGTAATCATACATTGGATATTCCTTATGATAATGAAAATATTTTTGTCGCTTGTATGTAGGTAAATGAGTAGTAAGCCAGTTACATATACCTACAAGTTTGATTGTAGTATATGATGGCAGTATTTTGGTAGAACGAAATAGGTTCGGTAACATTGGTGTCTTTGCCGAATCAGTGTTGGTTGGTTGGTTCGTTTGATGGTTAACGTCGCACTCAGCAATATTCCAGCTGTTTGACGGTGCCCCAAACCAGTGGGTTGCTGACAGCCTGTTCTAACCAGGAATCCCCAAGGCATCAGTGCAGCAGGTCACATCAAGTAGAATATACTCAGAATAGACCTGGCATTCACGACTCAGACTATCCAACTGAGAAGAATTCTTAAGCATGTTGTTCACACACATCTCACTTCAGTGACTGATGCTGTAACAGGCTTTTTCTTGTTCGACTGTTTCTACCTTCTGCCCACGAGTGTAAAAATCAGTTTTCACCATTCTTTCAGTCAAATGTGTATTCTCCTACCACAGGAATAGCCCAGCCGGTCCGTATTGACAAGGCCCATGTAAATTGCGAGTCTTCATGGGGACGAGTTAGCGAGTGAATTAAATAAGGAAATGTGTGTTTAGGTGAGAATGAGTTTGTTAACTGAGGGATTCTTGAAACGTCAGGCGTTGATTACTTTCGGAGATTGATTTCTAAGTCCACATTCACAAATGAACCCAGCACATCAGCGTCATTCCAAGATGTAAGTCCACCGCCCTGATGGCAAGCGTTCCGAAAAGAGATGCTGCTGCGATGGTGGTTAAGGACTCATGTTCACTTGTCTTGTATTCCCTGTTGATAGAGTCCGATGTAATATGATCAGCTTTTGATGTTACATGTATACAGATTAGATATATTTCGTTTTGGAATCATGGCGTTTTTAGTAATTGTGTTTATATAAATCCTTCTTCATTTGACGGACGTTCTCAGCGACAAGAATAATTTCTCTGGTCAGCGTGTTGCATGTCATTGTAACATTGGCACTCAAATAGCTCACTTTAGGCACAACCAATCAATTGTTTATATCTTTTGTGATACAATCGATTCGATTTTCTTAATACAGTATGACAGGGCCACTCAAAGAAATGCTTTTTTGCAATGTCGCTGTGTGTCAGTTCTGCTTCTTGTAGCATTTGGGAGAGCAGGCCAGATGAAGTGTGGTCAACGACGCTCAACAAGAGCTCCCACTGTTCTTGTGCGGTGACGTCACTTAAACAACATTCAAGTGCATTTATGTAAAACTTTAAGTTTACGCATTTTTGGCTTTCCAGGAATTGATGGCGCATTTAAAAGGGGAGCTTACTGGGGACATGGAGGAAACGGTGGTCTTACTACTTATGGAACCAACAGATTTCGCCGTCGAGGGGATGCATCGAGCCATGGACGGAGTTGGAACTGACGAGAGGCTTCTCATGTATTCCACCCTTGTCCACAGTGCCAAACCGCAGGTAAATAGTGCCATGTTAGCAATAGTCACCCTTGTCCACAGCCTTAGGCCAAAGGTAAATAGTGCAATACCACCTACACTCACACTTATCAACCATGCTAAACCACAGGTACATACACAATGGTCCATTCTGTATTAGCCATGGCCACTCTGATCCACCGTGCTGAGCCACGGGGAGATACAAAAAGTCCACACTATATTAGCCATCGTCACGTGGGAGATATTTAGGTTTAAGGTACCACGAAAAATGTCGAAAAAAAGATCAGATTTGAGAAATGACTGCCAGGGATAAAACGGTTTCGGTGCCAGAACCAAACTCCCCACACATGCGAAATATTAAACGTGGAGCATGCAGTCCCCCCTGCACTTTGATTGAGTTAATTCTTGATTTTGACAACTAAGTTAAAGATGCACACGTAAGCTCTCTACCCTTGCTTCCATGCAGTATTTGCGACCAGATTCTGTCGTCTACAACGTGATGAACGCTCTCGGCTACTGGCATTTTTCAAACTGGTAGAACTCTGCGAAAGGGTTTAATATGTCTCGGTCTGTGATTTGCAGACTTTGGAACAGATTCCTGCAGACGCAAAAAGTTAATGATCGGCCTCGCACAGGGCGCCATAGGTCACTAGCACTAGTCCAGGAGCGATTAATTAGAAAACAGGCTTTAAGATATGATCCCAGACAACCAATCAAATCGCTGTTCACTTGTACCAGGCCACCATTGTTTAAGTTACTGACCAGCCAATTAGAAATCGTGTGCATGGTCAGCGACAGTTATAAGGCCAGGCTCACACAGATCAGATTGTGGCTACGACACGAAAAGTCGGAGTACTATCCTCCATGATCTGGAATGTCCTATCATTGTCTGAATGCAATCGTATACGTTCTTGCCGAATGCGAACCGTCTTTGTCGGTTCACTGCACGGTCACTGTCTGATCTCTGTCTGGTCGCATTCGGGAGAATCGGGACGCTGTCGGGACAGATTCGGTCGTTTTTTACCCTGCGGAAGATACAAATCGGATCGGATTCGGATTGAGAACTGGAGAATCGAGCCGATTCGGCTGGAAATGGCTGAATTTGGACGCTTCCTGAACAATATCTGATTGTTTGTGAATTTTCCGCCACGAATCACAGGATCCTGATCAGACTTTTGACAAATTTTAATCGCGAATGGTCCTATCAAGTACGGCAGTAAAAATCCTGCTTGTGTGACTGAGCCCTTATACCACCGTTCTAGCAGGCGCTATTGGTTTTAATGCGTAGAAACTGGGGGAATTGCTGATGGCCTCCTGTAATGTGTCACGCTATACTTTCTGTAAAGGCGTGGACTGGTCTGGTGGCGTCCTAACGAACGTCATACGAACGTAAACGTAAGGCAAAATGACATGTTTAGGGACGAATCTGTTGTTTGTTTGTTGTTGAACGCCGCATTAAGCAATATTCCAGTTATATGACGGCTGTCTGTAAATAATCGAGCCTGGACAATCAAGTGATTGATATCACGAGCATCGATCTACGCAATTGGGATACGATGACATGCATCAACCAGGTAAGCAAGCCTGACCACCCGATCCCGTAGTCGCATCTTACGACAAACAAAGTCGCCTTTTACGACACGCATGAGATGCTGTAGACCAAATCTAACCTGGATCTTCACGGGTGAATGGATCTGTAATGATATAGGCCGGGATCGCTATAACTGCCAGAACGCCGCTGGATATTGTTCATGGAATGTTCACTGCATAGTACTACCGAGACAACATGCTGGCGCCAATAGTTGTTCCGTTTGTGCGCCAAGTGTCCACGTGTAGCCTTTCAAGGCGACTGTCCCCTGCCGGGCACATAAAGTAACTGACTGCGTCCAACAGAAAAACATAAGCAGAATGCAACCTATCGTTGTTGGAAGATTCCAATTAAAAATAGGGGTCACGGGGTGGCCCAATCGTCTTAGGCGCCGCAAGTCGCTGTTCAGATTTGCGTCCCTTAGGCACGCCAGTATACTATGATTGTGGGTTCGAATCCCGGTTCGCCCCGATTATGTTTCCAGGATTGTCAGCACCATTCCCGTGCTCGTGGGTTTCACTAAAGGGATAAACGTCTGAGACCTGCATCACTTCGGGCTTTCCTCCCATATTTAGCTGACACGCCGTAATATAACTGGAATACTCCTCAAAGAGGCGTTAAACCAAATTGACTCATCCCCTCATTCACCCAAATAAATGGATCAGGTGGAAAACTCGCTGTGACCTGACTGGTTGGTACCGTCGTGCCCAGAATGGTGGATGCTTTCACTGTTTTCCTTGGTTCAGACTCGACTACTTACAGGCCGTCGTCACTTGAACATTGCTGACTATAGCGTTAGACAACGTTCAGTCATTCTAAACGAGGATTCAACATTGTATAAGGAGCTACTACTTTAGAGGCTGTCGGCGAGCACATATATCCTGATTTAAGTATACAATGACACTATGGGAAAATTTAATGCTGAGCTATTTTGAAGAATAAGGGTTAAGTGATCATTACCTAGCCTTATCAACATCAGCAGGCGGTTCTGCAATCTATCGATCCCCAATCCGCATCATCACGTAATCCCCATGCATCTTTTCATCTTCCGAGTCCTCCGCTCACTGCTTGAAAGCATCTACTTGTAGTGATTCAACTTTCAGAGCACAAAATAAGATCAGAATTCAATATCGCTTAAACAGCCTATCATTAAAGAGACACACATATCTGATAGCACTATTGGTGTCGCAGGTTGGTGTTGACACGACTTGAAAGAGGGAAGCTCTATCAACGATGTTTGTCAGGGGAAATCAAGTATGGAAGCCTTGCAATGCCAAGGCGCCATCTTAACTTGTCGTTGTGGACGAGGGGGTCTCTCCCTTTGGCTGTCGATGTAGCTCCTTGCCCTTTCATCGGCCCGAGGGGGGAGGACGTGGCATAGTTATCGCTCTTCTGTCTGCATCCAGGGGGTGATGAGTAATCCCCAGCATCGTCGTTCTCGATAGCAACTCCATTAATTGGCTTTCTTGATTGAACGCACAATGTAATCATGTTCTGTGAATGCTAAAGTATGGCAATATTCATTTAGGGTTTTGAATTAGCTCTCTATCATTCTATTGATAAATCTATCTATATTGATAGTGTCGACATATGGTCGTCAATACTGATTTAATTAGTCTTTATTCTATGGGCATGTGTCATATAAACAAGGAACTGACATATTGTGAAATTTGAGCACCTTAAAGCGGCTGCGTGAATATTGATTCCGCTGCAGTCGGTGGTGCATACTAGTGGTTGATAGCATGAACAGCCATCCACCAGATGGACAGGGGTTGCTGGGGAGCTATTGAAAAGATTCCCCACGAGGGAAACAGTAAACAGAAACGGCTGTGGCGACGATGTGTCTAGTGTGAGTGGGTGAGCTTAGTTTCACGCCGCCATGAACAATATTTCGCAGCACTCAGCGATATTCTATCTATATGACGGCGGCCTGCAACTAATTAAGCAAGGACCAGACAATATATGACAAGAGTACAATAGTTGGTAATTCAAACACTTGGCATTTGGAGAGTCGCCAGTGAGATGTCGATACGTACTGCGGGTGAAGCAAAACATGTCCCCGACTTGTTCTGCTGATGAGCGTAATCGAGGAGTATTTCTTGTACGAGTACATCGTGAGAGTGGGACTTGTCGACGGCGCCTCCTCGAGTTGTTCAGGCCGCCGTCTCCAGTTGTCTAGGGCGACGTAATTCTCCGCACGATGCGTCCCATTGGCGTGCTGGAATGGTAGGATCAGCACCATACCCATGCTGCTTGGTTCCATCAAAGTGGTACACGTCTAAGATTCGCATCACTTCGGGCTTTCCTCCCAAGCTGACACACCGTGCTATAACTGGATATTGTTCCAAACGGCATTTAACCAAATTGAATCACTGACGCTGAGAGACATTTGCTATGGAATGGAATTGGTATTTTATACCGTACACCGCTATATATTCCAGTGCTGATAATGACTATGCCAGTTGAGCATGAATGAAGTGCAGTACTCAGCAGCGTTAGAAATTGGCACTAGTCCTATTGTCCTTGCCAAACTGCCCAAAGGTAATGGTATCATAAGGACTAGTAGAAATTTGCCATTTTAAAGGGTTTTGCTATATGTTATCATTATAAGGACTAGTGGACGAAAACTGTTAGTTTCTAACGCTGGGTACTAGTCTCATCCCTATTGTCCGCCGTGACCGTTGGCATGGATAGGCGAAAGGGCGGGGGTTCAATCTCTTGACCAAGTCTCACCAAAAGACGTTAAAGTTTAACGAATGTTTAGATTAAATAATATGATTTTAAGCTTTGTCCAGTCAATACAGTTCATAAAATCCCGCACAACACGTTAGTGACAAAGTTTTAACTCATAAAACCAATTAAAGATACTTGCAAGTAGCCTATGTTTATCTGCTTTGATTTCTTGATCTTGTACATTACACATACATGATAATAAATCCATCTTATTTTTCAGGATCTGAAGAGTCTGTGCAAGAAATATAAAGAAGGTGAGACAGATATGCATGATGCATGGAGGATTCTACAGATCGGGTCATGCTTAAAGTCATTCATCATACAAACGTCGTCGCACAAAGCCGAAATAGTACTGTGTGCGCTTTTCACAAATAGTAATACGACCAAGCCGAAATAGTACTGTGTGCGCTTTTCACAAACTGTTGTACTGCCAAGCCGAAATAGTACTGTGTGGGCTTTTGACAAACAGTACTACTGCCAAGCCGTGATAGTACTGTGTGGGATTTTGGCAAACACTAATACTGCCAAGCCTTAATAGTACTGTGTGGGTTTCTTACAAAATTGCGAAATTGCTCTTTCAAAGAATAAAATAATGCTTTTACAAAATAATATAAATGCTTTCTCAAAGGATAAAATTATTGCTCTTTCACAAAATAATATAATTCCTCTTTCAAATGATACTATAATTGCAACTATATTTTATTGCAACTATTGAATATTCTCTCCAAGAATGATATAATTGCTGTAATAATAACAGGAAGGAGGCTAAGTTACAATTGACCCTTTTTAAGTTTCAAACGTTGTGTTTAATGTTAATGCTGTGCACAAGGCATAATGTTAACATCCGAATCGTGACTGTTTTGCCGTATCCGACTAGTGTCAAGTATATGAATGTCTTTGTGATGAGTGAGTGAGTTGTGTTTTATGCCGCTTTGAACAGAACTTCAATTATATCACGGCGTGCCAGTTTACTGTGGGAAGAAAGCCTCAAAGTTCTTAGGCGTTTACCACTTTAAACCCATGAACACAGGTATGGTGCTGACAAGCCTAGACACATATAATCATGGCGAATCTAGAATTCTAATCCATGATCATTGCTTCCTGGCTCGCCTAATGGACGTAACTCTTCACAGAGAATTGTGACGCTTTAGGTGACTGGGCCACTCCTGGTGTGTCTGGAATGACAATAGTTTGTTTGTTTCTTGTTCACCTTACCCCGTTTCTCCATAAATGTTCTATATTTAACCACCAGCGCACAAGAAGGATCTGAGTAAAGCAGTTGCGTCAGAGACAAGTGGCGTGATTCAAAAAGTCCTTCTCAACATTTTGGCGGGAAAACGTGCGCAGACGACACAAGTCAAGGAAAAAGATGTTGAAGAATCAGCCAAGAAACTTCACGGAGTATGTGTTTTCTTGTTTCAAAGTAGACACAATTTATTTATAACAACTTAATTTACTGTAATGGCCACGGACATCAGAATTGTGACCCCACGGAGTGTTTTCTTGTTTGTTTGTTTACTGGTTTTGCGAACCCGCCAACCCTAAATATCACAAATTTGGAGAACAAAATGTGTTTCAAAATAGTCCTTGTTTTGCACCAAACCCAGTGTATTTCTTTCAGTAAACGAACCTCAAAGAAAGGAGTTTGATATGATCATTTGAAATTGAGCTAATGAGCTAAATACCAAATTCAGTTTGCTTGTCTGTCACTTGAAGTCATGTCTTTGAAGCTTTAATTTCATCTGGACCAACACCGACAAATTGCAGGTTTTTTAAAAAATAAACCATTTCCTAAATCAAGTAATGTAAGCCACCTTTGCTTTATATTGATATATTGATTCAAATCGTTATGATGCCATTTGCAACGATTCTCGTGGATTTCGACCATGGGGGGCTGAGTAATTGATTTTCCATGTCTCGAACCAAGCTCAGATCACCTGCAATCTGTGTGGTTTGAACCTTTGCCTGACCCATCAAAATCGAGTATTTTTCAAAATTAAGTAAAAGTGTGAATTGTTCATATTGATGTTTTTTTTGTAATTCCGTCCTATGTATACATGTCTGATATATGTGCGAAACATATGCCAATTTTGTGATAACTGTACAAAACAGTGTCATTTTCAATCTCATTAAAATCAGATCAAGGTTCTCGCTGCCGCTAAACAAAGATCTGAGGACATCCTATTACGGGTCACGTCAGAACGACCTTTGGCGAACTTTGACCGACTACTGAAATGACAAACAAGAAGTCAACATCAGCCAATTAGAAGGCAGCTTTCTCGAGCTTCACGGCACTCGTTTCAACCTGGCGACTTCTATTTCACACTAAGCTTGAAAAATATGTTTACAATCAGTTCTTGATTGAGATTTTGAAAACTGAACAAAGGAACATCACGGAATGTCTAATATATGGTTGAGATTGTATGGCAGTGCTTCCCACATACTGTGCAAACGCCCCCTACGTTCAAATGTTTATCCCACGGAAGCGAGAGACAGACGATAATTTTGACGGAATCAGTCGTACGGGTCGTAACTGTCGTTCGGAATACCCCGTGTTAACGTTTTCGAGGTTGCATGATTAGAAAACACATTCCGACTGTCACTTTCACGATCTCGTAAGCGACGCTTTGATTGGTCGGATGAAAGGTCGTTCTGACGTGACCCGAAATGGGATGTCCTCAGATCTTTGTTTAGCGATAGCGGGAACTAACATCTGATTTTAATGAGATTGTGTCATTTTAGCATTAGGTTTGAACTGGGCTTCTTGGAGTTCAGTACATTAGCACAACGACTTTACTATTCTTTGACGAAAGATTTTGTAACTTTTTAAGATTGCTGTGGAAACATTGTATTACTGGACCCCGATACAAACTGTATACAGTACGTCCATTCCAACTACTTATCGCATAAAACGTATTGTATACAACTGGTTGGATCAACGAATTGTATCGAGTGAATGGCTGTGGCTGCGGAGTTACCACAATATTGAATAATTACCTTAAAATCGCCGTACATAAATCGCATCATCGCCGTGTGTGATATTGCACCAGGCGCCCCGCGCCACCTTTATAAATGACATTGTGTTCACCACATGATTATATTTCCGCGAACCTGCACTGTCTCTCAAACGAGCTACACAAACGGATCTCCTGTAACATAATTTCATCCTGACACACCAGCGTGTTTCAACGTCAAAGACAATACAGTTATACATTAAACTTGCATGAAACACAGTGGTTCAAAGAGCCGATGTACAGTTATCACAGAACAGTTATTAGGTATCCTGGCAGTCCCATGGAGGATAAACAACCACAATTTCTCAAAGTTTGATACCCCATTTTCGACAAATTATTTTGAAAATGTCGACATCCTCAACGAGATTTTTTATTAAGCGAATCCTGTTTGTGGTCCTTTTCATGGTTTATAATGATGGTGCTGCATATATCTCGAGTATGTCACCTTTCCTCTCAACTTGTTTTTTATACCTTCGTCAGAGATGCCATTCGTTTTTAGCGTGAAAATATTAAGATAGAGACGTTATTTATAGAAACGCCTTTAAAGTGGACTTTGACGGATGACAAACTTGCAGACATATTAACCGATAGGATATATGGCAGCTGTGGGGCTGTCCTTTATAAATGATCTATACCAACTGTCTGTACAAGACAAGGACTGGTCGGCTGGGAATCATAATACTGTGTCTGAGTGGGTATTCATGTTAAACTGGCATCTCAGTGGGCTAGCACTTTAAAACCGGCATTAGTCCGGACTAGTACGAGCAGCCACACACACACACACACACACAAACACACACACACACACACACACACACACACACACACACACACACACACACACACACACACACACACACACACACACACACACACACACACACACACACACACACACACACACGTGCGTGCATGCATGTCACTATATAAGTGCAATAATCCCACTTCACTTCACCTCACCTCAACAACAGATCATAACGCCATCACCACCAAAGTCACTGAATTGGTGACGAAGGCAACGCGACTCATCATTGGAGACGCCCAGACATGTTTTGCCCCTCGCACGGGTGCCGTACATTCGTAGACGTCGTCTGTGTGTCCTCGCCTCTGTTGCCGGGGATGGTACAAGCTGTGATGGTTGTTGTCTGGAACCTTCGTCAACGATACGTGGTTCGAATCCATATATCTCAGGCGAGTGGCTATCCCGAGTAGGAGGCCACTTCGGGGACGGCTTGTGACGTGGTTGTTACGTTGATAACATCGCCTTAAATGCATTCCTATGGCTCGCCATCTGCCATTTTCACTTAGGCGTGACACAATGAAATCTCATCAAAACGATCAGAAGTGGTGTTTTTGTGAACGCGGCACTTACGAAGATTGCTTAGAGTGGCATGCATAGGGGATTGGATATCTGGCCTTTATATGGAACATCTGAAGAAATGTCTCCTGAATATTGTTTTGCCTTTTGGAGATAGCCTTTGTAGTTGTGCTGTAACCTGATAAATTTCATATTGTATAAAATATGTTCACACTGACCACCTGCCCAAAACGTATCGAAACAAGACCTCAAAAGGTCCTTAATTATATCGTACTCATCCAACATCCTGTGAGTGAGTGAGTCAGTTGGGTTTAATGCCGCTTTTATCAGTATTCCAGTTATATCACGGCGTGTCAGCTTAATGTGTGAGGAATGCCTGAAGTGATGCAGGCCTCAGACGTTTACACCTTCGGTGTAACCCACGAACATGGGTATGGTGCTGACAAACCTAGAAACATAATCGGGGCGAACCGGAATTCGAACCCACAATCATAGGTTTCTGGCGTGCCCACGGGACGTAATTCTGCACAGCGAATCGCGGCGCCTTAGACGACATCAAGTACTGCGTTATTGTCTACCTAACACCATAACAACATTTCTTCATCGTTCAGGTGAGCTACAGCTCTGCATTTATAACTTGGTTTACAGATTTTTTTAATGTAAAATATATACAGATGTATGTGGTAGAAATAAAAGTAGATTTTAGGGGGTTTATCCTCGGCTGCGTCATATCAAAAGACGTTAACGCAGTTAGGTTTTTTTCAAAAATGTTTCTGCTAAACAATATTTTTTTTAAAGCGATCACTATATCGTTAAGTCGATAAGATAATTTTTGAAATGATAAAGTTACAAATTTCTGTGAAAGCCAACAAAAACCCGGAAATAGTTAACACTAGTGACAATTATTACCGACATACTCTGTACTGTGTACGACCATAGCCATATCGTCTCCCAGTGTTCAATCACGGATTAATGGTTTCTTATGTCTGGTCAGACTGATGATGACGCAATTCATATGGAAACCTTTTCTGCTGTCTCGTAGTTTTCCGCCTACACAATCCTAGTGGGTTGCAGCAGGAAGCGACTGCTTTAAAACTAATCATATATTTTTTTCCGTTTTATTTTTTGCTTTATCACAAAAACGCATCTTCAGTATTCAATCTTGGTTAATCGCAGAGTCTACAGGGTAGTTTTTACATAGAATATAATGTACAGGAACATCTAATTGTGTGAGGATTTTGTCTGTCGGTGAATTTATTATATCATCTGATAGGAGTTGAAGTCTTTGTAAATACTGACTCGAAGAGATTGTATGGTGTACATGGTGTTTTAAAGAAGAATACACTGAATCAGTATTATCCAGGTTAATCGTCTCTTGACTACTGTGGGGACACAGGTGGCCAAGTAATGTAAGACGCCGCAATTTGATGGAAGAAACATGATCGTTGTTCGAATCCCAGATTCGCCCTAAATATAAATCTAGGTTTGTCAGCACCTGGATTTCACCAAAGTGGTAAACGTCTAGGACCTGCTTCGCTTCAGACTTTAGCTGACTCTCCGTGATGTAACTGTTATACTGACAAAGCGGTGTTAAACCTAACTCACTCACTCTTGATTACAGCAGTAGCTCATATATGAATGGGGGGCACGTGTGGCCCAGTTGCCTAAGGCCCCGCGATTCTGTTGTTTGTGGGTTTGAATCCCGGTTAGCCCTCATATGTGAATGACTGGTAATACTACCTCAAAGTCACGATACGATAATACGACGATAGACAATGTGAGTGTTCACGATCAACTAACTCGACAATTGAGAACTTTTGATGCATATTTTGTCTCTTGGTAGGATTCGCTCAAAAAGATCGTATTGGTGTATAATATTAATTTTATTTCAATCGAAACCATAACCTGATCAGGGTGAATAATGGATTATGTCAATTCACATAAATAGTTACAATGTCGATCAATAAGGTTAGTTAACCATCTTATATACAAATTGTTAGTATAGCTGTTAACTGCAAGCAAGATTGAAGACCGCTACGACTATCGTGTATTCGATTATCATATATTCTGCAACTTCTATGACTATGGTATATCGAATAAATGCAATTATAGCTACCGAAAACATATAAATGTTATGACTGTCGTTTGTCGTAGCCAAAACAACCCTTGCTTTGACCTTCGAGGCAAGGGCAAGGGACCCACAGCCCTTCAAAGAGGAGACTCTCTCTTATTAGGGACCAGTAAAAGGAATATAACGTTGTGACCCACAGTAACACCGACATTGACGTTTGACAGTGGAAAGAGCTTTTCGCGTTCCTAATGCTATTATAAAGAACTCTTCCTCCGATACCTATTGACTGCTGAAGCTGATGTTGGCCATGTATGTCCCTTCTTATCAATGTAAAATGTCAACACCAGACTACATAAGCAGTCTCGATTATCTGCCTTAACGGATTCCATTAAGGGGATAAAACAAGGACTGGTCAGCGTGAGTGTCAGTAAACACGCACACACCCACGCACGCACGGGCGCATGCACACACACGTCGCTACACAAGTTCCATTATCTTGAACGCGACGTATAACAGCATTTTACGTCACCTTACCACGTTTTCCATTTATCATAACGGCCTCGAAATTGACATTTATTTCAGTGAATAAATAACAACTCATAATTTTAATTTGTGAAGTTGAGGTTCGGTGGATCAAAAAACTACACAATGGAAGAACAACGCACTATCGTCTATCATGAGTGAGCGACGTTTTACGACGCTTTTAGCAATATTCCATCATCATTGTGAGAACAAGAGAAATGGGCTTCACACATTATACCCATTTAGGGAATCGAACGTACGGGGACAGGAACGTGAAAACAACACAGGTACCCAAGACAATCTTAATTTGTTGCCGTCTTAAATTGATTGTCCAGGACATAAGCCTGAACAATGCTGACCGGTATAGAGCTGTGTATGGCTGACCGGTATAGAGCTGTGTATGGCTGACCGGTATAGAGCTGTGTATGGCTGACCGGTATAGAGCTGTGTATGGCTGACCGGTATAGAGCTGTGTATGGCTGACCGGTATAGAGCTGTGTATGGCTGACCGGTATAGAGCTGTGTATGGCTGACCGGTATAGAGCTGTGTATGGCTGACCGGTATAGAGCTGTGTATGGCTGACCGGTATAGAGCTGTATATGGCTGACCGGTATAGAGCTGTGTATGGCTGACCGGTATAGTGCTGTGTATGGCTGACCGGTATAGAGCTGTGTATGGCTGACCGGTATAGAGCTGTGTATGGCTGACCGGTATAGAGCTGTGTATGGCTGACCGGTATAGAGCTGTGTATGGCTGACCGGTATAGAGCTGTGTATGGCTGATATTTATGTGTCTAGGAGACCGAGGTCGTGCCCAGTCGGTGAGATAAAACTGGATCCATTAATCCCCCACGCTGACTCAAAATTCAATGATTGACTTCATGGCGTAGAATATTGTTCGGGAATGTAAAGATTAATCACGTGACCAAATGACTGGCACTAAGACATTCGACTGATATGTCAAAATATATGAGCCCCGGAGGTGACATTTTCGCGATTCCACGAAAAATGCATTGTACTGAAAACACAAGCATACGAGGTCCTTAAATTCTGACCAAATTTCGTCGCGTTCTTATTTCATATTTTAGTGGTTGATTAAGAATATTTGAGAAACGAAAAATTTGAGTTATTACGGTCTGCCATAAGGATGGATGTGCTTATAAAGTACCCTAATTAAGATCATCTTCAAGATGGTTTGCTTAAGCTTGAAGAGCTTGATTGAGTTCGGTTGTCCTGTCAAGGCACATTTTGGTCTGCAATTGGAAAATTGATAATTCAGTTACATCTGGGAAACAATGTTCCCTCAATTCAAATGCCGAGAGGTCCATCTTGCACACAGCAATAATCTATTGTCTAGACATAGACCTAGCATTGCAATACAAGCCTGACAGAGACGGTTCATTAATATTAGGAGGATCTTACTGGTTAGCCAGAGGAGCAGGGAGTTGGAAGTTAGGGGATGGAGTGGATACTAAAATATATTTAAATATATTGTACTTTTAAATTGCTGATGAGTGGTAGGGATGACAATAATTATAGCGATACTGCTACTGCGGCTAAAAAATTGAAAAGGCGATGATGATGATAATGATGATGATGATGATGATGTGGGCCATATTTTTCCCTTTGTCCACTTTAAAGGAGCTATAATATCCTACAGGTGAATCAATGACATCATGATGCAGGTCCTGGGCTGAATTGGTGACTACCGTAGACCCTGGTTCGATTCCTCACATGGGTACACTTTGTAAAAACCATACCCCCCCACCCCACCAAGTCTAGTGGTAGAGCGTCCGCCCGGAGAGCGGAAGGTCCGGGGTTCGATCCCCGGCCACGTCATACCAAAAGACGTTAAAAGATGGTACTTGTTGTTACTCTGTCTGGCGCTAGGCGTTAAGGGGCAAAAACAAGGACTTGTCGGCTCGGAGTCAGTATACTGTGTCTGAGTGGGGTATTTAGGTTAAACTGCGGCATGGCTAGCACTATAAAACGGCATCAATCCGGACTAGTACAAGCTGCCACGCACACACACACACACACACACACACACACACACACACACACACACACACACACACACACACACACACACACACACACACACACACACACACACACACACACACACACGCCTGCATGCAAGTGCAATAATCTTGGACGCGGCGTTAAACCCAACTTCACCTCACCTGAACAAGAAAGAAACCAAACATCGTATTTGTGAATATTCATAAATGCGGCGATGTCGTCGTTTGGTATAGGTAGTCATGTTTATAATTAGGCGAAAGGGTAAACCATTTTTAAATACAGGGTGAATTGTAAAACCACTCACTCACTCACTCACACCCTCGCACACAGAAAGGACACCTTGTGACATGTAGTCGTCACTTACAACCCACGCCTTAATGTCGCCACAGTTAATTGTTCTACCAAACCCTGTGTATGGTATCATGTTTTTGAAGCTAGTATTTTTGTATATTTTTCACTTCTTCACAGGATGGTGAAAACGCATTCAAATATGACGTCGACTACTGTGCCGACCTGCTGACAACCCTCAGCCCGAGTCAAGCCAAAGCTGTGTTTTCCCGATACAAGGAGGTAAGATACAATCTTTTAAAGTTTATGTTAGGTCGAGAGGCAATCAATTCTCGATCCTCCGCAAATTGACAAGCGTGTGATTTTTCCTGATTTACTCTTTTCAAAATTCAAAGGATATATGCTTTTGGAAGTTGATGCTATATGTTTTGTGCATCTGGACGGAATTCATGCAGTTTTTAGGAGATAGTTATTTTTATAGATAGTTTAGCGCTTCATGGTTATGCAATCATTTAAAGATTTATTGTGATGAAAGTTTTTGTATCAGCCGCATTGGCTGTGTTCATAACAAAATAAATATAAAGTAGTGCAGTCCTCTATTTAGTGTTGAAAAAACAGTCGATTGTATACAAATTCAAAATGTCCACTCCACCACCCTCCAACTGAACAACTTCGCTGTGCAGAGTTGCGTCCCTTGGGCACGCCAGAAACCCATGATTGTGGGTTCGAATCCCGGTTCGCCTCGATTATGTTTCTAGGTTTGTCAGCACCATACCCGTGCTCGTGGGCTTCATCGAGGTGGTAAAATGTCTGAGACCTACATCACTTCGGGCTTTCCTCCCACATTAAGGTGACACGAGATGATATAACTGGAATAATATTAAAAGCGGCGTTAAACCCCAGTTCACTCACTCACTGAACACGATCGGTAATTTCTGCGGAAAACAGACACCTGGGATAGCCATTTCTAGTCGGGACTAAATTTGACCCGTTGACCTTGCTAGCACATGACCGTCACGTGATGTAAACATCCTAACTTGCAGTCGACAACCATAAACGCCTTGTCAGACGGAAAAGCCGTGGAAATCTGGTAATCAGGTTGGGGTGTATGATCATGAACAGCAATAGTTAACTGATATTTTTTTTGCCAATTTAGTGACCATTTGTAGTCAATGATGACTCACTCTAGTGCAGGTGACCTCGTTAAACAACAAACAAACAAATCTTTGCGATTACGTAAAGGGTCGCGGTTTGTCTCAAGCTATGGCCGCAATATATCATAGATGGGATACCACAATAGCTCATTATTGATAGATAATAGCATCGGCGTGTTGTAGGTGATTGTCGCATCGGTTTATTTTAGAAGGATGATCACAGTGTCTTATTTTAGACGGATGCCAATAATGGCTTATTTTAGATGGATGTTCATAATGGCTTATTTTAGATGGATGTTCATAATGGCTTATTTTAGATGGGTGACCAGAATGGCTTATTTTAGATGGGTGTTCATAATGGCTTATTGTAGATGGGTGACTACAATGGCTTATTGTAGATGGGTGACCGTAATGGCTTATACTACATGGGTTGCCCCAATAGCTGAAAGTAGCTGGATAACAGCATCGGCTCACTACAGATGTATGACTACCGTTGTTCATATAGATGGACGACTACCATTGTTCATTAGATGGATGACTACCATTGTTCATATAGATGGATGACTACCGTTGTCTTAATAGATGGATGACTACCATTGTTCATTAGATGGATGACTACCGTTGTTCATTAGATGGATGACTACCATTGTTCATATAGATGGATGACTACCGTTGTCTTAATAGATGGATGACTACCGTTGTTCATTAGATGGATGACTACCGTTGTTCATATAGATGGATGACTACCATTGTTCATATAGATGGATGGCCACGGTTTCTGATTATAGACAGCAGTTAGATTGCTGAATTCCTTGGAAGTTTCGCAACCCCTGAGTGTTCAGTGACCTAGGGTTCAACGTCGCTTGAGCAGTATTTCAGTTACATCCCAGCTAAACAGTTTACTGTGGGGGGACACATGGCTAGCGCAGATCGCAGACAAGCTCGGGTGTGATATTTTCACACCAATTAACATAATCAGGATAAATCTGGGATTCGAACCTACGATCCGCAGACCCTGGGATGATCGTATGATACCGAGCAAGGGTTAGACGACCGCACATTGATTTGCCTGCCTTGGGGGTCCAAGCGTGATTGCTGCTGCGGCTGACGATAATGGCGCAAAGCCCCCAACACAAACTGCTCAAAAATAGAAATAGGGTTAAGATGCACAGCTATATTTTATTACAGGGTTCAATTTACACATAGCTTCACAGGGCCCATCGGAACGTGCGGGATTTATGATAAATATTTACATAAGCTAACATCATGGAATGTCAAGGTGATATTAACGGTGACTAACACCATCACGATCATATTTCGTGCGAAGCATACCTGCATTTTCCGTTCAAAAACATCGCTAAAGGTCAGAATCATGTTGATACTCGCCGAGCAGCCATGATGCTATTTTAGACATGTTGACGGGAACAAAAACAACACCTCACCTAGCCTCGTTTCCAGTTTGTGTTTCGAAGGCAGTGACAGGGCCAACACAACGTTGTGTTGTGCTGCATGCTTGATATTATCTTTCCTTGTCAAACAAGAAGCTATACATGGGGTCATCGATGCTATAATGACCGAATATACAATACTTAAATTATTATGATCGGTGTTTAAACTATGTTTATGTTGAGTTGGAATACACCATCCATCCTGTCACGGAGCTGTGCTCCAATGATCAGGGGTGCCCATACAATAAGAATAAAGTGATACAGAAAACGTGGTGATAGACTCAGAGGTTTATTAAGTAATACTTGTACTTATGATTGATAATTACAAATAAATCCAATCTGCGCTCACACAGATAACAAATAAATTCTGTCAACACAAATATACAACCAAGTTTTAGCTAAACTGAACTTTATTTACACTCAGGCCGCTATCAGATGTACAAAATTATTTCAACAACATAACACATTTAAGGATTGACTGTGTAGCGGATTCTTACAAAAGTTTGCACATCTTTTACTGTATCAATCCGCGTTGTGGATTCTTACAAATGTTCGATTCATCGGTTGTTCGATTCATACCTCAGTGAACCGAAAATATACACAGTCAATGCTTATAATTAAATTCGACAACGTAAAACATGTTTTATCTACAATAGTTTAACCCAAAACAGTTGTATATATCAAAACAGACAAAAATGACGAGATTGATAAACATTCCAGGTGTAGGAACACATACTGTGGCGTGGCATGAATCAGGTGATCGTTTAATTTATGCACATAACTTAACATGCCTACACAGTCAGTAGCCAATCAACGGAGAGTAGGATCAAAACAATGTTCATTGGACCTGTCTTTAAAGACAAGAGGCGAAAAGAACTGCAACAGTCAGACTGTAACAAACCGGAAGAAATATGTCCGGGAGAAGGTGGCTGTTTCAAATTACATGGTCAGTTACCGCTAGATTCAAACATTACTTCCCTGATTACAGTAAAACATAGCTGGAAAAATGCTAGTTAGAAATGAAACCCGAAGACATGAAAGTTGAACCGAATTAACTCCACACTCTAATGAGTAAAATAAACTCGGCTTATCCCTATAATGAGTCACTAAGACTACAAAACTAGACGATTACGTTGAATAACAACTTGTCTTAATCGACTAAAGTGACTTGTAGTGTAACCACTGTAGTCAGTTTTTGTCATTAAACAATATATCACGTGACTAAGCACGGGTCCAGGTAGTCCTTTGAGTACCCGGGTCTTACACAGGACCCACCCGACCCGAGTTACCCGTCCCAGCCCCATGCCAAACCCTGGGAAAAACCACTAGCAGGGCAACAAGTCAACGTGTGTTTCTAAACACCGGGAAAACACGAATATGAAACTACAATATCTAAGCTGAACATAAGCTATCCAACGATTAACGATTCACAACAAGCTATGTACAATTATTAACGAGGCAAAAATGACCATAAATGCATGAGAAATATCTGAATGTAGATATGAAATCCCCTAATGTTTGCAAATCATAAATACAACAACCTTTTTAATACAAGAATACGGCAGCAAACATATGAGAGACAACATACATCCAGTCATTACTTGGTTTGAGGGTGTCATTAGATTACAAGAGAGTAACATAGTTGGGCCACTAATTCTCTAACACCAAATGATCACACACTGCACAATTGCGAACGCCGGAGATTACCGAGCGGTGCCGGAAATAAAGTCAGAGAACATAGTGGCTCTTGAGCGTGACAGAGATCTGCCAAGAACTACCGCGACAACATGGTCACAGTGTAGCAGCAGAGTCGTGGTATCCGGAAACAAGCCCACAATCTCAAACAGGACTGTGTTACCATCGTGAAGTCCCGTGTCGCACTTAATTGTTATTTTATGACACCCCTGATCATTGGGGCACAGCTCCGTGACAAGGTTTCGGTAGGCTTCGGTAAGTGCTTGTAGTTCTTTTTAGATATGCACTGTCGACTGGGACCAATTTTCCAGATATGGTAATCTCATATTGGAAACAGTCAGTTCACTCTGGGTGTCTAATGCCCTCCGACCAGAAATTCTCTGATATCTTTGTCATCATGAGGAGGTTATAGAACAGAGATAATATCCAACTTCCCTCTTTGTCGACACCCACTCGAATAAACCCTGATCGCATGCGCGTGACTTCCGGTAATATGTCTGTGCCAAATGGTCTCTCGTAATGGTTTAAGCTTTTTTCGTTCTTCTCCGTGAAGTACGCTTTGGGGGATTCTTTAGGCGTCTGGCTGGTATAACTGGTACTATCGAATCCATATCATATGAAAGGAAATTACTTAGAGAATAACATATGAGCTACGGAGAGTAACGGATTACCTGTCCTAAGTAAAAGATATTAATATACCAGGAAGTAATTCCCTAATTCTGATTGCCCGAAGGTTTTTTCTCGATGTTTCCAATCCTCTTTTTTCTGAGAAAATGTAGAAATAGTGCATTTCCAATAAATTCTTTGTGAAGTCATGAAAAATGGATGACTTCATCCTCAGCTGTTTGTGACAATTCGTTCATATGACGTCACATTAAACTATGGGTCATACCTCATATGTCAAGTACCCCATTTGTTAGACAGTGAGGTTGAGATGGCTCGTCAAAACTTGTGATATTTACCTGTTGTGGTAATGGACCAAATTGACACATGCTTTTATCACAAAATGAGTTTATTAATGTATTTGTTTGAGCATAATTATTTTATCCCTTTTAAATTAACGTTTATAAACAAACTACTCAGGAGCGAAGTTTGCACGAAATTCATTTATGAAAATCTGTCGTCTCCACATAAGTCGTAATTTCTTAGAATTATTCTCAGAATTAGTTCTGCAGTAAGTCGCAGTCTGGTTGTTTAAGTTTGCTAATATAGAGCTTGAGTATAAACTCATTACCAAGGAGCACACCAAGGTGAATACGTCTCAAATGTTACAAAGTACAGATTTCTAATGTGTTTTGTTTTATAAAGAAATAAGTTTTGAAGCAAAATAAACATTGAACTAGTAGCATCCTAAATGAAAAGCAGAATCAAAATAAAAAATGTAATTTTATGATTTGGTACATGCTACCGATAGTGTTGAAACTCAGAAGTGAAAATTGTTTTAGTAAAAACGAGAATGGCATGTTTTAGTTGGGGACAACATTTTTCCATTTTCTGCAGAATGACCCGATTACGTGATAATGCTCCCCGTATTGTTGTCTGTTCCTCATATTGTCGTCTGCTCCCCGTATTGTCGTCTGTCTTCCCCGAATTGTCGTCTGTTCCCCGAATTGTCGTCTGCTCTTCGTATTGTCGTCTGCTTCACGCACTGTCGTCTGATCGCTGATCCCCAGGTGATATGTCCCATACAGACATACACTTCTTGAAGATTTTGCTGCTTACTAATTCAATTAGTTTCCTTCAAATGAGTCGCTACGACGTCGTATCTTCTGATCTCTGGCTATCCTGCTATGTGTGTCCCTGCTGTCGTCTGCGTGTAATTAACAACTGTCTGGAAATAATCGATGCCAGTCGTTTGATCTACATTTAATAGGTATATAATAGCCTGATTGCACGAAGTATGTCTAACGTTTCATGTATTAGTATTCTATAGTTGATAGTCTTTGTGTCAAAAGTGTTTCTCCCAAGTGAGGAGACGTGATCATTTGACAAATGTCACCAATACCTGGGGTTTTGTTGTCTGTCAAATAAAACAGCATGTATGTCGACCAGATGTAGGTCGTATACATTATTAATGTGTTGGGTGGTGCAGATGTTGTTGCGGGAGATGATTGATAATGGTGTGAGTTATAAAGATGTCTATGGTTGGTATCTATGGCCAATACCAGTCTATTTACGGGGAAGATGGGTTATATTGCCCAAGAGGCCGGCCTATTTTTTATTACTGTCACAAGGTTATAACCACACATATGTGAAATATTTTCTCACATTAATTCCAAAGCTCTGTTTCAAGACGACCTTGTTGGGAACAAAATATCATCCTGTTCCCCCTTAATCCGGAAATTGTTAGTGGGACAATTTCCCTGGGGAACAGCCTGGATCAACCAGATTTCACCGTGTGTACGTCAGCTGTTGCAGATGTAACAAACAGTGTCAATGTATTATTCTGGTAAGCGTTTCTGACTGGTCATTATGTGAGAGCGTATGACAATAATTATCTTTATACGGGAGTGGTATAGAATAAAAATAGTATCACAACAAAGCTCATGTACAGGAGGCCACATATTGCTGTCATCCGCGCGAACAGAACACACAATTGGCCGACAGCACTTTGGCTAATTGTTGTAAGGGGTTTATACGCCTGCAGACATCTTCCTTAAGCTTCTTTTGTTCGCTGGTTGTTTAAAGCCGAACTCAGAAATATTCCAGGTATATGTCGGCAATTTGTAAATAATCACGTCTGGACCAGACAATCCTGTGATTGACAACATGACCATCGATCAACACATTTGGGACATGCATTAAGCAATTCAGCGATCCTGACCACCTTATCCCGTCAGTCGCCTCTTGCTCAGTTCCTGAAGACCAATTCCAATTCTAAACTGGATCTTCAAGGAATAAAGCTGCGTAACTATTGCTTATTTCCAGAAACGTGCTACCATGCATGTTTCATTAATAATGGCTGCAGTCAGAGGTCCCATCACTTGTCCATAACGCCAGGGTGGGTAAAGAAAGCAATAACTAGTTCCAAAAGTGACAAGCCCTTTCAAAGTCTGAAATTGTGTTCACGCCGTACCACATTTCGCTTATATATTAATACGAACGGCAGGTATACTGTCTCAGATTTCACTGCATAAAATGATTCCAATCAATCCATCCAATACTCAACGAATCCCAACGTTCCTGTACTCATCTACTCATGACGGCTATCTCTGCTGACACTATTACTCACACCTGCATCACAGAACAGATTACTTTCATAACCGCTCTAAGCGTCAACGTCTGGATATTGTGTAGCAGGTCGTGATGTCATAAGTGATATCCTCACCACGTCCATAGGTGATAGGTCGACCTATCGACCATGCTTGTACTCAGAGACGATATATAAGCTGGGTCTCGAAAGGCCAACTTTCGCTCATGTATTCAAATGCATCCGACCTCCTATCAGAACGTCCGTAGTTTGAAATCCCAGTTGGTAACCGATCACATGGCCCTAAACATATGAGGAACACTTTTGATGTTCTTTTGATGTTTTTCACGATATGAAGGTTATCGAGATATGAGAATTGCACAAATTCACACAGAATCATTGTTTATGGTCACGTGGAGTCAAAGACAGAGTCACCGTTTGAATTTCAACTCAGTTAATTTTGCAATACGACGTTTGGGCGTAGGTGCTATCGAAGCGAGTGATTAACAATTTGGTAGGACATGCAGAGATGCTATACACAAACAATAACAAACAACAACAGGATGACAGATGAAGAAGCCTGGTGACGGAGCCTGTAACAAGACAGTTACAGTTAGTAGTTGACGAGTTTAGTGGGTGTAGTGATGTAGGCTGGTAGGGCATGCTAACCCTGATCTCTGCTGATGGCCAGCGTGGATGTTTTTCATGTGGATGGCTTCTTTTAGTTTTTTAATGGTGTTGGTTTCTGGCTGAAGGCAATGGCGATGGGTCTGATCGCAAGGGTGTTGCTGGCTGTGATCTCATACCGAGTCTGGTTTGTCAGTTGATCAGTGGTGTGTCATTTCTTGACATACTGTGTGTCTGCACAAATGCATTGGATCTTGTAGACTGTGGTCGTGGGTGATGTCTGCTTGTGATCGGGTGGTATCTGATCTGGACGATTGTCTTCAAGGTGATGTTGCTGATGTAGGCGGTATCTTGATTTATGTTGAATTGTTTGAGGGGTTTTCTAACTTTCTGACTGGCTTGCTAATGCATGGGAGGATTCTTGTGAATTGTGTTGTCTTCTGTCTTTGTGGTTTGATCCAAGTTACATTGTATATTACTAAAGCTGCATTTCAGATCATTATAGGATCATTGACATGGATTTTAACGTCGGTATTTGTCATTGAGGGGGATTGTATACGTTGGAAATAGTAAATGTGTTTGACTGCATGTCCGTGAATATCCTCAAGTTCAGAAAGTACCACCAACGTCATACATCCTGTCTACAAAGGTTCCTGCTCACACAAATCATTATTATTTTATTTAGGACACCTTGGGAAAAATTACCACATCGTTGCTTGATGAAGCCATTCAGAACTGATTATTTATTTTTCT
This sequence comes from Haliotis cracherodii, assembly GCF_022045235.1. Taxonomy (NCBI): domain Eukaryota; kingdom Metazoa; phylum Mollusca; class Gastropoda; order Lepetellida; family Haliotidae; genus Haliotis; species Haliotis cracherodii. The sequence continues at coordinate 14,504,245 of NW_027266308.1, read as the reverse complement.
GGATCAAGTGCACTTGCCCGAAAGTCAAAAGAACTCACGTCATGGCCTGTTTGTACGTAGCGCTCCGTAAACACCTTTTCGTGCATGTTCCCATCAGTGATGAAATATTAATTTTTCAAGATGTCCTGATCCGATTTTCAAAATTGCCGCATAGCAGCTATATTAAAAAACAATTGATGGCCATTATTCGGCCATCATCTTATTTTAAAAGATGTAATACAATTTGTATATGTGCAGTTAGTGAGGGGTCCTAACATAATATCTTACTAACAACTCATTATTCTTCCAAAAGGCCTTCTGTTGAAATTATCAATACAAACACAGTTTAACAAGATTGCTTATGATAATTACGTATGCAGTGGTGTAAACATTTAAGAGTGCATAGTAACAATTGGTGGTACGGTAGTTGTGCAAGGCTCGTAAATCACCGTGCATGAATTCAGAGATGGCGCTGATAGCCTTGACTCCATAATACGTCCTTGCATTTTCCCCACATTCACATCGACTTCCTCGACAGGGTGGGCGTTTTCCGACAGAGCAACACAGACTGCCAAGAACGAGCAGGTGTTGTTGTGTCATAGCTAATGGTTATGAAAACAGGTTAGTGTTTATATTAAAGTCGTTAACATGCTGGGGGGCGTCTGAAAGACATCAATCTTGTGAGTGGGCGTTGTGCTCACAGACAGATTTAATTGAATATAAGTGATGTTCCCTGCTACCCGATAAGACCCAAGACAGATTACACTGTGACTGCTTAAGCGGGGAATAGTAACTTTACTTAGGAAAATTATGTTATGAAATTATGTACTGACTAGAGGAGAAGGTCAACCATGAGTGAGTGAGTTTAAGTGTTACACCGCAATGGCATTGTTTCATCCATATAGCAATTATGAAATAAAAAAAACATGAAACTAATGAATAATGTAATTTTAATCCAGACAGGAATGGCTGCTCAAAGTGCTCCAAAGAACAATGAAAGATAATGGAATCAATATTTTGCAATGAAATGGAGTTTGATTTTTTCTAGAAAATACAAACGACAGTCCATCCAGTGAAGTACACTATACATACAGTTAAACCTCCTTATTGAATATATTCGCGATATCCGTAGTACGAGACAGTAGGGTGTCGGTGGATCATTATGTCAATAAGGATTCCGCTTTGACCATATCTTAAATCTATATCAAGAATTACATTTCGATTTAACCTGATTTCGCTGTATGTTAGAATTGTGCGGTATTGTTATTTCTGTTTTGTTTTGTCTTTTGAACAATTTATCGACTGTCACAAACTAATTTTTAGGAAGCAATAACAACCCAAACGCTCTACGATTAATGGATGTCTCGTTGTGTGACGTCATTAGCGACGGTGTCCCCCAATATTTTCAAATCAATTCAAGGTAGCCATCGAGTAATCCCGAAAGGTTGGAAGACGTAAAGTCAAACGTGACTTAAATACGTCACAACGGATTTTGGCACGCGACACCAGTGTTATAATTAACATACACTATCCAGATTGTACTATCTACTCTCATGGGTAGATAATCCAAAGACACTGAAATTTGTACAGTAATATGTCTCATTTTGTCATTAAGCAGCGCTTTGAAACCGTTGAAGCTCTAGCCTGCAATATTACTTGCCTCGCAAGAGGTTTCCTATCTTTCATTATCTGTTAATAGTCTTACTTTTTTCACTCGCACAGATAATTAAATCGCGAAAGATTAAAGTTGTGATGACACAAAAAAAACGTCCTCGTGACGACCACGCAAGCTGTATTGTGACTGTTACAAATGTTATATTTGGGATAACACTTTCTTAGTGAAATACAGAATTTCTACTACTAAAGTGTTATCCCAAATATAACATTTGTTACATTTGACCATTTTCTAAATGGCATTGTGTTCATAGCCTTCGGCCATGGGAGCCGTGCCAATTTACACTTGTCAGAGGGGTACACAAAGTATGTGATCTAGACTACCAGCTGTCGGACTTCCATTTTAAGCCTCGGTGGCTGAGTGGGTTAGATCGCTGACTTTGTGTGTTGGCGATTAGGTGCCTCACTCTGGCAGTGTGGGTTCGAATCCCGGACGGGACTCCCCCCCCCCCCCCCCCCATAAAAAAAAAAAATAAATAAATAAAAAAAAAATAGAAATAATAAAAAAAAAAATGTACTTTACTAACAAAGTGTTATCCTAAATATAACGTTTGTTACAATTGACCACTTTCTAAATGGCATTATGTGTTCATGTACTGCGACTATTTTTGATATCTGTCAATAAATTTGTTCGAAGTGTTATTAAAACACGGGCAGTTCCCTTATGTTATACCATTCTGCTATGCCCGCGCTAACCAATAAGTTAAATGCTAGTAGGTAAAACACTACCCCCAGATGAGGTCGGCCTAGCAGCACCTTTAAGCGTATATCAGTCATCTAGGGATTAGATAAACAAAAGCATTATGGGATTATTTTGGGGCCTGTAGATAAGAAAATGCGTGTAAACCAGTGTACAGTTTTCTGCTCGGGATTTTAATCAAAGTAAAGACATGTGTCGTATTATTGCATCCTTGGTCAACAAGATTCTACGTCCACGATGACAGGGAAAGAGCGTGCGATCTAACTATGCGTTTGTCTGTCCCGAGTGACACAGTGACCCTTTCACAATTTTACCAATACCTCCCCGTTAGGTTTATTACTGAGTGACAAGTCTCACGCTCACAAATTGTTTGATTTATTGATTGGATAAGAGTTCTAACTCACTCAAAATCTAATGTTGCAATAAAATATGTGTGAACGTGCCACGATATCAAAACAAACATTAAAACCTGGATCCTTTCAGCGGATACAGGTATGTCGGCCTGGCAGCACTACCTGCAACTGTTAACCCTCTAGGTGTCGGCCTGGCAGCACTACCTGTATCTGTTAACCCTCTAGATGTCTACCTGGCAGCAGTACCTGCAACTGTTAACCCTCTAGGTGTCTGCCTGGCCGCACTACCTGTATCTATTAACGTCTAGGTGTCGGCCTGGCAGCACTGCCTGCAACTGTTAACCCTCTATATGTCAACCTGGCCGCACTACCCGCAACTGTTAACCCACTAGGTGTCGGCCTGGCAGCACTACCTGCAACTGTTAACCCTCTAGGTGTCTGCCTGGCCGCACTACCTGTATCTATTAACCTCTAGGTGTCGGCCTGGCCGCACTACCTGCAACTGTTAACCCTCTAGGTGTCTACCTGGAAGCATTACCTGCAACTGTTTACCCTCTAGGTGTCTACCTGGAAGCATTACCTGCAACTGTTAACCCTCTAGGTGTCTACCTGGAAGCATTACCTGCAACTGTTAACCCTCTAGATGTCTACCTGACAGCACTACCCGCAACTGTTAACCCTCTAGATGTCTACCTGGCCTCATAACCTACAACTGTTAACCCTCTAGATGTCTACCTGGCCTCATTACCTGCAACTGTTAACCCTCTAGGTGTCTGCCTGGCAGCACTACCTGCAACTGTTAACCCTCTAGATGTCTACCTGGAAGCACTACCTGCAGCTGTTAACCCTCTAGATGTCTACCTGACAGCACTGCCTGCATCTTTTAATCATATAGATGTCTGTCTGGCAGCACGCTCCGTAAGTTTCAGGCTAATCTCTTATGGGCCATTTGGTTACTTCACGTGATAATTGAAGCATCACTCTTTAGCAAACATTTTAGTTCAACCAGCACTACACTTCTACAAGAAGGATTTTATACTTAGATGTAATGCGAATGAATAAACAAAAAAACAAATGCATGTTTTTTGTTTCAGCTTTCCGGAGAGGATGTGACGAAGTCTATCGAGAAACACATGGCAGGCTATCCTGAGATGGCGTGCCTGTCAGTTGGTAAGTCGACTCTAGTGGTTTCGATCGACCTCTTTGAAAACTACTTAAATAAAGAGGGACAAAAGAAGATATGCCGAGTTTATTTTTTTTATGTAACTGAAAGAACTGGCATTAAATCTGATTGTGTCTATTTAACCATCGCTCATTCCTGCAACAGTTTTGTAAAAAGTAATCTGTGGCCAGGTAATTTTGTGTATATTATAATTTAAAAAAAAATAACAGTTGTTGTGAATTATGGAAATATTTTTATTCATTTCTAAAAGTTTAAGATCAAGATATATTTAAAAAACAAAACCCTGTAGAAGTATTCTTTGAGTGCTGACAAAGCGCCAGTACAGTCACTTTTGGGATATAGTGTCAACAATTCCTGGTTATTTCAGTTATAAAATCAAACGTACATATATGGTAATATCAACGGAGAGGTATAGTTTCTGCTGCCATTCAGTTTTTCTGCACCAGTCTCTTTTTTCACTAATCACTCCTGTCAAGCAGTTCTTTGTATATGTCCTACTGACATGTGTTACAGCGCGCTACCTTCAAAGCCCCTATCTCTACACGGCGCACGTGCTGCACGAGGCAACAAGCGGCACCGGCACCAACGACAACCTCTTGATGGCTGTCATCGTCGGGAGGTCAGAGGTAAGTTGACAAAAGTGAATGAGTGAGTGAGTGTGGTTTTACGGCGCAGTATTCCAGCAATAACACGTTGGAGGACACCAGAAATGGGATAAACACATTGTGCCCATGTGGGGAATCGAACCCTGGTCTTCGACGTCACGAGCGAGCGCTTTAATTACTGGACCAACCTTTACTCTTTCGTATATTTCCTTAAAAACTTCCAACATTATATCATTCTCTAATAAATTTCAATACCTATCAGTCATTTACAAAATGAGTATTTTGTGTCCAATGCTTTAGTCAAATGAGAAAGCTGTTTGTCGTTAGAGGTGACTATATTTGGATCGGGTGATTTAGCGCTGACACTTGGTTGATTGTGTGATTACTCAGAGGGGGTGAGAAATTGCTCATACTATCAACCACCGGGTTTGTCTGGTTCAGACTCGATTATTTACAGATAGTTGTGCTATAACTGAAATATTGCTTATTGCGGCGTAAAATATCAAATATGAATCAAAACTGATCATTTGAAACCATACGAAATATGTTCCTCTTTCATCTGCAATCTATGCCTTCACTAAGAGTCACGGCAATCACGGCGGGGGACACCAGAAACGGGTTTCACACATTGTACCCATGTCGGGAATCGACCCCGGGTCTTCGGCGTGAAGAGCGAATGTTTAAGCCACTGGGCCTCCCCACCGCCCCCTTAGAACGAAGGGTCTTGTATCACTCTCTAGTGGCCAGATTATTATATTCGCAAAGCGAAGAAAGACGTTGTCCAAGGGTAAAATACTGTCGGCAGCGTGTGCAACGTTTTCCAATTTTGACCGAATCCGATAAATCTAGTCTAACCAAGTTACGACGATCACAGTTACATTGCGAATAATGCAAGTAACACATATTGATACAATTACAATTGATTATCTTCAACAGATTGACCTGGTAAACATCATGATGGCATACAAGGCCACCTTTAAGAAGTCACTGGAAGATGTCGTGCAGAGCGAGTGCAGCGGAGACTACCGGAAGCTGCTGTCCGCCATTTTGAAATCTCAATCTTGACTCAGCGTCTTGTGAAATATTACGGATGTAAAAACTCTCCATCTGTAAAGATGCTAAATGAAATATGACATCCATGTAAGCTCCGGAGGACCACATGTGCCCACTCTACGTACATCACTGAAGCTGTCATTTTTATTTGATTACTCACTAATATCAGAGAATATATCGTGTGGCGTTCCGATTCTCTGGGACGCAGCCATGGAGTCATCTAACTAATGGGTTTTCCATTAACGGCTAATGTTGAATCAAATAAAACAGCATCATGTTCCGAGAAACATCGGTTTTGTGTAAAAATATCTCGAAGAAATACAAAACGTATACGCTAAAGTGAGAATTATATGTTGAAATCTTTGGCTGAAATATGAAGTCACATTAGTATCATAGGCTTTTTCTCTCGTTTGATTGTTAACATGTTCGCGGAAGTGTATTTGAATTACATGTATATTGCCTACAATATTGAGACAATACCTTGATAAACAAATATTCAGCTACATGGAGCTCAGGTAATATTTTAGTGGATTAGCAACTCGTGTGGAGGCGATGAGAGTTAATCCAAATGTTTACCACATCAACTCCAAACGTGGGATTCACAGTAGTTGAGTACAGGGAGATTGTTGTTCGTTTCACGGTTATAATACATGATTTATTCACCTTAGATGATTACGGGTTGACTGTAACGCTTTGCAAACAATCATAAATGCTTTTGCTAAATGTTGATGTGACACTCAAACAAAAGTATGTTACATTGTTATTATTTATCAATACAGGGTAATGTTATATGTTTATGGTAAGAGCACCTGGTTCTACTATTTGTATCTATGCTGGTATTACACCGATGCTCGCATAGGTCACATACACATTATGTATCAATGCAGGTTAATTCCTGTTCGTTTCAGGGTCAAGGTACACATGTTAGAACTTAAGGTGTATCATACGATAACGCATGACAAATAACTATCTAACTGCTGGTATAATACGCTCATGCAAATGTATGCTATGTTTTCTTGATCTCTTGACGTTGTTTGATAAACGCGGTTTCAGTGCACTTTTTTATCACCCTCGGTTTACCAGCCTCGACTATACAGTGCATAACGGATAACTATGGTGGCCGAGAGGGGACATCGCTTTCTCGCTTTATCGCTTTCTCGCTCTATCGCTTTCTCGCTCTATCGCTTTCTCGCTTTATCGCTTTCTCGCTCTATCGCTTTCTCGCTTTATCGCTTTCTCGCCCTATTGCTTCTTCTAATGACTAACCATAGTCATATGAAGGAATCGGGTGTTCTTTAACTTCTTTTGAATAGTATGTGCTGTAAATCTTCAAATTAACGTTAATTATAAATGCAAAAAAATTAGCGTAGACATAATTACCGTATTCGACGTAATAAGTGCCCAGGGCGCTCTCAAGAATAATATTGTGGCGAAAAAAAAAGTTGACTTGAAAGATAAATTTCGTGGTTTATGCTGACAGCCTGAAATGTTTATGTACGACAGATATATTTTTCCCGAATTTAATTGCCCATAATTAAGTGTGCATATAACGCACGAGTGCGTATTATACGCGAATAAATAAGTCTGGTGTAGATTAATCAATCGCAAGGGGTGCTAATTGGGATTGTTCACTAGCCAATATTTTAGCAAATATCGCCGTGGGCGTTGATTAGAACGGGGCGCTTATTACTTTCGAATAAGGTAATTATACTTTGCATTTATGTCTCAGAAATGACTGTTGATAAGACGGCCTCACTGAACACTTTGAATAGCGGAAATACCAACTTGAATATAAAACCAATCAACTATTTCCACATTACGGTTACTGAGAACAATATGTCATCAAAAAACTAGAAATTACATAAAGGACATCCGGTAGTATTAACCATTGCTTGGGTGAGGACTTCCACTTTGATGACATCTACTCCGCAAACAGATTAAACGTTGATATAAGCGTTGTTTTTAGGAAAACACTATTGCTTTTTAGGAAGTACGTACTACTCAGCGCTATTGAGCGGTGTTATTTGCTATTTGTTGTGATAACTTGGCCTGGGGGCGGGGGATCCAATAGCTAAATAGGGTCATAAATCAATCAAATTCTTTTTTACGCAGATTGTTATAAAAGCACATATGTCTGTACTGGTAAATTATATTTCAGTAGATAGTGAGAAAATTTCAACATTCCGTCCATATGTATAATTTGAAATGCGACTGGAAAAATCTAAGCTCTCTTTTATGATTAAAACCCACAAGAGGGAATATTGCTATACCGCGAGAAAGCGATAGAGCGAGAAAGCGATAAAGCGATAGAGAGAGAAAGCGATAGAGCGAGAAAGCGATAGAGCGAGAAAGCGATAAAGCGAGAAAGCGATAGAGCGAGAAAGCGATAGAGCGAGAAAGCGAGAAAGCGATAGAGCGAGAAAGCGATAAAGCGAGAAAGCGATAGAGCGAGAAAGCGATATTTCCCATAATGCCGTACATTAAAACGGTTTTTGCTGATATTTAGTGATCCTGTAATTCTCACCGCTATTTTGCCTCTTATGATTATATTTTTTAAACATCTTCCAGTAGATAAATATGTTACAAAATACACACGTAATTTTTTCTCGTTTAGCTTGCATATTTTCTTGTAGTGTAATAAATATGCAAGATTCAAAGAATACAGATAGTCACTGTTCATATTTTCATTTTGTTCATAGTATCCCCCCCCCCCCCCCACCATTCCTCCATCAAACTTAAAACTGATAAAAAGGAGATCATATATGTCAGTTTTATTAGCCAGTTTGTATTGTTGCGTCCAAAGAATTATTTTGTTCGGTAATTATTGGAATTCGATTTGGAATTGAAGCCGAATATGTGCTCGTCCGATTTCGGGATCACAATTATGTTCATTAAGTTGCATGTACATTATGCATACATGTACACAGTTATGTTTCCCTTACAAAATACAGATGAATTAGATATATGTCTCTACCTTAAGTCACATATACGACTTTCGAGAGCGTCATTAACCCGTAACCCCATTCCTTGGACAATAGAAAAGAAATGCGTTGTAAATAATTTTTTTAAACAACTCGTTTCTTATAATGACTTTCGATCAAACTGTCTTCGGGAATTAAATTTAATGCTAAAGTGCTTGTAAAATAAAGTTTAACTTTCCCGCAAGGAGAGACTAGATATCCAATTATAGTATAGGTTCAGGCAGGAATATACATATTCATGTAGCAATTCTCTATCCATTTAAACTGTATGGTTAACAATTGTGCGTTCTGATATGAGTTATGTTGTTATCTACTACCTTTTTACACAGACAATGAGTCGGAAACACACACACACACACACACACACACACACACACACACACACCACACACACACACACACACATACATAATTTTGACAAAACTATACTTAAGATATACATAACATATCACAATTATAGCTGATTTAATATATGTTATAGATAATCATAGTAATGCATTTCATATTGTTATCAACCTTAACTATGTGGCCACACTAATTATGTCTCTCCATATGTGTAGTTTACACAAGTACACATATCAACTGTGGTAACGCCACAGCGATGGGGGCAGTGGGATAGCCTAGCGGTTACAGCGTTCGATCGTCCAGCCGAAGACCCAGTTCGATTCCCCACATGGGTACAATGTGTGAAGCCCATTTCTGGTGTTACCCGTGATATAACTGGATTATTCTTAAAAGCGACGTGAAACCATTCTCACTCACTCACTCACTCACAGCGGTGTTTATCAAATTACTATATGTAAGTACATATATTTGTAGATTTGCACAAGACAAGAAACACAATTCAAGTTAAACATACATCAAATGTCAAAAAGAACATTTACGGACAACATTATGACACACTGTAAATCATATACTACCGAAAACAAGTTATAGAACACCCACAATTATAAGATTGTATTTTTGCAAAACAATCAGCCATGACTAATTAACCATAGTCTTCTTAACTTCTTTTTGAAAAGTATATATTTAGATTTTAACCTGATTTATTTAAAGCGTATTGCCATGATCTGCCACGCGCTTTCGGCGTGATGGTCACATACAACTGAATAGGGCCATAAATAAATCAATTACATTTTACGCAAAAATCGGTGGATTGTTTTAAAATCACCTACGTCTGTACAGTTAAATTATGTTTTAAGTAAATAGTGAGAAAAGTTCAACATTACCTCCCAATTGCAGCAGATATCACATGTAGCCCCTGTAGTGGTCAAGAGGGGATACTGCTTAACCGCGAGAAAGCGATAAAGCGAGAAAGCGATAAAGCGAGAAAGCGAGAAAGCGAAAGAGCGAGAAAGCGATGTCCCCTCTCGGCCACCATAGATAACTGGTTAACTGCTTAATTGACAACTGTATAAGACTACTCTTGATATAATTAATATTATATCACATTTGTTGTAGACGTCGGGTTCATATTTATCACCCTAAGTCTTAACGCTTGCATTACACCCGGACAAACTAGTTGATCGCTGTAATGGACATATATAATAACAAGTACCCTCCGGTAAAACGTTCCATTTATCAATATCTACGCGAGATTTGCGTCTTATTACCGACAGCCACGTCGACAATCCCGTTTGGAAGGAAGCATACTGGAACTGAAGTCCTTAGTTTCACTCGTTTACGTGATGATCACACAATCATCTGGCGGCATTCGTGACGTTTATGTTCGGTATCATTTTATACGTTATTTCTATGTACAATGAAATATGCCTCTCTCAAATATTTGACGTCATAGTCAACGAACTATATGTGGAAAGATCGGTTGTTATTTAGTTTACATCATGAAATACCATGACAGTTCATAACGCCATATTTACTTAAATTATCATATACTATTAGATATAAAACGTCAACACCAAGAGTTGTAGCTGACTCAGCATTATTGATAAATGCTACTGAGCTTATAGCTCCGAAGCGGTAAAAGATAACGGTGAAAGCCGAGGTGACCGGAATGTACCGATAGCTTCAAGTACCACATGACATACTAATAATATCACGATTCGTCGTCAGCCACCTGCTGTGTGTCCAGCGGATGAACAATTGGTTTTTAGGTTAATACTAGAATTCCTCCACAAATTGACATTTTATAGACAAGAGAGGCATCATTTATTGATTTATTGAGTTATAAAAGGAAACCAAATCAAGATAATCTTATTTTCACAAAAGTGTACCTATCCAGTCTTTGTATTCTATCGGTGTTCCACGAGCATAAATGCCATTAATGTACAAAGACATGTGACGTTAAGATGTAGTGGTCTACTGAATTTCGTGAGCTATGGTAAATATCTTTTGTAAGTGTAAATTGTTGACTAGAAAATGTTTACATGTTTGATTTTTTCACAATTACGCATTCAGTTACCGTATCAAAATAAATATTGTTTAACAATGGAATGTATATATAGTTTAAAGTGATGATTGTGAATAATATGCATGGAACTAAAAACATATCCGTCCAGATCAATGTTTATAAATTATGAACTGAAATACGAATCAAATATGAAAATATGGATGCAAAGTACGACTTTAAAGTAAGTACCAGTTTCAACAACTGCATGTTTTGGACTTTTAACAACACTGAGGCTGTACTTATGTCTAAAAATATGTTTTAAGACCTCTCCAGTATGCATTCGTGAATATGTTATCATGAGCAAGTCTTTCGTGCAAGCTGATTTCTTTTTCCCACTAACAATAAGTCGACAAACGTACGACAAAATGTTGACCGAGGTTTGACCTCTTATAGTCATTGTCACTGCCCAAGATTGTCATAACTTGCACGTGCATTCTGCTGTTAATTTCCTTTCCATGATAATTTCGTGCAGTCTTATAAAAAATGCTGCATAAAGCTGCAAAAGATTAAGACGGTTGCTTTTGTGCACTACACCAGTTGACGAACATGTGACTAACATCGTTCAATCAAAAATAATGCATTTGTATTGAGTGTTTCATGAATAACAAAATCAATATTATCATTATCTCCAATACATTTCTCTTTTTAAGAGTGTAGGTGTCTCTTTGTGTGTAAACATCCGTAAATAAGAAGAAGGCCTCGTGAGTGTGTCACTTGTGCCTAATCCATTTGATTTGTCGCAATAAATATACTTAAATCAAAAACTGTAAATAACAATAATCTCCCTGAATGAGAGGTTTCCTGACAAATGGGGTTGTTTTTATTTAACTGCAATGTGCAAGAGTGACAGAAGTCACGATTGTTTTGTGGTAGCATTGTGCGTCGTGAAAAGCATTAAAGACAACATGTCGGTCTGTTGTAAAGTATTATTACTTGTTCTTCTGTTTGCCATAACTTTGTTTACATGTTCTTGAATGATCTTTTATATGTTTTCCGTGTTCACGGATTCGTCGACCATCTTTGATATGGGTATTAAGTATTTTATACTTTAACAAATGAAAACAAAATTCAGATTGTTTTCACACGTATAACTGTAAATTGGATTTTTATCTGTCAATATTACCATGCATAAGGTACACTACTTTGCCATTTGCATTGACATATTTGTTTACAATAAAGTGGGTTACATGTTCCTTGAATGATCTATTTTATGTTTTCCTAGTTTACTAATTCGCTGAATATTTTTGATAGAAATATTTAGTACTTTAAATTTGATAGAAATAATCATAGATTGTTTCAAACGTGTAACTGTATATTGGACTTTTTCTTGCATGTATTTTTATCATCAATACAATTTGCACAGGTCGGTTTCAGTATTACGTCTCTGAAGACATTTTAAGTGGCATTAAGACGTAGAAAATAACTGCGGTTGACGCACGCACACACACACACACACACACACACACACACACACACACACACACACACACACACACACACACACATATATATATATATATATATATATATACAAAAATGAGGTAAATGTTTACTCGGTGTACATGTAATATATAATAAATATATGATAATATGTATATATAATAAAATAATGAAGTCCACGTTAGTCCATCATCTTCTTATATCAGTTTCGCTGTCGCATGACAGCTTTGCTTGAGCTATTCAGCTATTCATGTCACGAGACAGCGAAAGTACTATGTCTGAAACTGATATAAGAAGGTGATGGACTAACGTGGACTTTATGATTTTATTATATATATAATATATATATATATATCAGCTTGTTTACTGATGGATTAAAGGCAAACATATAAAGCCTCTTCATCATGTATCACTCACATTTATGGTCTCTTCATGCATATTCATTACTATACCGGATGTTACGTCATTCGTACAAACAAATGCATGCTGGTTGAATTCTTTGACATTTGAATATAGGTGTGGTGAAATGGAGTTTAACGTCGCATTCAAAATCATTGCACTTATATAGCGACGTGCATGCACGTGTATGTGTGTGGCTGCTTGTACTAGTCCGGACTGATGCCGAGTTATATTGCTAGCCTACTGAGATACCATGCCGCAGTTTAACATGAATACCCCACTCAGACACAGTATACTGACTCCGAGCCGACCAGTCCTTGTTTTAGTCCCAGACAGGGTAACAACAAGTACCATCTTTTAACATCTTTTAGTATGACGCGAACCTCGAACCTTCCGCTCTCCAGGCGGACGCTCTACCACGAGACCACGGAGACGGTCGAAGTTTGAATATAACCTACATGGAAGGAAATCATAATTATGTTTATTTGTTCCCCTTGTACGATTCTATATACACGGATGTAGATGTCAGCCGCAAAGGTGATGCCAGTATTACTGCAATGTTGTTATTATCATCATTGTTGTTGTTGATATAGCGTGTCGTGTTTTATTGATACCATCTGTCAGCATTTCGGAATAAATTATATCTGATATGTATGTGTTCTTCCACGATAACATCATCAGTCAGGATAGTTGGACGGAATATATAGTCAAGATGATATGTAGCGGCCATAAAATTTCCGAGTCCCGTGATTGGATTAGAACCACGGACTTTCTGATCAGAGGTCGGACGCCTTGTCCACATGACCAGGTGTTAACCCCGTCAGCAAGCTGACAAGGTAAGGATGTCATCTCTGAGATAACTCCACGCCCTGCTACATACTTCCCCATCAACAGAAGGCACGTTCCGGGCCGCATAGTAGGGTACTGAGGCTTATTTTGCTCAAATTTAATACGAACGTGCTCAGTCCCACGTTGGGCGCCAATGTAGCGGCCATAAAATTTCCGAGTCCCGTGAGTGGATTCGAACCACGGACCTTCTGATCAGAGGTCGGACGCCTTGTCCACATGACCAAAGAGGTCAACCCCGTCCTGCTACAGATATGCCTTGGTATAATTTGTATTTCCCGGTTCATTGAACCATTAAGCAGGTTTTGTGATCAATTGATATATTCCTTACATTATCAAATGTAAAATGCTAGAACAAAAACAATAATACAAACTGCAAGAACATATGTCAAGTAATTACCAAAACACCTTTCTTAATCGACATATCATCATGTTCACATTATACAGTAAAATCCCACCATGGCATAACATTCAGCAATAAATTAAAAAAAATAATTAATTAACGATTGATTTTTTTTTACAAACTTTGATGTTATGTGTATGCCTGTAGACATTTTCCATCGATAATTGGTCCTTTGCCTTGATTTGACACTGACCAATAATTAGTGAGAAAAATATTAGTTTTTGCATTTTTGAAAACAAATCTATGACCGTTGCATTAGCATACTACCGAAACAAGAAACTGTACATGTTGCTGTTGCTGTCATGAGAAGGTATGCTTAACTTTGAAGATGAAAAAGGATGTTATGGAACACTTGATGCCAGACGGACTAACTGCCTCCTCGAACGCCACCCCTTACGATATTTAACTATGTCATTCAATATTTTTAAAGCAAATTGCACAGTTTACCAATGCAGCATGCACCCATGAAAACCTGTATAAACATACGTCAGGCAATGTGGTCCGTGGGGCACTCAACAGGTAACAGTTGTACCTGTTTGTTATTGCATTGTCCTATCCCGTTCTATGCCCAGATTGACGTCGGCTCAACGCAGTGATGCTATTGACCGTTTAGAGACAGAAATGTCCTTGGGTGATGTCGTAAGGCACATGGACGTGTCCAGGTTGTCCATCAATAACCTCTGTGCACGACTAAGATCAACCGGAAGTCTGCAGGATAGACCAGGAATAGCGACACCTGCTCTGGACCATTATAACTATGTACAACATTGACGGATAGGTTCTGGACAGCAACAGAGACAGCACAGCAGATTCCACTTAATGTACGGTAACCTTAATGTGCCGTCCCTTAATGTACATGGTAGCATTTTTCAACAAAACCATGCGCGACCGCACCTCGCCCATGGTTGCCAAGACTTTTTTCCGTGCACGTCAGAATTCTGCTGTGGACTGCAGGGTTTACCATACTTTTCACTCAACGGACATTTTAAGAATGATTTGGATCGTCGTGTCCGTCAAAGAAAGCCGCCTCCTCAAATGTTGGGCGCAGCATCTTCTTTTCGCGCTGCAGGGAGAAAGAAGCAGCATTCCCCAATAAATTCTCCGGAGATTCAATTCATCGATGCCAGTCCGTCATTAAGCAAATGGGGGCCACTCACGTTATTGAACTTGTTTGCCCATTGTGTACTTATCGTTGTGTGTGTTTTGTTTCAGGACGACATGACCTGTTTCATTTGCGTCACTTTACTCAATGCATTTTTGAAAAATTTCAATTTCTTGTTTTTCTCGCTTTTCAAACTTTTAACAGTATTTGTCAATCAATATAAACAGATATTCTGAGCTTGGCACTCATCCTTCATCACATTCCTTGCAGCACGAAAAATCCGGCAAAGTGACATTTAAGAACAGTTATACCCACACTTACAAATGTCGAAGTCTGCAAGCATTCAGGGTGTTATAACAGCACAAGAAATAAGCAGAACTTTCGGAAAGTCAGACCTTTTCTTTAGCCACATTATAAGAAAAATCGATGATAATTGAAGGTGATATGCATGTTTTTTAGATTCTGAAGGTAAACTATCACGTTCACGTGTTCCAATAGTCTGGTTGAAATGTGTGTGAAATGTCAGGACGTTTCAAGGATGTGAGGCTATGTTGAAAGCAGCAGATGTAACAGGTGATGAAGAGATGCTGCACGGTTACGTGCTGTTGACAATGATTGAGTGGCATCAGAAGCAAACGTATCACACGTTTTCCTTATCATCTTCAGTGGGCCAGTGGGTATAGGGTCACTGGGGACATCCATTGAATTAATAGCTAGCATTGGGCATTAATTTGCAGGAATTAGTGAGTGAGTTGGGTTTAACGCCGATTTTGTCAGCTTAATGTGGGAGGAAAGCCAGAAATGATGCAGGTCTCAGACGTTTACCGTTTCGGTGAAACCCACGTGCACGGGAATGGTGCTGACAATCCTGGAAACATAATCGAGGCGAACCGGGATTCGAACCCACAATCATAGGTTTCTGGCGTGCTCAAGGGACGCAACTCTGCACAGCGAATCGCGGCGCCTAAGACGAATGGGCCACCCCGTGACCCCTATTTTTAATTGAATCTTCCAACAACGATAGGTTGCAATCTGCTGATGTTTTGCTGTTGGACGCAGTCAGTTACTTTATGTGCCCGGCGGGGGATACGAGCGTTAGTCGTCTTGAAAGGTTACACGTGGACACTTGGCGCGCACAGCGAATCGCGACGCCTTAAACGACTGGGCCACCCATTCCCCCTAATTAGCAGGAAAGGCATTTGCTATGTCGGTGATACTGTCAAAGTTTAAAACTATATAAGACCCGTGAAGACCCGAAGTAGAACTGATCTCCAGCAACCCAGGCTTGTCGTCAGAGGCGACAAACGCAATCGAGTGGTCAGGCTCGCTCGCTGACTTGGTTGATGCATATCATTTGTTTTCTTAATTGCGTCGATCGATGCTCAATGATGTCAATCACTGGATATTGTCTGGTCCAGATTCGATTAATTACAGACTGCTGAAATATTGCTGAGTGCAGCGTTAAACAACCTATCAAAAACATACAAACAAATCTTTGTAAATATAAAACGTCAATGCAAGACATGTAACATGGCGTGACAGCAGTTATACAAAGCAAAGTTCTCCAGAAACAATTGGACATTTTATTTTACATGACATATCGCCGTCCTAAGCCAGAAACTGCTGCCTCACACTGTCAAACGACTGAAGCAGAAATACGTGAATGCCAATGCATCAATCCAACCATCTTGAATTGAGAAACACTAAGTGTATTCATAATTAGTCTGATGTTCTTAGGGTTTACATCAACAATGCCACAAAATGCTTAGTATTATTATTCTTGTATAACAATATAATCCGCGCTATTACTTGTATGTTGTAACCAGTGAAGTTCCATAAGAAAGTAACAAAATAAAAGCCATCGATTGTGGAAATGTTTGTACATATGCTGGTCATTGACATGGCCCCTGTTTTACTATTGACCCCATAATTTGGTTTTGCAAAATACCCACAAATGTTCAGTAGCCTCTTCTGGACCAATCTGTACAGTCGGGCCTGTTATGTTTGTTTGTTGTTTAACGTCGCACTCGGCAATATTCAAGCCAAATGACGGCGATCTGTAAAGAATCGAGTCTGGACCAGACAATCCAGTGGTTGACATCATGAGCATCGATCCACGCAATTGGGATCGATGACATGCATCAACCAAGTCAGCGAGTCTGACCACCCGATCCCGTTAGTCGCCACTTACGACAAGCATAGTCTCCTTTTACGGCAAACATTGGTTGCTGAAGACCAATTTAACCTCGAATCTTCTGTGACACCGGGCGCTGTACTGTAATTGGTCCTCTGACAAGAACTGTCTTTGTTGTGAAATGAGGCAAATCTAAAATATCTGGTCAAAAAGTCTTATGGCTCTTCAGAACATTTCCAACCTGACAATGTATTTCTGACTGCTTGTTAAACTTGTGGAGTTGTGGAACTATTCCTATTTGCTTCCAGGCGTGCCACTGTTTGAGGACAGCCATGCTAATATACGTTTTTGTAATGTAGTAACACTTTATCTGGGCCAATTGGTCAGCGACCTTGCCCCCGTATGTCGCATGGAGGACACGTGATGATTAACCGCCAGTCGTTGTTTTCTGACTGAACAGAATATGACTACGTCTTAGACACTGACGTTTAAATGAACCGGAAATAACATGGTTACGCGAATGCCATGGTAAATTCATAACGTCAACGTCAGGGAATAACCAGTCTCGATTATCTGTCGGAACAGATTTCCTCAGGGAAAAGGCAAAATAGTGATAAAATATAGATGAATGGATCACTGAAAATCATTGATGACACAAGGTGAGTAAGGAGGTCTGACATCTTCATAATAAAGGTCATGACATGGGATAGCACCGCGCATCATGTTGACAAGCTCTGAAGGGATTTCCTTTCTCGGGTTAAAACGGGTTCCTGGTGTTTGAAGTGCATGCGCAATTTCAACGATTATGACGATAAGACCGACGCCCGGTCTTCCTGTTTCCGCCTCGTTTTTAATTCATTACCTTTTTTTCTGTCAGTTCATTCATTGGATTATTGTGTCCACAACCTATGTCACCTTATGCTTTATTAGTAATAACACTGAAGATGCCTTCAGTTGTTTACACGGAGGATAAATCCTTGATAGGCATTCATTGTGTGGAATAAAACTGAGGGCAGCTGGTGTTTTATTACCTAGTGGATGACTGCATTATCAAAGACGATCTCAGTCGGGAGCACAATGACACACCATCAGATAGCCCACATTGTAAACTACCCGACCCTCTCAGTCGGGCACACTGAGACACCATCAGGCAGGCCACACATTGTAAACCATCCCATCCTCTCAGTCGGGACACAATGACACACCTTCAGGCAGGCCACACATGGTAAACCATCCCATCCTCTCAGTCGGGGCACACTGAGACACCATCAGACAGGCCACACATTGTAAACCATCCCATCCTCTCAGTCGGGGCACATTGGCACACCATCAGGCAGGCCGCACATTGTAAACCACCCAT
Source organism: Haliotis cracherodii (assembly GCF_022045235.1). Taxonomy (NCBI): domain Eukaryota; kingdom Metazoa; phylum Mollusca; class Gastropoda; order Lepetellida; family Haliotidae; genus Haliotis; species Haliotis cracherodii. The sequence goes on along the minus strand of NW_027266308.1, from coordinate 14,485,623 downwards.
CCTCTCAGTCGGGAGCACAATGACATACCATCAGACAGGCCACACATTGTAAACCGCCCGACCCTCTCAGTCGGGGCACACTGAGACACCATCAGGCAGGCCACACATTGTAAAGCACCCCATCCTCTCAGTCGGGGACAATGACACACCATCAGGCAGGCCACACATTGAAAACCTCCCCTTCCTCTCAGTCGGGACACAATGACACACCATCAGGCAGGCCACACATTGAAAACCTCCCCTTCCTCTCAGTCGGGACACAATGACACACCATCAGACAGGCCACACATTGAAAACCTCCCCTTCCTCTCAGTCGGGACACAATGACACACCATCAGGCAGGCCACACATTGAAAACCTCCCCTTCCTCTCAGTCGGGACACAATGACACACCATCAAGAAGGCCACACATTGAAAACCTCCCCTTCCTCTCAGTCGGGACACAATGACACACCATCAAGAAGGCCACACATTGTAAACCTCCCCTTCCTCTCAGTCGGGACACAATGACACACCATCAGGCAGGCCACACATTGAAAACCTCCCCTTCCTCTCAGTCGGGACACAATGACACACCATCAAGAAGGCCACACATTGTAAACCACCCATCCTCTCAGTCGGGACACAATGACACACCATCAGGCAGGCCACACATTGTAAACCTCCCCTTCCTCTCAGTCGGGACACAATGACACACCATCAAGAAGGCCACACATTGAAAACCTCCCCTTCCTCTCAGTCGGGACACAATGACACACCATCAAGAAGGCCACACATTGTAAACCTCCCCTTCCTCTCAGTCGGGACACAATGACACACCATCAGGCAGGCCACACATTGAAAACCTCCCCTTCCTCTCAGTCGGGACACAATGACACACCATCAGGCAGGCCACACATTGTAAACCGCCCGACCCTCTCAGTCATGGCACACTGACATACCATCAGGCAGGCCACAAATTGTAAACCATCCCATCCTCTCAGTCGGGACACAATGACACACCACCAGACAGGCCACACATTGTAAACCATCCCATCCTCTCAGTCGGGACACAATGACACACCATCAGACAGGCCACACATTGTAAACCATCCCATCCTCTCAGTCGGGACACAATGACACACCATCAGGCAGGCCACACATTGTAAACCACCCGATCCTCTCTGGAGCTCTTCTGTGGTGGGACATCAGTTGTTATTCCAAATTCAGATGAATGCTGCTTTTAACACTGGAAACGTTTTATCGGAACTTCAAGAACAACTTCACTGACATTGTTCTTGGTCATTATCTCACCCCTCCCATGCATGGACAATACTTAGTAATGTCTAATTAATCACACCAAGTAGCAAACTGTAAACTGGCCATTGACCGATAAATTAAGGAAGTGAAAGTTTTTTAACGCCACAGTCAGAAATATTTACGGGATCTGTGTGTTGGTCTAATATGAGGTAATACGTTGTATTTGCGTGTTGTTCTTACAAGTGGAAAATGTGTCGTGTTGGATAACTAAGCGGTAAATGCGTTATTTGTGTCTTGGACTAATCAATGGTAAATATATCGTGTTTGCGTGAGGGACAAATAAATGGTAAATGCGTTGTTTGCGTGTTCGTCTCATAAGTGGAAAATGTTTCGTGTTTCCGTATTCGACAAATCAGGGGTAAATATGTTGTTTGCGTGTTTGGCTAAAAAATGGTAAATATGTTATGTTTCGCCAAATTACTGATGCATGTGTATTTTCGTGTTGTAAATGTGGTAAATGTTTGTGTTTGCGTGTGGAGATAGTAAGACGTGAATGTGCTTGCGTGCTTGTCGATCACATGAAGGGAACTACTAGTGTTATCATGGCACTCACAACGAGGAGGAAAGAATAAGAGAGACATGATTGCGTTTGCCAAACGCTTTTATTTCACTCAACAGTTTTTTACATCACAGAAAGTTACAAATATACAGCTTAAGTGATAACTGATGTTTTAAGCGAGACATTGATGTTAATCGTCTAGTGAGTGTGGTCTGGTGGGACACATTTCAGCATAAGGAGGTGGATCTATAGCGACGTGACTGTCAGCATTGTCTGAAACTGAAGGTTAAGCAGGAAACATAATTTCGAAACAAAAAGACCTGATTTAGGATCAGCCACATAAAAAGCATATCTGATGAGATCTTTTTAGATTCAGAAGATGGACCAGCGCAGCATATGACAAGTTAAACAACTTGAACAACAAGCCGAGCTCTTTGCAGGGAACAACTTGGTGACAAGTCCAGCACAACCAGCTGTGCAAAGGGACCAAGTATGTTCTTGGGCACATCAACTTTACGACACCAATACGTTAGCAGCTATCTGCTAAATGACATAGAAGCGGTAGATGTGTTCACGAAAGTCAAATGAGCGTTTAGGGTATCGCAATTCGTGTAAAATATACCAGGAAAAGTGGTGCGCTAGCTTCGAAATATTTAGCACAGAAAATGCCGTAGAGGTGGACTTTGACACAGAAGAGTCTATGAACACAGGGGCATGTGTGGGTAATGTAAGCAGAGAAAAAAAGCACCTCGGGTGCTATTATCAGCAGTCAGGGGGTAAGGGTAGAGAAGGGTGGGGCGGGGCAGGGTGGGATAGGTAAGCTGAACTAATACACTACTGGAACTAATTCAAGCGCTTGGGTCACGACAATATACTTTAGAAAACATAAATATATATACCTGACGTGGATGGCAAATAGTTTATATTCAATGCGGTAAAGTTTCAGAGGATAATAGCCTAAAATATTAAAATATGTATCTAGGCAGTGTTTCGGAATGAATGTATATTCGGAGGACATCACGATGTGCAAGTTAGTTCACAATATAACACCGCGACATACAATGACTATTTATAGAACACAGCCAGGTGAGCTAAAAACAACATAAATAGCTAGCCTCGCAGCTTATTGCCTCAACAGTGAGTGTGCAACGCGCAACACAGTGACACCGTCGTAAACTCCACACTCTGCCAAATGTTTACAGTGTGCAGTTTTGTTTTAAAAATAATACTTTGTGTAAATAATTTTCGATATGCACACTCTCTCTCATTCCTCCCTTTCAATTTTCGTTCGTGCAACTTCGGTTCTTTTCGCCGCATTCGGACGTTTTCGTTACCATCGTATCACTTGTGACTTTCAGGAATGCAATGAATGGAAACAGACGAGTAGTGGTGAATAGTGAATTTCAGATTTGTTCGTAGGCCGCGAAAAGAACCGGAGTTGACGACCATGACATAGTATCTCCTTGCGGTATGAATGGCTGCATAATATTGTGTGAAATTTGATTCTGTAACAGGAAAATAATGTAATAATATGTTATATATTGTCTGTACATTTCAGTGCAATAGTCATAAACAAAAGATACGGTATTACACTGAAGTTATCACATGTGATAAAATCATAACGATAACAATTGCAGAAACCGAGTCAGAGCTTTTATCAGGGATTATTACATCCAGTTTCTAACAAAAATAGTATATTTGTATAGTTCTCCCGAAAAATAAAAAAAAATGGAAATGGTGAAAGATGTTGATTGATGAATTTCCATCAATATGAGTAATTAGAGATAAGATTCCTTTAAGGAATGGCAAAATATATATTTTTTAATCACCATTGCATTCGTATTTCAGAATGTTTTTGAAAAAGACTGCCACTTTAGATAATTCTCTTCGTTGACACTTGCGTATGGTCTCTTAAAACGGTATCATAAATATCAATTTTTTCAAGTATACCATTTCGACAATTTTGACAATTAATCACCCAAATTTGAAGGATTGTTCAATATACGTTATCACTTTTAATAAAAATTGAACAAATTTTGTAATTCGATAATATTTTATTTCCTTGCTGTAAGGCTTCCGAAACGCAGTACCTGCCCTTAGCATCAAGACATTGGCTGTGACGGTAAACATCAAAGCAAGATAGCTGTCAGCCATGATGTCCAATACAATGGGGGGTAACTCTGCGTTTACTTCCGGAAAGCGATGCCACTAGCATGCTGTCTCTTGACCTTGTACAGCTTCTGATGTTTGGCCTTGTTGACAGGCTGGTCCCTGTAGGGCTGTTCCTTGGATCCGTGCAGGACCAGTGTCCATTCCTTGAAGACTCCATCCTCGTGGTTGGTCTTCAGGCCGATGATTGGTTCCAGGATAACATCGAGGGTCCAGCGGCCATGGGGCATCTCGGCCCAGGTGTGGGTTGTCATGAAGGGCCAGCGAGTGAATCCGTTCTTGCTGTCATCGTCGTTGGGTCGCTGGCTCAAGATCATCGATCTGTGGACCGAGAAGGATAAAATTCCAATAGTGAGAGAGTGAGTTGGCTTTTAACAGTATTCAAGATATATCGCGGCGTGTCAGCTTAATGTGGGAGGAAAGACCGAAGTGAGGCAGGTCTCAGACGTTTACCACTTCGGTGAAAACCACGAGCACGGGTATGGTGCTGACAAACCTAGAAACATAATCGGGGCGAACCGGGAGCCGAACCCACAATCATAGGTTCCTGGTGTGCCCAAGGGACGCAACTCTGCACAGCGAATCCCGGTGCCTTAGACGACAGGGCCACCCGTGCCTCCTCCAATAGGGAATACTGAGCCACAAGGCTCTGTAGCTTACCTGATACATTTGTGCATACTCATAACGTTTTCAGTCCGGAAGCCATGTTTAAGATTAGATCGGAATTCGGTGACGTATTTGTGGGATCATATCCAAAAAAAATCAGCGGTTTCCAAGGAATTGTGGACAATACAGTATTTCTTGATGAACGACGGAATGTGAATGTGAAATACCACAGCAGAGTAAGAACTTGAAATAGCCCAGTGGGGTATTATAAATGTATTATATATTCATATATTGTGTCGCTGTTTTATGTACTGTATGCAGCCACTGAAATCAACTTGATAATTTGATTATATTTCTGTAACTATTTGTCTCTGTGCACACTTACGTGGTGTTCATGGGAGAGGTGAGGTAGATAGTGACAGTTCCTCGGAACGTTGCTCGCAAAGTGACGAACGACTGCACATGCTCCAAGTAGTTAACTTCGCTGTCACTTCCGGCACAACCGTCGGTGTCAATAGTGATGCGGATTGGCTTGTTCATATCGAAATACCTGCAAAGGATATACATTTTTTGTAGAAGTTATCAAATATTGCTTGTGTGTATGACAAATGATGATCATGCTAACTGTACCACCCTATACTTAAGAAATGAAATCAACAAACATAAATATGCTTGAGTATCGTGTCAATGGCGGCTTCTAACGAGGTCAAGGTCACCATCAGACTAAGAACAGATAACCATGATCAACACACCGCCTTTAAGATTAATATAGAGTGTTATTGTCCACAACTTGGATATTTGGGCTGCACATCAGGCACAAGTCGTGCACACTTTTAAGGGCTTTTTGTATGATTTACATCGAAAACGTTCAGTTCGAGTGATCTGATTGTGCAATCGTGTTCATTCACAAACACTTTCACAAACACTATCACACAATATACTTTGCATGGGATACTGAGGGCACAGTTTAGATATCGTTCCACATATTCTGAACTGGCTTCATTTCGCCAGGCTGATTGTTTAACATTAAATAAAACTGAATGACTCAAGTGATTGTGTGCATATCATGTCGTCTATCTATCTGTGCAACACAACACATGGTTATAGCTCGATTATATAATATATGTATTGTTAAGATATAACTTAGAATGCATAGCGATATTGGAGTGTGTGACGTGCTTGTTTTGTTGAATAAAGTGTGACCCGTGAAGACGCCGGGGTAAAATAGGTCTTCAGCCACCCATACTTGCCATAAAAGGCGACTTTGCTTGTCGTTAAATGCGACTAACGGGATCGGGTGGTCAGGTTCGCTGACTTGGTTGATACATGTCATCGATCCCAATTGCGTGGAACGATGCTCATGATGTCAATCACTGGAATGTCTGGTCTAGACTAGATTATTTTACAGACCGCCGTCATATAGCTGGAATATTGCTGAGTGCGGCGTTAAACAACAAACAAACAAACAAAGAAAAAAGTGTAAATATCGACTAACTCTCGTGATTTGTTTATGAAAGAAAAAAAGGTTCCATGATGAACGTTCATCTTTGACCTCAGAGAGGTCACGGTGTACAAACTGAATCAAAGCGAAGGGTCACCTCGTGGGTACAGCACTACAGGGACTCACTTCTCGGAGCTGTGGGAGCCGGCGGTGCAGTGGAAACGTTCAGGGAGCCCCTTCCAGGTGCGAGCGAGATCCACCATGGCGGCGGCGTCAAGCACGCCGTAGCCGAACAAGTGGTTGAACTCCAGTCCGGCGCCGTTGTACTTCCATTCATGGACTCCATTTGAATCGTAGAGGGAGTTCCGCTTGGAGGTGAGCACAGTCAGATGTTGAATGTCCCGCCAAGTCAGATTCTGACTGTAGAACAAGGATGTGAAAGCTTATCATCAAGGGGAATAAGAATCCGATCGCAACCCTCAGGAGTATTGTAACATGTTGTCGACTAGGGGTGTACTGTAAAATATTGGCCACAGGAGTATTATAACATTGTGTCGACTAGGGGAGTACTGTAACATATTGGCCACAGGAGTATTGTAACATATTGTCGACTAGGGGAGTACTGTATGATAATGGCCACAAGAGTATTGTAACATATTGTCGACTAGGGGAGTACTGTAACTTAATGGCCACAGGAGTATTGTAACATATTGTCGACTAGGGGAGTACTGTAACTTAATGGCCACAGGAGTATTGTAACATATTGTCGACTAGGGGAGTACTGACACATATTGGCCACAGGAGTATTGTAACATGTTGTCGACTAGGGGAGTACTGTAACATAATGGCCACAGGAGTATTGTAACATATTGTCGACTAGGGGAGTACTGTAACATAATGGCCACAAGAGTATTGTAACATATTGTCAACTAGGGGAGTACTGTAACATATTGGCCACAAGAGTATTGTAACATATTATCGACTAGGGGAGTACTGTAACATAATGGCGACAGGAGTATTGTAACATATTGTCCACTAGGGGAGTACGGTTTCATTTTGGGAACGAGAGTAGAGTACTGTAAAATATTGTCAACAAGGGGATTACTGTAATATTGGCAACAAGAGAAATACTGTAACATTGGCAACATTGGTACTATAACATATTGTCAACAAGAGGAGTACTGTATCATATTGTCAACAAGAGAAGTGTTGTATCATACTGTTAGGATAAATGAAAATTAGTTAAGTAAAATTAACATAAAAAACAGGAACAGTTAGACGAGCAGCGGTGCAATATTGCAAGGTGCCAAGCAAGGTCTTCAGCAAAACAAATGTCATGCCACTTTGATTGCAAGTGAACTTTCTGCCGACCTAAGGCTACTATCTATGGCTAAGGATTTTCTGGATCGAATTTCAACTTGCCAGGGACCTCATCTATCTGGGCGTAATGGGGTCGAGCTAACGGAGTTTGTAGCCGAAGAATGGGGAAAAGGTCAACTCACTTAGCTTCAAGGGCTAGAGCGAAAACTCCAGCAGCCTCGGGGGCAGCTGCAGACGTCCCGGAATGGCTGGCGGTGCAGTTGCCGTACAGGTCGGTGGTGGCCTGGAAGATGAAGATATGTTATTACTTGAGAGAGAGGGAGAGAAAGAGAGAGAGAGAGAGAGAGAGAGAGAGAGAGAGAGAGAGAGAGAGGCGGGGGGGGGGGGGGAGAGAGAGAGAGAGAGAGAGTGACATTTTTTTATTCCAATATGGAGGACTGTCTTCGATGTGACAATATGTGCATTGTTGTCAGCATCATCATCATAACATCGCACCAAACCACTGCTTGGAAAGAGAATAAGTGTATTCCAAAATCGATTTGCCATGGACTGAAGTGACCCCTTCCCAGATTGGCGCACCGGACGGTATATATTAGTCAGTTCCCGGCAGGTCGTCATTGTCACAATTAACTTCCGGTAATTTGTCACACCATGACAACCGATCCACCTCCTCTGACGACCATAAGACAATAGTTCTGACTAAGAACAAATACGTTGGTTTTCAGCATGTAATTAACAGTGTGATGATTTATCACGTTTCTCGACGTCGTTGTCGCCATGATGGATTGCGTTCGTGTCCATGTGACATCAACTCTCATAACTTACAGCAAAGACTCAAGGAAGGATGAAAAGGGCCACCGGAGTGTAAGCCATTTCTTTCGGATTATTTTCAAAATCGGATCTAACAGTGTGAGAAGAATAATTGACGCAAAGTTTCCAAGAACATAATCGACATATCTCATTTCACGATTATTGGTTTTGAACTTAAGTGGAATTGATATAGCACGGGATTTGAGATAACTAGCTTTTTACGCGGCACAACGTTGAGACAAGCCTACAGGAGCGAATCACTGGAGAAGCCCTATTATATGTCATTACTCGAGGCATTTAACCAGCCTGCCCCTTCAAACCCTCAACAACTTCACTCCCCCGTCCATTTGTGCCATATATATATTTCTTCCAAAATTATATTATTTACACGTTACAATGGAATAAATATTCACAAGAAATCTATATTCCTGCTTCTTGACAATATTGGAAAAATATATATTTTCCCATGAAATATGGACATTTTGCCTTTACCGAATTTTTTACCGTATTTACTCTCGTGTTTTAAATGACAAACAAAAATGAAATTTCAGTGATTTTATCAACGAGGAAAGTTCTAAAATATAAAACGTCAACGCCAGAGAATAACTAGATTCGAAAATCTGTCAAAAGACAAAATATTGGCGAATGAACGGATGGTCAATGGTGCTTATTGCCGCATGAGGTGATAGAGAGACTGTGGAAAGTGGCTACGTTGAAAGCGGTAACGATGCTCAGCAAACAATACGTCCTCTTTCAATACGAGAGAAAAGTGGAAAAAGCAGTAAAGAACGGAAATAAATCGTCAATAATTCTAGCATGTACCATCTGTCACTCTTGAACACTAATACACTGATTGTAACGTTTGTAGACGACAGATATTAAGCCATTTCGGGGAGCCGACCCGAGATAAACCTACGTTGAGTAAGGACGGAATGACGTTACTGCCTCCTTGTTTATAGCATCCTGCACTTGAGTCGAATCATGCACAATGTTTGATGTAGTTATCCATCTTCCCGAGGCAAGAGAGTTAACTGGCTATAAAAGTCCAGTTTCCACCATTGCCGAACTAGGCTGGTATTATGGAGTAACATTCTGGCTGGACTAACGAGTCTATGCATAGTCCAATCAAAATCCGGTTCGTAAACTGTCGTGCAGATTTCGGTCGATTGCGGGATTTGTAAAGCATGTGCACCGCCAATTCGTTGTCAGCAGATATTTTCCCAATCTTTTCTTGTTTTTGATCAAGGTGCTCACTTGATTTGATGCATTTCGCGATGTAAGACCCGTTTTATCACAATATAGATCTTGATTATCGATTAGATCGTCTTGACTGGGCGCCACCATTTTGTGTGAAGCAAACGCAAGTGATACGAGAGGTGGAATCTGATTGGTCCTTAAGAGAGGCTTAGAGGGGACATAACGATCGAGCCCCGTAATTCCAGCCTAGTTCGGACTTTTATAGCCAGTTAACTCTCTTGCCTCGGGAAGATGGTAGTTATCGTGCCAACTAGATTCCAAGAGCACTTTTAAAATGGATATTGCACAACAATATAGCTTTGGATATAATGCCTTTCGCAACCTGGCGTTATTAACTAGCCCTGTAGAACAGCTGTTCGACGACGCACGTCATGCACGTGTGATGCTTGGGGACATTACCCATAATTCCCCTGTGATCAGCCTGACAGAGTCCGAAGATCAACCATTTAGCCGCCCTCACGGCACTGAGTACAAATTAGTTTCCGGTCATCTGCACTGTGGGAGACCGGAAGAGCTCCGAACAGCGAAGGTGTAATAACTGTGTGGGATCTCCTTTAGAGTGACATTACTCTACATGATAGACAGAATGAGTAAGTGGTAGTTTCAAAGACAATCGCTGGAGTTATTATGTGACAGTGGTATGCATAATAACTAATTATTTCTGGAATCGTTATTTCCCAAATGGGGCGACACGGCAAGAGGAATGGCGATGGGAGAAGTAATTGAACGGCAGCGACGCGCTGTGGGGGAGTATGATGTTAAAGAGAGAAACAGATCCTACAGTAATATCGGATGGCTTCATCACTGTTATCAGTGTGTGGTGGTTATTTTGAACCTATCTCGCCTCCAGAATACCAAAAGCAAAGGACAGAGAGGTAGGTGTCCTGAGATTTCCCTTTAACTCATAAACGGGAGTATAAATGTGATACTTTTTATTTACAATGTTTAAAAAGCATATCACTTCAACTAATCTCGTTTTTAGTTATTTTTGAGTTTTATTGCACTGACAATGAATCGCATTTGCAATCGAAATTTAAAATTAATTTTAAAAACCAACCAAAAGACAACAATAACATTTGCCAAACAATTTATGTTTTTCACACAAGTTGTTAAATCTCCGGTTATTTGTATTCACTATATGAGATTACGGCAGTCTCAAAGCGATTAAACAAGTTAAGGTGTGACTATACATTTTACTCCAATGTGCATTGTTGTGTACACAATATTAATTAGACGAATGATGTTTCTGTAAAACCATATAGTCCATATCACCGTAAATAACTGACATTAGTTCAATCAATCATATAATGATAATCTGTTGGCAACTCTTATCACATACACCTCCGCAGGTTATAAAGATTCGAATGTTACATATAGTTTACTGTAAATTCCGTTTCCAACATCCAACATTCCAACCAGCTCATAATATACGCCGGTAAGAATACGGATAAATCATTAAGTTTTATATGCCCATTTTCATCTCGCCAGACTTCAAAGCCTTGAGAATAGCTGGTTGATTACAGAACGGATAATAGTTTCTTCCACAGGGTGTTAATGACGCAGTTCAGACAAAAGTAATTCAAATGTAATTATATGAAATGCTACTCACCACTCCAGCATCTCGGGACGTTGCCTTGCCGTTGCTGAAGGTGGAGGCGAGAGTGGAGGAGCAGCTCTCGTCGTAGCCGGCAGTCTGGCCATCGTTGGTGGCGGAGTTGATGGATATGGTCCACATGCTGGCGGCGTATCCATCACAGTTGCAGTCGTCATTGGGACCGCCGTCACCAGAAGCCCAGACGTAGATGTTGCCTTTTCCCTCACGACCCTGTATGAGAGCATCATTATCACCATTACCGCCAACACCATCATCATCATCATCATCGTCATCGTCATCGTCGTCATTATAATAGTCGTTGTCGTCATCAGCTCCAACGTCATACTGAACGAAGTACCAAATGCATATCACGACGTTTCATCTTAAAAGTGTACATGAATCCAACGAGCATTAAGGATTTGTGCTGTCAGAAGTTCATGAAAGGGAAAAACCTCGGTTTCGAACCACGACGAGCAAATCACAGTAGCTAAGGGACGTAACAGTGCAATGTATTCGGTGATTTAGAGCTAACCTGGCACTCAGTAAGAAAATGTCGAAGGGTGAAGATATTTAAATAGCCTGTCTTTCTGTATTTATTTATTAATTATGTGATAACGATTCTAAGATCACATTCATATGCTTATACTGTGCTACAATATATTACATTCTAACCACAGCATATTTATCATATTCAGTGCTCACATTGTTCACTTCCAACAAGACCGTCTTAACCATAACCATATCACATACGTATAGATCACAACCGTACGTCAGGACCAACTGTAATGTGCTACCGAGATAGCGATTACTATTTTCGGGAAACTTTCAGATACGCGCCCTGGGACCGTTTCAATGTAACACATAAATAATTCATAACCACTTTCTACAAAGATTGCAGAAAGCTTTATAACCCAGTGCCAAGGCCGACTGGAGAATTCCATTTTACCCGAATATATTTTTGTAAACCCAATATCAACGTATTATCTTTGTTTGCCATATCAGGAATTCAATGGTTCACTTATCATATTGAAAGTATTACGGAGCTTAAACGACAAAATGTGAGATAAAATCGATAGGGAATGATACTATATAGTAAGCTGTGACTCATGCTCCACAAAAGACCTAACCCAACCCCCGGCAACCCCATCCCCAGCAGATATTACAGCGGAAATTCCTTTGGTAACAAATTCTATGTTTGGACAATATTGCTTAGAGGACCACAAGAACCTTTTCTTATTTCTTTTTAAAAGAAATCCTGTAAATATGTTTTTTTTCTTTCAGTGTTCATTTTATCATCTCTGTTGTTATATATTTTTCACTTAACCTGTTTTTTTTCGGAATAATAGCCATACAGTACCTAATGTGATTTGTTACTTGTAATAAACGACGATAAATAAAATATCTTGTATCGTGTAAATGGTTAGAGAAGTTCACATACATCTATGTGTAACTGATTCTAAGCTGATATACTTTGACGCAATACAGACATTGAAAACGACCTTTCGTGTACCTAAAATATGTTTCTATGGACAGTAGCAGCAGAGATTGGTATTGGTAAGAAACAAATAGTCCCTTGAGCGCCTATCTAGACATCAGCAGAATAAAAAAAAGTTTCTGACACCTGACGCCATACAGTCCTCAGATTGTCGTAGACTTGATACTTGATACGTCATATCAGCCTTTGACCATCCTTTGAGCACAATAGATCTATTTCTTCCCAGACAATACCTCTGGTTTTATGGTCGTGTGTGGGTTTTTCAAATGCCAAATGACTGTGCATGCCTGCGGCACTACTTACGTTATTGACGCCATTGACGATGGCCCTCATGGTGAGGTTCCTTGGGCCATCCACTGTCTTGCCGTCGTCTGTGGGTCCCCAGCTGGCGCTGTAGATGTCAATGAGGTTAGGCATATGGCCCATAGCGTTGGCCTCTATCAGGTCGGTCATAAAGGGCTGGTCCAGCATTCTCAGACCTAGTTAGAGAGATTTAAACAATAAGAACTGTGGTGAATGATGCCAAACAATTGCGAACAATGGACAATTGTTTACAATTGAACAATAATGAACAATAGTGAATAGCCGCGAACAATTGAGAAGAAAGTTGAATGATGGAGAGCAGCTGAATAAATAAAAAAACAATCATGAACAATGCCCAACAATGTGAACAATTATACACAGTTCTGACCAATACCTATATTGAACGCTAGTGAATACTTGCCGACAATCGTTATAATTGCTGTACAATTTGTATTTTTTTGTTTGAAGAGAATTAAGGGAATGCGAGACTTGCAAAGAGTGTACCCCGTGGATAATACTTTAGGTGAATTTGAGTCAGTGTGATTGCTAATATTATTTTTGCTCAAGTCACGTTTTACTACAAAACGAGTACATTTGCAACCATTGTGACGTAGGGCACATATAAAGGTGCTGTGGAATGGGCTTAAACGTCAGGTTCAAGGTTATTACACTTATGTTGCGACATGCACATCTATGTGTGTGGGTGTGTGGTTTGTGTTTGCGTGAGTGTATGTGTGTGCGTGTGTGCTATCTCTCTGATGTCATGCTGCAGTTTCTGGTGGATATCCCTCTCAGACACAGGTTGCTGACTCCGAGCCGAGCAGTCCTGGTACGTAATACCAGGTTACATGTGGTTAAGCTAAAGAACACATAGCAGTATAGTCGTTCTTAAGGTTTGATTTCTTGGTGAACATTACCTGCAACCTTTGACCCATAAGCCACGCCCACTCCGCAAACTCCGTTGTCCCTGGCGGCGGATACTTCGCCAGCACATCGAGTCCCGTGACTGCAACATGAACGACATCCTCGTCACTATGCAGTACTCTTACAACACACGAAGACGGTAGTCAAGTTTATTTTCAAACTGTCTATAATAATAATAATAATAATAATAATAGAGGGGGCAAAGGCCCTGAGCTGATGAGCCTAACCAACCAGACTGTGACAGGATCAACAAAACCCTCTTTGCTGCATTTTTAATTTTAATCTGTAAATAATAATAATAATAATAATGTATGTTCAAACGCATATACCAGCAAGCAATATAAGAAAGATTCAGAACTAAATAATCATTTAAGCGAAACATTCATATATGTTTTGTAAATTCGTCAAGAACTACATGCTTACTGGCACACGTGCCTCCCGTGATATTGTATACCGTTCGTTTAGCGTTGAAAATGATGGTAATCATTCCAGTCTTCAAACAGGCGCATACTTCGATTTTGTGCTTTTGAAATGTATTGCTATCATTTCGAAATGTTCTCCAAAAATGACTCATAGAAATCAGATACTAATTTCCATAGTACGCTGACAGCAATCACATTTACAAAAGAAAATAATACAGCTGGAATCTTCAAAGAAGATAGACTGTTATGTTTCTGTGGAACACAACAAGCCCTACCGAATACACTACCACAGTAATTACCCCAATGCTGAAACTATACTCCGAATGATTTGAAAGGTTTTATTGAAATGACATTAGGCCTTATCAAGGACAGCGTGTATTTATCTATATTGGTTCTGAAATCCAACATCCTTTAAAGGTGTAGGTGTCAGCGGATGTAGGTATTGTGAAATCAGTTTGATCTGTACTTCTTGTGTATATGAAATATTTCATGCGACAGTAATACCCTAACAACGTCATGGGTTTCTAAAATACCCACTCAGCATAAGGTATTGATATCGAATCTTTGCAGTACTGACTTTCTCATTAACTGTATATATCCTAGTGATTAAATTTACGTTCTTCTGTGCGTATTGGATGAGCCGTGAGGATACGATCACCTTTTCGCGAAAACCTGGTATTTGATAGTGAGTCATAAAAACGAACTTTTTACAACAGTCGCAATCGTACAATGGGTTCTGCTTTAAGCAGAGATTTCTTATGATTATGGAAAGGATTTTGTCGCTTTGTCTCCATTGGTATACCCCTCTGTTACAATATTAATACCATCGGGGCAATAAGTCCGTGAGTATATAGTAGCACCCAAGGCAAAGAAATAGTTCCATTTAAGATATTCATGGATGAAGACAGCTCCAAATGCCAAGGTAATCTGGGCTTGGCATCTGTATTAATTACCCGCCTGTCTGCACCATGGTAGTCGGTGATAACATCTTGATCTAAAGCTGTATGGATGTCTGTAAGGCTATATGTCATGTCAACGTTTAATGTATAAACCCCCCATCTATTAATATGTACGAACTCACCTGTTGAACCACGTATCTGTATAGCGTGGGTATGGGTATGGGTCGTTACTGCTAAAATCATAACTGGCTTCGGCGTTCTGAAGAAAAAGACATGATAAATAAGTTTCTGTATGTTGCTTAACGCCGTACTCAGCAGTATTCAAGCTTTATGACGACGGTCTGTAAATAATCTGGACCAGACAATCCAGTGATTGACATTGTGAGCAACGTTCCACGACGTCGGGGTACGTTTCCACGCAGTCGAACACGTCACAGAGCCCGACCAGCACATATTCGCCACTGACGACCAGCATAGATTTGCGTTTACCCCGAACCCCACGAGGGCGTTATAAAATATAGGAAAATATTATAATTATTTTGGCCAAAAGTGAACATACAACCTCCATAGGTATCCGGTGTGCACATATAAAGGGGACCCTGTTAGGTTGAACAACAGGCTTGAGTCTTTGGCCATTCGAAAGGAAAATAGATAATAATGGTATGGATTTTACTGAGGTCCTCCAGTTGATTTTCATTTTATGAAATTATTTGCCCATAATGGCTGACATTTGGAAGTCGTAGAATTTTAGTATTTTACTGTAGAAAACAATCAGGAAGAAAAAGAGTGGAGTGGAAGATAGATTAAAGAAAACGATGAGAAGAAAATACTAGTTACTTCGAGTAACACGACAACAATGTGGGTTTCATACAAAACAACGTGTGACACAGATGCGGAATAAAACAATGATGTGAATACTAGAAACTGTAGTCAAATAACTAGGTGGTGAACTGTACATGGATGACACGAAGACGCTGATCTTCAGACGAGGACATTATTGTGTTCAGGTTCAGGGAGACTCTTTGACTCCTTGGAACCATGTTAACTTATCTGTAGTCAATGACAACATGACATCGTTATAAACGTTACATCGAGATATAGGAGTTAACGCTGTTTTAACATTTCTGTAAGGTTGTCAGAGGACGTACAACTTAACGTGACATCCGTTTGACCATAGACACGGCATGTGACAACACGAACTGTTTCAAGCAGCTAAGTGGTACGTATGTATAGATATCCACAATTGCAAACTGTTGTTGCACCTGTTAGACCAGATAGTATTCCTTTTAACTTCCACAATATTTTTGCAGCAAAATTCGAACTTGTTTTTCAACTCCTGTTTTACACATAACGTTCCAGTTTACGCCTTACATGGTTACGTTTAATCTGATTCCTAGCCAAATTTCATTCATTAGCAGGTTTCAGAGTAACCCTCCTTGGTATTTTATTGGAACGTTCGGCAGATCATTCGTCAGACACGCTTCTGTCGGGAATAACGGATTTCGACTCATGTGGTTCAGCTGCATGCATGTGTTACATAAACAAATAGGATGTGAAAGCTTTTAACTCAAGGTTTCCACTGTAACTATTTCCATTGGTCTGCATTGTTGCACAATAATCACAGATAACTGTTATTGGTTCCTTGACATTCAGGTAACCTTTGAAATGTAAAACAAATCTCAAGAAAAAAACACCTACAGACCAACATTTGTCTTTGCGAAGCCAGCGCTAGTAACGTCAATTCCCTTTGTTCAGAGAGTCCTTTTCATCATAAATCAGCATATTGATCACGCCGTTTTTTTATTTCGTTTCGCTTCAGGAAACTGACATTTCGAACATCGAGAACAATACCCAATGTCTGTAAAGTGCAACAATAACGACCGATTGTAATTGCTACCAAGAAGACATTTATCGACAAAATGTGTAAAACGTTTTACGACAAGATGCTTAGAATTCTAATTCCTTTGAGTGATTTCATGCTGTTCGGCAGAATTGTGACTTTAGTGCACGAAGGACAATGGGACATTTTCTCATTTTCATGGTGTTAGAAACACGGACGTCAACATGGCGTTTAAGTGACAATGGTAGGCCTTGTTAGTAAGGGAAGAGAGAAGATGACTTCGGAGAAAGATGAAGCTAAATCGATTTGTCAGTTTGTAACTGATTACACATTCAATCAGGTGATCTATATAAATGGAGAGACTGATGCTGAACGTCTTAGTTGACACCAGATTCTGACAGGGTGGTGTCCTGCAATAAATATTATCCAAGCAATGAAAGGGTTAACGTTTAAAATCGATACTGGCTATCACCAACTGAGGCCATAATCAGTTGATGATACCACACATGCAATGAAAAAGTGTTTTCATTTTATCTTTTATCTTCGGAGTGGCTGAATCCATTAGAGTAAACCGTTTTAAAGATTGTATGAAAATAATAATCCTTTAAAGGCCATTCGTTTAGCATTTTATCGTTCTGTCACAATTCTGTCAAAACATTTGATTTTTTCCAACATGACAAGGTTAAAGGAAAACATCACTCCTTGATCCATTGGGCTTTTGTTTAGGTACAGTTATACGTCCATCAACAGAGGCTCAGGTCAATGTGTCAAAAATGAAAGCCATCTAAAGTTTACTATAAAAACAATATTTGAAATGCTGGACTAGATCCATGTTAACTTTGGGGGTACGACATTAAGGCAAGAAGTAGGCATCCCCATGGGCACCAGTTGTGCTCACCCTTCTTGCTGATCTGTTTCTTTATGCATATGAATCGGAATTTCTGCTCGGGTTGGCATATTCAAAACAAAGTAATTTAGCTAAGAAGTTCAACTTTAGCTTCAGGTCTATCGATCATCTGATATAGTTCACGATCCATCAAATAGCCAATTTCCTTATTTGCCTAGTTGATTTGCCTTCGCATGTGTTCGCAGGATACGTTCATCTTTCGCGAACACCTGGTATCATTGGTATTTGATAGTAATTCATAAAAAATGTTCATGATATATCGTTAATCGACTCTGCTTTCGGCAGGATTTCTTTTGCATATGGAAAGGGTTTCGTCACTTTTATTTACATTCAAAGTTTAAGAGGTTTTCATGCTGCATCCCGGACTCCATCTAAAGATCTGACAGATACTGACAAGTAGCTGTAAGTGAATGCTTGTAACGTCATAAATTGCAAAATTACACACCTCTTCGTCTGCCTCTGGGTAATCTTAGTTACATACCCCAGCATTATCTAATATTAGCCGATATTTATAACATAAGGGTAGAATATTAATATTAGTACTTTTCACATTCAGCAGCCCACATGATCCTGACTTTGACAAAACGCTTGAGATATTAGGTACCGGTACCTATTCATACGGCGCAAGTCTATAGACAATATCAATGAATAATGTTTAACATAAAATGTACTAGGCTAGAGTTAACATAAAAAGGTGTTCACTGTTTCAAAACAAATGTCCCCTTGATCGCGCACTATACGCGTCTGATTCACAACGCTGACGCGAAACGTTCGCACTCAAGTCGCGATCTGGAAGCTGTTGTTTAGAACTGGGTAGAGTTCTAGGAACGGGAGTGAACACGGCATAAACGAAACACACAACACGTGTTAGTTAGCACAACATAAAACATGAAAAATAAAATAAAAACAAAACATTTTCGTATCACTGTCGCTGCACAACAATTTGTCTTACGTAGTTGTGGCGCAGGTCAGGGTGAAGATAGTCGATACCTAAATAAACACAAGTAAACATGAAGTCATTCATCCAGCACTGTAAACACCTTAGCCACGTAATGGACATACAGTCAATAAATAGTCACTAACCACTTTTCATTCACCCTCATACGTATTTTATTCTATGATAATAGCATTATCTATTTTAATTTTCACACAATTGTAGGCGAGATCGAAGGACCGGTCTTGAATCTCGCTCATGATGTTGCCGATGTCTACGCTTACGCCTATTATAGAATGGCATTGGCAACACAATAAGCTATTATGCTCTTTCTCATTTGCAATAATTACTTCACTTTATGGGTTCAACGAGGGTGATGGCAATGTGATAGCAAAAATAGACAAACTAGTCTGAAAAATCATTCTAATGTCACAAACACAATTGTCTGCTGCATAGACGCATTTCCTGACAAGGTTGTTATTAGTATTTGTAAGTTCAGTCTTGAATCATAAATATTTATTGAGCCGAACAACTTTGGCTTCAACTACGGCATAATTATTTGCCCGTCATATGCAATTGTTAGCAACGGTTGACATCCATTCACTTATAGACGGTAGAACCAGCATTGTTATGTGTCCGTAAATGGTTGATGACACTTAAGAACATCATCATTCATACACACACACTCCAGAGACAGACACATACGCACGCACGCACGCACGCACGCACGCACGCACGCACGCACGCACGCAAGCAAGCACATCCATCAATCCAGCTGTGCTGCTGCAACCAACATCTATACTGGCATCCCAAAGAGAGAGTCATCGCAAACACAACTGTCTGTCACCCATTCATTGTTAAACCCTGAAAAAAATCTTTTAAATAATATTTTTGATTACGATTGTTTAAAACCCACCACCCATGCAGTTAATATAAGCTGCAACATTATGACCTTACCATCATCCATTATAGCGGTGGTGACGCCTGTGCCGGTGTATCCCATCTCCCATGCTTCCACTACGTTCAGGTCCAGGCCGGCAACTCCGCCGCTTTGTCCCGTGTTCCTCTGAAAGAACATACAGTCAGTGTTATAATCACCCGCATTAACACTGCCTTTAAAAATACACTACGATGTCTTAAGAAAAGAAATTGCAATTAAATTGTTTATATTTATGTAAGAATATGAAAGACCTTAACAACAAATTCATTTTAAATAGTGTCACGTCATTCCCAAAGAATTACAAATATTTTCCATTTGTATACAACGCCTAACGTCACATGCCATTAGGCCTACCACTCGTGATTGGAGGTAAGTACATTTTGATTAAAAGAAAATTCGGGTCGCGACATTGTCAAGCCTAAGTCGAGGATGAAACGCGATGTGTTTGCGACCTGTCCGCGATCGATTGTATATTCGTTTTGAAGAGTAATGCTACATATATATCATATGGTTACACTGCATCAAGGCAACATTACAGATGCCCTACAGAGATAACTAGGTCTTGGATGAACGCATCTGCTTCTCATTCGGCGAAGCTATTACATGAAGTCGAATAAGCCTCGGGTCGCCAACCAAAGCATGCTTTCACCACCAGCTTGACGGAGGATGCGAATCAAGTTTTTAAGTCTTTTACAATGAATCAACTCTGACATTTCAAATGCTTTCCACGAAATGAGTTTAGAGAATCAAAAACCCGTTTACGTGAACAAACCTTGGCAACCGAACTGAGTAGTAATTGTGTAATAATTTTCATGCTGTCAAATATTTGTTGAATAAAGGAAAAAGTCGTTTGTAAAAAATAGAACGCGTTACACTGCAAAGAGGCAAATGAACATTTGAATTGTAACGGCTAGTTGGATAGCGCTTCCCACACATTGTGAAATGTGGGTCTTGCGAAAACGACGGAGACATTTTATATTTCATTATCTTTATATTCTTAATATCCAATAGCGATTTCAATCTATCCACATGAGCATAGATAACAATAAGGAGATAAACATACTGTGTTTTCAATGTAGAGCTAGATTACCTGCACACATAACCGCGCTAAAATTTGCGGACCGAACGCGCATGCGCAGTGTGATGTTTCAAATGTTAAATTTAGCATGGGGTATATAACATGAGCAAGTCTTTGATCCAAGCTGATTTTCTCAGGTGATTTAGATAAGTACAAATATAGAGTAAGAACTCCATTTTGCGTCACGGGCTAGCTCATACTTCGATTTTCACTTGAACTCAAAACAATGAGCCTCTTTTACTCATTTAAGCCATACTTGTGTTTTTGTTTATGCAAAAGTCTTACCTAGCAGGTGTAAGGAAAAACAAAGAGGAGTATATGTTAGTCATTTTCGCAAATAAATTATGTTCATACAAGTATTCCACAAAGGGTCCCTTATCGTAGTTCCTCCTTTTAAACATGGTCAGATATTAATAACAGTAAGGACACCCTGCCATAAGGACCAATATGATCATGAGTGAATGAGGTGGGTTTGAACACCTTTGAACATTATTTAAGTTATCAGCGTTTCCGCTTGATGTTGGGGTGAACGAGTATGATTTTACGCCGCTTTTAGCAGTATTCCAGCAATATCACGGCGGGGGACCCCGGAAATGGGCTTCACGGATTCCCATGAGGGAAATCAAACCCGGGTCTTCGGCGTGACAAGCGACCGCTTTAACCACTTGGCTACCCCATCGCCTCCTTGATGTTGGGGGTGATGCATGTTTCAGACGTTTACCATTTTGGTGGTACCCACGAGCACAGGTTTGGTGCTGACCCAGAAACATATTCAGGGCGAATCTGGGCTTCGAACTTCTCATCCTAGGTTTCTGGCACGACCATGGTATGCAACTCTTCATTGCCAATTGCGGAGCCTCAAGTCTTGGCCATCAGTGGCAGCAGTAATTACATGCACATTTACATATGCCCAAAGAGTTATCGCTCTGGTTAATCCGGTTGATTATATTGCTAACTTACAGTGTCTGGATTAACGGGAGTCTTTTGTATTAGTCTGAAAACTGTTGTTCATGGCCTTACGTTAGCACATCACTGACAAGTCACAGCAAATTGACTATTTTGTTCCAAAGATTATTCTCTAAACTTGAGGAACAGAAATCGAAATTTCTCTTAGCTGATGTTTATTTTTCAAAACCCGTTAGAACAACATCGTGTTGAAAATATCAGTTTGGATGTTACGCTGCATTAAGTTTTTGGGGCTATGCTAAATAATCACATGTGCCGTTTACTGTTTCGGCTTGATCTTGACTTGATTCAGTGGTTGTTATTGTTCGAGTTGGTGAGTGTTTTTCAGACGCCACTTTGAACAGTGTTTCAGTTACATCGCAGCATGTATGCTTGATAGTGCTTGCAAAGAATAAATCAGGGGAAACCGGGATTCAAACTAACGATCACAGATGCGCATTGACATGCAGCACCCTAGACGACTGGGCCACTCATGACCCCTGTTATCGTTCGACGCCTGTATATTTCATCATATGAAGCCTAAGTACAATAACACTCTGTTAATACAGACGATTTCACTGTAACAGATATCCGGATTAAAAGGGTTCCGATGTAGTGAGGCTTCAGTTGATAAAATATCCAGGGGAACAATTTCAATAACGAATATATGTAGACGTTCTGACATTAATGCCCCGGAAAGAAAGGTTTCCAGACTAACAGTGGTCCGGATTAACGAACTGTTACTTCACGCATCTTTTGCAGACCTCTGTTGTAGATCCGTAAACATCATATTTTGATTTAAGCTTAATGTCGTAATGATGTAATAACTTTGTACGAGATTTAAACAGATAGTAAGTTTAATTTCCAGATTGAATTCCTATTGCAACACTGGCATAACAAATAAAACCGTTGCCAAGTAACCTGCTTGCAAACAAATTACATAAAATAGATTGGGAAAATATCGACCGATACTTCAGCATATTACCATATTCCAAAGAGTCTAAGGGAAGTACGCATATTGATTAGACTCATTTATCGTTTTCGCTGCCAAACAGCTAAAATAACAAATACTTGTTAGTGAACAATGCTGCCGGAATGGTGCCCGGAAACTAAGTTCTGCTGTTGTGAAGTAGTAGGTGAGGTGAAAAGGGGTCAACGTCGTGTTCAGGATTACTTCACTCCTAGAGCGACGTGCATGCACGTGTGTGTGTGGTTGCTTGTACTTGTCTGGACTTAAAGCGGTAGCCCACTGAGATACCATGCTGCAGTTTATCATGGGTATCCCACTCAGACACATCACACGGATTCCGAGCCGGCCAGTCCTTGTTTTACCCCTTACTGGCGAACGTCGGGCAGAGTAACAACAAGTACCATCTTTTAACGTCTTTTGGCCAGGGTCATGGGGTTCACCCATCGACCTTCCTCTCTCCGGGCAGACACTCTATTCACTAGACCAAGGAGGCGGTGGTTGAATTAGAGGAACAGATCAGAACATTACAGAACTTTACTCTCTGAGCTGTTCCTGCTCAACTATCTCACTGAGTGCATTTGTTTACGCAACAGACAGCTTCACCACACCCGCAGGCTAGTGGTTGATAGCAAAAGCATTGATTTTGCCATCTGGGTACAAATCAACCAAATGACATGTGACCGTCTGATTCCCTTTTCTTTTGGCAGTTAGAACTTGGAACTATGCTTCCCTGGGAAGGAATGTTGTTAATACGTGTGCAATGCTTATCACCATGACGCCTTGGAGGTCGCATGGTCCCTTATAAATCATACACCTGCATATACACCCGTAAAGGCCGGGGGTGGAATAGGTCTTCAGCAAACCATGCTTGCCGTAAAAGGCAAGAGGCGACTGACGGGATCGGGTGGTCAGACTCGCTGACGTGGTTGATGCAGTGCATTGTATCCCAAGTACGTTGATCGATGCTCATGTTATCAATCACTGGATTGTCTAGTCCAGACTCGATTATTTACAGATCGCCGTCTGTAGCTTGAATTTTGCTGAGTGCAGCGTTAAACAACAAACCTGCTTATACATTGTAGATTAATGTATTGAAACAATATGTATTCACTTACCCCGTTGTGTCCATGGTAACTATCATATCCCTTTGTGTTTGACGCCTGTACGCCCCAGCACTCAGGTAATAAGCCCTGATACGTGTAGGAGTCATGTGAACGACACTATACTGCTACATTGTAACCATAGCCAGATGAGGCCGATACTTTTGAAATGGTCATAGCTATTGACATGCTGCCATACCAAATATAAGGAAAGAGGGTTGTCTTTAGTGCCAATTGAAACTTGTCATGTCTCAAGTGAATCCCCTGGTTACCAAGCAACCATTACAGAATCGACAGCAAGACGAATAAATGGTTTCCGAAGTTTTGGTATCCTGTCAGTCGTCAGCTGTTTCGCTCTTTAAGAGCAAAGCTGAGTACTTCCGATTGAGCAGATTAAATACCTTGTTATCTGAGCAATCCTGGAACTTGCTGCCTCTTTCTTGCAATTAATTGCATCTTCACACGATCTCAAAGAAAGTTGAAGAATGGATTCGAACACAAAACCTTGAAAAGTGGATTTGTTAGTGGGCCACTTATTAGTCACATGTCCTACTTTCATTGCGTGCATGAATTCAACTATCTCGCAGATACAGCATCAGCGATCTGATTGATCAATAAAGAATGTAGTTTCTTATTTTTTTTATAATACGATGCTGTTTGATGAGGTAGTACATTTTGTAAATCAAATAAATATCTGTATATATTTTTTGTCAATGGGGACAGCTTAACAACTGCATTTTTCGATTTATTCACAATGATTTATTAGTACGACAATATCATAATGAATAACATATTCATTCATGTTTTCTCACGTAAAATATTGTAAAGAATAATGAGTCTCTTGTGATGCGTTTAGACTGGTATCATAGTATTAAGTGAATATTACAGGTGATCGTCTTCTGTTTAGATACAATACCCAAAGGGTATCCCAGAGTTGAATGTACCAACGCGGTGCGTGTTTGCGAGTATTTTGTTAAACGCCGCATTCAGCAATGTTTCAGCTCTATGACGGTTGTGTGTAAATCTGGATCAGACAATCCAGGGACTGTCAGCATGAACATCAATCCACGCCAATGGGATGTATTAAAATGCTATCAACCGAGAATCTGGTGGTTCGAACGGTGACTTTGTTTGATTGTGAACAAGTGGTGTCGATCGTACATTGTAGCTCATGGAGTACCACTGGTGTTAGACCGAAGTTGATTAATTTTTAGAGACGGATATGATGTAGGATGAATGCTTTTCCAACGTAAAACAACATTTATTCACACACTCACTTATATGCACTGATTAATAACTCACAAGTATGAACAAAACGAAACTTACCAAATACCATTCTTTGTCAAAATCTGGATCTGTGGGTAACTTTGGCTCTTTCCTTTCAAAAGCTGGGTAATTTACTATTTTGGGCTTTTGTAGCCTAAAATCCGTTAGTATAGCATCCAAAGGTTTGTAACCCCTTTTCTGACGTAAATATCCGGTGAGTTGAACGGCGCTTTTTACCTAGGAAAGGAAGGAAAAGCAAAATATAAAAGCACGTGGTTTAAACGGTTTAATATTGATACATACACCTTTTGCTTACCATTTTCCGCACACCGTGTGTCATCACTGATTTTCAGTGATCCATTCAACAAATTTTCACCTTCGCTTTGTCTTATTTTCGTCAAATGGAATCTGTTTGGGCGGATAATCGGGACTGGTTATTCTCTGTCCTTGACGTTGTCTATTATACATATATCATGAGTAACAAATAGCATCAGACACCTTCTTATATCAAAACAATTTCAAAATTAATGAACACATCTACAAAGTACAGTATACAACGCAATTGAGCCTGACAGATAAGAACAGTATTGCTTTGTTCTATTCCACAGAGTAATCACGAAATATTTGTCAGACTCAACAAGCATATGGAAAAAGATAATAGTCTTTCAAGAAAATCTCATAGCAACATGGGAAGTGTGAGTGGAAAGAACATGGAATGAGTGTGTGGAAAGAGTAAGTGGAAAGAACATGGAACCAGTGTGTGGAAAGAGTAAGTGGAAAGAACATGGAATGAGTGTGTGGAAAGAGTAAGTGGAAAGAACATGGAACCAGTGTGTGGAAAGAGTAAGTGGAAAGAACATGGAACCAGTGTGTGGAAAGAGTAAGTGGAAATAACAAGGAACGAGTGTGGAAAGAGTAAGTGGAAAGAACAAGGAACGAGTGTGTGGAAAGAGTAAGTGGAAAGAACATGGAACCACTTGTGTGGAAAGAGTAAGTGGAAAGAACAAGGAACGAGTGTGTGGAAAGAGTAAGTGGAAAGAACAAGGAACGAGTGTGGAAAGAGTAAGTGGAAAGAACAAGGAACGAGTGTGTGGAAAGAGTAAGTGGAAAGAACAAGGAACGAGTGTGTGGAAAGAGTAAGTGGAAAGAACAAGGAACGAGTGTGTGGAAAGAGTAAGTGGAAAGAACAAGGAACCAGTGTTGAAAGAGAAAGTGGAAAGAACATGGAACCACTTGTGTGGAAAGAGTAAGTGGAAAGGATATGAACCAGTGTGTGGAAAGAGTAAGTGGAAAGGACATGAACCAGTGTGTGGAAGGTGTAAGTGGAAAGAACAAGGAACGAGTGTGTGGAAAGAGTAAGTGGAAAGAACAAGGAACCAGTGTTGAAAGAGTAAGTGGAAAGAACATGGAACCACTTGTGTGGAAAGAGTAAGTGGAAAGGATATGAACCAGTGTGTGGAAAGAGTAAGTGGAAAGGACATGAACCAGTGTGTGGAAGGAGTAAGTGGAAAGAACAAGGAACCAGTGTGTGGAAGGTGTAAGTGGAAAGAACAAGGAACGAGTGTGTGGAAAGAGTAAGTGGAAAGAACAAGGAACGAGTGTGTGGAAAGAGTAAGTGGAAAGAACAAGGAACCAGTGTGTGGAAAGAGTAAGTGGAAAGAACATGGAACCACTTGTGTGGAAAGAGTAAGTGGAAAGAACATGGAACCAGTGTGTGGAAAGAGTAACTGTTGTCAAGAAATTTCTCGCGAAGATTCTTAAATTAGTACGTTCCTTTGGAAGTCACTTATTTCCATGAATGGAAAATTTAGAAATAAATAGAATTTATTAGAGTTTAGACGATGTAGGACCTAACATGAAATCCACCTGGCAGTTTTACTTACATTGGGATGGGCCTTTAAAAGTCTAGTATGTGGTACGCTTCTCCTTGATCTGGCATGGTGCACGCCCTTGTTGATGAGATGGAACTGTGTTTGTGAGTTGAGAACCTGCAACAACAAAATCGTTTGTGAAATCCTTTTTACTGAACACTCAATACTTACTTGATATAACTGACACTTCTGAACATTTACATATCTGAGATACTAATTTTCCCTAAAGGAACATGTCAATTCTTTAAATGTTAAACATTTTGTGAAAACAGTAAATACTGGAAAAACTAGTTGCATGTTTTATTAACTATGCCACCAATAACATGATTCGCGTACATCACTTTTTCTCCGAGCAGCGGTACCCACCAGACCACTAGGCTGCGTACGGAGAAAGGCCAGTTTGTATCTCTATATAGCCACGGGGTTACAGAAAGACCTGTCTGAGGAGGTTTCACTTTACATATGTAACAGATTACAGAGTTCAACAAACGCGATACCTTCGATATGTGCTATACTCGTCGATCACCGTAACACTACCGAATTAACAACTTGCGCAAAATTGACAAATAATTGGCAATGACCTTCGATCAATTCTTCTCAACTTTTCAATATGTTCTCAGTGTGGCAACCTTGAAGGAAAGGAATGATATTTCCTTGCAAATAAGGCTTTGTGCCACAACTAGTCAGCAGTAAGGATATTACTTGGAGGGGCCCACTCGATTAAGTGTGGGTGTGGATGTGGGTGTGGGCGTGGGTGTGGGTGTGGGTGCGGATGCGGATGCGGGTGTGGGGTTGTGTTATCTGACACTGAGAAATGGCACAAGTACATTTACTCTCATATAATACAAAATTGTAAATAAGCTAAATCAAAAATGCATTGTCTGTCGTAATGAATGTTGTTAGAAAGCATTTGAATAATTGCTTTTTATTCTTTCTTGACGTTTTACTTTAAATGAGTTAAACCTGTTAAACCTAAATGATGAATAATTATGAATAAGCAGAAACATGCACAGAAAAGAATAAATTGTGTGTCACTCACAATTAACACTAAGAATGAATTTTTTTGCGCTTTCCTGACATTTCAATATAAATGAATACAATTCAATTTCTGAGTTTTATTAAACATGTTGGTGAAAAACATCTCTTGAAAGTCCCAACACTTAGTCCCGTCACTAAGCTCTCCTTACAAAGAATAAGAGCAAACATGTCATGAATAAATTTTTTTCTAATCAGCAGAACAACCAGAAGTTCGGCAATCACCACAACATCCTCCGCTTTGCCCTTTGTGATGGCATTTACATGACCACAGTGTTATATAGTGGGTGAGAAATGCCTTATGCTGAGGGATGGTGAGTTTCAAGTCCCAGAGGCGGTGGCCTGGTAGCCCCAGTGACGGTGCAGCTGTAACAGCTCAAGTGATTACTGTCAGGAACACACCGTCTCTAGAAGATTGAAACTGCCATTGGTTGGCTTTGATGTGGGTTTGAAGACCCAGGCTGCCTGATGAAGACTGACGTCAATTAGACTCATTCCAGAGATGTGTCTTGTTTTTATACTGATGGAAGATTGAAGCAAGATTTAAGTGGGTTTGAATGAATACCGATGACGCTGCTATTTGAAAATTACATGATGTTTTGTGTATTTTAATTTGTGTAATAAATAAAACGTAAAATGACAGATGTAAGTGCGTAAGGTTGCGGAGATGATAAGCTAGCAAATATGTCGTAGTTGCCAATCAAAACCATTGTATGGATGATTAAATATGCCATTCGATATTCATTGCGATTACAAATAAAACAAAATCAAGAGTTAATGCGTAAAGCACATGTGAGTGAGTGAGTTGGGTTTAACGCCGCTTTAAGCAGTATTCCAGTTATGTCACGGCGTGTCAGCTTAATGTGGGAGGAAAGACCGAAGTGATGCAGGTCTCAGACGTTTACCACTTCGGCGAAACCATCGAGCACGGGTATGGTGCTGACAAACCTAGAAAATTAATCGGGGCGAACCGGGATTCGAACCAACAATCATAGGTTTCTGGGGTGCCCAAGGGACGCAACTCTGCACAGCGAGTCGCGGCGCCTTAGACGACTGGGCCACCAGTGCCTCCGTTCGGCACATTGAATGGAAAGCCATAAAATGTTCATCAGTTTTTAAAATCCTAAACATTTCTTATATTTATAAACATAAGATGAGGTGATTATTTTCATTTTCACCGGTCAACATTCAGCTTGGTTTTATTGAAGCTTAACACACATAATCTATTATGTTCAACAACATTTACCATCACCTTGTCTCAAGTACTAAAACGTACAGGTTATTGTGTATCGTAGCACTCAGAAATATTGCGGCTGCATAACGGCAGCCTGTCGGGACCAGACAAACCAGTGATTGGTATTATGAATAACGTCCAAAGCCGTTGAAGTACGATGAACGCTATCAACAAGTCTGTCCAAACTATCCATAACGTCACGTTTCAAGACTTTCATAATATGCAGAGAGCCTATGTTATTGCCTTTATATCGGCATGACTAGACGATCGTTGCATTGAATATATCAGATATGGTAACGCTAAAAGCATATTTCATGAACAATGAGTGAGTGGATGTTGGTTTAAACGCCGCTTTGAACAACTTTGTATAATATTAAGGTATTTCGTAGACGTCCAACGCTTTGGTGAAAACACCTGCACATATATGTACTGACAAACTATTCCTAATCAGGGTAAATCTTGCATTCGAACCAACGACCATACTGGCAAGACAACGTGACGCACAGCCAATCGCGGTGCCCGAGGCCACTGGGACTTGTCGTGACACCTAATTTATTAGGAAATCCGCACAAGATTGACATTAAGAAAATAAGCGTACCTTCTATCAAGATGCCATTTACACAGTTATGAAGTCTGAGTCTTTATGTAAGATCCCATTGACATTTCTGAAACTGCTTTATTGAATTAGTAACATCTAATCTTGAACAAGGGCGGTCTGAAGCATCAACTCTGTCAGCAAAAGCCATGCATGAACGTAAGCAGATAACATCAGTGACCTTTCACAACCTACTATCCTCCAGAACAGAATTTCTTTCCTCAGATTTAATTAGTGAGACCAATTGGGACCTTCAAGGCGTCAATATCTGAAATATTGCCAACACCCGTGTTCACTCAGGAAGTAGGATTATGTCGGCGGGAGACACGGAATAGTTTTATAGTCAGCGCTTGAAAAGATACATGTTACGCCCGGACCCTTGGTCAGTAATGATGGACTGAATCAGAATACTTATGGATACACACATAAATGGTTGGCGGTGTGGTTGGGGGTGTGGGCGTGCCGGTTTGATAGTACTAGCCCACTGAGATATCACTGCGCAGTTTTAACATTGATACCCAACCTAGACACAGGAGTCGAACAGTCCTTATTTAACCTCTTTCATGCCTAGCGCCAGGCAGGGTAGCAACTACCTCTAAAAATGGCGACAAAATGGCGTGAGGTGAGGTGAAATGGGGTTTAACGACGCGTCCGAGATTATTGTACTTATATAGCGACGTCGACAAAATGACAATAATCATGGATCATTGGATCTTGTTGAGACTTCACGTATAAAACCCGAGTCAGATATAATTACCATGGAGACGGAATGAAATTCTTATGGACCTCATGGTGTTATGGACCACTTGCAGGACATGGGTCAGTTACCGTGGAGACACAATGGATACTTTTGGCACGTTGGCTCTAATGCTCTAATTGACCTTGTATTAAAATGGCCTATAGCCGCTCAGCGTGGCGTCCAAATTAGGCTGCACATGGACGGCCGGTTCTGAGCTCCATTTACCAAATGTTTCCCGACTTCCTGTTTCTGATCATGGGAACATTGTTATGATGGTCAGTCACTGAGCATTTCCCACACGATGAGCGCTGGCAGATATAGGGAACGGATGACTGGGTCCACTTGTCACCTTTAGACATGATGTGTGCTTCCGGTGGCAAGTACGTACAAAATAATGTTGCTTCTACTTGGGGCTAATTTGATCAATGTGTGGGTCTGGTCTTATATTCGCCAAGCTTGTCGATCAGACACAAAGCTCTTGCAATACAAGCACGAGGGTCTAGCAATCAATCTCCATCTTACCAGAACAGTTTATATAACTTGAATGACGACCGAGTATGCACTAACATCAGTAACTGTTCAACCATTTAGATTGGAGGGGCCGTATTCTTGGACATTTAATCATACCTCGCATGCAAAGGAATAAGATTTAAAGAGCGAATTCTGTCTTATACCAGATGCTAATGCTCTATTAAAATAAAATAACTCATCCTTTAGTAATATCGTATATGTCAAATATAGTGTTTCTAGCAAAACGGAAAAGACAAATAAATTCAAAATTTACAATCGTTATATGTCATACATAGATCTTTAAACGCAAAAATAAAAAAATTCAATAAATTTAAAATAAATAAATTTCTTTGATTTTGAAGGTCAAACATTGAAGTTACCTGAACTGAACTTGCCTAACTGAATGATTTAGCCTTTCTTCTAAAGGTCTTCATATAGGTTGATTTCTGATGTCCAAATAAGTTGCCCAAACCCCCTACCCCCCCCCCCCCCCCCCTCTTCCCGCCACCCATACAACCATACTTTCTGTGGGAGCCTTCCCATGTGTCTCTTCTGAACACAGAAACGCGGCGCCCAGAAGCAACGCATGAGAAGTATATGGACTGAATCTATACCACAAGCTTCAGAATACATTGTCACACTGAGAATCTCGCTGCGCATCGTCTACACGAAACCATTCACACTCTACTCTAACGTGATATGTGTGTTGTTATACCACAATGAAACTGCGGATAGTGTTATGGAAACGTCTTTCATTATGGTTTCTGTTTATTGTATTTGTATCGAACGTAAATATACGGAACGTTTAGACGTGGTGCATTAAGGATGTTTCTATGTTGTGTCTGAAATCTGGTATAAAGCAGGTTTTCTTAAACAATTTGTATTTTAGTCTATCGATAAAACAGCCAAGGGAAGGGTGGTAATCGATATTTGAAATCTGGAACGTTCTATGCATCACTTACAGAGGTATTGATGCTTGAGATCTTACTACAGCGGAGAACAGTGATAAACTTTGCACAATCTCCAGAATGTTAGCTGTAGTATCAGCAATATATATGGTAATGGGGTACTCTGATGTCTGATCTGGAGGTCCAAATTTATTACCCAAAATAAATTGGTCATTCCTGTATGGATTGGGATTGATTTGTTTAGAAAGAATGAGGTACTACGGAAATTTGGTGAAAAGATGGAAACATTGCAAAAACACAACCAAGGGGGAGCCTGGCACCGAAACGCATCACTTGTTGGGCTATAAATAATTTTGGTTTTCATTTGCATACCATCACAATCTTACAGCACGTGAACAGCGAAAACATGTCACAAATCACACGCCCATATCAACAACGCCATCGGCCGATTGCAAATAGGAGAGTCATCTTTGACCTTTCATGTTTTTCCACGTAGTACCAAGCATCATTGCAAGACTGTGGAACCGTTATCAGACAATACGTGACCTTCCCCAATCCGGACGACCACGTATCACTACTAGAGCACAGGTCGGATTCCTACGGCTACGTACGTAAGAACCACCACGGCCGCCTCAACTGTGGCAATATCAGCTCAGACAGTGAGGAACCGTTTACGCGCTGAAGGTATTCGCTCTATACGACCAGTTAGAGGTGTCATGTTGACGGACCTGCATCGTCGGCTGCGACGTCAATGGTGTCAAGGTCACAGAGTCAGGCCACAACTGCGATGGAGACAAGTTTGGTTTAGCGACGAGTCACAGGACGTGGACATATTTGGAGGTGGCAGCCATCTACTACACTGGTAGAACAGAATTGCTGCAAGCTCTGAGGAACTTTAACTGCACAACGTTACATGGATGAGATTCTTCGGCCACACGTCCTTCCCATTATGCAACCTGCGAACGTCATTTTCCAACAGGACAACGCCCGACCTCACACGGCAAGACTGACAACAGCCTTTTTCAAGAATCACATCATCCAGGTCATGCCATGGCCATCCAGGCATCCAGATTTAAACCCAAACGAACATTTATGTAATGCCCCTCAGCAACGTCAGCAACAACCATATAACCTCCCACAGCTGGCACAGGCACCGCAGGCAGAGTGGCTGAACATTCCCCAGGGATATGATTGCTTCAACGGGACGGTGGCCATACAGAACATATGACGTTTACCTTCAAAATGTACTGTTCCGTGTCTGTCATACGGAACCTGGGTCAATACAATGTTGTGTGCCAATTGTGAACAATCGATTACCATCTGTTGATTATTTATACGATATATCAAATATACATTTAAAATCACCTTTGCGTTTCTTTTTTGCAGAGTATATGTCATTGTAAAACACATCTTAGTTGTCACACGAACGATAAACGGTTTGGGAATCACTATATTCAAATTCACTGTATGGATATGTAAAAATCACACCTTTTTCTAAGTCGTAAAAACGGTTCTTCGCATGTGGACATCAATATATTATTTAATCATTTCATGATAGATGATGGCGTCATCCATTCTTAGAAACGCATTCAGTGTGAAGGTATTTCTTCATCACACTATTTGGAGTACACACAGATTTTAAATTACATATATTTTGTCTATCCAGTGTCGATAAATATTTCATCTTTTTACCATTGCGGATCGAATTGAGTAAGTTGATTGCCTTTCCTTCATTTAATACCCAATCCAATTTGCAAATAAATTCCCAGAATGCAAATACCCAATAGCACCCGCGAATATGGAAATGCAAATAATTTATTTCTTAAACGTAGCAT
Organism: Haliotis cracherodii; assembly: GCF_022045235.1. Taxonomy (NCBI): domain Eukaryota; kingdom Metazoa; phylum Mollusca; class Gastropoda; order Lepetellida; family Haliotidae; genus Haliotis; species Haliotis cracherodii. The sequence continues at coordinate 14,451,878 of NW_027266308.1, read as the reverse complement.
GCGTTTCACAGAGAGCAAAGCTGAAGCAATGGGTCGGATGCTTGGTAGGTGATTTGTGAAGAAGACATAATAGTCAAACGGGTCGTTTCTAACAGTAAGAATATGGATGTCTTGCTTACCGCTGGGACATTTACTAATAATTAGTTTCCTGGAGTATTCGTGTCTTATACTCCTGTGCTGAAAGAATAACGATAGTTCTACGTGCCAAGGGAAATGCCTGGTAACTTTAAAGACCAAAGCTATCGATTTCCTGTCAGTTTTATCGTGAATCTGTCCAAATTTCAGGAGGCAATGGATCCGGTGATGGAGAGAGGAAACTTCCCACCTTGATAATTAGCGAAGTCGATGCATGAGATAATAGTCCTGGGATCGGAGACTGACAAAGCCAGATACCTACATCGGCACTTCAATGACCTTCTTTGATGGTGGAGGCTTGACTGAGAAACGGTCATCTTTGTATTGTTCATGGATCCTGTTTTTATAGATTGTTGTGGAGACTTCATGCGTCGTTTTTTATTGCTACATAAAGAGTATTTCATTGCACAGTATAAAACATCTTGGGCCTAATGGTCATTAGATAATGTGGCACGCACCTGCTTCGGTTTGTCAAGAGAGTTGGGGGGATATTAATGGTTTGTTTTGTAGCGCCGGAATCAATAATATTTTGGTTTGTTCAGGATGGTGTTAATAAACTTCGTGGTCAGTTTTATTCAAATTATATCAGCCTGTATATAATCGAACCTGGAACAGGAAAACCAGACGTTGACTGCATGAGCATCGATACCTGCCGTCTCCGCAAGATGACTCACAGTGGACTTTGTCTCACCTTACATCAAAATACCAGCTTTGGATTGGTCAAGGAGTCGGCAATTACTTTCCATATAGCCCAAACATGTACCCTGCTAAGAAATCAATCGGAACGCATCGTAGGTAACATGCATATCTCGAACAAGAAATGAATGTTTTTCCGAATGCATTCGGTAAAGGGAAATACATCCGTTCGTTTGCGAGGTCTTTTACGTGATTTGCAAACTCAGTGAAACTTCGGGCATATATTCTGGACCTGTATGAGAATGTTGGTAAGATAAATTCTTCATTGTCAACCTATCCCTCAGGGCACATGAAGTGATGCACCCTGTGTGTGAGCCTATGTACCCGAGTCGGTCGACGGATAAGTGTCGCATTGTGTAACCACCCCATACGTTTCTGTAAAATAACCATACAAACATTTTAATACAATTGAGTAAGGCCTGTGTTTAACACCGCTCACAACAGTAGCTGTGTTGTGTTGTCACAGTGTTGTGGTCCCGTTAAAGCGCTATCCAGAGACGATGCGTATTATTTAACATGAGACCACGCCAAATTGGAAAATGAGGTTCAACGTTTCACCATTCGAATAACAGCCCTACAGTATTGACAAGACGTGTCTCGAGTACAGTAAACCTTTTTTAATCGGAACTTTTCAGGACACCAGTTTAAATCGTCCGGATAATTAAACTTTGGGATTAAAGACTATTTTTACGCAGTGATGTTCTTTGTAAGCGTGTAGACGTTCAAACAGATTCTTCTGGATGAGCATGTCCGGTTTACTGGGGTCCGGGCTACTGAGTGTTCACTGTACATAGATATGAAGCGTCATCGCCAGAAAATCTAGATTTTAAAATATGAATGTGAAAACCATATGAGTGGATCACTGAAAATCAGTGAGTAAAACACGTAAAACCAACATCTTTACTTTCCATATTTCCCGCTGCGACTATCAATCATGTTTGTTCTACACAGTAGGACTGTCACTTCATAATCTCAATAAAACGAAATTTAGAAAAACGATCAATATGGGACCTGCTACCGAGATAATGCATATCTGTAAACTCTCTTGTAGAATCAATACGTCAGAATATAAAGAATATTTGCCTACGGTGAGAGTACAACGTCATGAATGTACAGCAAGTGGGTCAATGATAATGAGGCGAAATTACTATTCCAAGCATGGGCAAATTAGAGAAAAACCTTCATGAAACCTGTCTTGAGGCTATTAATCATCCACATGACTTGCTACGGATTCAGCATGCTTGGGAGGGTGAAATGAGTTTGGTTGAAACTGTGGATTTTCATGTGAATGTCAAACATCAATACAAATTGAGCTGGATGCACATTTCTTCTTGTACCGTTCCAACAAAGTTAAATGAAATTGTCCTTTGCATTTCAAGGTGGTTCAACAATGATTATGTAACTAGGTTTGGCATATTGATCTTTAAGCAAGGAACGTGTGAAGGGAAGGATAGTAAGAGAGGGTTTCCGCTGCCTTCAGCACGCACTATTCGAGCAAACGCAAGACGGGGACACAAACATTGAGTTCCACGCATTATGCGTACGCGGAGAATCAAACCCAATTTTTGGACTTTACGATCTAACGATTGAACCACTATGCTACCCCAAGGAATAGATGGCGTACATGTATTCCAAATATTCATTGATTGATTTATCTACCGTATATGCGAGAAGAATGCGGGAAGTGGTTGAAAGAGGTTTTACTACCATAACCCCAGCCATATCGAACCCGAAGCCGATTCTCAAGCGTAATGATCTAATACTTTAACCACTAGCACGCTGCACCGGATGATGATTAAAAAGATAGAGTACAGTTTCATTCAGTTTCTGAGGGTTAATATGAAACATTCGAATTAATAAATCCATTCCGTTCTGATCCTCGAATAAATTTACTCAACGTGTAGATTATACAAAGGTACTTATATGACAGGCCTAGTAATGCCACCTATAACATGAAATCGGCGAAAATACCAGATAAATTGACAGTAAGTCTGTGTCAGGCGTAATAATCCCTGTCCCAGTCAACCAGTACGTTCACAATGCTGGCACACACACAGGATGACAATAGAGTGACCTTGCTACGTTTGCCGGCCCTCTCCAGGGACCCTCCGCCATCATGCCTGTGTGTTGATGGCAACCGCTATTGAATCTCAAACATCTAGTTTGTGTGCAGCTTTATTAGGCATAAGTAGGATAGGCTGAAGCTAGAGCAGGCCGTTCATCATAGTTATGCATGGAAGACTTAAGCTGGACACTGGCTTGCAAATCCCCAGAAACAACCGCTCCAAGCCAAGTGGCTGGTGTAAACAACTCGATAGCTTCCTGAGACTTCTGAAGTCTTGTCATCATTTTTGACATTTAGGACAAGAGTCGGGTGCTGGCATGGATGGTGACATAGTAATTTGTTAATCTAAGACCGATCTATTACCGGACTGGCCTGTCTGGGCTGTAAAAGGTTGCAGCGCAGGGAAAGAATGTTCCGCCATATTTGGATACAACGGGATAAAGACTCCAAAATATAAATTACAAAGCTTTCACTTAGAGACATGGGTTACTAAAGTCCAACTGTACTGACATGACTAACAGATGAAAACATTCTATTTTCATAAAAAGCAAAGTGTGCAATATCAGTGAAAAACTAAACAGCATATATCACAAAAGATACCCCGTGTGGCTTCCTAGTTAGAATACATCCCCAGTACCTCATGTTGTTAGACCAAGACAAACCGGAGAACGGTTGGTATGCGTCGTTGCTCATAATGTCAACCACTAGTTTGTCTGGGAAAGACTCGATTATTCACAGGCCGAAATGATATACAGGGAAGTCAGTTCGTTAAAAACGTACTTCGATTCTCGTGAAACTAAAGAAAATGTCTGCCATCTTGGACTGATAAGAGAGTTGAAAGCATAAAAGAAATTATCTGGCATACTGCAAATTGCTGACTGTACCGTTAAATAGCAATCATTTAGGTAGGAAGGTTAATCAATAAAATATACCATCAATATTGCCACTTTATTTATTTATTTTTTTAAGTCGGTTAATAAAAGATAATATATGCCTAAGAGATCGCCTTGTTACGATCGGCCTGCAGAATGTGATATAAACAGCAGAGATTTGATTAAACTCGTTCGATTGGATGGTCAGGTCTATAATTTTGTCGAGTGCTTCTGTGTTATAAAACAGCGGGTTTGGGCAACTTGGGGGGCATTATTAGCCATTGAGTTCAGAATGTAGGTCGACCAAACGCCAGACGAGGTTGGTGTCGTGTTGGAAACAGTATGTAATTATTCCCAGGTGGTACTCTGGAATACCAGGATTCGTAACCACACGAAAGTTTAACATAAACTCGGATTGTCGGAAGGCCACTTTGCATTGTTACAGCTGCAGCCATAACGCTGGCTCGACGGATCAATCTATATGTTATGTATGTATGAAACATGAAACATGGACCTTGAGTGAGTGAGTGAGTAATTATGTTTTTAAGCCGCTTTTAGTAGTAACCAGCAATATCATGGCAGGGGTTAAAAAGTACGAACTTACAAATGAAGGTACAGGAAAAAAGCAACGTGAAGCATCAACTCAGGGAATACTAACCAACTGCTTAATAAGATGCGTAACATAAATATAGATTGATATATTATTGGAGTAATATTATAAGTTATAAAAGAACAGCAAATATAAAGGTTAACTTATGCCATGTCTTATATATGCTCCTGGAAATTAGTTAAGCACACCCTTACAAAACAGAGAACAGTGATATACCCGTTTATAAATAATGAAGTTTCATGATACTCACTCATAGAATGGCTGTCGACCGCGAGTATAGCCATGGCTACAACAGACTGTGTCTCCCAAACAAAAAGACATATGAACGTGAAGCATGAAACGCTCGAGTTTCAGGAAAAACACTTATTTTGATATTAATACAAGTCAGGGTATATAGATTGCCATTTCCCAATTGTTCGGTCAGCACATGTAATCATGGCACGCAGGCTGACAGGGGTACTCCTTTGGCAAATTATTGGTATGCATGACACAGGCATGTCATACAGAGCCACTGGACCTCAACTTGGCTATGACTATACAGTCATCAGCAGAATCGTAAGAAAACACCGACCTACACGTGAATAAAGGACCTTCCACGACCAGGGCCACCCCGAAGGACAGCGGTACGGGCAGACATAGCTCTAGCACGTATTGTGAGGCGACCACCCTTTGCGAGTAAAGCTATGAAAGATCAGAGACTTCCCAACAGGTATCTGTCTGCAGAGCCGCCCGAAACCGGTTAAAATCTTTTGGGTTGAAGTCACGAAGGGTCATCATAGATTCCGTGTTAACTTCTCATCCTCAGAGACTTGGTTGGATAGGCTTGGCGTATGGCTCGTCGACATTAGAATCCGAGGATTGGACGAAGGATCCATTGGTCTGATGAAAGCAGATTCATGCAGCACGTCACAGGTGGGCGAAGGCGGGTTTTGAGACACAGAAACACTGCGTATACCTCTAGGAACATTGTACCAGCAGTCTCGTATGGTGAAGGCTCCGTAGTGGTGTGGGGAGCAATATCCCATGACTGTGAAGTGGACATGGTAACAGTACGAGGCAATCTCAACAGCGACCGTTACATCCAGGAACTCCTCAATCCTGTTGTTGTGCCACATTTGACACTCATGCACTTGCCACTCGACCAGTGTTTATGGGCGACAACGATAGACCCCATCGTTCTCGTACTGTGAATGCATTTCTGCAAGGACATAAATTGACAGTCTGCCTTGCCCCGCTATGAGTCCAGATCTGAATCTACTGGGACATGATTGGGACATTCTTGGACGTCCGCTTCAGAGGCTTCATTGTATCGGAAGTGACAGCAGTTACCCCTTTTGGTATCGGAGGACTCACTGGGGAATGAGGAGAAGGGCAGAATCACGGCATAGGGCGGTGACTATCTTTGTAAGATAACAATGAACGTTTTTGGGCAGTTATGGTCGTTCATACCCGATCATAGAACTTCCCAGATCCATAATTTTCGTAGTTATAAATTTTGCTCAATTACAGTACTATAGCAACTGTGTTATTAATACGATTAAATATTGAACATTTGCCTTTTTATCTGTGTTTTCTTTAGTCACGAGTCTCAGCTTACACAAGACATTTAATTCTCCACCGCCATTGCTTGACGCGAATGATATCTTGCTTTTGGACAGATAGGATCGCAAAAACAGGGTGCTTAATTCATTTCTCTGTATATATTCTTCCAATCATTTTCTATCTATTTGAAAATTTAAGTTTGACTCTGCACTGTCTACCGTTATATAGGCGACTGTTTGTTGGTCGAATCTAGTTTGTTTACATTCTTGAGAGGAGCATATTATATATGGAAATTAGAAGGTACATCCGAACGAATTTATCACTCTCAAAAATGGTTGCTAGACAAGTCAAACCTTTAGTCATTAATATAATGTACGAACATAATTAGAGTGATACAATATCAAATTAGCCGTGATTATGTTTCAAGGTATGTCAGCACAATAGCCATGCTCGTGGGTTTCACCAAAGTGGTAACGTCTAAGACCTGTATCACTTCGGACTTTTCTCCGACAGCAAACTGATTTAACTGAAATACTGTCAAAGCGGCGTTAAACCGGTCTCGAGGGGGGCATGTGTTGTTGAACCCTCAAAGTCTAATATAGAGGGTATATCAAACCATTCCACCGGGACCGATGGACAACGAATGCATTTTGCCGCACACGTCTTTTTGCATTTATGACCTATTCATACATGCTTTTGCCCGAATCGGTAAGAATACCACAGTTAGGCAAAATAGAAGACGCCAGAAAACAAACATAGTCATTCCCCCAAATTGGAGATACAAAATTGCAGTTGGTGTGTGCCAAATGTAATGCCAACAGTTCGGCAATTCGAGCTTGGAACATAAGCAATATAGCTCACATGGGGGACCATAGCAATAACAGAATGAGTTTTCTTGTTATCTCAATGGGCTATTACTATATAACCGTGCACGCACGCACGCACTCAAACACATACGCACGCACGCGTGTAAATGCACGTCGCTATACAACTACAACACCTACGACGTTAAACCCCATTTAACCCCATCTCACCTTAACTGAAAAACCGTTCAAGTAGGGTTTGTAATCACTCACTATATATATCATCTCAAAATTTTAGAAACTGCTTAGAAATATAAAGTGTATTTTGTGTAATTGGGAAAAAGTCTCACATTACAACATTGTATTCATGTGACATTGAACCCGGGGAAGACATGAAAATAGCACACATCCTGCATGTATTGACATCGCTTTTCCCCATTCACCGACCCACCAAAACAACTTTATACCATACTTTATAATTGTGAGATATGGTGTTCTTTTTATTTCGATTCCGCCAAGTGAATTGGATAGATAAAAACGCGAAAACATGAAATGAAGAAAGAAACTCCAAAATTGAAATAGACATGGAACTGAAGTAGGGTAACTTTTCCGACATTGTGATGATAATTGAGCACATATATGCCTGGCCTATCAGCTTTCGCTTCAGCCAGCATCGCCCGTTTCAACAGTTACGTTGTCCACGTTTGCTTGACGTGGTACATCACCGCGGTTGCTGATGAATTAATGAGGGATCGAGTTTCAAATGTGAACACCAATATGGCTGTCACATCTTACGCCAAAGTATAGCTGCACAGAGCACTTGGAATATTCTGTTTGTCCAAGATAGGCTACATATCGACCACCCAGCTCGTCGGGCAATCATTGTAGTGTGTATTGACCAACACGGCTGACCTTTTGGCCGGTCGCAACACAAGCATGTTGATGACGTCACGCGCGAAGCAATTACCCGGGAATTGTTTACCGGCGGTCTGACGTCACAACGTGTATGCAGTTCCTATGTATGTGATCAATAGCGCGATAAATCTACTGGCATGGATATTCCCCTGACACTCCACGCAGAGAAATGACTTCAATTGCAGCAATTGCCTGACAAAGCTGTTTGCTAAACATTGTGTGCAGTCCGTGCTGAATGTGACGTCATTACACGTTGTCAGTCATGGGAATACTTCCTGTGCGTAACATGGTCTCTGTCTTAGGGGAAGGCGCTCTAATGGAGAGTTCCGGGGAGTTCCGTGAGTGATCCTGATTCCAATACATGTAATGTTACTGTTTAAATACTGTATTCGATCGTGTTTGTAAACTTGAAAGGACACACATTTCCATACAAACACAAGGCTACGAGTACAAAGAACGTTTCGGGAGAATACCACTTGTCAGTCATATTGCCTGGATTTATCTAAATAAAAGAGACAAAACCATTTTTACATTCATAAGAAATCTCTGCCATAAGCAAGGCACTGCTGTATCACAATCATGTGTTTATGAATCACTATCCAATATCGATGAACCAGGTGCGAAAGGGTTACCGAATGCTGGCCCTCTGGCATTCTTTTTGTTGTTGCTATATTTGAGACGGTGTGGGCGGATCCGGTGATAACGGGGGCAGGTGTGTTCCGATTGAAATAGAGAATCTCGATCCCAGCGGACGGACACAGGCGTCCCTTTCATGGCCCCATCGTACCTCCACCACTATTTACAAGACTTTTATTTCTACCATCAGTACTATTTTATACTACTATAACTACTGATGCTACTGCCGCTACTATTCCTACGCCTACTGGCTTTGCTTCTACTGCTAATTCTACTATTACTACTACCTGTGCTTCTACTGTTAATTCTACTATTTCGACTACCATTGCTTCTGCTAATTCTACTATTACTACTACCATTGCTTCTACTGCTAATTCTGCTATTACTACTACCATTGCTTCTACTGCTATTTCTACCATTACTACCATTCTACAGCTTATTCGGGGCGGTGGGGTAGCCTAGTGGTTAAAGCGTTCGCCCGTCACGCCGAACACCCGGGTTCGATTCCCCACATGGGTACAATGTGTGAATCCCATTTCTTGTGTCCCCCAGCGTGATATTGCTGAAATATTGCCAAAAGCGGCGTGAAACAATACTCACATACTCTACTGCTAATTCTACTATTACTTCTACCATTGCTTCTACTCCTAATTCTACTTATACTGCGACCATGGCTTAAACTTCTAATATTACTACTACTATTGCCTCTTCTTCTACGATCTGTTACTATTGATGCTGCTTCTACTAGATCTGTTCTGTTGCAGCTACTTCTACTAGATCTGTTACTATTAGTGCTACTTCTACTAGATCTGTTACTTTTGCTACTACCTCTACTAGATCTGTTACTATTGCTGCTACCTCTACTAGATCTGTTACTATTGCTGCTACATCTACTAGATCTGTTACTATTGCTGCTACTTCTACTAGATCTGTTACTTTTGCTGCTACCTCTACTAGATCTGTTACTATTGCAGCTACTTCTACTAGATATGTTACTATTGCTGCTACTACGACTAGATCTGTTACTTTTGCTGCTACTTCTACTATAACTACTACTATGCTACTACTTTTAATTCTGCTCCTACAACAGCTACTTCTACCCCTTATACTGCAGCAACTTTACATTCACTATAAATGCTATTCTGACGCTAGTCTTGCCACTACATATATCACTTCTGTCACTACTATTACTACTGACATAAAAACTGTACCACATAAAAAAGTGCGATTTCTACCTTACTATTATTTATACAGCTATCAAAACCATTTCTGCATCTGCTAATACCAAATGTTAAGTGACTGTTGTAGTCTCTACTACTTCTACTGATGCTGCTGCAACCTCTCCAACTACAGCTTTTGTGTGAACGACTACAGCCACAATGACAATGCCCGAGAGGTACTGACTGGATTGCAGATGGAATATTCATTTGGATCTTTGATGCGTTTCTGGGTCACGTTGAGCGTCTGGAATATGTACCATGTAAATAATTGATGAATTACACGAGGAAGGAACAGCGCACTCATCCGATCACCACACTTTCCCACTCAATTCGTCACAGTTACTGCCCCGTGATGTGAACAGGCGATGTATAATGCCCGGTCCTGTTAACATAACAGACGGCGCTTGATGTTGTGGGAATGTTATGTATCAATCTGGAGTCTTAGAAATATAAAATGTCATGCCAGATAATAATCAGTAACGATCATCCGCAAAAAAACAAATTCCATTGGGCAGAAGGCAAAACAGCGGTGAAAGTTATATGAAACAGGGTAAGCATATCCTACCGTACCGGTAACACCCGCCACTCATACATTTTGCCAAGTGTTTGAATTGACATCTGACTAAGAAGTAAATCTGAAACTCAGGAATTGACATCGGACCGTGAAGTAAGTCTGAAACTCAGGAATTGACATCTGACTGAGAAGTAAGTCTGAAACTCAGGAATTGACATCTGACTGAGAAGTAAGTCTGAAACTCAGGAATTGACATCTGACTGAGAAGTAAGTCTGAAACTCAGGAATTGACATCTGACTGAGAAGTAAGTCTGAAACTCAGGAATTGACATCTGACTGAGAAGTAAGTCTGAAACTCAGGAACTGACATCTGACTGAGAAGTAAGTCTGAAACTCAGGAATTGACATCTGACTGAGAAGTAAGTCTGAAACTCAGGAATTGACATCTGACTGAGAAGTAAGTCTGAAACTCAGGAATTGACATCTGACTGAGAAGCAAGTCTGAAACTCAGGAATTGACATCTGACTGAGAAGTAAGTCTGAAACTCAGGAATTGACATCTGACTGAGAAGTAAGTCTGAAACTTTAGGAATTGACATCTGACTGAGAGGTAAGTCTGAAACATGCCAAGATCTCATTCACCATTAAATTAAAGTGCACTTTATTAAAGTATCCATTCTTACAATATGAAATAGGACAAATATCTTCTACGCGCATACATATTTAACCTATTTAACGCAGTAGACGAGTGCAATATGATCAGTTGTGACAAGCAGCTGGGCGGTTGGATATTTCAGGAATATTGATTAACGTTTCAGCGCATCGACGTTTCTGCTTTTAGTAGGTTCTCCCGAATTATTATCATTTGAAACTTCGGTTGATCCCTTGGCGAACAGAAGCACTGCCATCATTAAAGGACAGGTTTGATTTGTACTTCAGTTATAGGTTTGTAACCTTTAGAGCCTACTGATAATATAGTTGTGAAATTTCTTCAACTCAAAGTCATCATACGGATCATCGAAAATAAATCGAGTTATCAATAGTTCGAGTTAGGCGTGGTTCCTGTATCAGCCAAGATGACCTGTATATAGAGCTAGTATAATGAACCTGTATAGAGAGTTAGTATAATGAAACTGTATAGAGAGCTAGTATAACGAACCTGTATAGAGAGCTGGTATAATGAAACTGTATAGAGAGCTGGTATAGTGAAACTGTATAGAGAGCTGGTTTTATGAACCTGTAGAGAGAGAGGTAGTATAATGAAACTGTATAGAGAGCTGGTTTAAAGAAACTGTATAAAGAGCTAGTATGACGAAACTGTTATTGAGCTGGTTTAAAGAAACTTAGAGAGCTGGTATAATGAAACTGTATAGAGAGGTAGTATAATGAAACTGTATAAAGAGCTAGTTTAATGAAACTGTATAGAGAGTTAGTATAATGAAACTGTATAAAGAGCTAGTTTAATGAAACTGTATAGAGAGCTAGTATAATGAAACTGTATAGAGAGGTAGTATAAAGAAACTGTATAGAGAGGTAGTATAATGGAACTGTATAAAGAGCTAGTATAATGAAACTGTATAGAGAGGTAGTATAATGAAACTGTATAGAGAGGTAGTATAATGAAACTGTATAGAGAGTTAGTATAATGAAACTGTATAGAGAGCTAGTGTAATGAAACTGTATAGAGAGGTAGTATAATGAACCTGTATAGAGAGGTAGTATAAAGAAACTGTATAGAGAGGTAGTATAATGGAACTGTATAAAGAGGTAGTATAATGAAACTGTATAGAGAGGTAGTATAATGAAACTTTATAGAGAGGTAGTATAATGAAACTGTATAGAGAGCTAGTATAATGAAACTGTATAGAGAGCTAGTGTAATGAAACTGTATAGAGAGGTAGTATAATGAAACTGTATAGAGAGGTAGTATAAAGAAACTGTATAGAGAGGTAGTATAATGGAACTGTATAAAGAGCTAGTATAATGAAACTGTATAAAGAGCTAGTTTTATGAAACTGTATAGAGAGGTAGTATAATGAAACTGTATAGAGAGGTAGTATAATGAAACTGTATAAAGAGCTAGTTTAATGAAACTGTATAGAGAGGTAGTATAATGAACCTGTATAAAGAGCTAGTTTTATGAAACTGTATAAAGAGCTAGTTTTATGAAACTGTATAGAGAGGTAGTATAATGAACCTGTATAAAGAGCTTGTATAATGAAACTGTATAAAGAGCTAGTTTAATGACACTGTATAGAGAGCTAGTTTAATGAAACTGTATAGAAAGGTAGTATAATGAAACTGTATAGAGAGCTAGTATAATGAAACTGTAAAGAGAGGTAGTATAATGAAACTGCATAGAGAGCTAGTATAAAGAAACTGTATAGAGAACTAGTATAAGGAAAATGTACAGAGAACTGGTATAATGAAACTGTATAGAGAGCTAGTATAAAGAAACTGTATAGAGAACTGGTATAATGAAACTGTATAGAGAGGTAGTATAATGAAACTGTATAGAGAGCTAGTATAAAGAAGCTGTATAGAGAGCTAGCATAAAGAAACTGTATAGAGACCTAGCATAAAGAAACTGTATAGAGATCTAGTATAAGGAAATTGTACAGAGAACTGGTATAATGAAACTATAGAGAGCTAGTATAAAGAAACTGTATAGAGAACTGGTATAATGAAACTGTATAGAGAGGTAGTATAAAGAAACTGTATAGAGAGCTGGTATAATGAAACTGTATAGAGAGCTAGTATAAAGAAACTGTATAGAGAGCTGGTATAGAGAAACTTTACAGAGAGCTAGTATAATAAAACTGTATAGAGCTAGTATAAAGAAACTGTATAGAGAGCTGGTATAATAAAACTTTATAGAGAGCTAGTATAAAGAAATGTATGGAGAGCTGGTATAATAAAACTTTATAGAGAGCTAGTATCAAGAAACTGTTTAGACGGCTGGTATGGTTTAGAGAGCTGGTATAAAGAAATGGTATAGAGAGCTGGTATAATTAACCTGCACAGAGGGCTGTTATAAAGACGTTTAAGATGCTAATGATACAGAAGACTGTTAAACTCCAAAACTAATTTCTCCTCAAAGCCATTGATTCGATTACTAAAACCACGGGAGATAAGATTTAAAATGAGCTCAAATAAACAGAGCTCAGATAAAACCAGCTAATCCCATATCATCTGAATCACGATAATGAAGAATCATATCTAATGTTGGATTGAATGTGAAATCAATAGCTATAAATAATATGCAATTTTTATACATTTTTATACATTTACTTTATCGTCAAATATGTCCACATCAACATAAGATATGTATATAAAAAATATATTAGGCTGTTCTATTATTCCGACACACGTATATGTACAAATGTTTGGACATGTTGAAATGTTGTCTCGTCATTTGATAAGCTGGAATAGTTTATACTTCAGCAAAGCTTTAACGCATATGTTTTTACATGTCACAGGCTAAACGGATACATAGTTGCTAGGATACAGATGACTGTAGAAGTCAGTGGATAAAAATATGACATCTATAATGGTTTCGAATAAAGAGGTTTCAGAAATATGTAAGGTGCAGGGTACGGGGGTATTTATTGGAGACAAAGTATATTTTTACACTGTAACACACACTAGAACACTTTATAACACATGTATACACATTCGCAGATTAAACTTGGTGACCTTTTATTAGCCAGTAATTAATTAGTAGTCAGAATGTCGAGTCACGGTCAAGGCTGTTGGCCTCTACATACCCGACAAACGTCTTTTTAAGGCATGACTTACCCTTCACTCTAGGTTCTCGTAATCGATTATTATTATTAGTAGTAGTATTATTATTATTATTATTATTATTGAAAATGCCGCAAAGTTTGGGTTTGGGTGATCCTGGCACAGTCAGGCTGGTTAGGCTCATCATCAGCTATCCTGTTACGTCAAATCTGCTCTGAGGTTACCCTGCAAGGTCTGGTGAAGCACGGATTTGATGTTCAGTACCATATGACGGATATACATTCTGACCTTTCCTTCAAAATGCTATAAACATATGCAGTCTGTGGCTGAATGTACGACAACGCACGCTATCCAAGCATCGATGAACTGGACACCATAGCTATATAGAGTCGCCCCCGCGCGGACGTGGTTGGGGATGATGATGTGTAATAGACTTGCTGTTCGACGTGACTAAGTTTCAGCTGAAGGAATGCCACCACTCAGATCTCAATTACAACATCTCCGGTCGAGGTAATTGTATTATACAACTGCCTGTTTCTGCTATCTTCGATTGGTTAAGTCGCTGAGGACATTAAGAACCGGTCACAAAGAGAGACGAGTTGCATTGTAGTGTACATCTTCCCGCGGTAAGGAGTTACCTGACTTTAAAAGTTCAGTTTCCCCCCTTGCCGAACCAGACTGGAATTGTGAAGTAATATTTTGGCTGGACTAACGAGTCTATGCGTGGTCCATGGGTATTCTTCAGTTTTGGGGGTATTCGGAGGTCTGTCACAGATTCGTATCTGTAACACATTCACATCCCTGTCATACATTCTTATCTGTCACATATTCGTATCTGTCAAGTATTCATATCCTGTCACACGGTCGTACCTGACACTTATTCATATCTCAGTCGGGGCAGCCTTGTGGTTAAAGCGTTCGCTCGTCACGCCGAAGACCCGGGTTCGATTCCCCAGATGGGTACAATGTGTGAAGCCCATTTCTGGTGTCCCCCGCAATGATATTGCTGGAATATTGCTTAAAGCGGCGTAAAACAATACTTACACACTCACTCATATTTCTGCCACATATTCGTATCGCTAATACATATTCGTATCTTTGACACCTATTCGTATCTGTTTCATATGTGTATCTCTGTTATATATCCGAATTTCTGACACATAGTCGAATGTCTGTCACATATATGTATTTCTGACACATACTGATATGTCTGGTACATATATGTATTTCTGGCACATATTGATATGTCTGGTACATATATGTATTTCTGGCACATACTGATATGTCTGGTACATATATTTATTTCTGGCACATACTGATATGTCTGGTACATATATGTATTCCTGGCACATACTGATATGTCTGGTACATATATGTATTCCTGGCACATACTGATATGATTGGTACATATATGTATTTCTGGCACATACTGATATGTCTGGTACATATATGTATTTCTGACACATACTGATATGTCTGGTACATATATGTATTTCTGGCACATATTGATATGTCTGGTACATATATTTATTTCTGACACATACTGATATGTCTGGTACATATATTTATTTCTGGCACATACTGATATGTCTGGTACATATATGTATTCCTGGCACATACTGATATGTCTGGTACATATATGTATTTCTGGCACATATTGATATGTCTGGTACATATATGTATTACTGGCACATACTGATATGTCTGGTACATATATGTATTTCTGACACATACTGATATGTCTGGTACATATATGTATTTCTGACACATACTGATATGTCTGGTACATATATTTATTTCTGGCACATATTGATATGTCTGGTACATATATGTATTCCTGGCACATACTGATATGTCTGGTACATATATGTATTTCTGGCACATACTGATATGTCTGGTACATATATGTATTTCTGGCACATACTGATATGTCTGGTACATATATGTATTTCTGACACATACTGATATGTCTGGTACATATATGTATTTCTGGTACATATATGTATTTCTGGCACATACTGATATGTCTGGTACATATATGTATTTCTGTCACATATTGATATGTCTGGTACATATATGTATTTCTGGCACATACTGATATGTCTGGTACATATATGTATTTCTGGCACATATTGATATGTCTGGTACATATATGTATTTCTGGTACATATTAATATGTCTGGTACATATATGTATTTCTGTCACATATTGATATGTCTGGTACATATATGTATTTCTGGCACATATTGATATGTCTGGTACATATATGTATTTCTGGCACATATTGATGTGTCTGGTACATATATGTATTTCTGGTACATATTGATATGTCTGGTACATATATGTATTTCTGTCACATATTGATATGTCTGGTACATATATGTATTTCTGGCACATATTGATATGTCTGGTACATATATGTATTTCTGGTACATACTGATATGTCTGGTACATATATGTATTTCTGACACATACTGATATGTCTGGTACATATATGTATTTCTGACACATACTGATATGTCTGGTACATATATGTATTTCTGGTACATATATGTATTTCTGTCACATATTGATATGTCTGGTACATATATGTATTTCTGGTACATACTGATATGTCTGGTACATATATGTATTTCTGGCACATACTGATATGTCTGGCACATATAAAGAGGTTATAACGCGAGTGTGTTTGGGGGTGGAGAATATACTGTATTAGGAATAAACACTGCATTGTGCGAGCCTTTATCATATAATGTCATTCTTAAATTCTGTGCCCGAAAATCACTTCCCATCCCTCACAAACATTACCTAAACATTGCAAGTTTTCCTGGAATGTGCGCATTAATATATATTACGTCACAGGGTAAGTGATGTGTCGGACAGTGACAGAAGCCGATATAGTTTCAACTGTAACCAGTTTTTCATACGGTGGAGTAACTACATATATGCAACACAACAGTTGCCAACACAAATTGAATTTACTTGACTTTCGCGGCAATCCATCGGTCTGTCCGACAGAGTAGCTGCCCTTTATCAAAGGGAAGCTACTCTAACCCTAATCTATGAGACGTCACGGCCACAGTCAGACGTTGTTGACAGTCGGCCTGTCCTGTCATAACGTTACGAAGTGCAGTCAGATGTACACCCGGCGTCAAAACGAAACACGGTAACCATTCGAACATATTTCGGCCAAATCCATCTGTTTTAATTTGTGGAAAAGCTTTCAAGCCACTGAGGTCTACAAGCACAGATATGGCTACTGATCCCGCTTGGCTACTGCCAGTAGTGCCCTAGCAAAATTGTTTCGCAATTTATATCTCCAAAGTTGCCCAAACTTGTAAAATGTTTTAGCCACGTCGCAGTTGGACACTGATTTTCAGTATATTAGACCATTCTTTTGATAATGATAGCAATTATCCCAGTAGTTTTCCAGATTTTCACACATTATCAAACAGGATGCATGAAAGTTTTATTACACCAGTTACAAAATACTCCTTTTTTTTACCATTGTACATGGATGCTTTCCATTAGGTGTCACAATATCCACTGTGAGCGGGGTATATGCCCCAAATCAATATCAAAATATGAATATGATAGCTAATTCGCTGTGGGTGTGGAATATCGACTACCATCTAATTAAAAGCTACCGACGTGTATTATCAATGACTAGATGACACTCCTCAAGTGAACACCAGCCGCAGGGATGTCAATAGTCTTGGACTAAACATAGCGTTATCAGTACTGATCTAACGCTGTAAGAGGAAGCAGGTGGCCGCCAGAGGCTGCAATGGAGGAGGTTACACCTACGTTGTCGACGGGATTAGCACTGGTGACTTTAATATAGAAACAAGTTAATTACAAGGTGGTTATAAATAGAAAACATCACATCCCTGTACGCCAATGCAATGGTAGGAACACATGCTTGTACATGGTTATCTTTGTTACTGTAATTGTATATAATTTGAATGGATATAGTCAATAGGATGGTATTGATTCAGTGGCAATTTAGATAGTGACCCGATTACGTTTGGTGTTATTTCGTAACAATGAATTTTCACCTGCTCTTGGTTGTTGGATAATGTCTTGTTTTTTGGGCTGTGGCTGGTGAGGTGTTGTGTGGTAGGGTGGGGTGGTGCTGTGATTTTATCGATACTTCAGGCTGTTGAAAAAAAGAATTGCCTGCCACATATTTACATTGTTGCAAGGAGTTTTTCTTAAAAGATATCCAAGCTGTCCCAACCCCCAACCCCAGCCCCCCAGCCCCCCAGTATAACAAATGGTCGGTCTCTAAACGCCTAAGACCTGCATCAAATTTCCTGCCTTCAAACTGACACGCCGTGATATAACTCACAGGGAGTTAGCTCTGCTGATGCCAAACCATACATTGGTAGGTAGCAACTACAATTTCCTCGATGGACAGTGATTTCACCCAAGCATATGAAGCATGGTTTAGACACGTTTTTAGCGCTTTTAATTAATATTCCAGCTAAATCGAACCATACCATCATCGTTGAACTATTTATATACACTACGTCAACATTCAACAAAAAATTCTATATTTTTATCTTTACTTTTGATGTCTTCTGGTGCGATAACGACGAACAAAAACCCGGTAATGTTCAGAGTGAAAACGACATCATAAAATCATAATAGGGAATTTTTGTGTCAATTTTAGCCTTGTTAGGCTATTTTAGGTTGTGTATCAATATATAACAATTGTGTGATGAATATATTATGAGATATCTAAGAAAACAGACACTTCACGAGTTGAGGGTGGTTGGTTTAACACTGTAATGGTTGTTGCACTTTCCGAACAGGAACGGCACAGGAAACTCTGCTCACGACACTGTAACCACTGAATTAGTTCTTAGTGATGTCAACCAACATTTCAAGTAAGATCTAAATAAGTTTTATTACTCTTAATCATTTGAAATATGATCGAAAATCAATGGAAGAGTGAGTGAGTATGGTTTTACGCGGCTTTTAGCAATATTCCACCAATATCACGGCGGGGGACACCAGAAATGGGATTCACACATTGTACCCGTGTCGGGAATCGAACGCGGGTCTTCGGCGTGACGAGCGAACGCTTTAACCACAAGACTACCCGACCGCCCCTTTAACAATATGAAGAAACATGAATCGAAATAAAACATTGAACGAACGAATGAAAAACAAATGAACCAGAACGCCATTAAAAAGAACCAAATAGATAAATAAACAGTCCAACCGCTGACATCTTGTATTAAGGTGAGTGAGTGAGTGAGTGAGTTGGGTTTAACGCCGCTTTTAACAGTATTCCAGTTACATCACGGCGTGTCAGCTTAATGTGGGATGAAAGCCCGAAGTGATGCAGGTATCAGACATTTACCACTTCGGTGAAACCCACGAGCACGGGTATGGTGCTGACAAACTTAGAAACATAATTTGGGCGAACCGGGATTCGAACCCACAATCATAGATTTCTGGCGTGTCCAAGGGATTAAGTATTAAGTATTAAGTATGCATAGCGGAATATACAATGTAGGATATGAAATCATAAGATCGTCAAACAGCATCGCCATCCTTCAATGGCCCAAGTGTTTGGCAACAAGGCTTGGGATAAACACAAGGATAGCGATATTCCAGACTCCGTGGTAATAGCGGGCAATTTACTGTGTTTGTCCGTTGAGGGTATGGCCTGTTTGTGCATAACAAGTAGTTGACAGACAAACGTCATATTTACATAGTGGCCGTTGGAGACAAAGGGCTAATCATATCTGCCCATACATAATAGCATATACACAGCGGTTGCCTGGCAACAAATCAAGCTAGTTTTCATCTCAAAATGTTACATAATAATTGCCGTGGTTGTGTAATTTGACAGTTTTTATTTACATGGAAATATGAACTTAAACGCATTTTCGAGTATGCGAATCGTTAATTTCCTATTTCATTTTAGCATATCGTATATTTGACGTGGTGTTTGAATATGTAGAATTATTAATAGATGAATGTTTACTACGGTAAAAGGATACAAGGTAATGGAACTTCAGACTTAAAAGCTTATTTTTTTCTTACATATTGATTTACACTTTTAGAGAGTACATGAAAATGTTTGTGCTTGTTAACACCTACATCTGACGGGAGAAATGTGAATAGCCTATAACTAATCGGAAAAGCTGAACAATGTACAGCTGACGGAAGAAATGTGAATAGCCTACAACTAATAGGAAAATCTGAACAACGTACAGCTGACGGGAGAAATGTGAATAGCCTACAACTAATAGGAAAATCTGAACAACGTACAGCTGACGGGAGAAATGTGAATAGCCTATAACTAATAGGAAAATCTGAAAAACGTATAGCTGACGGGAGAAACGTGAATAGCCTACAACTAACAGGAACATCTGAACAACGTACAGCTGACGGGAGAAATGTGAATAGCCTACAACTTACAGGAACATCTGAACAACGTACAGCTGACGGGAGAAATGTGAATAGCCTATAACAAATAGGAAAATCCGAACAACGTACAGCTGACGGGAGAAATGTGAATAGCCTGCTGACGGGAGAAATGTGAATATCAAACTGCTTGTAGGAGAAATGTGAATAGCGTACTGTTGATGGGAGATATGTGAACAGCCTACACCTAATAGGAAAATCTGAACAACGTACAGCTGACGGGAGAAATGTGAATAGCCTACAACTAATAGGAACATATGAACAACGTACAGCTGACGGGAGAAATGTGAATAGCCTACAACTAATAGGAACATCTGAACAACGTACAGCTGACGGGAGAAATGTGAACAGCCTACACCTAATAGGAAAATCTGAACAACGTACAGCTGACGGGAGAAATGTGAATAGCCTACAACTAATAGGAACATCTGAACAACGTACAGCTGACGGGAGAAATGTGAATAGCCTACACCTAATAGGAAAATCTGAACAACGTACAGCTGACGGGAGAAATGTGAATAACCTGTTGACGGTAGAAATGTGAATATCAAACTACTGGTAGGAGAAATGTAAAAAGCGTACTGTTGAAGGGAGATGTGAACAGCCGGCTGCTGAGGGGAGATATGTGAACAGCCGGCTGCTGAGGGGAGATATGTGAAAGTCGCTCATGTCAGGATACCTACCACTGAATAGATCTGAGGGAACTGACTGAGATAACCAATTATTAGTAGAATATGGTGTCAATATGGTGAAACCTCTTAAAAGAAAAGTCAATAATATCTCAAAAGGGTTGATGCCAATGAAAACTAATAATTCACATTGGTAGATAGTGAAGCGATACATTGAAATGTGTATCTAGAATGTAATAGCCAAAATGTCGTGAAGAGTTGATGTAACAATTTAAGCTTTCCTATGGGTATATAATAGAAATATTTTGAATTTGACCAAAAGAGAAATTTGAATTTACAATGTCAAAGTGGGCAATAACATTATGTCGATAATCTAATCTTTTATTTAAAAGTGAAACAAGAATATTTCGATCGTTGATAAAACAGAAATTAAAAAATTACTTTTGTTTTGCCAGTTAAAGAAAGAAACATATATGTTATTCATTGCTGTCCTGTTTGAGACTGAGAGAGAGAATATTTTTAACTTTTGTAAAAAAGAAATATAATGTGACTTCGTTTGTGTAGGAACGCTTTTTCTTCTCTGTACTTATCTTGGGATTAAATTGATATCTTATCACGGCATCTGTTTACAGGTGTATATATGATAATACCCTCATACATGGTGGATATCTCATTACACACGCACAACTGTAGTACATAAACGATACAGATACTGTTATGAGACGTGACGCACCCAACACCCGACATTGCATCATATATATTTAAATGTAAGAAGCTAGCAAGGCCGTTGCACCTGATATCCCATTGAAACGACAGTGGAACCTCGTTAATCTGGAACCCGCTTATGCGGAAACAAACTGGGATTGGAATGATCGCTGCCCTGAACGCTTACTTATATACAAAGAATAAAGCTAAGAGCAGCTGATAATATATTTTCTTATAAACAGTCAGTTTTAGAAATCACATGCTGTATTAATTTTCTGATGAAATTCATTTGTTTTTGTTCACAATGTAACACGCTGAACTGTTACCCGAATGTTTAGTAAATGCTCTATTGCAATAGTTAATTCGTTGGTTATTCTAGTGGAAGTATTTATTGGGAATTCTAGAAAATGGAAAAACGGGGTTCACTGTATGATATATATTAGGTGATCGACACTGCTACACATGGTAGCAACAAGCTGACCGACAAAGACGTTTAAGCTAACAAATCCATGGACACACCACGTATTGTTATGAATGATAGTATACTAAGTATAGGCTTTAAAATATAATATGACAAATCCCTTAGACGTGTTAAATGCATATAAAACGGGAATAGACAAAGAAACTTCAATCTCTATTAAGAGGGTCATCAATTAATGCATAGTTCGATACTTTTTAATAACAGTTTAACGTAATTAAATGTGGGAATAGGATAATATGCTATACTGCCGGGCTAAAGTAAAGAATACACCCATGTTTGATTGTGGCTAAAATGAAAGAAACATGAACTTATTATTCGATGGCGATGAATTTGACGCGGGTATCATACTTGCGTTTTGGACTTACTTTTTCAGTGTTTCGGTGATTGTTTTCAGATTAGTAACGTAATGATAATATTTACTTTCTTTTCCCGACAGTTTAGGTAAAATGGATTGTTTCTAGTTTTCTGAAGGGTGCTGACACCGGTTTTATATTAAACACTAACTGAACCGATTTAAGGGTCTATAATATTACTATGCATTTATCAGGAAACATGGCTCTGACGTTGTGTGTATGCCTATCCTGTCTCACTGCCTTTCGAAAGACCTGGATAAAACAAGGACTGACCTGCTCGGAGTCAGTATACAGTGTCTGAGTATGGAATCTATGTTTAACTGCTGTGTGTAATTTCAGTTTTCCAGCACTATTAAACCGGACTAGTACTGGTATTAACACGATGCAATATAACTGCAATAATGTCTAACGCGGCGTTAACGTTAACCCCATCTCACCTCACGTCCTCGTTAAACTAGGTCTCCCGCTATTGACTATTGTTATATGTTTGATTATTATTAAAAATATAAAGTTGTCTGAAGTGCCTACAGATTAATAGATAAATATCTACAATGGTTTGATTATTTCATTCAGAAGTCTGCTATTATTTCATATTCCAAGCTCATGTACATCACAAGAAAACACCGGTTCACATTATTTACAAGAAAACGAAATCCCTATGATCACTAAGATTGGTTCATGAGAGTTGGGAAGAAGTTCTGATTGACTTGGTGGAAAAATGTCTGCGAGAGACGAAAGCACTGTCAACGTCACGTTTTCTGCGATGTGTATTTACTGTTAGTTAAGACATGCCGTGTTTGATGCTAATGTAGGTTTATACAGCCGGTCCCTAAGTGTGAAAACATCAATAAGAACAGATGGCCGTCGAATATAGTGCCATAATCGAAACTGACGATTGCGCCTGATGACGTACCTGGAACACAATATCTGTAAGTGCTAATTGTCAAACGGTTTCGTTTCCATGACAACTATATAATTGATTATCACCAGTTATGACACCCCTTTGTTACCTACGCCAATGGGTTCTATGGGCGCTATGTGTGACGTTGTCAAAACGAGCTCGCAATTGCTGAGATGAAACGCTGAAGCTTAGTGAATAATATATAAGCAAGATGTTCGATCCTGACATCTATATTTTCTATTATTCAAGAGAAAATGACGATTTGACAACACAAATATCATGATGCAAAAATACACTAAAATGTCATCCAAACAATATCAATATGAAGGTAAATCGGTTCCTCATAGATTAGGTTTGAAGTTTGTTGACATCATGAAATAAACCTATTTAATCATTTTTACACATTTGTAGATCACGATTTCTGAAATAACAGGAATGGTAGATATACGCCTGCGCGTATCAACCAAGCTACGACAAGCTTTGAATGGGCACTGTTGGCCGTGCAAACCCTCATCGACCACAATACCCATCAGTGACCATCGCGATGGCCAAGGGACTAAAAAAGAAATTCCCTGGAACCACAGTTACCTACCGGAGACACATAGGTAAATCCTGTTCTCTTTGCTACATCTCTGGCGACCCTTGCTCCTCCAGGGGCCTCAAGCTCCACTAACCAGGAGTTAGTAAGCACTTCTATCTCCTTACATACGACCAGCTCGGGAAGGACTAGAGCCAATGTTACCAATATTCCCAGAAATCGTCTAGTTCTCCATGACTGAAAATTAACCATTTCAAACAGTACGCCCTCAATTCCGGTTTCTCCTTTTCTGTTTCCAGCAACAATCTTCAGGTGTTGTTTTCGATGTTTCTACTTCAATATCTGATGTTCCTTTCCCCTGCTTGAATCCCCGACCTGGTCGTTCTTGGCAAAAAGCACCTAATAAAATATTCGCTTGCCTTCGCGCGGTGATGGCGCGCAATCGATAACAATTTCTGGTCACGTGGTCGTTTGACGTCACATCCTAGGAAACGGCGGCCATAATGGCAGATCGATCGGGATTATTGGGAAAATTCCGCGAACAACAGAACGCCGCTTGACACTATAGAGGCACGTCGAAGATGGGTCTGGGCTTCAGATTGATGGACCTACGCGTATGCCTCCTCGTTTCGTGTCGTCCTTCTTCAAGGACCTCCCTGCTTATGGCTGACACTGCGCTTCCTCGAGACCGAGTACATCATGCAATTTCCCAGCATATACAACGTTCTTTGCCTATAATGCTCCTCACCTAAGAATGCTTTTAATCGATTTCAATAGTAATTAAATTTGGCACGGAAGTCTTGTGCGTGAATGATTGCCGCCCGGGGCAAATGACTATATCTTGCCCGTTGAAGTAACACTAAAAAGCCCAGACAATACGACAGAGATTTGATAAAACCCTAATCTTCGATATAAAGCCATCACCACTAGTACGTTTAGACAGCATTTCCGTGTTGTAAGGCTTTACCATATTTGTTAAAGGGATAATTAACTTTTTTTTATCATCATTCAAAGTGGCTGTGAATTTCTGAGAACAATATAAACCTCCAGTCGGATGTACACTACACATATGAATAGTATTAAATTGCTTAAAAAATGCTTTGGAAAAAGACAGGGATAATTTCCCCCGAGCAAAGTCTGTTTTGTTTATCTCGAGATTACTCGCTTTAAGAAACGTGTGTACGCATGACCAACCTCAAATCGTTATTCACAATCACAAATGTATCTCGCCTGAGGAAGATATGGGACTGTTGGTACATTCAGAGTAAACGTCTTGGTAATGCCTCTCATTTTTGCTAAAAAGAGGCATTATCAAGTTAAACTAAGTCATTTCATTTATCAAAATACATCATATATTAAATTTGACAAAGACTGAAATGGAGATTGTTAAGTTCGTTTTCTAATACGGTAAACTACGTTTATAACGAACACGCTTATAACGAACTGACGGATATAAATAACTGTCTTTTTTGCTCCCGGCAATTTGCTGTACACATACTGTATGTATATATAATGTATGTTTATTACGAACTATCCATATAACGAACTAGAATTAGAGCTCCCTTTGAGTTCGTTATATCCGTTGTTTACTGTAGTTAATTAAATAATTTTTTGATAAATATAAATTTGTTTAGGCATCAGGTTGTCATTTGTCAAATGCATAAACCTTCCTGTTCGTGACCCAACGACCTTCTTTTTTGTAACATTAAAAAAGATATTAGTGTCAGTCGTTATCGACTTTGTGACTTTTGCAACCCAGCTCTTTATATCCAACCAATGTCGCTCTGCATATCAGTCGGGACGCAGGTTCAAATTAATGTATCTCCTATACGTGGATAGCACTGCCATGTGCTGACTACGGCCACGGTTGTACTTAAAAGTGTCATCAAGTTGTAGCGTAAGTAGTATCGACCCGCCCTCCTCTGTGGGGCCTCTTGACAACAAAGCACCTTATCAATTAATCGTGACTTTACCAGGGACAAATGAGATTCGAGACAGTTATGACCAATTCGGCATATCACCTGGTGTTCAATGCCTCGGATACAGTTTCTGTTAAGGATTGGAGTATTTAATGAAACGATAGGGAAGATGCTTCATTAACTTGCTGTTGTCAGTCCTGAAAAAAATAAGTTAGGGATCATGACTAGCTGCGGGTATTTTTATAATGACATTGTCTGCTCAGTCTTCCCTACAAAAACATACCCCAAATTATGCATGATCCCAAATTTTTTTTGTTCAGTATATAAGCATAGGCGTTATATGTAATCAGTGACATATAGTACTTTTCCACCTGCTGCACGTGGTGTTATACCTTTTCGTTATTTAAACATCTACATGATGAGAGATGATTTCGATTTTCCCACCGTCACTTTCCCATCATGTCGAGCAATATACATTACTATCCTACAGTATGACCGCTACAGGGAGGTTTCAACATCTCTTGATTCACTGATACTTATTAATGACTTGGTTGACTACGTGGCCTTGACGACGTGGATCAATGCTCATGATACTGACCACTGGATTGTCTGGTCAGGACTCAGTTGTTTACAGGCCGCTGTCATACTGAAGGAGCACTTCTGAGTACGGCGTTAGACAACAAACAAACATTTATTTTATCATGAAACGTGTGTGGATGGTGGGTGCTTCTGACGGAGCAGGGCGGACATGTCTACCCTTTTCGCGAACACCTGGTGTCGTCACTGATTTTCAGTGATCCATCCATTATTGAACGAAATCCGATTATCGACATACCTGAAGCTTACGTGTAACATTCCTATGTAAATTAAACTGAAGTACCCAGTAAATGTAGTTACGCTGACCTTTAGGTTTCACAGCGGATTCTGTAATGAGGGACCAGTTTCATCATGGATCATATTATTTATCGATTCAAACAATAATATATAATTCTTCAACTAAATGCATAATTCAGTTCAGTGCATTAATACTTAAAGTTACATTCGTTGCCATTTCGCAAGCCTGTGATATACATAGATAAAGTCTCAAATGTCAGATTCATAATACGATAAGGATGGTTTAGCATTATATATATATATATATATATATATATATATATATATATATATATATACAGTAAACTACGGTTATAACGAACACGCTTATAACGAACTGACGGATATAACGAACTTACTTTTTGGTCCCGACTACTTGCTGTAGTCATGTTCGTAACTTATAACGAACTACGGTTATAACGAACTAAAATTAGTAGTCCCGTTGAGTTCGTTATAACCGTAGTTTACTGTATATATATATATATATCGCCCGTATACAAACATCCCTGCTCAATTGCGATTTATTGGTTCTTCGACCAGTGGATCCGTATGCATTCTAGTTATCATGCACACACTGAGCGTAATGACAACAGCATAATGACGTATCAATGTTGTTGATCCATTGGCAGAATAACAAGCGAGATACGATCTCCGCACCCCCGCTTGCAAGCCTGGCTTTTAGACCGCTCGCCCACTCCACCCCCTGTGGCACCTGAGTTAGGATAAGGTTATCATATGCAGGCTAGAACCATTGGAGTATCGTGATTCATTTCTTTCAAAGTATGTTAAACCCGTGAAGATCCGGGGTAGAATAGGTCTTCAGCCACCCATGCTGAGGCGACTGACGGGATCGGGTGGTCAGACTTGCTGACTTGGTTGATGCAGTGCATTGTATCCCAATTACGTTGATCGATGCTCATGTTATTAATCATTGGATTGTCTAGTCCAGACTCGATTATTTACAGATCGCCGTCTGTAGCTTGAATTTTGCTGAGTGCAGCGTTAAACAACAAACAATCAAACAAAACAAACAAAGTATGTTAGGCCAGTAAAGTATGTTGTTGCTTCTCATGAATTCTTTAAAATTGTGAGTAGGGAGGATGATTCTGTTACACTTTTACCTCTTTATTTGGTTAAAAATATCAAAATAAACTTTATTCTATTGGGGCCACGTGCCTAGCGACGTCCCCAGCGTCGTGCGACTCGTGGCCAGTCGTCTAAAGCGCCGCAATTCACTGTTCAATGTTGCGACACTTGGACATGTCAGGAAAAATATGATCGTGGGTTCGAATCGTGGGGACTAATATTTTTCTAGGTTTGGCGGCACCATACCTGTGCCCGTGGGTTTCACTGAAATATAACCGTCTTAGGCCAAAATGACTTCGGGCATTCTTCCCAAATCAAGCTAACACCGAAGAAATACTTAAAGCAGCGTTAAACCTACTCACTCACTCGCATACACATGAATGCTTGAACTGTTTATAGTCCTACAAGAAATCGCAATTACAGCGATTATGCTCCACGCTGATCCTAGGGTGGAGGGGGGGGGGGGGGGGGGGGGGGGGGGTGGTCAGCCAATTATTATAACTGTTTCAAATTGCAGACAGTTCGTTTGATGGGGGTCGTGTACTGCACGTGCACTTCATGCGAAGCGTGATATTGGCCTCTACCGTAACACACTCGGATATGAAAATACTGCAGCACGAGGACTGGGTGCAGCACGTGAGATTCATGTAAATAGTTGCATTTGGCAGCGTTCTCAGAAATAGAACAGTTTCGGCACATAAAGGTCCCGTTGTGCTACTATTCCACACAGACCACGAATCCCACGAATTAATAAATTTTAGAATTCGTAGTTGAATCGTAATCAGTTCGTGAAATTCTTAACTGATTCGCATATATTCGTAGTTAGTTCTTACAATTCTTGAGCTATCGGGAATTCGTGGCAAAAGTTTTGAGCTGTTCAAAGTTTTGGCCACGATCTCCCGATTCAAAAATATCGTAGTTAATTCGTAACAAATTCGTAATGCATTCTTAGGCATCGTAACTGAATCGTAATCGATTCATAGGCATTCGTAGGTATTCTTAACTAATTCGGGGACTCGTGAATTCGTGGCTTTACGACGAATCGGCTACGAATCTGTCATGAAGCCAACGAATACACGCCGAATCTATATTTAGGGAAAAATCCCCAAAATTTCAAGAATATTCACGAATTCATTTTTATTCGTACCTTATTCGTACATGCATTCGGCGTATTCTTAACTGATTCGTAACTGATTCCTAACTTTCGTGCAGTATTCGTAATAGCTTCTTGTAAATCGTAGTGAATTCTTGACAATATCCATGCGAATCCAGCCGAATCCCACGAATATTGGTAACTCTATCGTACCTGTATCGTAACTAAATCGTACAGCGTCACGAATTGAACCAGAATATTTGCTAAATTCCAAGAATCCTCACGAATCCTAAAATTTACAAACCGTGGCGATTCGTGGGATTCGTGGCCTGTGTGGAATAGTAGTATTAAACGAAATAAATGTTATCGGGACAGAGTCCTTACAACCAGACAATCTGCTCTCAGTCGCACCCTGCTTATGACGTCACAATGCGATCGCTGTTATTCGATCGGAGTGTAACATGGACGGACATCTGCGTTTAATTGCATCAAATGCATCGATCTTTAATCAACAACTGTACGTTTTCCGCATGCCGATTGTCCCACTACTCTAACAGGTCATTGATTGCACACTTCTGATTAGTCGTCAGCCGAATCCAATCTTGTATTGAAGCCTTACACAAGGGCTATTATCGTTCACATCTGGCATTATGTAAACCGAACACCACAGCCTTGACCAGCTGTCCGTCTAGTGTGATCACATTGTGTGTAGGAAGACTTGACTTCAATAGAGGTTTTTACACCCCGTACAGCGGATTTCATATTCCTGTCAGAACATAATAAATATATTACCAGATGTATTATCACCGCAAGACATTTTTCAGTCTTTGTCTTTTAATTCGCCACCCAGGAAACGTGTTGCCGACATCTTGATTACGACTTTGAACATTCAGAACAGCAGAACCGATGTTTCGAGTAATTTTTGCAGTAAAAACATACATCGTATCGCTTTAGGTGAACGAATAGAAGATAAGAGACGTGGTCAATGAAAATGTGAAAATCATAAGACATGATTTACCATTTCAATTGCATTTCCTGTTCTGCCTGGTATTGGTGTCATCTACTTTCGCCTTCAGTTTTATAAAAAAAGAAAGATATTATGCACCAGGGATTTATATCATGCAGATATGTTTTATATGCAGAGATTAAGATTACTATTGTATTTGTCGAGTAAATTAAACCTGAAATAGCTATCTGATGTACACACATTTTCATCCAGATTTGCCGGTGACAATATACCCAATAAGAAGATGTAAAGAACTAATGTTTTAATGGAATGATAAGAGGAAATTGTATCTGAAATTATTATCTTAGCAGGAATAATTTATTCCAATATTGAATCAGGTTAGCTGCAGCTTTTGATATATATAGATGAGTGAGTGAGTGAGTGAATGAGTATGGTTTTACGCCGCTTTTAGCAATATTCCGGCAATATCACGGTGGGGGACACCAGAAATGGGCAATACACATTGTACCCATGTCGGGAATCGAAGCCGGGTCTTCGGCGTGAGGAGCAAACGCTTTAACCCGACCGCCCCATATATTGATGAAAGAATAAGAATTAAACATAAAAGTAGCACATACATTGCCGGTTCTACTAGTATTTTACGCATGGAACAGTTTGGCGAGTCACCATTATAAGCTCACGGCTGTCTTTCTATTTCGTTGACATATAATAGTTAAACTATAACAAGTAAATGTATGGCATTATGATATATGTATTCTCTGTCAAGTACGGTTCGTTTCTAGGCGTCAATAACGTGTACGACTTGTCGCTTTGGTAATTACAACAACAACATTAAGCTGACTGATATGATGAAATACTGTTAAAAGCCTCCGTGGTCAGTTGGTAGAGTGTCAGGAGAGCTGAAGTTCGGTGGTTCGATCCCCGGTCATGTCATACCAAAAGACGTAAAAAAGTGGTACTTGTTGTTACCCTGCCCCTCGGCATTAAGAGACTAGAACAAGGACTGGTCGGCTCAATACTGAATGGGGTATTCATGTTAAACTGCGTTAAACTGGTATCCCAGTGGGGTAGAAATATGTAGAGTCTGGACTAGTACAAACAGCCACACACACACACACACACACACATACACACACACACACGTGCATATACTGCTACATAAACGCTATAATCGCGACGTTAAACCCAATGTTACTCACCTCACCTGGTTAGTCTCTGGCGTTGACGTTTTATATTTACTTGGACTGGGTCGATGTTTCTGCTGGTGGCCTAAAGTCCCCGAGTTTCAGTAGCATTTATCATTTATATAGTCAACTACACAAATGTTTGGCCTGTTACATCAAAACTGACCCGTGAAGATCCGGGGTAGAATAGGTCTCCAGCAACCCATGCTTTTCGTAACAGGCGACTAACGGGATCGGGTGATCAGGCTCGCTGACTTGGATGATGCATGTCATCGTATCCCAATTGCGTGGATCGATGTTCATGATGTCAATCACTGGATTGTCTGGTTCAGACTCGATTGTTTACAGTCCGCCGTCATATAGCTGGAATACTGCTGAGTGCGGCGTTAAACAACAAACCAACCACCAGATCCC
This sequence comes from Haliotis cracherodii, assembly GCF_022045235.1. Classification (NCBI taxonomy): domain Eukaryota; kingdom Metazoa; phylum Mollusca; class Gastropoda; order Lepetellida; family Haliotidae; genus Haliotis; species Haliotis cracherodii. Next base: position 14,420,539 of record NW_027266308.1, on the reverse strand, counting down.
GTTATTCTGCTCTTACGACAAGTATAGTCACCTTTTACGCCAAGCATGGGTTTTTAAAGACCTATTCTACCCCTGAATCTTCACGGGTCTCTGTATTGATAACATGTTTCTTTATTGATTACTGCTCTCATCGGTATATGAATGAAACATTTTCGATGAGATTTTAAATGTTAGTTCATTCACAAACACTCCCACTCCCAAAAACACTTTGCAGAGTACATGTACAATATACAATGTTTTGTTTGTTGGTTTGTTGTTTAACGCCACACTCAGATATATTCTAGCTATATGACGGTCTGTAAATAATCAAGACAAGACAATCCAGTGATTGACATCATGAGCATCGATCAACGCAGTTGGGATCGATGACATGCATCAACCAAGTCAGCGAGCCTGACCACCCGGTCCCGTTAGTCGCCTCTTACGACAAGATTAATACACAATGTACCACTGTGTGTAGTCTTAGGAGAAAACGAACTGATTGATCGCGTGAATATCCTTTGAAATGAAATCAAATGAGGCCCTCGTTAAGTTATCTACCCTAAAATACCTGTCTTAGCCGATCGATAGAATCTGCTCATCGAAAGCACATACTAGATTTACCACGGTAAATTTCACATCTTAAGGAAGGAAACTAACTCTTCACATTTGTTGCTCGACAGGATACTTCAAGTAAACCGCTAGGTCTCAAGAAAAGAATACACTCTTCAGAAATACGAACACCTGGTATCGCCACGGATTTTCTGTGTTAGATTCATGTGATATCACGACTATTTGCCTTCGACGCCCAAATGGAGTCTGTTTCGGCAGGTAACGGAGACTAATTATTCTCTTACGTTGATGTTTCACATTACAGTAAACTACGTTTATAACGAACACGCTTTTAACGAACTCACGGATATAACGAACTTATTCTTTAGTCACGGCCATTTGATGTATATGTCCAAGGGCGTACATTTCGTCCCTCGGATGGTAGCTCAGGGTGATGACGGAAGACAAAACTCAGGGGTGAAGTTTAGACGACAGCAGCCATATTTATTGTTGATAGTTGAAATGAGTCGAAAGGGTACATGTTGATAATAACGTGACAGAACGCACACCGGGACCGAGTGGCCAATCTTCCCGGGTGGGAGAACCGTTCTGTCACTTACACAAGTCGATATTCTGGCTGTCTCCAGGCTGTCTCCCTGACTGACCATGTCAGTCGGGTTTTGTAGAGCGGGGTATTACGTAACGTGTGGCAAGGTCATTGTCCCACGTGTATGTATAGACGTAAGATCCGGCGACGTTAAGAGGTGTTAATTGAAATTTATAGATAACCCTGGAGATTAAGGGTCCTGCCCGGAGGGGCTTATGATAAGAGGGGAACGCCGAATGTTTGCTGAATATATTAAACAGACAAAGGGCATAGAATTTCGGTGCACTTGGAAACATATTGAACCAGTTAGGTATTTGGATAAATGAAATGTAAAATAAAAGTATTGAAATGGTTTGCACTATTTAAGTAAAAGTATTGAAATGGTTTGCACTATAACATATATATGCTGTATATATGCTTACAATGAACTACGGTTATTACGAACTAAAATTAGCTGTCCCTTTGAGTTCGTTATAACCGTAGTTTACTGTATTATTATTATCAATAACCCAATAAGTTATGCTGCCAGGTGTTCGTGAAGAATATACATTTCCACATACCTTTGTATAATATAAGTATAAAATATAACCAAAAACCAAAACCCAAAACAGTCTTTCAACAAACTTCACTTGACTCATATTTGTTTGATACATCCTTTTTCTACAGCCCTGTCATTCCCCCTTAACAGTGTCCTCTTCATCAACCCTTCTCCTCCCTCCAGCCCGCCATTCAACTGGGGACTTCAATTACACATAGCATGTCTGGAGACCACTGTCCTTTCGCGGAGTAAGATCACAGGGACTACCTATTGATTTCTTCTCATCGATCTCGTTCTCTTGTCAAAATTGTTATGTTATGATCCGCTGAAACCTAGTCTAGGATCAGTGAAACAACCCATGGCGAGGCTATACATCTCCTGGACTTGAGCTGGGGGCATTAGTGGAGAACAAAAGTACAAGAAAGGACAATGATCTGAATTATTGTGCCAATATATGGAAGCCTGGTGACTGCATACTCAGCTGTCGTGTTCACGGGAAAGCACACCAGATCGGGGTTCGAGACAGAAAATTGAACCACAGTGATGGAGTGTGGAAAGGGTGTCCCGGACTACATGACTGACGTATACTAAGTGACCCATGATTGACCAACATTGTTTAAAATCCGATTAGCGTACTGTGTTTGAAATCTGATTTATGTACGGCAGTGTATCGGCTGATGGGTCCAGCGAACTTTAAGACCTGATCAGTGTACCGTGGCATAAGACCTGATTGGTGTACCGTGGCATAAGACCTGATTGGTGTACCGTGGCATAAGACCTGATTGGTGTACTGCGGTATAAGACCTGATTGCTGTACCGCGGTATAAAACCTGATTGGTTAACCGAAGTATAAGACCTGATTGGTGTACCGCGGTATAAAACCTGATGGATTACCGAAGTATAAGACTTGATTGGTGTACCGTGGTATAAAAACTGATTGGTTTACCGAAGTATAAGACCTGATTGGTGTACCGCGGTATTAGACCTGATTGGTGTACCGTGGTATAAGACCTGATAGGTGTACCGTGGTATAAGACCTGATTGGTGTACCATGGCATAAGACCTGATTGGTGTACCGCGGTATAAGACCTGATTGGTTTACCACGGTATAAAACCTGATTGGTGTACGTAAGTATAAGACCTGATTGGTGTACCGTAATATAAGACCTCATTGGTGAACCGTGGTATAAAACCTGATTGGTGTACTGTGGTATAAGACCTGATTGGTGTACCGTGGCATAAGACCTGATTGGTGTACCGTGGCATAAAACCTGATTGGTGTACCGTGGTATAAGACCTGATTTGTGTACTGTGGTTTAAGACCTGATTGGTGTACCGTGGTATAAGACCTGATTGGTTTACCGTGGTATAAGACCTGATTTGTGTACTGTGGTATAAGACCTGATTGGTGTACCGTGGTATAAGACCTGATTGGTGTACCGTGGTATAAGACCTGATTCGTGTACTGTGGTTTAAGACCTGATTGGTGTACCGTGGTATAAGACCTGATTGGTGTACCGTGGCATAAGACCCGATTGGTGTACCGTGGCATAAAACCTGATTGGTGTACTGTGGTATAAGACCTGATTTGTGTACCGTGGTATAAGACCTGATTTGTGTACTGTGGTATAAGACCTGATTGGTGTACCGTGGCATAAGACCTGATTGGTGTACCGTGGCATAAGACCTGATTGGTGTACCGTGGCATAAAACCTGATTGGTGTACCGTGGTATAAGACCTGATTTGTGTACTGTGGTTTAAGACCTGATTGGTGTACCGTGGTATAAGACCTGATTGGTGTACCGTGGCATAAGACCCGATTGGTGTACCGTGGCATAAAACCTGATTGGTGTACTGTGGTATAAGACCTGATTTGTGTACCGTGGTATAAGACCTGATTTGTGTACTGTGGTATAAGACCTGATTGGTGTACCGTGGTATAAGACCTGACTGGTGTACCGTGGCATAAGACCTGATTTGTGTACCGTTGTATAAGACCTGATTGGTATACCGTGGCATGAGACCTGATTGGTGTACAGCAGTATAAAACCTGATTGGTGTACCGAAGTATATGACCTGATTGGTGTACTGCGGTATAAGACCTGATTGGTGTACCGTAATATAAGACCTCATTGGTGAACCGTTGTATAAGACCTGATTGGTGTACCGTGGTATGAGACCTGATTGGTGTACAGCAGTATAAAACCTGACTGGTGTACCGCAGTATAAGACCTGAATGGTGAACCGTTGCATAAGATCTGATTGGTGTACCGTGGTATAAGACCTGATTGATGTACCGTTGTATAAGACCTCATTGGTGAACCGTTGTATAAGACCTGATTGGTGTACCGTGGTATAAGACCTGATTGGTGTACCGAAGTATAAGACCTGATTGGAGTACCGTTGCATAAGATCTGATTGGTTTACCGCAGTATAAGACCTGACTGGTGTACCGTGGTATACGACCTGCTTGGTGTTCCGCGGTATGCGACCTGATTGATAAACAGTTGTATAAGACCTGATTGGTGTACCGTGGTATACGACCTGATTGGTGTACCGTGGCATCAGACCTGATTGGTGTATCGCAGTATAAGACCTGATTGGTGTACCGTGGCATCAGATCTGATTGGTGTACCGCATTTTAAGACCTGATTGGTGTACCGCGGTATACGACCTGATTGACGAACCGTTTTATAAGACCTGATTGGTGTACTGTGGTATAAGACCTGATTGGTGTACCGCAGTATAAGACCTGATTGGTGTACCTTGGCATAAGACCTGATTGGTGTACCGTGGCATAAAACCTGATTGGTGTACCGTGGTATAAGACCTGATTTGTGTACTGTGGTTTAAGACCTGATTGGTGTACCGTGGTATAAGACCTGATTGGTTTACCGTGGTATAAGACCTGATTTGTGTACTGTGGTATAAGACCTGATTGGTGTACCGTGGTATAAGACCTGATTGGTGTACCGTGGTATAAGACCTGATTGGTGTACCGTGGCATAAAACCTGATTGGTGTACCGTGGTATAAGACCTGATTCGTGTACTGTGGTTTAAGACCTGATTGGTGTACCGTGGTATAAGACCTGATTGGTGTACCGTGGCATAAGACCCGATTGGTGTACCGTGGCATAAAACCTGATTGGTGTACTGTGGTATAAGACCTGATTTGTGTACCGTGGTATAAGACCTGATTTGTGTACTGTGGTATAAGACCTGATTGGTGTACCGTGGCATAAGACCTGATTGGTGTACCGTGGCATAAGACCTGATTGGTGTACCGTGGCATAAAACCTGATTGGTGTACCGTGGTATAAGACCTGATTTGTGTACTGTGGTTTAAGACCTGATTGGTGTACCGTGGTATAAGACCTGATTGGTGTACCGTGGCATAAGACCCGATTGGTGTACCGTGGCATAAAACCTGATTGGTGTACTGTGGTATAAGACCTGATTTGTGTACCGTGGTATAAGACCTGATTTGTGTACTGTGGTATAAGACCTGATTGGTGTACCGTGGTATAAGACCTGACTGGTGTACCGTGGCATAAGACCTGATTTGTGTACCGTTGTATAAGACCTGATTGGTATACCGTGGCATGAGACCTGATTGGTGTACAGCAGTATAAAACCTGATTGGTGTACCGAAGTATATGACCTGATTGGTGTACTGCGGTATAAGACCTGATTGGTGTACCGTAATATAAGACCTCATTGGTGAACCGTTGTATAAGACCTGATTGGTGTACCGTGGTATGAGACCTGATTGGTGTACAGCAGTATAAAACCTGACTGGTGTACCGCAGTATAAGACCTGAATGGTGAACCGTTGCATAAGATCTGATTGGTGTACCGTGGTATAAGACCTGATTGATGTACCGTTGTATAAGACCTCATTGGTGAACCGTTGTATAAGACCTGATTGGTGTACCGTGGTATAAGACCTGATTGGTGTACCGAAGTATAAGACCTGATTGGAGTACCGTTGCATAAGATCTGATTGGTTTACCGCAGTATAAGACCTGACTGGTGTACCGTGGTATACGACCTGCTTGGTGTTCCGCGGTATGCGACCTGATTGATAAACAGTTGTATAAGACCTGATTGGTGTACCGTGGTATACGACCTGATTGGTGTACCGTGGCATCAGACCTGATTGGTGTATCGCAGTATAAGACCTGATTGGTGTACCGTGGCATCAGATCTGATTGGTGTACCGCATTTTAAGACCTGATTGGTGTACCGCGGTATACGACCTGATTGACGAACCGTTTTATAAGACCTGATTGGTGTACTGTGGTATAAGACCTGATTGGTGTACCGCAGTATAAGACCTGATTGGTGTACCTTGGCATAAGACCTGATTGGTGTATCGCAGTATAAAACCTGATTGGTGTACCGCGGTATACGACCTGATTGACGAACCGTTTTATAAGACCTGATTGGTGTTCTGGGGTATGCGACCTGGTCGGGGTACGGTGAAATAAAACCTGATTGATGTGCCGTGGAAGAACACCTGATTGGTTTAAGGTAATACCGTACCATCGCATCATAATCATCCAGCAGATTAACATGTGACGTTCGGCTACATGGCTGATTAAATGTCATGGTGCCCAAATAGCGAGGATCGTTGTTTATGCTTTCAGTCACTGGTTTGAAGGTTATATTCCATTGTTTACAGGTTGTTGTGATGAGGCTGAAACAAACACACACTTCTGGTATTTTATTTGAATAACATACATTTTGCAGCCGTTAACTCGAAATTAATCTATTTAAAACATAAATCTTCATCTATTTTAAACTTGTGTTTCAACGTAACTAGATATCGTTTATACAATCTTTGCCATTAAGCTAGTAGGCGTGTTTTTGACCCACATCAGAGAGTAGAGAGATCTGTCACGCTGTACCCACGTGGATGTTTGGGACAGAATGATCCATCTTACTTGTCCTTGGAGGTGACTGAAATGACCACAGTGGCAGAAGGACACTTGATGACCACTGGTGAATGCTAAGTGGGACGGGGGTAAGCCTGCTTTGAACGGGAGAGTTCAACCATGTTAATCCTGATGGAAACTTTCTAAGGTTATTGTGCAGGTTATCAAATTTCAGGATTAACTGGTCTTGGGTGCAGTGTGACATTATTTTGTTTATATAAATATGTCACTCTAACAAGATCGTGTCTGTATTAAAAGGGTTCGGACTAACGAGGTTTCACTGTTGGAAATTATGCATCGACCTGTTATTTAATTGGAGAAATGTTCAAGATGATTGGTATATACAAGTATTATAAGTGGCGACAGAAACTATTGTTGATATATTTTTTGTAATTATTAGTTGCAGTACATGATTGGACTGTCGGTGAAAGAGTGTCAAGTCTTGGCGTGGCCAGGTTTAAACAGCAGTCAACGGCAGCTAGTAAGAATTATAATTTGAGATACTCTGGGATTCGAACCCACGAACAGCAGATTCTGGCATCTAAGAGACGCAGTTTTGCACCACGAAATGGGATATTGATGTCTTCTTAATACCTTTACGCTGACTCGTGAGTGTAGGTGTTCAACTGTTGGTTCCATCCTATTTGGACTCACGTGTCTGAAAGAGGAAAATGAACACCCTCGAGGAACTGTTGTTTGACTATCCACAGACATCACTCTGGAGTGTCATGGTCTAGCCACATGGAAGACGCTCCCATACACTTCTCCGTTTGATACTTTCTGGCTGCATGAAAATGATTGGTTATAATAAGGATGTTACTGGAACGTCATGTACGCCGCGTTGCCCATGTCAGGTGAGCTTCAATTCACACCTACATCGCGGTGCTTACATTCAAAGGACCTGATATCTTCACGTCAGGGGTCCGATTGTATCTCTGTATTGTATACATCTCTGTATTGTATACATATTCTTTCTAGATGGAATTGTCTTTTTAAGGACAGTAGTTGGTAACACTGCTTAGAATATAATAAAATATTCAAAAAGTGTTCTATTTCTGACTGATTTGTCACAATATATTTGGACATTTTAACGTTTTTATTCAAGAAATAGTTTTTGATGTGACGTTTACACGATACAAGGATTTCCCACTGGACGACATGCGGGCCACATTACTGCAAAACTGACGTTAATAAGCGTATGGAAGACAGATGTTGACGTGCATACGTTTTTCACGAGTCTGGATTCCAGAAATGACGCATACACCGACTACTTCCACATTCATGGTTTAACCCGTGGGAATTCACTAGCACGAATATATATGTTCTCATCTCTGTGATTAGAGTGGAAAAAGTCAAGAGCTTTTTCCAGCATGTCTGTGATAGAATATGCTTTCTACCACCAATCCTTGTGAACAAAACGAGTATTAGCTATCTACAGTTATCTATATAGTCATTTCATCTACCATTTGACACTTAATTATGATGACCTTTTATTGATCGGACAATTCAGCTATGGCGACGCACATTTTATCGTAACGGTGACAGTTTCAGTGAAAACGTTTTGGAGATGTCTCCAGGTGCGTATTTTGGCGTATTGTACGTGAAGCTGATGTATTGCGACCTTAGATCACTGTGTCCCACTTATGTGGTTATTAACAAAAGATGCTCATCAAACGAAGATATTATTGGAAACAGTTTGTCGTAACCAAACTAAAATGGATATTAATGTGGGACATATTGAATATACATTCATGTACTCAATCAATAGCTCACACGTACCGACTATATGTGTTTAAATATCCTACTAGGTACCAGACAGTGATGGACAAATTTATCGTAAGATCCGACGTTCAAACAATTTGGCCCTCACTCTATGAATCCTCATACTGAAATGAGCTCCAATACGGCTAGACACTTATGATAAAGGGAGACAATTTGCGAGGAGGAAGCTCTTGTATGACAATAGTTCCGGCCCAGTGTTGTGTTCTCTGCACTGAAATATCAAATGTTATGTTCAATGCAGTGAAATTTCAAGTGAGTTTAACAGAATAATACTTCAAACACGTCAAAAGTTGAAACGTATGAATTTAATACCATACAACGGTCCACCTTTAGAATTCAATCGTCCGTTCCACAAAACTATCGTGGCGCTAAGGTTATCGCAACTCACATACTTTAATTTAGACTAATGACTGTCGTTGCGCTACAATACGATCGCCTTGTGGAACGGGCCTTGTACCTCAAAGTTTACAATCACAACACCCGATGACGTAATTTGTGGAATTTTGTTGCAAGATCCATCGGCGAAACAATGCCATGTCCTATCAAGTGCTATGTTCACTGCAGTGATATATCAAGTGTTATGTTCACTGCAGTGATATATCAAGTGTTATGTTCACTGCAGTGATATATCAAGTGTTATGTTCACTGCAGTGATATATCAAGTGTTATGTTCACTGCAGTGATATATCAAGTGTTATGTTCACTGCAGTGATATATCAAGTGTTATGTTCACTGCAGTGATATATCAAGTGTTATGTTCACTGCAGTGATATATCAAGTGTTATGTTCACTGCAGTGAAATATCAAGTGTTGTGTTCACTGGAGTGATATATCAAGCTTTATGTTCACCGGAATAAAAATATCACTTTTCTCAATTTCAGAAAACTCGTGACGGCATCATTGCATAGACATATCATTCAGAATTTGCCCTTTTTGTTGCAAGGGTGTGGGAGATTTCATTTCATGATTCTTGTCCTACATATACTGACATCAGAACTGAGTATCTCCCCGTAAGGGTTCTTTCAGTCACTAGTCTCCATACTTTTTCGTCCGCGTCAAATAATGATAAAACCAATCTTATTAAAATCAGATCTTAGTTCTCGCTTACCGCTAAACAAAGATCTGAGGACATCCCATTAGGGGTCGTGCCAGAACGACCTTACATCCGACCAATCAGAGCGTCGTTTACCAGATCATGAAAGTGACAGTCGGAATGTGATATCCAATCATGCAACCTTGAAAACTTTAACACGGGGTAATCCGAACGATAACAGGCTTGACGACTGAATCCAAACAATATAGACTATCTATTAGCCATTCCAGAATGTTCTTTTGTTGAGGTTTCAAATTTTTAAGAGAGAATTTGTCAAAATATGTTTCGAAGCGTAGTTGCCAATTTGAAATTCTGCTGCCTTCTGATTGGCTAATGTCTACTTCTTGTCATTCATTCCATTGGTCGGTCAAAGTTTGAGCAACGTCGGTCTGACGTGAGCCGTAATGGTATGTCCTCAGATCTTTGTTTAGCGGGGGCGAGAACTAAGATCTGATTTCATGAGATTGTGATAAAACAATACAATATCCATTTTCCCAGTTCACCCATCATGCATTATATGTTGTAAAGTAAATGAATAATTGGACAATCAATATGTCATATTCTCATATATGCAATATAATTATTGTGTATCTGGTCATTTCGTACAATAAACAGTTGAATTGAAGTAAATATATTGGTTGGAGTTCAGAAATGGTATTGCTGCATATATTTCAATTTTTATCACAGTTTTATACCACATACGTGTATGTCAGAAGAAAGATGAAATGAAATGAAGTGAGGTTTAACGTCGCGTTCAAGAATATTGCACTTACATTGCGACGTGCATGCTGGTATGTGTGCTACACGTGACGTATTCCGGTTTTATAGTGCTAGCCCACTGAGATACCATGCCGCAGTTTAACATGTATACCCCACTCAGACACAGTATACAGACTCCAAGCGGACAAGTCATTGTTTTATGCCCTTAATGCCCAAAGCAAAGCAGGGTAACAACAAGTACCATCTTTCAATGTCTTTTGGTAGGACACGGGCAGGGGATTTGACCACTGACCTGCAGCTCTCCGGGCAGACACTGTGACCACTAGACCACGGAGGTTGTCCAGAAAAATGAAAGTAAAACATGACACAATAATAAAAGAAAAGAAAATTCGTATTCTGTTTCAGAAAGTGATATGAATAGTTATTAAATTCATATTTGTATGACTGAATCAATTCTATCCCCCACCATTTTTACGACAGTCTCCTTTTGAGGATTCCCTGGAAGAAAATGGTCAAGGATTGATGACTGGTCAGTAAATGAATAGCCTATCTTGCGTGCCATCGCAACCAGGGGCGTTGCTCATACAGTTGGTTTGACTGACCCAGATATAGACCTGTTTCTATACCGACTACCCTGATGTAAGCTGGCATTGTCCCATAGAGCAACACTCATATACCCAAACACTCCACCATTGGCAGAAGGCAACAGGAGCCGTCTGATGAACAGATGACTGCTAATGTCATTAGTAAGAAATCACCAGACAGATGTATCTCATATCTCGGTTCAGAAAGTTATTTTTTCGTCTTGAAAACCAAGTCAGATTCATATACGGAACACGACAGGTAGTTTTTCAGACTAATGGACAATTTTGCTCAAGGGCAATATATATATAAGGCAAATATATATATATAACCATACAGTAGACTACGGTTATAATGAACATGCAGTCTTCTAAGGCGCCGCGATTCGCTGTGCAGAGTTGCGTCCCTTGGGCACGCCAGAAACCTATGATTGTGGGTTCGAAGCCCGGTTTGCCCCGATTATATTTCTAGGTTTGTCAGCACCATACCCGTGCTCGTGGTTTTCAAGTGGTAAACGTCTCAGACCTGCATCACTTCGGGCTTTCCTCCCACATTAAGCTGACACGCTGTGATATAACTCCAATACTGTTAAAAGCGGCGTTAAACCCAACTCACTCATTCACTCACTCAGCAGAACCTGCTGGAGTGTGGATGTAAGGATGCACGAGTGGCCCTGTGGGCTGTCCAGATTTTTGTTATTTAGGTGTGTCACAAACCTATGAATGTTGGATCGAGTCCCATATTCGCCCTGATTATTTTTTTAGGTTTGTCAGCTCCATTCTCGTGTTCGTGGGTTTTCATCTAAGTGGTAAACGTCTTAGAGCTGACTCGCGACGAAAAACTGAAATACCTTTCAAAGCAGCTTGGAACCCAACCCACTCACTCATCCGTGAATGTCGATGTATTAATAAGAGAGGGAATAAGCGTATGACATTTGTATAACCACTGAAAATACGTCAGGACATTTTGACGTGACCATCTGAAGATGACGTAACACAGTCCGATGACGTAAATATAGCGACAAATCATAAGAAAGCTCTGTTCGCGAAAAGGTAAGCCTATACTGCTCCAACAGTGGCACACATGCAAAGGCAACTGAATTATTCATCTGAAAAAAAATCACGGGAACATGGGGTACAGGCCAAAACAGAGAATTGCATCGGACACCATTTGTGTCACTGGTGCGTCAAACATGCACATTTCTTCCACATAATACTGCTATAAAACTTTTGGAAAGCGTTATTAAGACCTTGAATGATGCAACCGTGATCAAAACACATTTATATATTCTACTGAGGTTAAACAAGGTCGCCGTGATGGTGATGTTTATATGCTAATACACAACGCAGTGGCGTTACATGTGCGGGAAAGTAGTTGATGTGGGCAGTACATTTGACATTTTACCGATATTCTCAATTTCCCCATTATCTCTTTGAATTACCAATGTTTCAAGAGATCTGTCGTGTCAACCTGCTTCAGGAATTCTCTCCAACAGCTATGCCTGAAGACACGTTACTGTAATGCTCCTCCGACTTGATGGAACCCCTATAGAACTGCAACATTAGACTTTAATGGAATCACTTGATTTTCATGACTCTGAACGCCGCTCCAACGGTGATGTGAAATTGATGCGATGTTCTGGATCGAGGCGATTAACGTACCTGATCTCTGTGACTATCATGTATCGTTCAATTAGAACCCCTCTTGAAGAAATATTTTCAGATGTCTTTCTAGATTTCTTCCAATCGGTACAGATTTGCTTTCTGACTTGTTGGTATTCTTTAAATTTTCTTTAGCGTGAAATCTTTTAAGTGTGTACACCTCAAACGGACTAGTCCGGACTGATGCCGATTTATAGTGCTAGCTCACTGAGATACCATGCCGCAGTTTAACATGAATACCCCACTCAGACACAGTTTACTCACTCCGAGTCGACCAGTCCTTGTTTTCGCCCCTTAATGCCCTTAAAGTACCATCTTTTAAAGTCTTTTGGAATGACGCGGCCGGGGATCGCACCCCGGACCTTCCGCTCTCCGGGCGGACGCTCTACAACTAGACCACGGGTGAAATAACCACGAACGCCACGTCAGACCCCATTTCACCTCACATAAAGATTCCTCTAGTTGTGTTTTACGCTTTTAGAGCTGTTAAGCAAAGTCCCGATATGAGGAACTAAAAACAGACTTCACATATTGGACCCATGTGGGTCTTTAATTTGGTCTTTAATTTAGCGTAACGAACGATAACGTATTGCGGGGTGCTGCTCCGAATGCATGTAAAATGTAAAAGCTTCCAGACTGGTTGGATGATTATAAAGTTCACTCGGAGTGATTTTCAGTGGAGGGTTTGTCAGATCTTGTTCCATTTGAGGTGAAACGTTCAATATTGTTGCACTTTTACGCACGTGTGTTGCTGTTTGTACTCTTCCGGATTTATGCCGGTTATATGGTACCAGCCCACTGAGATATCATGTCAATATAGACACCCTACCTAGTCAAAGTATACTGACGTTGAGCCGACCAGTTCTTGGTTTATCCCCTTAATGCCGAGCGCCAGGCAGGGCAGCAACAAGTAACATCTCTTAACATATTTTTGGTATACCACCGATCTGCCGCACTATCCACTAAACCACGGAAGCGGTCGATCTTGACCAAGAGAGGAGGAACTATGGCGATCCGCACTGATTATGACCTCAGTAAAAGGGGTATTTGGAACGATTATCAGTTTCTCTTGAAACACGTACGACAGCCCATCCCGCCTGAATCACACCGGAAGTTGTCTGACGAATCATGCTCACGACATCCTGTCAAACTGTCACTGATGTTCTATATGGAGGCAGTAAAAGAGGTTGTATTGCACGCCTCTCGACAGGAGACATACCCCCACCTTTGTGTCTGCGGACATTAGAAAAGCATGTATTTCACACGCCCAGGAAAGGGATTGGTTCTACCTCTAACATGAGTCAGACAGACAGATGGGACACACAGACACTAAGATACACGCTTATATGCTGGAGAGTCACCATTTTTGTGAAAAACTTACACAAGAATTTGCTTGAATTTTTGCAACATCTTAAAAGAACCAAGTTCAATTCTGTGAAAAGATTTTGATTTAACTTTGTACGCCACTATCACACACGGCAAACCCAAGGAAACAATTAACCCTTGAACCATAGGGCATTTGTTTTTAAGCATGGTGATCAAAGACATACTGTAAATCTTGAAATTAATGCAAGCGTGAATTAGATATTTAGATGTAAATCTACTGATGTTTTAGAGGAGGGGGTGTCGCATTCATATTGAGTCGATTTGGGGCTAGGGGCTAGCAGTCACATTCTTTTGAAGACGCATTACAGCAGTTACATCTCCATCTTAAGAGGTACAGGACAATTTCTCAAAATGTAAGGAAATGTCATCTGAATTTTACTTTAAAAAAACAGTATGTGAAAAGCTGGTCCCTGGACTTCATCATTGATAACATCTATATAAGTTTGAGTGTAGGACAAATAGGCACCAATGATGCTCCCCTTCAAAAACATTCTTCCAGCAGCGCCCGCCTTTGGTGTCTACGTTTCTAGGTACACATGAGCATGTTTTTTCTACGAAAATTTCAAAGAGCGGCATATGACTCTTGTTTTATTGTTGACGTGGAGGATATTTCCAAATATGAAGCATAAGCGACACAGTCGTACGGTGTGTCCCCGTGTTTATTTAGGCAAGCATTTGACTTGCCTTTGCATGTGTTTGTGATGAATGACACAGGTGTGGCAGGATACGCTCACTTTTTCGCGAACACCTGTATCATCACTATTCGATAATGATTCATAAACACATGCTCATGACAGTCGGAATCGTACATTGGAGAATTGTTATGGTTAGAGAAAGGGTTTTGTCGCTATTATTAAATATTTAGATTAACTTTCAACCTATAGTTCATTCTTATAAAGTTGTGTAATGCTAATACGGTACACACGCATGATTTGAATTTAATTTGTATTAATTATGATTCGTATATGCAGGAATCAGTGCACGAGACTTGTTGGAAGAGTGAGGAGTGTTACAGCGCTCTTGGCGATATATAACACAACGGCTAGGACACCAGAGATGGGCACCACTTGTACCCATATGGAAGCTGAACCCTTGCCTTCGGCGTGTGAAGCAAACGCTTTATATTTCACTTAGTTTCGACATGGCTTGCATGAAACCCGAAGGAATTCGAAGTACCAATTCTGTTCCCCAGTCGCCTATACCTGTCTCTAAAAGGCGAATAAATGGACAACATGACATCAGGTAAGTACCTAGCGGTAGTGGTTTTGTGTGTTGCCTTTGGTGCAGCGTATCTACTCTAACCCAAGTGGGCTGCTTCCTTGTCCCTAGGCCTGGTCGCCCACAACAACGTTTGTTGTTTTACGCCGCAATATGCAATATACCAGCTATTTCGTCGAATAAATAATCGAATCTGAACAAGCTAGTGTTTGATATCATGAGCAAAGTCCAACACCATCGAGGTACGATCCAGCTACCACATATATTGAATTTATTCACTGTAGTTACCATTTTATTTAAGGTATTTTTTATTTGGACCAGACCATGGCCAGTATCCACAATTGCCAATACCTTGTCAAATGAACTAACGCTTTTAATGAATCCGTTGTTAGTTTTTATCATAATTATATAAGACAACGTGCATGCTACAACAATAACAACTGTTTAAGGACATCTCGATTCGCGCAATAATGAGTTTTGATTATTCAGTATGAGTTTCACGGAGAACTAAAAAGCAAATAATCTTTCATCAGCACTTTAAGGCAGTCTCAGGGTTATGTTAAGAATGACGTTGGTTAAAGTTGTTTTACGTCTTTGCAGTAATCAAAGTCCATTAGCTGACGTTAGTCAAACGACACAGCAAAGTGGGGGACATGCGAGTCATTCGTCACCACTCGACCCTTTCCGTAACCTATCGATTGATGCTAGTGCGAAAACACGGCAAACCATTCCGACAAACACTCCGAGACATGTATTTCCATAAAGAAATATTTCTATGTTTCTTTATTTATATGCTGTTAATCTGGAATGACCTAAATTGGGGAAGTTGAATGTACTGAGATATTGCCCACTGATTGAACAACTGCACTATTCACAACATATCCATGAAGATGACACAGCCATTATGAAATCCCGGTTGTTCAACAAACTTCTCTTTTGCTGTAGCCAGCATGCACAAAGAATGAATTCATGAGATGATCATGGGAAGGGAATCTGGTAGCCATTTCACTTCTCTCGGAATGACACGAGGGGTCACGTAAGCAAGCCTGTTGGTGGCCTTTTCATTAGCGTACAATGTCGCTATGGAAACCCGTAGTCATTCCGATCACACAGGACCAACCATAACCTCGGAGATACAAAGGGGCCATTTTATTCATCTGCCTTGTTGTGCCTCTTTCGAGCAATTTTTTTAAAGTAGTGAAAACATGTACTCTTGTTGTTTCGTTCTTGAACACTGCATCCCGCTAAATTCCAGCTGCGGCTCGACTTCGTGTAAATATCGGATTCTAGGTCCGACAAACCAGTGACCGAAAGAATGAGCATTGTTCCACGTTATCTGGTTCTGATGAAACACAAATACTTATTTGAACCAAGAGAGTTGTTTCGTTACTTTCTAGTATCCTTCTTTGGAATCGAATCGGTACTTCCGCGTGACGAACAAACCTAACCACATCATAATCGCTCAGGATATTTTTCACAGAGGATATTTCGTGGCGGAATAGATTCCCAGGACTTCATGTGTTAAGAATGAACCAACAAATATGAGGATCGGGTTGTGACAACGTGTGACTACCGATGTAACACTGTACACTCGCCCCGACGGCATGTTAAGTTGCTCATGCTATGAACCACCAGTATTCCTGACCAAGACTACTATTTACAAGCCGAGAGGGGATATATCTGAAATATTAATGTAAAACAATATTCACTCAAACATTGAGTAATACCATAAACTATTTAGTACTCAAACACTGAGTGCTCATCTACAGTTTTCATACTATCTCTCAGACATGCACGGAAAGCAGCGAGGCGCGCCGAATGACGCATCCTCAGGCGCGTACGACCTGAACTGTCACTGAACACAATCACATGAATCGGGATGTGTCATTTCCGAACGACCGCTCCTGAGATCAATCATCTGTCCTCACCTATCGATTTTGTTATTTTAGCAACAAATTAGTTACCTTTGTTGTTGATAATAGTTGCAAAAAGGATGTTATCAATTCTCATTTGCCTGTCACGGAGGGTTCTTCATAGGAGCTGTGGACAGAAGTTCCAATACTTATTTTCTATGTTAGACAACGTGCACTAGGGAACATGTTTCAGATGTGTAACGTTCACAAGGCAACATGTTTCAGATGTGTAACGTGCACAATGCAACATGTTTCAGATGTGTAACGTGCACAAGGCAACATGTTTCAGATATTTAAGGTACACAAGGCAACATGTTTCAGGTGTGTAACGTGCACTAGGGCAACATGTTTCAGATGTGTAACATGCACAATGCAACATGTTTCAGATGTGTAACGTGCACAAGGCAGCATGTTTCAGATGTGTAACGTGCACAGGGCAACATGTTTCAGATGTGTAACGTGCACAAGGCAACATGTTTCAAATATGTAACATGCACAAGGCAACATGTTTCAGATGTGTAACACGCACAATGCAACATGTTTCAGATGTGTAAGGTGCACAAGGCAGCATGTTTCAGATGTGTAACGTGCACAGGGCAACATGTTTCAGATGTGTAACGTACACAAGGCAACATGTTTCAGATGTGTAAGGTGCACAAGGCAACATGTTTCAGATGTGTAAGGTG
The DNA here is from genome assembly GCF_022045235.1 of Haliotis cracherodii. Classification (NCBI taxonomy): domain Eukaryota; kingdom Metazoa; phylum Mollusca; class Gastropoda; order Lepetellida; family Haliotidae; genus Haliotis; species Haliotis cracherodii. The sequence goes on along the minus strand of NW_027266308.1, from coordinate 14,402,883 downwards.
CACAAGGCAACATGTTTCAAATGTGTAAGGTGCACAAGGCAACATGTTTCAGATGTGTAAGGTGCACAAGGCAACATGTTTCAGATGTGTAAGGTGCACAAGGCAACATGTTTCATATGTGTAAGGTGCACAAGGCATCATGTTTCAGATGTGTAAGGTGCACAAGGCATCATGTTTCAGATCTGTAATGCTAACTCAGTGACTATTGCGCGGCTTTAAGCTCATTATCACCGAGTGTCATATTTAAGTTCACAGATAGCCGAAAGAGACATTTCCCACGAGTGAACTTACACACAGCGATGTGATTGACAGACCAAGAGTCATAGTCAGGTAAAAATCTGGGATTCGAACTCACGACTAGTAGATCCTGGCACATATAATGGACATAACTGTACACACCACGATAAAATCTGGACACAAACAAATCTTCTTGTAACGATTTTGTGTGAAAACATCGTTCTGAATCCAGTTTCAATAAGCCAGGGGCAGAGAGGTCCATGCATGGTAAGTCCTCCATATCTGTGGGAGGGCAACTTGAGGATTAACCTGCGCTAATTAGCCCGAGATCGATCTCCTGCTCTCCGACCAAGTAATTAGCTGGAGGGAATCCCTTAGTACAACACTGACATTTGGAATAGTGCTGTTGTTGTGGGATCATGGCTTCAGCACGGCAGAGAACCATACGACTGCATCGGACATTTTGAAATCATCTCGATTCTGAAGAGACCCTTCTGCCCCCGGGAATGGTGTTCACTGGCACTCCGTATATAGATGCGTGTCTCACTGCGCGGTAATACCAATTCCTTATTCACCAAGAACGCTGGGGCCATCAAAGGGTCCATTGGAGCCTTCAGGGATAAAGTGTTGTCTCATGGCAGTATCTGGCTCCAAGCTGTGGCGTAAATACAAACACATCACCATTGTGCGTGTGTTATGTATTAATGGCCCTCTTAATGGTTAAAGTGATTCATACATGCACCAACGCATCGAAATAGTGCGACTTTTTAGACCTGTATATATGTACTCTAGCTTGTGTCATTTCGTGACGCAGGAAGAGTCAGCTGTTCGCCTTTCAGTTACATATGCACTGCTATAGTCTATATACTCTCTGTATACAACCATTTTACTAGTATTATATCGTGGGTTTGATTTGATCTCATATAGAATAATATCTCCATTTTTAGGTAAAATCGAGCATGTTGTTTCTACGAAGATTTTAAAGATAGTCATTCAACTCAACACTTGTTTGATTAGAGATACAGCTTTCACTGTGTTTTGTGTAGAGGACATTTGCAAACCTGACGAACACGTATATCTCCATATTTTGACTTCCAAATGAAAAAGCTTCTGCATGTGTTTGGGACGGGTAGCACCGGTGATGTTGGATATGATCACCTTTTCTCGAAAACCTGGCGTCATAACTATTTGATTTTTACAGTTTGGTTTATTAATGTTCATTCACTACATCAAATATTTTGATATGAGATTTACACCTGACAATCAAACTCCCCCTAGTTGTCATCAGCCTTTTCCCTGATATAAATCTATTACATACGTTATTTCCCCAAACCCAGGGAACTAAATCTCAATCCTCAATTCGTAAAAAACCATTGTTTGCTCAAGCAGACTTCCTTTCTATCATATAATCGTTTAATACTTTTTTTAAAATCACGCGTGATCGCATCTCCATTTTATAAGCAAAGAACCTTGAAGTATTATTTTCATATTCCCTTCACAACGACGTTCTGCAACTGCGTGATACGTCAACGGTGCCGTTAATCTGTCGAGGCGGACATTGATACACTGAAACGACGTACATCACAGCGTGATATGAAGGGGATTACATCCCCACCTGCCCACAGTGATAGGTTGAGGCCACAATGCGTGAAACCGGATGATATAACGGGGGATTTTAGTTTCACCCAGAATGCCTCGCTTGAGAAGTGATTTATTTTAAGGTACATTATTGAATTATTTGTATCTTGTTTGCTCGCTGTTTAACGCCAGGGTCAGCAATCTTCCAGCCATTTTATCGCGCTCTGTATATTATCGACTCTGGAGTAGACATACAAGTGGTTGATATTATGAGCAACATTCCACGTGGTCGGGGTATTTTGACACAATCAAACGAATTAATCGTCTAATGTTGTCGCCATTTTTGACAAGCAGTACACTTTCTAACCCGGATAAATATGAGTAGTTTACATCTATAAATATTTTCGGAGATGCATAGTTTGGTCTATTAGTTCTTCATGGCATATTGAGGACAAATTGTTGATGTGTAGATGAATTTCAGATTGGAAATGTCGGAAACCTGTATAACCTTCTATCTAACACATTTATGATTCAAAATTGTCCAGACAGATCAATCAAGAAATATTATGAAATTGAATTTGGTTTCGCTCAATGAAATGGGTGGCCAAGAGGTTAACGCGTTCGCTTGCCTGGGTTCGATGCCCAATTCGCTGTGTCTCCCGACTTGGTTAGGAGTAGATTCATATCCAGTCCGTCATTCTTTGAATCTTAATTACAACCTAGTTAACTGTTTCCTCGAGTCTTATGCGACGCTTGGTAGCACAGTTGTCAATTTCGCCGCGATACACTGGTCTTGGAGTAATTACGTTCGCTCTGATAGTCATGCCCCGTGCCCATGAGCGTGGACGTCTCCAGTGTGGCCAGAGAACGAAAGGTAGGTTATTCGATCCCCGTCCGCCTCGTTAAAAGATGTACTTGTTGTTACCCTGGCTCTTGGCATTAAGTGTATTAAACAAAGCCTGTCTGTCTTGGTGGGGTTTCCATGCTTAACTGAGGCATGGCATCTCCGAATTAACTCCGGCCTAGGTAAACCTCTGCACAGAGGATTGCGGCCACTTGGACTCCAGACGTCTCATTACAATATCAGCACAATATGTGTAAGGCAACAGAAAGTTTAAAAAAGACCAAGATCAATATTGTTTGGTTCTGTCTGGTAAAGAGTCCGGTTTTGAATTTCATAGATGTCCCGATTTTGGAAAAAATATGTTTTCGCGAACACGTTATATTATCACTATTTGATAGTGATTCGTAAACACATGCCATGATATATGTAGTTGGAATCAATACGACTCTGCTTTTAGCCGAGATTCTTTTATGAATATGGAAAGGGTTTTGTGGCTTTTATTACTTAACCATGCCGCCATGTTTGCTGAATAGTTTTATGTCTACAGAGAAAAAGGTCTATTTTGAGATTAAGCTTCTGATGTGAAACGTATTATTTCATCATAGCCTAATTATTTGGAAGAGGGTATTTTCTAACACTGCAGTGGCCAATCTGAGCACATCATGTAATTCTCCTGCATCATTCGACCGAAATCAAACCATGGCCAATGTGTTTTTCACCATCAGCTTTTCCATTATTGCGCTCACCTAGAAGTTATGTCGATATTGGTTTAGATATAAGCCAGCAGGTAATCAAAATGATGGTTAAGTCCAGAGTGAAGTACGAATGAATCAATACAAAATGAACTGCCATGAACCTGCTGCGCTGAGATCTGATCGCACATCACAGGAATAACACTCCACCAGAGGCCGGTCCCCGACAATGAAGCTGCACCTCCACATACCTCCTTATCAGAAGCTTTATCAACTCAATATTCCTGTGGCTATGACGTCAGACGCTGGGAAATGGAAGGGGCAATTAACCACGCTGGTCAAGAACCTACTTTAGCAGATAAGTGACCATGAACACTGCGATGGAATATCGTCTCCCCGCGCAAAGTGCGCCAGCAGATGAATTGGAAGACTCCGATCCTTTGTGAGTGTCCACGAGAGACCGCGAATGCCAGAGTGCCATGAATCTTTGAAGAGGCATTTGGTAAATGAAGGTGAAACATAGCTGGAACTGTGATGTAAGCACTGCGATTGCCAATGATTTCTAGATTCGAGCCATGTGGCACTGATACTCCAAAGTGACATGGGCATTTTACGTTAGATAAATAATTCATATCGATTTCCTGCCTGCTGCGATAAGGTCTGTGATGTAATTATTGATTTTTATACTCAAATTGTCGTAATCATTAGGATGTCACTTTTTAGAACCTGTTCAAATCCCCCAAAGGCTTGTGTTTCCCTTAAATCATAACTGTTACAAATGTAACGTTTTGAGGTGTATTTTCAATTTGAGGATTTCGGTCAGTTGATGATATGCCATCGTGTCCAATGACGTCATCATTGTTATTGTTTTCGGTAATTAGTTGGCCCTATTTACACACTATTTACACTGGAATACTGATGACAGCGGCATTACAGAAAAATAATTAACATGCTTAGATACAACAACATCGAGTCATGATTGTAGTTGCTTCTTTGCTGCCTATGCCTCGCGTTGCCTATGCCATGCAGTTGACCGACTCCGTGGTCGAGTGGATAGAGCGCCTGTCCAGAGAGTGAAAGGTTCGATACCCAGCCGTATCATGCGAGAAATGTGGTAGTTGTTGTTGTCCACTGACTACTGTTGCATCAGTGTAAATCCTCCATCTGCTCAGCCTCCTTGACGATCGAAAAGTTTTATACACATTAAACCTTGGTTTTAGATGTAACGTAATTATTTGACACATCTCCAATATCGCTATTATAAATGGTTTATAAATGCCATTTCGTTGAATAATTCCAGTAAGTGACAACTGACATTTATTCATTGGTTCTGAAAAGGCACCATTTCCGGTGAAGAAAACAATGTTTGTATACAGAGTTTGTATAAAATGAATTTAATACGGAAATACGGAGAAAATTAGTATTACGGATGAATTTGTAACATACATACTATGAGAAATACTCCGAGACCATGTTTCGTTATTCCGAACATTGGTTAATTTAACTGTGAACGGCACTGTCCATATGAACAGGGTGTTGCTGTATTTTGGTCATTTCAAAACCAAACTTTACGAAATTGGTTATATATTTTAAGTTAAATGCCTCGTCGAATTATTTCTTACTGAACAAAAGTCGCTTCATGTATACATTATTTTATTTTATTTTCAACGTTGACTGTTTATATAGATAAACACGCCACCTCCTCCTCCTCGTCCTGCACTCAACAAGTCTGTCTCTTGTACAGCGCATGACATAGATTATATGATCTACAAATACACAATTTAAGAGTTCCTATAAGGTCAAGCCATGCTCAAGTAGCACTTCGCAACATGTTAGCTTCGTTACTTCATTTGACGCTTCCCGTCACGTGTAGTTAGTTGCACAGAATGTAGTATCTACTTTATGTAAGACATATCTAGTGTCCTTGACTTGGGCGGTGACCGTGGTACTAGCCTCGTGACAACCTATCACGATGAAGTAGTTTTAGCATGTGTTTTTTTCTACATTTCAGTGAGAAGATAAATATACAGGATAACGAAACTCGTTTTGAAATATTTATTGTCATGCTTAGAAAGAGGTATATTTGTACATTCTTCAAAAAATATTAAACTAAAATCACCATTTTTTGAATATATAGCACATTCTTGATAACAGGTGGCTTGGTATCTTTCAGATTATAGCAAACGAAATTCATTTAAAACGAATGAGGCTCAAATGTAAGAGAGTACTAGTTCAATAAGGCACAAAATAGATCAATACACAGGACTGGTTTGTCACAAGTGCTGACAAAAAAAGGACCGGCGCTGCGCTGCGCCACCAAACGTCCCCTTTTACCCAGAATCCCTTTGTGTAGAATTGGTGTCAAACTACCTATGCTTGTCTAAGGAACTGACTAAACTGAAAGGCTAGATGACTGAAAATTTCAGATGACTAAAGTGAGGATCGGTGGTTACAACGTGTGATTTGACCTTTTGTGTGCCATCGTACCAGTACAGATCGCTGTTCGTACTATCAAACTCTGGGTTGTTAGACCAGACTCCCACATTTGCAGGTAGCCGTCGTATAGCTAGCTGACTACGACGTTAAACAACATTCACTCACATTTACTCACTCCCTTACAACTGGAACAACCTCTATTAGTACATGTCAGGTTCGATTTTAAACGTTCATTCTGTAATTTCAAAACTGTATTAAAAAGGGTTTGACTCAATTCAAAATACTCTCCATCTATCGCTAACACAATACATTTACAAAAAGATGTCCTTCAGCATTTAACAAAATTCGTTGCCAAGGAAACATTAAGCTGTTATCAAAATATCTGATCCGAGTTTGTCATTTCATTTCAACATGTGTGATCTTGACGCACGTGCTCGCAGCGCCCCCTGGTGTTTCCAAGGTGGCACGGGCAATTCCGGAAACGAGATGTTGTTTTACGTGATAACATCGCTCCTCGTAGTTGCTATTCCTGCACATTCCCCACGTACTTGTTTATTTGAGACAGTGATGGCCAGCAACTGCTTAGAAGTGATATTTTCAGTTTGTCATAGTCTGGATAGTTTCACATGTCAAAAAGAATCAATTGCTGGCTTATAAGAAGTGGCTGTACTCTTCAAGATCGCTTTCGTGAATATGTTATTGTCTATAACCACTGACTGTGTGCGCACATCAGAAATGTAAGTATTGACCGCCAGCTTGAAGAACAAACAACACACTTTATCTCTCTTCAGATCTCTCCACTCAAAGTTCTGGAAATTTATTCTGAAGCTTTGCAGCATATCGAACCTCGAGCAGCTTTTCCAATTGAAACCCTTGGGCAATATCCATACAAAAAATAAATTAAGTAAAAAACTTAAAACTCATAACTAAAAAAAGTTACAATATCTGTTTCAAAATTGTGTCCTTAAAGGAATACCAGGGACCCGTTCCACAAAGCTATCGTAGCGCTACCACAGTCGTAAGTCTATGTTAAAGTATGTGAATTACGATCGTCCTAGCGCTACGACCGCTTTGTCGAACGGGGCCCAGGATATTTGTTAGCTTAAATGATTTCAAAATGTGAAAATTGCGATAAACATGATTTTGACTTTCATCATCACATTTGACCCTTAATAACAACATCATTACAGATGATGAATATTTCCTTTCCTGTACACCTTTCCATTTGGTTACTTGCTATTGATTCTCATGTAAATCTCAAACGATGACAGGTTAGCGTTTCTATTCAGGACCGTTATCTAAACATATTGATGAAGATTCATGGCGTAATATTGCAATCAGCTTTATACTGTTTACCCACAACCAACAGCAACATCAGATTAAAAGTTATTTATAATCAGTGTGATTAATGTCTAAACGAACCGAATTACGACCGCATTTATCATTGTGTCCATTGTTTGATTAAATTACTGTTTCGTCCGAAACACCGTGTTATTTCTTCAACTATTATTCGTACGTTCTGCCATCATGTATTCAATGTTTCCTTCTTCTTGATTCTGCGACCAAATATTATCATAATGTCTAAACGTCAAAGTCCCTTCACCCTCATGATGCCACAACTCAATGACTGTCAGAATGTCTTAACGTCAATGTGTTTCTATCTTCGTGATTCTATAGCTCAATGACTGTCACGATGTCTTAATGTCAAATGAATGGTCTTCAATTTTCCTGATTCTACAGCGCAATGGCAGACATACTGTGAATCTTCTTGATTCTTCCACCAATTGGGTTTGGAGGCTCAAATGTCAGTGTGGTTATTTTTCATATTCTTTGTTCTATGGATAAATAATTATACCGAATTTCAGATCCGACCTCATATCTATCCTTGGCCTGTCAGCACAATGTCCGTGGTTGTTGGTTTCACCAAAGTTGTAATCGCCATTGATTTGTATTAATTTGTGTTTTCCTTTGATATTGAACTGACACGCCCTGATCTAACTGAAATATCATGGAAAATAATGGCTAGGATGTCCAAATGTGAGTATTCCTCCATCTTCTTGCTTCTACATTAAAATAATGGTCAGGATGTCCAAATGTGAGTATTCCTCCATCTTCTTGCTTCTACATTAAAATAATGGTTAGGATGTCCAAATGTGAGTGTTCCTCCATCTTCTTGCTTCTACATTAAAATAATGGTTAGGATGTCCAAATGTGAGTGTTCCTCCATCTTCTTGCTTCTACATTAAAATAATGGTTAGGATGTCCAAATGTGAGTGTTCCTCCATCTTCTTGCTTCTACATTAAAATAATGGTTAGGATGTCCAAATGTGAGTGTTCCTCCATCTTCTTGCTTCTACATTAATATAATGGTTAGGATGTCCAAATGTGAGTGTTCCTCCGTCTTCTTGCTTCTACATTAATATAATGGTTAGGATGTCCAAATGTGAGTGTTCCTCCATCTTCTTGGTTCTGAATCAATATGATGGTTATGGTGACAAACTGTGTTAATGTACTTTCCATTTTCTTGATTCAAAATCCAATCAATGGCAAATAATACTTCAAATGTCAGTAATTTCCATAATGTCAAAATGATAAGAATCGTATATATCTTTGATTTCAATGATTGTAATAACTGCTTTGATATCGAATTTTCTTCCATTCCCTTGTTTCTACGACTACATTATGGATAAGATGTACAAATTTGACAATATTCTTTCTTTTCTGTTCATTCTATAATCGCAATTATTCAGAAGGATGTCCCATTGTCATTGTCCCTTCAATCTTCTTGATTCTGTGACTAAATAAAGATTAGTGTATCAATGTTCTTCAATGATCTTGTTATGAGCTCAGTAAAGGTTAGGTTGATAATATTCTTCCATTTCCTGGATAAATATATAATAAAAGAAGAGAAAATTTGAAACGATCGGTTTTAAAGTGTTTCTTAAAATAACTCAGAGATAATTGGATTGACTCTACGAGAACTGATTCGACTATAATCCTCTTCATTTGTAACAATGTTTTCCATGAAACTATACCATTAACATAATTCAAAAGTGCAATGACTCATATGCTTTTTTTATTCATGTTGTAGATAGGTAACTCTATTGTGTATTTATCAAATTTAATCTCTTATTATTGGAATCATTCCCTTGCGACTGTGATGGGCTCTTTAGCTCAGATTTGGTGCCTTCAGCTAATCTTCCGACTCACACAGGCATACTCCAATTACCTATTAGCAGAGGTTGGAAAAAGATACCACGAATAACTGGTATTTGAGACTATTCTTACATTCTGTCAAAGTCACGGCATCAGTATGGAGTCTGCTGGGAATGGTACAATGGTGTGCGGAAAACGTTATTTCTCTGCAGTGTTACAAGATCTTTTTCAACGGTTTCCTTCTCACACGCCCCTTGTGTGGTTACCTGGTTAGGGTAGGTCTCACACAACTATGTTTTTGTTCGAGGAGGGGGTGCATCATAAACGGGACCCTGACTTAACCAATGGAAAATGATTATTGGAACCCGAGTATTCGACGTGATGAAGTCCCTTTTGTCTAAGTGACGTATTATTTATGAATACTAAGTGACAACATTGATTTCAGGGACCTGTATCTACATTCCCCCAACTTCACTGCGTGTTGCCCATGACAACATATAATGTAATCAATTGTTTGACAATGTGACTACAACCTGAAGTGAGGTGTCATTTTGTCTGCTGGTGGACGCTATCACATCCATCATTCATCACTAATCGAAGTTGGGAATCTTACATATTGATGAGGCTGGCCAAGTAAATGTGCACAAGCGTACAAGAAACATTGATCACAGATGTTATATGCCAATAACATGATGAATGTCACGTCTAATGACTATATTGTACATAAGCATAACATATATATATACACTCTGAGTGATTGAATGAGGAGGGAAGAGGAAAGGAGCAAGCGAGCGGGTTTTAACCCAAGACTAGTCATCCTACCTTTCCGTCAATGATACCATTCGTAAGATCAGAACAAAAAAGATTTAGTTTTAGCACAAGACGTTATTGGTTTTACACAGAATCTAAAATTGCTAACAGAAGACTTAATCATAAAACTAATAACCTCAAATCCTCATAACGCCCTCATCATATCTTGACCCACGAAGAAACATCCTTCCAATATCAAATGCTACACTGGTCATTACACTGGTCAGAATATCACTGACAAGGTGTATTTCATGTTTATAAGTGATACTCACACGTAGTTTCCAACCCCGTTATATTTCTAATCGGTTGAGATTCATAATGTGCTGCCTTTTACCATCAAGTCAAAGAAACCACCCTGTCAAGAACATGTTGTCCTACGTGCAAGTTGCAATTCCAGCCCAGCCTGCCACTGTAATAATACTTCGACTCAAGTTTCGTTTCATGCTTCCTTCTCTTAGCCCAACCCGACATACGGTCGTCATTAAGGAACTCTAGACGTCAAACTGTGCTGACTTTATCACTAACATACCCTTGTCAATTATACAATGTCGACGCCATGCTGTGCTTACACACCATCGTCCTGAGTAAGGATGGTTGATTGCATGTCATCGTATCTCATTTGCGTGAACCGAAGCTCATTATATCAATCAGCGGTTTGTCTAGAGCAGTATTTAAAGTTCGCTGCCATACAGCTGGAATATTTCTGAGTGCAGCTTCAAACAACAAACAATCGTGAGTCATGAGCCATTAAAGCTGACCAGTGATACTATGCTCTTCCAAAAACCCCGGGGAGGTGTATAGTACTGGTGTTATTAGAATGAGCTATAATATGTTGACAGGTCTGGGCTTGGAGACCTCAAGGGCTGGTGAAGATAATAGCAAGCTCACCTAAGAGACTAATGAAGATGAGGTTAACAAGCACCGTCCTCGCTTTAGATGGACTGCCCAGAGGGAAGCGGATTTACCTATATCGGTAGAGGATTATACGTGACAGCAAATAGATCGTGTCAGGGTGAACAATATTGTTGTACGGTGCACCGTCACCGGTCGTATGTTTATTTACTGGCGACGTCTTCATTGTCTTTGGTGTGCCTACTTTTGTTTGATGCGTTAGTTTGATGCACAATATTAACCAACTACTCACGCCGTCGGGGATCAAGTAACCGCAGCTGACAAACCGATCATGGCATTCTGGAGACCTCTTGTAACCTGGAATTCTCACGGGGTTATACAGGGTTATTCTATATGAGTTGTGTATTTTGTGTTTGTCTCTCTTTAGGTGTATTTTGTGTCATTTCAAATATTAATTAATGTTCATAATACAAGATGATGATTAACCTGTTAATGCACTAGTTTGTATTGAGATTACATTTGTAAATCCTTCGTAGGGATCCAGCCATTGGGGCCATTTGATATTTGTCTTGATACTGATATTGTCTTACCCCACACTGAAGCATATCTTGGACATATGGTGTCTCCTTAGGCAAGTGACTTTGTTCAAAATGTGCTTCTGTTCCCCAAATCCAATGCACCGAAAACAACATAGTAGTAGTAGTAGTAGTAGAAGTAGTAGTAGTAGTAGTAGTGGTAGTAGTAGTAGTTACAGAAAATCAAAAAAATATAAAATGCAGCAAAGATGGTTTGGGTGATCCTGGCAGAAGCTTTTCTGTAGTCTATCCAAAACATTGAGAGGTTACGGTGGTAAGTTTTAGCCTCTTCAAGGATCATTTTCTGAACCAGCAACTGATCCTAAAAAAAACCAACATCCCTTTCTGACTCCTTTCTGCTCCATGTAGATAATGCCATTCGAAGCGCAGTACGATGACACGAGATCTGTAAGACACCCTGTTAATAGTTTGTACAGAGTGTTTAAACAAGTAATTGGACGGAAGCTTTTAGGGTCCGTCAGATCATCTTTCTTAGGGAGACGTATTGTTCGCCCTTTGCAGAACCAAGGCGAAACATTCCCTGCATCCACAAGAGAATTAAAATAGTGAAGTGAAGGCGTTTTGACACACGGGAACAGTTTCCAATACCGGTTTCAAATACCATCAGGCCCTGGCGCCGTATTAGATTTGGACTTTTTAATGACATTTTTTAGGCAATCAGATGTTATGAAACACACCAATGGTGACCTTAATTTTTCATGTACATTGTTATTGTAATCCTCTACCCATAGTTCCTCGAGGTTACAGTTGCCGCGTATAGACCACAACTGCTTCCAAAACCTTTCACTGGAATCAATGGTGGGTCTTTTATTATTATTTACAGATTAAAATATAAAATGCAGCACAGTCAGGCTGGTCAGGCTCATCATCAGCTCAGGGCCCTTGCCCCCTCCCTATACACGCAGCCCAGACAGCGAATTGACTTCTCCAAAGGAAGCGCTGCTTAGTCAAACCCACCCAGAACTTTTCGGAGTATGTGAAGACTCCCCAACACTCCAGCCTTCTGCATTACCCGGACCCAGACAACTTGGCACTTGGGATGCAAGCGTGACATTTCGAAAGCGAGGTCTGCATATTGGCCATGTTTTTCCTCAATCTTGTCAATCACATTAGTGTCAAAGGGGACAGAAAATTCAATGATATAAATGATTTCATTGGATTTATCAGAAAGGCTAAGATCCGGTTTGTTGGCCTGGATATGTATGAGGCTGTATACGGGCCTATTCCAAAGGATGTTGTATTGATCATTTTCCATGGCGCCCTCTACATATTCCGGGTCGTACCATGGATGGACGTCTGTGTCAAAACCACAAGCGTGGCGAAGACGGTAATAAAATGATCGAGCCACCCCATCATGTCGCTTAAGATGCTGTGTCTGTACCAGAGCTGGGCATCCACTCACAATGTGTTGGACAGTCTCATTAAATTCATTATATAATTTATATTTCATATTAACATTTTGATGCACAATCACACAGCAAACAAAAAGCCTTCTGTTTCACTTTTCAGGCCAGACGACTTCATCCAAGTGAAGGACTCTTGCTGTGGTCGTTCAGAAAGCCTCTCCTTGACAAACTGGATCTGGGTTGATTTAATATGGCACTTCGCTTGGTTGACACTCATTTCTGTAACGTCCAGCAGTACAGAACCATCAACAAAATCAACACCGACATTGAGATTATGTCCCACATCCTTGGCTCGTTTTAGAAAACTGTGGAATGCCTTGTTTTCATCATGAGCCTTGACATGCTTCACAAGAAGATCATCAGAAGAATAAATGTGTGCAAAAGTGCACAAAACAATTCTATCATGAAGACCCTCCACATTAATCAAACCACGCCCTCCCATCATAATTGGTAAATATAAGCGATTGAGGGAAGAGCGAGGGTGGTGGGGTCTATTGTCTGGCATGATTCTTCCCGTGAGTGTGTCAATACCTTGAATTATTATTATTATTATTATTATTATTATTATTATTATTATTATTATTATTATAATTATTATTATTATTATTATTCATTGATGATAATGGAATTGTACATTCAGACAATCTCCCGCACCCTTGAAATTACGTGACCTTCAGTTCTGACATGAGGAAGAACAAATTGTCCCACTGGCAAAGAGCCGACTGCAGCGTCGGGAGTGAAGGCGGCGTTGACCAAGTCAATCATGCAGACTTTGAAGTACGTCTCCAATTATCGTCCTCGTAATGAGCAAAATCCTTACGGTGTTGACTGAGACATCAGACTCGACAAGATCAGGTATGTCGTGTGTGATCAACGTGGGATCAGAGACTGGTCCTTAACTAGATGTGCTCGCCAATCTTTCAGCAGAACAATGACTACACATGCAGAAGTCTCTGATTCGCATTGGAAGATGTGCCACTTGATGCAGGAATTTGTCCAGTAACATTTGAAATCACAACACGAAACAAATCGTTTAAAGAATACGACATTATAAAACGTTAAGCTGATAACTGAAAGCAGTGGTAATACTGAAATCATGTTCGATGCGGTGTTAAACCCAACTCACTCACTCACCCACTCACTCCGCAAATATTTGTAAAAGTATCACTTGTCGCCAACTTGTGACTCAAATAAATCTGTTTTCTATAACACCCCCCCCCCCCCCCCCCCCCCCCCCTTGAAATCTTTGTGGACAGAGCTTGCTCGATTGTTCCCCAAAAGGTGTTAAACAAAGCTACAATGTACAAAAGAACTTCAAATAGCAAGGCAGATTTAAAGTTCATTAAAGTCCAAGAGTAAAAACACAAAAAGATTACATCTTCAAATTGAAGGAGAGGAGTTGTGTATGAAAAACTTCAAAATATATATTGAAAAATAGGAGGAGGATGGTATTGTTATTTTTTCAATATTACTGCAGACAATAATCGATCGAAACAATCGAAAAGGTATATGTCATGATAATGGGAAACCCTTGGTAAACGAGACCCATGAAGATCCGGGATTAATAACTCTTCAGCAACCCATGCTTGTCTAAGAGACTTCGGGTCGGGTCGTCAGGCTCGCTGACTTGGTTGATGCATGTCATCGTATCCCAGTTGTGTAAATCGATGCTCATGAAATCAATCACTAGATTGTCTGGTCTACACTCGATAATTTACGAACTGCCGTCTTATAGGTGGAGTATTGCTGAGTGCGGCGTTAACCAACAAACAAACAAACCATGCTATACGAAGGTTCATACATTGATATCCACTAAACACTTTCCAATGCTTCAGAATATTGATAGTAAGCACTTCAATCATCATACCGGTTGGATGTATTAATGAAATCAGTCGCGCATTATACTTGCCAGACGCCATCGGGGAACCTTTGGCATTTGTCACAACAACAATATGATGAATGCAGTAATGTTAACCTTCGTCATAATCGTATTATGGTAGTGTGCTCAATGTATCGTTCTTTAATAACCACAAGAGCAACGTCAAATTGACAACTGATTTATCCAGCAGCATAAATAAGTGTACTTAAGAACGATTACCATGTTATTTCTATATAACAAGAAGGTGACCGAGAGGCCTAATGCGTATCATGTATTTATTAATTGTGTGTTTGTTTGTTTGTTTGTTTAGAATAAAAACACTATATGTTTTCAATGTTGAGCTGCGTTATTTACGTTCGTTAAATTGAGTTTGCAGCTTAGAATCTATGAGTGTTAATGGTTATTACACGATTGTCTCCCCTGGGATTTGGGGTCAGAGTAGGTCTCCAGGAACTCAAACTTGTGAGAGACGATTAACACCGGAAAGTGACAATCAGACTCTTTGACTTGATTTAAAGTCACATATTTCTTAAAGTATTGTCTCTACTTCTAAGCAGCAGAATATCTGCACTTGTACAAAGCAGACGTATTTCACAATTAATATATCGTTTTTTGTTAGAACAAAATCAGTCAATGCGCTATGGTGTCACTGGATCTTCTCGCCCATCACTTGACTGTCTGGTTTGTTTACAGACCACTGTCGCAAGGCAGAAGTACTTTAGTATGTAGTGTCAGACAACAAGCAGACGACACTTACTTTTGTATGCAAATTGTATGAGTGGCGGCTGCTACTGATTCCCCAGAACAAAGAAGGTTCAACCCTTTCTCGCAAACGCCAGGTGTTTCCCCTGATATTTAGTGAGCCATTCATACAATGTTAACCACTATTTTGCGTTTTACGTCCAGTGAAATGTGATTCGTCGGATAGTTAAGACTGGTTATTCTCTGGCGTTGACTGTTTATATTCAGTGACGTTTATTTAAGGCCGCCGTCATACAGCTGGAATGTTGCTGACTGTGGCGTTTAAACAACATCCCCCAGTATAATCTGTTGTATTGCCATGTTGGGATAAGAAGCAGTCATGTGCATGGCGACATGGCAGAAACACGTTGGACAGCCTCAGCACTGTTGTATTGGTCATATACCGCTTCACGTTTATGACACCACAGTGAATACTCCACGAGAACACATTGTCATATGTTACTGCCTTGAAATACCTTTGCAGTAAGCACGAAATCCTTGGCAGTGCATGCTGGCGATTGATACCTTGTGGATAAAGACATTTTAAAGAGAGGACAGAAATTGGGTATATTTTTAGAACTCCAATCGATCAGATTTTTGTTTGTTTGTCCTTGCACGTGGGCGAATATCTTGAAATCGTAATGCTTTGTCGGCATGTCTAATTTGTTATTTCCTGTATACTCCGCTGTTAACATCGGTACACTACGTCAACAGAATTCCCGCGATGGTTAGCATTGTTATAGGTCTCTGGTAATTTGAGCTTGTCTGAAGTGGCGACTTATTGTTTGTTTGTTTCTTGTTTCACGGCGCAATATTGCAGCTATATGACGGCTGTCTGTAAATAATCGAGTTTGGACCAGACAATCTAGTGATTAATATCATGAGCATTGACCCATACAATTGAGATACTATGACATGTATCAACCAAGTCATCGAGCCTGACCACTCGATCCCGTCTGTCGCCTCTTACGACAAGCATTTTTACGGCAAGCATGGGTTGCTAAAGACCCATATCTATCCCAGATCTTCACGGGTCGGCGACTTAATGGACTGGCTCGGTTTTCATAATATCCAAAATCGATTATTTACAGGTCGTCGTGATAATAGCACAGCTGGAACTATAGACTGTGGCGTTAAATAATCAACAAGCATAATCGGTTTTTAGTCACAACAAATTCAGTATTGTGTAAAGTCGAGAATAATTGCAGATGTGTTGTGATAAAAACACTTTATGTGAGGGAGTGAATTTTCTAAAGGCGATTGGCAGGTCAAACTCCGTGACTTTGTAGACTGCATGGCCTATTGCCCCGATGGAGTGGAACGTTCATGCTTTCTGGAATTTCTAGTTCAAACTCTTAAACCGCTGTCATATAGCTGAAATATTTCCAAGTGCGGTGTTAAACAACATTCACTCACTCACTTTCTACAATTATATTTAGGGAAATATGATATGTCTATGAATTAAGATGAAATAGCACCATCCTCCATACCTTTGGAAAGAACCTGTACAATAACATACGCCCGAGGACACTTTATGAAATGATTATATGGAATATGATTCATTTCAGAAAGAAGCAAAGCCCTTTCATTATAAACTTGAAACGTTTGCCAGCTTGACGTCATGCGAAAAAAGCAAATTAATTATAGATCAAACGACTTTATTGGAAAGAATTTGACGAAACTTCTAAGACTCCTTATCAAAATATGATGATGGCGATGCCATGATATTTCAATACAACCTCATCTAAAGATACGGATATGTGTGAAAAAATGTGACATTTCAGTTCTTCTGAATGGCTTGTTATTTCATCAATGTTTCAACTTGCGCCATTTGTCTTTTGCAAATAACGAAAACGAACATTGTGTGGCTTTTCCTTGAGGAGGGACTCGCTCAGTTGTCATTTATATCGAAACTTCTTGACATTACTGACAGCTAACTTGTTGTTTTACGCAAAGCCCCAAATACAGCTGTATGCTATTGCAGTGTTAACATAATACTCATCAACAGCTATTCTGCTTCCTCAAACGAGCCAGCAATATCAACGTCCCTGTAAATGGTTGTTTCCGAAGGGTTGATGTTATTGTTGTGCCTATTTTGGAGAATCTGTATATGTTTCTCTTCAGTCGGTACTGAATTACCGTCGCATAAATCAGCACTGTGTGGATACTCGAAAAAGGCATTTAACTGTGCCTATTGTTTTCTTTTATGCGATCGGCCTATTTCCATCGATTGAGTGGGTGAGTGGGTGAGTTGGGTTTAACGCCGCTTTTAACAGTATTCCAGTTATATCACGGCGTGTCAGCTTAATGTGGGAGGAAAGCCCGAAGTGATGCAGGTCTCAGACGTTTACCAGTTCGGTGAAACCCACAAGCACGGGTATGGTGCTGACAAACCTATTAACATAATCGGGGCGAACCGGGATTCAAACCCGCAATCATAGGTTTCTGGCGTGCCAAAGGGACGCAACTCTGCACAGCGAATCGCGGCCCCTTATACGGCTAGGCCACCCGTACCCCCTTTTGCATCAAGAAAACATCTCAACAACGACACAGCAATACTTGCTCTTCGAATTTTGCACAATAACGATGTTGTAAATTTATGATTATGTTTAATATTCAAACCCTGTTATGAACTCATACATCTACCCGCAACCAGCCGCTGAGCATGGAGATGATAAATATACAAAGAATGAGTCGGATGGCTTTAATTCACTGTTTTACTGTTGAAGTGTTAGTTAGATTCAGTCATAAACAAAAACATGGTTATTGTCTGGTTATAGCGAACTCGAAGGGAGTTGTTCGTCATATCCGTAGTTTGTTACCAGATGAAGATCCAGGTTAGAACTGACCTTCAGGAACCCTTGCTTGTCGTAAGAGATGACTAACGGGATCGTGTGGACAGGCTCGCTTACTTGATTTATATATGTCATCGAACACCAATTACGTAATAGATTCTCATGATGTCAACCACTGGATTGATTGTCCCAGATTCAATCATTTCCAGACCGAGTTCATTAAACTGGAATATTTCTGAGCGCGGCATTAAAAACAAAACAAAAAGCTGCTCGCCATTCTTGAATCTCCAACTAGTCTTTAAAGATATCGCTTATGGTCAAGTATGCAAAAACCTCAACTGAATAATATATATATTCGATGCATCTTTAAAAGAACTCTAAATAATAATTAAAATTGAACTTATGCTAGGGGCTGTGGAAGCATTTGGTACTCATCTTCTTGGTATTCACATTACAGATTAACATTGGCAAACTAATACACACATTGTCCCGTCTGGTTTATGAATTTGTGACATGGGAGAATGCTCAGTATCAAGTTTCAAAACATTGTCAAGAATATGTCAAGTGCATTTTAAATCAAACGAATTATTACAATTGCCACATCGGTTTAACACATGCGACGTATCAATGGTGACTGTTGTATTACGTCACGGCTGGTTATATTACAGCTAAATCACGAAAGCAATAGGTTCACCAACAATCAATCAAGTGACACGTACATATTCCATCCTTTTGATGCTACCCTATAGTCGAACGAATATTGGCAGAATCTTCTCCCATAGCAACCTGATGCATGAATAATTTAATTATATTTTTAAATTACAACATAATTTAGTTATAAAATACATTTTTCATTTTTTCTCTTGAAAATATTTTCCCGAATTACGAATCAGAATTACGCTGCACTAATGTCATTACCCCATGAATGTGTGACGCAGTCAGATTTGTTGCAAAATGTTATTAAATGTGATTCGATGACAGAGCATCTTCCAAATCATTCACGGCGAATAAGTATTTGTTTTGCAATGTTTCTTAATACCAGTGTCACAGAATTAAAGAAAAAGTTGTATTCGATTGGAAGACTTATGTATTCTTTTCACTCTATTATCAACTTAATTAAAATTTGAAAAAAATCTTATTACAACAAACCAGGCAAACGCAGATGGTTCCAAATCAAATTACCCGGCGTATAACACTTGACAAGCTGAAAGAATGCAAAAATGTTAGTTGGCTCCTAATTAAAATATTTGCCTGAATAACCTTGCTCATCTTGCTGACGTTGTTAAATTAAAAAGGGCATTCCTTAATTTTTATGTCTTGCTTTATATTTAGATGTCTTCAGATGTGATACTACTTTCTATTTCCACGTGGATGCTAAAACTCTGACCGGATCAAGTTATGCCTGCAATCATAAAAGTGGCCAAGTGTCAAGTTTTGTATTCCCATCTGATCTAAACCAAACTCTCATAGCTCCCGTACAAGAACTATCGACTATTGTAAGAAGTAATTGAACTTTAAGAGTTTTGGCATCTTGTCTCCACGATCACACGAAAGGCAACAATTGAGTGACGTCGTGCAATCTGCCTACTAATATGGACAAAACAGTCTTCACTTCTTCGGGTGCAGAATGATCTTAATGCTGTGGACACCCAGGTAGACGCCACAGTGGTCCTACTTGACGTTTAGCACCATAGACCATGCCATTCTTCTCTCACTATTAGGATGTAGAATTGGAATCAAAGACCCTTGCCTGGTTCAAATTTCATCTCATAAATCTCACAAATCTCTATCAGTTTGTAATCATCAACGGTTCTACATCTGAGCAACATCAACTTGCATATGGACAGGGTATACGTTGCCCGTGCCAGTTGTACATCGGCTTTAAACCAATCATAAAAATAAAGCGAGAAAACCGTTTCCATATCCAATAGAAATCTCTGCATAAAACAGAGTCGATTGTACGATTCCGACTACATCATAAGCATGTGTTTATGAATCACTATCAAATAGTGATGATACCAGTAGTTTGCCTGAAGGTGAGCGTATCCTGCCCCACCGGTGGCACCCGTCACAAACACATGCAAAGGCAAGTCATAAAGTTATCTGTTGACAGTGTATTTGCTGCCATATGTATGTGTAGCATTGGTAATATGAGACTATGGATTCCTCTCATCATTTGAAATTAAACAATGACAAAAGGGAACCACTTTCATCAGTTCAAAAGCTATGGATTAACAATTGACATATCTGTCCAAGCACTCAAGCCTTAACCAAGGACCAACATTCGAGTCTCTGGGTATGGATTGACATATTGATAATCTCTGCACAACAGCTTTCTTCCATCTGAGAAACATGGGTCTAATAACCCATTATGTAGACAAGCCAGCAGTCAAGAACCAGTCAAGGTGTTCGTGATATCTCATCTGGACTAAAGTAATGCCCTTATGTGTGCATCTTCTCGAGACAAGGGAGTTAATTGATTAAATGTCGCGTTTCAACCCTTGCCGAACTAGGCTGGAATTTGTGGGCTCGAACGTATCGCCACCAGTGGCTATTACAGGTTATGTCCCTTCTATGTCCCTCATGTTGACCAATCAGATTCCGCCTCTCATATCACTTGCATCAAATGGCGGTGCCGGTCAAGACGATCTGATCGATAATCAAGATCTATATTGTGATAAAACGAGTCTTACATCGCGAAGTGCATCAAATCACATGAGCACCTTGATTAAAAAGATGAAAAGATTAAGAAAATATCTGCTGACGACGAGTTTGCGGTGCGCATCCTTTGCAAATCTTGCAATCGACCGAAATCTGCATGACACTTTACGAACCGGATTTCGATTTCGGTGCGCGATTTTGATTGGACTATTCATAGACTCGTTAGTCCACCCAAATTGTAACTCCATAATTCCAGCCTAGTTCGGCAAGGGTGGAAACTGGACTTTTATAGTCAGTTAATGCCCTTGCCTCGGGAAGGTGCAGAGTTGGTGGTGCACATGCTTTGCAAATTCTGCAATGGACCGAAATCTGCATGGCAGTTTCCGAACAGGATGTCGATTTCAGGACTCGATTTTGATTGGACTATGCATAGACTCGTTAGTCCAGCCCAAATATAACTCAATAATTCCAGACAAGTTCAGCAAGGGTGGAAATTGGACTTTCATAGTCAGTTAACGCCCTTGCCTCGGGAAGATGTTTTGTATGGAACAGCTCAGTGCTTCAGAGAGTACAAAATGTACAAAACTGAAAAAAACACATATGAGAAAATTACACAATCATGACAGATTTGCAATAACTGCCAATAAGACGGAGTTACTCACAAAATGCTCATATTTGTATTCAAGGATCTTCTCTCCTGGTATCACTATATGGCTGAAATAATGCCGATACATTAATTTGAACTCACTCATTCACCTGGTACCAACTAAAGCGAGATATGCGGTCTTCAACATCACGTAGTCACCGTGTCATTAACCAGCACTTTTAACTACGAAGACCTTTGGCCAAAGCTGGACCACGACTGTGGACTTATCACAATTAGAGCATCTTGGATTTTCCCACGTTTAAGAAACATCTCAAAGCAGTTACTGCAGAGTTCCTTTGTGCATATGCTGGAACAAGATCGCTATAAGAAGATGAACTTTATTTATTTATTATTTATAAATTTCTTCACATCTTATTGCATTTGTGTATGGTACTTTAAAAATCTGTTTTTTAACGCATTACAGATTTGAAAAGAGTTAGACAAATCGCATACCATCATAATGCTCTGTTTGCCAAAACTGAACAGGAAACGGTTCTTAATCAAATCCAACGCGGCGTCCTTTTACTTTTGATTTATTGGTATAGCTGTGTCGTGAGGGTTTTCAAACCTCATCATAGCTAAGCACATCACTCAAACCCCTGTATAATGTATGGTATATAAATATAGTCGTAGACTAGTTATCATTACAGCAACCTCTTTCTTCTTGGAATCTAAAACACTTGTGTCTGAAGATGGTGCCAGACACTAGCAAGTGTTCCTCGAGTGGCAGGTACTAATCACGTCGTTTTCTGACGTCAACACTTCCATATAGAATTCCTGCGCGAATGCTTGCCATTCATTATCGAGTCACGCAGCTAGGACCATCTGCTATGCCTGACAAATGAAAACATGTCCTGTCAATCTACGCATTTCGTGTAGATACTTTAATGCCTGAGAACGGGTTTGGTTTTGTATCCACAGAGATGACAAATGTGAGTTTTGGTTACATCGCTGACAGATATGGACCATTAGTGAACGTGACAACACCGATATGGTTAACCACTGCATTGCAAACACAAAACTTCTAACAGTATCAACAAATGGGTGGTCGCTTTACTCAAACAATGGTAGGAAAATGATTGCAATCAATATGGTTAAGCCGCTGCCAATATAAGAAAGTCCCATTACTGACACATATTACGTTACACTGTTGATAATAATATGATCACGCTCAGGGCACAAAGATAATCACATTTCTTACACAAGGATGGCCACTTCGCTGACACGAATTTTAATATGGCCTTATCACTGATACTTTATATTGATGACACAAGAATGCTGCATATGGATGGTTACATTCTTGACACAGATAAGGTTTAACTGACTGAACAGAGATGGTCATATTACCAACATAAAAATGGTTACGTGAGTGTGGTTGGGTTGTCCCTGACGCCATTGGCATCATGTGACCTATTGTGGAATATGGACAATTGATTAGGGCATTGATCAGACATCCACACCGAATTCAATGTTGTGTTTTCTTCAAGATTAATACAAAAAAAACATCGTTGATCTTGGAGGAGTTGGGGGTAGGGGCTTGGCGGCTAGCTATGTGTTTAAAGCGTTCGTGCGACATGATTGAAGCCCTTTTTGGACAGAACCACTCCAAGTGAAATCCTCTTGCTTAACTCATTTGCTGACAAACGAATCACGGGCAGTGAATGCTGTTCGATCTTATCAGCATCTGCAGTGCCGAATTAAAGAAATTGTCTCAACTTCAAACAGGTAAGATAAGATTCGATACAAGAAGACAGAGAGACACCAAATCACCTCCCTTACTCGAACTACATTTCGTTTACAAAGATTTAGCATTACATCGCTCCCACAAGTCGTTTTACATAGTACGTGACCGAACTTCCCGCTTGTATGTAAACAAACGTGGTAATTCTGGAATTAGCGCAGTGATATCAGCGATAGGTTTTTGCAGCTGCGACAGTGAGGTGACAATATACCTTCACACATCAACCTGACCGGACCTCCAGCTATCCGACCGCACGTGAAACAGCACATCCAATGTAAACTGAATATTACTCAAATGAAAATTGTTTTTCATATCTTGGGATATTTCTCAATGTAAATAAGCTATTTCATGACATGTGTTTGTCTTAATGAGTGAAAGAAACAACAGACAAAAAGCATATTGTAATTTGTTGAATGAACTGTGTAAGAATCGTCACATTTTGCTGGCCTGTGGCAGAAGTATTAGGTTTACCGCTTGGAACTCTCGGTTTGAGAAAGTCCCATGTTTGCACTCCACTTGTCTCGAACTACCGGATAATTCGACATATATTCATGGTCTGCAGACCGTCGATATATCGAGGACTCAGTGTAACGAGATGCCCTTTCATGAAACGAGTCACTTATTGTGTGTATGTTGGTGCATGATGTTGTTTGTATAGGTTGTATAGGTTTCGATTTCCTGTCACTCGGAGGACGACTCGGCTCGTCTCGACTCAACAGGACCTCGGACAACGATGACAGGAATCCATATTGGATCTACTTTTGGGCGCATTGCTGTCACATGACACATCCCGCCCAAGGAGCAGCTATGAACCTAATACGAATGTACAAATGATTTCCGATTGCCTTTGCCTTCAAATCAAAGTGTTTACCTAATTTTCTATTAGACCAGAATAACCTGTTTTCATAACAGACCGACCTGTTATACGATCTCAGGGAATTTTGCGTAAATGGTTGGCAGTGAATCGATGCAATATGGCCACTCCATATCTGACCAGGTATTGCGTGGGCTGAACAATAAGCCGAGTTCATCTGAGTGGATCCAAGTGCAGCAGGACCTTAAAAATAAAGCACTCTGCCTAGCGTCATATTCTTATTGGTTATTTTCACGGTTTAGTATTCCCTATCAACTTTATCTTATGTAAATATGCTGACTCAGTGATTCCACCTTCGCAGTGGACATATAACCATTTATTGTCATTCCATGCCATGCATGATGCATACTTTGGCTATGAATATGCTAATAATAATATCATTGCTAAATATCCGATTATATATCAAGTGTGTTCCGTAGGTTCCTGATCAATATTCTGCATGCGTATATAAATAAATGACTCTTAGATATCCCTTCAGAGTTGCGTCCCTTAGACATGCCAGTATGCTCTGATTGTGGATTGAATTTCAGGTTCTCCCTTTTATGATCTTTAGGTTGTCATCACCATACCTGTTCCCCTTTGTTTCATTAAAGTGGTACACGCCTCCGACCTGTATCACTTCCGACTTTACATTAAAGGTACACATCAATCGGTATTTGCAAGCGCTGCTAAATCCAAAAACGAGGCTTACTTTGGCGTGCTTTTTCTGCAGTCACGCTTTTCAACCCACAAATGCATGTTTTGCGAGATACTTTCAATAGGTTGCAGTGGTTGATATAAGACTGGTGGCGTGAAAAAGGGAATTCCACTGTGACGTAATGAGGTCACGTGTTACTTTAGATCTTCCAGCATGTGGGTATCTCTCGATGGCTTCCTTTATACTGACAAGCCTTGATGTAACTGAAATGCTTCAGGCTACCGATATCAGATCAGGGTGCTAATATGGATTCTAACAGCACAACGCCTTGATATAACTGGAATACTGTTCACAGCGGCGTTAAACCTGACTGACTCACTCAGTCACTCTTTCGCTCTAACCGCAAGATAAAATAAAACGATACATCGAGATAATGGAATTCGATTAAAACAGGTTTAACTGTTTTCGAATGTTATAGACATATTTCATTTAGCAACTAGACATTAAACAAAGCGAAATGACTTTTAATACTTTTTCACTATGTCAATGGGACACCGGTGAGCCAGTCACCTGAGCGCCGCAATTCTCTATACCGAGTTACGTCCCCTTGGCGCGCAAGACACATGTTATGTAGGGCTCGAATGCCAAAATCGCCGTAAATATATTTCTACACCATCATACCAGCGCTTATGGGTTTCACCTAAGTGGTAAACGTCTGAGGCCACCATTGCTTCAGGCTTTTCTCCAATGTGGCTCGCCAAAGTCACGTTTAACTCCACTCGCTCGCTCACTACCTCGCTCGCTTTGTCATAATGGGTTCAAGTCCCTGATTTGCACTTTGGCACAACACCCGAGGGCTTTATGGTATTAAGATATTAAGGGAGAAATGTCTAGTCAGGTGAGAGGGTGGATTATTATGTAAAGTCAAGTTATTAATATTTCAGCCAGATTGTCAGTCTCGTGTAAGGTGATCGCATACATATCTCAAGGAGGATTGGATTTCGCCGTTTACATTCCTTATTTTCGCGATATTGTCTTTGGTGTATTCGAACATGATAGCAAATACAACAAATTATTTCGTTCTTTGCGACAGTTCTTTTTAAATGTCAATCGTGTATTAGATGAAAATGATCTCGAAGTTTCTCTATCAAAGGCAATCTCTCCTGTGTCTTCAACTGGGTCAACTGGCCATTGGCATAAATCTTAGAATAGTTACCAATAAATTTGGAATAAATCTCAATCACTGCGTTACAATGACGCAAACTGTTTTTCTATAGAACTCAAACTGAGGGTCGTAAAAACATCACAGAAGATTCAGCTAACTATTTTCACAATGATGCGATAAGATTTTTTATTGCCTCTTTGTTAATAAGGTTAGGATTGTGTTACCTTGTGCGTCTTTATCCTTTTACTGCAATAGCTGCTCCACGTGCAGGCATCGAAGCTCTATGGAGAGCTATAGCATCGCTAGCTTTGATGTGTATAGATGTATCGTCATACTCAATACTGTAGCAGTTGTTGCAACATACCTGAATTATTATGCAAACAATTTGTGAATCACACTGAATGGCTTCAATTTGGCCAGTCTCTTATGATTTCAAAATGAGCGTGTTTATTAGGATTTCGATTGTTCATTCGTGAATGTCCCCTTGATGTTGAACAATATACCGTCACCTCAAGTTTATGGCGCCTACATTTCTCATTTGCTTAGGTATTTAATGGCATGTTCATTTTATTGAAATGTCATGGAAAAACATTTTGCTATTTGCTATTTTACAACTATTTTTTTCAATCACGGTTTAACCTTCTAAGGCCTGGTTAAGTCATTTCAGAAACTGTATGGTAGACAGAGGGATTTACCAAATGTACACGCTCCTTGTCATGACCTTTCCATGGTTTTTTTCACAGCTCCTCACTCATTGCCATTTTTATGACACTTTTGTTTACAGGCCGCCATCGCTTGGCAGGAGCACTGCTGTGCGGCGTCAGTGTAAAAACACATACTTTTTTGCAAATTGCGTGCGTGGCGGGTGCTACCGGTAGGGCAGGACATGCTTACTTATTTCGCGGACACCTTGTTTCATCACTGATTTTCTGCGATCCTTTCATATAATTTTCACCGATATTTTGCCATTTATGCCCAATTGAATCTGTTTATTTGGAAAATCGAGACTGGTTATTCTCTGGCGTTGACGTTTTATATTTAATGGACCGGGTGGTGAGGCTTGGTTGAAATCGTGGCGTCGTTCCGCGACGACATGGAGCATTGCTGATGATACTGATCAATGGATTGTGTGGGCCTTCTTTACAGGCCGGGGCGGTGGGGTAGCCTAGTGGTTAACGGTTTCGTTCGTCACGCCGAAGACCCGGGTTCGATTACCCACATGGGTACAATGTGTGAAGCCAATTTCTGATGTCTCCCCGCTGATAAAAGCGGCGTAAAACCATACTCACTCACTTTACAGGCCGCCTTCGTATGGCAGTATTGCTGAATGCGGCGTTCGGCAACAAACAAACAAACACTTACTTTTCATGACAAGTTTGTAAGTGACGGGTGCCACTGGTAGACCAGGGGCCCACTTGCACAAAGCGATCTTAGCGCCACGACTATTGTAAGTCTATGTTAAAGTATGGGAGTTATGATCATCTTAGCGCTAAGATCGCTTTGTGCAAGTGAGCCCTGGCGTTAACAAAAAGGGTAAACACGTCCAGGGCCCCCTTGCACAAAGCGATCTTAGCGCTACAACTATCGTAAGCCTATGTTAAAGTATGGGAGTTATGATCATATTAGCGCTAAGATCGGGTTGTGCAAGTGGGCCCTGATGTCATCACTAATTATTGGTTGATCTTTCATTATATATTTTACGCCCAGTGGAATGTGTTTGGGCATATAATCGAGACTGTTGCTCTCTGGCGTTTTCCATTTTGTATTCACAAACAAATGAGAGAGTGCATGACTTGGATTTTACACCGATTTGAACAGTATTCCAGTTACATGTATATCACGGCGTGTCAGCTTAATGTTGGAGGAAATCCCGATGTAATGCAGGTCTAAGACGTTCGGTGAAATTCCAAAGCACGGGTACTACAAACAAGAGAAAAGTCCAGTCACGTGATATGCAAATTAGCTAGTGATCAATGTCAACTCAAGGTCTAGACGTGTTTATTAGTGTTATTATTGTGTAATGTTCGGTGTCGGGAGCTGTTGGATTGATCCACATCATACAGTTTCAGATATCAGAAAAATGTTCTAGCTATTTGAATTAAACTATGCTATGATTGCCTCTTTAAGTAATGATGAGAAGTGGATGGAATTATTTCCATAATCATGAGAAATCTCTGCTTAAAGCAGAGCTCATTGTTCGATTCCGACTACATCAGAACATGTGTTTATGAATCCCTACCCCACCGGAGGCACCCGTCACAAACACATGCAAAGGCACCTGAACAAACACGGGAACATATGGAAAAACAGAAAATATATGCTTCACTAAGGCCTTGGATGCTGTAATAACATGCGGTGGCCTTGAATGTTCATTTTATTAAGTAAACTTTTGAGGGAGTGTGTTCTTGCAAAGCCTGTATACATTGTGTGGGCAAGTTCTTCAGTTCCAAACTGTGACTCATTGTTCGAGCCGTCATATATAAACAACTTGAGACAGCATAGCACATTTGGAGTCCACATGTTGGAGTAACTTGAAATTCGAATCTTATGGCATCATGTCTAGGTAACCCTATAGCTCATTGAAATAGCATTGCAATTTATCTTCCTTCAAAGTCGGGACCATGTTAGACGGTTTTCAGAAAAGAAATATTTTCGAACAAAAGTGTAATGCCGTGTTATCTATAGTCTAATTGTATACTTTTAATATGTTGAGGCTGAACTACTACTATGTATGCACATAGCCTCTTTTGGTCTAGTTATGTTGGCAGACACAGCTAAAATTTGGTTTTAGGCATAAATTAAGCTTTATTTTGACCAACCAGTGAAATGCCCAAGCGTCCAGTGCCTCTGTACCAAAGATGGCAAATTATTGGTATACACCAGACTGGTATGTCATGTCGTGCTATTGGAGCACAACTGAACATTAATCACTGTCATCAGCAGGCTAATACGTAAGCATACTGCTTCCGGTGAAGTGCAGGATGCACCGAGGTCTGGACGTCCCAGAAAAAAACAATGACAGGGAAGATCGTGCTTCGTATGCCAAGCCAGACGAAGCCCAAAGCCTACTTGTACACAGCTGCGACATGGATGGCATCCATACAACATAGTGTCCATCAGCACCACCAGACGACGCCTGAATTCTTCAGGATTGAGAGCAAGACGACCAATTAGACGTCCACGCATCACAAAACAGCACCGCCATGTCCGTTTAGCCTGGTGACAAGCACGTGCTCGCTGGAACCTGAGGACATGGAGAAGGATCCACTGGTCCGATGAAAGCAGATTTTTGCTGCATCATACAGAAGGGAGTGCACGAGTTTGGAGGCAGAGAGGCACAGCATATGATTAAAGGAACATTCAAGCTGATGTTCCATTTGGGGGTGGATCCATCATGGTGTGAGGGTGTTGTTCCTACGATTGTAAACTTGACCTCATCACAGTTCCCTGAATGGACAGAGGTACCAGAACTTGATCCTGGACGGTGCTCTTGTGCCTCATTTCGATAACCATGCTCTCGCCACAAGTCCAGTCTTCAGTGACGATAATGCCAGACCACATCGTGCTTGTTGTTCAGCATCTCCAACACAACGCCATTGAGACACTACCCTGGCCTTCCAGAAGTCCAGACATTGGTCCTATTGAGCATTTGTGGGACATTTTGGGACGTAGGATGAGAGCGAGGGATCCTCCAGTTCAGAACCTTCAGGAATTGACCCATGCATTGCATGATGAGTGGCAGCAGATCCCCAAACAGAGATTCAGACGTCTGGTGACCAGCATGAGAAGTCGCGTAGAACACGTTATCCAAGCGCGAGGCGGTTACACCAGATACTGAGTTAGCCAGTCATTGTGGACCTTATTAGTGTCTTCGACATTAATGAAATGTGAACTGTGTTGTGTGTCTGTTGTAACGACTCCGACAGCCATATTTATTTCACCTTATTTCACGGTGATTTTAGTGAACTTTAGTTTGCTACAATTAAACCCTCAATTAGTGCTCAAATTCGGTCTTGTGTTGTCAATTTTCTGACTGAACGCTCACAGGATGGCCATATAAACAGTTTAATGTGCTTTTCTAAGCACCATTTTTATGAGGTTGAAGATCCAGTTTTACTTAGTGAAAAAAGTGGGTGGTGAGATATTTATGACGAGGTGTATATATCATATTGAGGCATGGACTTAGTAGCATAAAAGTCAAGCCACCATTTATTTTTATAGCATTAAAAGTTCCAGCAAGTGTATGATTTGTAGCGTACAATGTAAGTCAATACCTTAGCTGTGTGTGAACGCGGGTGACGCCATTCGTCCGAAGAGCTGTGCAGAACTGCTCGCCAGAAACCTGGGATCCTTGGTCCAGATTCGCCCTAATTATGTTGCTATGCTGGTCAAAGTGGTAAACGTCTGAGATCGCATAACTTCTGAGCGTTCCTGTAGCAGGTAAACCAGTTACTGTGTCTGCAGGTCATTGAGTGTGAATGAGCAAATGTTGGTGCAGTCAGCAATAATAGGGTTGTAACGTCTTGAAAATAATCGAATCTGGACCAGACAAACCATGCAGTGACTGAAACCCAGATTAAGATCCATGTCGTCGGGGAAAGACGACATACAATCAACTCAAAGGCCTGACCACACAATCGATTCAATCGACTGCTACCATAAGCAAAGATTTCTTGGAGCCGATTCTACCCACTGGAACACAAGCGCCCACAGCGGTCATAGCCGCGTTAAACCTAACTCACTCACTCATTTCATCCTTCTCCAATCTATCAACGTTCGCGTCAAGCATGTATTATACGTCACGGTGTTTTAATCATAACCACGAATGGTTCACATGTAACTATAGTGAAATCTGACCCGTGAAGATCCGGGGTAGAATAGGTCTTCAGCAACCCATGGTTGTCGTAAGGGGCGACTATGCTTGTCGTAAGAGCCGACTAACGGGATCGGGTGGTAAGGCTCGCTGACTTGGTTGATGCATGTCATCGTATCCCAAATGCGTGGATCGATGCTCAAGATGTCAATCACTGGATTGTCTGGTGCAGGCTCGATTATTTACAGACTGCCGCGATATAGCTGGAATATTGCTGAGTGCAGCGTTAGTGAAATCTTGTTTTAAGTTGTTGGAGCTGTAATTTTATATGCCGAGTTTTCGTAGTTCGAGACGACAATATTAGAGTGACGATATTTGATAGTAACGTGAGAAATCTGCTTCAACATGACATTATATGAAAACATTTATCGAGATAATCGTAATTCATTTTAAATAAGAAACAAAACTTACAATTCTTTTATGTTTCTATTTTAAATTTGTTTATTTGGCTGTTTTATCACTTTGCTTGTTTGTGAAACGCCGCATTGAGCACTGTTCCAGCTATATGGCGGCAGCCTTAGAAATCGAGTGTAAACCAGTGAATGATATTACGAGAAATATCCAACGCCGTCGGGGTACGATCACACACAATCAGCCTGGTCTCCGAGCCTGACCACCCGATTAATTTAGTCCTCTTACAAGTATACAGCACAGGGTACCGGGTACCTGCTTCTCACCCGGAATCCATACACGGGATTTAGATAAAGTAATGTGATTACCAGTGAGTTGCACAATTCTAGAATATTCCATTTTCGAATTGAATATGTCCAGGTCATATACATGCATAAGTTAAGGAGACTAATTAAGACCGTCAGTTGCAATACTTTGATCACAAGGGTGACAACGAAATTAACAATCTAAAAAATGCATCCTTTGTTCTTCCTTCAAAGACAAACTGTAAGTTTTTTTCTTGTCTGGAAAGAAACTAAAATACGTGTGAGTATGTGTGGGCGTTTATCATTTTGAATTATTGGTGATGTGTAATTCAATTTCGAAAATGAATATCTTATCGACAGACCTGCGCAAATTAATCACTCGGAGTATAACTACAAGCGCGCGGACGCATAAGCCCTCTCCAACCCGATTGTTGCGAAACCTTGCTGTAACGAAGTGTGACAGCGTGCTTAGAATATACTCCGTTTACTCATCATTAACGACGGTATATAATCATTACGGAGCTCCCTCTTAATTGAAAAAGTCTGCAGTCTTAACTGCCCATCGATTCTCCCACACACCAGTGCATCATCCTTACCGGGGGAAAACTACGGTTTGCCAGGCCGGTCAAAATTTTCTTTTAACATCTCGACACAAGATACTTATAAATATTATGCGATGCTTAGACTTTCTTATATTCTTTAAGAGTACATTTAATCTTCCTTGATTTATAAGGGAAATGAATCAATGAATGAATTTCTTTCCTCCTGAGTTGAATCCGAAGATCAGTCATATGCAAATACATTATTTACAAATTGAATACATTTTTGATATTACTTGAGAAGAGTGAGTGAGTTTGGTTGAACGCCACTTTTAACAATATTCCAGTTATATCACAGCGTGTCAGCTTAATGTTGGAGGAAAGCCCGAAGTGATGCAGGTCTCATACGTTTAACACTTCGGTGAAACCCACGAGCACGGGTATGGTGCTGACAAACCTAGAAACATAATCGGGGCGAACCGGGATTCGAACCCACAATCATAGGTTTCTGGCATGCCTAAGGGACGCAAATCTGCACAGCGAATCGCGGCGCTTTAGACGACTGGGCCACCCGTGCCCCGAACTTGAGAAGAGTCAATGGAAGCATGTGATACTGTGCTCATGAATACACAATTTACAATGTACAATTTGTGAACAGTAGGGTGTATGTACGAGTATACATAAGGTGTTTCTTTAAATTCCATTTAAAGTGACAACAAGATTTTTTGTAACCCAAGTGTCAGTTAAGTCATGAACTTCTGCACCCAAAAACAATGAAAACATATCATCGTCGACAAGCATATCTACATCAACATTAAGTAAATCATTCAGAAATGAACAGAAATGAATTCTGTCAGACATAAACAATTCACAGTGCAAAATTATAGTCATAGCAATGTCGATTACAATGTTTACATTCTTACGACACTTTTGATCATTGCAAAGATACTTATAAAGATACGTTTAAACGTCCTTAGATACTTAATAGAATACGTTTAAACTCCCTTAGACATTTATTAAGATTCCTTTAAATTCCTTGGATACTTGTAAGGGGTATGGGTTATAACAGAATGGGTTATTTTAATAATCTAAGAAGCCCTTTCCAACACATGAAAGCGCACACATCCGCGCGACAGGCTTTAACGGGTTGCAAACCTCTTATCGAAACTTATCAATCTCTGACTTTTCCATCGAACGTATTGATGCTTTGAGATCCGATGATCCGATGATCCGCGATTTTAAGAAGGGTACACACCGTACCAAACTTTCGAAACGAATAAAAACAATGGTTATTTGAGCAGTGTCGTTACAATTGCGCACCCCCTGTAGCTGTTTCTGATTCCGCAATATGTGCAACATATTAACATGGATCTACGGGTAATGAAACTTGAACATGACTTGCAACGATTAAGATTAGTATACTTCTATATTAGACAAGTACCTTTTTTGACATCTTTTGGTATGACTCGACCGGGAAACGACCCACCGACATTCCTCTCTCCGGGCAGACGCTCTATCAACATGACCACAGAGGCGATCTGCAACAATTAATAGGGATATTGACATGTCCAGCGTTCCCTAGACCATCTAGCGTTTACTATCTGCTATGCTCCCCTGTAGATAATCGGGTCAGAGAAGGTTCCCAGTACGTTCTGTCTGTCGTCAGAGCCGACACAAAACGAGGATTAGATGGACACAATGTGGCTGATAATGTGTCATCGAATCCTGACGGCGTGGATGGTTGCTGATGCTGTCAACAGCTGGTTGACCTTGCCGGGTTCATTATCTACATCCCACAGAGCTTGAATGGTGTTGCTGCCGATGAAAACACTAACCCACTAAATGGTGTTCCAAACTAACACACGAAGTGTAATTTGAGATATTTGAGTGAGTGAGTATGGTTTAACGTCTCTTTGAGCAATATTCCAGCAATATCACGACACGGGACACGGGACACGGGACACCATTCCAGGAATGGGAATCGAACTCTTCGGCGACTAGAGAACAAGGCCCCGTTCACGAAGCAATCGTAGCGCTACGACTATCATAAGTCTATGTTAAAAGATCGGATTTACGATCATCTTAACGCTCCGCTTGCTTTGTGAAAAGGAGCCCTGGGTTGTGTGGAATAATGTACAGGACGCCCACATATAGCGAGGGTATTATTGAGTTCGGCATTAAACAACAAACAAAGACATGTGGTCGTTGAACGTCAGCTATAAATTTGCATTTCCATCTAGGTGCACTTTCTTCTATGCTGTTTGCACTGCGTACATATTTTAAACACTGCAGTCGTTAAGCGTTGTCGGTATTGTTTTAAACAAACGCATGGTGACCTTTTTACCTTTCCAGAGAAAAGAGTGTCTCACCAAGCCTATGGACTGCATAATGTCAATAACGTGTTAGCAGTCTAAAAATATGTCTTAGTTATTAGCTGGTCTGTTGATGGTATATGTTGCTTTCTGAAAACAATCAATAGTCATTTGTTGACGCTGTGGGTGGTTAACGACTGACGTCCTATTCCCATAAACAACATATGTTTAACAACAGTTTGAGATTTATGCTGACTGAGTCGTAATGTATACAATTCGTCATACTGTTTTCTTTTTATTAACGTGCATGTATATGTATATACACCGCTACGCAGAACGTTTTTGGTAGGAATGAGAAATTCTTTGTTGCCTTAAAAAGCTTGTCACTTGAGAGAGAAGGAGAGATAGAAAGAGAAAATGTTCGCCTGTGTGTCCTCACTCACTCACTCACACACTCACTCACTCACTCACTGTACAAGCATACTCGACGCTATATAAGCGCCACACTTTTGAGACGACTATAAAACCAATTTCACTTCACCTCACGGATGAAACGTGGTCATATCTTCACACGAAGAAATTTCATATACGGATGAACCTACGCAGACGTCACATTTCACATCATTGCGCTGCACGTGCATATTACAATCGATTATTTCACTTTGCTCGATATCTGGCATTTCCTTGCAATCTATTTTGACATATTTGTTCGCATGTTTTCGGTTTCTAAGCTAGATACAACATCCTTCCTTTGCCACGATCCCTTCGGAATAGTTTCAGGAAAACCTTATGGTTCCCTAGCAACGGAGTATTCCGGTCGCCATCTTTGTATGTTACGATTGCTGCAGTAAAACCACTCAAATCTGAAGTGTTTCGGTTGTTGTGCCATTCCTAACTGGCGCTTAGTCATGTATGGACTTGTCCAAGGGCGTAGGTTTCGGCCCTCGGATGGTAGCGCATGGTGATGACGGAAGAAAAAACTCAGGATGTGAAGTTTAAGACGACAGCAGATTATAATTGTTGATGGTTTGGAATAAGTGGAAAAGGTACATGTTGGTAATAACGTGACAGAACGCACACCGGGACCGAGTGGCCATTGTTACCTTGTGGAGACTCGCCCTGTCACTTACCTTCTGTCTGTCTCCCTGACTGACCATGTCAGTCGGGTTTTTTGTCTTCTATTACGTAATGTGTGGCAAGGTCATTGTCCCACGTGTATGTATATACGCAAGATCCGACGACGTAAGCAGGTGTAAATTGAAATTTATAGATCGCGCTGGAGATTAAGGGTCCTGCCCGGAGGGGCTTATGATGAGAAGGGATACGCCGAATGTTTGCTGAATATATTAAACAGACAAAGGGCATAGAATTTCGGTGCAAATTGAAGCATATTGAACCAGTTAAGTATTTAGATAAATGAAATGTTACATAAAAGTATTGAAATGAGTTGCACTATTCTAAATAAAAGTATTGAAATGGTTTGCACTATAACAGACTTGTAACTCTCGATAAGCATTTACCTCCCATCGCTTGTCTTCCCTCCAGAACTACAGTTCCAAGTATCGTATATCCTCTACAAGAAGTCACCGAAGTGAGCTGTGTGAACCCACAGTTGGAAATGCTGTGCTTCACAGAAGGTACTGCAGCGCAAAAAGCACAAGTAAATAAAAACACGCCATAAGTTTACACACTGTTTAGTAAATGAATACGAATGCTATACATGATATGAAGTACAGAAAAGCAATGCGATATGCCGAAAAACTTATCGGTTCGGAGCGAGGATTTATAAAAAAGGGGAGGGTCCATTTGTAACTCTTCGGTTGGGGGGTGGTGGGTGGGTGGGGGAGAGTCCACACAAAAGCAAACCCCCAAAATCACAAACGCTTTGTGTAAACCATTAGTTATTTTACTTTATCAGCCAAACAACAAGTTAATCAGGATCAAAGTGTCGTCAGATGTAAGAGAGGGGCGGTGGTGAACCACGCTATCAATAGAAGACCTCCTGCAGTGAAACCATTCTCAATGACAACAACGTTTATTCCCTCCAGGGGACCACCAGTGCATTGACCCTCTTGTCGTTGCTTACATATTTCTAGATCAATTATTATCACGACTTTCACAAATGCAGTATCCTAGGAGTCTTCCAGTCGGCCAACCAGAGCACACCATCTGTCCTGTGGCCACCCCAGGGGCCCTTTTGAGGTGGCAAAATATTCATGACACAAGCGTAACCCCCCGTGTCGTGCCTATCATGTACATGACGGTACTGCCGCACGAAACACACACTTTGTCTTGCCCTGTTACGCCGTTATATTCAAATTACCTTAGGAAGGAATTTGATACCGGTGGTTAAACCAGGGCCATATTTCAATCTGTATGTGTATGTGTGGTGGTGTGGGAGAGGATTTCGTGTGTGATTTCGTGTGTGTGTGTGTTTTAATGAAGTGTACTTTTACACACTGCTTTGGGGGCGTTATAGCATTATACCAAACTCGACTATTCGCAAGCAATAAGACTCATTTCAAGACCATTTGCGATTATTCGGTCGAGTTTCATAGGCTTGAGTTGCCGTTAATGTTAGACGACCTCTTCTAAAAGAGCTTGGTTCATTCTTGGTGCACTCTGAAATGTCACTTGGGTTGTAAAGCAAGTGAGCTTTGAACGATGTCATACCTGTTTGACGCGGCGGCGTTTTTCGTCATTTAAATGCACGTGTGGCCACGCGCCGCCGAAATTGGGTTCAACGTCACAGTCATATACCGCGCGTGCGTGCGTGCGTGTGTGTGTGTGTGTGTGTGTGTGTGTGTGAAAGGATGGACATCAAACATAGGTCATTTGTGCAATCGTACCTGGAAGGGCGAACATTTTAGCCCTAGGCAACCCAAAAAAGGAAACCAAAAGGGGATTCTTGGTAGAATTAGTCCCCACCAACCTATGCGCATCGTAAGAGGCGGAATATTGTATCGGATAATGCTCAGGTTCGATGACATTGTTGATTGCATGTCATCGTTGTCCGACGGCTAGCAACGTGTGTGTGTATGTTTACTTTAATGCGGGTTTTACAGTGCTACCGCACTCAGATACTTAGTCTATGCTTCAGTTATATCCCGATTATGCCGAGCGCAGGGTTCCGACACGTTTCATCTTTTAACTTTTTTTGGTATGACGCGACCGCGAAAAACCGACCTTACGCTCTCCGGGCAGACGCTCTCTCCACTAGACTACTAGACTTCCCCCAATGAAGAAGGAACGTAGTGTATACTAGCTGCGATACGTATGTCTTTATCCATCCATCGTGTTATAGCTGTTTTTCTATATGTCACTATTGTGGGCTAGAAAAGACTACGCTTCCGAGTTTTCAAATAAATAATTTTCAAAATTTTGATACCAATCCTTCCTTAATTCACTAAAAACGCAAACTTTATTAAATTGAAACTTTGAATAAAGATTCCAGAGCGAAAACGAGAAGAATTCCATGAGACCAAGAATTTCGAAAAAAGAATATGGCTGCCCCACGCAACCCTTCGAGGCCTGGTCGATTCTCAGTCCCCAGTTGTGATATTAAACGATGAACGGAATATCTCCGCTAAGTGTATACAAGCCCTTGTGTTTACGATTTGAGTCAACGAATGACACAAACCTTTGTATCTATAATTCACTTGATTTCTTGGGAATAAAGTACCCCAAGGATTTAAGAGCTGAAACAGTTCTTGAATCATATTGGCTGCTTCTAGTTTGTGCAAGGCATTAATGTCAGCCCGTAGGTATTCCGAGGTTGATTTGGTCCCGAGTCGGCTACGTTTGTTCTTGACGTAAGTGTTACGCAAGTGGGGACATTTTCACCAAGCGATCGTAGAGCTGCCACTGTCGTAAGTCTATGTTAAAGTATAGCAAATATGACAGTCGCAGCTACTTGTGGGAAACGTGAGCCGTGCATGGTGTCGTCATTGCTTGGTAACTTGGTCAGCTGCTTGTCGTCGTACCCCGACGGCGTGGAACGTTGCTCATGATATTAACCACTGGTTTTCATGGTTCAGACTCGATTATTTCCAGGCCGCCGTGAAAAAGCTGGAACAGTGTTGTTGAATTTTCTCTTGGCTCTCGGTTTTCAATTTCTACCGCTGTTGTACACGATATTGTAGCAAAACTTTTTGTCGGAAAGATGCCGCCTATCTGAAACTATACGTGGGGATGAGTTAACAAGAGCGAGCTGCAACATAAAATGCTTACTTTTGTAATAAGTGAAACACACTGGATTTAATGAAACTATCCTAACTCTTCATGGAACGCCCAGAGCACAGAGTGATGAAACCTTGCTTGACATTTATGACAAAACTTTCACATTTTTTCAAGTAATCACTAACAGCATCGACTTGGGCTGAATCAGATGATTTTGCAAAATTTCTAAATAAAAACTTAGAATGTCTCCACAGGGCTTTCATTTCGTGGCACCAGCATTGAAAGTTTTGTTCTTATTTATCAATTTGTTAAAATCAAATATAATGGGTGTTACATTTTCTTCCCCGCAGGCACAAGGCCCGGGAAGCTTAAAGTTTCTGTGAAGAAAATCAGTTTTTATAGACTTAACAAACTTTATGCAGGAGTTCAGGCCTACAGCCCAAAATACATCATCTAATCGTTGCAGCACATGCATGCTAAGAAAAAGCACGAGTTTATAAATAGAGTAACTAAGTTTATTGAATAGTGTATATTGAGAGAAAAATATATGGAGTTTGGTTTCGTCATTAAAGCTTTTTGTTTTTTGTTTTGTTGTTGTTGTTTAACGCCGCACTCAACAATACCCTAGCTATATGACGGCGGTGTGTAAATAATCGAGTCTGGACCAGACAATACAGTGATTGACAACATGAGCATCCAGCGCAATTGGGGTGAGTGAGTGAGTGTGGTTTTACCCCGCTTTTAGCAATATTCCAGCAATATATCGGCGGGGGACAGCAGAAATGGGCTTCATTGTACCCATGTCGGGACTCGAACCCGGGTCTTCGGCGTGACGAGCGATTATTCAGAGGCGGCAACGATGACACTGTTATATCGCTGGCTGTGGCGTAAATCTACATTCACTCACATCTTCAGAACCAGCTTGGTACAACTGGTTCAAGTCCCTGCCACATGTGAGAGTATTGC
Source organism: Haliotis cracherodii (assembly GCF_022045235.1). Lineage (NCBI taxonomy): Eukaryota > Metazoa > Mollusca > Gastropoda > Lepetellida > Haliotidae > Haliotis > Haliotis cracherodii. The sequence goes on along the minus strand of NW_027266308.1, from coordinate 14,363,612 downwards.
CAGACCGCGAGTGATGAGGGAAGAGGCTTCTGTCGCCATATTTCTAGGTGTCGAGTTTGTGTTCCTGCGTAATTATTCCAGTGTGGTGGTCTGGAAATTGCCCACCGGAGGGCGCACTTCTGTAGGGCTGACAGTTAGGCGTGGGAGTGTAACGACTTTGAATTTAGATACATATATCATTGTCAAGTTGGGTAATACATGGCTGTCAAGGGATTTAGAGTGACTAACTAGGAGACACATGGCCACATGAGGCAGTTGTATGATGTTGCAATTATACTCATGGATAGAGGAGGTGAAAGATGAAAGGGGCTGTAACGTCTTCTTCAATATATTTGCACTTTTGTAGCGACGTGCATGCGCGTGTTTTTGTGACTGATTGTACTTGTACGGATAAATGACGGTCCTATACATCTTCCCGAGGCAGGGGAGTTAACTGACTGTAAAAGTCCAGTTTCCACCCTGGCCAAACTAAGCTGGAAATTCTGGGCTCGATCGTAGCGCCACCACGTGGCTATTACGAGTTATGTCCCTTCTATGTCCTTTCTATGCGGTTTTGATTGGACCATGCATAAACTCGTTAGTTCAGCCAAACTGTAACTACATAATTACAGCATCGTTCGGCAAGGGTCAAAACCGGACTTTTATATAGTCAGTTAATTCCCTTGCCTCGGGAAGATGATTTTACAGAGCTAGCCCACTGAGATACCATGCTGCGGCTTAACATGAACACACCACTCAGACACGGTATACTGACCCCGAGCCAACCAGTCCTTGTTTTAGCACCATTTTCTTTCAACAAGTAGCATCTATGAACGTATTTTGGTATGACGCGGCAGGAAAGGGACCAACCGATCTTCCACTTTCCGAGCAGACGTGTCCATGAGACCAAGGAAGCGGCTCCATGGAAAGAAGAAAGGGAATAGTTGTAAATGGTAGTAAAACATTGGAGATCCAGGAATCGTTTGAATAGGTCGGTGAAAGTTACAGGTGTGGGTAGATCGGTGAAAGTTACAGGTAAGTGTAGATAGGTGAAAGTTACAGGTAAGTGTAGATAGGTGAAAGTTACAGGCACGTGGGGTCCAATGTCAGTTTTAGGTAAGTGTAGATAGGTGTAAGTTACAGGTAAGTGTAGATAGGTGAAAGTTATAGGTAAGTGTAGATAGGTGAAAGTTACAGGTAAGTGTAGATAGGTGAAAGTTACAGGTATGTGTAGATAGGTGAAAGTTACAGGTGTGGGTAGATAGGTGAAAGTTACAGGTAAGTGTAGATCGGTGAAAGTTACAGATAAGTGTAGATAGGTGAAAGTTACAGGTAAGTGTAGATAGGTGAAAGTTACAGGCATGTGTAGATAGGTGAAAGTTACAGGTAAGTGTAGATAGGTGAAAGTTACAGGCATGTGTAGATAGGTGAAAGTTACAGGTATGTGTAGATCGGTGAAAGTTACAGGTAAGTGTAGATAGGTGAAAGTTACAGGTAAGTGTAGATAGGTGAAAGTTACAGGTAAGTGTAGATAGGTGAAAGTTACAGGTATGTGTAGATTGGTGAAAGTTACAGGTATGTGTAGATCGGTGAAAGTTACAGGTAAGTGTAGATAGGTGAAAGTTACAGGTATGTGTAGATTGGTGAAAGTTACAGGTATGTGTAGATAGGTGAAAGTTACAGGTAAGTGTAGATAGGTGAAAGTTACAGGTAAGTGTAGATAGGTGAAAGTTACAGGTAAGTGTAGATAGGTGAAAGTTACAGGTGATCAATGCGATCACTCAGCGTGATAAGCGAGGAACCACTGGGCTACCTTACCGCCAAGAACAATACAATAACAAACGTACTGACTAGCCTGTAGAATAAATAGACGTCAATAGTGCGTATGATCTTCCACGTAAACAAGCTCTACAACTCAAAGACAACAGCCTTGACATTCTGTTTTCAGAGTTCCAAATAGACAGCCTTGATGCTAGACCGTGCTCATGTTTGAAGAGGTGGTTTAACTGGAATCAGCGCATGCGTGCAATCGAGATTTCGAGAAGGATCTGACTCAGCTGTCAATGTCACGAAGGCTATAAAAAGAACAGTTTTCATTTAAATTCCTATTTTCATATTCCTTCGCTTTGAATATTCATACCTTGTTTGGAAAGACAACAGTTACGAAGGTACAGAAAGCTGACGTTGACTGCTTATGAGAATAGACTTTGACGTAATGGTAGTTTTTTTGATGATTTGAACGTAAACAACAAAATATTTTACATTGTCTTCACCTTGTGTTGAAAACAGCTAAATTGCGTCAATCGATAGATCAAAATATTGCTGTTTGATTTCTGCAATTGAAAATATCGATTGAAACGTATTGTATCGTGGACTGATTGTCTTAAAACGTGAATTATGTTTATATTTCGTTTGTATTTTCTCGTTTGTCTTTAATTATTGTGTTTAGGTGAATTTATGAGAGTAATGCCTCGCGGGGATTCCGAGTTGATTTGGCCCCAGCACCCTATGCCTGACATAAGAGGGGACTCAATCGTTGATTTGGTTGTGTCAGTGTACTGCGTATAATATCAATCACTGGTATGTTTTGTTCAGACTCGACCCCATGAAACCATTGTTGGTGAAGAAAGATAGCTCGGTGAGTGAGTGAGTGAGTGAGTGAGTGAAGTCTTAGACGTTTGCCAGGGGGAAGAGGGAGGGAAGGAGGGTGATCAGGGGCTGCTTACGATGTTTGAAGAAAATAATTTTTTCCAGTCAATACTGACAACAGAATTGCCTCAGATTTTACAAAACAAATAAAATTGTTCACAGGTTGTCCTGCAAAAAAAAATTATTATGGTAATAGTGAGTGAGTGAGTTTGGTTTTACGCCGAATTCAGCTATACTCCTGCAGTATCACGTCGGGGGACACATGGGCTTCATACACTGTCCGACCCGTGTCAGAATAGGTCTTCAGCAACCCGACCGACTCCGTGGTCTAGTGGTAGGGCGTCCGCCCGGAGAGCGGAAGGTCCGGGGTTCAATCCCCGACCCCCTCATACCAAAAGACGTAAAAGATGGTACTTGTTGTTACCCTGTCTGGTGCTCGGCATTAAGGGGCTAAAACAAGGACTGATCGGCTTGGAGTCAGTATACTGTGTCTGAGTAGGGTATTCATGTTAAACTGCGGCATGGTATCTCAGTGAGCGAGCACTATAAACCGGCATCAGAACGGTCTAGTACAAGCAGCCACACACACACACACACACACACACACACACACACACACATACACACACAAACACACACATGTGCATGCACGTGCATGCACGTCGCAATAATCGTGGACGCGACGTCAAACCCTATGTCACCTCACCTTCAGCAACCCATGCTGGCAGTAAAAGGCGACAATACTTGTCGTTAGAGCCGGCTAACGGGATCGTGTGGCTGGGCTCGGTGACTTCGTTGAAGCATATCACCGTATGCCATTTGCGTAGTTCGATGCTCATGCTGTCAGCCACTGAATTGTCTGGTCCAGACTCGATTATTTACAGACTGCCGTCATTCAGCTGGAATTATACTGAGTGCGGCGTTAATCAACAAACAAGCATCATACATTGTACCCATGTGGGGAATGGATCTGTTGGTAGCAGATTGATTGTCTCGCTCTTTTGTAGCAAAATGTGTGTATACGAGGGATATTCATTAAAGATTTCCCCTGACCCACTTCCGATGGACCTAGTGGAATGAAACTTGGCATAGGTATTAGTCTTTCTCCACATAGGAACCACCAAGAGTTACACATTTCTCCCATCGTTTTATGCAACTATGGCGACCTCGCTTGTAAAAGCCCTCATTTTGGGTCTCAAACCCGGACTTGACTTCAGAAATCAGTGTTTCATCATCTGTGAAACGTTTTCCCTTCAGAAATGACTTCATCGTTGGAAAGAGGTTGAAGTCAGATGGTGCAAGGTCAGAAGAGTAAGGAGGATGTGGAAGGATTTCATAGCCACAGGACCGCGCTTCTGTCTGGGCAACATGAGAGTTGTGTACTGGAGCATTGTCTTGCAGGAGACGGACACCCTTGGTCAGCATGCCACGCCTCTTAAGCTTGATAGCGTCCCGCAATTTCCACAGTAGTGAAGCATAATAAGTTCCTGTAATTGTGGTACCCTTTGCCAAGAAATCCATCATCACTACTCCGTGCTGGTCCAAAAACACCGTGAGCATGACCTTACCTGCAGAGGGTTGGACACGTGCCTTCTTTGGGGGTGGTGACTCCACATGCTTCCATTGCATTAACTGAACTTTAGTCTCAGGATCATAGTGATGGACCCATGTTTCATCCTTAGTGATAAGTCTGTCAAAAAAGTTTGCCTGGTCTTTTGGGCACATGTCCAAAAGATCCTTTGAGCAATTGACTCGTTCCTGCTTTTGGAAAGGTGTGAGCAACCTGGGAATCCATCGTGCAGACACCTTATGCATGTTCAAATTGTCATGGATGATTTTTTCCACAGACCCTACACTAATCTTGACATCTTGTGCTAACTGGTGAACAGTTATACGTCGGTCTGCCAAAATGGCGGTCTCCACTTGATGGATAGTGTCCTCATCAATGGCTGAATGGGGGCGACCAGGCAGCTGTTTCCACATATGTCCGACCACACTTGAACTGGCGATGCCAGTGTTTAACAACGTCATATGATGGGGCATCTTCCCCATAAGTTGCTTTCATTTCATCGAAAGTTTCTTTTGGTGTGCGACCTTTCAAATATAAAAACCTAATCACTGCTCGGTATTCTACTGGCTCCATTGTCACACCCTACTCGATCATAACACCTGTAAAAGTGGTAAGATTAATAGTTCGATGCTGTAAATTCAGACATAACCCATAGATACATGTATCATTACACATGTGAAATTTCAACCAAATATGATAACCCTAAGTGGTTTAGGGGAAATCTTTAATGAACACCCCTCGTATATAAGGCGTGACAGGAATCATGTGTCTCCAACACAAATCCTTTTTTCCTGTACAAGTCTGAAGTGGAGAAGGTCAGCTTAGAGCAACGACGTTTACTGAGACACCAAGAACACCCACCTACCTCTGGAATATTTAAATGGTTAGTGTTGGTGCCTAATGCGAGTTCTCTGTTATGCCGCAAATTACCCCGAAAGTAGTGTCTAATCATCAGCCCTGCCAAACATTTTGTGACAATACTTCAAATGAGAGTTTACAATATCACAGTCGTACCATAGTGGCCTTGAGGCAAGGGTAGTCCAGTTGACCTCGGCGCCTAAATTCCCTGTGCAGAGTTGCGTCGTTTAGGCACCCAGAAACCTAGTTGGTTTGAATACTAGATTCGCCCTGATAATGTTTCTAGGTTTGTCAGCACCATAGCTGTGCTCTTTGGTTTCACCGAACTGGTAACCGTCTGAGACCTGCATCATTTCAGGATTTTCCCCCACGTCCACACCGTGACATAACTGGAATACTGTCCAAGCGGCTTTAAACAAAACTCACTCACTCCATATCGGCCTATAAAGATTCCAGACCGGGCCATGGAAACCAATGTTTGACACACAAACCAACTTGATCACACGCTGTTACCGCCAGATCACCATTGTAGCCTGCTTGTGAGGTGAGGTGAAATTGGGTTTAACGTCGCGTTCTAGATTATTGCACGTCTCTGTGTGTGGCCCAGACACCATGCAACAGTTTAACATGAATACCCCACTCAGGCACAGTATACCGACTCCGAGCCGACCAGTCCTTGTTTTAGCCCCTTTATGCCAGGCACAATGCAGGGTAACAACAAGTACCATCTTATAATCATGTCTTTTGGTATGACGCGGCCTGGGATCGAACCCTGGACCTTCTACTAGACGGGCGGACGCTTTACCACTAGACCACGGACGCGGTCTAGCCTGTTTGAACGACAAAGGGTCGGTAATAGGGAATTTATACCCAGAATACCATTACTTTTTCAATTCTCTCATTTTTAGTTTCTCGTAATTTATTTTTCAAAATTGATTGAGCTAGGAGGTTGGATAAATCATTTTTCTTTGTCAGGGTACACATCTACGGAAATGAACCAGTGATCTCTCATGGTGACGCTCCACGCCGGCGGAGGGGTAAAAGTTGGAATCCGGTGCAAAAATGAAATATGAGTTGAAAATGTCTCTTCTGAATATTTAAAAATAAAAATAAGGAACGGGAAAAAGGTTAAGGGCGGACGTGTCATCAAAAACAATGTATTTATTTTATCAATACTTGGTTGAAGTGATGTTAACACCTCTCTAAACGCGGTTACGTTATATGGCTGAAATAATGCCGATGCGACGTTAACTTTAACCCACTCACTCAAACGGGGAAGCCATGTCGCTCTTTCAAGCAACGTTTTGGAGCATGTATTTCTTTGTTCTGACATCAAAGCAAAGATTGATGTATATTTTTCAAAGACAACAAGACACATCGAAAGGGAATGAATAGTTGACATGATAGAGTGAGTGAGTGAGTGAGTGAGTATGGTTTTACGCCTCTTTTAGCAATATTCCAGCAACATCACGGTGGGGGACACCAGAAATGAGCTTCACACATTGTACTCATGTCGGGAATCGAACCCGGGTCTTCAGCGTGACGGGCGAACGCTTTGACAGCTAGGCTACCCGACCGCCCCTATGACATGATAGAGTACATATAGTCATATCAAAGAATCGGGTGTTCATCAAACTCTTGTAAAGTCTGTGAAAAAATTGTGTTTTGAAGATACCTGTTAAAAACGACCAGACAATAATGTGCGTGTTAAACTCCATAAAACACTGATACAACAAACCTATTCATGTGTATATTAGTGCATCAATCATTTCACAGACTTGAAGTCTGTATCAACGTTGAATAAACTGTAAGACACATGGCCACACAACTTAACCAAGGAAAACCAACAAAAAAGTTATGCAGATTGAGGGGCAAAGGTTAACATCAAGCACTGGTTGCCATGACGAAGCTTGTTTCCGTGACAACCTAACACTAACCAGACACGAGATTCGCGTGTACAACTGACAACCTGTCAAAGTTGATAAGCAGCGAGCGAATGTTTACAGTACAATATTCAATCTTAACAGAGCTCATCAGAGCTTGCGCATGTCTTTCCCTTAGGAAACCTTTGCGTGGGCAAGGTCATTGACAAAAGGATTGGTTTTGCGAACAATACACAGAAGGTAATTAAGCGGTCAGCGACGTGTTTATAATAGTATCCTCTCATTTGTAAGACAGCCAGTTGTAAGACAGCTTAAAACAACAACAGTTCCATGTGTGTGTGTGTGTGTGTGTGTGTGTATGTGTGTGTGTGTGTGTGTGTGTGTGTGTCCTTACACACACACACACACAATTACAGGTTACAAAATGCACAGATGCGGTTACTACTATATTCAAAGGATGTGTGGCAATACATTTAGTGCAGAAAAAATGATGGAAATCAACAAAGGGAATGTATGTACGTCTTAATGGTGATGCGCTATGTAGATCAAAAGCCTAGCAAAGCTTGCTTTGGTTTCTTTAGGGATGCCCACTTCATGTTAGCTTACCAAGTTGCCGTGCTTATATGCTTTCAAAGCCTGTCATATGTTCGAGTGAAGTATTACGGTGTAAACAAACTGCTTCAGTATACACAGCGCCATATTTTGTTCGGAGATACCGTAATTCAGATCGACAACCCACTCAAAACACTGGACTCAACCCATGCCGCTTCACTCAGTATATTTACTAACTCCAAAGAGTTCGCGTTTTATTTAGTCATGGTAGAATGGAGATAAACATACTGTGTTTTCAATGTTGAGCTAGGTTACCTGCAGATTTAACCGCGCTAAATTTAACATTTGAAACCTCACGCTGTGCGTTCAGTTCCAGATTCAATTTAGCGCGGTTAAATCTACAGGTAACCAAGCTCAACACTGAAAACACAGTATGTTTATTGATAAGATGTTCGCATTGATATGAGTTGATTTTTGGTTTTAGGGTTGTGTGGCCTTCGCTGTTGTATCGCTTGGTTTTAGGAGATCTACGACAGATAGTGGTCCTAACTGTAATTCTTGTTTTAATTGGGCCCGGGCTGGGGCGTGGTCTGGACATTTCCGCAACAAGTGGGCAATTGCTTTAGGTTGATTGCGAGACCGACATACCTTGTCATATTGCTTTTGGTGACCGAGTCCAAGGCGTGAGCTGGCTCGTTCAACTTTCCTTTCATTTGAGTGTGAGTATGGCCTGTATATTAGAAAACGGATACCGAGTAGAGACGTTTCCGATCAATTGTCTGTGATGTGTTTGAGATTATTATTAACAGATTCCCTGATCGCGAACTGCATATGCTCCTCCGGCATTAAAGCAAGAGTGAATGGGTTAGGTTTAATGCCCTTTGGAACGCCATTTGGAACAGCTTTCAGGTTATACTGGAGGAGAGCCTGAAGTGGTGTAGATTAAGAAAGTCATTATTTTATGTAGCCACAAGCACGGTTATGGTTGAAACAGGCTATCGCCGTCTGAAGACGTGACTTCATGTAGTTTTCAATTGTCTCATAATGATGTGTACATTGTCTCCACGGCGGATATCTTTAATGCTCTATGTATGATATCATATTTGAACAAAATATTATCTGAAAAGGTGCTGCTCGTTGTGATTGAGAGTGCTGCTGGTTGTGATTGAGAGAGCTGCTTGTTATGATTGAGAGTGCTGCTGGTTATGATTGAGAGAGCTACTGGGTGTGATTGAGAGTGCTACTGGTTATGATTGAGAGTGCTACTGGGTGTGATTGAGAGTGCTGCTGGTTATGATTGAGATAGCTGCTGGTTATGATTGAGAGAGCTGCTGTTTGTGATTGAGAGTGCTGCTGGTTATGATTGAGAGAGCTGCTGTTTGTGATTGAGAGTGCTACTGGTTATGATTGAGATTGATGCTGGTTGTGATTGAGAGTGCTGCTGGGTGTGATTGAGAGTGCTGCTGGTTATGATTGAGAGTGCTACTGGTTATGATTGAGAGCGATGCTGGGTGTGATTGAGAGTGATGCTGGTTGTGATTGAGAGTGCTGCTGGGTGTGATTGAGAGTGCTGCCGGTTATGATTGAGAGTGCTACTGGGTGTGATTGAGAGAGCTGCTGGTTATGATTGAGAGTACTGCTGGTTATGATTGAGAGAGCTGCTGGTTATGATTGAGAGAGCTGCTGTTTGTGATTGAGAGTGCTGCTGGCTATGATTGAGAGTGCTGCTGGTTATGATTGAGAGAGCTGCTGTTTGTGATTGAGAGTGCTGCTGGTTATGATTGAGAGTGCTACTGGTTATGATTGAGAGTGCTGCTGGTTATGATTGAGATAGCTGCTGGTTATGATTGAGAGAGCTGCTGGTTATGATTGAGAGTGCTGCTGGTTATGATTGAGAGTGCTACTGGGTGTGATTGAGAGTGATGCTGGTTGTGATTGAGAGAGCTTATGGTTATGATTGAGGGTGCTGCTGGGTGTGATTGAGAGTGATGCTGATTGTGATTGAGAGTGATGCTGGGTGTGATTGAGAGTGATGCTGGTTGTGATTGAGAGCGATGCTGGTTGTGATTGAGAGAGCTGCTGGTTATGATTGAGAGCGATGTTGGGTGTGATTGAGAGTGATGCTGGTTGTGATTGAGGGTGATGCTTGGTGTGATTGAGAGTGATGCTGGGTGTGATTGAGAGAGCTGCTGGTTATGATTGAGAGCGATGTTGGGTGTGATTGAGAGTGATGCTGGTTGTGATTGAGGGTGATGCTTGGTGTGATTGAGAGTGATGCTGGGTGTGATTGAGGGTGATGCTGGGTGTGGTTGAGAGTGATGCTGAGTGTGATTGAGAGTGATGCTGGTTGTGATTGAGAGTGATGCTGGTTGTGATTGAGAGTGCTGCTGGGTGTGATTGAGAGTGCTGCCGGTTATGATTGAGAGTGCTACTGGGTGTGATTGAGAGAGCTGCTGGTTATGATTGAGAGTACTGCTGGTTATGATTGAGAGAGCTGCTGGTTATGATTGAGAGAGCTGCTGTTTGTGATTGAGAGTGCTGCTGGCTATGATTGAGAGTGCTGCTGGTTATGATTGAGAGAGCTGCTGTTTGTGATTGAGAGTGCTGCTGGTTATGATTGAGAGTGCTACTGGTTATGATTGAGAGTGCTGCTGGTTATGATTGAGATAGCTGCTGGTTATGATTGAGAGAGCTGCTGGTTATGATTGAGAGTGCTGCTGGTTATGATTGAGAGTGCTACTGGGTGTGATTGAGAGTGATGCTGGTTGTGATTGAGAGAGCTTATGGTTATGATTGAGGGTGCTGCTGGGTGTGATTGAGAGTGATGCTGATTGTGATTGAGAGTGATGCTGGGTGTGATTGAGAGTGATGCTGGTTGTGATTGAGAGCGATGCTGGTTGTGATTGAGAGAGCTGCTGGTTATGATTGAGAGCGATGTTGGGTGTGATTGAGAGTGATGCTGGTTGTGATTGAGGGTGATGCTTGGTGTGATTGAGAGTGATGCTGGGTGTGATTGAGGGTGATGCTGGGTGTGGTTGAGAGTGATGCTGAGTGTGATTGAGAGTGATGCTGGTTGTGATTGAGAGTGATGCTGGTTGTGATTGAGAGTGCTACTGGGTGTGATTGAGAGTGATGCTGGTTGTGATTGAGAGTGATGCTGGGTGTGATTGAGAGTGATGCTTGGTATGATTGAGAGTGATGCTGGTTGTGATTGAGAGAGCTGCTGGGTGTGATTGAGAGAGCTGCTGGTTGTGATTGAGAGAGCTGCTTGGTGTGACTGAGAGAGCTGCTGGTTATGATTGAGAGAGCTGCCGGGCTAATTGAGAGTGATGCTTGGTGTGATTGAGAGTGCTGCTGGGTGTGATTGAGAGTGTTGCTGGGTGTGTTTGAGAGTGCTGCTGGGTGTGATTGAGAGCGTTACTGGTTATGATTAAGAATCCTGCTGGTTGTGATTGAGAGTGCTGCTGGGTGTGATTGAGAGTGCTGCAGTGTGTGACCCGACGTCAGTATCGTCAGATTGTGCGACAGCATCTTTAAGATCGCGTTGTTACTGTCGCAGAAACTGCTGACAGACCATGGGGACACACCAGCGACACATTGACGAGCATACACCTCCACTGTCACAGGCCGAGGACCCATTCTGACACCACGTCATGGACCGTCTTCAGTGGGCAACACAGCACCAGCATTGGCGCCACCAGCAGTGGAGAAGAGTCCTCTTCTAACACGAGAGCCGTTACTGAATCTCAACAGCAGATGGCAGAGAGAGAGGGAGTCTGACGACGCCGTGGGGAACGTTATTCGGATGCTTGTGTTGTTGAGAGAGACTCGTTTGGTGGTCCGAGCATGATGGTGTGGGGTGGAATTGGCCTTGCACAGAGGGTCGGCCCAGAACATCGGTCCTAGGAGGGGCAATGGAGTCACAGCAGCTCTGTATATTGATCAAGCCTTGAGTCCACACCCCATACCTCATTTGGCACGTCGTCGCAACTAGGTGTTTCAGCATGATAACGCCTGTGCCCACACTGCCAGAGAAACAAGAGATTTCTTCCAGCAGAATGACATCAGAACCATGGAGTGTCCTGCCTCCAGTCCCGATTTAAATCCCATTGAGCACATGTGGGACGAGTTTCAAAGACGGCTGAATGACGTCTGACCAAGGCCGACAACTGCAGCTGAACGGCGTCAGGCGTTCCCCAGAATGTAGGCCAAAGTGCCTATGGCCTTCATCAACCGCCTCATCCATTCCATGTATCGACGTTGCACGGCTGTCATCAATGCACATGGCGGACACACGAGATACTGACTTGTGATGCTATTTTCTCAGAGACTGGTGTTGTGTTTCACTTTAAGAACATTTGACACTTTAATTTCAACCTTTCAATTTCAAGTTTTATCTTTTTAATATGTCTCAAAGTATGTTTACAGTGTTTGGACAAAGGAGGTTTCTCAAATATCTACCCAAGGTGACGTTTCTTTTGCGATTCAGTATATGATATATTAGCGTCATCACATTTGTATCCTCGTCATAATGAGACCACTCTGTTTATTTTGACTTTTTCTTAAAGTTTCTGCCATTTCAAAAGTTATAATACTTATATGAATTTAACCAAATGACGTCTTGCGGAACTTGGATGCAAATAATACTTTTTCGTGTCATAGATAGTTGAGTAGTCATAATGATAACAGAAAAACAAACTTTAAAAAAATGGTTGTACCTCATAGAAAAAAGTGATGAAATGCATAATGTTAGCTTGCCAGAAAATAAAGATGAATTGGTGATGGTAACATGTGATTCTAAATGTTTCGTCATTCGTGATTACGTAAAGAACTTGATCTGATTCTTGAAGATAGGTTTTAAATTAGATTGTTTGATTGCAACGAAGTATGGGTGAATGCACAAATGAGTCGTTCAGTAACGTCCTTTTCAGGTCATTAGAAGGGCATTCGATTTACACAAATCAAATTGGAGCACGCACGTTCGTCGGCTTAAACTAATTTTGCAACCTAGATTTGTCAGGTAATTTGTTCCACAAATCTCAATCAAACGCAGGGATTCACAGTATTGGCCGTAGTTATTTCCAGCCGAACGATGAGGTATTGATCTCAACCTTATTTCTGGGTGTCAATCAGAATTATATCTATTATCTGTTTGATTTTATTTAATTTAAGTAACACTGATTGCTTATATGTATTGCGAAATTGCCTTAATACACGAGGGTTCGCCGGAGGTACTGTAATTTGATATGCTGGACGCCCCTTAGTCCGAATATTGTAGGTTCGAATCCCACATGCTCCATGGTTAAAGGAGTCTCAGTTTTCAGCGCCATTTCGCACTCGTGAATTTCACGAAAGTGGTAAGTGGTAAACCTAAAACCTGCATAACTTCGGATTTCCCACAATATAATGATGATAAGGGGTGACATGACTTGAACACCCCACTCACTCACTTTATCCAATAAGTACAGTTAAACATTCGGCGACAGATGCCACCCGAACCCATGGATGGTGAGCAATCCAAGGGAGGCTACTCTAATATTCCTGTTTAAACTGTAACCCACCACTAACAGTTAACCTTAAACACAAAAAACTGCAAATCTGTTTCCATTTATGACAAACTGTGCTTGACTCAGATGCATATCAATGATGTGTTTGAATTCACATAGAAACAAAACAAGAGTCATCAGAAGAAGACAAACCCCCCTGGCCCCAACAATGGCAAAGGCACATGTACCAAGTTTGGGTGGAAAATCTTTCACGGTTTTCAAGTTATGCTCCGGAAACGAAATACGGACGAACAGACGGACGGGCGGACAGACAGACCAGATGATGACTATAGCCCAACACTATGTGCCGTGGGGATACAAATTAACATTGAGGCAAATCAAATTCGGGAAGCGGCCGTAAAATCAATGTAACAAAACGCGTGGGATTTAATTCCTTCATCTGTTCAATATTTCAAGTGTGTTGGTCAATGCCGCACTCAGCAATATTCCAGCTATAAGACGGCATGTGGTCGAGTATGGACCACACAATCCAGTTAATGATGTCAAGCGACGATCCAGGGAACCAAGTTACCGAGTCTGACCACCCCATCGACAAGTCGCCATTAACGACCAGCATGGGTTGCTGGAAACCACTCGTATCCCGGCATCCACACGGGGCAAGTGAGTGGGGAGGTGGGGTGGAGGCAGTTTTAAACGTACTATTTCACAGCATGTATGTGGGGGGAATACAGTAGGTGACGTCAATCTTCGACAGACTAGCATTGGTCATGATCGGTACGAATCTGGAGGTCATGTTGGTTTTTTTGTCTCATTGTATGAGAAGGGTTCAAACTGGGGATCTGAACAATACGATATGATCAACTTCTCCTTCAGGTAACTTGATAATGACGATGATGATTGTGACTTGGATTTTGCGTTGATTGAACAGTATTTCAGATATACCCTCGTGAAGATCCGGTTAAGAACTGGGTGCCGTTGTACAAAACAACCTTAGCGCTACGTCTGTCGTAAGTCTATGTTAAGGTGTGGGAGTTACGATCATCTTAGCGCTAAGATCGCTCTGTACAACGGCACCCTGGTCTTCAGCAACCCATCTCATCGTAAGATGCGACTAACGGGATCCAGTGGCCAAACTCTGACTTGGTTGATGCATGTCATCGTATTCCAATTGCGTTGAATGATATCAGTTTTTTTATGAGTGGGGTCGGGCATAATCTGACGAAATCCTAAAGAGAAACAAATGAAATTGTATTTTGATGTAAATAAACTCCAGTGGCTCTTGAAAGGATGCACGGTCTTTACTTAAACATTAGCCACAGAAATGGATACAAGTATGATATGCGTAGTGTTTATGGGAAGGTCGTTATGGAGTGTAGGCCACAACATAAGAAACGTCAGTATTCCTTTATTGTAAATTTTCTAAATATTTCCTTTATTGTGGTGTATTCCTGAAGCTTGTCAGAGAAAGAATACTGTTTCCGTCACAGGCAGTGATGCATTGTATTCCTGTAGCTTGTCAGAGACAGAATACTGTTTCCGTCACAGGCAGTGATGCATTGTATTCCTGAAGCTTGTCAGAGACAGAATACTGTTTCCGTCACAGGCAGTGATGCATTGTATTTCTGAAGCTTGTCAGAGAAAGAATACTGTTTCCGTCACAGGCAGTGATGCATTGTATTCCTGTAGCTTGTCAGAGAAAGAATACAGTTTCCGTCACAGGCAGTGACGCATTGTATTCCTGAAGCTTGTCAGAGACAGAATACTGTTTCTGTCACAGGCAGTGATGCATTGTATTCCTGAAGCTTGTCAGAGACAGAATACTGTTTCCGTCACAGGCAGTGATGCATTGTATTCCTGAAGCTTGTCAGAGAAAGAATACTGTTTCCGTCACAGGCAGTGATGCATTGTATTCCAGTAGCTTGTCAGAGAAAGAATACTGTTTCCGTCACAGGCAGTGATGCATTGTATTCCTGAAGCTTGTCAGAGACAGAATACTGTTTCCGTCACAGGCAGTGATGAATTGTATTCCTGAAGCTTGTCAGAGAAAGAATACAGTTTCCGTCACAGGCAGTGATGCATTGTATTCTAGAATGTTGTAAATTTGATCAAACAACTTCTGAGTAAGAGTCCAATGATGTTCATTTAAATCTTGGTGGAAAGAGCATGTACCTAAAAAGTTGTGAAATGTAAACACCAAGAGCTGGAGCTGCGGGAATATTGCTCAACATAAAGGGGAAGTCATCCCTCTTGTCATACAGTCATGTGAATTGATTTTTGTCACTCTGAATCTTTATGCAAAGCTCTCAAAATGAAACGGTGAGTGAGTTGGGTTTAGCGCCGCTTTTAACAGGATTCCAGTTATATCGCGGCGCGTCTGCTTAATGTGGGAGGAAAGCCCGAAGTGATCCAGGTGAAAGTGATCAGTGCTGACCAACCTAGAAACATAATCGGGGCGTACCAGGATTCGAGCCCACAATCATAGATTTCTGGCGTGCCCATGGGACGCAACTCTGCACAGCGAATCGCGGCGCCTTAGACGACTGGGCCACCCGTGCCCCCAAATATGACACAGATCTAGATGAAGCGGTCTCACTGGTATTCTTTATTTCTAGTTCAGGTGGGTAAATCAGGGGAAGGGAATTGGTTATTGAACGATATCAGATCATCGATATACGTGAAGCTTAAATTACACGTCTTGGCCAGATTACTTGGTGCTGACTTTGCCAATCCAAGCAGATGGGGTTGCCTACTTCTTGCCTAAATTTGTTCCCCCAAATTTTCCATTGATATTTTCAAAGAGGAAGTCCAGCATTTCTCATGTTTTCTCAGTAAACTTCAGATGACATTTGTTTTCATGTTTGACAAACTGACCTGAACCTCTGGAGATAAATATGTAACTATATCTATGGTCACCACGTTTTGTAACAAAAGTCCCACGGATCAAGGAATGAAGTTTTTGAAATTTAAAAACAACAACCCAGATTTCAGACAAAAAGACTGTGTATTGTTTCCAAACTGACGCCATTTGGTCATTTATTTGTTCTTCAAGGGAATCATTTATTCGATAAATACTCTATTTATATAAAGAAACAAAAAAATGAACTTTCATACAGAAAATATGATAATGACTAAAATTTCCGGATTAAAGAAAATTTGTTGTTGTTTTTATGTAGAACTATGTGCCCCCAACAATATCGCCCGGAAATAGGGAGTCCGCATAAGCGGGGTCTGGATTAATCATGTTTCACTTTACACAACACATACAAACGTCCTGCAAACATTCCTGCGGGCACGATAGCCACACACGCGGTGTAAATCATTACGATTGTGTTTCTTTGTTTGTTTATATGACAGCAGTCTGTAAATAATCGAGTCTGCACCAGACAATCAAGTGATTGACATCATGAGGATCGATCAACGCAATTAGGATACGATGACATGCTTCAACCAAGACAGCGAGTCTGACCACCTGATCCCGTCAGTCGTCTCTTACGACAAGTATAGTCGCCTTTTACAAGGCGATGTTTTTCTTATAGAGCAATATATGACCTGCTGACATATGTCCATCGCCACGGCTTTACTTTTAGCTCACCTAACAATAGTCTATTAAGTGAAGACTGTAGGCTTTCACACGTGAAGATTTAATTTCGGTTTGTGTGTGGCTTTCTTTGTAGTGGTCGTAAATGTGGCTTGTCAGCATTGTGTGTGACCCTACCCCCTCGACGTTAGCGGAACAAATAGCCGGCAAATTGAGCCCGGTGTGGATTATGATTTGTCTGGTTTAGTATTGTAAGATTCGGGATATGTACGGCTCGTGGCGCGCTGGCCGGGAACTGGGGAGCCTTGTCTGGTCTATTTTGTATTGGTAAATATGTGTGTGCAATGAATAATTCAATAAACAGAACAGAGCGAGTGAGAAGGTGTGTGAACACGTGAGTGAGTGAATGAATAAAGGTAGCAAGTGAGCGTGGATGAATGAATGAATGAATGAATGAATGAATGAATGAATAAATACAATTCCATGTATGAATAAATATTGAGTGAATGAATGAAAGTATGCACTTAAATGAATATGTTTGGATACGAGAAAGTGATTGCGTGAATGAATATACACATAACATGGATTGAGTGGATGTATGAGTTATAACAATATAATAATACAAGTATGCAAATAAAAGTATGTCGTGCATAGATCAATAAACAATTAAACGCGTTCGTGATTGAATAAACGGAACAAATAAACAGTGCGACTAAACACTGAATCAATCACGCCGCATTGTCACCTCTAACATTGACATATATTTTTCATCAACTTTTCATTTTTACTTCACATATTCACGGTAACAAATATTCACAACAACATTATATCACATAGCGTTCAGATATAGACGAATGTCGTGTCTTCGCGTTGTGTAAATAAGATACCATTACTGAATAGGCCCACCACTCAAAGTTTTGTTGTTGCAAATTGATAACGCCTGTTTAAACAGGTATTGCTATGGGTAAATAGATCGTAGGTACAGGCAGCGGGGATTTAACATTGTGTAAACAGCTCCCGAAACTTGATCGGCGACTGCCGTTCGATTTCAGCTGATTTCGCTGACAACTGGATGTACGAACTGACTGCTACCCGACCCTCTCCGCTGAAGGCACCCCACTCACTGTCGCTTATCTGGGGGTAATCTTTCCGTCAGCAGATCTACCGTCAACGCACATATCGGCGGGCTCGTGAGATTAGCTTCGTTGCTAGGCCGCGGAAGTCTCCGCACGAGTAGAGCGGAGAATAACGAAGCACGTCGGACGGTGTCAATGGCTTGTTTTAGTCAACTGAAATTTCAGGATGGTGTGTGATACACTGACGGAAGAGGGAAGGCCCTGTTTGTAATGGAACCTCGGTGTGATTGAGTTGAGTGGGGACAGATTCAAGATGTCGCTGTACGGAGGAGAGTCGGCGGGGGAGGGGCGACCCTACACTCTGGGGACGTTTCAGAACAAACTCAATAAGTTTGAGGATTTAATCAAGGATATGACATATCAGGGCGCCGAGGCTACCCCAGAGGAACGACGACAGATGATTACAGGTAGAGCATGTTGGTTGTGTATTAGGGGTGGGTGTGTTTCTGTTAGGGTGGGGGTAAATCGGTGAGCGGCGTGGGTTTTGTGGGTGGGGGTGGAATACGTGGGTTATAGAAACACGGTATGAAAATGTATATTTACGAGAGTAGGTATTGCAACATTAAATATTGAACTTAAATTTTAAAGCAATGACTTTAAAATTGATATGTGTTGTTTAACGATTACCTGCTAATGAGACGAGATTTGGCGGATAAAAAGCGGACTATTCTTTGATAAGAATGGTATGTCAATCGCACAACTGTCTATGGCAGTGAAATGATGGATATTTAACATAAGTAATGGCTTTAATAATATATACAAGAATTATGTTTGTTGTATTACCGTTGTGTATAGAATTAGTAAATATGAAATAATGGATTTACAAAATGACTAATAAATGTATTTTATTCATTATTTGTTTATCGAATAACTGGTGTCTAAAGCAAAGTGTAGTTCATGTTGTAATCTACACCACAGACGAAGATTCGTTTCACAACAGTGAGCGTAAAGGTTTACGTTCTATTGTTTCGTGGATTATTTTTTATGCATCCCATGAAATGTATGCTGTTTAAATAATCCTCGTTACCGAGGACCTGCTTGAGAGTGGAGGGTATTGTGAAATATTATATATGTATTTCCTGTATGCACATCTGTCGCATTGTGCCAACAATTGTGGATTAACAAACACGTACATATAGCCTTAATGTTAAATAGCTCCCTTTGATCCGATCAATCATCAATAGAATAAGTGGTAAACTATACCCCTAGCCTGGCCGTTCCAAGAATCGATCAGTGTTAGGCGATTATAATAATTTAGCATAGGAACTCATGCGTTTTGCGAAGCAACAAAACACTAACTAATTCTTTCCATATTTGTTAGAGATTTTGTTTTGCAATTCAGTAGAGTTTATTTGTAAACAAACATGGTCATGTACTTGCAATAAAAACTTCACCGGGGTAATGATGATGATGATGATGATGATGATGATGATGATTGGATACTATTACGACTACGACTAGCAGGGTGTATGCGGATATTGTACAGGGTCAGCACAAACTGTGATACCATCGGGGATGTTATACCAATATACCATACCCCCCCCCCCCCCCCCCCCCCACACACACACACACACACACACACACACACACCACCACCCCCGCCAATCCCGAGGTCGCATTAACACAAGAAAACAATGGTGGACTCTGCTCCACTTATGTGATTATAAATTGGATGGCCCAATAGTTTTCGGCGTCTTAATTCGCTGTACAGAGTTGCAGTCGTTCGGCGTGGAAGAAACTTGGGTTCGAATCCCAACTTCTCTCTGCTTATGTTTGCAGTATCTTTCAACCCCATAACGGTTTCCCCGAAGAGGTAATCATCTAAGATTTGTATTACAATCCATTGATTGACATCATGAGCATCGATCTACACAATTGGGATACGATGACACGTATCAACCGCGAGCCTGACCACCTGATCCCGTTAGTCGCCTAACATTGAGTAAATAGCCCAATGGTTAGTGGCCCCGCTCTTGGGGCATTGGCCCGGGTTCGAATCACAACATTTACTTACAAAAGTCGTACCGGTTAGGTGGATTTGATGGTTGAATAACTAGTACGAGCCGACTAACATTATGATTATATAACTATGTTGGACAGAGCGATCGTAGCGCTACGGAAGTCTGAAGTCTGTGTTACAGCATCAGAGTTACGATCACTTAACGCTACGATCGCTTTGTTGAACCGAGCCCTGGCTGCTTGGGTGTCGTTTATCATGCTACCAATCACTGTTTTGTCTGGATCAGACTCAGCTGTTTTTCAACCACCGTGATATAGCTACGTAAAACAATATTCACTCACTCCCTGAATGACACGCTGATGTCTTATTGTACAAGACATTGTCGCCGAGAAGCAACCTCTTCTACAGATATAAGCAAATGGGATCCCGTTCCAGATGGCTATCTTATCGCTACGAATGTCGTGAACCTTTGTTAAAGTATTGGAGTTAGAGCTACGATCGCTTTGTGAAACGGAGACCTAGAGCCATTGCATTCGTGACCAGCTCGTGTTATTCCGGGACAAGCGTGACCAACTCGTGTTATTCCGGGACAAGCCGAACAGCGACTCGTGCCCCGCTCATGGCCATTTTTTGCGACCGGGTTCCGTCTAAGCGCAAATGGGGCTACCTAAAACAATTGTCAACTCGTTGCGTAATGGTTCACTTACATTTCCCCATATATTATATTTATTTCAGATGCAATTTAATCCACATCGGGACGTGCGAAATTATACAGTATGATTGAACACATTTAACTGTGTCTTTGGTATATTGTTAGATGCAAGGCATATGTAAAACCAAAAAATATTTCTGAGGGATTCTTTGACGAAGAAATTGAAGTCACACGCGCATTCTGATTGGTTTGTCGTAACATTCATGGATAGGGGGACGAGTCTTCTTGTAGGTTACGGAAAGGGGCGAGTGATGACGTATGGAGCCATTGGTGGCCCAGTCGTTACAATGCCTTTCGCGGAGCTAGGCGTGCTGGAATTCTAAGATTCTAAGGTTCGAATCCCAGATTATGTTACTTGGTTTGCCAGCTCCATACAAACGTTCGTGGTTTGTGCCAAGTGCAAAACGTCTAAGACCTGCCTCACTTCGAGCTGTGACGCCGTGACGTAACTGAAATACTGTTCAAAGCGGCGTTAACCCGACTCAATTAACACACATTTTCAATGAGGTATCGACTATTTACTAATCTCATCTGACAGTATCCCACGCGGTGTATCCAACAACAGATCGTTGCTGCACAAGCTACACAGCGCTCTCCCCATGTGGTCACTTTCGAACGGGATCTGCCAAGGACGACTTTGTCTTTCATCAGACCAACCTGACCGCACCCATTGATTCCTCGTTAGCTCATATTTACAGGACAACAATTCCCCAATGTTCTGGCTGGAGAGAGTTTCCTGTCTCACATAACCCCTGTCAATGTATTGATTAACGAATTGATCACACATATACTACACAACATTTACGGAGGATTTAGAGGCCGTAGCGTATTACATCTCTCATTGTCAATGAGTAATCATGGGCGGGGAGGGGAGAGAGGTGGTCAGGATTTATTTTTTATCAGTTCTTTTTTTCACTTAGCAAGAAGAAGGGTTTAATCACTATTCCTAGCAATTATCGAGCAGTATATAACGGAAATTACTTCGTCCATTGATTATTCACAGAAAAGAACACCAGCACTGGGTACGAGTATTATGTTCCGTCTGACCTAATTCACAACGACGGATTTTTTACCCGGCGTTTAAGAAACGCCATTTCTTGTTTAATATACTTCACTGCTTGATCCTGAATAAATCTGCAGTTTTTAAAGTCTGTAAGTCATGCCTACCGAAACTCCCCCGTCTTGAGGCATTGGGGAGTACTTAATATATTCATTGTATGCGACCAGAGATCTCTTATTTCATGCACTCGAAGCAGCGTGGCTTTTTAGCACTATATTGTTGTGTTGCCTTGTGTTGTGGGCTGGGACCTCCAGTCGTGTATATTATGCATGTCGATTGTGTTACACATCACGTGACAATGAGCTTGAATTTTACGGTGTACCAAAGGAAATGTCGGAGCATGTCGGATCATAGATATTTATGACATTATAACCGCTAGGAGCATATTTATATTCAGTAGAGGTCACCAACAGTTTTATGGTAGATACTAGACTGCATGCAGTCTCTGTTTTCTATATGACTTTAAGAATATTAAGAAAAGTCCGAGATATACTTTTCCTCTTTCCTGGTGTGTTCCGAATGCATGAAATTCTGGAAACAGATTTTGGAACATTGTTTCAATATTATCATTTTTTTCGTTGCATTCTGTGGGTTTGCTTCTTTACTGTTTTTATACCTTTTTTACATACTATAATAACACGGAGAGACTCAACAGTCTTGGTAAATGTGCGCGAAACACGCCTCATTATCTATACATGTGCGCCTGTCTACTTATATGTCTGTCTGTCTGTAGATATGTCTGTCTGTCAGTCTGTGTCTGTAGATATGTCTGTCTGTCTGTCTGTCTCACTCACAAGCTATGGTATGGTGGTACAAGCAGAGATACAGCATGTTTTATTACGGGTGGATGGGGTGATGCCCAGCTTTATATAAAATGGGTGTCAACTGAAACAATCTACCAATAAATAAACAAATCAAAATAATCTTCATCAATAAATATATATATATATATGTATATATATATGTAACCCGAAGGACAAGCAAGACATTATGATGAATGATTGAATGTTGTTTAACGCTAAAGTCACCAATATTCCAGCTATTTCACGCGACCTGTAAATAATCGAACCGGGCCAGTCAAACATTATATTATAATCAACGTCTCCCATTCCCCGACAAGCACTGGAGTGCTAGAGGCCCGGGGGATTTAGATATCATATCTGTTTCAATGTAAATCAAATTAAAATCCCAACCAAATCGGTTTCGTCACTTCAGCGAGAGTCTTAACATGGACTTGTCACTTTCTTTTAGTAAAACCGGCACAGTAAGGAAACTCCAGGGAAAGCAGATTATAATATATCCATTGTCAACGAATACTAGGAACCGCCGAAACGAGCACTAAGTCGATTACCAAGTCTCCTGGCCGAGTCTCAATCATGCTTCTCCTAAGGCCGATTTTATGGTTTGAAAGGGGGCGTTAAATAAACTGTTCGCTCGACAGAAGCGCCTGTGTTCGACATGTTTATGACATGATTATGTTCCGCCTGACGAGGGAGACATTTGACTATGGTTTTTATCAAGTTTGTAATGACTACAATTACAATGCGCCTCTTAAGTTTCTCTGAGCTAAGAATTGTACTCTTTATCAGCGCCACGAACAAATGGGCTTTCAGGGATGACTAGACAGGTGGAAATGACGTCACGGTTGAGTACTACGGGTTGCTGTTTCTTGTTCGATACTCGAAAATATATGTAATTTATAAAAAAAATTGTATTACAATCACTCTATTCGAGTGAGTAAGTTTTTACGTCGCATTTTGGCAATATTCCAGCAATGTCAGTATCTTATTATGTTTGTTTTCTTCTGGTTTGTGTGTTTGTTGTTAAACACGACATTCAGCAATATATAAACCAGAGATCGATATTATGAACAATTATTCACGCCGCCGGGGTACGATGACACCACAGCAACCAGGTCACCGAGCCTGACCACCCGGCCGCTTAAGTCAGCGAGCCTGACCACACGGACACTTAGGTCACCGAGCCTGACCACAAGGCCACATAAGTCACCGAGTCTGACCACCCGGCCACATAAGTCACCGAACCTGACTACACGGCCACTTAGGTCACTGAGCCTGACCACACGGACACTTGATTTACCGAGCCTGACTACACGGCCACTAAGGTCAGCGAGCCTGACCACACGGACACTTAAGTCACCGAGCCTGACTACACGGCCACATAAGTCACCGAGCCTGACTACACGGCCACTTAAGTCACCGAGCCTGACTACACGGCCACAATAGTCACCGAGCCTGACCACACGACCACTTAAGTCACCGAGCCTGACTACACGGCCACTTAAGTCACCGAGCCTGACTACACGGCCACATAAGTCACCGAGCCCTGACTACACGGCCACTAAGGTCACCGAGCCTGATCACACGGACACTGAAGTCAGCGAGCCTGACCACACGGCCACATAAGTCACCGACCCTGACTACACGGCCACTAAGGTCACCGAGCCTGATCACACGGCCACTTAAGTCACCGAGCCTGACTACACGGACACTTAAGTCACCGAGCCTGACTACACGGACACTTAAGTCACCGAGCCTGACTACACGGACACCTAAGTCACCGAGCCTGACTACACGGCCACTTAAGTCACCTCGTACGACCAGGACAGGTTGCTGGAGACCTTTTTTCACGCGGAATTTCCACAGATTATGTTGGTACCGAAAAACGTATCATTCTATAGACGTAGCATAACGTGCTACAAATAGTGATATATTAATTTGTGTAATGCCTAGCCCATTCCACAGTATTTTGAAATTAAAATGTCGATTAAAGATAAGGAGGACTCGCGCGCCAAAAGACGTTGCCCAATAAATATTTATAGCGAGTTCTTCTTCAGATCGTCCTTGATTATCATGACAGAATTGAAATTAAGTCAAAAGGATGATGTAGGCCGATTTTAGATAAACTGTTTCAGTATGTATATATCTTTTGTACCTGGTATATAATTTATACTATGCATATAAACTGCAAAAAAGTATGCACCCGTGTTTGGAATGTGGCAGAAATGAAACAAACAAGAAATGGTTATTCGTTGGTGATGCATTTGATACGAGTATCAAAGTTGTGGTTTGAACCTTAACTTTGCACTGTTAACCTCAACTGTTTTCAGCCTTGTAACGGTTTGATAAGGCTTGTCATATTTTAGGCTATTCCAATTTTCAAGTATATACATGTACTTTCTTTTGGCCGGCAGTTTATGTTTATCGTGTACTCTAATGGGAACTAAACAAATGTGTACACGCGTTTAGTTGCGACTAATGAGAAGGGGGGCACGGGTGGCCCAGTCGTCTAAGGCGCCGCGATTCGCTGTGCAGAGTTGCGTCCCTTGGGCACGCCAGAAACCTATGATTGTGGGTTCGAATCCCGGTTCGCCCCAATTATGTTTCTAGGTTTGTCAGCACCATACCCGTGCTCGTGGGTTTCACCGAAGTGGTAAACGTCTGAGACCTGCATCACTTCGGGCTTTCCTCCCACATTAAGCTGACACGCCGCGATATAACTGGAATACTGTTAAAAGCGGTGTAAAACCCAACTCACTCACTCACTCACTAATGAGAAGAATCAGACAGCATGGTGAGATTGTTCTGTTGCATCATTAGAAATTCAACCCATCCTTTGGAAATGTTACTAGCCACATATTGTCGGGTTACCGTTTATAATTATCTGTAAAGAACACACAACTCTCTGCCTGTTGTATGTTGTAGAGAATCTGCGGTATGATCAGTTCTGCGAGAAGATCAGAGAATTATTCGGGTCTGACATCAAGAACCACGATTTGAAAGCGGTCTACAGGAAGATCTCCACAAACCCTGATGCCAAAGTTGACTGGAGCGAGGTAAGTGAAACATTCTTCTGTTAAGGAGAGAGACTGAGCTTGTTGATAAACGTCACGGACCAGCAAATATTCAACCTCTTGTCCCATACAATGCGGATTCCCTATTGATTCCGTTATTGCATATATACACAAGGGAGATAATTATGTTTGTACCTGCAAGTTATCGTATTAGGACCAGGCACACTACTGAGCATGCGCCACGATATCCGCATATTCCTGATGCAAGGAGACTTTAAAAGCTCAGTTTCAGCCCTTGCCGAACTAGGCTGGAATTTCTGGGCCAGTGGCGATAACGATTTATGTCCCGTCTATGTCCCTTCTGTTGATCAATCAGATTCCACCTCTCATATCACTTGCATTTGCTCCAAACAAAATGGCTGTGATAATCAGAAGTGCATCAAAGCACGTGAGCACCTTGATCATAAATATGAAAACATTTGGAAAATATTTACTGATGCCGAGTCGGCGGTACACATGTTTTGCAAATCCTGCAATCGACCGTAATCTGCACGGTAGTTGACGAACCAGATGTCGATTGGTCAGGTGGTCAGTATCGCTGACTTAGTTTTTGCTCGACATCGTATCCCAATTGCGTGGATCATTCCTTATGATGCCAATCACCTGATTGTCTGGTCCAGACTCGACCGCCGTCATATAGCTGAGCGTTAAACAACAAACTAACAAATAAACAAACAAACTTTAAAAAACCATTAAACTGACATTCAAGTTATGGCGGTAGTACTGTTTCAACTTTTAAGTTCTCATACAAGAGATAATAACGTATATTCTTTGAATATGTATATCTACCGTCTTTAATCATCAATGACTGGAAACCCGCGAAGATTCCGGGGTAGAATAGGTCTTCAGCAACCCATGCTTGCCGTAAAAGGTGACTTTGCTTGTCGTAAAAGGCGACTAACAGGATCGGGTGGTTAGGCTCGCTGACTTGGTTGATGCATGTCATCGATCCCAATTGCGTGGATCGATGCTCATGATATCAATCACTGGATTGTCTGGTCCAGACTCGATTATTTACAGACCGCCGTCATATAGCTGGAATATTTGCTGAGTGCGGCGTTAAACAACCAACCAACCAACCAACCAATCAATGACAGGAATAACGGATACTAATAAGGTAAAACGGTATTTTCAGTTCATCATTCTAAGCGACTACCATGTGAAACCAGTGTGGCAAAAGCATAGATTGTATCACAGTTGACAAATGTTGATATACTTCATTGTGACATTTTCAACAATACTTAGCATTGTAACAATGCCCTTGTGCGATACATATCTTGACTGTGAGGACGCGATAAGGTGCACCATACGATACATAAAACAAACACCTTTCATGTTAGGAGTTTAGTAAAGAGTTAAGCTTAGTTAAGAATATCACGAGAGAGAAATCCTCAAACACACATGTACTCGTATTTAGTAAACTTGAGTACATTGAGTAATTGAGTAAACAACGGTTTCAAAACCCGTGTGCATTTCGTTGGAACATTTAGCTGTACATATTTATGCTTTTTGTCGCGCGTTTACATACATTACGGTTGCGATACAATGTGTCTTCACGATACGATGTGTGTCTTCACGATACGATTTGTGTCTTCACGATACAATGTGTGTCTTCACGATACAATGCGTGTCTTCACGATACAATGTGTGTCTTCATGATACGATGTGTGTCTTCACGATACAATGTGTGTCTTCACGATACAATGTGTGTCTTCACGATACGATGTGTGTCTTCACGATACGATGTGTCTTCACGATACAATATGTGTCTTCACGATACGATGTGTGTCTTCACGATACGATGTGTGTCTTCACGATACAATGTGTGTCTTCACGATACGATGTGTGTCTTCACGATACGATGTGTGTCTTCACGATACGATGTGTGTCTTCCCTATACAATGTGTGTCTTCACGATACAATGTGTGTCTTCAAGATACAATGTGTATCTTCACGATACGATGTGTGTATTCACGATACAATGTGTGTCTTCACGATACAATGTATGTCTTCACGATACGATGTGTGTCTTCACGATACGATGTGTGTCTTCACGATACGATGTGTGTCTTCACGATACGATATGTGTATCGGGCATCGTAATGCACGTACATTGAGGGAGTGTGGTTTCACGCCGCTTTTAGCAATATTCCAGCGACATCACGATAGGGAACGCCAGAAATGGTTTTCACACCTTGTATCCATGTGGGGAATCGAACCAGGGTCTTTCTAGTACGTTTTAACCACTAGGTCAACCACCCATGTGATTTCTTCAAAATTTCTTTTGATTGTATTAAAATTCCTTTACATAACTGCTATGTATGAGCTTATATAAATAAACCAGATACGTTGCCAATATAAAACTAAATGACATGCCATGACCCTCCTTTTCCCAATGTGTATCCTGGTTATAATAGCTCCCTATTTATGCTGGTCGTCGGAGTCGATAAAACGGATCGGTGGTCAGTTCGGTGACTTGGTTCATTGCTCATTGTATTAATCACCTGATTGTCCAGACTAAAGCGTAAATGAACATGCACATTCAGTTCGTAAATTAGGCAATCCATATACACAGGTTCTTCTCTTTCACCACTGGCGCAAAACAACAGCTCGGAACACGTTTAACTGTGGTAGAGAACTGAATATGTCTGAGGAACTGGGCATCCCCGAAGCAGTCGTAGCACTGCGATCGTCGTAAGTCTACGTTAAAGTATGGGAATTGCGACAAACGTACCGTTCGTAAAACGGAGCCCAGGTTCCTTTAGTGGTTGTCTCTTTCCGAGATTTCTGTTACAATGTGTTCTTCGTTTTGTGATCGCCTCCGTGATCTCGTGGATAGAGAATCTCGTTTACGAGATTCAGAAATCGAGGTGCTGCTCCGAGTATAATTCTTAACTCTAAACGTTGCGTTTGTCCCCCAGTTGTTCGGGTACTTCCAGTCTGCGGCGGAGGAGGAGGAGATGACGGTTGGGGAGGAGGTCAGCGTCTTCATGGTGTCAAAGAGGAGGCGGATAGGAGAGGCTGCAGGTACGGGCATATTTAACCCATTTTTTCCACTCTAAATGAGTCGTTTAAGATTGAGTGTTTCTTTCTTAATTTTCACGAGGTGCTTTTTCTATTATTGTCGGTCAGTTGAAGCGACATGACACTGCTCCACTGTTGGGATCAATTTGGTCATTAGATCAAATGTTGATCTTTTACGTTGACCATTGAAATGGCTGTGTAGAGTACCATTCTTATTTTTAGTCCCTAACATTACTGTGGGTGGCGTACAGAATATTCTACTCCAAACTTGGAATAAAGGATCATTTGTGGCTCGGTAATGTGAGAGAGTGAGTATGATTTTATGCCGCTTTTAGCAATATTCAAGCAATATCACGGCGGGGGACACCAGAAATTGGCTTCACACATTGTACTCATGTGACGATTCGACCACTAGGCTACCTCACCAACCCTGCTTGGTAAAGACAATAGACTTACACCATTCATTCTTGACCTATGCCAGTTTTATCCCCTAAAGTCGAGCGCCGGGCAGGGTAACAATAGGTACCATCCTTTCTTTTAACGTCTTTTGGTATGACGCGACCGGGGAACATACCACCGACCTTACGCTCCCCGGGTAAACTCTCTGATCACTAGACAAGGGATGGAGTCGAAAGCTACTAGAAAGGACAGGGGTCACGGGTATCGCAGTCCTCAAAGTAGACACAATCCAGTGTCAGAGTTGCTTCCCTTAGTAATGCAGAATCCGGTGATCGTTTGGTTTAACTCTAGATTCGTCTTGATATTGTATCTTGGTTTGTCAGCACCATACCAATCATCGTGGATTTCATCAGGGGCAAATGCCCAGGACCTGTATCACTTTGGGTGCTTCTCCCACATCAAGCTGACACCCTATGTTATAACTGAAATACTGTTTAAAAGTGAAAGATTGATACAACGGTCGGCATGTAGGGTAGTTAAATTCGAATCCATTCACGGATAGTTATAACATGGAACAAACTTCTTTCTATAGATCGCTACATATACTACATACCTTTACATCGATAGAATTATGCAGTTAAAAACTGATTTGATAGATTGCTTTTTTAGATCGATGTTTTTTTATAGAAATCTCAACTCGCAAGATTACCTTTATGGGTGTATTGTTTATTTTGCGAGATATGTTCAATCAAGATGTTGTACTGGGTGTACATAAACGGAATCCCATTGTGACGTATTTAGGGCCACGTGTTATTGAGGTCTTCCAGCCTTTTGGAATAACTCGATGACTATCTCAAAGTGTCAACTGTTATATATATAGAAAGTACTTAACTGCGTTATAAAATAACATCCTCGTTAGTACCGCGTTATCCCTAATTAGAGTCCCGATAGGAACACGGTCCTGTGCTTTATGCACAAGGGAAAACTAACAGCACTTAAACATTTTTAACTGGAGTATGATTAATTATTTCTGAAATTATCCCAGTGGGCCCCATGAGGTCCATGTTCGACTGAATGAACTGCATAATGCCTTAACATCAACGTTAGACGTTCCGACGGAGCCAGGGGACCTTGCATTGAGTGGCGTGACGCAAGCGCCCAGTCAGAGTGGCAAAACACATTGTGTTCTGTGAGGCGCAGTTGTGTGTGCGACGCCCCTGTCCCAAGACATCACTCAATTACCTCGCATTATGAATATGATAACTGAAACAATCAGCCCCGATTGCCTAACAAATCAAGTCTGGTAGAAAGTGGATTAAGTCTTCCTCAAACTGCCATCTATAGCTTGATTTGGAGCCACTCAAGCATGAAATATCAATAATTCTAAATGGATTTATAATGGTGCCTTTAATATTGCAAGCGCCCTCGCCGACCCTTGCTGTGACATAAATGAACAATGAATGCTCCCTTCAGGGCCGAGTTAGGAGGCCTGGTCGCCATTTTCTCGAGTCTGCGCATTAAGCAGCTATTACAGTTCCCTGTGCCAAAGCTATTACCCCACTCGGCGTGATGTCCAATACGAGATGGCGATTAGTTCCGGCCCATGGGTATTTCCTTCGACACTTTCTTGTCCGAGACATCTGGCTTGGCTTGACAAATAGGTTTTGCGCGTGTCTGCACGTGCACTTACATTTGTCTAGCAGCTTAGCGGAGTTGTCCCCCCTTGGGACGCCCCTACAATTGCTCGCGTCGTCTGGGGTGCCAGGGGGCTGACATTACGAGGGCTCTGGCTCCGTCTAGAAGCAATCGTGTGAATTACCGGATGTCTTATTTTCTGATTATAACAGCGCTGAAGACCTTTGACATTTTAATTGTGTATGTTTAATTCTGTTAGCCAACAAATTGTCAGAGCAGCAGCTCCTTCATCAAGAGCTGCGAATGTTAGCATGGCTGAACTTTGACGCCAAAGTTATTTGTCATGCTGGGCCAGGCTATTTAGCAGGACATAAAGAAGTCTGTCCAAGCCCAACAGAGTGATTGAGAGGAGAGGAACTATTTGAATGAGAGCGTGTTTTTCTTTAAAATAATTCATTTGAGAATTTCAGAAGCGTCAATATTGCCTCAAAGTTTTTTAATTTATGTTGAAAAAAACGAAATAAAGAAATTTCATTTCGACTGGCCCATACGGATCAAATTAGCATTGGTTTGCAGACAAACGTGATACAGCTCGTGTGTGTTATCTACTTTGTTGAAACCCACAAGCACGGTATGCTGCTGTCATATCAATTATCACATTCAGGGCAAACCTTGGATTCGAACCTACCATCAGCGGATCTAGGCACGACTAAGGGCTATAACTCTGCACAGTGAATAGCGGCGCTTCAAGCCACTGGACCATCCTATGTCCCCAGGTTCAAATCACTATATATTTGTTTCAAGATACTTCTTTCTTTCTTTGTTGTTCAACGCCGCACTCAGCAATTTTCCAGCTGTATGACACGGTCAGTAAATAATCGTGTCCAGACGAGACAATCCAGTGATTGACATCTAGACCATCGATCAACATATTTTGTATACGACGACATGCATCAACCAAGTCAGCGACCCTGATCACCCAATCCCGTTAGTCGCCTCTTGCGACAAGCATGGGCTGCTGAAGACCTATTCTAACACGGATCTTCACGGGTTGTTTCAAGATACATTGAGTAATGAAACACGTTGTGAGTGGGAGTATGCGGTTATTGCATTGTGATAATTATGTACTGTATATGAATTCAAACCTTTGTTTTATTGATGAGGCATACCGCTGGATGATTTGCCTCTGTAAAGAACACGTTTTTTGAAGAAGCAACTATTTTTATGACTGCTTCCATCAGTCATATATATAACCGACAGTCGACTGGATACTGGAAAAATATAGTCAGGTTTGAAGTTTTTGAAGGTTTGAAGGTTTAACCAAAAATGGACTTGACACAATGTCCGTGTTGGGAATCGAACCGGGCCTTTGGCATAACGATCGAACTCTTTAACCACTAGGCTAACCAACTGCCCCAAGGTTTGCAGTATAAAACTCCAAACTGGTAGCTTCATAAATGTAAGCCCCTTTTCTAGATGAATAATATTAATCAATTTGCTGGTCATGTTTAATAAATACAGGTCTCTTAAAGGTATGGTAGTGAAGGTTAAAGATAATCCAAAACTATATAAAAAGTTTAAGGTGCTGCTTGAAATGATAATTAAAAATGTACTCCCTTCATATTACCAAGTTGGATGTGTTTTGCTACTTTCTGAAAATATACTACTCAAAACAATTCAAAGATAACATGAGTATTTCATATGACAGATTATTTGTTTGTTTGTTTGTTTGTTTGTTGTTGTTTAACGCCGGACTCAGCATTATTCCAGCTATATGATGGCGGTTAGTCTTCTTAGTCGCCTCTTACGGCAAGCATAGTCGCCTTTTATGGCAAACATGGATTGCTGGAGGCCATTCTTCCCCGGATCTTCAAGGGTAAATACGACAGATTAAATATAGTAATATTAACTATAGTAATATGAAAGAATGTGTTGTCCTTATCTTTTTAGTATAGTTTACAGACCCTAAGGCAAAAATTTAAAACAAAAATTTATAATATTATTAATTCTTGAAATTCCAGATTAGGTAATCCGTCATCCAAATAGTAAGAAAACGTTTACCTTTTTTACGATTAGTTGATGTCAAGGTTGATCGTCACAATGCAACTGTAGGGAACACAATTTACTGCCATCAAATTACCTTGTTTTATTGTAGACACACTTCAAAGTACTTGTATTAAAGCCCCAAGTATTCACCATTACCGTTATTTACCAAGGTATCAATTCCCCTGGTGCCGTGTATCAGCCAGATCTCCACCCGTGATTTATGTCCTAACGCTCTACCCTGAACGGTGCCGAATACCCATTGGCTTGACTCAGGCCACCACACCACCGTCAGGAAGCATATAAGCGCCGTCCATATATTTTACTCAAGTGGCTAATATTGTAGTCGAGTATCTCACAGGCGACAGAACACTCCTTCATTATTATGTGAGGGCTTGTGCTGTTTACACGGGCGAGGGGTTCACATTGATGTAAGAAATCTGCTGCCTATGCTGTTGTGTGTGTATGAACGTGATCCCTGTGGCTTGGCGTGGTTGACCTATTCACAATGACGGGAGCCATTATCAGAAAAAAAGTTTACTAACTGGATTAATGTTATGATTTTATTACGTCAGCATAACTTGAGTTATGGTCCGTTTGTGTTACGACCTTAACAGATTGACGCTGTTTCTAATACAGTGAAATGAAAGAAAAGAACATGAAAATATATTCACATGCAAATTAAAATATGGTACATATATACTGACGCGATAACACATAGTGAAACACGAAACACATAGTGACTTGTTAGCTTGTTGGTTGTTTAAAGCCGCACACAGCAGTACTCCAGCTATTTGACGATGGCCTGTAAATAATAACAGTGTTGACAAGACAAACCATTGATTGATAATATGAGCAACGAGCCACGCTGTCGGGATACGACATCTTCCCGAGGCAAGGGAGTTAACTGTCCGTAAAAGTCCAGTTTCCACCCTTGCCGAACTAGGCTGGAATTTCTAGGCTCGATCGTAGCGCCACCAATGACTAGTATGAGTCACTTCTATGTCCCTCTTATTGACCAATCAGATTCCACCTCTCATATCATTTGCATTTGCTTCAAACAAAATAGCAACACCGAGTCAAGACGATATGATCCATAATCAATACTTTTATTGCTAAAAAATGGGTCGTACCTCGTGAAGTACTTCAAACCACTTGAGCACCTTGATTTAAACATGAAAAGATTTGGAAAATATCTGTCGACGCCCGTTTGACGGTACACGTGCTCTGCAAATCCTGCAGTCGGCCGAAATCTGCATGGCAGTCGCAATGTTGTTTACGAACCAGCATAGACATGTGGGAAGTACCGGGTCGGAGTAAAAAGAGTGTTTTTTTAATAAGATTGTTCGATACAGTGATTTGTTTATTCGCAACTCTGATCATGAATACTGACATAACGTTATAATCAGGCATCGACAACGTTGTCACTAGGAGTTGTCACATTTAGGGTTGTTTCACGTGTGTATGTTGCGTCCCTACTTGTGCTTTGTCTCACAGGCTTTCTTGCTGCAAAATGCGACTATGCTTGTCGTACTCATCATTATTATAAATGTATTTATTTATATATCTTGTTGTTATTGTCATCGTTGCAGTAGTCCAAATTGTTAGTCAAATGGTCTGCATGCTGGATATTGTTTAGACTTAGTATTTTGACACAAGTCCTCTCAAGATAAGCTCTTTCAGTGACTGAATAATAATCCGCTGATCGTTGGTTCCTGATCCAGATTCTTCCGGATAACGATCCATGATTTGTCAGCACCATGCACGTGTTCCGTGGTATCACACAAATAGCGTCACCCCCTAATGCCCCCAGGGGGCAATGGTGGCCCAGTCGTCTAAGGTGCAGCGATTTGCTAAGCAGAGTTGCGTCCCTTGGGCACGCCAGAAACCTATGATTGTGGGTTCGATTCCCGGTTCGCCCCGATTATCTGAGACCTGCATCACTTCGGGCTGTCCTCCCACATTAAGCTGACACGCCGTGATATAACTGGAATACTGTTAAAAGCGGCGTAAAACCCAACTCACTCACTCACTCACTCACTCACTCACCCTAATGCGACCAACAGCTATAATATTACTGTCATGTTTGTTCAAAGATACTTTATGTCACAATTTGTATGCATATATCTAATTATGAAACACATGAAACGGCTTCACTGCTATTTTTTAATTCAAGTCATGATCTTTGACAATCACAAGATTCTCCAGTGAAATAAGACCTTCACTTAAGTTAACAATATCTAGTGATCTCGGAGTTACATTAGGAAATTCATAGGGCCATTCACTCGTCACGCCGAAGACCCGGGTTCAATTCCCGACATGGGTACAATGTGTGAAGCCCATTTCTGGTGTCCCCCGTCGTGATATTGCTGGAATATTGCTAAAAGCGGCGTAAAACCATACTCACTCACTCACTCAAAGGGCCAAGCAATAGGATGAGACTATCTCTTGTTCTCAGAGGTGACATCCCAATGTCTGCCAAGCACCCCCACCCCCGACATACTCACTCGGGTCTATTCGGTTTATTCCGCTATCTCGGGCAGCAAGGGCGTAGGGATAGTGTATACATTCACTGTAAGCCGTGTGACGCCAGATTCCGTCGTATATAGTTCGTATAACAACCGGTTTGGAAGACAGGTTATACTCTGCTTCAAAGGAATTAACTATACATTTTTTAGATTAGTTATATAAGATCCACGACAGAAGCCAAGTTATGCCCTGTAATGTGATAGTCACGTGCACGAATTGAAACCAGTTCCAATATGGACTCCCGCCAATGCTGACCGAGGTTCTATTGGACTAAGCCGAACCGAGCGTTCGTTTACTCTGACCATGGTAGGTCATGGAAGCCGTGTTTGTCACGTGACTGCAATAGTTGTGCTATTTATAAAAAAATCGATATAATTGTTATATCAATGCGATAACACAATCTGATAAACTCGTGTCCTGTAAACAAAAATGTCTACAAATCATTTGACACGTTGATAAATGGGGCGGTTCACTCCAGCATTGTATTTATACGCCGTTTCCAAAGACTTCAGTGAGTAAAGACACGTCGTAAACACCGATTGTTTTAAGAGAGACGTGACCTGATTATAACCTTTGTGTGTTTCCGTTTGTAAATAAATATTGTACATGTATAATTGGAGTCTTTGGACTGACAGCACCATACCACAGCCTTTTAGTGAGTGAGTGAGGGAGGTTAGAAATGGTTCAGTTATGAAATGGCATGTCATATTAATTGGATACTATATCTACATCACAGCAACAGTAAACTTTAATAAAAGGGACACTGACAGGATAGGATTTGCATACAGCGAACTGTTAAGAAGTATTAAACAGAAAGTCATTTAAAAGACCAATAATGGCTGGAATTAATGGTTTCCGGCCCTGTTTATTTTCAGCATCGGTGTTCCCAGTCGGCGACCAGAACGTAAAATCTGATATTCGGAATGAAGTATGTGACGACTGTCATTTAGTATCTTACGCGCCTTTTTGACAACTTGCTGCTCATAAATATATATCACCGATGTTTTGAAATTGGGTACATAAAATTGTGCTTGCTTTATTTTAAATTGAATCATTTTGATTTATTTAAAACACACAGGCTCCCATAGCAGCAGTGGTCATTAAAAACTAAAATGCTTTGAATAAATTTCTATAAGAGCAGGAGTTAACCAAATCCATTTAACTTTTATCCTACCCTTTTACCGGACAATATTCAGATACTGTAAAACACCGATAAATTGTGTCCAACTGTGACATGTCGAATTGCGGGTTGTGGCGAACTCATTGTCCGGTCTCAGGATCCTTCATGTTATTTTCAGTATTCGTCCTCTGCTAAATCTTATTTCGTTGTCGCATAAAAATGTCCTGTGAAATCAAACTGTAATTTATGCACCAACTGCGTCTCCATCAATGTCAAAATACAAATTCATATTGTTTCTAACCATTTTACGACGTTTATCGAGTACGATATCATTCTTTGGGTTTGAAGAACGACATTGAGAAGCCTTTTTCGGATGCATCGATACGCAATCTACCAACTTAGGCACGTTTGACAAGACCTTTTATATAGAGCACGACAAAGCACAACACCTTGTTTGATACCCTATTGGAGACAAGGCCACGGACTATGCCCTTTAGCAACCATTGTGTTGTAGTGTCGGTGGCATGTTGGTCAGAGTCAATCACCGACATTGGGGGCTACTGTATGGCTCATACACCTGGATTATCCTTAATCCGCGCGTTAGGTGGCGCGTGGTACCCCTGACAAAGTCTTCCCAATGATGTCGTCGCACTGGGCACACACTGGGCACATACATGTGAAAAACATGTAATCTGTCATCATGGTGACCTTTGTTGTGATAGTCTAGGCTATTTTAGAGGGCTCTTTTTAAAGGGTAGTGTTCACGGCGAGTGTGTTGAATCATTGAGAAGGGTGGTTGACATGAATATCACCGACCGGGCGATATTAGAGATTGGCAGACGTCAAACATTTCACTCACCTCAGGAAGTATTGATTTGTTTCCAACAACAGGCCAATAATGAATAATCGGTGGATAAAAAATGTACAAATAATGAAATAACAAGTGATCTGTAATCGAAAGTACGATGATCTGAGAGTAGATATAACTTTTACAAGCCAGACATACGGACAGAACAGAACAGAACTTTGTTACGCCCAAGGCTACAAAAAGTAGCATGTTGAGGTTTAACAGGAGATGCGACGTGTAATAGTGATGGCAGCTTTAATAGTTATTTAAATGTAGCCATTACTAGTTTACAATATTTTGATAATTTCTTCAAGAAGATATTATTTTTACAATGAAACATCTGTTGAAGTTTAAACATAGATGGATGTACAATAAGAGTCTTTGGTATGTATAATTGTCTTACTTCTTTAAAATATTCACATTTAAAAATATAATGATATTCATCCGCAATGTCTTGGCTTTTACAAACAGTACACTTTCTATCTAATAAAGGGGTGTGATTCCATCTTCCACATTCAATCGGTAAATAATGGCAAGAAGTTCTGAAAAGTAGTAGTGGTATGTACACTCGTTTTGGTAAATTGCACAGATATGTTTCCAGTGAGATATTATCTTTAATGACTTTATAAAATTTTCCTTTACTTGAATTTGTGACATCAGAATTCCACCGTTGTATAAACTGATCTTCCAAACAAGTTCTAATCACACATGTAAGCCAATCAACTGATGAAAATGATTGATTTATCCAAACATTGTTATTACCTGTCATAACAAGAACATGTTTAACAAACTGTAGCCAATTTTGGTGTTGGTTATTTACAGTGTAGTTATAATACAACTTTTTATACACAATTAATGAAAGTTTGGTGGCTTTTCCAGATAGCAATCTTCCCCAAAAAGTGATAATTCTTGTCATGACAGTGATATACAGAGGTTTTCGGCCTGTTTCGCCGTATATCATATATAAAGGTGTTCTTTTCTTTACAGGAATTAGTTTTCTTAAAAAAGATAAATGTACATTTTCAATCATTGATAAATTTTCAAAACCCCATACTTCACATCCATATACTAAAATTGGTAGAACAATAGCATCAAATAGTTTTAACTGACAACTTATAGATAAGTTATAATATCTAGATTTTGTTAAGATAAAATGGACTGCCTTTGCTGCCATCTCACACAGTTCTTTCTTGTTTACATTAAATGTACAGTTTTTATTAAATATAATACCTAAGTGTTGGTATGATTTAACGTTTTCTAAATGTTTATTGCACAGAGAGAATTTGGTTTCGTAGTGTTTCCAAAAATTATTACTTGGGACTTTTTTACGTTAATTTTCAATTTCCAGTGTTTACAGTATTGTGTGAATCCATCTAGTAGTTTCTGTAGGTCTTCCTTACAGTTTGCTATTAGTACTGGGTCATCGGCGTATAATAATGCAAAAAGAACTATTGATGTAGTTATAATTGATTCTTAATTGGCAGTCATTATTAACAGTTATACCTGCACAGTCTTGAGATATAAGAAAATGTTCAAGGTCATTTAGGAAGATGGAGAAAAGAAGAGGTGATAAGTTCTCTCCCTGTCTGACACCTTTAGTACATGAGAACATTGGACGTGTTTCATCTTTGTTAGTCACACATGATTTAATTCCTTTATACATATTTAAGATAACGTGTAGACATTTGCCGTGTATACTTTCTTTAATAAGTTTACCCCAAAGTCCAATTCTCCAAATATTGTCAAATGCTTTTTCAAAGTCAATAAAACAACAGAATAATTTTTGTTTTCGATTCTTCAGGATGTCTAATAGGCTATAGAGAGTAAATATGTGATCCATTGTCGAGTATCCCTTCCTAAATCCTGCTTGCACTTCTGATATAGCATCTATTGAGTCAAAAAATGTGGTAACTCTGTTATTTAGAACCGAGGTGAATAGTTTACTCAGACAACTGACTAATGTAATGGGCCGGTAATTTTCTGGATTATTAATGTCTTCTTTGTTTTTGTAAATTGGTTTTATGATTCCTTTTAGCCATGTTGTTGGGAAATGTCCACTGTCAAGTATCTTGTTAAACAAAAGTTTATAAGTTGTAAGCATAATATGTTGTGTACTTGTGATATATTCATTTATAATGTTGTCTATTCCACTAACCTTGTTGTGTTTCAGCTGTGATATAGCATGCAATATTTCAGGTGTTGTTATTGGCTGATTCAGAACAGTATCATGTGAGTCTGTATTAAAGTCAATGTTCGTATCTGTTTCAATCTCACTATTTTCATTCTGTGCCCTAAAATATTCAAAAAGCTCATCAATAGGTGGTGATTTATCATTTCTTGTTCCACGTTTTAACAATTTCCAGAAAGATTTAGTGTCATGTTGTTGCAGATTATCTATCTTCTTTTGCAACACATCTCTATGGAGTCTACTATATTTGACAAGAGTCTTTTTATATGTTCTGCTTGCGTTTACGAGCCTCATTTTATTTTGTGTTGTTTTATCTTTATTGAAAAATGTCCTGGCCTTGTGGTACTTCCCTCGTGCTATTTTGCACTCTTTGCCAAACCATGGTTTAATTAATTTAACATGTTTTACAGTGTTCGATTCCCTGATGGTGTAAGTTCCAAATGTATCTTTAGCTGCCTTGATGAAAATTTCACTTAATTTATCCACAATGTCATTAAGTCTATTTTCTTTGTGTCTAGTAATCTCCACGTAGCGGATGAAAAAATGAGTTAGTCTGAATGCCGCTTTGAACAGTGTTTTAGCTATATATCAAGGCAGGCCTTTCTGTGAAAGGAAATCCCAGTGTGATACAGGTCCTAGACGTTTGACACTTTGGTGAAACCCGCAAGCACTGACAGATTTGGATTAAATGAGATTGGTGTCGCTTTGAACACACTATATGTCAGACTGAATAATATCACAACTCTTGTTGAAGGGTTATTCACCCTGCACAACTAGTTGGAACAACATTCTTGTACGCAATTAGTTGTACGAACTGAAGTATGCAATTTGGCGTCCACACAGGGGCGAGTTGCATACACATTGGGTTTCGCGAGATCGCTTCCTGTTATAAGCCGAGTTGATTTCCGAAGGTCATTTATGAACGTTGTGCAAGAATTGTAGAAAATTGAGAAATGTAGCTACTTTTAATTGCAAAAAAATATATTTGACGAAATAAATATTTGACGGCTTTAAGTAAGGTATGAGCGAACAAACTATTGCTCTATACCCGAAGTACATTATGACATATAAATGATATTTGTATGGTCATTTACATATTCGATGCAAACATAATTTAATGTACATATGTACAAATCCATTCCCCCGACGTCAAAACGCGGCGGAGAGATCACCACGCGCTTAAAGAAAAAGGGCCATAACTTCGAAGAAAGTCTGAAGGGTTGCATAGCATTGAGGTTAACCATGATGGTGTGTGAACCTTTTATTCGGGGCGCACCTATGATTCGAGCGCACGACCGAAATACCCTAGCTGTTACCAGTCCGGACTAATGCCGATTTTATAGCACTAGCCCACTGAGAAACCA
This sequence comes from Haliotis cracherodii, assembly GCF_022045235.1. Classification (NCBI taxonomy): domain Eukaryota; kingdom Metazoa; phylum Mollusca; class Gastropoda; order Lepetellida; family Haliotidae; genus Haliotis; species Haliotis cracherodii. The sequence goes on along the minus strand of NW_027266308.1, from coordinate 14,323,185 downwards.
TCCCGCAGTGTAACTGTATACTCGGATCCTAGTCTGTCTTACAGACCCTGATACAAATATAGATCAAATACAGCCCATGCAAGTCTATAATGTTTGGCAAGTCTAGATTACTACAGTATCAGGAAAATGAAGAGTCAGTGTTTTTTCTGTACGATATGTTCATTTCAGAGACTAGATGTTAGTCTAACTCCGAGCCGACCAGTTCTTGTTTTAGCCCCTTAATGCTGAACGCCGACAGGGTAGCTACATGCTCCATCTTTTAACGTCTTTTGGTATGACGCAACGGAGGGTCGAACCCTTGACCTTCCGGTCTCCGGACGGACGCTCTACTGCTTGACCACGGAGGCGGTCCCTCATCTGCTACGGATCTCATTCCACAGGGTCACATCTGCATCACATGTCAATAACATTCGTTAAAATATACGATATCTCCAAACCTGTACATTTCGATAGATCGTAACTAATCTTGCTATAGTTGCTTCTGTTAAAAACGTCGGCGGCCATGTTAGATTTCAAAGACATCATTTCCCTTGATCACGCGCTTGACCTTGATGGTCTGAAAAACAGATCCCAAACCATCCTCCGGTCAAATCAGATCGGTGAATACGGTAACGGACAAGTAGATCGGAACTCCACACGGCCATCTTGACATTCAGAGTATTACTCGGATTGAAAATAGCTTTAATAGCACACGCTCCATCCATTGGGTCCACTCTCGTTAGAATGGTACAAAGAGGGGTTTGAACAGGCAGAAAATGAACGTGATTAGTATTGTGGGCTTCGCGTGCTAAGAGTAATGTTGTTTCCCCATCTCTTCCAAGCACCTACCAACCTTATTCACATTTCCTGCGAGGAAATGACGCTCATGCAGATCCCCTGTAGACGGGGGGAACACGCACGGACGTCTCCTTGACGGCAAGAAGATGTAATCTGCTGGAAGCGCGCCGTGTTTTATGAATTAGATACAATTGGTGCGGTGTGAACTGTTAATGTGTTTTCGTCAGGGTGGAGGGGTGTGGGGTTGGGTTGTGATGGAAACTTTAGGCATCTGTCTGCTAACCTATTTATTTATTTATTTATGTAACAGAAGTTATACAGAGTTGGATGGATGGAATATGTCTTATTATTGTGTCTTCTTCTTCTTATTATTATTATTATTATTATTATTATTATTATTATTATCATTATTATTATTATGTTTTGTTGTGAGGATACCAAAAGTAGAAAGGCGGCTGTTTGTCAAATTAATGTAGCAGATGCCAAATAAAGGATTACTTAATTTGTAAATGTACAAAATTTGGGAAAATGAGATCATAGTGTTTTAGATGATTTAGTTTAATCATGACATGTGTCATTCTGGCTCCGTGTCATTTCACCTTATTGCTGGAGACAGAACTATTCCTGGAACACCCCAACTAGATGTCAGGCAAGCACTAGCTGACATGGCTGTTGACAGAGGGAGTATTATGATATTGGATTATTGATATTTATTTCACAATTTATGCTTGCGTCATTGACAGATGGGGACAACTTCCTTTTATTGTTCAAAGCTACTAACGTGCTACCATTGCAAACCCTGTGTGATAATTTCGCTGGGGGTAATATTTCAACAAATACATCGTGAGTAAGAATCAACTGAGTGGGATTTCGTCATTTGGTGAGTCGAACCTGGGACTGCGGCATGACGAGCGAATGCTTGACCATGCTACCTAACTGCCCATCATGGCAAGGTGGCTATGTTAGAGAAGGTTGGGGAGGCGGGGTAATCTTGGCTTCAAAGTGGGGTTATTGCAACAAGCTACCTAAAACCAATATTTTTATTGAACTAGCATCGAGTGAGTGAGTGTGTGAATATTTATTAACGCCACGTTTCGCAACACCAGTTATATGACGGCGGTCACTGAAAATACCAGATTCGCCCTGATAATGATGTTTGATTCGTCAGCACCTTTCCCGTCCGTGCACGTGGTTTTCTTTAAAGTAACAGACCCGTGAAGATCCGGGTTAGAATAGCTCTTAAACAATCCATGCTTGCCGTGAAAGGCGACTTACGGGATTGGGCGGTCAGGCTCGCTAACTTGGTTGATGCATGTCATCGATCCAAATTGCGTGGATCGATGCTCATGATATTATTCACTGGATTGTCTGGTCCAGACTCGATTATTTACAGACCGCCGTCATATAGCTGGAATATTGCTGAGTTAAATAACAAACAAACAAACAAACAAACATCAAAGTAATAAACCTCTCCGACCAGCATCACTAACAGCTGACACGCTGAGATGACCGATACACCGCTCAAAGAGTCGACTTTCGCAAACCCACTCGCTCACTTTTGACACATCTTTGTTTACACTATCTGTGTGCTACATTCACGATTGTTATGCAGTATTTCATCTGTTCCTGTATCAGGTGACCGGAAGAGGCGCGACACTGTCCAGTGTCTGAAATATGTCCCGGCCATTGATGCTTACGTCACGGCGTCACAGAAGGGCGCCCTCTCTATCTGGACAAACAAGGTGAGGCAACTCTGTAAGGAGGGAAGGGACGCAAAAGTATTCAGTTACTTTCATTTAATCAAATTCTGGAAATGGAAATGCCAGTGGCACCACAGGTTCCTTGAGTCAACCTATCAAAATAAATTCACGGACATGTCACATTCTGTGAGTGAGTTGGGTTGAAACGCCGCTTTGAGCAATATTCCAGTTATATCACGGAGTCTCAGACGTTTAGCACTTCGGTGAAACTCGCGAGTACGGGAATGTTGCTGACAAACCTAGAAACAGGGAATTGAACCCACGATCGTAGGTTTCTGGTGCGGCCAAGGGACGCAACTCTGTGTATTAAACCGTGGAGCAAACAATGCCCGCTCGTCACTGTGCAGAGTTGTGTCCCTTGAATGACCCATTGCTCCCGTTTTGGACTGCGGTATCTTGGTATTATCACCATAATCGGGCTCGTGGGTTGTCTTTAAAGTGGTAAACGTTCAAGACCTGCATTACTTCATGTTTTCTTTTGCAAATTAAAGTGACACTCCGTATTTGACTGAAATGTTTTTTTGTTCAGAGAAAACTTACTCACGCACACCAAACCGGATCTTCCGTCGAGAGCGTTAATGTTCGTCCAGATAAGATACTCCACTTGACAAAATTACTCATTTGTTTGTTTTGTTTGTTTTTTTGTTGTTTAACGCCGCACTCAGCAATAGTGCAGTTATATGACGGCGGTCTGTAAATAATAGAGTGTGGACCAGACAATCCAGTGATTGACATCATGAGCATCGATCCACTCAATTGTGATCGATGACATGCATCAACCAAGTCAGCGAGCCTGACCACCCGATACCGTTAGTCACCTCTTTCAACAAGCATAGTCGCCTTTTACGGCAAGCATGGGTTGCTGAAGACCTATTCTACCCCGGATCTTCACAAATTTGTACACCTACTCGTATGTAATATCTCAACTTAATATTATCAATAATCCTATAATTCTGTAATCCAACTTTTGTATTTCAGCTTCGGCTCCAGGCCTGCATTGACATCAATGTAAGTATGACTATACATGTTTCAAAACTTCAATTTGTTTGTTTTCTTCAACGTCGGCAGCCGGTAAATAATGTAGAGTAAGTACCAGACAAACCAGTGATTGATATTATGTGCAAAGTCTCACGACAGGATTCGATGACATGCGCCAAGTCACCGAGCATGACCACCACATCCATTCAGTCGCCTCTCGCAACAAGCATGGATTGCTGGGAACCTATTCTAACCCGGTATCCCAGAGGCTTGGGTTATACCTAGGGATGTAATTGCAACTGAAAAGTCAAAGAATTTAGTGTTAACATCGATGTTTTGATATGTTTATTGAACAGAGATACCAATAAAACGTATCGTGGTTTAGGGTAGTGTCCTTTCTATTACTGCTTCACCATGAGGACCGTCCAGAAAGAGGGGCCTCCGGAATAGCGAGGTTTTACTGTATCTTGGTGATCTGTTGTTTGTTGTTTAACGTCGCATTCAGCAATATGCCAGCTTTATGACGGCGGTCTGTAAATAATCGAGTCTGGACCAGACAATCCAGTGATTGATATCATGAGCATCGATCCAATTGGCATCGATGACATGTATCATCCAAGTCAGCGAGCATGACCACCCGATCCCGTTAGTCGCCTCTTACGACAAGCATAGTCGCCTTTTACGGCAAGCATGGGTTGCTGAAAACCTATTCTATCCCGGATCTTCACGGCCCTTGATGATCTGCTGAAGACTTGAGTACAACTGGTGATTTATTGCAACCAACAATTAACGTTTTCGATTTAAATATCAAGTATATATCCATCGTGATTTATATACTCATTCCATCGTGAGAACGGTGTAAGAATCTACATGGAAACGTCGCCTGTGGTGTTGCTGCGGTTTTAATGACAAGTCTGCGTTTCCCCTGTCTCCCAGGAGCCGGCGTGGGCCACAGGCTGTGACTACCTCCCCGTGCTCCGGAGGGTGGCGTGTTGTACAGAGAGGAGCATTGCCTTGTGGGACAACAGGGCCAAGGGCAAGAATCAGGTACGTTAATTAGGATTCAGACATGATGTATTTTCAGATTTGCGGATGTGAGTGAGTAGAAGAAGAGTTTAGAATAAGTAGCATCATTAGCAGAAAAAAGTGGCATGGAAAGAAGATGGTACGTAGCTGTAGATGTTTGCTTATCATATTCTTGCGCCTCCGTGGTCTAGTGGTAGAGCGTCCGCCCGGTGAGCGGAAAGTCCGGGGTTCGATCCCAGGCCGGGTCATACCAAAAGACGTTAAAAGATGGTACTTGTTGTTACCCTGTCTGACGCTCGGCATTAAGGGGCTAAAACAAGGACTGGTCGGCTCGGAGTCAGTATACTGTGTCTGAGTGGGATATTCATGTTAAACTGCGGCATGGTATCTCAGTGAGCTAGCACTATAAATCGGCATCAGTCCTGACTAGTACAAGCAGACACACAAACACATACACGTACATGGACGTCGCTATATAACTGCAATAATCTTGGACGCGACGTTAAACCCCATTTCACCTCACCTCACCTGCTATGGTTATTACTGATTTCATAATTTTACGTTGTTGGGTAAACATAACCTACGATGTGATGTATATTGTTGCTTATCGCGGTGTTAATCAGGGTGCATGCATTTTGCATTCTTGCTCCCTGTGAAGTTAACCTATATGTCTTCAAGTTTATACTCAGTATTTGTACGGTAAATAGTGGAAGATGCTCACGAAATCTTTCATTTTCTATTTGCAGCAAATCTTTACAATCAAACCTATTGAGCACTCTCCTCAGTGTATGACAAATATCCCCACATCTACCACCCCCCATGAGGACAAAATTCTGTTCGGCGACGACCAGGGCTACGTCAACCTTCTAACCATCTCAGCTAAAGACATGACGATGAAGAACTCTAAGGGGGAGAAGAATAACGCGCAGAACAACCTCGTCATTGACCCCAACAAGATGACATAGTGAGCTCTTTTGTAAATTCAAAATGGCCTACGAAAACATATTTGAAAATGCTTTCAGAAACCTTGAGGCATACAGTTTAAATATAAAATAACAAATAACAAACACAGAAAACGCAAACCCAAATTGTGGTTATCGACTAATTACAGGACATCTCGCAAATGTTATGGGTTCATATATATTTTCTCTTTTTCAAATCTGTTATCTCAAATCTCTTTTGTATCGCTCAAATGTAAAGGTGAAGTCCCAGGAAATCATAATTTCAGTTTGTACTTTTCTGAAGCCTTCAAACCGAATGACGGCATTAACTGTGTACACGTTCATGCAGACACGCTTACAAGTATGTTTTGACACCGAAGCGTCAAGAAATATTATCACCAAAGTTGGTAACAGCAAGAGTCAGTACAAGTCTTTTCAAAATTGCCCGTTTTGTCCAAAATATATACATTTTAATCATCTTTTAGAGAATATTTCCTTTTCCTTAGCCTGTATGACAGGAATCATAATATTGCAGGAAATATTGGAAATATTTCATGACGAAATAGTCCAACACCAAAACTATTTTTTCTTGGCCTTGTTTATTGTAGGATCAAAGCTACCTACGACATGGCTACATGGAGTTTAATAATTGCCGGGAAAAAGAAAGTATAGACTTGAAAATCTGAAGTGGCTGAAATACAAATGTATTACAAACATTATAAAAACGTTTCTAGCCCTAAAATAGTCACTGAAACACTGTAAACTTAAGGTCCAAATCACAACTACGACACCGGTACCAAATATATCACCTTGTTTGTTTCGCTTTTAGCCACCATGAAACATAGGTGTATACTTTCTTTTGCCCGACAGTTTAGACTAAAAATATATAAAGAACTGACAATAATATAGACATTTTGTTTGTTTTCCAGCCCCATTCAGAGAAGAAAACTCCATGACGATTGGGTGCTAAAGGTACAATGTAAATTTGTATATTACAACTGTATACAGTAAATCACCGTTAGTGCGGAATTTCCTTCAAGACTATTTTATATTTATATGTCATTAGACAGTATTATACGTACGAATGATTCGTTAATACAGAAATTTGATAGTGATTCATAAGAAGAAAAACATGCTGGTGATATCGTAGACTCTTTTAGAATAATATATTTCTTATTGTCATTTTTATTTAGACCGGATGATTCCTCGGGGAACGGTGCGCTCCCTGTAGTGATTATTGCTGATGTTTTAGGTGAAATTATATATTGTTATTACGAAAGCTGGGGGTTAATTATTTTGTTTTGTTTTGTTTGTTTGTTGTTTAACGCCGCACTCAGCAATATTCCAGCTATATGACGGCGGTCTGTAAATAATCGAGTCTGAACCAGTCATGGGAGTCATGGCATCGATCCACTTGGGGTTAATTAGTAACATAGTTATATAGTTAATGCTCAAAGGTAACGTTTTATCGTACATAGCTACTGGGGTGAAGGAATAATTAATTAGTACATTGTTACTAAGGTAGAGCTGATTAAGTTGTACATTACAAATAGTTATTGGTGAGGATATAGTTGTATATTACACTGTTATCACGCTGCAGAACACCAGAACATTACATTGCTGGGACTAGTTGTACATTAAATAGTTTGTGGTAACCATACAGGTAAATATCTAATTTCATTTTCTTCAAATTCAATATACTCAGCTCCGAGTTCACAATACGAACTATATGTGAAGAAATAGTTTTAAGTTGTTGGTTGGTTTGCTGTTTAACGCCGCACTCAGCAATATTCCAGCTATATGACGGCGGTCTGTAAATAATCGAGTCTGGACCAGACAATCCAGTGTTTGATATCATGAGCATTGATCCACGCAATTGGGATCGATGACATGCATCAACCAAGTCAGCGAGCCTGACCACCCGATCCCGTTAGTCGCCTTTTACGACAAGCATAGTCACCTTTTACGGCAAGCATGGGTTGCTGAAGACCTATTCTACCCCAGAATCTTTACGGGTCAAATACTTTAAGGAGTGTCATCAACGATGTGTACACTTGATACATTGCAGGTGAAGTATTTCCCCGACCTCCGGTGCTTCGCGTCGTGTTCCCCGTGCAGCACTAACTCCTTCTTCCTGGAGGAACTGGACCGACTCAACAACCACGACACGGAGTAAGTCTAGCCTGCACTGCCGGGGTACGAGTATTCCTGGTCCGGTAGGGTTTGTTTGTATGTTTGTTTAACGCCCCTATCAGCAATATTACAGCTATATGACAGTGGTCTGATAGTCGAGTCTGGACCAGACAATCCAGTGACTGACATCAAGAGCATCGATCCACGCTATTGGGATACGATGACATACATCAACCAAGTAAGCGAGTCTGACCACCCAATCCCGTTAGTCGCCTTTTACGACAAGCATGGGTTGCTGAAGACATATTCTGACCCGGATCTTCACGGATCAGGGCCCACTCGCACAAAGCGATCTTAGTGCCACGACTAATGTAAGCCTATGTTAAAGTATGGGAGTTACGATCATCTTAGCGCTAAGATCGCTTTGTGCAAGTGGGCCCTGGTCCGATAGGCATCATTGTACCTTGTAACTAATCTCTAATTAAAGGACATGGGTTCCTAGCTTACAATGTCCTACCGAGGTCATTTAATCCGGAAATACTGCGTGAAGGACTATGATTTCATAGGACTGTGGTGTTAGACCATCCATATTGTTAGCTCAACTGATTGAAAGTTTAGCTAGTTATGTCATGTCCTCTGTCCGTCGTCCGTCGAGCATCTTCTTCTCCGGGACCCCTACAGCGATGAAGGTTACATGTCATTTACAAAAACATAGAATTCAGGACCACAATGAATTAATTATTTGCTCTTTGGAAAACATTCATTCTTTTATTAACAGTGCTTTCTCGTGTGGTGTATCTCAGCAACCTTATTGTTTTATTGTTAGAGATTTTGACCAAAACCAAGCGAATTTATAAGGCTTGCTATGTTGTAAATATACTATACTGTTTATCGATCTCAAATTTAAATCCATGTACATTAAAACAATAAAACAAAAGAAGTCGATATTTTGTGCAACAGTGCCATCTATTAAAAGTTTAAAACGGCGTTGCAATCCGAGAGACAGCCCTTGAATGCAGGGTTGAAGATTTCAATCAACGTAAATTATTTTGGTTAGAGTTATCTCCCTTGGACCGTCTTCTTTTGACCAGTGATGCGGGAGTTGATTGTGGAATATGGTGGTTATGATTACCATGCTTGTTTGATCACATATATGATGGGGCTATATCCACGCATTATCATCAGCTAAATATGTACCTTTAGGATGCCTACCAATCGTTAAGCTACAGTACGTCATAATTCAATGAAATTAACACAAAACGTAAATTGTGTGTTTTCCAGGTTAGTGTGCAACTGCTGAGATTGATGGATAAGCATAGTTTCTTGTTAAACAGCATAAATTTTCATATCTTACATAATGCTGCGGATAAAAAAAACAAGTGGTAATTATTTTTTAAATGTCAAACTTAACATCAGGTGATACTAATAGATCCTGCAAAGTTTATACTTGTTTAAGTACCATATTTCCTCGATGAAGGGACTAGTCATTTAGTGCGGTCTTTTTGATGCGCTAATGTACTAAAAATAATTACCCTCATTCTCTTTCAAAACCCACCCTGAAAAGACCAATTGCAAAAGCACTTTACATTTTTTTTGCTGCAAAATGTCCAATTTTGCATGACCCTTCCAAAATAAGTGTATCATTTTTTTATGACCGTCCCCTGAGACCACCCACCAGTCCTACCCCACATAATAAATGACGGATCCCTAAAGAAGTTACTTGGTACATTATCAATGCCAGATTTATTTCTGTGTAAATCTGGAACCTTCTAAATAGATTGAATGAAAAACAGCTGTGGCAAATGTGGACTTTCCTCCAACATGATGTTGGCATGTTTGTATGAGACAGATACTTGTTCCATCAGTGCTTCTAGTGTTTCAGGGTGTGAAGCCCATTTCTGGTGTCCCCCACCGTAATATTGCTGGAATATTACTAAAAGTGGCGTAAAACCATACTCACTCACTCTAGTGTTTCAGGACATCAAGCATGGCCAGTGTATGATTTACATTTTGTGGTGAAATATGAGGACAAATTATTTTTTCCACTTTCTGTAACAAATTATTTTTTTGAATCCAAGACCCCTGCGGAATTTATGTAGACCAATCATCCCCTCACTCAGCCATGGATTGTGGAATTTGATCCTCAGTGGATATGGCTATAATTTCTTGAATATTCTATTTAGATGTTTAATCTATTTTATGAGTATTTTATAGGTTAGCCACAAAACATATTTCATCATTCCCGGTGGAACTTCTATATAAGTTAAGTATAAGTTAAGTGACACAGTTGCTTTACCTCCCTACTCCAGAGAAGTCCGAGGAGTGTCTATCCCTAAGGGTGTCAACTGTTTCAACTACTGTACAAGGGCTAACATCATCGCCACCGGGGGAGTGGACAAGGTTGTCAGGGTGTGGCACCCTCACATATTCTCACGGCCGACAGGTGAGTCACTTTCAAAAATAAAACTAATTAACTTACAAATTATTTCATAAATCTGTTGTCTCAAGATTCCAGCAATCTCATTAAAATCTGATATAAGTGCATTAAGGTCATGTACTCTGATGTGATACTTCTTTCTGTAGTGGAAAATCTGAGTGCAGGCTTTTTAATTCTCTTCAGCATGTCTGATTATATCTCTTGAAAATGAACCTAAACGTGCAGCTCTGAATGGAAAACAACAATGGCTGCTGCTCTTTGTTGATGACTGCCATTTCTGAGCACCGTGGCATCTACTTCTTATATATCCCAGTACAAAAAAAGAGAGGTATCATAGCTCTTAGCTAGCATTTAGGTTGTCTTTAACACTAGACAATTTCTGGTGTACCCCGCTGTGATATTGCTGGAATATTGCTCAAAGCGGTGTAAAACCATACTCACTCGCTCACTCTTGTTAGCGAGGTCCAATTGCTATCCTTATTAAGGAATTGTTACCAACATTTGCTGTAGACCAAGGTTTAATGGCAGCCTCTAAGAATGCCTAGACAAATCCCAGCAGTATATGTTTAGAATTCTAAGCTGTTGTCAATGTACATCATTCATTTTTGCATGTTTGATTTCCAGGTAAACTTCTAGGCCACCTGTTCACCATTATAGAGATAGCCTGCAATGAGAGAGACCAACATATTATCAGCCTCTCCACCGCCAGGGTGTTCCGGGTGTGGGATATACACACACTCACCTGCCTGCAGGTAAATAATCTCACCTGTCTGCAGGTAAATAGTCTCACTAGTCTTAAAGGTGAAAACACTCACCTGTTGGCAGGTCAATAGTCTCACCTGTCTGCAGCTAAATACTCTCATCAGTCTGCAAGTAAATACTCTCACCAGTCTGCAGGTAAATACTCTCACCTGTCTGCAGGTAAATACTCTCACCAGTCTGCAAGTAAATACTCTCACCAGTCTGCAGGTAAATACTCTCACCTGTCTGCAGGTAAATACTCTCACCAGTCTGCAGGTATATACTCTCACCTGTCTGCAGGTAAATACTGTCAACTGACTGCAGGTAAATACTCTCACATGTTGGCAGGTCAATAGTCTCACCTGTCTGCAGGTAAATACTCTCATCAGTCTGCAAGTAAATACTCTCACCTGTCTGCGTGTAAATACTCTCACCTGTCTGCAGGTAAATACTCTCAACAGTCTGCAGGTAAATACTCTTGACTGTCTGCAGGTAAATACTCTCACATGTCTGCAGGTAAATACTCTCACCAGTCTGCAGGTAAATAGTCTCATCAGTCTGCAGGTAAATACTCTCGACTGTATGCAGGTAAATACACTCACCAGTCTGCAGGTAAATGCTCTCATCAGTCTGCAGGTAAATACTCTCACCTGTCTGCAGGTAAATACTCTCACCGTCTGCAGGTAAATACTCTCATCAGTATGCAGGTAAATACTCTTGACTGTATGCAGGTAAAAACACTCACCAGTCTGCAGGTAAATACTCTCATCAGTCTGCAGGTAAATACTCTCACCTGTGTGCAGGTAAATAGTCTCATCAGTCTGCAGGTAAATACTCTTGACTGTATGCAGGTAAATACTCTCACCAGTCTTCAAGTAAATACTCTCACATGTCTGCAGGTAAATACTCTCACCAGTCTGCAGGTAAATAGTCTCATCAGTCTGCAGGTAAATACTCTTGACTGTATGCAGGTAAATACTCTCACCAGTCTGCAGGTAAATACTCTCACAGGTGTGTGAAAATTATCACAATGGCCCATTGTTCCATTGTTTTTATGTATCAATGAGTATGAATTTTGTAATTTGACAACCTGGTCACTCACATGAAACCTGCAGACAGTATGAAACTTACCTTTGCCTCTATCATGAATGTTGTGTGGTTAGTATGCACCATGGATTAAATGCATGGTTACCTGTGGTTGCCAGGTGTTCACAGACAACGAGGAGAGGCCAGGTGAGAAGAGGATATACTCCATGTTGTTTGACAATAAACATGAGAGGCTAATGACAGGTGAGTCAGCAATATAATATCAATGATTTCAAAGATAAAGTTTCAAATAGTTTTGATTTCAAATTAAGTTTTTTTTATCATATAATGGGTATGTTTCTCAGCAGGATAAAGCCAACAGATAAAAATGATATCCGTTGGGTCATATGCAAAAAGAGATGCAAATATCAAAGGTCATGTTTGGACTACTTTCTGTGTTTTTCAAGCAAACGTGGCGTCGGCCTTGTTATTCAGCGATCGAGTCAGAATAAACCATCGATAATCTGGTGAAACTACTGGGATAATTGCTATCATTGTCAAAAGAAGGGTCTAATATACTGAAAATCAGTATCCAACTGTGACGTAGCTAAGGCATTTTACAAGTTTGGGCAACTTTGGAGATATAAACTGTGAAACAAAATTTAGCATAGCAGGATCAGTTTACATATCAGTGCTTGTAGACCTCTGCGGCTTTCCACATCCAGAAACCACAACCCACATTCCACAACCCACTACCGCACAACCCACAGCCACATTCCACAATCCACATTCCACGACCCACAACCCACATTCCACATTCTACAACCCATATTCCACATGTCACAACCTGCAATCCACATTCCACAACCCACAACCCAGAATCCACATTCCACGACCCACAACCCACAATCCACATTCCACGACCCACATTCCACATTCCACGACCCACAACTCACATTCCATATTCCATGACCCACAACTCACAATCCACAACCAAAGACCCACAACCCACATTCCACACCCACAATCCACATTCCATGACCCATGACCCACAACCCACATTCCACACCCACAATCCATATTCCATGACCCACAACTCACAATCCACATTCCACAACCCACAATCCATGACCCACAATCCATATTCACATTTCACATTCCACATTCCATGAACCACAATTAACCCACAACCCACATTCCACATTCCACACCCACAATCCATATTCCATGACCCACAACCCACAACCCACATTCCACATTCCACAATCCATGACCAACAACCCATATTCACATTTCACATTCCACATTCCACATTCCACATTCCACGACCCACAACCCACAATCAACATTCCACAGCCCACATCCACATCCACACCCCTATGTATCAGTCCTATATTTCATGATGTTTCTCTTGCGAATGTGCTACTGCACTGAAAATCAGGGTACAATGTATGTATCTAGAACACTACCGGTACTACATCACTCTCTTGTGACAAACACTCAATCAGCCATGAAACGGAAGATGTAAACAGATATCAGCTGGAACACCGGAAGTGATGATGACAGTCTGTAAAGTCTGAAACAAGATGACATAATGAATGTCCCGTGATACGGAAACAAGATGACATAATGAATGTCCCGTGATACGGAAACAAGATGACATAATGAATGTCCCGTGATACGGAAACAAGATGACATAATGAATGTCCCGTGATACGGAAACAAGAGTAACATCCGCCACCTAAAGAGATCTGGCCTGGCTGCACAAAGAGGTTGAAACAAATCTGTCAATTGTTCCGCGTCCATTCCTACAAGAAAATATGGCAAAACAAAATTAGAAGCAGATCCAGAATTTTGACAATGGGGACAATAAATTCAAGTTTTTGCTTTTTAAACAGTTATATGTGGGGATATATTTGGTTCCCCATTAGAGATATACAGCTTTGGAAATGGAAAGACAATGTCAAGGTGCCAATTTTGTTTTCTTCCAATGCACATGAAAATGTCATCAAGCTAGTTTTATTTGTTTGGTGTTTAATGCTGCACTCAGCAATATTCCAATTTTATGATAGCGCTCTGTAAGTAATCGAGTCTGGACCAGACAATCCAGTAACTTATATCAATCAACGCAATTGGATACGATGATATGCATCAACCAAGTCACGATCCTGTTAGTCGCCTCTTTCAACAAGCATAGTTGCCTCATACAATAAGCACTATTCTCTACTTGGATCTTCACGTGTCCATCAAGCTAGTCTAGGCTGTCTTGACAAATGGTTTGGATGTAGATTAACTGTGTTGAAAGATTGATCAACCTGGATAGACATATGGGCAATTATTATAGATAGACATGTGGCCATATTATCATCATTATTATGAAATGATTCATTCATATGATCACGTCATCCTTCTGGCAACCAGGTTTTGTTTCACATAGGAAATTAGGCTTCAAAGAAGTTCACCAAGACTTAAGCACAAATTAAGAAAATATATCAGAAAATGAAATGACAATAAATATATTTTGTATTCAAGCACCTTGATTTTATCTGCCAGTTGGCAGAAGTCAGGATGATTTCTTGTTTTTTTGTTTTGGCAAAATTAATAAAGGAAATTGACAAATAAAAAAACTTGAAACTAGATTGGCAGGGGAGATAACTCTGTTTCCACCTCTGTTTCAGGGTCCAGTGTCCTCGATGCCTGGCCTCTGACCCGGTCAGTTCAAGACACCATGCAGGTGCCACACACACACGACCGCCCACTCAGTCAGGTCAGTTGAGTTATAAACAGGAATTTGACCGTAGACTCATACACACAAGTTGTAAAAGCCAACATTGTATTTTGTTTGTTTGCATGCTTCGTATTATTTGAAGCATTATTTACATGGTAATATTATAGAATAGAGAATTCTCTAGTCTAGGGGGTATCGACATGGCAATATACACAAGTATTTCAATAACAAGAAGATACTTCTGTCATTTGGGTCCAAACATTATTTTCAAATGAGATCCTGATTTCAGGTAAATGACTTTAAACGTTTTTATTGCATGTACCGTATTCAACGCAATAAGCTCTAATAAGCGCCCACGGCGATATTTGTTAATATATTGGCTAGCGAAAATCCCAATTAGCACCCCTTCCGATTGATCAATGTGCACAAGACTTATTTATTCGTGTATAATACGCACTTGTGTGTTATGTGCACCATTAATTATGGGCAATTAAATTCTGGAAAATATATCGTTTATAATACGCACAGACTTTTCTTTGTATCATTTCAGGCTGTCAGCATAAACCATGAAATTTACGATCTTTCAACTCTTTTTTCTCACTAAAATTATATTCTAATAAGAGCCCCCTATTTCTAGTTTTAAGAGCGCCCTGGGCTTTTATTATGTCGAATACGGTAATCATAAAACGTTAATCTACGAAAAATCATAATAATTTTTTATGTTCGGGTGCTACATTGATAAAAGCATGCACATTTGTGTATTTCCCTATTCGTGCAACGACACTCAATTGATGATGTCCTACAGTGCTATTGTAAGCAAGGATTATATCCTACATAAATATTATCCCGGTGTAAGAGTATAGTTTCCTACCTTAGTGTGGGAAATCTGGGATAGGTTATGTCCAAAAATTAAGGGTAATTCATCCCAGTGAAACATACCTAATTGGAAATAGGAAAATGTGTCCTGGGATAATTTACACTTATTTGAATCGGCGTATATTATCCAATGACAGACTTCCTTTGCACATGCATTACATGCTGTCATGACATGTTATTAATGTTCATTGCATTATAATCATGTTTGGTTGGGGTGTGGGGTGAGAAATGAGGGGGTGGGGGGGAGGGGATGTGGGGGTAAATATATGTTGAGAGGATTAAACACACTATGGGTTCAAATTCACTAGGGAGGATCATCCTGACACCAGAGAATTTCATCCCCAGAATAAAAAATAGGGTAGGATAATATTCGCTCTTACACCATGACATTGTGCATCAAGGTTACAATGCAGTGACATCATTGTTAAAGCTCTGAAGCACTACCCTCATAAACTTTTGCTGTGAGGAATAAGCATCTTCTTGACGCAAGGGAGTTAACTGACTATAAAAGTCCAGTTTCCCTCTTGCCGAACTAGGCTGGAATTCCTGGGCTCGACCGTAGCGCCACCAGTGGCTATTACGAGTTATGTTCCTTCTAAGCCTCTCCTATGGACCAATCAGATTCCACCTCTCGTATCACTTGCATTTGTTTCAAACAAAATGGTGGCGCCCAGTCAAAACGATCTGACTGATAATCAAGATCTAAATTGTGATAAAACGGGTCTTACATCGCGAAGTGCATCAAATCACGTGAGCACCTTGATTAAAAACATGAAAAGACTTGGAAAATATCTGTTGACAACGAGTTGGCGGTGCACATGCTTTGAAAATCCTGCAATCGACAGAACTCTGCACGACATTTTACAAACGGAATTTCGATTGTGTTGCGCGATTTTGATTGGACCCTGCATAGACTCGTTAGCCCAGCAAAAATGTAACTCCATAACACCAGCCTAGTTCCGGCAAGGGTGGAAACTGGACTTTTATAGTCAGTTAACTCACTTGCCTCGGGAAGATGGGAATAAGAAGCTTGTCCTGGAACAGTAATTATCGTATTTCCTCTAATAAACACCTGGGCTGTGACTTATTCATTAAAAAGCTTTCCAACACGGCGGGTAATGGAGGCCCAGCAGTAATTTGACATACGCTACAGTCACTAATAAACTGACATACAATAGAATTTTATGTTCTGGATACAAAATTTATTTCAAGACAGTAGGAACTTAAACATCATAATATGAAATGGCAACAAAAACACTTTGTGTGGAGTGTTAACCAAAGAACAACAAAATGGATATTGTTCATGCTGAGAATAGTTATCAACTCTGTTAATAGTGGTACGCTTATTGAAGGCGGGCTCGTTTTAGAGAACCAGCGCTTACTGGAGGAAATATGGTACTTCACTTTTGTTTGACATAACAATGCTGTATCTTTGAAGAATTGACCTTTAGCCAATGATTCTCAGTTTGACCGCTTTATATTTGAGATAGATTGTCTTAAGTTTGTTGTTAAAGTGCTCCAGACACACGACAGTTCGGGCTGCGCAGGTTCACCCCGATTATGTTTCTAGGTTTGTCAGCACCATACCCATGCTCGTCGGTTTCACTAAAGTGGTAAACATCTGAGACCTGTATCACATCAGGCTTTCCTCCCACATTAAGCTGACACTCCACGATATAACTGGAATACTGTTAATAGCGGCGTAAACCCAACTCACTCACTCAGTTTGCGCAGTGATCGCAAAACATCAGCCGACATTCTTAAAACCAACTCAGGCCCTTACACCAGTTGTTGTGTTGGACTGTTTCAGATATTATACAACTCCGAGTTGCACCAAGCTGTGTCTGTGTGCACTGAGTCTTTTATCAAGGTGGGTGAGATCGACCATATTTAACATGACATGTTTTTGTATTAGTTTTTGCTGTTTCATGAACTGAACACTTTTGAAGATTTCGTCCACTAATTGTGAAATGAATAGGTGTATATGCTGCATTCTGATTGATTTAATAACACATGGTTGAATGAATTCAAAGTCAGAAATAATTCGGACATTGCACTGTGTAAGAATGCTCAGAATTAGCTAAATGTTTTATGTTTCACAATGTTGATAAACATTATGAGTGTTTGAATTTGAAAATTTGATGCCTCAACATTGATGACAGTCTGTATGTTCCATGTAATATTTCAGTACATTGATGCTCATTGACACCTACCATATTTTCTTGAGTATAGTGCGCATCCAAGTATAATGTGCAACCCCTTCAAGCAGATTCAGTATTTGGAGGAAAAAAATTCGTACATTATGCGCAGAAAAAAAAATACATCGTACTCCTTTAGCGAATTCCAGGAAATGAATGGGTGATAAGAAACTTGGTCAGTACAAATTTGAAATTTGAGATACAAAATCACCAGACATGTTCATCTACCGTTTAGATTGTATTTTTTGTTCTGCTAGGCATTCTTTTACATCCAGGGATTAAGATTACCAGTGTTATGTGGTAGGTAATGTCTTTGCGTTGGGGAAAAAAACATTAAAACTCATTATAGCTACACAGCTGTGTTTTTTTGGGGAAAAAGTGTGCACTATACTCAAGTAGATACGGTACTTGTTTAGTTTATCTTCAAATGAACCATTATACTGCATGACACTCTCAGACATTCAGAACTAGGAAGTAGAGAATGGATTATATAAGTGGTGGCAATCAAAGATTGGGAAGCTCAGAGGTTCTTGGCCCCTGAGGATCACAGACCTCCTATTGATGTGTGTGATGTGTTCTAGGTGTGGGAGATGGAGACAGGCAAGCTTGTCTACTCTATCCCAGAGGCTCACGGCGCCCCGGGGTGGGATCACGGACCTCCTATTGATGTGTGTGATGTGTTCTAGGTGTGGGAGATGGAGACAGGCAAGCTTGTCTACTCTATTCCAGAGGCTCACGGCCCCGGGGTTGAGATATCAGCACTTACGCTGGACCAGTCAGGGTACAGGCTAGTCAGTGGAGGATATGATGGTATGTTCCCAGTGAATATTTTGTATACATGTAGCACGGCGTGAAGTCATCCCACAGATCATGTCCTTATCTTAATTGTCAACTTGCTGACAGGGTTAATCTCTTTGTTCATGTGGACAATGTGTCTAACCTTGGAAGAAAAGGTTGATTGTTCGAATCTGATAACAGGCACCCAACACTGAGCTGAGCACGTTTATATCAAATTTGACAAAGAATCAGTACCCTACTATGCAGCCTGAGATGTGCCTCTGTAAATGGGGGAACTTATTTAGCAGGGCATGGAGTCTTCCCACAGTTGACAACCAGCTTGTTGACAGGGTCAACCCCTTTGGTCATGTGGAAAAGGTGTCCAATCTAGGATCAGAAGGTCCATGTTTCAAAATTTGGAAATTTTATGGCTGTACATATAGTCAAACTTGTTAATCTGAAACCAGATTACTGAAAGAACTGGATGAGTATAAAAAACTGTCACCGTGTCCTAATGTCCTTGATTTATCATCATATGGAACCACATAAACTAGAATCAAGTAAATAAGAAACGGGTGCAGGTCAAAAATTTCATTGGTCCCCTGAGTTTTATAAAGCAAACTTGTCATTTATCTAGAAAGAACTATTGAACTTATTGAACTTGAACATGTACAATTACTATGTTGTTATTGTTTGGTGATATTTGAAGTGTAGAACGGAAAATAGAAGAGGGAAACACTTTAAGGTGGCAAACTGGGAAAGTAGATATTTTTGGTTCAGACCCAAACTGGATAAGTAGATATTCTTTGTCCAGACCCAAACTGGATAAGTAGATATTTATGGTTCAGACCCAAACTGGATAAGTAGATATTTATGGTTCAGACCCAAACTGGATAAGCAGATATTTTTGGTCCAGCCCCAAACTGGTTAAGTAGATATTTTTGGTTCAGTCCCAAACTGGTTAAGTAGAAATTTTTGGTTCAGACACAAACTGGATAAGTAGAAATTTTTGGTTCAGACACAAACTGGATAAGTAGATATTTTTGATTCAGTCCCTTGATTTGCAGCTTAAGAGGAGACAGCAGTATATTTATTTATTAGCTCACCATATTTGTGATAACAGATTCTCAATAGTCAGATTTTCAGATATTCAATAGTAGGTAAATTTATAACAATTAAAGGTGACCAAAAGGGTTCCTGATTTTGCAGGTTCAATCAAGATCTGGGACTTTGGTGCCGGTCAGGAGATCAAGTCCAAGTCAGGACGAGGCACCGAGGAAGACTTCAGCATCACTGGGTTGATATACAAGAAGTACAGGGATGACTACATCATCGTTGCTGCCGGCTGGAACAACAAGATCAGGCTGCTGCTGGTAGGTGCTTGCTAGCCCTGTAGGTTCCAGGGCACGGGGAAGCCTAGGGATTAAAGTGTTAGCTCATCACGCCGAAGGCCCAGGTTCTATTCTCCACATACGATGTGTGAAATCCATTTCTGGTGTCCTCCACCGTGATATTGCTGGAATATTGCTGCAAATGGCTTAGAACAAACTGACTCACTCTCTCAATATAGAAAGATATATATTCAGAAAGATGAATATAATGCTCATGCTATCATCCATCTGTTTGCCTGATCCAGGCCTGATTTCCCTGTTGTGTGAAATTCATTCACTGCCTTCACGCACACTCCGGCTCACTCACAACAATTCATTAACTGTCTATCTCATTCACTCACTCAGTGAACCACTCTCATACAAACATTTATTACCTCACTCACTAACTACCTCGCTAACTTGTGAAGATCTGGGGTAAAATATGCCTTCCGCAACCCCATCTTCCCGAGGCAAGAGAGTAAACTGACTGCAAAAGTCAGTTGCCACCCTTGCCGAACTAGGCTGGTATTATGGAGTTACATTTTGGCTAGACTAATGAGTCTATGCATAGTCCATTCAACATCGTGGAACGAAATCGAAATCCGGTTCGTAAACTGTCATGCAGATTTCAGTCGATTGCAGGATTTGCAATGCATGTACACTGCTAAGTCGTTGCCAACAGATATTTTCTAAATCTTTACATGTTTTTAATCAAGGTGCTCACGTGATTGATGCACTTCGCGTTGTAAGACCCGTTTTATCACAATATAGATGTTGATTATCGATCAGATCGTCTTGACAGGGGGCCGCCATTTTGTTTGAAACAAATGCAAGTGATTCGAGAGGTGGAATCTGAATTGCCCATAGGAGAGGCTTGGAAGGGACATAACTCTTAATAACCACTGGTGGCGCTATGATCGAGCCCAGGAATTCCAGCCTAGTTCGGCAAGGGTGGAAACTGGACCTTTAAAGTCAGTTAACTCTCTTGCCTTGGGAAGATGCCGCAACCCATGCTTGCGTAAAAGACGACTATGTGTGTCTGAAGATGCAACTATTGGGATCAGGAGGCTCGCTAACTCACCCATTAACAAACTCACTCACTCACTCAATAATTCATCACCTTAGAACTCACCCACTTACACATTCACCCACTCACTCATTCACTCAATCACTCGCCAAATCACCCTTTTCACTCTATATCATCCACTCACCCACCCCATCAAATACTCATTCAACAACACTCATTCACACATTCACTCACTCATTCACTCACTCATTCACTCAATCACTTGCCAAATCAGCCTTTTCACTCTATATCATCCACTCACTCTCCCACTCACTGCGGCATTAAACAACAAACAAACACCAAGTCAATCATTCCCCCGGCACCCCTCCCTCCCTCACTCACTCCATCCATTGTTTTGGCCAGGATGCTGGGGACAACAACGACCTGTCTGTGACCCGAGAGTTCAGCGACATCTACTACATGACCCGGGAGGTCAGCATCTGCTCGACCTCCTCCCCCGACCCGTTCCGGTCTCCTCCACTGCCTGCTATAGGAGAAGGGTCTGGCATCACCAACATCTTCAAGAAGGTAGGAACACTTCTGATGATGCTTGCCATACCTTGACATGTGAGGTACAGGTTGTAAACATCTACATCGTCTTCATCACTTTGTATTGTTGAAAGGCAGCATTAAACCCAATTTCATTAAAATCAGATCTTTTACCCTCTAATAATCGTATTACATTAAAGATAACTCTCTCTCTTACTACAAGATCAAGCTAGACTAGACTTACATTATGTCTCTGAATGAAAATGTTCTTAAATTGTTAGATACGTTGTACAGTGGAATTGTAGGTTTGCCAACATATTATAGACTTTTAATGTGTATTTTTAGTTTAATATCTCCCCCAAAGGGAAGGGAGATGACTTGTGTTTTGTTTTGGGCTCGCTTCTCGTTGAATTTGGTGGTTGTGTTCCTTTTCCATTCCGAGCCATAACTTGAAAACCATTCAGTGTTTTCCAACGAAACTTGGCTTATGCATTGGTCATCAGTTCAACTGATGCCTTTTGCTATTTTCAATTTTTTTCAATTAATTTTGTTACGTTTTCATGGAAACAATCAGGTTTCAAACAACTCTAGGCTCGTTTCTGAGCCATAACTCTCTAACTAATGAATATTTTTGCATATAATTATAGATATGCAATGACCTCATCTCAACTATTGCATTTTCATATGTTGCATTTTTTTGTTTTTTTTAATTTCTGGTATTTCCATGGAAACAGTTTGGACTAATGTATCCAAAAAAAGAAGGGGAGTAAAAACACATCCTAGTTTTAGATATTATTGGTTCCGTGTTACTATAGAGACTATATGACATTACTAAAATACTGTCCACTAATAACCATTGAATCCACTGATCAAGCCTCACCTGTGGGACCGGCCAATCATTCCACGCTGATGGCATGGACCACTGCTCAATGTACCAAACTTCAGTTGTCCTGCTTCTAGGTGTATTATATTCACAAGGATGCCCTGATAAGCATGATTATATTTCAGAATGGCAGCCAACTTTATTCTCTCACTCACTCATTGCAGGATTATGTGTTGATGGCAAATGAAGTGACCTGCATGGCATTAGTGGCTGATGGAAATAACTCAAGTGCCACGTTTATCGCCACGGGGATGAGCAATGGGAACGTCATCCTCTGGGATGTCGAGAAGGCTGTGGTGGCCAAAATGTGAGTGTCCCGGTGATGATGATGATGATGATGATGATGATGATGATGATGATGGCAGCGTTGGTTGTGAGAAGGCTGTGGTGGCCAAAATGTGAGTGTACCAGTGATGATGATGATGATGATGATGATGATGATGGCAGCGGTGGTGGTGAGAAGGCTGTGGTGGCCAAAATGTGAGTGTACCAGTGATGATGATGATGATGATGATGATGATGATGGCAGCGGTGGTGGTGAGAAGGCTGTGGTGGCCAAAATGTGAGTGTACCAGTGATGATGATGATTGATGATGATTGATGATGATTGATGATGATGATGATGATGATGATTGATGATTGATGATGATGATGATGATGATGATGAAGAGGAACATGTTTCGTCTTCAGGTTTGAGTTACCTCCCCCTGAAGCAATGAGCGCACAGAGTCGTCGTCGATTAAAACACAGCGGAGAACGCCGGGTAAATGACATCAAGGTTCTCGTCCACAAAGTCCGCAAGTTGGACCCTGATTACATCAAGTAAGTTGTGATGGTATAGGTTTCTTATTGTTAATGCAAGGCTTTTATAGAACTTTCATTTTGAAAGAAAACAGAAAAATAAAAATACCCAAAATACCCAAAAATACCAAGATACCCGCGAGTGGGTTGCTGAAGCTTTGGCCCTTGTTTCACTCTCACGTAAATAAAACCTAGTTATAATATTCCTGTCACTTAATGAAAACTTGAAAATGAATTATCATTTCTTTGTATATCATGAAATACAGAATAGAATCCCAGCCTTAGAAAAATGGTGCAAGTGATAGTGTATCAATTATTATTATTTTGGGCCACACCAAATCAATAACTTGTTTCCTGACTTTCATCCCCCAAACCATGAAGACACCTTAAAGGTTACTAGATAGGATTACAATGCTACGGAATGTATTTTTTTATTTCTTTTAAATAGCTTAAAAAAAATCATTTAAATTGGTCTGGCCAAAATAAGCAGAATATTTTAATAAAAGGAAATAGACCAGAATCCAAGGGAATAAAAGATAATAAATACCTATGGAAAACTATGCAATTTAATTATGCTCAATGGTTCAAAATCTACCCCGATGCTGCATCAAACAGACAGAATGATTTGGCAGAGTACAGCATCAGTGAATGTCTCTTCATCCACAGAGGCCTGACGGTAGGGCATCAGGTGGATGCGGACGAGGATACGAGCATCTCCGGCGGCAGTCAGCAGCCCTCACGAGCATCAATCTACTCCGACTCCAAACACATCAATGTAACTATTCATGACACAATTGTGTTTCAATGTTTTGAAACTGATAGTGCATGTGTTGATGCACAACACCATATATCTACCCATGTATAAATTTATGTTTTAAGATCTGCAACATACCTAACTTCTTGAGGTAGTGTTACGTTACAGCCTATCACGACTGATCATAACATCTGATTGGATAATACTTTTAGAACTAGACTAACCAGTCCTGATGCTTAACACAAACTGGTTGGTTACCACCTACTTTGGTAGCCAGACCACATGGAAACATTGGCACACTGTAAGTATCAGGATCTGTGTCGTATGGTGACCCAAGTATGGTGACCATAATTTTAGCAATACCCTAGCAGTCAGCTGGTGAGACATTTTGAATGAGGCTTTCAACATTGTGCCTAGTTATCCCCCTGGCCTTTAATGCTGGGGGGGGGATATTTATCGTTTTTTTATTTTTATAAGACAGTTTCCTTTTTGATCATATTTGTAGTTACTTTTTTAAAATTTGTTTGTAATACATGTTAAGTAATAAGCGCCCACGGCGATTTTTGCTAATATATTGGCGAGTGAACAATCCCAATTAGCACCCCTTCCGATTGATCAGTGTACACAAGACTTATTTATTTGTGTATAATACGTGTGTTATATGCATCCTTAATTATGGGCAATTAAATTCTGGAAAAGTATATCTGTCGTATATAAACATTTCTGGCTGTCAGCATAAACCACGAAATTTACGATCTTTCAACTCACTTGTTTTTCACTTAAATATTCTAATAAAAGCCCCCTATTTCTTTTTTTTTTGACATTTTTTATTCCTTTCAAAGGGTTGTACATCAGGTTCCAAGGTTGTACAGTAGGTTTAATCAATTGTAGTGAACATACGTTACATGGATGTACATTTCTTGTGATATAAATATAGCACGTATAACTGAAATATATATATATACACATGATATGTTTCAAGAAAAGCATGAAAAGTACCGATAGTCAGATATAAGCATTTATGATAGTATTGCTATTTGAGGCGTTACTGATCTATAGCATTATTGTACAGGGCATGATTATTATTTTAATTTGTGTAGGATTTTTCCCCATTTTCGTTTAAATTGTAATAGACCATTGTTTTTTGTGGCAATGAATTTTTCAATCATAGCTGACTCTTTTAGTATTTTCCTATAATTATCGGAACCCCCTATTTCTAATTTATGTCGAATACGGTGTATATTCACTAATTTTGAAATGTAGACTATTGAAGACAAGAGTGATGCGTTGGATGGATCCAGGTCAGATAGACAGAAGGACAATAAAGAAATAGAGGACGAAGGACAGGAGAAACAGGATGAACAACCAGAATGTGAGTCGGTCGATGTGTTTAATATTTTCTTGGCCTGAAGCGAGAGATCAGGTTGCTCTCGGTATGATGTTATATTCTCCACGGAGCATGGGAAATCCAAGGCAGCGATGTGCCTTATTACCTCCCTTATTCAGGTCAGGATCTGATTGTTATGGGTTTGAATCCTGAATCCACCCTGATTTTGATCCTTAGTATGTCAACACTATACTCATGGTCATCAAACATGCCTGTGGACAGTGACATCTGCATTTGTCAAAGCAATGTTCAACTCACTGGCTCTCCAGGCATCGCTAGGGCATAAAACACAAATAAATGATTGTAAGAAGTGACTGAAAAACAATAAGTTCTCAAGCAATGGTTTCACAAGCACGGAGTAGATGAGGCGTCCAATTACCTTCATCGTGATCACCCTGGAAGTAGGTAATTCATTTTTAAAGTAAAACCAAATCTTGCCACCCGAGATCTCACAAAAATATTACTCATAAACCCTTCTTCATAAAGGCAGTAAACAAATAGTCTAAACAAGACGACTCCACTCCTCATAGGGATATTGTGCTAGCTCACACTCTTAAGAAAGTCGGGAGACAAAACCCCCTTTTATTTTTTTATGTTGAATTGAAGTTAAAACAAGTGTCAAGTCTGGCCCAAATCTCAACCTATTGGTACGACAACATCTCCAAACAACCAGTCAGGGACTGCCTCCGTGGTCTAGCGGTAGAGCGTCCGCCCGAAGAGCGGAAGGTGCGGGTTTGATCCCCGACCGCGTCATACCAAAAGACGTTACAAGATGGTACTTGTTGTTACCCTGTCTGGCGCTCGGTATTAAGGGGCGGAAACAAGGACTGGTCGGCTCGGAGTCAGTATACTGTGTCTGAGTGGGGTATTCATATTAAAACTGCGGCATGGTACCTCAGTGGGCTAGCACTATAAAATCGACATCAGCCCGGCCTAGTAGAAGCACACGCATGCACGCATGCACGCACACACAAATATATGAGTGCAATAATCTTGAACACGACGTTTCACTTCACCTTACAACCTGATTTATTCCCAACCCACACTCAGAATATCGTTATCCAATTTTGAATAGTATTTCTGTGAATAGGAATGTAGAATATATGCAACATGAGCTGAAATATTGCTGACTTCAGTGTAAAAACAACATTCACTCATTGTAGTTCCCAAGGAGAAGAATGAGGAGAAGGTGAGGGAGAAGAAGAAGAAGCGAGTCCGGCATGCGGATGAGGAGAAGAAGAAATCAATGATCGACCCCGACGCCACCCTGATAGTGGAGACGTTTGACCCTGTCATTGTCACTGTACATCAAGACTCACACATACGATTTTGGAATATGGAGGTAAGTTTCACACAGGTAATAGTGAGTGAGTGAGTATGGTTTAACGCCGCTTTTAGCAATATTCCAGCAATATCACGGCGGGGGATACCAGAAATGGGCTTCACACATTGTACCCATGTCAGGAATCAAACCCGGGTCTTCGACATGACGAGCAAACGCTTTAACCACTAGGCTACCCGACCGCCACCACACTGTAATAGGGGGCACTGGTGACCTCATCGTCAAAAGGCACTTCAATTCACTGTGCAGAGTTGGGTCCCTTAGGCAGGCCAGAAACCTTATCTTGTGGGTTCGAATCCCGGTTCACCCCGATTAAGTTTCTAGGTTTGTCAGCTCCATATCCATGCTAGTCCAAGACCTGCATCACTTCAGGCTTTCCTCCCACATTAAGCTGACGCGCTGTGATATAACTGAAATACTGTTAAAATCGGCGTTAAACCAAACTCGCTTACTCACCCACACAGGCAATATAATATTATGAATACCGAGTTATTTGTACTGGCCTAAATTGTATAACCTCAGCTCACCTTCTCGTTCGTTATGCAATTGTACAAAATTGTTACCTGATAAATTTTTTGGAGGGTTCAAGAAAACTATGATAATCGGAGTGTACCAATAGATTTTTTAGATTTCCATTTTGGGGGATGAATAAGGATAATTGCCAGACATGCATCACTTTTGTGTCTCTGTGTGTACAAGTATAACCTTTATGTACTGTGATTGTTGAACAATACCCAAATGCAGCAACTGTTTTGTGTCTGCAGGGAGAGATTATGCGAGAGATCACGCCGATGACACGGCGTCAAGGGACTCCTGTCACGGCCATCTGCTGTGATGAGGATGTTGACTGCATCATCACTGGAGATCAGAGTAAGATGTTTGGATGAGGATGAGTGTGGGCGTGAAGATACTGAAGGGTCAGGGAGTTGTTCAAAAATTATATGTTGCATAAAAATATTTAATTACCTTTTGAGACAGTCTCTCAGACACCTTCTGATTATGAAAAGGTTGACAATATCAGAAAGAAAACACACACATCATTATATCATTGTATACAAATAGTCGAGCAACACACCCAGGAAAGGTTTCAAACTATTTCTTCTTGTTTTATTGTAATAGTGGTGCTGTTCATTTTTCAAGTGTAAATATGTAATAATTACAGCTGTTATTTATTGAAACAAACTGGAAATTCTTCATCTTCCCGAAGCAAGGGAGTTAACTGACTAAACAAGACCAGTTTCCAGCCTTACTAAACTAGGCATGAAATCGACATCCAGTTTGTAAACTGCCGTGCAGATTTCGGTCGATTGCAGGATATGTACCACCATTTTAGGGTGAACATATATATTCCAAATCTTTATGTTTTTTCATCAAGATACACACATGATTTGATGCACTTAGCGAAGAAAGACCCGTCATGCTACAATAAAGATCTTGATTATTGATGCAATTGTCTTCAATGGGCGCCATCCATTTGTTTGAAGCAAATGCAAGTGATATGAGAGGTGGAATCTGATTGGTCATGAGGGACATAGAAGGGACATACCTTAGCCACTGGTGGCGCTATGATTGAGCCAAGAAATTCTGGCCTAGTTTGGCAAGGTTGGAAACTGGAGTTTTACAGCCAGTAAACTCCCTTGCCTCGGAAGATGGAAATTCTCAGATTGTTACTCTTGCTATCAACCAACGGTTTGTCTCAGCCCAGATTGATTTACATCCTGTGTTACAGCTGCATTCACTCACTCATTCATGCTCTTAAGATGCTTGGAGAAATAGAGAGTACTCCCACCTTAAATGATCATGTTGTGGTAAGATTCTTGATTGCTGTTTGCAGAGGGATACATCACAATGTGGGATGT
Organism: Haliotis cracherodii; assembly: GCF_022045235.1. NCBI lineage: Eukaryota > Metazoa > Mollusca > Gastropoda > Lepetellida > Haliotidae > Haliotis > Haliotis cracherodii. The sequence continues at coordinate 14,294,836 of NW_027266308.1, read as the reverse complement.
GAAAGGATTCCTGGAAGATGTCGAATCTGAGGAACCGGTAAGTGGAATGAGCGAGTTGGGTTTTAATGCCACTTTGAAAAGTGTTCAGCGACGTCATGGCATGTCAGCTTGATGCGGAAGAAAGGCTGAAGATAAACAGGTTTTAGAAACCCATGAGCAAGGGTATGGTTCCGACAAACCTAGGAACACTATAAGGGTGAATCTGGGATTCAAACCCAAGATCATAAGCCTAAGGGTTGCAACTCTGCCCTTAGACAACAAGGCCACCTGTTCCCTGGAAGGGGATAGAAATGTTGAACATTTCAGTAAAGATTGCCCAGTAGATGAACGATGTCAGTCTGGTTTGTAAACTTAGGGATAAAATAATATAAAGCCTAATCAGTAAATATTTAATTATTGACTATTGACAAACTGAGAATTGTGTTGTCCTGCCATGTTTACATCCCTCTATAGGATGCAATATTCTAAATAATCACCTATGTTTTGCAAAACAAGGGACTTCATCAGATACATCACCTGGTACAAGTTCACCCATGGGGCGGGTTGGCACCTTAGTCACCAAAACAAGGAACTTCATAGGATACATGGTAGAAATTCACCCAAGAGCAATCTCATTAAAATCAGATCTTAGTTCTCGCTATCGCTAAACAAAGATCTGAGGACATCCCATTGGTTGGATGAAAGGTCGTTCTGACGTGACCCATAATGGGATGTCCTCAGATCTTTGTTTAGCGGTAGCGAAAACTAAGATCTGATTTTAATGAGATTGACCCAAGAGCACCAGTTCTCAGTCATGTTGGTTATAATTATTTTGGTCAATCAATATGGCAAGATACAAAGGCAAAACAAAAACTCTAGACTGACTGTTATATGTATTAAGTAAGAAAACTTAACTCAAAATTAATAACATAAGGATTCAGGATATTATTTTAATACTTGTTTCTTTTGTTTTGTCTTTAAATTTAAGATTTAAAAAACCCTGCCATATGTAAAGAAGGAGTTCAAGTAATTTAAATAACCATCATATGTTGTGCCTTTTTTAATTATTTTTAAATTAAGGTAGACATTTTTTTATCAAATATGAAACATAATGATGTGGTTTCCAATGAAAAAACCAATAAGACAGACATATGGATGTTATTCTGTTTTTACATTTTTCTTCAACAGCGCAGTATTATCAGTGAAACTTAATTAGCATTGATTGTGTGAAGTCCAAATTAATTATGTTTAGTGATAAAAGAACATGCATTTGAATGAATAGCTCCTATGATATAGTATTAATGAATAAAATTAATGAATAGTTACAGTATCATTGTCTCAATTCCTCACTTTGAAATCGGGTTTTTTTAGCTTCAGAGTTCAGGGGAAAAAATTAATTACTCAAAGTTTTAGAATGCAGTTAATTTAATTTTTAAGAATTCATTGCAAAACGAACTGACCTTTCTGAAATCAATTAATTTAAAATAATTTCAAAGATATTTTCATTAGCGCCTAATTTTCATAAAAGCAATTAATTTGGACAAATAAATTAATCTTTTGACTGGAACTTGATTTGTATGACAATATTTCATCATAGATTTATTCTGTTTATTGACTCATTCCTTCCTAATCAATGTTCATATGTGGATTATTTTGCAGAAAAACATGGTATATTTGCAGTCACCAGATACCCATCAGCCATATTTGTTTGATGCTTCTCAGTATGGAGGCTCATCCTGGTAGTCCAAATTGAAAAAAAAATGCTTTCCTAATGCTAATAAATCGAAAAATAAATCAGCATGTTTTTGTTGAATATTTTGAAATCTCTAAATTTAATAGCATTTTATTGACATAAAATATGATGCTAATAGTCATAACTAAAGTTCGTAAGAGGCGACTAACAGGATCGGGTGGTCAGGCCCGCTGACTTGGTTGATGTATGTCATCATATCCCAATTGTGTAGATCGATGCTCATGATGTAACTCACTGGATTGTCTGGTCCATACTCGATTATTTACAGACCGTCGTCATATAGTTGGAATATTGCTGAGTGTGTCCTTAAACAACAAACAAACAAATAAACATTAATGAATAGATCTTCGAAGTTCAGAGAATGGTGATGATGCTTGATTGCTAAATTACTCATGTCTTCATGCTTCTTTGGCGTAACTTTAAGAATGTTTTAGCTCAATTTCATTTTTATTATTTGGCATCAGGGGGGTTATTTTTGGTCATCAAAGAGGCAAAAGTAAATGCTATATGAAGAGTGCAATAGATCAGTTATCCCTGGCTTGACACCTTGGCTTGTATGTTTCCAAGTGAGCTGAAAAAGAAATGGGAATGCACACTAATCCACAAACTTGGTTGATACAGATATCCGATTTGCGAAAACCCCTTGGTGTGGAGTCTTCTTCCCTGTTATTATCAATATCATATTTCAGTGGTGCCTTAAGGTCTGGTCAGTTTATCCATAAATTTAGAAAAGTTATCGTCTTTTGTTTTAAGTCAGTGGAAACAGTTCTTTAACTGCAGCCTATGTGTCAACATGCAGGACACATAATATAAACAATAAAATCATTCACAAACACAAGTATTCACAGACACAAACCTTTTTAAGTAACATATTTGGCTTCTACGAAAGTTTTGGCATCCTTCAAACAAGAACAGGCTTCAGATTTGGTTGATTTGTATTTTCAGGAAAAACTGAAGCAGATTGTGAGCTGGCGAGCTCACCTGACAAAGATTGTCTCCCTTGTCTATGTGGACTCCCTGAAGTCTATCCTGTCTGGGTCATCTGATGGGTCTGTCAGGTGAGGCATGATTTCATATTCATTATTGTAATTGACTTCTCTGTAGTAGTCTTCCAAGACTCCAGTTACGTAATGCCTCCCCTTGACCCTCATTTCCTTGATGGATAGAGTTGTGTCCCTTACATTCCAGGATTTGTCTCCCTTGTGACTGTTGGTAGCAGGCTCCTTCTCAGCGTGTGATACCTTCATTACTCTCCCGGTATCATCACTACCACCAGTGTGTGACACCTTCATTACTCTCCCGGTATCATCACTGCCACCAGTGTGTGACACCTTCATTACTCTCCCGGTATCATCACTGCCACCAGTGTGTGACACCTTCATTACTCTCCCGGTATCATCACTGCCACCAGTGTGTGACACCTTCATTACTCTCCCGGTATCATCACTGCCACCAGTGTGTGACACCTTCATTACCTTCCCGGTATCATCACTGCCACCAGTATGACACCTTCATTACCTTCCCGGTATCATCACTGCCACCAGTGTGTGACACCTTCATTACCTTCCCGGTATCATCACTGCCACCAGTGTGTGACACCTTCATTACCTTCCCGGTATCATCACTGCCACCAGTCTGGACACCTTCATTACTCTCCCGGTATCATCACTGCCACCAGTGTGTGACACCTTCATTACCTTCCCGGTATCATCACTGCCACCAGTGTGTGACACCTTCATTACCTTCCCAGTATCATCACTGCCACCAGTATGTGACACCTTCATTACCTTCCCGGTATCATCACTGCCACCAGTCTGGACACCTTCATTACTCTCCCGGTATCATCACTGCCACCAGTGTGACACCTTCATTACCTTCCCGGTATCATCACTGCCACCAGTCTAGACACCTTCATTACCTTCCCGGTATCATCACTGCCACCAGTGTGTGACACCTTCATTACCTTCCCGGTATCATCACTGCCACCAGTGTGTGACACCTTCATTACCTTCCCGGTATCATCACTGCCACCAGTGTGTGACACCTTCATTACTCTCCCGGTATCATCACTGCCACCAGTCTAGACACCTTCATTACCTTCCCGGTATCATCACTGCCACCAGTGTGTGACACCTTCATTACCTTCCCGGTATCATCACTGCCACCAGTGTGTGACACCTTCATTACCTTCCCGGTATCATCACTGCCACCAGTGTGACACCTTCATTACCTTCCCGGTATCATCACTGCCACCAGTCTGGACACCTTCATTACTCTCCCGGTATCATCACTGCCACCAGTGTGTGACACCTTCATTACCTTCCTGGTATCATCACTGCCACCAGTGTGTGACACCTTCATTACCTTCCCGGTATCATCACTGCCACCAGTGTGACACCTTCATTACCTTCCCGGTATCATCACTGCCACTAGCGTGACACCTTTATTACCCTCCCAGGATCATCACTGCCACCAGTGTGTGACACCTTCATTACTCTCCCGGTATCATCACTGCCACCAGTCTGGACACCTTCATTACTCTCCCGGTATCATCACTGCCACCAGTGTGTGACACCTTCATTACCTTCCCGGTATCATCACTGCCACCAGTGTGTGACACCTTCATTACCTTCCCGGTATCATCACTGCCACCAGTGTGTGACACCTTCATTACCTTCCCGGTATCATCACTGCCACCAGTGTGTGACACCTTCATTACCTTCCCGGTATCATCACTGCCACCAGTCTAGACACCTTCATTACCTTCCCGGTATCATCACTGCCACCAGTGTGTGACACCTTCATTACCTTCCCGGTATCATCACTGCCACCAGTGTGTGACATCTTCATTACCTTCCCGGTATCATCACTGCCACCAGTGTGTGACACCTTCATTACCTTCCCGGTATCATCACTGCCACCAGTGTGACACCTTCATTACCTTCCCGGTATCATCACTGCCACCAGTGTGTGACACCTTCATTACCTTCCCGGTATCATCACTGCCACCAGTGTGTGACACCTTCATTACCTTCCCGGTATCATAGGGGCGGTCGGGTAGCCTAGTGGTTAAAGCGTTCGCTCGTCACGCCGAAGACCCGGGTTCGATTCCCGACATGGGTACAATATGTGAAGCCCATTTCTGGTGTCCCCCGCCGTGATATTGCTGGAATATTGCTAAAAGCGGCGTAAAACCATACTCTGTCTGTCTGTCCCGGTATCATACATGAGTTCTCACACAATTTTTTGTAAAGCCAGTATGACACACATGTGAGTGTAATAATTTCGTAAATACCAATTTTTTTTCAATCCTTTTGAGCTGCTCTTTTAAAAAATGCACTGATCACCACCGCTGTCCAAGAAAACCACAATTTGTCATTTGACATCAACAATCTTCAGCTTTGATGTCATTTCTAGTGTGACGTCATTCCAACCTAACATCAAAATAAGATTTGAATGACGTCAACAATGCCATCCAGATGACACTGGTATGTGAGAAGTGATATTTGCACTAGTGCACATACGATTTTTATGAATTTGGTTATTTCTAACACTATGGGTAATAACGGTCAGTCAGTTTTGAGTTCAACTCCATGCAAGGTTGTAGGCCACTAAGCACAGTGGGGAGCTGTGACTGGTGGCAGCAAAAGTATAGAGAGCTCCACGAACTGGCTATTGCTGTGAGGAGTTTACCTAGGTACTCCTCAAAGACTTTTACTTGCAAACAGCCCCTTAACTCTCAATTGTCTCATTCCCCTTGCTGTGCAGAGTTATGTCCCTTCCCTTCCTAGATTTGCCTCCATGTGACCCTTGTTAGTTTTGAATCCCAGCACGTATTATTTGATGGATCTAAGCCAAATTGTGGGTGGTTCAAGTTACACGAAACATTTGTTCTTGTGATTTGGTTTGGGAAGAGGGGGGTGAGAACACAGGGGTTGTGAAGATGAGAAGATGGAATGGGAACAAGGGGGGGGTGGAATGGGGGAAGATGGGGAGATATGGGTAGGTGAAGGTGAGGTTGAGGTTGGGAACATCAGGGTCCAGGAGATGGGAGAAGGGATTGGGAAGATTGATATACTTGTACTATACCCTTTAGCACAACTATGTTTGACAATGCATGACCCATGAATACACTTTAATTGTTCATAGACTTTCGTTTCTTTAAACAAGAAGAAATGTTGGAGCTTAGAAAGTCTCCTGAAGCCCATGTATGGCATCCCTGCCCTCACTAACCTGGTGTTTCTCCTGCAGGGTATGGTGGGGAAACAAGGGCAAGTTTGTAGGGTTCTTCAGCCAGCATCGGCCGTTCAACTTCCCCGCTACGGAGGAGACAGCTGGGTCACCAACACTACCTTATGATATTACAGAGGTGAGACATCTTTAGATTTTTTTAGGCCCTATCAATTCATTTTTTTCCATTTATGGACAAGTCTGATCACATTTTCCAAAGAGTAAAATATATATATAAATGATATTTTAAAATGTTTTTCTTAGTATGTTTGTTAAACTTTTAACATGTTTAAAAGAGTTCTCATTGAGTATTTAACCTCAATTCAACCATGACATTTTAAAAAACTACATTCTTATAGGTCTATCCGCATAATTAAGTCTGTGTCAAGACAAAACAGGTATAGCAGTGATGCATGTTTTGGTTGTAAGCTAATGAAATCAGGCCATTTATGACTCATGGAAGGCAAGTGAGCTCTTCTCCATGAAAGAATGTTATTGCACCCTACTATTGCCAGACATTGAGGCAGTGTGTAAAACAGATACCAGAAGCTAGGCTACAAACTGGGAAACATTGAGGATGGAAATTAGGTTAAAGTTCTCAGATAAGAATCAAAAATACAAATGCAATGGTGTTCAAGACTTATTTAACACTTTGACTAATTTAAGGACTTTTATGGATTTTATGAATGAAGTAAAACTGTATCACCTTTCTTTCGCAGCGTCCTCTAGCTCCGGTAACTCGGAGGAAAAGTGCTACCCAGAAAATCAGAACTGTTCAAAAGTTTGAGTATCCTCTCATCTTTAATCAACAGAAGTGAGTTCACTCTGTTTGGAAACAAAAATCATTATTTATTGTTTTCTGATTATTAATTCTATCTTCGTCTTTATCAGTACATTCCTGTTAAGATAATGGGGACATCAGCAATTCACTGTACAAACTTGTGTCCCTGTGACTAAGCACCTGAAACATATGATTGTGGGTTCAAATCCCTGTTCAGATAGATATTTGTTTGTGAAAGCTTAGTACAATTTGACCTCCGGATGTATAATTGAAGGTTTTATGGGTTCTTGAGCTTAACTGTCTGAAACGATTCTTCACCACCTCAATTTGGTAATTTTGATTTGTACGCATAGCGACCCCCACAGAACACAAATAAGCCTTCGATGGTACTCCATTTTGGGTGTCGATGCCATGGCACTCATATACAACAGTATGTATCAAATATCTACAACAATATTATGGCATGGTCTTATTCATTTACATTCAGAAGTTTAATTTTGGTTCATTTTCAAGACACAAGAATCAGATAGGCTGGTTTGAATGTTTCGCTCACTTGTACAGAAAATTCAGAAGCATTGACAATGATTGGCCAATTAGAATAACATGACCTATGGAGGCCAATCAGGAAAAGGTATTACACCAGTGGGTGTGGCCTAAAGTTTTAACATTTATGGAAGCATAAACACACAAAAACTGCTTGATTTGCCAATCAGATGACATGGCATCACTTGTATTGCCTGGCTGCTTTTAATGCATAAGGAAAAAATTACAAATTAGTATCATCATTTCTGCCACCTCCCAGTATAATTTATATTTCAATTATATTTTACGTTTTTCTATTCAGATGGCGCCCATTTCGCAGATCAGCCTATTTGAGGCCAAAGTCAAGGCCGGCACAACCAGAGGACAAGAAATTCTTTAAGGCTCTCATTAAACCAAGGGTAAAGATATTTGTTCTGAGGATATCCATATTAGCATGTGTGTTTCTCATGTCCATCTGCATCTTAAGAGACTGCTTCTGTGGTCTAGTGGTAGAGCGTCCACCCAGAGAGTGGATGGTCCTGGGTTCGATCCCAGGCCGTGTTATACCAAAAGATGGATTGTACTTGTTGTTACCCTGCCTGGCGCTCAGCATTAAGGGGCGAAAACAAGGTCTGGTCAGCTCGGAGTCAGTACACTGTGTCTAAATGGGGTATTCATGTTAAACTGCGGCATGGTATCTCACTGGGCTAGGATTGTGATATCAGCATCAGTCACACACACACGTGCATGCACGTCGCTATATAAGTGCAATGATCTTGGATGCTGCGTTAAAGCCCATTTCACCTCACGTCACAACATCTTAAGAGAACGGATGGGTGAGCAGAAGAAGGTCATAGGAAACGGGGGGAATATGCTTTGGTTGAAAATACAACTGTTAAATTGTCTGTTGTGTAAGATTTGTGGACAGTACTGCACAATTTGATGGTAGTGTCCTAACAGTACAATGGTTGCTGTAGTACTGTTGAGAAATTTCTTTAGATGGATGAAAGGTCCTGTAAGCAGGATCACTTCCGATTTAGGGACTTGTCATTTATAAAAGGGGAGGATGTCGGCTAACTATCATACGGTCCTCAGACCAATATTCCGACCACCACCACCACCCACACACCAAACCCCACCCCACCCCACCCCTCTCCCTATAATAAATGACGAGTCACTTACTTTGAATGTCCATACAATAAAATACACGACAATTGTTTAAATGAAACAGGAAGTTAGTTAATCTTATTCTGGAACCGAAAGGCGAGGTCCTCTTTTCGTAACCCTGATGTTCCAAAGCCACAATTGAGTGGCCCTACATTCAAACACTCTGATTCAATTCTATTTTTGCCTTTTTACGCCCAATGGAATCTTTTTCGGCAGATAATTGAGACTTATTCTCTGGCATTGACATTAATATTTACACTGTCAAGCATCAACATTATCAGGTTTCTTAGCCTAATTGTAAAAAATACCAAAATTAAATCAGTTTACCCTTGAGCATGGCGTGTCTGATATTCGAGATGGCTGACATCCAGATGAACTGCGTGCTGGATGAGTGTTAGAGCTTCATTTGTGAACATGTTTACAGGCCTACAATCATCATCTGGAGAGCTCTACAACAGGAGAGAAGATGCAAGGAGCTGTATTCAGGGCTCTGCCAGTGTATCGGGTGAGTTTGGTTTGAGAGTGAGAGGGATTTTGTTTTTACTCTGCTTTGAACAATGTCGCAGTTATATCATGGCATGGCAGTTCATTGTGGGCGCGGGATGAGTCTAATGTATGTATCAATATTAAACATGACAAAAACCGGCTTCACTAATTTTGACCTTGTTTCTTATCAAACTTTTTTTATTAGTTGGCTTACTGATATTTTGACCTAATGCATTGGTTGATATAAGAGACATTATAATGGTAAGCCTTTCAAATTAATTTGTCTTTGTTTAAAAATGGGTGCTTAGGATGAAAATCAAAATCAAATTCTAATATGTTTCACTTTGCTTTTGAGCTCACTTGACTGAAAGGTTTTCAGTCCAACTTTTGAGTATATTCTATGTCTCCCAAGCATTTGTGGGCTGTTGAACATGTGTCACTTTGGAGTTCCTATTTTCTTCACATTGTTAATTGTTAGATTTGTGAAGCAAGTAATAAAACATACAACGTCGGAATATGCATGTGTTATCTCTATTCATATTATATCTCACTACACGGAATACTGTATTCTACGTAATAAGCGCCCAGGGCGCTCTCAAAAATAGAAATAGGGGGCTCTTATTAGATTATTATTTTGGTGGAAAAAACAGAGTTGAAAGATAAATTTCATGGTTTATGCAGACGGCCTGAACTGTTTATATACCACAGATATGTTTTTCCTGAATTTAATTGCCCATAATTAAGGGTGTTTATAATACATACGTGCATATTATACTCAAATAAATATGTCTTGTGTACATTGATCAATCGGAAGGGTTGTTAATTGGGATTGTTACCTTGCCAAGTTATTAGCAAATATCGCCTTGGGCGCTTATTAGAGCGGGGTGCTTATTACGTCATCTGTCATACTTTACAGCAGCCTACCTTTTAACATGCAAAGAACAAAAAAACTCATTGCTTTTCAGGTTACGTATGGAATTGTTGACATGGTATTTCCGGTATTACGTGCTCACGCTAATGTCTTTGCACTGGGGGAAAAAACATCGAAACTCATTATGGCGTGTATAATGCACACACCCTTCTACACAGCTGTGTTTTTTGGACAAGAAGTGCACACTATACTCAAAATATGGTACTTTTTTTTCCATTTTTGCATTTTAGGGTTGTTGGAATCTAGAAATCAAATTTCTTTAAGTGTATGACCTCATATAGAAGTTTGTCTGACCTCCTGAACTTGTATTACAGGTGAGAACGCCAGAAAGGCCTCGGACCCCAGTGATCAGTGACTCCGTCATGTCCAAAGATGAGAAACACTTCCATGGTCGGCCATCAATGTATGGAACCGGTTTGACAATGAAGGTGGGAGACATTGTTCAGTTAGGATGATTATGATGATTGAGTGAGTTCTGCTTAACGCCTCTTAACATTATTCCAGTTATATCACAGCGTTTCAGCTTAATGTGGGAGGAAATCTCGAAGTGATGCAGGTCTCAGACGTTTACCACTTCGGTGAAACCCACGAGCATGAGTATGGTGCTTACAAACCTAGAAACATAATCAGGGCGAAGTGGGATTCTAACCCACAATCATAGGTTTCTGGCGTGCCCAAGGGACGCAACTCTGAAAATCAGGGTGCCTTAGACGACTGAAGAGCCTTAAAATGAGATAAAATATCTTGAAAAGGCCTTGAATGTGGCAACCATTGTCAACTCGGCTTTTATTTGGACAGAGTACAATTATATTTTCTCAATACTCCGTAATTTGATCAATAAATAATATTGAAACACTCTATGTCAGGACTTTAATAGTGTATTTGGATGTACAAATAGAACTATTCTGACAATGAAATAAAGTAAAAATGTCCAAATAAATGTTTGAAAGCAATCTTTAGCTTTTGAATCGTTTGATCGTGTCCTTGAAAAGGCCATGACTATGATCGCTCAAGCTGAACCATGATATGCTAACGCACTGTTTTATGTTGTTTTTCATATTCGTGTCTCCTGTGTTTGGTTGCCCTGCTACATCTTGCAACTAACTTGCACCTCCCTGCAACCTCCCTGCAACCACCCTGCAACCTGCCCGTGTTACTGTGTTGATGATGCTGTGCCTGGCTGCTTCCACTTGTGCATGACAACATCTCCTACCGCTTGCATCACTGCACATTATCCATTCTTGTGCTTCTATTATCACATTTTCCCAACAACTGATTGTGTGTGCTTGTGGTTGAAAATGATTGATTAATTGCTCGTTTCAATTGTTATCATGAACATTATATGCACCTTTTATGAATGTTATTGTAATCTACTGAATGTTTTATTCACCACTCACATGTACAATCTATGGTACTCGCTACCATATTATAATTACTAATACAATTGTAACTATGTGCATGCTGCTTTCCTGCAACTGTGTGTTAATTATATGTCATTGTTGCTTATAACAATGTGCTAATATAATTTATGTTGATGATATTCATATCACAATTTTGATAACACTTATCACACTATATCAATGGATACTCCTGATATTGATGTAATTATTTGATATGATACCACCGATATGAACATTGATTTAACATTAATGCTCACATTTGTGCACATATTGGTACTCACATTGGTACTCACATTCATACTCACATCGGTACTCACATTCATACTCACATCGGTACTCACATTCATACTCACATTGGTACTCACATTCATACTCACATTGGTACACCCATTCATACTCACATCGGTACTCACATTCATTCTCACATCGGTACTCACATTCATACTCACATTGGTACACCCATTCATACTCCCATGGGTACTCACATTCATACTCACATCGGTACTCACATTCATACTCACATCGGTACTCACATTCATACTCACATTGGTACTCACATTCATACTCACATCGGTACTCACATTCATACTCACATCGGTACTCACATTCATTCTCACATCGGTACTCACATTCATACTCACATTGGTACACCCATTCATACTCCCATGGGTACTCACATTCATACTCACATCGGTACTCACATTCATACTCACATCGGTACTCACATTCATACTCACATTCATACTCACATCGGTACTCACATTGCTCCCCTGTGTGGCGGTTGTTGGGACTGAACTAACACAACCCGCTGTCCCAATGTATCAATTCACCCTGCGTGCTGCCATTTTGTTTCACCGCCAGTCCCGACGCCAGCCATTCAAATATATTCCGCGTATGAAAGTTGTGTATCTTGCTCTGCAGGGAGCCAAGTCAGTGGGTCGTGTGGCTGACAAATCTGTGGGACGAGTGGTGAGTGACATTGGTATCACACATACATTGATTAATTGTCTGTAATCACATGTTTCTTGGCAAGTACATCTACCTGTCGGGAGACAAAGACTGTGTCTGACGGGCCCTGTCTCACACAGTGATCTTTGCACTAAGATTACCATAACTCCCAGGGCTTAAGATCCCTTGTGACAGCAGCACTAAGATTACCATAACTCCCAGTCCTTAACATCCCTTGTGACAGCAGCGCTAAGATTACCATAGCTCCCAGTCCTTAACATCCCTTGCGACAGCAGCGCTAAGATTACCATAGCTCCCAGGGCTTAACATCCCTTGCGACAGCAGCACTAAGATTACCATAGCTCCCAGTCCTTAACATCCCTTGCGACAGCAGCACTAAGATTACCATAACTCCCAGTCCTTAACATCCCTTGCGACAGCAGCGCTAAGATTACCATAGCTCCAAGGGCTTAACATCCCTTGCGACAGCAGCATTAAAATTACCATAACTCCCAGTCCTTAACATCCCTTGCGACAGCAGCACTAAGATTACCATAACTCCCAGGCCTTAACATCCCCTGTGACAGCAGCACTAAGATTACCATAACTCCCAGTCCTTAACATCCCTTGCGACAGCAGCGCTAAGATTACCATAGCTCCAAGGGCTTAACATCCCTTGCGACAGCAGCACTAAGATTACCATAGCTCCCAGTCCTTAACATCCGTTGCGACAGCAGCGCTAAGATTACCATAGCTCCCAGTCCTTAACATCCCTTGCGACAGCAGCACTAAGATTACCATAACTCTCAGTCCTTAACATCCCTTGCGACAGCAGCGCTAAGATTACCATAGCTCCCAGTCCTTAACATCCCTTGCGACAGCAGCGCTAAGATTACCATAGCTCCCAGTCCTTAACATCCCTTGCAACAGCAGCACTAAGATTACCATAACTCCCAGTCCTTAACATCCCTTGCGACAGCAGCACTAAGATTACCATAGCTCCCAGTCCTTAACATCCCTTGCGACAGCAGCGCTAAGATTACCATAGCTCCCAGTCCTTAACATCCCTTGCGACAGCAGCACTAAAATTACCATAACTCCCAGTCCTTAACATCCCCTGTGACAGCAGCACAAAGATTACCATAACTCCCAGTCCTTAACATCCCTTGCGACAGCAGCGCTAAGATTACCATAGCTCCCAGTCCTTAACATCCCTTGCGACAGCAGCGCTAAGATTACCATAGCTCCCAGTCCTTAACATCCCTTGCAACAGCAGCACTAAGATTACCATAACTCCCAGTCCTTAACATCCCTTGCGACAGCAGCGCTAAGATTACCATAGCTCCCAGTCCTTAACATCCCTTGCGACAGCAGCACTAAAATTACCATAACCCCAGGCCTTAAGATCCCTTGTGACAGCAGAGCTAAGATTACCATAGCTCCCAGTCCTTAACATCCGTTGCGACAGCAGCACTAAGATTACCATAACTCCCAGTCCTTAACATCCCTTGCGACAGCAGAGCTAAGATTACCATAGCTCCCAGTCCTTAACATCCGTTGCGACAGCAGCACTAAGATTACCATAACTCCCAGTCCTTAACATCCCTTGCGACAGCAGCACTAAGATTACCATAACTCCCAGTCCTTAACATCCCTTGCGACAGCAGCGCTAAGATTACCATAGCTCCCAGTCCTTAACATCCCTTGCGACAGCAGCGCTAAGATTACCATAGCTCCCAGTCCTTAACATCCCTTGCAACAGCAGCACTAAGATTACCATAACTCCCAGTCCTTAACATCCCTTGCGACAGCAGCACTAAGATTACCATAGCTCCCAGTCCTTAACATCCGTTGCGACAGCAGCGCTAAGATTACCATAGCTCCCAGTCCTTAACATCCCTTGCGACAGCAGCACTAAAATTACCATAACTCCCAGTCCTTAACATCCCCTGTGAAAGCAGCACAAAGATTACCATAACTCCCAGTCCTTAACATCCCTTGCGACAGCAGCGCTAAGATTACCATAGCTCCCAGTCCTTAACATCCCTTGCGACAGCAGCGCTAAGATTACCATAGCTCCCAGTCCTTAACATCCCTTGCAACAGCAGCACTAAGATTACCATAACTCCCAGTCCTTAACATCCCTTGCGACAGCAGCGCTAAGATTACCATAGCTCCCAGTCCTTAACATCCCTTGCGACAGCAGCACTAAAATTACCATAACCCCAGGCCTTAAGATCCCTTGTGACAGCAGAGCTAAGATTACCATAGCTCCCAGTCCTTAACATCCGTTGCGACAGCAGCACTAAGATTACCATAACTCCCAGTCCTTAACATCCCCTGTGACAGCAGCACTAAAATTACCATAACTCCCAGGCCTTAAGATCCCTTGTGACAGCAGCACTAAGATTACCATAGCTCCCAGGGCTTAAGATCCCTTGTGACAGCAGCACTAAGACTGCCTCATATTTTGATGCGAGACACTTGCTGATTAGTTCTAAATGCTTCTGAATCATCTGTGGGGCAAATGTTTATTGAAATAGGAATCTTTGTTTATTTAAACTTCAAATGAAATTGAGAATTCTTCAGTTACCTGGCAATATTGATTCTTTTTGTACAGCATGGCAATATTGATACTATTTGTATGCCAACATGGCAGTATTGATACTCTATGTATTCCCAACATGGCAATATCAATACTGTTTGTTTGACATCATGGCAATATCGATGCTATTTAAATGACAACATGGCAATATTGATACTGTATGTATCACAACATGGCAATATCAATACTGTATGTATGACAACATGGCAATATCAATACTATATGTATCACAGCATGGCAATATTGATACTGTATGTATCACAACATGGCACTATCAATACTGTATGTATGACAACATGGCAATATCAATACTATATGTATCACAACAGGGCAATATTGATACTGTATGTATCACAACATGGCAATATTGATACTGTATGTATCACAACATGGCAATATTAATACTATATGTATGACAACATGGCAATATCAATACTGTACGTATCACAACATGGCAATATCAATACTATATGTATGGCAATATCAATACTATATATATCACAACAGGGCAATATTGATACTGTTTGTATGACAACATGGCAATATCAATACTATATGCATCACAACACGGCAATATTGATACTTTATGTATCACAACCTGGCCATATAGATGCTGTATGTATCACAACATGTAGTTGAGAGGTGGTACTGGTAGCCCAGGAGTAGTCATGCAGAGTTGCAACCCTTAGGTGTGCCAGGATCTGCTGGTTGTGGTTTTGAATCCAAGATTCGCCCTGATTATGATCCTTGGTATGTCAGCTTCATACCCGTACTCATGGGTTTCATCCTCCTGGATGGCTTTGAGCTATGCTCCCACTTTAACATGACACACCTTGATATTACTGAAATACTGTTCCAATTGGTGTTAAACCAATCTCAGTCACTCTGAGAAAGTACTGATACAGTTGTATGTCATATTTCTACAGAGACTAGCAATGCCAGGTATGATTACAACTGCACTGCATGTATACAGCATGTTCTTGCTCCTGCAAAGGATCATCCTCGACTATGCAGGGTATTATCTCTTCCTTCTGTGGGTCATTTGTAGTATAAGCGTTTTTTTCAAAAATTTCCTTTTCATGAAAAAAACTAGTAGTAACTTTTAGTAACTACATTTTTTGGAAAATGTTCAAATGTAATTAAGCTAGTTCTTGAAATCAAAACATGAAATTGTGAACCATTTTTGCCCATACCCTATGCGATAAACAACTTTTCAGTCTCATTCTCAAGCAAAGAAAGGACCTTTTAAGTTTACAATGAATCACAACATACTTAAGGGCATTTTTAAAGGGAAGGAGGGGGAGTCATTATGTTGACAGTTTTAGTTGTGACAACGTAACAACAAAATATTTTGTTTTATCGTTGAATTGTAAAAGAACTGTGTAATGTGATTTGATGGCTAGTTTCAGCACTGTGTCATTCAGACAGAGTGAATGAGTGAGTGAGTTTGGTTTTACGCTGCTTTTAGCAATATTCCAGCAACATCACTGCAGGGGACACCAGAAATGGGCTTCACACATTGAACCCATGTAGGGAATCGAACCCGTGTCTTCGGCGTGACGAGTAAATGCTTTAACCACTAGGCTCCCCGATCGCCCCCATTCAAATGGAATAACAATGATACCATGTCAATGAATGGATCCAGAATAATTTTCTTTTACAATCAAAAGGAGATATAATACCCTACGTTATAGAGGATGGTGCCTGAGGTTACGTTTATGACAACCCTTGTATGCACAACACACACCCACTAACACAGAGCATGGAGGTCATGGGGAAGTCTCTCCCTTGACGGAACTGAAATGCAAAATTCACTCATAAGAGCTGCTACTCAAAAGAAGTTAAGGAACACCCAATTCTTTCCTATTACACTAGTTATGACAGATATGTGGCATGAATGATTAACTATGGTACCCGTAATATCAAAGAATCAGGTGTTGTTTAACTTCTTTTGAGTAGTATATATTACATGACTGATGTATATGTACATGTGCCTGGTACTAAATGACTTGTTTGTGTCACTACTTTGTGTTGTATGTTAATGAAAGACCGTCTTCCCGAAGCAAGAGAGTTAACTGACTATAAAAGTCCAGTTTCCACCCTTGCCGAACTAGGCTGGTATTATGGAGTTACATTTTGGCTGGACCAACAAGTCTATGCATCAGTCCAATCTAAATCGCCCAACAAAAATCGAAATCCGGTTCGTAAATTGTCATGCAGATTTCGGTCGATTGCAGGATTTGCAAAGCATGTGCAGCCCCAACGCATTGTCAACAGATTTTTTACAATGTTTGTGATTCATCTTTTTAACAAGGTGTTCGCATGATTTGATGCACTTGGCGATGTAAGACCCGTTTTAGCACAACATAGATCTTGATTATCGATCAGACTGTCTTGACTGGGCGCTGCCAATTTGATTGAAACAAATGCAAGTGATGGAATCTGATTGGTCCATAGGAGAGGCTAAGAGGGACTTAACTCGTAATAACCACTGGTGGCACTACGATTGAGCCAAGGAATTCCAGCCTAGTTCGGCAAGGGTGGAAACTAGACTTTTAAAGTCAGTTTACTCTCTTGCCTCGGGAAGATGATAACAGACTTGCAGTTTGCTATTAATGATAAGACAATAATGAGCCAGAGCACTGCTATGGTGAAGCATGTCCACCTGTTCTAGCACTTTTTTTGGGGTGCTACCACTCAAACGATATACCTTCAGAAGATATATGCACATGAATTGATCCCTAGGGTTAGATTTGTTTGCTGTTTAACCTGCACTCAGAAATATTCCAGCCATATGGCAGCGGTCTGTAAATAATTGAGTCTGGACCAGACAATCCAGTGATTGATATCGTGAGCATCGATCCACACATTTAGGATCAATGACATGCATCAACCAAGTCAGCGAGCCTGACCACCCAATCCCTTTAGTCGCCTCTTACGTCAAGTATAGTTGGCATTTATGGCAAGCATGGGTTGCCTATTCTCTTAAGGTTAGAGGTAGGATAGAATACCCCAAGGATATCCTTAGCCCTTGGATTCCCTTTCAAATCATATGGGTTTTGTCAAGTTTTCAGGTTTGAAGAAAAGTTACCGTCACTCATGTGGACATGATTGTTTACATGTGTTTATTTGCTAGGCTTAAAGGGACAGAACGTCAACAGTTGTGTGTGTTTTTTGGCTAACAGGCTTAAAGGGGCAGTACGTCGATGGTACTGTGTTTATTTGCTAATAGCCTTTAAGGGGCAGTATGCCGATGGTTCTGTGTGTTAATTGCTAACAGATTTAAAGGGACAGAATGTCAATGGTTCTGTGCGTTAATTGCTAACAGGGCTAAAGGGACAGAATGTCAACAGTTCTGTGT
Organism: Haliotis cracherodii; assembly: GCF_022045235.1. Lineage (NCBI taxonomy): Eukaryota > Metazoa > Mollusca > Gastropoda > Lepetellida > Haliotidae > Haliotis > Haliotis cracherodii. The sequence goes on along the minus strand of NW_027266308.1, from coordinate 14,276,673 downwards.
GTTCATTTGCTGGGCTTTAATGGGCAGTAATTGGCTTGCATTGGTCCCGGATGTACTTATGTCAGAATAAGTGTGTTTGTTTACAAACAAGAGAAAAAGTCTGATAAGCCTTCTCTCGTGGAAAAAAGCAACCAGAGCTGCAATTTTATTTTTAGAAAATGTTGGTGTGGTATATTTTGCATGTTGTTTGTATTTTTGTGTGTTGTGTGTGACATAGTATGTAAGACAATCATTAGAAACATTGTTTGAACTGGGCATGATCCATCATCTGTTTGCCAGGGTATGATATCTCCATACTACGAATAAATACCCTGTACACATTCACACCACAGCTTCTTCCAGTTGGAGTGAATATATACTCAAAATAGAATATATCTCCTTCCAAGCAAATGACACAGTTCTTGCATGATTAAACTAAACAGCAATAAACCTGTCCTAACCTTGTTTGTTTGTCTTCATCCCAGATAAGACTGGGAATTCCCAATACCATGCCCTGTTGTAATACTCAGTGAAGAAATTCCAGCTGTTCCAATTACAAGTCTCCTGATTCCTCGTAACTCCTCTAATGTCAGCATGTTTGGGTCTGCTCGTACGATGTCGTATTTGGAATTTAGGTCACTGCAGAACTCATGGTCTGAAGAGTCATTGTGACTGAAGTATGATATAATACCCTGCATTATCGAGGATGGGTTTGATCAATGTGCAACATATTGAATCACAGCAATCTCAAGAAGTGTATGAAATAATTAAACCTAACAACCCGCCAGACAGTTTTATTTCACAGTCAGGATAACAAATCAATACACCTTCATAAAGACTACTCATTTAAGAAGAGGTCCCCGGCAACATATGCTTGTCATGTGGGGCGACTTAATAGACAGGGATCAGGCTTTGGTTGATTATGTCTCATTGTTGCCCTGACAGCATGGACTTTGCTCATAATGTCTATCACTGGTTTGTCTTGTCCAGTATCTTATTAAAGTCTGCATTCATATTGCTGGAATATTGCTGGTGTCAAACTCCAAACAAAGCACTAGCCAATCATTATGTGTACGAGTAGTCAAGGTTATCTCCCTTTAGTTGTAAACAGAAGATGCTCACCAGGCCTGACTAAATTGTATTGAATTTTTAAATTGAAACTACCTAAATTTTGTGAAAAGAACAAAACATACGTTATTAAAATGCTGAGGATATTGTTAACGGTAGCTGTTTTTTGTCTCCTGCCTGAAATTAGAATGGTTTAGCATTGCAGAGTTAGATTGCAGGGATGTATTCAAAAAACATTTTTTTTAATCAAAGCTCAAAATCATGATAATATTTATGAGGTTTCTTTGCAAAAGACACTGAAGGTGTTTTAAAGAAAATTCGCAATTTGTTTTATGTGGTTGTTTTTTTCAGGTGTCCCCCCTCAAACTTCACAATAGACGAGGGCTGAATGGCAGGCCTCCTGGGATTGGTCCATCTCCAAACCAATCAGGCTTCAGTAACTCTGTATCTCCATCACCACGAAGAAGATGACAAGTATTGGACGGCCAGTTGGTGGCAGCCTGTACATAACGCTGTCTGTATGCTGTAGCAGTGTAGCCATTCTGTAGCAGCCCGTCTCAACAGCATCAACATGCAACAATGGTGTCACTTTTACAGCCACGATATGGAAATACAATACCATGAGAGACTGGTTTGAATCGCAATACAGTCTGACGTTTAAAGGGAAAAGATCAATTAAAATTTCCAATTATTTCGTCAGTCTGACCATTGGAATCTGAAGTTTTCATTAAAATAATTATAATTTTATGCCCTTTTTAACGACCAGTATCATCCTATTGGGAATGAAATGAGATGACAAAGAAGTAATCACCCAGGGCATAAAATTTCATTATTTTAATTAGTTCAACTTTTGATTCATATGACCTGACAGACCACATTTGATCCTGAATAAATGGACATTTATAAATGGACATCTGTACATGCAAGTTTTGTAAGAGTCATGTTTGATTAATAACTTTTCTTAACTTTAATAACTCTTGTGCATGAAGAAGGATATATGTGTCATGTTTTGTATCATGATACAGCACTGTAAGTCATGATACATTTTGAGTTTGTGAAGAAACCTGTTTTTTTCTTGAAGTTAACTTTCTTTAGGAGATGGGGCCGTCGGGTAGCCTTGTGGTTAAAGCGTTCGCTCATCACGCTGAGGTCCTGGGTTCGATTCCCGACATGGGTACAATGTGTGAAGCCCATTTCTGGTGTCCCCCGCCATGATATAGCTGGAATATTGCTTAAAGTGGCGTAAAGCCAAACTCACTCACTCACTCTTTAGGAGATTGAATTCATGGTACAGAAATGTCAATGACCTTGTATTCTCCTTGTTAAGCCAAGCCTTCTTTTACATGGTAGGAGAGTGCTTGTGCCAGTCATCTAAGGTACTGCAGTTTTCTCTGTTGGGTTGTGTCCCCTGGGCGTGCAAGGACCCAATGATCAGAGATGCGAATCCCAGGTTCATCCTGATGATATTTCGTGGTTTGTCAGTACCACATTCATTGTCACTGATTTCACCAAAGTGGTGAACGTCTAAGACCTGCATCATTTAGACTGACATGCATTGATGTACCTGAATTACTGTTCAAAGCTGTTTTCTCAGTCTATATTTTATGTATTAGGCATTCATGAAGATATCATCCTCGCTTATCAAGTGTATTCAATTGATAAACAACCTGGACCCATTTGCCACCATAGCCTTGTTTGGACGGGATGTCACCACCTGCATCGCAACTATGTCTAACGTAGAAGTTCTGTCCCTAATGAGAGTAATGTGATTGGATGGCTCAGTTTTCTGTGGTGTCATTTGAATTGGGTTTTACACAGGGCAAATGTAGCAATGAGTCCAGAGTATTTATCATTATAGAATGGAGACATGAGACCTTGGATGATCGAGGATGTTGTATCTGTTGTCTTCTCTGTAAAGCAAGATACTTCGTCATCTAAAAAAAAACAGCATTTAAAATATTCACTCTAAATTACATGGGTTGTATTTTGAATAAAATGGGTGGTAGGTCTAAACAAGAATGTAACTTGGTTTTGTACAGGGATATCATATGAGGCTTGTTCAAATTTATTGTATGTCATGACCTGCCCATCCAGGATATTTTTAATATTTTTAAAGACTGTAAAGAAACAAATGTTTCAACTCAAATTTCGTTTTTGCTTGAGATTCCAACTTTTTGTACCAGGAGCTGCAGGGGGTATGGCTCCAAACCACTTGGTACATTAAAATCAGTTTTACTTTTATAGCTTGTTATATACTGGAGAAATAAGAAAAACAAATTGAATCCTCTCTCAATTTTGAAAAAGGTCATGAGACACAAGAATGGAATTTTAATAAAAATATACCTGACAAATCTATGATGATTTGGTTAGTGTTTTACTTAAGTGCCTTGCCTTGTTCCATGTTGTGAACTAGTGTGCAATATTGAAGTTTCATCAAAATCAGTAATTCCCTGTTAATGAAAGAGTGAGACTCTGCTTTTCATGTCTAGTTTCACCATGAAGGCCTCTGCAGATCACGCTCATTCTTTCTCAGGAAACTGATTTTGTAAATGTGTCTCATGTTTTAGATATTAGCCGTTTCCGAGGTCTAGGATAATCATGTTGATTATGCAGAACAAAAATTTTAGGAAACTTTTTATTGCCTTTTATTGTCTTTAACAGTCTTTGCGTTATGTTGTTACAGTGTTATTCACACACAATCTTTCAACAGTGTCTTGAGTTAATCTTTTGCTGGAAAACAATGTTGGTACTTTGTTGTGTTAACACAAACTGGATATTCTGCTGCTCTAACACAATACTGGATACACTGCTGCTTTAACACAATACTGGATACACTGCTGCTTTAACACAATACTGGATTCACTGCTGCTTTAACACAATACTGGATAACCTGCCGATTTAACACAATACTGGATACACTGCTGCTTTAACACAATACTGGATACACTGCTGCTTTAACACAAAAATGGATACACTACTGCTTTAACACAATACTGGATACACTGCTGCTTTAACACAATACTGGATACACTGCTGCTTTAATACAATACTGGATACACTGCTGCTTTAACACAATACTAGATACACTACTGCTCTAACACAATACTAGATACACTACTGCTTTAACACAATACTGGATACACTGCTGCTTTAACACAATACTGGATACACTGCTGATTTAATACAATACTGGATACACTGCTGCTTTAACACAATACTAGATACACTACTGCTTTAACATAATACTGGATACACTGCTGCTCTAACACAATACTGGATACACTGCTGCTTTAACACAATACTGGATACACTGCTGCTCTAACACAATGTTTGTTGAGTCTCAATGAAATTAATTATTTATTTACAAGATTATTTTGTCAAAAGCAGGGCCTTTTCGTTATTTATCACTTGAATAATAAATTATTGTCACAATAATTTAATTTCCAGAAAAAAACATAACTCATTGTGGATGAATCATGTTTAAGGTCACTTCTATCCCAGCTGTAGGTGTGAAATTAACCATACATAGAGATATTTATTATGTATTTAGTGATGAAAAAACACTCTATGCAAGAACAATTTGATTATATCTCAATGACGCTATGGTTTTCAGAGTAAAGATCATGAAAATCATCCAAGAAACAACATAATATATATAATTTTTGTCCTTTTCCTGTCAGATAACATGTTTATCTCATTGGGTGACCTGCATGGTTGACATGTTCATGAGTAAGACAGCTACAAGTGAAAATGACAGAATATTTGGTTTTTGTGGTTGTTACATTGTTGCTGTAACATAATTATTTATTACATTGTTTTAAGGTTGTACTTATTGTACTGTTGTTGGAACTACCTTGATGACATCACTTAATTGGGTTACTGTTGGAATTTGTAACAGGTTATGATTGAACAAAACCACACACATTTGCATTTTTGAAGTTGAATAATCACCTGGTTACCATACAGCATTATTTATGTGTAAATTATTGAATATTGGTTGGGGAATTTTGAAAACAGTGTCTTTTTTTGTCACTACAAAGGACAAGGTATGATAGGGACTTACTGCACACATTATCTGTGTCATTATTATCAAAGTTAAACAAAACCAAACTGTATCAAAGAAGCCTTTTTGTAATAGTTGAACAAGAACAATCCCTGACCCAAGCTGATCTTCTTAGATGAAGATAGGGAGGCTATGGTCATCTTCCCCAGGCAAGGGAGTTAACTGACTATAGAAGTCCAGTTTTCACCCTTGCAAAATTAGACTGGAATTATGGAGTTATATTTTGGCTGGACTATGCATAGTCCTATCAAAATCTCGTAATGAAATCAACATTCGGTTCGTAAACTGACGTGCAGATTTCGGCCGACTGCAGGATTTGCAAAGCATGTGTTCCGTCCAATTAGCTTCAACAGATATTTTCTTAAATCTTTGCATGTTTTTAAGTAAGGCTCGTTTTATTATAACATAAATCTTGATTATCGATCACTGGGCTTTTTGTTTGAAACAAATGCAAGTGATATCAGAGGTGGAATATGATTGGTCAATAGAAGAGACACAACTTGTAATAGACACTGGTGACGCTACGATCGGTCTAGTTTGGAAAAGGTGGAAACTCGATTTTTATAGTCAGTTAACTCCCTTGCCTCGGGAAGATGGGTTATGGTAGACTATCGTAACAAGAGGACAAAATATTCATTTTGGGTCATGGATTTGCTCATAGCATTTTTTTGTCTGAAAGTTGAAAAAATCGGCCTTTTTCAATGATTCCGGCCACTTTTGTGTACTAAGATATGTCAGAATTTCAAACTTAAATGTTGAAAACAGAAACAGAGGTAGTTGTCAGCCATTTCAACATTTGTGATAATTTTTATGCCAGTGTTTAAAAGTCTTATGTGATCTGAAAGTGTGGTTTTCTAGTGGGCTAATGAGGGCCCTTATCAAACCTTGTCTTTGTCCGATCTGTGATATGAATGCAATATAAGTATCTAGCATTTATTTGTGCCTATTTCAATGTACTGCTGTACATGAAACACAACTTGTTGAATGTTAACATGCTGTCAAAAAATAAGGATATCACAAAGATATCATATGTTAATATGACAGTATATTGTCCAGTGATATTTCTAAAGAAATTATAAAATGTATGTTAAAATGTTCTAGTTTGTTGGACAGGACAAATTTGATTACTTATAGTTGATATACCAATTAGTGGGAGGTTAATTAATAAAACATATGTTTTATATGAAGGTATTTTACTTTTTAAAAAACTCTTGCAATAAATAGATTTGAAAAACCCACATAATGTGCTTGTCTGTAAAGAAGGAACTAATGTGTAACAAAATATTTCATAATGAAGTATTTGAATAATAAATATATGAATTGATTTTGTGGTTTTGTTTTCTCCCAACGTAATGTCACAAAGTGTTGCAGGAATGGGGTTTCTTTCTGGTCCGCAGGTTAACAGTGAGTGAGAGTGCGAGTTGGGTTTAACATCGCTTTTAACATTATTCCCATTTATATCACGGCGTGCCATCTTAATGTGGGAGGAAAGCCCGAAGGGATGCAGGTCTCAGACGTTTACCGCTACGGTGAAACACAGGAGAACGGGTATGGTGCTGACAAACCTAGAAATATAATCAGGGCGAACCGGGATTCGAACCCACAATCATAGGTTTCTGGCACAACTCTGCACAGCGAATCACGGCGCCTTGGACGACTTCCCCCGCAGGTTAACAGAAGATAATCTTGTGACATTGTGCAGGTGCATACATTCTCAAGAAATTCACCTTGAGTTTGAAAACTGGATTAGTGTGCATTAGCTCCTCTTATAGATCTATCATCTCTACAGGCAATATAAAAAAGCCCATGGATGTTGGGAATTTTCAATATTTGTACTAAATTCAGGCAAGGTATCACTGCGGGATATGCTTTAGAAGTCTTTCTTATCTGACTGACCACTCTCCTACCCAGAGTTCCATGCGGCCGGCAGCCAGCTAGCATAGTACCTCTGCCACAGGCCAGCGCCATGTGACGATTCGTCACATCTTTGACAGTCAAGATATTGCATATGCTTTTCATCCGTTTCACGTTTGCCAAGTCTACACATTTTCATAAACAAATGTCAAAGAATGGTTAACTTTCATTGAGAAAGTATGCAACTACGTAAAAATCTACTTGTTTTTGCGTAGTTATCCTATGTTTACATTGGTTGTCCGGCTCCACGTGCTGTCATCGAAGCCCAACGGAGAGCTAGCGACATGGTCACTTTGATGCATAAATATATATTGTCATGCAACTCACTGTCGCAGTTGTAGTAGCATTTCTATGTAGTTATGCAAAACAATATGTAAAGCGCCCCCAAATACTTGCATTAGTCCGTTCTAGACTGATTTCAGAAAAAGCGCCTTTGTTTACAAACAAGAGAAAAGTCCGGTCACGTGATATGCAAATTAGCCTGTGGTAGTGGTGTTATGCTGAGTCACCACTGCGACGGAGTGTGCTGACTGACGTCATACAGGACGACGTCGCAGTACTGTGACGTCACATATAGGACGTAAGAAATAGTGTTACAGATTCCCTAGTTTCAAGCTCCCTCGATCTACCATAAAACCTAAAACAATTACTTATTCATTCTTTTTAAATATTAGCTTTAACCACATGTGCCTGTCCACCTCTGCGGCTTGGAACCTTTTCCTCAAATAAAAAAAAAAGTTGGATGTTGCCTAAATATCTCGGATTTGTAACCTTGTTCCCTTTGGCTGCTGTGTTTACATCTGACCGCACTTCGTAACGTTATGATTGGACAGGCAGACCCTAAACAAACGTGACGTCTCATAGACGAGGGTTAGAGTAGCTTCCCTTTGATAAAGGGCAGTTACTCTAGTTTGGATTGCCGCGAAAAGCAAGTAGAAACAGTTTGTGTAGGCAGTTGTTGTTTTGCCTATAATGTAGTTACGCCACTGTGTAAGAAACAGGTTTCAGATGGAACTATATTGACTGTTGTCACCGTCCGACTGACAGATCACTTACCTTCTGACGTCATATACATTAATGCACACATCCCGGGAAAACTTGCTATGTTTATGTATTGTTAGTGAGAGATGGGACCACAGATTAATATTGTTTGTCATTTGTGGTAACGCCGCAAACAGCATTATTCCAGCTAGATCTACATCACAGCGGCTCTTGAGAATTATTCTGTAATGGGGATCTATCCCCATTGCGGCGTAGTAACGACTTATCAGCTGACCGTTTGTAAACATATATCTTTACCCAAATGACAATATATCTTTACCCAAATGGAAATAGTTTTTCACATTTCATGATATGTTTATCTTAATGTGTAAAGTCGTCAAAAATGAAACAGAAGCAAAACACATGTAATATCTGGAATGATCTGCGTAAGATGTGATGAATGCGGTTCACCGCGTGGAGCTCTGGGTATGAGACTCGACGCTCTCGGATCTACCCAGAGCTGGAATCCCGACATGTCGGCAGATGAAGACAGTATGGGCGTCCATTCACACACTGAATGAGTGAGTGAGTTGGATTTAACATTATTCCAGCTATATCACGGCGTGTCACCTTAATGTGGGAGGAAAGCCTGAACTGATTCAGGTCTCAGACGTTAACAAAGGTGAAAACCACGAGCACGGGTATGGTGCTGACAAACCTAGAAACATAATCGGTGCGAACCGGGATTCGAACCCCAAATCATAGGTTTCTGGCGTGCCCAAGGGACGCAACTCTGCACAGCGAATCGCGGTACCTTAGACGACTGGACCACCCGTGCCCCCTCAAACACTGAAGATACTACTGATGCTCAATGTTAAACAATGCTGCTCTGCGCCCCACATGTGGTCGTCCAATTTCATTTGTTCAGTAAACATACCAATATTATAAGGCTATTTCTTGTTTATTTTCGAGTTATTTAGGGATATGGTTTTTATAACAAAATGTCAAGTACTAACTGCCCCGAACTTAAAAACGGTTGCTGTTGTATTTTTGAACATACAAAATCGATTATGAGAGGCCAATCTAATCACAGTTTTCTACAGTAGACAACGTGTTTCGTTTTCCGAATGAGTTATGTTCTCAATAAACGCTTGACTCTTGATCATCACATTTTACCCAGAAACCACATGCAACTATGCTCTCGTACCCAATCGTTTATTAAACAAACAATACAAAATACGAAAGCCCTTCTATATACAAATCGACTAAAAGTAAAGGCAAATAAAGAAAAGGGTATTAATGCAATTAACAACCGTGTGTTCTCACTGATGTAGATCCCTAGAAACACTTCGCGACCCTACCCTAGACTTTAGCCTTAAAGGCAGTAAAAATATCACAGCCTATCAATATCATCAAAATCTATAAGCACTATAAAAAAATATCAAATACATAATTACACATACATCATCCTAAATGTTCACTTTCAGCAATAACATACAAATATACATATATATATATCCCGTAAATGGCTACAAACTGCATTAATTATGTCTATCCCGGATATAAAATTATATAAATTGACATGTATAACTCCAAATATAATTATCACATCAGCGCTTGCCGGAGTCTCCAAAAATAGTACTATGCTTTTCAGAAATTTAGAAACTAACCATAGACTACCCTACAGAGCCCTGTTCCACAAAGCGAACGTACTGTTAAGACTGTCTTAAATCGTTTACTGTAACCTTAGACTGACGATCGGTTTATGGAACGGGGCCCTGACAAACACTTATCAGAGGACACTAAATTAAAAAAACGATTCAAAAATCAAACGAAAAAGTTAGAAATAAGGAGTTGGGGAAGTATACAGGCTTTTGTCAATTTGGCCCTTTCTTGTGACAGTGTGGCACTTTTGAAATCGTTCAAAGTGGAATCTTCCTAAAATATGCCAAACTCAACAAAAGAGTTATCAGGTAAACAGCAACAGTTTGGGATGAAAGTTCCATCAAGTAACCGGTGAACATAAATAAAACTGAACATATTGCACAGAGGAGTCAGTTCGCGTCTGTTGGAGACCCTTTCCCTTCAGATTTCTTAGCAGCTTCCTCCGCTGCTTTTCGTTTCCGCTCTTCTTTCTCCACCTGCCTCTTTTTGTATGCTTTTTCCCCTTCTATCGCCATGTTTTCAAGGCTTTCCACCTTCAAAGCAGTCTGCAACCAAATACAACTCAGGACAGCTACAATATCGGGCCGACACCTGTATTCGTATTGGAATATCCACAGGACTAGGGCCTTGGAAGCTTCTGTTACCTTCTTGTATTTCTGCCAGGGAAAATCCAATCTTCTCTGTTCGTCCAGAACACCGGAGTTCCCTTTGCTTTCATCAAACGGCATTTTACCAGTGATGAAAATGTACAGGATGACTCCTATTGCCCAGATGTCGGACTTCTTAGGTTCGTACGGTTCTCCTTTAAGGATTTCTGGAGCTGCGTACGATTTAGAACCACAGTAGGTCCTGCTAAGGTCCTTCATACAATCACCTTTCACAAAGCCGAAATCACACAGTTTGATGAAGTAGTTTTTGTCAAGTAGTAGATTTTCCAACTTCAGGTCTCTGTGTGTGATGTTTTGATCATGGAGGTAACGGACTGCCTCGCAGACCTGGCAAATCCAACATTTAGCGAGAGGTTCGCTCAAAGCTCCTGATTTCTGAATGTAACGCAGGACGTCACCATTCTCAGAATATTCCAGAATCATATATATGCGCCTCCCATCATCGAACATATCCATCATAGTCACAATGTTACTGTGACGCATTTTAGGCCATATGTCTAGTTCTCGCGGCAAGAACTTTAACTGGAAATCTTTTGGAGCTTTTAGACGATCAACTATTTTCACTGCAACTTTTTCACGTTCTTTTGAAAAACAGTACGCAAGTTTTACCTTTGAATAGCTTCCACTGCCCAAAGTCCTTCTAACCAAATATCCTTTCCTTGCAAGAATTGCTCGGTATGTCGGTCTGTATGTTACCGATTCTGTTTTCGATATCTGTGACCGTTTGCACTCCACTGGTTCCACTTCTGCTTTCATAACCTGTAGCTCTGAGTGAAGATTAGACATGTATTTCGTTTCATCACTCATATCTAATCGTGGACATTTACTGGGCAACATTTGAATTCACTTCTGCCTCATTTACACTTTCCAGAGCTTCTTCAACATAAGACTCTCCAACGGCAGCCTGTTTGAGCGGAAGTGTTGCTAACTGTGACGTCATGAATGCCGTGACGTCACGTTGCAACAGAAGAACAATCATTCTACGCCGCGCGATGGTCGCTCCTGTCTGTAGAGATTGTTAAGTTTATGAAAGATGTAACAGACAAAATGAGTCGTATTGTCAAAGATTTAGTCGTGTCGGAGGAAGAAGCGGAGCTGAGGAAAAGGGGATATAGTCTGGGAACTACCCTTGGAGAAGGCTCTTATGCTAAGGTGAAGAGCGCGTTTTCCGAGAAGCTTCACAAGAGGGTTGCGGTCAAAATTATTAATCGCAAACGCGCGCCAAAGGACTTTCGGGAAAAATTTCTGCCGCGAGAACTTCAAGTGTTGAAAGTAGTGGATCATCATAATGTTATCGCACTGCATGAAATCCTGGAGATTCATCACAAGGTACAGTGACAAATACAAGTAAAGCTATTGCGATGCACCTGTGCACTGCGCACTGCGATACTAAACTCAAAAATACGTAATTTACTGATTTACATACTGATAGCTATCAACAGTTTTTCTTTATCGTTTTATGCATTCAATTATATTGTCTGACTATGGATTAGGTATTATTAAAAATTCATTTAATTGACGCTAACATTAATATGGATAAAACCCTATTTGTTTTACCCTTTTTTATGCTATGTAGATTTCATTCACGCAATTCATGTTTCATTATGCCATGTATCCCATCGTGAACACATCGCGATATATATGTATATATAATTCTGAAGTAGCTAGATTATTCTTTCTTTAATATATTTCACGCCTTATTAAGTTAATAACTTTTCGACCGGTAAGAACAGATCGCTTTATTGAACGTAATTAGATTATAGCTCTGTGGTGTTATAAAGGACGAAAACCTACGTTTCGACTCGTCGAAAAAAACCTCGTGAAAGGACTTTGTCTGAATGTCGGTTTTTCTATAAGAATTCGTGTTTGAAAAGTTTTAAATATAAATAAATTATGTCTCACCTATCTGTACCAAAACGATTTGGTCTTACATATATTAATTCTTTTCTAAACTTATAGCGAGGAATTGAGCCAATAGGGTAGTTCAGTCCCCCGCCATATATAATTGGAAGAATACTTTTCAGTGCGTCGAACTACTCACTCACTCACCCAATGACAAGACGTTGAATTATCCTTATTTACTATATAAACTGTAAAGTGATTATATCACCCCTTATAATAAGTACTGTGTCTTCTTCGATTGTTTCTGGCGCAATGCCTGTTGGAGTCAACCAAAAGAGCTGGTTGATTGTAAGTCTTGTGCCCTGGAGGCGCGGCTTGTTTCTCGTGTATTCAACCCCAAATTTGTCTGCTTTTCCGTCCTCAATGTATTTACATGTCGCTCTTTATATGTAGCAAAACGGAGGTGTTCAACGAAATTCACTGTCTATTATGTTTTTGTTTTTTTGAGAAATGGGAAGTGAACGCCCTAGAGGAAGCGGTTGCATTGTAGGTGCAATATAGTTAGCCGTCATAAAGCTGGAATATTGCTGAGTGCAAACAACAAACAAACAAACAATGCAATATAGGTTTCTAGGTTTGTCAGCACCATACCCGTACTCGTGGGTTTCGCCGAAGTGGTAAACGTCTGAGACCTGCATCACTTCGGGCTTTCCTCCCACATTAAGCTGACACGCCGCGATATAACTGAAATACTGTTAAAAGCGACGTTAAACCAAACTCACTCACTCACCAAATCTGTGAAAGCTTAAGTTTCGCAGATGTACCAGGCCAGTTTAAATTCACTTTAACGTTTCCGCATATGGATATCCTATGTGAAGTAAATTCACACCGCTCACTCACTGTCAACGACGCTTGTTTTTGTATTTCTGGTACCGTGCGCAGCTGAAACAAATTCTTTCACCCACGAGGTTAGGTACAGGGGCAGATGGTTCTAATTGTATTTTTTTTTCAAAAAGGAATTGAAGAAAATATAAGATTAAGAAAAAAACAGCCTTTGCGTTTCGTGGAATTCTGAAATGTGACATTTAATCACGAAGAATAAAAGAACAATCAAGAAAGGAACACACAGAGAAGAAACGAAGCTAAGCTATAGGGGGCTGGCAGAGCTTTGTCTTGTCTTTAATGACGAGAACGAATTAGCCCGTGTGCACCAGAACGTGAAGAATAGGGCGGACGGTCTTTGATTACGCGGCGGCCTCCAGGCTGTTCTGCATAACCGAAGCCGAATCTCTTGCAGACGTTTAAAGGGAGGATATTGATATTTTGATATGTTTATGTTTTCCGATGGAACAAAAGATGTTTATGGATGAGGACATGCGCCACTTACTAAATAGGTCTGAATTATTATAAATATTGTTCGCAAGTATCTGATAGCATATATGACTCCTGCTAAAATATACATAATAGATTAATTTGACTACATGTATGTCACTGAATAATATATTATTAATACAAACGTTGGCTGACATTTCATGGAAGTTGAAGATTCGACGGTGGTGCTATGGTGAGGCTCTATTGAGAGTGTTGAGTTTATGTTAATACGTGTATGTCCAATTTGAAGCCTGAAATAGCGGAGAGTAGTTGGATGGGTGACCGCGTTCTGCAGCTTGCTTCCTGAGAGTTTCTAGGGCTTTGATCCATCCCCTCACTGAAGCATATGTACCTGATGTGGTGTCTCCTTAGGCACGGGATTTTGTTTCAAAATATGCCTCCGTTAACCAAGCATCGAATGGGTACCCAGTAGGATAAAATGGAACGACTTTGTCCACTGTTAACCTTCAAGCGCTTGACAGGCAGCTTGGGTTGTATACTACCCAGGGAGCTGAGAATGAAAGTCGCGTGCACACTGACATTGGTCGGGGTAATAATGTAGTGCTTTGAACATGCTTCAGGGTGTGGATTTGGCGCAAAATAAATATGATCATTATTATTTTTAGTAGTGAGTGAGTGAGTATGGTTTTACGCCGCTTTTAGCAATATTCCAGCAATATCACGGCGGGGGACACCAGAAATGGGCTTCACACATTGTACCCATGTCGGGAATCGAACCCGGGTCTTTGGCGTGACAAGCGAACGCTTTAACCACTAGGCAACCCGACCGCCCCAATTTTTAGTAGTAGTAGTAATTTTTAGTTGTAGCCGTAGTAGTAGTAGTAAGACCCGTGAAGATTCCGGGGTAGAATAGGTCTTCAGCAACTCATGCTTGCCGTAAAAGGTGAATAGGCTTGTCGTAAAAGACGACTAACGGTATCGGGTGGTCAGGCTCGCTGACTTGGTTGATGCATGTCATCGATCCCAATTGCGTGGATCGATGCTCATGATATTATATCACTGGATTGCCTGGTCCAGACTCGATTATTTACAGAACGCCGTCATATTGCTGAGTGCGGCGTTAAATAACACACACAAAAAGAAGTAGTAACAACATATTTCTTTGACCACACATACAGTGAACAATTTTATTGTAAAACCCGAGACAGACTTTTTTCAATATAACCCTAATCCCTGTTTCCATTATAAAACTAGGTAACTAATTATTTATTAATGTAACACTTCGACATTTATTTTTCTCATCTATTTTGTGTTCCGAATAAATAAAAACCTCAGGTAACACAAAACATTTCTGGAATAATGTTTCAATTTTTTTATTTTTGTTTGTTTTTAGTAATTATACTGTTGCAGTGTATATAATAATGGCAAGAAAATATCTGTTTCCCTTTGTAGTTATACATAGTGATGGAGCATGCAGGTCACGGTGACCTCTTGGAGTATATAAAATTGAGGGGCGCCCAGTCTGAAGACCAAGCTCGCAAGATGTTCAAGCAGATGATGGATGGGATAGATTATCTCCACCAGAATCACATAGCCCACAGGTAGTATTTGAACTTGGAAACCATGTGGTTGTGACGTCATGATTGGATGACATCATAGTCATATGACGTCATTTGTGACCAAACTCGAACTTTAATTTCTCGCTTTTTCTTGATGAAAATCTACTAAAACTATCACTTTGCATTTACTTTCCTTATGTTAGTTCTGTGATTATTCGTGCCTTTAACTATTGACCTTCAGTTAAAAATGTACATTGGAGTTGGCTACGGGTTGTCAAGTCGTCTGAGGCGCTGCGGTTCGTTGTGAAGAGTTGCGTCCCTTAGCCATCCCAGAATCCAAGCTCCTCACAGCGATAGCCCGTTCCCCACTGTGATAGGTGGCCACAACCATGCTTGGAGTTGAACTCGCAACCGAATGACCGTTATGTTTACAAACAAGTGACGCCGATACACTTACCACTGCTAAATTACTTTCTTTGTTTGTGAATTTGAATTTCTATTTCATTAAATCCATCCTGTCATCGATATAGTAAGAATGTAAGGGACAAGTTGGTTGTTTATCCGTTAGTCTGCAATCTCGAACCAATCTGATTAGTGAGTGAGTGAGTGAGTTGGGTTTAACGCCGCTTTTAACAGTATTCCAGTTATATCACGGCGTGTCAGCTTAATGTGGGAGGAAAGCCCGAAGTGATGCAGGTCTTAGACGTTTACCATCTCGGTGAAACCCACGAGCACGGGTATGGTGCTGACAAACCTAGAAACATAATCGGGGCGAACCGGGATTCGAACCCACAATCATAGGTTTCTGGCGTGCCCAAGGGGACGCAACTCTGCACAGCGAATCGCGGCGCCTTAGACGACTGGGCCACCCGTGCCCCCCCCCCCCCCCCCCCCCCCCCCCCCCCCAATCTGATTAGACAAACAACAAAGTAAGTTCATCTGTAAAACATGGTCAGTCGTAAACCTTTTCAAAATTAACAATGGTGGCATTTCCAAAGACATAAACAAAAGTATGAACGTTACTACATTTGGGGTTAAAAGGCAAATGTCAAGATTCTTGTAATGGCCGCGCCCACGCTGGTGTCAGCTATGTTCCCGAGAGTGTAACGAAGGTGTCACGCGCTGGGAAGGAGCTTGTGCCAGAATCATGGGTTTTGTCGCATTGCAGTTTCGACTGGGTTAAGATAGTTTGTTTGTCACCGCCATACCCAAATAATCACCAGAGTGGTTTAAATGTGAAACACCTTCCTCGTGTGGTTTGGACTTTCGTCACACATTAAGTGAGAGAGTGAGTGAGTTGGGTTTGACTCCGCCTTTAACAGTATTCCAGTTATATCATGGCGTGTCAGCTGAATGTGGGAGGAAAGGCCGAAGTGAAGAAGGTCTCAGACGTTAACAAAGGTGACAAACCACGAGCACGGGTATGGTGCTGACAAACCTAGAAACATAATCGGGCGAACGGGGATTGGAACCCACAATCATAGGTTTCTGGCGTGCCCAAGGGACGCAACTCTGCACAGCGAATCGCGGCGCCTTAGACGACTGGGCCACCCGTGCCCCCGACTCAGTGTATTATACTGATTAATACATGTATGTTGAATATGACACCTCCGAATACTGCATTCGCTTACACGTTTTAAACTGGCAAATAAACACATCGGTGTTGCCAACATCTTTCATAATGCAGGTATAACCAAATCCACATTGAAACAGAATGTTTCTAACATAAGTTGCCTAAGATCACCTCTCCACACAACCCAGTCCCTATAATACCTGACAAGTTTGCTTCGGCAAAAGATCATTACTCAAAATGAGAGGTTCTGGCCAATATTTTATACATTGTCATACAGGTAACACATAACATGTGTCTTTCGCTTGCACCGAGAACAGCATCGCTGCAAACGTTTTTGGCAAGTAAAAAAAATATTTTTTATAAATTTAGTTTGCACCCTTTCATACTTCATATTATAAATATTGACATGTTATGTGATATTTGATAATGGTATGAGGGACACGTGTTGGGGTGGGGGTGGGGGGCAGTCGTCGATGGCGCCCCATTTCTCTGTGCCTGCGTCCCTCAGGCGTTCCAGGAACCTCGTGGGTTCGAATGTCAGATTCGCCCTGTGTCATGGTTTCTGGGGCGGTCGGGTAGCCCAGTGGTTAAAGCGTTCGCTCGTCACGCTGAAGACCCGGGTTCGATTCCCGACATGGGTACATTGTGTGAAGCCCATTTCTGGTGTCCCCCCGCCGTGATATTGCTGGAATATTGCTAAAAGCGGCGTAAAAACCATACTCACTCACTCACTGTATCATGGTTTTCTCGGCAACATACCGACTCAAGCGGGTCACAAGAGTAAACGTCTAAGACCTGCATCACTTAGGGCTGTCCACCCCAAATCAAGCTAACACGCTGTAATACAAATTGTTCTAAGCGGCGTTGAAGCATACTCACTCACTCATTTCGAAATTATTTGTCAATTTACTATCACAGCATATTGAACCAATGTTATTAGTTATCTGATTGTTCGAGTGTGTACCCCGGCGACATGGTGGATCCTTAAACTGGCACTTCGGGCTTTCCACCCAACCCGACGAGCCGCGAAATAACTGAAATCCTGCCCAAGACGTTAAACCAAACTCACACGCATTCATTTATTGAGATATTGCTGCCTTCGACCGTTCGACGTTAAATCCATGCCGCTTATTTTCCAGGGATCTCAAGTGCGAGAACCTTCTGCTAGACAGTGAGAACACAATCAAGGTATCGGACTTTGGCTTTGCCCGGTTCTATGACAGCGGAGTCACCAGTAAGACATTCTGTGGAAGTGCTGCCTACGCAGCTCCGGAAGTGCTCCAAGGTATCCCGTATTACGTGCCGCTTCATGACATCTGGGCAATGGGGATCATCCTCTATATTATGGTAGGTGAAGGAACGTTTACTCGTAGCAGACTGAGATGCTTGTCGATAGAGGATTTTGAACAATTTGACAACAGCTGGAATGTAATCCCAAATTACAAGAAAACAACATTTAGAGAAATGAATATTGTTATATATACCACGAGATTTGTATTGTAAAGAAACGGTTGTTTGAAATGCAGTTGCCTCTCTCTCTCCTCTCTCTCTCTCTCGTCTCTCTCTCTCTCTCTCTCTCTCTCTCTCTTTCTCTCTCTCTCTCTCTCTGCAGCTGTGTGTGTGTGTGTGTGTGAGAGAGAGAGAGAGAGAGAGAGAGAGAGAGATTATGGTACTTGCATTTACAAGTTACCATTAATTTATTTGCAGTATTAAGAAGCAGTTTTTAGAAGAAAAGTAAAGTGACTGGATGTTAAATTACATGCCATACAACTGATAATTGTGTCGACTATTAATTGGCATATTGTCTCGTAATTGATCAAATTTATTTGTACTTGCAAAAGATGATTTTACTACCCTTCATTTACCGTTCGACATTTCTATACAAGTTCTCCAGTTATGTGAGGCCTCTTGTTAATCAAAAATGTCAATAATACCATCTCCATTTTGGAACAAAATATTAAAAAAATTTTAATGAGTAATGGTCTGATGTAAGCCCGGAGGTGATATTAAAAGTGGCATGTTGAAAGCTGTCGACGGATAACTGCACACTGTGGACAACACGATATATCACTCCTGTATTTTCTTACATCCTGATCTCAATGTATGTTTGGGAAACATTTACAGGTGACATACTCCTCATTTGAATACCATCGATACCTGGAATGGTTGTTGTAGAATACTGTTCATCCAGATGGTGGCAAATGCTGGTTCATATACAATGTGGGGGCACGGGTGGCCCAGTCGTCTTAAGCGCCGCGATTCGCTGTGCAGAGTTGCGTCCCTTGGGCACGCCAGAAACCTATGATTGTGGGTTCGATTATGTTTCTAGGTTTGTCAGCACCATACCCGTGCTCGTGGGTTTCACCGAAGTGGTAAACGTCTGAGATCTGCATCACTTCAGGCTTTTCCTCCCACATTAAGCTGATATACCAGGAATACTGTTAAAAGCGGCGTCAACCCCAGCTCACTCACTCACTCATATACAAAGAGTACAACTTAAAACAAGTGAAAGAAGATCCGATGAAATGAGAGATTAACCATAGTAATAATTATGAAATAGTTTGGTGTTCTTTAACTTCTTTTGAGTAGTATGATATGATTTTAAGAAGCGGGGGAACAGTTGAAAGGGTACTCAAATAGCTGTTACCTTGGAACCGGTATAAAAGCCTTTAAATCAGTTAATGAATTTCGGATCGTGTTTTTTAATATGAGTATGTTACTTTGTGTACAAAAGCAAACTTGTTTGTCAGAACGTCACTACTGAATACAATTTTCAGAAATGTCTATTATATATGGAAATACATAGCAGGTGGTGCGTAGATTCCCAGTTGTATAAACATTCAAACACATTGATAAGAAGTTTTACATTGAAATCATAATTTGTTGGTTGGTTTGTTGTTTTACGCCGCACTCAGCATATTCCAGCTATATGACGGCGGTCTGTAAATAATCGAGTCTGGACCAGACAATCCAGTGATTGACGTCATGAACATCGATCCACGCCATTGGGCTCGATGACATGCATCAACCAAGTCAGCGAGCCTGACCACCCGATCCCGTTAGTCGCCTTTTATGACAAGTATAGTCGCCTTTTACGGCAAGCATGGGTAGCTGAAGACCTATTCTACCCCGGATATTCACGGGTCGAGTGAGTGAGTGAGTGAGTGAGTAAGTTAATGATGAGTGAGGTACGTTCAACTCGCAGTACGATGACCAGTGTTACCCCTCGCAGTTCGATGACCAGTGTTACCCCTCGCAGTTCGATGACCAATGTTACCCCTCGCAGTACGATGACCAATGTTAACCCTCGCAGTACGATGACCAATGTTACCCCTCGCAGTACGATGACCAGTGGTACCCCTCGCAGTACGATGACCAATGTTACCCCCTCGCATTGCGATGACCAGTGTTTCCCCTCGCAGTACGATGACCAGTGTTACCCCTCGCAGTACGATGACCAGTGTTGCCCCTCGCAGTACGATGACCAGTGGTACCCCTCGCAGTACGATGACCAGTGTTGCCCCTCGCAGTACGATGACCAGTGGTACCCCTCGCAGTACGATGACCAGTGGTACCCGTCGCATTGCGATGACCAGTGTTTACCCCTCGCAGTACGATGACCAGTGTTGCCCCCCTCGCAGTTCGATGACCAATGTTACCCCTCGCATTGCGATTGTCAGTATGATGCATCATACAGATGGCCCATGATAAAATATCACAGTACGATGAAAAGTGTTACCCCCTCCCAGTGCGATAGCCAAGAATATTCTTCAAGGTCGATTACCGGGGCGGTCAGGTAACCTAGTGGTTAAAGCGTTCGCTCATCACGCCGAAGACCCGGGTTCGATTCCCGACATGGGTACAATGTGTGAAGCCCATTTCTGGTGTCCCATGCCGTGATATTGCTGGAATATTGCTAAAAGCGGGGTAAAACCATACTCACTCACTCACTCAAGGTAGATTACCAATATTATCCCTCACAGTATTTTTTTTCCCCAAATATATTAATACTGCTCATTTGGTACTTGGAATTTTAAAATTGAACTTAGTTGGTTATAATTAGAAACAGGCCTTCTTTTTGTCTGTAAACGAAAGTTAGAAGCTGATGGTCACTGTGAATTTTAAACCTGCAGGTATGTGCCTCAATGCCTTACGACGACTCCAACCTGAAGCGCATGGTCAGAGATCAGACTGAAAAGAAGGTCAGTTTCTCCAAGTCGAAGAAGATCTCCGTGGAATGTAAGGATTTGGTGCACCGAATACTCGAGGTGAACGTCAAGAAACGCGCCTCCATTGCCATGATGTCGGAGCATCCGTGGATAAGAGGAGTCAGTAGCTCCGCAAGCACATCAGGGAACCAGTCATACCCGATACAGCCAGTCACCAGCGAGGACAAGAAGAAGGAAGTGAGCGAAGACAAACCGCGCGCAACATTTCTGACTGACCTTCACCTTCGACCGGAAGAAAGAGATGGCAAAAAGAAGTCCAAGGACAAAGTTGGGAAGAGCGAGACGCCGGATATGACGCTTCAGCCGGAGGCTAAAGCGTGAGTGCGGTTTAGTGAATATGTTCTCTAACGCTGTTAACGCGTTGTAAGGTTTTATTGTTCGCTACGTCGGAAAAGTGCAATATTTGTTAAGATTGTTTCAATATTTGTTGTTTTGTTTTCTGGTTTTATGCTAATGGTTGTATTTGAATATGTCTGATCATGGTTATGTGTACGTAGTTTGTACAAAAATTGAACATTCGGATTCAAAGGCACTATAAAAGTTTTATAATCATGTTTGTATCACAAAAGTATTATTTCTGTTTTGACAAAACAAATACCATCTCGTGGTACAATGCTGGTGTCGAGGGTGTGCGACTGCACTTATTAGTGTATGCCTTGTCTTGCTTTCGTTGATTTGACTTTTAATCTTGTCATGCCTAATGCTGTTATTCTTGGTTTTTAAAGTGAGTGAGTGAGTTGGGTTTAACGCCGCTTTTAACAATATTCCAGTGATATCACGGCGTTTTTTTTTTTAAAGACGGTAATTGTTGTTTTATTACTCGTATTTTATACAGCTAGTGTATCTGTTTCATTAACCATTGTTACGTTCAAAATTGTTACGATTCAAAAGTTGTCCAATTATACGTAGCATAACTCTAAGTGCGCGTTTGCATGTCCGTGAACCAAGTACAGAAGGTTTTTGCGTATGCGTGCGCGCGCGCGTGTGTGTGCGTGTGCGTGTGCGTGCGTGTATGTGCGTACCTGCAGCTGTGTGAGAGTGAATAATAGAGAGTCCTCCTTTTTGATAGTTTTAAATATTATCATTTAAGATAAATTTGTTGTACACAGAAACCTCGGTAATCCAGATCCCTTAATTTTGGAATCCCCTCCTTGAACGTCTACATACTGGGGGACTTAACCTTAAGTCAATTATTCTTTTGTACAGACATTTGTTAATCCGGGCGATTTATCATCCGGATTAACGAGGTTTTACTTTAATCACTTAGCGCTGTGTTAGGTGTCTTAACATGTTACTTTTAAATGGTTTTCTATTGTAATGTTATTTACCCATTGCTGATATTTTAAGCATCTGTGTGATACCGCCATGCACGTGTGTGTGTGCGGGCGCGTGAGCGTGACCTATGTACTGTACTAATCGGTTATTACAAATGAATGAATGCATGAATTTTACTTTTGTCAAAATAAATTGTGATAATAAATTGTTTTCTATACAACATAAATATTTGTGGTATTTGTATAAGAATTAAGTGGATTAGCAACGTCGAGAAAATTGGTTTCAAGTTAATATACCGTTACATTTTTTCACAGCAGTATGAGAAAGCGTTTAATTGTTCCGACTGTATTTAAATCAATTAATTACGCAAACTGAATTTTCAATAATATCAAATTATGCCATCAATAGAATTCACATGCACAAATGTGTGAATAACGCCACACAGAGGCGGGTTTGTTAATTGTTTTGGTCTCAAGGGTTAATCGTCACCTTACCATTATTAATAAAGAAATATGATAAACCTCAGCGTCGGTTTAATGCCCCTCGAAATGGCGTTTTATGACAGTCGTATCACGGTGTCATATTTGGCTACAAACTTCGGGTTGATGAGGATGCTGCCAAATGTGGCCACTGATTTTTTTATGAACGAATAAACCTTAATGGCAATGGAAAAATATCCTATTAACACTGGGCCGGACCTTCCGTAATAATGGTCATTAATAGAAACACGATTTGTAAGGGTGCTTTTATGATGATATGTATCATTAAGTTTCATATCACGATGCTCACTGTTTACGTCAGGGCATAATATAAAAGAATAGAATAAAATACGAAGTTAGTCTGTCTGAGGTTAAATGAACATTTCGCCACAATTAATGAAAAAAACTTTCATTGAAATTACAGCGGTCCCTAGGGAGATCGCTTAAAACACAATTAATGATGATTCCGTTATTGCGTATTATCGTCCAGGGCTGGAGAATAATTCAAGTGATCCCAACAATAGCCAGACGTCAAATCCATTCAGATTGCCGAAGCAAACATAACAGTTAATTTTTGTCTAAAAATTCCTGTGTTAATCACTGTCCTCGTGGGGATAACTCATTTAGTGAATCACTGGCAATTGAAGATGGATCAAAGACCAAACCTAGCCTTCCCGGCGTTGCTTGCAAAAAATCTTAATGAAACAGACAACACTAATTGCCAAAGGCTATGTCACTTTCGCTAAGCCGGAATACAGGGGTCACAGGTCAGTCTGAAATTGACAGACTCTGATTGGCCCGCATCGGCACGATCTAAGATATTGACCCGTACTATAGTGCTCCCAATTCCCTGGTGAATAGAAAACTGTCAATTTATCTGATAATATTTCATCTTTCTTATGCCATGGAAGGCTAGAATCGCTGTGTGGAATCGCCGGCTTTTTGATCCAATTTTTGCAATTATCTTAAAAAACACGTCATCGGGCGACTTGGTCTCGTTCTTGCCGCCCCCCGCGTCGCTCGAGTGTCACCCTGCTGGCCGAGAGATGGCTCGCTCAGTCCAGGGTGTAAAGCGACCTTACTGATGAAATCAGCCTGAGACCTCGGCTTTAATCATAGCATCTGTGTCGTTAATTTATAGGAGTTTCTCAGGCTCTATCTACAGATTTGATTCAAAGGGCATCTTGTATTAAACATGAATTCCGAATGTTATAAATTGTTTTGCTCTCTTGATTTCAACTGATTACAAGATAGTGAAAGAGATGATTTTGTTTAGAAAAAATGAACTTTTAGGTTTCTGTGGACATGTTGATTACTTTTTTAAAAACAACGTTCTAATATCGGTTAATTAAGCTTTGCTAATAACTGATTTTCAAATTAATATTATCATGATTCATTTATACGTTATGTACAAATTTGAAGTATTTATACAATACTGACAAAGAGACATATTGGGTAAAATATTTTTTAATAAATATTTTTATTGCGCTTTATATATAATCAATATTATTCTGTTTTTAAACATGTGATTAAAATTACATTCGTGGCATTTTTCTGGATCGGTTTGTGAAAGGGAGCATGTACATGTTTCGTATGATATGGGGTGTCAGGGTAGCTTAGTGGTTCCAGCGTCGGAGACCAGGGTTCAATTCCATCAGTGTGCAATGTGTGAAGTCTATCCTTCACGTTTCCCGCCGTGGTGTGGCTGTAATATTGTTAATAGCAGAAAACAGACACACCCTCTCAGATTTAATTGATATAACATTGTTTCTCAGGCACAACATCGATGATCTTGATGTCAATACCTTGATTGTCTGTACAGATTATTTACAGACTGCCGTCATATGGCTGGCGTATTGCTGTGTGCTGCGTTACACAATAAACAAACAAATCCGAGGCAAAACAAGTGTTTTTCTATTATTTCAGGATAAATGTCAGGCTAAATAATAAACATAAAAAGTCCGACTTTCCTTGCCAGATATATAAATCTGTATGTCTTGAAAGTTACATACAGAGCTGTACGCTACAACCACTGAGTGAGTGATTCCGCATATTCCAGACATGAGCTAACGGGGGACACCATGTAAGGAATCGAACTTGGACCTTCCTTTTAACAAGCCAACGCAATCACTACACCCACCACACCGCTCTATAACCAGTACACCCCACCACACCACTATATAACCACTACACCGCACCACACCGCTAAATAACCACTACACCGTACCACACCGCTATATAACCACTACACTCCACCACACCGCTATATAACCACTACACCGCACCACACCGCTCTATAACCACCACATCGCTATATAACCACTACACCGCACCACACCGCTATATAATCACTACACCGCACCACACCACTATATAACCACTACACCGCACCACACCGCTAAATAACCACTACACCGTACCACACCGCTATATAACCACTACACTCCACCACACCGCTATATAACCACTACACCGCACCACACCGCTCTATAACCACCACACCGCTATATAACCACTACACCGCACCACACCGCTATATAATCACTACACCGCACCACACCGCTATATAACCACCACACCGCTATATAACCACTACACCGCACCACACCGCTATATAACCACTACACCGCACCACACCGCTATATAACCACTACACCGCACCACACCGCTATATAACCACTACACCGCACCACACCTCTATATAACCACTACACCGCACCACACCGCTATATAACCACTACACCGCACCACACCCCTATATAACCACTACACCGCACCAAACCACTATATAACCACTACACCGTACCACACCGCTCTATAACCACTACACCGCACCACACCGCTCTATAACCACTACACCGCACCACACCGCTCTATAACCACTACACCGCACCCCACCCCTCTATAACCACTACACTACACTACACCGATCTATAACCACCACACCCCACCCCACCGCTCTATAACCACTACACCCCATCCCACCGTTCTATAACCACCACACCCCACCACACCGTTCTATAACCACCACACCCCTCCCCGCCGCTCTATAACCACTACACCCCACCCCACCCCTCTATAACCACCACACCCCTCCCCGCCGCTCTATAACCACTACACCCCACCCCTCTATAACCACCACACCCCACCACACCGTTCTTTAACCACCACACCCCTCCCCACCGCTCTATAACCACTAAACCCCACTCCACCCCTCTATAACCACCCCACCCCACCACACCGCTCTATAACCAGAGTTCCCTTGGTGACTCCGGGTATATTTCCAGCAATCTACGCCGTAGAAGGCGACTTAAGGGATCGTATGGTCAGGCAAGGTTCATTGTGGCATCGTGCCCTGGCCGTGTGGGGCGTTGCTCGTAATGTCAATCACTTGTTTGTTTGCTCCAGACTCTACAGGGCAACCTCACAGTTAAAGTCTCATAAAGCTACATATTCTTTGAATGCTACACTGAAGTTTATCACGCATTTTCTTTAGTTTATCATCACAATAATTTCAGTGCGATCGAACAACAACTAGACACAAAAGATGCAACAGTCAGCCATTGCTTTATCAAAATATATCACTCTCGCTTTGTATTTGTATCTTCGTTTGATGTGAGGGTGATTTCCCGGACGATGATCCGGGTAATGAAAGCCACACAAAAAAACGGAGATTACCGGTCTACTCCAGACAACATTTCTAATCTCTTCGCCAGCCCGTTCGTGCCTTGTCGCCAACTAATTATTTCTTTTGTATTAAAAAAAACGGGGGGGAAAAATGTTCTTCCAAAGTTGACGACGATGTCGGCAGTATTTAAAGCCCATATCAGTAACGCCGTCGAAGCTTTGCGGGGGGTCGCACGTGCCCCGACAAAATCAATCTCCAGAGCAGTAGAATTTTGACAGGAAATACTAGATTTGTATTTATCAGTTGGGAGCATGGCTTCTCCGGGTTTTCACAGCATGGGATTCTGTTTAAAGAAAGACATTCTCTTTAATTTCCATGGTAACGCTTAAACATTTCAGCCCCCTCTCCTTTATTCGAGATTGCAAACAAGAAGAGTACGACGTCCTGAGCTGTAGATAGATGATCGATTTTAATTCACAGCGGGGCGCATGGGTCTTATCGCTTGTAAAAAGTTGTCTCCCTTTAGTTTCATTATTTTGTAATCTTCCGCCTGATATCCATCAAAATAAATCCGAGAGACACTACTTGATGTGAAATATGAGCATTTCCGGGACTGAATGTTTCCGTTATTAGTCCGTGTGTCATTGCGTAATCACCTAACGTAAAAACGTCTGCCATTAAAGGCAGCCTTTTACACCCTCGGTCGTACTAATAACAAGTATTTATTAGCTGTTATTTGACAGAAAATAACCGTGGCGCCTTTACGTTTGACTGTTCAAACATAATTTCCGAAATAATAAATCTCGGGCGAAAGAAAAACTGCCAACTTCCAAATTTTATCTTTGGGTCTCATTGTTGTGTTTCTATTGGGGTAAACGCATTTGAATTGATATAACTTGGAATCCCTTACTGTGTGTGAATCTCGCAGAAGAGTGCGTTTGTGAAAGGCGTAGTTGGGTTCTAAAAGGCCATGAAATTAAAACCAAGAAACCATTTATTTGAATGATGACATTTGTGAAAATCTTGGCTTTACACTGATGAGAGAAAAAGTTTCCAGAAATACCAAAAAGGCCAGAACAAATTTAATTATTTGTTGTTTTTTTTTAATTAATTGTCCCGTTTTTCATTCCTAAATGAATGTACTAACATGCAGATGTCGAACGTCATATAGCTGGGAGACTGCCAGAAAAGATGGTTTACACATGAGACACACATGTATAAGATAATGTGTAATAATGTGACATTAGGAGGAAATTGGATGACTAAAATTATGCCCGATGCAATTCTCAATTTGGATTTGTACGATACGTGTTCCCGTGATTTTTCGGGTGAACAATTGACTTGTCTTTGCATGTGTTTATGACAATGGAGCAGAATACGCTCACCTCTTCGCGAACACATGGTATCATCACTATTAAAGAGTCATAAACGCAATCTTATGATACTGTTGGAATCGTACAATATACTGTTTTAGCAGATAATTCTTGTGATTATACTTGGGTTGTGTCGCTTTTATTTGTTACATGATAAATCTTGTGTGTTATGTGTAAACCGTCTTTTTATGTCAAATCTTGTTTCTTATGTGTACACCTTTTCTCATTAGTTAAATCTTGCGTCTTATGTGTAAACTGTCGTTTATGTGTTAAATCTTGTGTCTTATGTGTAAACCGTCTTTTTATTTGTTAAATCTTGTGTCATGTGTAAATCGTTTTTGTTTTATGTTAAATCTAGCGTCTTATGTGTACACCTTTTTTCATTTGTTAAATTGTGTGTCTTATGAGTTAAATCTTGTGTCATGTGTAAATAGTTTTGTTTTATGTTAAAGCTTGGTCTTATGTGTAAACCGTCTTTTTATGCGTTAAATCTTGTGTTTTAAGGGTGAAGCGTCTTTTTTATATGTTAAATCTTGTGTCTTATGTGTAAACCGTCTTTTTATGCGTTAAATCTTGTGTCTTATGTGTAAACCGTCTTTTTATGCGTTAAATTCTGAGTTTTATATGTTACACCGTGTGTCACGTGCAAATCGTTTTTGTTTTATGTTAATTTTTTGTACTTATGTTTTAACCGTTTTCGTTGTGTTAACCCGGGTGTTGTTTCGGGTATAAACCTTGTGTTATTCATGTACCTAACTAATCTGACGAAAATCAAATGTGTAAAACGCTTTAAAGTATCTCATGAAAACTATAAACATCTAAACTGTAACAACATAACTTATATCAATTAGATATATTTATAGAGACATTTGTCAAATCTACATCTAACAAGCAAACAATCGATATATTTCGGAAAGACATCTTCGTGCCCTTTTAGTTAATCTTGAATCTTTCGTTTCAAACCAGCAAAGCAATGCCTATACGATTACTCAAGCAGATTGCGAAAGTGCAAACAGCTTTGTCCTTTTCAATTTGATAAGGTCTCTATTTTCTTTAAATTAATTCAAGCTAATATTTTCACCCATCATGCGCGGACAGTTCAAATCCGAGTTCGAAGCCTCGCTTCCCTAAGTACGAATGACAACCAAACAAATTAGCAATTTAAAAATATGAACGGCATAATTTAAATAGTATAATAAATATTCCCTCCCAAGCAGGTTAACTCATTGATCCTTATAACCAATCATAGTTGACCTCTGGTCACCTGGTAACTGACCCCGTCAGGATCAATCCTCCCCTCCTTTCCCTCCCTCGCTGCGCCGGCTAAAATATGTGCCACGACCAATGTTCATGACCGGCCGACAACAATGCCATAGCTCATAGTCAATATTTCACTGCACACCACCAAGGAATTGAATGGAATTCCTGTAATTACTCGGTGGCTCTAAGAGGAAAGCCTTACTGATTCCGATTTATCATGTCATCGCTGTCAGTGCCACTAATGTGTAAAATATTTCACTGGGCACATAAAATGGAATGAATGAAAGCCTCGTGGTAGTAGTTTATTACCTTGATTTGCAAGTGGTATTGTAGTGTTGGTGAGAATGGTAGAATAGAGTTATCTCCCTTATATCAGTGACGCGCTTAAACCTTTCAGTAACGTTGCATGATGCAAGCATTTTGCTGCGTTCACGGTATCAGTTCAACGGGACAAGCAAGAGCATTTTGTGGAGCATGTTTTATCTTTTAACTTCATATGATAAGTAGCTCTCACTTGGGAATTAATGATTTCAAAATTCATATTTTGAGAGAGACAAATGCAATGAAAACAGCACACTAAAATTTCATAATTAACTGTTAGCTAAATCTGTTTAATGTCATTTTTTGTGATTTGAGTTTTTTTCATAAATACCAGTTCAAGATTATTATTGTTATCATTTACAATGAAACACGTTTACTAAATATTCATGTTGACCATCAAAGCATTTATACGTAGTTTGAGTTAAGCGGAGTGCCTATTATGGTTCTGCCGAGCAATAAGTTTGCTCCGTATGTATTTTGAATCCCGTATTATAACACAGACTCTCATGTACATCTCGAAGAAAACATACCCATCTTGTATAACACATGAAAACACTTTCATAGAGCTATTTTAATTGTATACCGATAATTTGATGTTTTTACACAAGCTATGTCTCGTCACTTGACACGCCACTTACAAACGTCTAGGCTTAGTCTCAACCCCCCACCCACCCACCCACCCACACACACACACATCCCTCTCTAATATAGACATATCTTTTTCGATTTACACACATTGAACATAAAGCAGAAATATTTTCTTTAAAAAATATCCTCAGCAAACATTTTTGTGACCAAGTTCAATATCCAAACTGATCATCAATATTTTCATTACATTTTTACATTAATGCCAGAGGTAAAAAAAGCTGCCATACATCATTAGATCATATTAAAATACATCACAACTGGCTTAACACAAATAATAAAATAACATTCCTTAGAGTGTACAAACATGTGGCAAATATGTTTTTGGTCTAAATTCCTCAGTTCAGACTTTACATATCTGTGGCCATGTTCAAATATTCATACTCATTATCTAAAAAAAAATCCATTGTTACATTAATCAAATAATGCCAGGAGTCCAAACGCTTTGATCCATCATTAGATCATTTTGAAATGCACGATTCGGGACAATCCCATAAGCCTTCAGGCAATATGGTGGCTTGGATTAACACTTAAAAAGTCAACGTGAAAATGTTAATAACACTGAACGCAATAATTGACTTCACACTCAGAACTAACTAACTCCCAGAGTAGGCGAGTCTGGTCAAATTAATATCTTTTAGACAACATGTCAGACTTGACTTGCTCCTCTACCCGGTGGGCGCTAAGCGCGGTTGTCTGTCGCCATTCCGAGACAAATATTACCCCTTTGGAAGTAAAGGAAATGAAACAGTTGATGTTATCAAAATAATTGTAACTGTAAAGACAAACGTTGACGAACAAGAATGTTCCGTGTAGCCACTTTCAGTAACACAAGGGAGATAACACACCGCCAATTTGATTCCGATTGTGGCAAATGTATCTGAGTGGTTCTAATTTTGACTCGTCTAAACGATTATGGACAGCTTACAAATTAGACGGTTCCGCGTGTCTCATGATTGCGTGAGATTGTGATAATAAATTCAAATATTCGCTGACAGATTGACCCATATCATGAAATACGTTTTGTGGAAAAGTCTTATTTTTAAACGGCATTTAGTTGTCTATTTTGTCTTTTCTTTTCACATCCATATTATATGTTAAGTCCTAGCATACACCTGTATTTTGTTTTGTTTGTTGTTTAACGATGCTGTCAGCAATGTTCAAAATACATGACAGTCTGGAAATATTCGAGTCTGTACCAGAGGAACTTGTGATTGATATTATGATACACGATACACGCCGTTGGGGTGATTGACCCTGTTGACGATGACATCAACCGTGGGTTCTCTCAGTGCTCTTATGTTCTTCACAATGGCTGGCTTCAAAAGTAGAAGGATTACTTAAAGATCAATATCTGAAAAACTGGCACAATAAATACAGGGCACTGTATTGTGTGTGACGATATACATGCCTCCGTTATATAATTGATATTGCAGACTATAATGCTGTCGTGGCGAAGTTATGATATTGCTGACCACAGGCCTCCGTGGTATAACCGATATTATTGACAACTGGGGATGAGGAGGGAACAACATGTATGGAATCGAACCCGGATCTTCGACGTGAAAAGCTTACGCAATAACCACTACACCCCAACACAACGCTCTATAATCACTACTCTACCCCCACCGCTCTATAACCACCACTCTATAACCACGACACCCAACCCCTCTATAACCACTACACCCTACCGCGCTATAATCACTACACTCCAAAGCTCTAAAACCACTACATCCCGCCCCATCACTCTTTAACCTCTACACCCCACCAGTCTATAACCACTACACCCTACCACTCTATAACCACTACACCCCACCGCTCTATAACCACTACACCCCAACACTCTATAACCACTACACCCCACCGCTCTATAACCACTACGCTCCACCACTCTATAACCACTACACCCTACCACTCTATAACCACTACAACCCACCACTCTATAACCACTACACCCCACCACTCTATAACCACTACTCCCCCCGCTCTATAACCACTACACCCAACACTCTATAACCACTACACCCCAACACTCTATAACCACTAAACCCTACCAAACTATAACCACTACACCCTACCGCACTATAACCACTACATCCCACCCCACCACTCTACAACCACTACACCCCACCGCTCTATAACCAATACACCCCACCACTCTCTAACCACTACACCGTACCGCGCTATAACCACTACACCCGACTGCTCTATAACCGCTACATCCCACCCCACCACTCTATAACCACTCAACTCCATCACTCTATAATCACTACACCCCACCACTCTATAACCACTCAACTCCATCACTCTATAATCACTACACCCTACCGCACTATAACCACTACACCCCACCCAACCACTCTATAACCACTACACCCTACCGCACTATAACCACTACACACTACCGCACTATAACCACTACACCCGACAGCACTATAACCACTACATCCCAACCCACCACTCTATAACCACTCAACTCCATAACCACTACACCCTACAGTACTAAAACCACTACATCCCACCCACCACTCTATAACCCCTACATCTCAACGCTCTATAACTACTACATCTCAACACTCTATGACCACTACATCCTATCACCTATATAACCACTACATCTCTATAACCACCACATCTCAACGCTCTATAACCACTACATCTCAAAGCTCTATAACCACTACATCTCAACGCTCTAAAACAACCACAACACTTCACCACTCTATAACCATAACACCTCAACGCTCTACAACCACTACACCTCAACGCTCTATAACCACTACATCTCAACTCTCTATAACCATAACACCTCAACGCTCTACAACCACTACATCCCAACGCTCTATAACCATTACGCCCCACCACTCTATAACCTCTACATCTCAACGCTCTATAACCACTACACCTCAACACCCTATAACCACTACACCTCAACGCTCTATAACCACTACAACTCAACGCTCTATAACCACTACACCTCAACGCTATATCACCACTACACCCCACCACTCTATAACCAATACACCTCAACACTCTTTAACCAATACACCTCAACACTCTATAACCACAACAACTCAACGCTCCATAACCACTACACCTCAACGCTATATCACCACTACACCCCACCACTCTATAACCATTACACCTCAACACTCTATAACCACTACAACTCAACATTCTATAACCACTACACTTCAACGCTCTATAACCACTACAACTCAACATTCTATAACCACTACACCTCAACACTCTATAACCACTACACTTCGACGCTCTACAACCACAACATCTCAACGCTCTATAACCAGTACACCACAACGCTCTATAACCACTAGTCCTCAACGCTCTATAACCACTACATTTCCACGCTCTATAACCACTACACCTCAACACTCTATAACCACTACACCTCAACGCTCTATAACCACTACACTTCAACGCTCAATAACCACTACACCTCAACGCTCTATAACCACTACACCTCA
The DNA here is from genome assembly GCF_022045235.1 of Haliotis cracherodii. NCBI lineage: Eukaryota > Metazoa > Mollusca > Gastropoda > Lepetellida > Haliotidae > Haliotis > Haliotis cracherodii. The sequence continues at coordinate 14,243,337 of NW_027266308.1, read as the reverse complement.
ATGCTCTATAACCACTACACTTCAACGCTCTATAACCACTACACTTCGACGCTCCATAACCACTACATCTCAACGCTCTATAACCAGTACACCTCAACGCTCTATAACCACTACACCTCAACGCTCCATAACAACTACACCTCAACTCTCTATAACCAGTACACCACAACACTCTATAACCACTACACCTCGACGCTCTATAACCACCACACCACAACGCTCTATAACCACCACACCTCAACGCTCTATAATCACTACACCTCAACGCTCTATAACCACTACATCTGAACGATCTATAATCACTACATCTCAACGCTCTATAACCACGACAGCTCAACGCTCTGTAACCACTACACCTCAACACTCTATAACCACTACATCTCAACGAGCTATAATCACTACACCTCAACGCTCTATAACCACTACATCTGAACGATCTATAATCACTACATCTCAACGCTCTATAACCACGACAGCTCAACGCTCTGTAACCACTACACCTCAACACTCTATAACCACTACATCTGAACGAGCTATAATCACTACATCTCAACGCTCTATAATCACTACACCTCAACGCTCTATAACCACTACATCTGAACGATCTATAATCACTACATCTCAACGCTCTATAACCACGACAGCTCAACGCTCTGTAACCACTACACCTCAACACTCTATAACCACTACATCTCAACGAGCTATAATCACTACATCTCAACGCTCTATAACCACTACACTTCAACGCTCTGTAACCACTACACCTCAACACTCTATAACCACTACATCTCAACGCTCTATAACCACTACACCTCAACACTCAATGACCCCACCGCACTATTACTACAAACCCGACCCCACCGCTCTATTACAACTCCACCGCTCTATAACCACTACACCCTATCCCACAGCACTAAAAACTACGCCCCGCCCCTATATAACCACCTCACCCCACCCCACCCCATCGCACTATAATCACTATACGCCACCCCTATATAACCACTACACCCCATCCCACCGCTATATACGTGAAGATCCGGGATAGAATAGGTCTTCAGCAACCCATGCTTGCCGTGAAAAGCGACTATGCTTGTCGTAAGAAGCGACTAACGGGATCGGATGGTCAGACTCGCTGACTTGCGTGGGTCGATGCTCATGATATTGATCACTGGATTGTCTGGTCCAGACTCGATTATTTACAGACCGCCGTCATACAGCTGGAATATTACTGAGTGCGGTGTTAAACAACCAACCAAACAACCAACCACCGCTATATAACCACTACACCCCAACCCACCGCTATAAAACCGCTACACCCTACCACTCTATAACAACTACACCCCACCCCACCGCTACATAATCACTACACCCCACCCAAAAGCTCTATAACCACTATACCCCACCAACCGCTATATAACCACTACACCCCGCCACCTGCTTTATAACCACTACACCCCATCCTACCGCCCTATAACGACTACACTCCATTCAAGCGCCCTATAACCACAGTGCCCGGGGGATTCAGGGTAGGGTAAGTCCCCAGCAACCCATGCTGGTCGAACGAGGTGACAAAAGAATCGAGCGGTCAAGCTCGGTGCTATTGTTGATAGCATGTCAATCACTGGATTGACCGCTGCAATAGAGTTCGGATATTGCAGTGTTAAACCACAAACGAACGATAGCCCCACTAGGATACGCAAGTTGTATGTATATGTCTGTTTGTTATTTAACGCCGCACCGCAATATTCCAGCTGTATGACGGCGGTCTGTAAATAATCGAATCTGGACCAGACCATCCAGTGATTGACATCATGAGCATCCACCCACGCAATTGGGATACGATGACATGCATCAACCAAGTCGATCCCGTTCGTCGCCTCTTACATCAAGCATGGGTGCGGAAGACCTATTCTAATTCGGATCTTCTCGAGGCGGATACACTAGTGATATACCTTTTTGAAAGTGTACACGTGTTAGAAGGGATAATTTTCAAAAACATGTCTCAGATAGGCGGCGAGAAACGCATCTTTTCTAATCACAAAATGTACTCCAAACATCAACAGTATCAACAACAGCAATTATTGAACTTTCGTGACGAATCGTTTTATTGTGACATGGAATTCTTTGACGACCAAAACCTTAAGTATTCATTTATCAAACTAAATAATTACACGACTTGCTTCGCGTTGAGGAAGATCTGAAATTTGCATGTTATGTGTAATTTCTGTTTGAAGGTTGCTGGAATGAAGCCCAAAGCTCTCGTTGAACATTGATTGCCGAGTAGTGTGCTTCGCCGGACGCTCAGAGGAGCAGAAACTCCGTCATGTTTCTCGCTCATGAGAGGAATGAGCGTGAACGATGTCATACCCGTAAATTTCAGGTCGCTAATACACCTCACGTCCCAATCCAACACGTCACCAATTGATTACATCATAAATCACGTGGAACCTGATACGTGACGTTACGTCATCGTGCTGCAGGCGCGAGTTCCCGCCCTTAGTAGTCACGTGATATGTTTCGTGTCCGGTTCGATCTGACGGGAGACGTACTAGCGACTAGAAAATGTAATTTCAACTAATGACTTGTCGTGATTAACAGAATCTTTTGTGACATGCGTTCCCGATAAAAGTTGTAAACGTCATTGTTCTCGGCTGAACGGTCCGGCTGATATTTCAGTTAATGTCTTGTGAATAGTTTTACTCAATTAGAACAGCACACACACTTAAGAATATAAAGTTTCAAAGACGATTTTAATTGTGTTAAGATCTGTTTGGGATGTTGTATTTTATCACAGAAACCTAACAGATCAGAGAATACGAACTATAATCTGTCGCCTATCTCTCGACGTGACGTGGATGTCACGTGACCTTCCCGTGATACAATGGCTGTCTTAAAAGGCCATTCACAAAGGTCTTTGGGGTTAATCTATGACCGAACAAGATCTTCTTTGTGAAGTGATTCTCGGTATATCCTGGAACGAGCAAATATTTGACGTGTGCGTTGTGTAAATCGTTTTTTATTGGCGAATTAATAACAACGAGACCCCATGGGGATTCCGGGTGAGAATAGGTCCCCATCAACCTATACTGATCGTAAGGGGATCGGGTGGTCAGACATGGTGACGTCGTTGACAGCGTGTCATCGTACGTCGACGGCGTGGAACGTTGCTCGCAATATCAATCAGTTGATTGTCTGGTCCAGACGAGATTATTTACAGGCCGCGTTCAAACAACTGGAACATTGCTGATTGAAGCGTGAAACAACAAACAAACAATCCTTGTGTTCTAAAAGAGAGATACAAAGAGTGAAATTTATTTCAGTAGGAGAGAGTGACTTGGTGTAACGCCGCTTTGGGTAGTGTTCGAACGTGGTCTAGTGGATAGAGTGTCTGCCTCGAGAGCTGAGCTCGCGGGTTCGATCCCCGGCCGCGTCTTACCAAGAGACGTTACAAGATGGTACTTGTTGTTACCCTGTCTGGCGCTCGGTATTAAGGGGCTGTGTCTGATTTGGGTGTTCATGTTAAACTGCGCCATGGTATCTCAGTGGGCTAACACTATAAAACCGGCATAAGTCCGGACTAGCACAAGCACACACACACACACACACACACACACACGCACACGCACACGCGCAAGCACACACACACACACACACACCTAGTAGTCCCATAACGTAAGATCAACGTGACGCAGTTCGATCACCACGCAGGTTAACACAGTGAGCACGGCTGGTGTCACAGACCAAGCACTGGGATTCGAACAGCAGATCCTGGCACGACTAAGGGACGAAACCCAGAATACATAACTACGAAAACACAGTTATTAATGTTATCGGAACACAGGAGGGACGAGAGGAGTTACATATTTAGGAAACAGGAGCAGAAACTAGTTTCTCGTGATTACTCGTCTTGTGATTGTGACGCAGTACACATTATTTGCAAATATGAATCCACCGTTCAAAACGTAGGCAAGTATGACAAGAAAAGCCATTTTTGTACATATTTCCTGAGTTTATCATAGGAAATTCCTGGTAAGTGCTTAATATGCTTTGTAAGTGCTTGGTAAGTGCTATGTCAGTAATCAGTCTAATTTGTGTTCTGCGAGTGAGTGAGTATAGTTTTACGCGATATTCCAGCGATATTTTAAGCGATATTCCAGCAATATCACGGCGGCAGACACCAGAAATGGGCTTCATACATTGTACCCCTGTGAGGAATCGAACTGTGTCTTCGGCGTGACGAGAAAACGCTTTAACCACAAGGCACAATGGCTACAATGTGTGAAGCCCATTTGTGGTGTCCCCCGCCGTGATATTGCTGGAATATTGCTAACAGCGGCGTAAAACCATACTCACTCACCTAAAAAAACATGTGTGTGTCCATGAATTCACATACTCGTATTGACTGACAAACGCTTGTACCCTTAATCGAACTACTTGTTATGTGATTTGTGAAACCGTCTTTTCTGTTTCATATGCATGAAGAGTGACCAAAAGCTACCAATAAGACTGTATGACGAGGGATGACTTCGACTATCCGATCAATACTCCAGATGATCCAGCCTTTGGTGTCTACATTTTACAACTTTGGGGTGTGTCATACGACTCGTGTTCAAAGGTTGTTCACCATATGTCCACGTGTTTTTTTTAAGGTGGACACTGGACTTGCCTTTGCATGTGTTTGTGACGGGTGCCACTGGCGGGCAGGATACGCTCATCTTATCCTGGTAGCATCACTATTTGATAGTGATTCATAAAACATGCTTATTATATATTCGGAATCGTAGAAACGATTTTGTTGCTTTTATTTATTGTAACAGTTTTCATGACAAAAAATATTTGACTGCCCTTTCAAATGCTTCCTCTGTGTATTTTTATCGTGTGGAGTGACCAAAAGGAACATGCCGTGTTCTTTTACCAACCCTCAGGTATAGTGAGTGAGTGAGTTGAGTTTAACGCTGCTTTTAACAGTATTCCAGTTATATCACGGCGTGTCAGCTTAATGTTGGAGGAAAGCCCGAAGTGATGCAGGTCTCAGACGTTCACCACTTCGGTGAAACCCACGAGCACGGGTATGGTGCTGACAAACCTAGAAAAATAATCGGGGCGAACCGGGATTCGAACCCACAATCATAGGTTTCTGGCGTGCCCAAGGGACGCAACTCTGCACAGCTAATCGCGGCGACTGGGCCCCCCCCCCCAGGTGTAGGTGATATCTTAGACTTATACGTAAATGAGATCAAAATGGCATGTAGATAATATTTAAAACACAAACACGGGGGACCGGGGCATATGAACGCAAAAAATGGTGGTGCTCAACATCGGATAAGTCAATAAATGATAAAACATATCTCTCCTTCATTGTACGATGTGAACCCGAATCCTTTGTCTAAGCTGTTATTGCACACCGCATGCTATACAGCTCCGGTGATAGAGCGACGCACTGGAGTTAATTCCAATAATCGGTAACGTGAAACAACCATATATTCCCTCGACACACAACCGCGGGAAATGGATGACAAAATCTACCCGCTACGCCAGACAAGGAAGCTATTGCACAAAACAAATCAAATCTGGCAACACCCTTAATCAAACTGACCAGACATGATACATTGTCCAAAACATCGGTTGTCATAAAATACACGTCTTCACTGACGTGGAATTATTTTAATCACATGACATTTTAGGATCAAGTTTCAGCCTTGCGTGCATTTGGACACAAAACGGCCCATATTGGTAATGTGCTTGAAATTATCAGCCATTTTTCATACTTTCGTTAAGGGGACTCTTGCTGTTGCATTTACGACCGCCGGCAGCCAAGACCAGAGCAGATTAGTCTCTTCACTAATTAGGATAATGACCCGCTGCTGAGAAAATATTATGTTTATTGTCACTTTGGCTTTTATTATCCCTTGAGAACCTGATCGTATAGAGTATATCAAGGTTGCATCTAGACCCTGGATTAGTTTGGCACGGCAGGGAGGTCTGCGTGTTGAGCTGGAGTTTTAATACGGATTTGTCGCCTGGCTCTGAAGGCGACTTAAGAAACGCACAAGGGTTTACACATTCTTCACGTGCATCACGCATGGCTGATGGTGATACAAAGTAATGACATTGGGATTTAATCGTAATTTTGAAATTTTGTATCCATGTACATATATGCTTACAGAAGAAATAAATAAGATTTTTGCCAAAAGAAATATTTCAGTTGAATTCCTTTGCAAGTGATTACTCATTCGTATGAACATCAACCACTGGTTAGCCTGGCCCAGGCTCGACCACGTTCAGATCGTCCTGATGAAGCTGGGGCACTGCTGACGGCGCAACATTATAACTCCTTTCCTAAATATCAAGCGTCTTTTTTAAAATATGAAGAGTGGTATTTGTTCAATGTTACCTAGCACATATAGTTACTATTGACTCCGTCGTCATCATCACTGTGGTGGTGTTATTGTTGCTACTAACATCATTATATGTTTTGTTGACTGCAATTCAATGTCACTGATTTATTATTTTTATTTTTATTTTTTATTATTGGTGTTGTTGTTGTTGTTGGTGGTGGTGTGGTAGTAGTAGTAGTAGTAGTAGTAGTAGTAGTAGTAGTAGTAGTAGTAATGCGTGTAATGTTAATGGGTACAAGGCCAGTATTAACAGACCGGGTGTCAATCCCACATAAACCCCGAATCTCTGCTTGCACCTGGTACCCCGGGTAGATGAGGGATATCCCGGGTACACTATAACCCCAATTAACTCGCTGACTGCCATTATCCCACCCATCCCCCATCCCCAATCCCGCCCTTCGGACGCCGTTGACCCGTGACGGCCGTCGCCACTGCGGAGGCATTTTGTAACTCAACAACTCGTATATGGCACACGACAACCAACAGTGCACCGACGTAACTCCCTGCTTGTCGTCACGGCTGATGTCGGCTCTTCAAAGGCTGCTAATTATTACTTCAGGTGTTACAGGTGGTGGGGCGACGGTCGTTTCACATCGGTGGGCAGGTTCAACGGGAGGGGAGGGGTAATTACATAGGTTTAAGAGCAGGTCAGGTGCTGGTGTGTGTTGAGGAGGGGTTGGGGTTGTGCGGGGGGGGGGGGGGGGGGGGGGGGTATAAAGGCAGGTCGTTCTATTCATGATTTATATTTAGAGGCATTAGATATGAGAAATATTCATGGTGTTTTTACGTTTTAAATCTAAAAAAAACCCGTTCGCCTGCAAATCATATTATACTGGTTTAAATTTGAAGATTAAATTTGAAAAATGATGACGCGAATTAGGTCAATTTCTACATAGATGCTTCGTGAATCAGACGTTCATTCTAAATTCTGCAATCTAGAAAATGACAGATTACACATTGTTGCTTGAAATCCTGAAAAACACTTTCTACGGGACTTAATTTTGTATTTGACAGGGCACATAAACATAATCATACAACAATCATAAAAGTTTAGTTACAAACGTAAATTAATGTAAATAAATAGTTTCAGTATTAGCTTCTTCTTAGCTCGCCTTGTCAAAGGCTACCAGGACCACTTATCGTGGATTCGAATCCCGAATTAGACACGATGATGATGCTTGGTCTAAAACAACCACACGTGACCTCGCGGGAAATGATATTATTAGGGTTGAATTTTTCGAATAAACGACTTAGGAAGGTTCAAACTTCAGTAATCTAACTTCTTCATATTTATTTGGTCTTCCTTTTTGGATTTCGTAATAAAATGTTCAAAAAGGAACACGAATCACATATTTCATCATCACCATCCTCCTCATCACCATATTTATCAGCAGCAGCAGCATGACCATCGCCATCATCATTGTCAGCATGATCATAGTATGCAACTATAACTTCTGTTTAAGACATACGCTCTCGTGAACACGAACGGGTGAGAGACGTTGAATTGTTTTTGTTGTGTAACAAATGCATTTCTTTTTCTATGTCGCCCTTTAGTACCATCGGTGAGATTACACTGAATCACATTTTTGTATTTTTTAGATTTGGGTTGTAAAATATCAACCACAGGATCAGGAGACTAGAGATGTGGGTTGACTGTGGCCGCTATATAAATACTGCATGTATCATTGGTCAGGAAATTCATAATCGGGGCGATATGGATGAACATTTAATAGTCCGGATTACTGAGGCCCGGGTGTATCCGGTTAAAGCTGGGGCAATCAATCAACGGCGAAGGGTTAACTACAATGACCATGCCACTACACGGTAATAAGCAGTGTTTAGCGAGCCCGGAAACCCTTTAATCCAGACGTTATTGGCAGAAATCGATAGTCCGGATTAACGGGGTTACACTGTTGATACTCTGTATTCTCATTGGTGAAAGGGAAAAGAAGACAATGGCATGAAACGTGAATAACCACTTGCTAAGCAAATAGGACAATTGCCCACCTGAGCTAGAAATAAAAGAGACCAGTGATACCGCCCCATCTGTTTCATGAATACGTAGATCTATGCATAAAGATTCAGGGTGACAATACAGTCTCCACTCGTCTGTATGACAAGAGGGATGACTTCAACTTTCCAACAGTCCACGTTCCCTGTCTGTGGAGCAATATTCCATCATTTCCAGCCTTTGGTGTCCACATTTCAAACTTTTGGGGGACAATAAAGTATTCTGCTTCTAGGAATATTTCAAAGTGCGTCGAAGGACTCTTGTTGAAATGTTGTTGTTTGTCAGTGTTACAACACTAACGAGCTTATCATTAAAGCTTTCAAAACGTTTTTTGGTAGACATTTAACGCATCCATCCATAACCAAACGGATGCCTGATGCAATTCCCTATTTTGACTTGTACCATTTGTTCCCTTGTTTGTTCACGTGAACACTTGCCTTGCCTTTGCATGTGTTTGTTGCAACCGGTTGGACAGGATACGCGTATCTTTTCGACAATACCTGGCATCATCCATAATTGATAGTTATTGATAAACATGATATTGTCAAAAGATTTGGGAGGGCCGGTCGTGTAGCCAAGTGGTTAAAACGTTCGCTCGTCACGCCGAAGACCCGGGTTCGAATCCCGACATGGGTACCATGTGTGAAGCCCATTTCTGGTGTCCCCCGCCGTGATAGTGCTCTAAAATTGCTAAAAACGGCGAAAACGTTTTTGTCGCTCTATTTTTCAATCCTGAAGGCCACTTTTGAGTTTCATTTGAACTGATGGGGGAAGGGGGTGATTAAAGGCGAACTGAACGCTCAATTTCCCTTATTACTCTAGATAATAGGTATAGGAACCACAGCGTATGGACTTATCTCCTAATTCCAGCTTTATGGAGATGAAAATAGCACTGTGAGGGGTGCGAGGGTAATAGGGCATTTCCCCTATAATCACCACAAGGTCAAGGGTCAGGGGTTAGGGGGTGGGGTGAGGATTCGGCCCTGGCTCCTTACCTGTTCACCATGTGCCTCTGGCCATGTGATTTATGCTAACACCCCTTGCATGCAGCTCAGTTGGGGTCTGCTAAGATTATATTTGTCGCAGAAATAATCTCCTTAATTAGTGTTTTATTTCTCTAATTTACATTGAATATGAGTCACGAACACGAACAATAGCGATAAAGAAATTTATAATTATATATTCTAGGTTTTATTCACTAATAATTATTCTTAGGGACAGGGAACTTTTTTTCTATAACTAATTGTAAGAGGACGTAATCCATGCCTGACGCGCTGGGTTTCAATAACCATTACGTAATAAGCAGGCATGAAGCTTTCATTCAGAGTGCAAACACTGTTAGAATGCATATCGGTTTTGTCCGGTTGCGAGGCAGAGATAACGATCGGGGTTTGCAAAGAAAACGCATTGTTTAAACTTCGTGTAAAATTATCCAGTATCTAAGAATATTTAATTGATACATGACTGTTTTCAGTTCTGATACCAATCTTGATTTAATCAGATGGCTTTGTTTGATTTGATCAGCAATATTGCAGTTGGGTTGCGGTTGCCTTGGAAGTATCGTGTCAAGTGTGGTTGATATCATGAACATCGTTCCGAGCCGTCGGTGTAGTATGACATGCATGACGTCACCACCGGCCGCCGAGTCATCTAGTCGCCTTATTGAATTCAGTGTTTCAAAGTGGCCACACGACATTCGCTCGACCAACCAGAATTATGAGATATTTTATATATATCTTATTAAGTGACCACCGCCTCGGTTCAACAGAGTCTGGGCATGAATCCACGAAACATGCGACAACCTTTCACGAGATTGTACTCGCGCTTCAAGCTAATTCTGACAAGACTGCGAGTGAATGTCTATAAGCGAAGCATGTCATGGTAACCTGTGAATAGCTGAGCCAGGATGACAAGCACGCAGTGAAGGATATCACGGGAAACGATCCATGCCACGACGTGTAGGCAACCAGACAGGTCAGACTGACCTCCGACATGGAGTCGGCTCTTAAGATTGGTTGGTTAGTTTGTTGTTTAACGCCGCATGCAGCAATATCCCAGCTATATGACGGCGGTCTGTAAATAATCGAGTCTGAACCAGACAATCCAGTGATTGATATCATGAGCATCGATCCACGCAATTGGGATCGATGACATGCATCAACCAAGTCAGCGAGCCTGACCACCCGATCCCGTTAGACGCCTTTTACGACAACCATAGTCACCTTTTACGGCAAGCTTGGGTTGCTGAAGACCTATTCTACCCCGGAATCTTCACGGGTCCGGCTCTTACGACCAGCATGAAGGACGTGAGACCTTCTACACACATACCCTTTTCTCGAAATCGTGGGTTAATTCCATTCGCCTGTTTTGAGAGTATGATCAGGTTTTAATCCATCGGTTATCATTCCAGCAATATTCCAGATACACACCAATAATAAACTTCACAAACTGTACCCAATTGTGGAATTGATCCGGGTCTTAGGCGTGACGGGCGAACGCTTTCACCACTTGGCTACCGACGCTTTAGATTCCTATCTGCGTGAAGATTTGAGGACAATTCCATATAAGGTTGTGTCTCAGGGGGACGTTGTAATTGGCCAGTTGGCGTTCACTTCTCAATTTGCGGAACGAGAGAGCTAGGTATGATTCAGACAAGTTGACCATATCTGATTTCTGCAACTCGATCACGAATGTAATCGGGGAGATCCGAATGCACAAAATAAAGCCGCGCAATCATATTTTTGTGGATATTTATACATCCTGTCGTTTCTGAGTGTCATGGCATCTTCACCAATAATGGTAAACTATCGAGGGTATTGTCAGAAAGCCTTTGGAAAAATAATGTCTTTTATTTCGTTTCGTTGCTTAGTTTAACTTTTGTTATGCTCATTATCCAATTACCATATGTACCAAAATGGCAGCCCCCAGATAGGACATTCGTCACCACTCGACCCTTTCCGTAACCTGCAAGAAGACTCGTCCCCCAATCGATGAATATTATTTGCGAAAATACGACAAACCAATCAGAATGCGCGTATGATTTCAAGTTCTTTGTCAAAGAATCCCTCAAATATAATTTTTGATTTTACATGTCTTGCATCTAAAAATATACCCAAGACACAGTTAAATGTGTTCAATCATACAGTATAATGTCCAGATGTGCTTTAATTTGCATCTGATGTATGTATAATATATGGGGACATATATGTGAACCATAACGCAACGTGTTGACAATTGTTTTAGGTATGCCCGTTTGCACTAAGACGGAACCCGGTCGCAAAAATGGCCATGAGAGGTGCACGAGTCTCTATTCGGCTTGTTCCGGAATAACACGAGTTGGTCACGAATGCAGCCAGGAGTGTTAACCATGTGCACAACCAACAGAAAAAACTAGCCTTGGCGTCCTATATCCATTACGAACCGGATATAGATAAGACCTCCGCTAGTATCCCCACTCAAAAATGTATATAACCAAAATGATTGCGCGGCAATGCATAGGACATACAACTTTGGGAGGGGACACGGGCGGAAGTCTTTCCACGAACCGCGCTTCCCTCACTCATTCACTCAAACATCGTGTTTTCAGGTATATTTGTGTGGCGGTTTTCTTTTGCTAAATTCGAAATTACCGAATCGAGGTGGAAGAGAAATGAAGCTAAATAGTTTTAGAAAACAGACATCTGATTGACCCAAGAACCCACGCACCCTTTATTTTGATTGGGCGGTCAAAGTTTGCTCAGGGGTCAGCAGGTGTCACGAGATCTTCAAGCAGAGACTATCGTATGGGAGTAAAATATCTCACGCTACAAGAGCTTGAGATGAGATCATTGGTATATGCCAAGAAGGCATTAACGTGCGCCCCCGGGCCTAACAACATGGGACGTGCAAAATGACTTTACACGCCGTGATTGGTAACAGTATATCCTATATAATGTTAAGCCTCAGGGTAGGTACGTATTCATGTCATATGACTTATGATCACCACGTGACCAAATGTCGATTTCACCTGCCCATACGTGTGAAATAGATAGCCATTAAGGTGTAGCAAGATATATGGGGTTTAACGATTTTGTTTTATTTACAAACATGTATCTTCATATGATTTCTTGCCCAGAGCAATAAAAATAATTCATTTATTCGGTTACTCGTAAAAGCATGTTTTTTTATGTCGTTATTGATCGATTTTTCCTTCGTTTGTCCTTTACCTTGTTCTTTGTTTGTTTTTACACAGCAGAAATTCTGCCAAGTGGAAAAAATGTAGAAAAGTATGTCGTTCAACCCGCAACAAATTGAGAATTTATATTCATTATCACAATAGTCATTCGGGGATAGTTTGATTAAATGATAACATTTATTGTTTAATGCCGAGTAACGGAAAATTCGTGAGATAACGTTTTTGTGCCACATTCAGCTTTATCACTGAGACCTGTAAATAATCGCATCTGGAGCAGAGAAACTAGTGATTAACATCATGAGCATCGGTCCACGTGTCGAGTACAATAGCACACCATCAGCTGCTGGCACAATAGCATCCGATCCAGTCGGCCCTTGAGACAAGCATTGGGTACATTTTGTGTCCTCTCACTGCGTGTCAGCTTGATGTGTGAGTAAAGGGTGTAAGGCAGGCTCCAGACATCAGCAATCAAATCTGAGATTCGAACCGCTATCATCGGATTCTGGCATGACTAAGGGACGCAACTTTGCACAGTTTGTTTGTTTGTTTGTTGTTTAACGCCGCACTCAGCAATATTACAGCTATATGACAGCGGTCTGTAATCCAGACAATCCAGTGATTGACATCATGAGCATAGATCCACGCAGTTGGGATGTGATGACATGCATCAACCAAGTCAGTGTGCCTGACCACCCGATCCCGTCAGTCGCCTCTTACGACAAGCAAAGTTCATGGCCCATACATTAACTATAAGACACCACATCGAAAAAAATCGGAAATATACAGCTGTGTCGGCGTGGACGACGTGGTCAATAAATCGGAACTACGACGTGACCAACAACGACTTAATTGCTGCCGACTGCGACAACGAAGTCATCGGTGGTGGTAATTCCGAAAAGGATGAACAAGGCAATCACGACGATGTCAATGATGTTAATAATGAACCTAATGAATTATGTTTAGCACGTATAGATGATCTCGCTGTTGCTGCTGCTGCTGATACGAGAGACAAGGCTGGGGCACAATTACCGTCCTAAAAATAACCGCAAAGCAGGCCATCCAAATAACACCAAGCTCGCATGGGTCCAAACTAGCAATAACCGGTTTCCCTAATGACACAAGGACAATGACTCAGGGTGATGATCACAACGTCTAGACCTGGGCTGACAATGGGCACCAGACCGTGAAGCCTAGCCAATAATGATAATCATAATAATCATAATGATAATCAGATTCGGAAAAAAAGCCATGAGAAATATGCAGAGTTTGCTATCGAAATGTCACACTTGCATCCCAAGCACCAAGTTATCCGACTCCCCATTGTTCTCGCTGCCTTAGGTTTGGTACCTCCCAATCTGTTTTCTGACATTTGGAGAGTACCCGGGTTTGCTGCCAGGAATACAGCCCTTCTGACAATCTGGGCAATGCAGAATGCTGCAGTCTTCACATTGTCTGAACAGTTCTGGGTTAGTTCGACTCGGCAGCCCAACCTGGGAGAAGTCCCATTCGCTGTCTGAGCTGATGATGAGCCTAACCAGCCTGACTGTGCCAGGATCACCCAAACCCTCTTTGCTGTATTTATTTATTTTAATCGTCCATAATAAAACAGAGTCTTGGCGGATCTGATATGACACTTCCCTTGGTTGACACTCATTTCTGTCCAGTCAACAAAATCAACACTGATATCGAGATAATTGCCACATCCTTGGCTCGTTTCAGAAAACAATGGAATGCCTTGTTTTCATCATGAGCCTTGACATGCTTCACAAGAGGATCATCAGACAAATAAATGTGTGCAAAAGTGCACAAAACAATTCCATCATGAAGTTCCTCCACGTTAATCAAACTACGCCCTCTCAATATAAGCGATTGAGGGAAGAGCGAGGGTGGTGAGATTTATTGTCTGACATGATTCTTTTTGTAAGGATGTCAATACCGTGAATATCTCGTTTCGTCCAATCAACAAGAAAAGAATATGAAAGGACAGGCACAGCATGTGTGTAAGGCTTTATTATCATCATCATCATCATCATCATCATCATCATCATCATCATTGTTGTTGTTGTTGTTGTTATTATTATTATTATTATTATTATTATTATTATTATCCGCTCTGTGGGTATACGATGAGTCGCTGCCTCAGCCAGACAGCCACAAACGTATTTCTTCAATTTTCCGGTGCTTCATAAACATCCAGTTAAGAATTGACTTTCACTTCTTGTGAGTTCATTGGAGTATGAACCTGCATAGAGTGAGGGCCAAACATTGTATGACCGTCGTCGTATGTCACTATTTTGTACTTCGAGGGATGTAGCGCTAGACCTATACGTGTTTACACTGACAGCCACACAACAACCATCTGTGTCGCGGAAAAAAAATAGTTACAACAGTCACAATCACAGCGCGTCGTCATACATTTACATCAAGTACAAGACGTCGAAATGGCCGACACGATAAACGTGACGGGAGAGATGGAAAAGCCGTATAAAGTGCAAGTTTCAAGTTGAAAAAAACATAATCCATTGATGCATTTCCTGAGGTTATCTAAGCTACCTGGCGCTAATTGGAGGCCCGGTGTTTAATGGAGACCTTGAGCTCTGTTTTGATTTTAATTGCTTTAGACTCCACACATATTCGAATAAATACGGCATAATGTTACACTAATTATGTAGATTTAATTAAGCCCAACTGAACACCTTAATGATGAAGTTTTAATGCTTTGTAAATTAGAATATATATGTCATTTATTTTCATTGCACATCTAGTGAAGGATCACGCGTCTCCAATAGAGGCGATGTTTCTGTCTGTGCGGAATTGTCTCCCTTTGCACCTGCCGCGATACACCGGTTGGGGTTTCGAATACCAGGTACGTCTAAATCTTAACATTGTTGGGTGGACCCAAAGTAAATTTATACAATATTCTACATAAATACAACAAAATCTCGTTAATTCGCGCGGTATCGTCCTGGATTAACGAATCAGAATTGTGGAGTATTAAATGTATATATCCCGACCGCAATTGTCCTGAAAGCGGGGTTTCCGGACTTACAGGGTCCGAAGTAACGAGGTTTCAATGTAGATCTTCAATATACGTACATGGGCCCTCTAGGTCTATATTGGCTGTATGAGTTTGAACCACTGTCCTGAGATTCCATAATTGGTTTTACTTTTTTTTTAGATTCCAAAATCCAAATCGGCACCTCTCCAAAACTTTTGTTCCAGGCTCAATGCTACAGCATCGTCGTTAGCTGGCCGTCCCCTGAATCACGAGGAGGATTGTTCGCGGTGCAAGGCCCCCCGCAGAGCGGCACACGACTCGGTCGTTAATGGCACGGCAGACCTTCAATTTATGAAAAAAAAACACAAAACCATCCCAAATCACATCTAACAAAATTGTCTTTATGTTAAATGATCGTACACGTTTTGGCGACTGCAAATTTTCGGCTTTCAAACCAGGCCTTCCGGCAATACTTCATGTCAGTTTTTTTGTTATTGTGTTACAAAAGATAGGCACGGCATGATTTTTTCAATATTCTTTGTTTCGGCGAGATCAAAGCACAGGCCTTGACGTATCAGTTGATCTCGCTGTCCGTCCCTGATTAATTCATTTGATTCAATTTTTAGCCGCCCAATGTTTCCCGCGTACTGTATGCAAATATCTTCAGTGCCTGAGTCACAATTAAGCGCCTAATCGCTTCGTAGAATATTTAATGGTGGTATTTGGCGCTGAAGGAGGGGTCACGTGACCTACCATTATAAACGCACATGGACATAGCTATACAAGTATCAGTGAGACATCGAATATAATGAAACTTTAGTCTGTGCCACTTCATCCCTATCATTAGCGAAATCAGTCATGAAGTATTAGCCTCGAAATATCAAGGGGCGAATATTGATATAATAGGCTAAGTGTCGAAGTAATTATTTAGTAAACAAATGTAAATGTAGTATTAGTGAGAGATGCAAATTTTATTTATTTTGTAAATATTAATGTTTGCGCACAAATCAGGAATTACTACATATTTTGTATGGTTGTATTTTATTTTTTTTAATCGACACTGTGAACCGTAAACTTACATATTAAGTTTTAATAATTAAGATTGAATCAGATTTCCCCTTGTATTTAGGTAGCAATGCGATCTTTGCAAAGAAATGTTTCCTTTTTCGGAAAATATTTCTGTTCGTATAAAACATTTTGATAAACTAATAATGAATTAATCATAATCAACTCAGGAATTAATCTGTGCCCTTTCCTGGTTCTCAATAATAACCTTCATTTAAAATCTACAAGTAGTAATTTTCCAAATTATATTAAGATAATTTGCTGTCGTAAATGACCAATTTTATGTTTCAATATTATTCAAATCTGACAAGAAAATGAAACCGCCTTGGGAAAAAGGCAAAAAGTGAAATTAAACATAAGATCGATATGAGAAGCTTTACAAAATGTGAGAGACGATTTTAAAAGTGCAACTTTTCCTTCCTACAGAAACAATGCCTCTATTGTCCCGAGAACCACGGCAGGGTGAAGAGCCGAACGAACGAGACCGAATGGCCTCTGGTATACTGGGATGTTTTTTAATACAATGGCAGACGGCGTATGACAAGAGAAAAAACCCTGTGAAACTTGACACTTTTTTGTGTTTTGACGCGCACAGTTATTATACAACTCATTGCTAATGAATGGTCATATTGATCAAAAAGCCGAAATAAGAAACCATAAAAAAGATCTGAAGAATTCATTCCCTCTCCACAAAAGGGAGGTAACCGCTGTAGCAGCGAACCGTCAATTATTTTAATATTGATCTTATATTTCGCCGCTGGTCGTTCAACAAGGTGACACAAGGTTTGGTATTAAATCCAACATCTGCCAACAAATAAACCGTAAATAAAATCACTCACGCTTGGCGTAAAGAATGACAGTGGCACTAATACCGAAACGTGAGACGTGGAATGACTAAATATTCAAATGCCTTTGTGATGCAACTAATTTTCCGTATGATCACTTGACTCAGCATTGGACAACTCCCGTATGTAGGACAATAATGCTGCACAATTAATGTTTATAGTCGCCAAGTGGTAATATTGTTTGACACAAACGTAAATGACATGAACAACGTTGACTTGAAATAGTGTAAACATATCGGGGCAATTCATTAATGATTCAAATCGAATTATTTGGACATGCATGGTGAATTTATCCGCTTTGAGTGCACACCCGAGTGTTGTTTTAGAGGATTTTATTGTCTATAGCTTTAAAATAAACATTAATTTCAATGAGATGTGAAATTAACCTTAACTGTGTCTATATTACCTATTGATTTGGTGGCGATGGATGCTCATGTAAACATTGGAATACGGTATCTGAAACTGGCCATTTGGTGAGTAAATATATGCATATACTTAATGAAATAACCAATCAATGGACAGTTACATTTCACAGTTTATTTCCGTTTGCTGTTTAATTATCGAAATGCTAATATTGTGGAGTGACGCCATCTTCGTGTAGCAGGGGTGTTTTATTTGCTCATGTTAAGTGCCCTTTTATGAAAACAAAGTGACTAGGTTTATCAATAGTATATTAAATATACACAGTCCTAGCCACACAAATGGGTATTAAGTACTTGAGGTAAAGTCCTCACTAGGTACTTTATCATATGGTTGCTACGAACGCACATCGTCAAAAAGAGCTACATTTCTATTGAAAAACAGTTCCTTTGATTGCGATCGGACACGAAAATTACCCTTGTTTTGAACAGTATTGCAATTGCGGGATCATCAGTGTGAGTGAGTGAGTGAGTGTGGTGGGAATACCGCCGCTTTAAGCAGTATGTCAGTTATATCAAGGCGTCGTGTCAGCTTGATGTGGGAGAAAAGCCCGAAGTGAAGCAGGTCTTTGACGTTAATCACTTTGGTGAAACCCACGAACATGGGTATGGTGCTGACAAACCTAGAAACATTATCGGGGTGAATCTGGGAATCGAACCCAAGATCATAGATTTCTAGTATAATTATGGGACGCAGGTCTGATCAGAGACATGCGTTGCCTCAGACAACTGGTCAACACGTGCATGCTCTGAACCAAACACAAAGATATACGACTGTAATTAACTTGACGGTCAGGTGTCTGTGAAACAGATAGTCAAGGACCAAGGGCACATGGGATGGCTTTTGTCATATAACTAATAATGTAATAATCTGGATTGTCAGGTATCCGGATTAAGAAGGGCCCGGAATAAGGATACATTGTACATCTGGATGGTCTTCTGTCCAGGGTTAGAAGGGGTCGCTTTGAGTAGCGTATGGTACATAACTGCTACAGCCTTGATTACAGGTGTTTGGAATAAAGAGGGCTCACATTACGACACCAAGGAAATACATTGTGGTACATAACTGCAATAGTGTGGATTGTGGGGTGTTTGGGGTAAGGAGGACCCATATGAAGAAATCAATAACGAGCATATGATACATAACTACAATAGTCAGAATTGTCATATGTCCGGAGTAAGGAGGGTTTACATTACGAAATCAACGAATAGCATATACTATATGGTACATAACTGTGATAGCCAGGAGTAACAGGGCCCACAATAGGAATATTTTGAATAACTATGTGTGTAAAACTCTAATAGTTTGGAGTCAGGTATCAGAAGTGGGGAGGGACCGGATCAATAGCACACGGTACGTCACTGCGAAAGTCCACATTAGGGAGGGCCTGGATTTAGTGAACACGGAACATATTATGATATATTATTCCAATAGTTCGGATTGTCAGATTGTATAAATCCGGATTGTTAAGTGTCAGGAGTAAGAAGGGATTTAAATAAGGTAACTTGGAATAACATAAGGTACATTTGTAATAGTCCGGATTCCCTTTACTTAGAATAACATTAGGAACATTACTGTAATAGTCCGGATTCCCAGGTGTCTGGGGTAATAAGAGTCGGCTATATGGTAACTTGGAATAACATTAGGTATATCTGTAATAGTCCGGATTAACATGTGTCCGGGGTAATAAGGGTCGGCTATATGGTAACTTGGAATAACTTAATATCCATCTGTAATAGTCCGGATTCCAAGGTGTCCGGGGTAATAAGGGTCGGCTATATGGTAACTTGGAATAACTTAATATCCATCTGTAATAGTCCGGATTCCCAGGTGTCTGGGGTAATAAGGGTCGGCTATATGGTAACTTGGAATAACATTAGGTACGTCTGTAATAGTCCAGATCGCAGGTGTCCGGGGTATTAAGGGTCGGCTATATGGTAACTTGAAATAACATTAGGTATATCTGTAATTGTCCGGATTCCCAGGCTTCCGGGGTAATAAGGGTCGGCTATGTGGTAACTTGGAATATAGTCCGGTAATTAAAGGTTTATTTTTCATGAAGGTTCAACAAAATTGACGGAAAAGGTTTTTTAACACATTTCACTGCCTTGATAGGTCTACTTTAAAAAAAAAAATAGTTTACCAAAATTTGACCTGGGGAAACACCCAAAATAGGTCAAATCCAAGATGGCCGCCATCAATACAAACGAAAATCGAAAAAGTAAAAAAAAAAGAATCAATCGAAATCTAAACATGGATGATGACTCTATTTATAATCAACTTCATAGGATCAAGACAGGGGAATCTATATTTAACAATTTTGAAGTGAAATCTTACACAGAAATAAATTACGGCTTCCCGAAATGTGAAAAAAATGCAATTGTTCCATATCGGACTACAAAATACTTAACACGGGCTTATACAGAGGATATAACCCTGCAATACTACAGTTTACAAGTCAAACTTACTATCAATTTAAATGTCTAAAGTTCAAGACAGTCTTTATAATCATACTCATATACCATGTATACTGGACATGAGGAGATGAGTATTCAGTTATGTCAGAAAAGTCATGACTTGGTCCATTTGAACATGTCATCCCTTTGCGTTGTCCACATGCTGAGGTACATTGTAGACAAAAATATTCTGCATGAGCATGTGTTTTCATCACACTTTCAAGTTCAATTGTATCTGATTATTTTCAACAGAAATTTAGGAGTGACAGTTTGGTGCCTTGTGATTGGTTTCAATATAGTGCCCTTGTTGCTCTTGTGAAGCGTCCAGCCCCATTCTGTCGCATCCATATCGTTGCCTAGCCAGGTCTGCACTTGGAGTCAGACTCGTTGGCTGGGCAATCTGGCAGCATCTGATGTCAGTGGAAGGTGTCGAAGGGGTAGGTAATTTGAGCTTGATACATACCTTCTTAGTGAATTTTGTCACACGTTCAGAATTCAAATCCAAGCCAGGCATACAGCCGTAGAGGATTGCAAGTGCCTGATTACAAGCCTGCTCGATTTCTGCATGGTTTCCACCTGTCACCATGAAAACCTTTGAATATTCCTGAGACCATCCCTATGCCATATGGCCTCGATGTTGTGTCGGTCCCTGACATTGCATGTACAAAGAGCAAGGAATGGCTGAGATTAGGATCAAGGATCATCTGTAGGATGAAGATTTCAATGATCTTTGTACTTGTCTGAAGAAAGATGGCCTCATGGTATCGGGTCTGAAGTGATATTGCAACAGGATGAGAGGGTCGGTGTCATTCCCTACCACTGCCACAGGCTGTGTTTGAGCCAATGTACAGGCAGACATTGCAATGTCATAGTCATTATCTCCGGATGAAAACCTTTTTCATTTTTTGACCCCAACAGAGTGATGAATTTCTGTTTGTTTCTTTCATTTGCCAAAAGGGCTTTTTCTTCATTTTCAGAATCATGTCTGGTGTGAAATCCACATCCACTCCAATGTCACTTCCTGTTCTTCTCTGATGGGTCTCATCCTTGGTCGAAAAACACCACAATAACCATCAAACACCATTTAAGAGCATTGCAAAAGTGGTTCCTCAAGAAATGAGCCCGCGCAGCTTGTGACACTGATTTGCCGGACAACAAATCCTCTGATCTGTACTATCCTCTGAATATACTTGAGTGATGATCTCCTTTAACCCAGATCCAGCCATCAGATTCCCAACTGTACTCACAAAACTATCAAAGTATGGAATCCCCCCAAGACCAGGGCTATTTGATGCAAGGGGCTCTCAGCTGGCCGTGATTCGATGATCATGTATGCAATTCACCAAAGTTGCTGGTCGATTGTAATAACCGGTGTGATTCCATGTCGTCTGGCATGTTTGGAAATATACTCCAGCGTTGATCTGACACAGGATTCGTCACATGGTGTCACGTTGATAATCAACAAGAATATCTCAGAGCTCTTCCTGGGGTATGGAATGTCAGAATGGAGCAACTGCATGCAACCGGAACACAGTGGTCAACACACACAGAAGTGGCGCACTCCACAAAATATCTAGTTTGCTATTCTTTTCATCAAGACAGAAGTCACCAATTGGTGGATAGATAATGTTCGCCAGCACTGCCTATGGATTTCTTTGAGAGAATAGTTTGACACTGTTGTTTTTTTTAACATCATCCAAGTCCATCTTAACTCTTGGTACCCTCCGTTTCACCATCTCGCCCATGGCATGGATTGAACCAGTCCCATCAAACCTTTTGCTGGCATGATCTATATAACCAGCCTGGTATTGCACGAATGTATCTGCAATGTCTCTGATTAGGTGAACAGCATGAGTGGTCATCGAGAATTTTCTAAATTTACGAGGAGCTGAAACCGAGTTGGCTTATCATATCCACTAAATTACAATGACCATATTTGTGTTATAGTGTGATACTTTGTCAAACTTGTCGAGGAGGCAGAAATGATGGGGACATGTCGAATGCATTATTGCCTGACCCAATGACGCAGTATGGGGTTTACTGTTTCAGCTCTTGATGCTTGAAGGAGGATGCGTAATGCATGTGGGAGGTAATCAAGATTGGTGTCAATCAATGCTATCTGCTCATTTTTGAGATACACATCAACATGTTTCGACATGGTCTCTACCTGCGTATGAACGTATCCTCCCCAAACTTTAATCAAACTGTCCATGTCGGATTTGTCCACCTTTGCAACATTTTCATATGCCGTAAGAGATGCAATGTTAGGTTGTTGCCTGATTGTAGTTATGAATACCTTGTTCCCATAGTGATTCATGAACTCACTTTTCAGCTGAGATGTAGTGTGTAGTTGATCATCACTCAGTGCACTCATTGACTTCATAATGTGATGCAAATTGTCCAAAGGAATCGTTTCATGATCATTCTCTTCCAAGTAATAAATGTCAGTCTCAAATGCTGTCATCTAGGACATACACTTCAGTCGACCAAGTCTCCGTTTCTTTGGTGGAGCCTCCTCATGTTCAATATAAGCTGCAGGTATACTTGTCCCTCTCCGAAAATTCTTATCACAAGCATGGTGATGGATAGCTTCTTCAGCTGGTAGATCGTATATGGGCACGATACTTGACTGTACCATCTTGGCCCAATCATCTTGCCTGTTGACAAGGTATGTTGCAGACATATGTTGAGTAACTCAAGAGCCATCGCACGGCTGAAGTACACTTCTATATGAATGTTTGTATGCAACATCCTGGTCAATACAAGTACCACATAGAAAAAAATGAGTTTTAAAATTTAAGGCTTAAACATATGATCGAGGAGTGTTCTGCTACTTTGATTGCCTTTGGATTTATATGCATACTTCGACACTGTCTGTGTACCAACAGGCTACAGTTGTATATGATGTCTGGTGCATCTAATGTGCAGTCTGTTTGCGTTATTAATGCTACATCAGCATTTTGCTGTCAACTTCACATAAGCCTGGGGTTTGTCCAGGTTAACTGGTTCCATACATAGCAAACAAGTCGCCATCTGTGATCTACATAGGACACCTTTAGTTGAGAATAGTCACCTGCGAATAGTAACAGTTGATAGAAATATGGTTGACATGTGTACAGATACAAATGTGGCTTTTCCGATTATAGCAAATGATTTTTGTGCTAAATGTCTTGATTATATCTTCTGAATTAACTTTTAATAAAGTTTCTGAGAAGCTAATACCATTTGAGAAAATTAACTTCTTCCTGGAGTTTGGATTATCTCCCTTGATTTTCCTTGAAACAAATGTTGCTGTTAATTTTAGGGCTCTGTTTCAAATTTTATATTTATATTTGTTCATATTGTCATCAGTTATTCCTCTCTAGAGCCAATCAACTATATAATGTACAAGTTTTCATTTAAGCTATAAAAGAAAAATAGCTTATACATACATTTATGTTCTTGAGGTCTATCTTTAAAACACTGTACGCTCGGCCGCCATTTTGAAGAAGGGAATACTTTGGGTTTTTTCAATTATATTTGTTTCTAACTTGATTATTTATGTGAAGACAATAAACTGTATGATTTTATATGTAAAACGTCAACATTATAATAAATCGGTTCATTTTCTGCAAGAATTACTGATATTAACAAATTTATGTACTTTTTCGTCATTTTGAAGCATTATTTTAAATTTCTATGTGAATTTTCCTTTCAAAATTGTTAAATATACATTTCTTTGCATTTATCCTGGCAAGCTAATATAGATATATTCATCATAAATGTTTTTATTGTTATTGGTTCCACGTTTATGACTATTATTACTTTTGTTGGCGGCCATCTTGGATTTGACCTATTTTCGGATGGTTCCCCATGTCCGATTTTGGTAAACTATTTTTTATTTTAATGGATATATGTCAAGGCACCAACATCCAGCAATAAACCTTTTCCGTCAATTTTGTTGAACCTGGACCTTTTAATTACTGGACTAATACGATAAGGTACTTTACTATAATAGTTCGGATTCAAAGGTGTCCGGGATAATAAGAGTCGGCTATATGGTAACTTGTAATAACTTAATATCCATCTGTAATAGTCCGGATTCCCAGGTGTCCGGGGTATTAAGGGTCGGCTAAATGTTAACTTGGAATAACATTAGGTATATCTATAATTGTCCGGATTCCCAGGCGTCCGGGGTAATAAGGGTCGGCTATATGGTAACTTCGAATAACATTAGGTACGTCTGTTATAGTCCGGATTCCCAGGTGTCCGGGGTATTAAGGGTCGGCTATATGGTAACTTGGAATAACATTAGGTATATCTGTAATAGTCCGGATTAACATGTGTCCGGGGTAATAAGGGTCGGCTATATGGTAACTTGGAATAACTTAATATCCATCTGCAATAGTCCGGATTCCCAGGTGTCTGGGGTAATAAGGGTCGGCTATATGGTAACTTGGAATAACATTAGGTACGTCTGTAATAGTCCAGATCGCAGGTGTCCGGGGTATTAAGGGTCGGCTATATGGTAACTTGGAATAACATTAGGTATATCTGTAATTGTCCGGATTCCCAGGCTTCCGGGGTAATAAGGGTCGGCTATGTGGTAACTTGGAATAAGATAAGGTACTTTACTATAATAGTTCGGATTCAAAGGTGTCCGGGATAATAAGAGTCGGCTATATGGTAACTTGTAATAACTTAATATCCATCTGTAATAGTCCGGATTCCCAGGTGTCCGGGGTATTAAGGGTCGGCTAAATGTTAACTTGGAATAACATTAGGTATATCTATAATTGTCCGGATTCCCAGGCGTCCGGGGTAATAAGGCTCGGCTATATGGTAACTTCGAATAACATTAGGTACGTCTGTTATAGTCCGGATTCCCAGGTGTCCGGGGTATTAAGGGTCGGCTATATGGTAACTTGGAATAACATTAGGTATATCTGTAATAGTCCGGATTCACAGGTGTCCGGGGTAATAAGGGTAGGCTATATGGTAACTTGGAATAACATAATATCCATCTGTAATAGTCCGGATTCACAGGTGTCCGGGGTTATAAGGGTCAGCTGTATGGTAACTTGAAATAACATAAGGTACATTACTGAAATAGTACTGAGTCCGGAATAAGTTATTTGGGAAAATATAAAGTCTATATCCGTATTAGTCCGGATTCCCAGGTGTCTAGAGTAATGAGTGCCTCGATAAAAGACACGTGAAACAGTAAATGCCACATATCTGTATAATTAATCCGGTATGGCAGTTTGACGATTATGACAGTTTCAACTAGACTAGAAAACCAAGAAGTTATGAAATTGCATTGTGTAGGGAGTAGAGATGTTCGATCGAAATAGCGTGTGTGTTTTTTCAAATCAATAAAAGAAAACTGTCATTTGAATTTGTTTTCATAACATCAGATACTTAACAATATTGCTATCAATACCAACTCATCTTCTGTGAATTCCTTTGTTTGTTATCTAACGCCGTACTAAGCAATATTCCAGCTATAACGTCTGTCTGTAAAGAAAACAATGTCTGAATCAGACAAACCAGTGATGGATACCATGAGCACCGTCCCTTCGAGGTACGATGACACTCAATCAACCAAGTCACCGAGCCTATCTACTAGATCCATTTTGTCGCCTCCTACGACAAGAATAGGTTGCTGGGGACCTATTGCATTGATTTCTTATTGTAGTGTTTCTTAAGTACGTTAGTGGTCTAATTTTATCACTTTTCACTTTACAAGTTTAAAGGTAATTTCTGTTTACATTTACATTTTATGTATTTTTTGTTTAAAGATAGCATGATAGATATAAATACTGATTCAACGGCACACCTATCCCTTCAACTGACTTTACTGCGCTCTAACGAGCTGATGCACATGTGCATATTGATTGAAGCGGCCTATATATGACTACTAACGGTGCAACTTGGCAAGCCTCGGGATTGACACCCTCCCAGACAGTTCTAAAACTGGAGGCGCTGGGTATGCATTTCTGTGTCGGAGAAATATAAAAGTAAAATCGAAGTTCAGCTGTGGTACAAAAAGACCCAAAATGTGTTTAAAGAAAATATAACATTATCTACAAGCATACATTTCGCAATTTCTCAACGCTAATATTAGCAATTTCCTGATATATCGATACCCAGGTATTAATGCAGTTATTACACATATATAGAAATATATAGGTATATTGACCTTTAGGATCGACTCCCTGAATTACCACATATTTATTTTTTTAGGTGTGACGTTAAAACAAGGATAAAACTATGTGACGCAAACAAAAAAACACTCGGTAATACCTGGGATGTCCGCTCAATACTTAAACACAAACATGTGTTATTTAAACACAAATATATGTTTTATACTTAAGAATAAAATCTAAGATAAACACGAGCAAAGACTAAACATTATTGAAATCAGTACAGTTTAACGTATATCATGAATTAGTTGTTACAAGCTTGTGTTTTCACAAAAGTTGATCGACCACTGAGTCTGAAATTGATCGCCCATGATGTATTTAACTACGATTTTTTTTGTCGCATAAAAAAGTTAGCTTAACAAAGAGCCGAACCTGGGATTCAAGTATGAATCATATCTCATAAAGTCCAGACAACCGATGAGACAATCGCAACAGAGGTCTGTTGCCACACTTTGTGTAAAAAATGATTTATAATCCCTGTTAATCAATACTTAAAATCTTTAACTCGTAAATAATATTCAGTACTTGTTTCAAATTTCATCATTTAAATGCATTGATGTATTTGGGTTTTACGCCGTGATATGACTAAACTACTGTTAAGCGTGGTGTTAAACCCATCCCACTCACTCACCCCCCATGCTGAAACTTCGTGGAAATATGATCAGTCTGGAATATCACAATTCTGACATTAATGTTCACCCGAGTGAGTATTTCTTTAACAATATTGCAGCCATATCACGGCGTGGAACACAAATAATGAGCTTCCTACATTGTACCTATATGAAGAGTCGAACCCCGATCTTCCATGCGACGTTTTCACCACTTGGCTATCCTACCACCATTTAATTTAATATCAAAGGAATTCATTGACTGGCCGTTGTGTTCTGTTAGTTTGCTGGAATGTCTGCCAATTGTGGCAAGATCGCAACACACGACGCAAAATATAACATTGTTATCGCGAAACTATGGTTCTTTTGTCAAATAAATAAATTTAGTATGATGAAACAAATTATTAACACGCATTTAAAGTAGTAATACAGTGCTTTAAATGACAAATGGTGAGTCGGTTGTGATTTAATTTCAGTCTGTCTATTAAACCAATGATCAGACATAACACATAAAAAACTGGTATCAAATTTAAAATGTTTGAGCTGTCTTTCTCCACCCTCCCTAAATGGACCCGCATGGCCACCACCCCCCATCCCCCCACCCCCACCCCCCTCAGCGCCAGGTAGTCTGGTGACTTGTCAGGCTGACCAATTTGGTCAGTGATACTGTTCCCCAGTGTGGACTGTGACGTGTCATGCACCACCGTAGTCGTCATGATTAGCCTCATCAGTGAAAGTTTGACTCACCCCACGTTAGTCATTTAAACACTAACTCTGACGTCGCTCCGGCTGTTTTTTTCCTTGCATTTTTGTTATCGATAAATGACTCTCAACTTCGATTGTATCACTTCGCAGCCATTGTTCTCAAATTACATCGTCGGATATAAGAATTTCTGATAAATATTTAATATTACGATTTTGAGATGCCCCCCCATTCCCAAAACACACACATACATATACGTTTAGATTATTTGAAATTTAACACTCTATGTATACTTTTTTTCATCTAAAATACATTTTCATTGCATGTTCAGTGATGTTTAATTGAAATGTATCAATTAATTACTTTTTTAAAAAATAGTTTCAACTTCAAATGTTTTTAACAGAATTCCTGACTTCTTGCAAAAACATTTTCGGTTTGCCTAATGAAACGATTAGGTAAATATCGCTGTTAATACTCTTCCGAAACTCTAATCACGGTCAGTATCACAATATTACAAGTTGCAAATGAAAAAAGAATGAAACCTCTTTAATTCAATGTATCTCCCGGAGAGGCCAACGCTCGCTATAGAAATTCAGACCAAATCAAACAAGGGCGCTAATAAATTTGCAATTTTGTCAATTTCTTTAAATTAGTCGGTCAATTCTTCCAAAATGTATTTATATGTTACACTGTCGCCATCAGCCGGTTGGGTTATAGCGCTAATATTGTGGAGGGAAAAGAACATCTGTCCCTTTTGGTTGTATTATGAAATATTACCCGTAGAGCATTAGGAAGCCATTCAAGCGAAGCGCAACGTGATGTTTTCATCTACTGAGCGCGCGGACCTCGGAGGAGACAACAAAGAGATGCACTTGAAGTAAACATTGAATGGCGAGCAGGGCCTGGCTCGTTTAATCACTACAATTTACAATTCATCATAACACACTTTATTTACTTTGAAATACCGGGTTAAATTGACAGAGAACTTAGTGACCCCTTTCATCTTCCGTGCTGTGATTAAGTACCTAAACACTTCCCAAAAAGAAAATTGTCTTCAATGTCAAACCAGCCATGACTGTATTAAGACAACAACTGGATCGTAACTTGTGATGGTAAAAATGCAATTATGTTTTCATACACTCGATTACGTTTTTCCTAAATGTTGACCTTTCTTATCTGTTTGATGACCTATGAAAGGTTTCAGGAAATGGCTCGATCTTATTGCGCTTTGGATTGGCCTATCCTGCATGCTGCTCGAACAACGTGTTATTACGAATATAATAAAAATTGTAGCTCAGAAACTTGAAAATGCAATATTTATTAATCTTAAAATGCTCTAATGATAAAAAGTGATCCGATTTTAATACTGTCAGAAAATACTTATTTTTTTCTAATATGTTTCACTTGAAATGTTAAGATTTATAGCGTAAATTTTAGCCGTATACAATTCATTATGACATCTCTCTTACAACTGTTTGCAATGTTCAAGTAGATCAATTGCGAAGATAATCATGTAAAAATTACTAAATCGATTTTCTTAATGAAATGCCAATGCAACTATAATAAGAGCAATCATTTATTTGATTCTCAAGAGAGATGATTGAACGATAATTTTAAAAGCGTCGTTTTTGGCGGCCCGTGTCAAACCCTCAGCCCCTTAAAGGCGCTATTGACAACATATCCCAGGTATTGCGCCTGTCAAAATAAACAATAGTCACGTGTCTGGCAGCACAGGAACGCTAGAGAAAAGCGGGTGCGGTGCCTGTGAATGCTGACAGTTGGCATGGAAACTGAGGTAGCGATATTTTAGTATATACACTATTTCTAATTTCCCCGGGACACACATATGCTACTTTGTGTGCAAATTATTATTATTTTGTAAAATAGGTGTATGCAGCCGAGGGGTGTTTTTGCTATCGCAAACCCTCATCGCGTTCTTTCTTTCGCTCAGATTTATTTCTGGGAGCGCGTGCCTTACATGTAGACATGTCAATGTTTCTGTATTGACGTGATTGTGCTCAGAACACGCACGGCGGACAGGCAGGCGACATCGGTCGACCTCAGGGAGCAGGTGCACGTTTCAGGTAGCGCGGAGGTTAGGTACAAGGATTGAAAAGAGGGGACCAAGGTTTCACACGCTATATGTTTACGTGACGGAAAGGCTAGTGGAAAGTATTTAAAATATCAACGACAGATATAGGAGCGGTGTGGTCATATTTTCATTATTTGCATCTTATTTTGAAACGACAAACGTAATTTTTTGGGGGAGTACAAATAAAGTTATTGAATAACTGTCCCTTGTCAAGATTTAAAGGTGTAAATTTTTAATAATGTTTTTTAAATAATTAAATTTGTTAGATTGATTTGTTACCACAAAAACAATGTTTGAGTAACATGACATTCATTATTTTTTCTTGGTAATAAATATCAATTTTGGAGTATGGTTTAAATTGTTCCTATAGCAAGAGCATATTCGTTTCTTGCAATGATAGCAACCGCTTTTGATTGTCAATGACAGTATCAACCTGTTGTATTTTCTTAATATCAGTTTGATGGCTGCTATTCAACAACTATTTTTATCTCCTCTCACGCGGGAATATAAAATGGTTTCATTTTCATCTAGTCTTTGATTTAAATATATACTACTCGATTTCCATCCACTTGCGACACACTGATTTGTGATAAAATTTCAGCTGACGCCAATAACAATGAAAAACGTATAAGAGACTAATCCATTTCTTCATTTATTGGTTCGGAGTTTCTTTGAAGCAAAACAATCGAAGTTTAGAGCAGCGGCAACGTTTCATCAACACCATAAATATAAAAATGTGAAACACAATATTCCTCCCTAGTATCAATAGATGAAGCCTGATACCGATGGACGCCAATCAAGTTCAGCATGAATTTTGAACCGCTTGACTGACAACCGATTAAGCCTCAGTAGTGTCAATAGACTTGTAGAACAATACACGTGCGTTATGACAGCGTGCGGCACGAGCCAAAGTTCCCAGCGCGGCAGCTGGCCCAAACACCTGGACCAAAGGAGCGCGTTCTATCAAACTTACCGCCCAGCGATTTCATTGGTTCTCTGACTATAGGTTTTTGCGCGTGCTGAGAACAATCTGTGCACGAGCAATGTCATTCTTGCCCTATACGGGGGAAACGCCCATCTCTCGGGTATCTGGTCCAGAAGGGGCGTTCTCACGCGAGACAAAGGAAGTTGTGCACGACTCTGCGAATGTGCTGGAATTAAGGGTTGTTTACATCGCTACCCGCATTTCGAACGAAATCACAATTTAAATTTCAGAAACACGCGCACGCACGTTGGTATCGCCATGGTAACGCCGTGCTCATTTTGGCATCGCGTGAATTTAACACTGATAGACAATTTTTGAATTTTTGAATTTTCTGCTACAAAGGAATACAAACAAAATATTTTGAGATTTTCAAAATAAACTATTGGTAATGTTTCTTTTAGGTTTAAAGACACGAATGAAATCTATTTGAAATATTGGAAAATAAAATTATACATATTAATCACTTTACATTGAATAGTTAATCGATTTAATTATTTAAAACGAAATATAAGTAGCATTAGTGTCTAAAATATGTCAATCTCTACACTGCATCAAACGTAATAATAACAATCAAATATTCTGCTTAATTCTTTGAAAATGGGGTCTTTATCCATGAAGTCTCAAACAAGGCTCTTGTTTCATGTTTCGATACTTATTATTTATGCATGAAGTGAAATGCAAATAAAATATCAGATGGTTTGTCTTACATAAAGTTGTTATTTAACAAATCCCCGCCACATATAATAGTATTTAAGCCAAGTGCGCGTTACATATTCATGATATCCCGACTTAATATGTCGAAGATAAAATGTTGGTCCGGAGCATCAGAATGCGAATGCGGAGGCCGTTTATTCTTTCTGACTGCACTGATAACAAACATCGTCCACGGATGACCCTTGTAGACAAGGTTTCAATAATTGTGTTATGAATAGACATGGGGAAGCATTGTACATAGCCTGCACGTGAATTTCCCTGCCTCACTTTCGTATTCAGGTACTTGGAATATGTCGGTATGTGAATGTATGTCATGCACCCTCACGCCCTACTCCCCACCCCCACCCCACACTACACACACCCATCCATACTCCCATCCCTACCCCTATGTCAATGAAACCAAATTCTTATGATTTTTTTAATTATGAAGTAACAGTTTAAACACGTAATTAATCTGAAACCAACAAAAGTCCCTTACTATTTCGACAGCGGGGAAAGAGCCGTTAACACACATTTTCCGTGTGTGAAAATGCATATCACTATTTCCCTAAATGCACAAACTACTCGTTCCGCAGACAAACTCTATTATGCTCTAATGAAGGAATACTTCCAAATAACAAATATTATTTTGGTAGTAAAAATACACCAAATGATACCAAATTGTTTTAAATTTGTTAAAATTGACCTTATTGCAACCAAACGATTCCAACAGTCATATCCCATACTATAATAACACAATGTTTCTCTTTCTACTAAAAAGATTTATTTCATTTTTTCAATAGATAATGTATTTATTTAGTCATTTTGTATTCATTAAATGGTCATGCACCTTGCTTAATTATCACTGCAATAGCTATCATATTGTTAAATATTAGTTGCACATTGTACATATTTGATATTGATATGAAGCCAAACGTGTAAATTTGATTGATGTCAATGTATTTATATTCCTAGAAGCAGAGGGTCTCGTTAGTGGATAAATTTTGTCCAATCCTATTTTTTGTCAATAGAGTATGTTTGAAATAAAATAATGATTGTCGTCATCAGATGTTTCTGTTTCTAGAAATTGGATATCAAACATAAAACAATTGGCATTATCACTTAATGTCTTTGATCTTTTATTCCAACTAAACGAAAAGTTTACACTTGAAAATTGGGTTTGACAAAACATTGCAAACGTTATGAAAACGCTATCAGGTTGACATGAGACGCCAAAACACTGCAAACTTGAGGTTCAAAACATAACTATGATACCCGTATCCAATACATCACCATCGAATAGCCATTTCTTGTTTGTTTTATTTTAGTCCCAATCAAACATGGGTACACGCTTTCATTTGGTTCATTTCATTCCCCCGAACACAGAACTGTGGCTAGGCGAGGAACCAAATATTCGGATAACGGTCGGAATAACTTTCCAGATTTTTTTTGGTTTTGTTTGCTGTTTAACGCCACAATCCATAATAATTCAGCTATTTGACGGCGCATGCAAAAAAACAGAGTCTGGACCAGACAAACCAGTGATTGATATTATGATTAACGTCCTACCCCGTCAATAATTAAAACAAGTGAGTAAGTTCCCAACACTGTTTAACATAACGTTAAAAACATAATTCCAGGGGCGGTCGGGTGGCCTAGTGGTTACAGCGTTCGCTCGTCACGCCGAAGACCCGGGTTCGATTTCCGACATGGTACAATGTGTGAAGCCCATGTCTGGTGACCCCAGATATTGCTGGAATATTGCTAAAAGTGGCGTAAAACCATACTCACTCACTCACATAATTCCAAATATGTCCAGTTGTCTTGAATGACATTTACTGTGGTTGAAATCAACTGTTACTGTTCTTGTACCACAGAGAGTGGTTTGTGGAGAATTATAGAATCAGAATCAGACACACGATCAAACCAGTCACCGACCCTGACCACGCGATCCATTAAGTCGCCTCTACCGACAAGGATAGGTTGCTGTCCATTGGGACCTATTCTAACCCCGAATTCCCATGCTTGGAGAGTACCAGATCAATCAGATTTGTAACAATTTAATGCACCAGAATTCAATAAATCATCTCTGCAATCATCGCCTCATATAACCCGGTTTACTCTATATATAGGAAATATATTCCCGAGTGGACAGTGAAGTCCCATTAATCAGGACCCCGTTAATCCAGAAACCCTGAATTCCGGACAATCTTGTTTAGATCCTATTCAAAGACACCAAGGGACATTACTCAACACCATTGTCCCATAACTGGGAATAGTACCGTCCGGATTAACGAGGTTTCACTGTATGTAGAATTAATTGTAAAATCATAAAGAATAATTGATTAACCACGCTCAATCTAAAAAGACGTGGTTTAGACACTGTTACATCAGGGACCGTGTATATATGTGTACTGCGTATGTGTGTTTTATCAGAGTATTAACCGTACATGGGGTCCATCGATTTCATATATTCCGTGCAAGAAATCCATTGTCGAGATCTCCTTTCATAAACTGATGCCATATAGAGGCGATGATTAAGATGTCATTAACTGATTTAAAAAGGCTAATTATTCAGTCTTAATTATCAACACTTGTTCCTAAGCACATATTTGCTTGATACGGGCAAATCACGGCGCTGAAAGCATGACCAGATGAGTCAATGCTGAAGTGGATTCGGTCTCAGCTGTTGTGTTTACCACCTGTCAAGCGACAGTTTCACACTAGCGTTGACATAGCAGCATATCTTGATATGATTATAAACATTATAAATCCCCCAAACCGTACGCTCATTACAGATGGTTGTGTTAGTTGTAGATTTCACTGCCCGTCACATGAACGCCAGGCGATAGTGTTTAATCGATATTACACACGGATTTCTCTTTATTAGCTAGTGTTCCCGCTGAGTAGATAAAAGTCGGGTGAAAAAAGATTATTTAATATTTATTTGTAAGTGAATTCGTCTCGTCTTGTTTGCTGTAGATCTTTAGGTTGTGACGGTAGTAAATGGCATTGCATATTAACAATATGGAGCTGCGTCGGCATTTAATAATGGTAATCTTTTAAGAGTGAAAATTTATTTATTACTTTTGTTGAGTGTACTGGCCATTTTAAATTATTAATATAAACGTTTTTTTCTCTCAAAACATGTTATCGCTTTTGAAGGATTTCTTTAGTTAATTTCGAATAATTAGGGAGAAAATCGTTTTATGATTACTGTTTACGTTTTTTCAGGATTTTGCATTTTTTAAATGAAAAACGATTTTCAACAATATTCAAAACAACGTGGACACTAACGCACATGGTGCACAGAAGCGCAACAGTCGACCTTTGACCTCTGTAAGCTTTACCCCGCCCACAACAAATATCGCGTCAAAGTGAGCGAGCTTGCTGCCATCTTTGCACCAAACGTGCGCCCGAGACTTATGCGTGTCTCTTATTGCAGACAGCACTTCACTGCATCCTACTTTTGTCCGACACAAAGCGCTCTCCCCCGGGCCCCTTTCCCCCACCCCAGGGCCTCTCTCGTCCCCCTCATACCGAGTCTACGCGCACCTGCATAGTATTGTCCTCGCATCGATCACAAGTCTCGCGCGCGACTCGTCTTTCAAGCTATTTAATTCCGAGTCCCGCTAAAAATTGATTTCGCGTTTTTAAACGACACACAAGAGCTTTATTTGAATTTTGTCATTTCCGTCCCAGTGTTAGAAATTAGTAAATTGTACGGTCAACACTAATCGCCCCTACCATACGGGCAAGACCCATGTGCGCGACAACTCTCTAAAACACATTCACGGGCAATATCGGGTTCCCTCGCCTCAAGCATTGTACCGCTTCGAAAGAGGCAAAACCTCACCAACAAAACCCATTTTCTCGCTGTGTGTTGTTTTTTAATTTCTTTGTGTTCCGTATCGTATTGTCAAGGCAAAATGTCAAAATCTCAAACCCTCCGAATTGTTGGTTGATCAACTGATCGAATCTTCGGTCGAAGTATATGCAAATATCTCAACATGCGCGAAAATTGTTTGCTCCAATGTGGTATTTGTTTCCACTCGTTCCCAGCTTTGTTTTCGAACACTTCCTAATTTGTGACAGAATTTCTACTAATTCAAATAGCAGAACACGCGCCCTGGGACGGTCCCTCGGTTGTAAAACACTGCACGTGCAGCACGCGCGGATGTCCATGGCGCGCCTCGTTTTCGAGGCTGTGCGGTCACTCTGTTGAATTATTGATACGGTGATATTGTTTCCCACGAGAAGTTTTTTTCCGGGAAGTGATTCTAAATGACTACCGTCTACACGAGGTCGCTAGTTAATGGTCCCGATACTTTGTTGTTATTTTTCAACCCGATCAGTGAGTCGGTGTTCCGGAAATTAGTTTTCGATAATTTGAATAAATTGGTAATGTTTAGGGATTTGCCAGTGATATTTAATCACGGTCATGTCACATTTGTTTTACTCAAATGGGCGCCATTTGCTCATTTTGCCCCAAGTTTATTTGGACAAAAAATAACGGCTACCAAATTACATTCCCTAAAACCCGGATGTATGAAGGAAATTACCCCTGTGTAAATCAGAAAATAGCAGATGCGGAACTAAGAGTGGTCTTCGTCGTTTACACTTCATGGTTTTGCATACACGCATCACATAATCAAAGCATATTTAATGTCTAAAACACGAAATTAATTTTCTTTTTCTTGGAACTGTAATTTGAGGTATGGTTCTTAAAGTTCGGTTGACATCGTTTAATGCGGGTGACCCAAATGTAACCATTGCCGTGAAGCAAACTGACAATGCATGAAATAAATTGTTTAAAAAAAGAAACAAATTAAATGATCCTTGTTTCAGTCAACTGATAAAAGATTTACGGATTTGCTTCAAGAGATCACTTATTAACACGAAACATTGTACATACATGTAATATGTATCTGTATGAATAATTTGAATCGTTTTTATTACGAACGAATATTTAATAATCAAATTTAATTTCAAAATGTTGGTATCATGTGACCGCATTTCAGCGCATACGTTTAACTGGTTGCATATCACGGGTCTTTAAATCTCGGACGGTGGCTTTAAGCCTTTGTTATGATAGTACTTGTCTGCAGGCAGCTGCGGTGAAGACACGTACCTCAGACGGGCACCTCAATCCTCAGGTGAATCGTAGCGCACGAGTCGCGCACGCGACGCTCTTTGTGGGTGCGGAACAAGAGAAATATTGGTCGACATAACAAAAGATGAAATATGATGAGGCTTAGATGGTCAGTGGCTTGAACGACCAATCTTTGAAAATAGACCATATATTGAAGCCGATTGTATTCACGACAATCAAATAAACCAACGCACGAGCTTCATGCCGCGGAGACAACATAGGGGTGTGCGAATACTAAATGTATGCACACATGCCTTGGGATACACCAGCTGGGTTTGTCGGCCACCTGAGGGTTTGGGGAATGGGTCGGGTAGGACAAAGCGTGGGCAGAATGTTGTATTGTTCGCCCTTTTCCATGCTGCAAAATAAGTATATTTTGTTGAAGGGTATTATGGGGACAGAAGGTCATGACCTGTGTGGACATATGTCGATGTAATTGGCCATGTATAAAAGAGAATATTTTGTGAAAAAAGTTGTTGAAGTTATTAATGACGTTGTGAAATTAATGAAGAATTACAGAATTTTAGAAAATGATTTTATCCAAAAAAGCGCGTTGACATAAATTTCAAATAATATTTTAGGTCTCTGTCAGATTAGCTGAACTAATTATCTATAATTTCACACATAATATTAAGGACCAACAAATATTATTTGTGTAGACGTATATGAAACATAAATTTAAACTTCATTGTTAGCATAAAATGTCACAAACGTTATCCCGACTCAGTAAAGATTAAACAAAAATCAAAATGTAAATATGTGCTTAAATTATTCGAATTCAAAATGCTAATACAAAAAAATAAAAATTGAATAGCACATTATTCATTTTAAAAAGCATTCAAACATGCTAGAAAGTGAAAAAAAATACAAAATCGTACGCAAAATGAAATTTAAATGAAAATAAATATGAATGAAAATATAACTAAATTAACATACTGCACGCAAGTGTACATACAACCTATTCAAATTCTCCCAAATTCCGCGTGCACACCTGCATTGGCGAAACAATCAATCAAAATTTTTATTTTAATCGATCAGAGATCCCTTGAGTCTGAAGTTTGCATGTATTAGAGGAGGACCGTTGTAGGAGACAATGCCTGACAGAACGATTATGTCTGGGCGTTCTTGATTGGCTGTCTCGGTTGACGTCCATAGTGAGCCATCTGTTCGCTTCTATTGTGATGATAAACATCTTCCCGATAAGTCTACCCGCCAGCACTCCATAGGAAAATCCTTGTCAACCCCGTCAGCATATCAGTCCCCAGAAGGGCTTCCATCAAAACTTGTTTACACCGATTCTAATAAGCACTTCTCGTGTTGACAGGTTCGCGGATTTGCGACTGTCATGAACCCCCGTGACGTTAATGAATTAGCTGAGAGAAACTACTTAATGGCATTTATACGCAACTAAATGTTAAGTAGTTTATTTATTTAATCAAATGGGAACTGCTACAGATTAATACGGGAATTGATTTTCGTTAATGTTGAATGGCTCTGAAGGATGGTGCGTGCTGATTAAACCATTCTAAAAAATCTTCGTAAGTTCATTGTTGTTTACAGTATGTATACCTGAATTTAATGAGTGCTTCATTCATTGCGAAGTTGTATACCTTTAAATAATATTCCGTTTAAGTTTTTTTAAATTCACTTTATTTCTGTCAAGTTATGAATTCAATAGAAGACAAGTGTTGGTCGTTGGCCTTTTCATCACCAACCCAATCACACGTCTATCCATGCATTGCTTATGGGTCCATGAAGATCCGGGGTTGAATAGGTCTTCAGCAACCCATGCTTGCCGAAAAAGACGACTATGCTTGTCGTAAGAGGCGACTAACGGGATCGGGTGGTCAGGCTCGCTGACTTGGTGGATGCATGTCATTGATCCCAATTGCGTGGATGGATGCTCATTATATTAATCACTGGAATGTCTGGTCCAGATTCGATTATTTACAGACCGCCGTTAAACAACAACCAAACCTAACCAAACATTGCTCATGATGTGGCGGTTCCATCCTATTCGGTGCACAGTGTGTCCAGGAAATAAGTATGTGCGTTGATGCCACTCGAAGAATATGCGTTACTGATAATGCACGTGATATAATCGCCTTACTGATGCCGCACGTCGACATTTGACGCACGTGGAATATGTGATACACGTGATATATGCGTCAGTAGATACCGCAGGTGAAATTTGTACTGGAGGTGACGCACGTGCAATTTGTGGTACACGTGCATGCGTGAAATACTGGTACACGTCAACAGACACCGCACTTGGATGATGGGCTTCTTTTGACGCACGTGATATGTGCGTCAATAGATGCCGCACGTTTTCGGGACCGAACATTTGATGTTTTTCGAAAAATATTAATTATGCTTTAGATTGTTAAAATAAAAATTGCCTGTCACAAAAACGACATTGTTGCGAGGTGCTTTTCGAATTAATATTTAAATAGAAAATATATCTGGTTTTGTACCTGTAACTGAGAGAAAATATCTAGTCTCACTAAAGTGGAGACAATCACTGGATTGTCTGGTCAAGATTCGTTTATTTTACAGATCGCCGTCATATGGCTGGAATATTGCCGAGCGCGACGTTCACCAACAAGCAAACAATCAATCACTAAAGTGGAAACGTATAAGATCTGCTTCTTTTCGGACTTTCCTCTCGTATCCCGTTGACACGCCGTCATGTAACTGAAATACTGTTCAAAGCGGCGATAAGCCTAACTCACTCTCTCACGAAGACACTAAAATACGTCATGAAGGAAAAATGTAGACTTGCATTACGTCGCATGAGACATGATACACCAAGGCTACCTCATACAGGACAATAAAACACTTAGACAATGACACATAGCGCAATGACACATTAAGACAACGTCTTACAGCACAATAACATATTGAGACAACGTCATAGAGGACAATGACACATTAAGACAACGTCATACAGGACAATGACACATTACCACAACGTCATACAGGACAATGACACATTAAGACAAAGTCATACAGCACAATAACACATTAAGACAACGTGACACAGTGACACATTAAGACATATGGGACAATGACGCATTTTGACAACATCATATAGGACATAAAACACTTAGACTATTTCATATAGGACAATGAAACACTTAGACAATATCATATAGGACAATGAGACAGACAGAATCTAGAGAACAATAGAACAGATAATATCATATAGGACAATGGAACAGATAATATCATATAGGGCAATGAAACAGACAATATCATACAGGACAATGAAACCGATAATATCATATAGGACAGTGAAACAGAGAATATCATATAGGACAATGAAACTGACAATATCATATAGGACAATAAAACACTTAGACAAGATCTTATAGGACAATGAAACAGACAATGTCATATAGGGCAATGAAACATAATATCATATAGGGCAATGAAACACTGACAATATCATATAGGACAATGAAACACTGACAATATCATATAGGACAATGAAACACTGACAATATCATATGGGACAATGAAACAGACAATATCATATAGCACAATGAAACAACAGACAATATCACATAGCACGATGAAACAACAGACAATATCACATAGCACGATGAAACAACAGACAATATCATATAGCACGATGAAACAACAGACAATATCATATAGCACGATGAAACAACAGACAATATCACATAGCACGATGAAACAACAGACAATATCATATAGCAAGATGAAAAAACAGACAATATTATATAGCACAATGAAACAACAGACAATATCACATAGCACGATGAAACAACAGACAATATCATATAGCACAATGAAACAACAGACAATGTCATATAACACAATGAAAAAGACAATATCATATAGGACAATGACACATCCAGACAACGTCATATAGACAATCAATGAGACAATCAGACGGGATAAAGACAGTGATAAAGACAGTGATAAAGACCCTGCATTACAGATTAGTTAAAAAACAGACAATCAATTCGTCAACCCCACTCAATTGTGAAATGGCAACTTTTAATCACCTTTTGATAAAAAACAGAAACTGAAAACTGCGTTATCTAGAGTGATTAAACATTTCAGGGAAATAGCATGGCAATGTTAAAAACCGCCGACCTATTTTAAATCATTATGGCTGACTAACCAACTCGGCATATATAACAAACAAAATGATTTAAAAACACCTGGTGAGCTACAGAACGCGTCATGCTGGGATCCTTCTCTGGCAACGCGAATCCTGACCGTATTGTGCTATAATTACAGACTACGGAAACGAAAAGAAACAATGACGTGATAATGAAGAAGCTTCATCCTAATTAATTACTGTGTTCCATGTCCTTAAAGACAATGACACACGTTTCAGATTTCTGCCTGGCAATGATAACTTTCTTTACTCAATCTGCACGGAGAAATCACCCGTGAATGTTTTCCAGACGACGGTGTTAATTGTGTGTGTTCCTTTCAAGACGATCATGTTAATAATCAATTTTTTTTTCAAACAATCATATTTATGAGCAACGTGACCCCATAATTACAATACGAAGCCTTTCAAGTTACCCTTACCGTGGGAACAGAGTCTCAACTGACTGGTGCCAAGTTGTCACCATGGCTATCGTCTCTTAGCCTTATTGTGTCATTTCTGACAAGACAGTATTTCTCTTGAAAAGATTAACAGTATGTTCCGTCAGGGCAGCGAGCTCGCGATCCGGCTGTGACAGAACTGACGACCCCGTGGCCCGCCGCTTTACCCCCGCCTGAACTCGTGCGTCAAAACGTGTTCCTGAACCAAACTGCTTCACTGCTGCCACCTCGGTCGGAGGTTGAAGCCATAGCGTGGGAATCCGACGTAGAATTCGATTACAAAAGTCCACTTGTGGTCCTAGCTGTTACACTATGCGATTAAAGAGGCATTCCAAGACCTCTCTCATTTCTCCCCAATTATTAATTCAATCATGGCAATAACCGACGGTGTTGTGTTCGCCCTCAGTTCAATAACGTGGACGATTATTCCTCCGCTTTGAGCGTGCGACGGTGCTAATCGTGTCTCTCGCAGGCTCTCGAATTGCGATACTGACCAATTGATGCCTGTGTGCTTCAACGGCGATGCGCAGCCATTTTATTGACGTGCAACAATTCAAATAAACTGCACGTGAATGCCCACTATTCGTTATCCAGCGCGTTGATCGTGTATGGGGATTCCTGATTAACACGGGCGCTTACGGCACGAGTTTATTGTTTGACCATCCTGAATTAATAATTAATGCATATCAGAACTTTCCCACGAGAAATTCTTTCGGGATGAAATCTTATGGGTCATTGCTATACAAGTTAGGTCACAGGACAATGCTGAAAAGCGAACACGTGTGAGAACAATGCCCTTTTTGTTTCAAATAAGACCTTGTACGTTTTAGACAGGCGTCTTATAACGACTTAAGGTAAGATATTCGTGCTTTAAATGGAACCTAATTATACTGTAAAAATGTGTTTAGATCCTAAACACAAACATTAACGTTCCTTTTCCCATGATTTTGACAAGGATTTACAACAAACTTGGTACGATATTAACATAAAAATGTACAACTTTACCAAACTTGCTTGATGAAGCACAGGTGGTAGCGTGAAGGAGGTGAAATTGGGTTTTACGTCGCATCAAAGATTATTGCACTTATATAGGGACGTGCATGCACGTGCGTGTGTGTGTGTGCGTGCGTGCGTGCGTGCGTGCGTGCGTTCGTGCGTGCGTGCGTGCGTGCGTGCGTGTGTGTGTACTAGTCCGGACTGATGCCGATTTATTGTGCTAGCCCAATGAGATACCATGCCGCAGTTTAACTTTCATACCCCACTCAGACACAGTATACTGACTCCGAGCCGACCAGTCCTTGTTTTAGCCCCTGACGAGCGCCACACAGGGTAACAACAAGTACCACGGTGACGGTCTTGTAATGTGGATAAAATTAACTATTATGTCTTTGACAAAGCCAACATGTAGCTTTAGGTCATGGTCAACTTCGGACACGACCAACAATATTGAAATACGGTGAAATATGCATAGTAAGTACCCGTTAATCTCGAAACCCGCCGTCCAACGATTACTACAGGGAACGCTACCGTCCCGACGAGCGGGGTTTCACCGTAGAGTAATCTGGGTGCCTTACTGAAAACCTTTGGGCTACGCGTGTACGTCTATGTTAAGGTATACGGCCTGTTTAATCTCAATTTTTTTAAAATCTGAAATGAGGGGCAGGTGGTATAAATCTTGATAATATTCCGCAGAATAATTTTTTTTGTGCATTACGATTTGAATCTGTCCCGCGAGATGCCTTTAGACCTTTCCACACATGTTTTTTATAGCTCCAACAAATCTGCCAGCCACACGCTGCAAGTCTGACTGCTTTTGTCTCGCTAACCGCCGAGGATCTCCTATTACAATTATCTATCATGCAACGTTGGCCAATAAAACAACGAACAAAGATTTCATTTTATGTTCTCGACACGTTTTGTTGTTTTGTTTTACGACAGTGATATTGCACTCGAGTGTTTTGAGTACTTTCGGGAACACTACCATACAGTGTTCTCTACTAGGCATCAATCTCATTCTCCGTTGACCCAGACTTCCAATTTCCACAACATACAGTGAACGAGGGTTAAAAAAACTTACGAGTTATTGATTTTAAGTAATATACTGCCGCCCCCCAAAAGTATACACACATGTTTGATGGAAGTTGAAAATGAAACAAACAATGATTGTATTTGATAGGGGTATCAAGTTGTGTTTTGGATCTCAAGTTTGCAATGTGTTTCGGCAATGTAACTTCTTGATAATAATTTGATCAAATCAAATTTTCAAGTGTATACTTCCTTTGCCCGACAGTGTATCTTTACACTGAATTAATGAGTTAGAATTGAATACGTTCCAGCCATACAACGACGATAATTTATACATTAGGCGGCAGTGTTTGAACGCTACTCCAAAGTGATACATTTATTGATTACTGAAAAATATACAATTATGAAGATATTGATCATATGGGGATTCAGATTAAACAACTAATAACACTAGACCAGGATACCATGATGTGTTTTCACGCATATCAAGTAAGAAATATTGTCCCATTTTATTGTTTCCGCCCTGTTCAGCTTGCATATTACATAGCAACATAAAAAGGGAAAAAAATTGTGAATCTTTTCAGTTTAGGTTTTAAAGAGCTAAGAGTCCATCTTCGGCCGAAAGGAATACACGTACACGTTGGATCTTCAA
Source organism: Haliotis cracherodii (assembly GCF_022045235.1). Taxonomy (NCBI): domain Eukaryota; kingdom Metazoa; phylum Mollusca; class Gastropoda; order Lepetellida; family Haliotidae; genus Haliotis; species Haliotis cracherodii. Next base: position 14,199,285 of record NW_027266308.1, on the reverse strand, counting down.
AGAAATAACACGATGTTTGTGAGTTTTAATATTAATAATAATAATAATATGAATTATTAATATGATGATGATGATTCCAATTAGTTTTACGTGAGTGAGTTGCGTTTTACGCCGCTTTAAGAAAGTATTCAAGCCATATCACGGCGGGGGTCGCTAAAATTGGCTACATACAATGTGCCTATGGGGCGAATTGAACCTGGGCACTCGGTTTTGATGAGGGCAAGCTTTAACCATTAAACTACCCCGCCGCCACATTTTGCCTCGGGGTTAGAGGCGGACGTTCCACCCAAAACTCGACAGGGTTAACACTGTATTCAATATCAATTTTGTTAAATTAAAGTTAAATTATGATTTGGGACTTTAAAAAAATATGATAAACGTCTTAAAACAAACATTAAAATTCGTTGTCAGTTTCCTTGTATTAATATCTGATTCCAGCACGTGGTTCCCAGTTTTGGAATTATCATCATCTCTTTCTAAACGTGACAGGTGTTTTCAGAGGGACTTCAGACGGGGTCCCGACCTTCACCCCACACACACTCCGAGCGCGCGCCCTGCACGCGCGTCCTGCAGTGGCGAGTCTTTGTGTCGGTCCACTATTAAGTCCGGCGCGGTACTGGAACTGATAATTCATCTTAACTGGTTGTACAGCACCGGTCAGCGGTCAGCATTGTAATTGTGTTGTTATGTCCATTCACTGAGCTGCCTAATGGCCAGACATGTCAGTGGACATAAAAAGATTGACATAAAAATGAGCATTCAAAATTCACGGTTGACCGGACATCAAAGTTGACCGGCAAATGATACGGGCGTTCATGGATGAGGTCAGCATAATAACGACGACAATTCTAGTTATCATTTATCGATGCATGTCGAAAAAAAGGCATATATATGTTTAATTTTATTGTCTCCTTTGTCCAATTTTCGAGATACATGATCACAATTCACGCCTAATGCCACGAAGCCCCCACCTGTCTCAATCCCAAACACGATAAATCTGCGTCAAAAAACGCAGAGTATGAATTATATCAGTACTCTGCGTTTTTTGACGTTTACACTATATTGTGTTATTACTATCCTTAACAAAATTGCCTTTACTAGTGTATCTTTAGTACACAACTCTCAAAACTGACACAAAGAAAGTTAAATCATAAAAATAAGTTTAGATTCGCTTGCCCTTTAAACAATATATTAAACTCACTAAAGGTTATATGACATGTTAGAGAAAAGAAAACCCCGACAGATGGTAGATTATATGAAATATCAATTATTTGTCGGTAAATATGACTGTTTGGTAAACTTTTAGTTAGATCTAAGATCTAAGATACTGACATGTGATAGTTTTAAATTGCCGTACTTGGTTTTGCAATAACAGAATCGTTCATAAGAGAAAATATTTAAAATGATCACTGAAAATGACACTTAATACATTGTATTGATTCGCGAGTTGGCACAACGCTGAGTTTGCACGTCAACATATGTTCTCAATCTGATAGGAAGCTTCCTGACACCTGCTTGTAACGTTCATGCATAAAGTTGTCTATTGCACGCATTTGTCTATCAAATATCCCGGATTTAACAGCATGTGTTACGGCGCAATTACCATCTGTATGCTTCATCACTCCAGTACCATCACCCAAACAAACTCAAAGCTCCGTGATATTGATTTGCAAACAAACCTATTTCATGTACATGTGCGTTTCGGCCCAGCTTAAGGATAGGGTAATATATTTATATACGAAGAGAAAAACGACATCCTGTTTTAGATCCAAATACAAATTAATACCGTTATTATGCAACAACCACTGAAAGTAACAGATGTTAAACAGGAAGTACATTTTTCAGAAACATTTTTTTAATGTTTTGTGCCCACGAGTTGTTTCCATTCGAAATTATAAGTAGAAAACAGCAAAAACACTCATTTTATCGATTTTTATTAATTGAACATTATATGAATTATGTTTATTCATCACGGGGACTTTATGTGGAGCTAGAAAGTAATACTGTTTGAATTATGATCATATTGACAGTCTTGAGTGGGCGTGGTCACATCTGATTATAGTTCAAGAGTTCAATGTTGATACATGAACGCATGGTCTCATTAAGGACTTGCGACATTACTTGGGCTATTTCCGTACTTGAACCGGTAACCTTGGTTCGACGCTGTGACATTCTGAAAGTACCATGGCATGTCGCGGACGTGCATTATGCCATGCATTGTTCGATGTCAACACGTGCTCGTCCAAACTAACGCTAATGTACACAACAATAGCCCATCCTTTAACTGTAATTAGCGCCGAATGTTCATTTAGCCCAGTACTACACAAGTTATTAGCACTTTTACCTCATCGAGCGCTAATGAATTATCAGTTTGGAAAATTTGATCGCGTTTGTCTCTTTCAGTGCATTCAAAATAGAGATGAGCAGAGGAGATAATTGAAGAAATGAATAAATTTAAATTTAAACGGAATTGCTCAAGACGACTCGAAACAACACGTGGGATCATTTGTTTCAGAGCTGTTGCTTGGTCGTCGTCAAGGGTAACCGTGATATTCTTATATAAGCATTAAGATAACCATTCCCACGAATATATGCTTTTGCCATTTTAACTATATCTATAACTTATAACTATATTTTAACGCAGTTCGAAAATACGTTACAATTTTTATTATTCTGGGGGGACTATCGATATTGCTGTAGAATCAATCCTGAAATAATTAATAGTTTAATTTATGATGAAAATAATTTGGTTTGCATCTGAATTTTTGTTTATGATTTATTATCGACGATTTTTGTGTGCATTAATTCCAGAATCACAATATGGTAATGCACAAGACATACTTTTCAGTTATAGTTTATATAACCTTCAAAAACAAAATTGATTTAGAATATATAGTGGTTTAGAACGAGGCGTTTGGGTAGGTCAGTGGTTATAGCGTCCGCTCGTCATGCCGAAAGCCGAATTCTATCCCTCACATGGGTTACAATTTGTGGAGCTAATTATTGTGTTTCCCGTCATAACATGAATGGAATATACTAAAGGCGGCTTAAAACTATACTCAATCACACTCTGATGTGGACCTTTTAGGCGCTTCGTGTAAAACTGCGAAAATTTTACGTTTTGTCTGGAACTAAAACATGTCAATTAAATCAAATATTTCTACGTGATCTAAATCTTTATATTCCTTTCATGGAATATGTTTAGATAATCATTATTCTATCAATATTCAATATTTTCAATTTTTTGTTAGATGGATATTTATCTTTATTCCATCAATAATCAATATTTACAACTTTTTGTTGGATTGATATTTACTTTCAGAAACGCCGTTTCATTTGTTCCGTGCTGCGCAATTTTTCGTAAGTTCAGGATTAATATTATTATCGCCTCAACTAACATCTCTTTTATAGGAGTAGCTATTTTCAAGGAACAGTTTTATCACACGCTTCAGACAGTGGTTATAATTAAACCATTTCTCGGCAATTAAGGAATACTTTCTTTAGTTATAACACTTCATTAATAAGATTTAATAGGCCAGCTAGGCTTAAAATCAAGATCTTGAAATGGTATCCTGCAATAAAGCAAGCAGTCAAACGTATCTACGCCTTGTCCAACAGCAATAAGGAAAGTTGTACCTAATTATCCAAAGCCTCCATTGGTGCTCAGAACAATTACTTGAAGCACAAATGTCCCGGCTCAGAAGAAAAGCCTTTTCCGAGTCACGCTTTATGAACTTGTAATTAAAATCGCGCACACGTGCGTGCTATATCGCGGAAAACAAACATAAAATATGATGGAAATTGTCGGCGCGGAACTGTAATTGCCGCGCGAAATTTAAACGCAGCGTGTTATCAGAATCTGAATGCATTGCTACAGGTGGACGGAGATCTCCCAGACAATGGGGTATTGTCGCGTTTGGCACTGATATTGCCCATGTGACGTCACATGCGTGCCGGGTTCGGATGGACGGAGTCCCGACGCTGATCATAACATCAGTGTTTGATGTTAGTGGGTTAAATATTCTGGAATGATACATTTTATGGCTGCTCAAATAAGATTCGGATACAGGGACAACTGTTTTTGAAAAAGTGACGGAAAGTGAAATTATGACGAATTATACGAAGTGATTTATTGGCCTTTTTCTGATTATATAAGCGTTGAGTCATTTTGACTCATTCCGTTGTGAAAGTAAACGATTTTCACTACTTGACTTTACACGAAGAAACACGACGTTACACGAAGATACACGACGTTACACGAAGGTACACGACGTTACACGACTTTACACGAAGGTGCATGACCTTACAAGAAGGAGCATGACGTTACAAGAAGGTGCATGACGTTACACGTAGGTACACGACGTTACACGAAGGAGCATGACCTTACAAGAAGGAGCATGACGTTACACGAAGACAGACGACGTTACACGAAGGTGCATGACGTTACACGAAGGTAGACGACGTTACACGAATGTGCATGACGTTACAGGAAGGTGCATGATATGAAACAAAGGTACACGACGTTACACGAAGGTAGACGACGTTACACGAAGGTGCATGACGTTACAGGAAGGTGCATGATATGAAACAAAGGTACACGACGTTACACGAAGGTGCATGAGGTGACACAAAGGTGCACGACGCTACACGAAGACAGACGACGTTACACAAAGGTGCACGACGTTACACGAAGACAGACGACGTTACACAAAGGTGCACGACGTTACACGAAGACAGACGACGTTACACGAAGGTGCATGACGTTACACGAAGGTACATGAGGTGACACAAAGGTGCACGACGTTACACGAAGGTACACGACGTTACACGAAGGTGCATGATATGAAACAAAGATGCACGACGTTACACGAAGGTAGACGACGTTACGCTAAGGTTCACGAAGGTACATAATGTAACACGAAGGTACATAAAGTTTCGCGAAGGTACATGATGATCATAGGCACAGTATACTGACTCCGAGCGGACATGTCCTTGTTTAAGCCCCTTACTTCCGACCGCCAGGCAGGGTAACAACAGGTACCATCTTTTTACGTCTTTTGGTTTGGCGCGGCCGGGAAACGAACCCCCGACCTTCCACTTTCCGGGCGGACGCTCTACCACAAGACCGCGGAGGCGGTCCGAAGCTACTCGAAGATACATGACGTTACATGAAGGTAGACGAAGGTTACTTACTAATTCACACAAGCTCAGACGGTCATACTGTTTGGCCCTCACTCTACGAAGGTTCATACTCAAAAGAACTCACACAAATTGAATGTCAGTCCGTATAATTTTTTTATAACGCTATTTTACGCTTAGAGTGAGTATGGTTTTACGCCGCTTTTAGCAATATTCCAGCAATATCACGGCGGGGAACACCAGAAATGGGCTTCCCACATTGTACCAATGTCGGGAATCGAACCCGGGTCTTCAGCGTGACGAGCGAACGCTTTAATCACTAGACTACCCCCACCGCCCCTTTACGCCTAGAGGATGTTGATCTATACGAGCTTGATCTATACGTGTTTAAACTGACCGCTGTAACAACCGGCTGTATTGCGGAATAAACTAGGTCCCCTCCAAAGTGGTGACAAGTGCGTATGTATACACAACTTGCTTTACAGGAACATCTGTTGTAGTTTGTTTACTATCGAGCGCAGCGTAATACATTCACATCAAGTACAAGACGTCAAAATGGCCGCCACGAGAAACTGACGGGAAAGATTTCCGAAGCTGTTAATGAACCTGTGGGGGTTACATGTGTGAATCATCAGTTTGTCGAGCATCGAAAGGTGTCGAGGGGGCACGGGTGGCCCAGTCGTCTAAGGCGCCGCGATTAGCTGTGCAGAGTTGCGGCCCTTGGCCAGAAACCTATGATTGTGGGTTTGAATCCAGGTTCGCCCCGATTATGTTTCTAGGTTTGTCAGCACCAAACCCGTGCTCGTGGGTTTCACCGAAGTGGTAAACGTCTGAGACCTGCATCACTTTCCTCACACATTAAGGTGACACGCCGTGATATAACTGGAATATTGTTAGAAGCAGCGTTAAACCCAACTCACTCACTGAAAGGTGTCGAATAGATACTGAGATAAATCCATAGCTTGCCGGAGACTGTTACTGTCAGTCTAGACAGTGATCAGGTCGATACACAATAATGGATGTGCATTTCTACGTTTTCTTCACTAGGACGGGTCGTAGCGAGGATATTCGTGAACGATCATGCAGTCAAACTCTGTACATCCTCGATTATCAAGAGTATTGTGACCAACACCCTGGAACCTCGCACACCACCACTGTAATTGGATTTGACAGCTAGTTCTAGCGTCGGGTATTTGAATCAGACTCATAGCGAAACTTTTGTGGCGAATTGGTTAAAGATATTTATCATATTAGAATGGATATTAAGACACTAGTTTAGGTAATCGATGATGACCCTTGTGAGAACCCGGGTCAGAATATGCCTTCAGCCCTCCCCCAGTCCACATACCAAGATCCACATCCTTCAATAATATCATTGCGCTGAGACGATCTTAGACTTTGCTGTAGGTTTATGGAACTGAGACCGATGTATTTGATCCTAAGCGTTTTGTTGTTTTGTTGTTTCTTTGTTGTTTAACGCAGCACTGTCAGCGATCTGAAATAATCGCGTCTTGACCAGACAATTCAGTGATTGACATTTCGCGCATCCTTCATGCAATTGAGATACAGAGATATGAAATGAAACCTGTCACCGGGCCTGACCACCCTGTCCACTTCTTCGCCTCTTACGACAGGCATAGCTAGCTGGTGACCTATATTTCTAACACGGAAACTCCACAAAACTATAATACACCTGGTCGTAAGTGATGGAACAGGGTCTCACCCCGCCGTACTATAGTTATAACAGGACCTGTCAGCTTGATGTGACTTGAAGCACGATACGAAGCAGGTTTTCTATCAGGGCCAACCTGGGGTTCGAACCAACGATTAGCGGATCCTGGAACACTAAAGGGACTGGACTGGTTCGTCAGTGCCCACTGATAATCCTATCAAAGGTTGACGTGTGTAAATAATGAGAAATCTTAAATAGTTCTGATAAAATGAGCATATTATAAAATATTGCTATTTGAAGACCCTTTTTTTTTTATCACCTGCAAAATGGACGGAGTTCAGTGGTTGCCATCGTTTGATACATTATGTTGCACTTTTCCTCATCTCTGTGATCCTTTAAACAGAAGTTTCTTTTCTTGTGTTATAATGTCTTTGTGCCACGCCCAGCAACTCTTATGCTCGTTGGTGCATAGCATGTGCACAGAAACTGCAAATCTCATTTTTTAATTTGTTTATTGAAAACATCGATTATATTTTGTGATACACATGTAGTTGGTATGATATTTGTTGACAGCTGCTGCAGTGGTGTTCATTTGTCCTGAAGGTACGAACATTAATTTCTATCCTCTGTCGCCGTTTGTATTGCTTCAACGATTTGTCTTTAAGAAAAAGTGACTGTTAGTAGAACTGGTTCAAAATAAGAATTATATCTGAAGAAGTAAGAGAGAGAGAGAGAGAGAGAGAGAGAGAGAGAGAGAGAGAGAGAGAGAGAGAGATAGCGAGAGAGAGAGAGATAGCGAGAGAGAGAAAGAGCGAGAGAGTGAGAGAGAGAGCGAGAGAGAGAGATAGCGAGAGAGAGAGAGGGAGTGTGTGTGTGTGTGTGTGTGAGTGCATGTGTGTTGGTTTGAGATCAGAATTTCTTTTAACGTTCAGGAGCTCAATTATAAACAGTTTATCATTTATTTTTTAAAGAATAAAAATAACGAACTGTATTTTGGAAAAAGGCATATATAATTTGTTTCAGTAAAACAGAGGCTTCATAATATTTTAGAAGAAATGGTTGTTCCCTTAATGAATAACACAGAGGCTACCAACCCGCGATGATTTGTATAAAAAATCGATTTTAGCGCAACCTTAAAAATGCCCTGATGTCATGTTAAATATAAATATATAACGCATTTTGTTTTACTGCAGTGTTATATATTTTTATGATCATTATACTTATTTGGCGGCAGGGAAACCTGAAGAGTTTATATATTAATATAGACAGGTTATCAGATGAGTTCATACCAATGGCATATCGCCTATTTCTTTCTCTCTTTCTTGCACCTGCACAGTTTAGCGTTTGGCATTTTTAATCTCATATTATGAATAAAATGATTTTAAAAGGGTGATTTTAAGAAATTCAAGAGTATATCTTACCACTGAATTCCATGATCAAAGGCTATTTTATTTTATCAAACGATTTATATTTTACCTTCAAGATTTAAAAATCTGCTTTGATCACAGATTATGGTAGATAAAAGCGACAAAACCCTTTCTATATTCATGAGAAATCTCTACTAAAAGCAGCATGGATTTACGATTCCGACTATATTATGAACATGTGTTTATGATAAACACTCCCTAAAAACCTTTGAGCCTTTTTGATACACGAATGAAGTGTTTAAATGATGTCTAACGCTCATTTAAATGATCACTGATAACTTGAGTAAAAATTCTTGAGTTTCTTTTCCCATTTCGTAGACTATGCTGACAACGTGCTGTGGTTATAATAGGCTCTTGTCATACTCCACACTGTATTAATTCTTTATAAAGGAACACGTTACATCGTGTGACTTAGTGCAGCCCCGCATGACGTCTATTATGACGTGTTTGATGACGTGGCTTGGTCCCCGCGTTAGACAGCGCTGTCAGAGATGATGGAGGGGCCACTAATAGATTTCAGACGTGTCGTTATTGATGACCTTGCAACAAATCCCCAAGGATGTGTAACAAAGCATTGTTAAATTGCTTGTCTCGATTATAATTTTAGTTCTCGTTGTTACATGTCATATATCGTTGAAATAATGAAATACATACTTCACCACGTGGCCTTTTCAAAAAGTGAATTATGGCAATTGTGCGAAAATCGACGCAATATTTCAACATCTAAGTATCTGTATTGGAAATATCTAAATATTTGATTAGTATTATCAAACAATTTGTTCATACTTGTCTGATTTTGTTGCCTATAATTTTTCAAATCTAATCTGATCGTCCTCGAATGTGTGTCCATGTATGTCTTCAAAAAGAAAGGGCTTTGCATGTGTTTGTGACGGGTGCAGGGGCAGGATACGCTCAAATTGTCACGAACACCCGGTATCATCACTGTTTGAAATTCATAAGCACGTTGTCCGAATCGTACAATGGACTCTGCTTTTGGTACAGATTTCTTATGATTAAGGAAAGTTTTTTATCACTTTTATCAAACTTTTCTGGTCTGGTTGTTTTTGCATTATGCATTTACTGTGGGGACGATCATTTACATGATTCTTAAATATTGTTGGTCTATCAATACGTGAAACACTCGACGTCTTAGCATTTGTTATTCATGTGAATAATTAGTTATAATGCAAATAGATATATCGAATGCCTAATGAACGAAAAAACGCATCTGCAATTAATGCATTTTAAAAAGGCAACATTTTTGTAGTTGCTTTTGTTTGATTTTCAAGTGCAAAATGTGACTACTTTCTTATTTACCAAAGATTTGTTAAAAAGGCATAAAACGCATGTCCTCTTATTTACCACGAAAAGTTCATTCACAGTCAGGCCACTTTGGACGAGAGCTGTGGTGTTCACACAATTGATCAATCTGTGAATTCATATGGCTTATTTCTTTGCATGCGAGTTCGCCTTTTAAAGTATGTATGTATATTTCGAAGTGTACATATATGTGCATAGTGTGTATAAATATATAGTTTATATGCGTTGTAGGTAACACAGTGTTAAGTACGGAAATCGTAGATGAATTTAAGGTCTGTTAACGAAGCAAAGTTGTTGACAAAATATCAGAAAAATTATTAAATATTTCTATATCAAATCATTAATCGTAAAATGTGCATGTGCATCAGACTACTAATCAAACTGCAATACGTGGTCACTGTTTGAGCGGATCAATATGTGCATGTAATATAAGCGACATGTTGACATACGGACCTAACAGCTCAGGTTTCCTTAATTCAATTTTTCACGATGCAGCCTGTTCTTTCGCTTCACTATTCAAAGATAATTCCAATTTTATCTATTACTTTAAAGACGAGGGAATCCTTAGGCTTTCTAAATTTTCATAATTTTCAAAGGAATTTATACGAATTAATAATTAAACATTTCAAATTCAATTTCGGAAGAGTTTTTTAATAATGTATGGTAAAATATCTGGGAATATTGATTGATTCCTAAGTAGATATGACAGCATCAGTTTGAATTGGGCGGGGGGCGTGGGCGAGAGTGTGTGTGTGTTTGGGGGGGGGGGGGGGGGGCTTAAGGGGCGACATTACCTTTAACCAAAATACGCATCTGGAAAAGTGTTTTGTTATTTACACGGTAAGAGAAAAACAATTCTGACACCTTACCTGTTACCCTTACCCTAAGGTGAAGTCACTTCGTGCATGTACTTATTATTCAAACCAACACATATGGATAAAGAGAACAAAACGCAGGTGTAATTCAACGAATAATTCAAAATTAAAAGATATATTTCGTGTTTTTTCTAACATTTCATTAAACTGAACCCAAATATGTTTTGTTATACAACTTTGATGACAAAACTTCCTGTTGCTAATTATAAGAAGCATAGGGATTAAATAAACATAAACTTTTAAACATTAAGCTATAATACTTTTTCTTAATTCTTTGAATTATTCAGGAGTCACTTCGGTTATTTTTTTTTTTAAGCGTTTCACAACATCCACTGGAGAACATTTAAGGACAGTTCCCTGGAAACAGATGCGCATAAATTAAACTTAACCCTTGTATTATGTTATCGATATTTATGGTTAATTACCTTTAGAATTCCTTTGATGGTTTTCGTTGCTCATTTAAGTTAATGTTTCTTTGATCTCACACATGTTGAAAACGACACCTGTCATTAACGCATATGCAATCAATGAAACCACTGGTTCTTAACTAATAGAGCGAAATGTACAACCAACTTCCACATACCCCGTGCTTTGAAACAATAGTGTTTCCAGCACGACAAATGATGAATGAATCGCCACTTTAGAGTGTTCAGTCGGGTATGAGAATCGGAAATCAATGCACATGTAATATAGGAGAGGAAACCTATTTTGTTTCTTTTGTAAGCATGACTTTGTTTAGTATGTTTATTGAGCTCACACACAAGAAGTTTCCTGTTTGGTTGGGTATTACATTACTCAGATCGATATGAACTTAATGACCATCGAGTAAAATAAACTACGGTGAAAATATGTCATCCGTTTACGTAATTATCATTGTGGAGGAATTATAATTAATATTGTTATGACTTTGCACCTGAAATGAATTTTATATTGGTTTTATAACTTTTATGTTTATTTGTATTATCATCATATTGCGTTAATCAAATATTCATACATATAATTACATATTTAGTTATTTGAATATAATTATATCATAATTATGTTAATTTTACATGTAATTCGCTGCGAAATGAAAAAATATCTAAACTTATAATAACATCCAATGATTCGAGAGTGTTGGTATTTAGATAGCTCTTGCAGTCATTCCGCCCTGTTTTTTGGACGTTTTGCTTCTATTTCGTTTAGGAGGCTGTTGTATGGCTTTGTAACTGAGAATGAGTGAGTAAATATATATGTACTCCAAAAGAGTGATTATTGATGAGACTTATGAGCACATATTAGCACGTATTAGCTCTTATAAGCATATAATAGCATATATACCACTAGTGTTTAAATAAAACATAGAATTTTCAACAAAAGCCATTAATATTTAACATTAACATTTGAATTATATAACCTTCTCGATGCAAAGACACGTCATTAAAAGTAATATACCCGTCAACTGTATATATAGCAATTCGCATTTCACATCAACTGAAACGTTTTTAAAAATCCGATAAATAATTAACGATCTTTTCCAACTGACAAATATGGGACCATTTACAAACTCTTTACATGGAGTAATTTGCACCGTTTTATCAAACTACCCCTTTAATAATTCAGATATCCGCTATTTCGCTATCCCAACACGGTCAGGTGAGAGGTTAAATACAAAGTAATTTCCCTGCAGATACAAACCCTCCATTTGGAGGGCATGTCGACGTCAATTTGCGCAGGAAGTGTCAATCAGGCTTTTTGTACTGTTGTATGTTTCAGCTATCGACATGATATGTGTATGCATTATTAATCTCAGCCAATAATGCAAAATGCTTGCACACAGGATTGTTGAATCTGAAGGCATGTTTACTTCCGGATGAAAAGTGCTTTCCAATTTAGTCGTTGACAGCCCAAACACACAGGGATTTCTTTCGGTGACAGCATTTCCTGGCATTGGGAGGGATATATTCAAATTGGACATCAAAGCGGTAGATGGAACAAAGATATCACCGGAATCGTGTTGTTGTTTTAGAATAATGTACAGATCGCGTTTCTCACTCTAGGCTCAGTTTCAAAACTGTAAATAATTCCACGTGTATGGTCGTGCTTGTCGGCTATTTTCACCTGAAACGGAATGTCACAGTCACGATAGGATGCATCGCAATACTTCATGATGAATACGATATAGTTCAGAATATACAAACAATCTTACAAATAATGTAGGTCCCGAATTCAATTACTTCTAATTTAGGTCTAAACTGTCAGGGAAAAGAATTGAAAACTGGATTTTACAAAACTATTACAAACGTAATCAAAACGTTATTGCGCTGAGAAAACTGAAGCATCACATCAAATACATCGCCATTGAACAACAATTTCTTGCTTGTTTCATTTTCCCTGGCAGTTTAATTAAGGTATGTCTGAAGATTTAAAAGCTGATTTCTTTCGTATTTATGTTCTTGTGGATAATGTTACATTAACATAACCAAATGAACAATGACATCGAAAAATGATTTTAATATGGTAAATCAAAAGTGTTGACAAAGATCAGTTTGTTGACCAATTAAAATAGAGATAAGTAAAATACTCTGTGAAACAAGACGATTAAGTTTAATCCAGAATACAATTATTCGTTTTTCATAAATTGACTTTAGTATCGCGTTGCACTGTTGTATACACCAGTCCTGTTGGTTTAAATACCTATTCCTGTGTCTGTTAAACAGTGAAACACCGTTAATCTTTAAACTGTCCGGATTAACGAGTTCAAGATTATCGAATCAAGAATACGTGGTAGATCTGGCCCCTTTTAGCATTTCGTTCCTAACAGAAATCTGGGTACAATGTGTGAAGCCCGTTTCTGGTGTCCCCTGCCGTGATATTGATGGAATATTGCTAAAAGAGGAAAACAACCATACTCACTCACTCATAACAGAAATCGCCCGGATTGAGGGGTTTTCCGGATTAGCAGGGTTTCATTTACATCAGTACAAGTTGTATTTTGGGAATCATAGACTGTGGTGTTTGTTTCGTGTCAAGGTGAAAACACACTTGTTTGCACACACGGGTACGTAGTACGAACGCGACAAACAATCTGTCGTGAAATAGCTGGCATATTGGTGAGTGCGACGAAAACAACATTCAATCACTCAGTGAGGGAAACCCGCTAGCACTGCCATTTGGTCCATGCCGAGTTCCTTTTAACAATCAATTTCAGTGAACGGATGGCGACGTGTAGGTTTCTGATCCCTTGCCATTAGGAACGACCGTTACCGATCAACAAGTTTGTGTCTAGCCATCGACTAATTGCAATGTAAATTAACTCAGAGGATAGAAAATTTATCTAATTATGCGCGATTTCTACTTAAACGATTCTAGATATCAGGAATCAAATGACGAAGAAAGCAAAGAAACAACTGGAACGGAAATAGATATTCACAAACTGCTGTACGCCTCTATTTAGAAATGAAAATTACCTGAGATTTCATCACAACCCATAATTGTGCGACAGAAATTGAATTTGAAATATTTCGTTTAATTTCTATTAAGATACATCATTATTTAGATAGCCTAAGGGTTTCATTTTCAGAGTACTTGAACAACAACACACTCTGAACCTTCAAAGTAAAATAATTTTGAGTTACCTTGGTACAGAAAACCGCAAGAACCGGTTACATCGTTAAAAATGAATCGTCGAAACCTGTGCGCAGTTAGGTCGGTATGTCCACATGTACATATTGATTCGCTTATAAGCACTAACTTACAGAGCTGTCTACTTAACAAACTCATACATTTTATTATGATTGATTTGACAGACGTGTTCCGTATGTACTTTGTTTAATTAATAATTTGTTCAGGTTGATAAGAAAATAACCGTGACAGTCATCCCCTTGTTACGGCATATGTGTTTCACAGCACACATTGTCGCCAATCGTCACATATCATCGCCGGCGACGTTATATGCCTGGGGTGCAGTGATTTGAAAGGCCATAGATATGATAGATTTTTAGATGACTCAGGATATTGTTAATACGGACATCATTAGGAAGATACTTTACATTATCTTTTAATTTCCCCTCAGTTTACGGTTTTAGATGTAATTTTTACTTTCATAAGAATGGATTGGATCTTAAAACTGTTTTATACGGAAATTCAAATTTAACTAAAGATATTAATCTGCAACCAGAAACCAGAATGTTTTGTCTTATGAAATGGGTGGTCTTGGGCTATACCTCTCAAATAATTATGTATAACGGTACACACGTGATACACTAGTTAGACATCTACGGATTGCTGTATAATTACTTATCTGTAAAACAACCGCCTCCGTGGTCTAGTGGTAGAGCGTTCGGGGTTCGATTCCAGTCTGCGTCATACCAAAAGACGGTAAAAGATGGTACTTGTTGTTACCCTGTCTGGCGCTCGGCGTTAAGGGGCACAAACAAGGACTGGTCTGCTCAGAGTCAGTATATTGTGTCTGAGTGGGGTATTCATGTTAAACTGCGGCATGGTATCTCAGTGAGCTCAGTGAGCTAGCACTATAAATCGGCTTTAGTCCGGACTATATAGTACAAGCAGCCACACACATGCACTCACGTCGCTATTTAAGTGCAATAATCTTGGACGCGACGTTAAACCCCATTTCACCTCACCTATCTGTTAAACTGTAAAATGTCTATGTACATGCATATTATTTATCTATATGACACCTATTTGAATACCACTTCTATTTTACTAAGTATGTGCATTCATAATCAATATTGTCGATAGCCATATTTCCTTCTTTTTTTAAAAAAAAATATCAAAAATCCAACCGCTCGGTTCGGTCGGACTTTTTTTCGTCAATACTCTCATCATCGGTCGAGATGGTTCTAAAACCTTGAAAAAAAGCTTGAAAGTTGCATTCCTGTTTTATGTGTACCATAACCATTCAAGCTTTTGAAAATGGTAAAAACATATAGGTAATCTGACTCTGCTGAGAATTCAGAGAAGATGAGTGTTACCCCTTATTGATGTCCACGCGTACGCTTTTCAATCGTTCCTTTTTCAAGTATCATACCCCCCGAATACACTGAACATTATTTCACAAAGCAATGAAGTGTCCATAAAACTCCGAACACCTGCTTCATTTATTGTATCGTTGTTCCTACCCAGACAGGGGCATTCAAACATATAACGTTACATCAACCTCTCGTCGAAAGCCCATCAGCCCCCACCAAGGCTGAAATAATAATGTCTAATGGTACGTGATTGTATGGCAGTGACCGCCGCACGTCAGGCCAGGTGAGGCGTGATTACACCTGTGATCTGATCATTAAGATCAAGCTACAGGTAAAGCCATAGGTAATTCAGGTGTCATGGGATGTGCCTGCTGGGATATTGATTAAACAAACCAGATTACACACGACTTGTAAAAGACTCGGCATTGTGATAGGTCATCATCTTCACCTGTCCGCCAATCATTGTGTAACATTTGGATAGTTGTCTACTCTGACGTCCGGAACTTGCCGAACCCGGATGATGTCACTCCCATTGTTTGGTGACCGCAAAATATCGTGTTACTTCAAACATATTTGCATACACATCGATTTTTATTTTTTTGCCTCCTTCAACATCGTAAAGGGATAAAAACATTTCCAACAAATTATTTATTTTCTCTTCGGAATCTTCTTATTTGTTTTCTCCATTTGAAAAAATAATAATAGATTTTCAGATCATTTAGAAATTTCAGCTTTAA
The DNA here is from genome assembly GCF_022045235.1 of Haliotis cracherodii. Taxonomy (NCBI): domain Eukaryota; kingdom Metazoa; phylum Mollusca; class Gastropoda; order Lepetellida; family Haliotidae; genus Haliotis; species Haliotis cracherodii. The sequence continues at coordinate 14,183,142 of NW_027266308.1, read as the reverse complement.
GCACTTCCATTCATTTCCCTTTCTAAATTCTCTTTTCGAAAAATGTTAGGGAATGTGAAAAAAACTGCTAATTCTCAGCGGATTGTGAAAGATAAAACGTGAACAAATTCCTTTTTTCCAAACAGTAAATGTACGTTTTCCTTTAAAAATGTTTTTCGTGTTCCACATTCTTATATGACATATATATCTGGCCTCAAAACTATTCTTTAGATCATTATTAATTGGAGATGATAAATGATAAATATTGAAATGAAATTGTTTTGATATATCATTTTGTATATTAAGCCCACGTATATTATTAATATTTACGACTAAGGATTTTAGTGATATTATAAGTGCCTATACCAAATACACAGTGTCCGCTATTGTTATGTGTTCTGTGAAGTCATTTTTAGTCAAAGTCGAGTATTTTTGCTTTTGCCTTCCATTTGTTATACAGGAACACAATTTCTTTTTTAAATTAAAGAACATCACTGTCGGATCTAACCAGTTCCGGGTGTTCGCACGAGAAGCAAGATAGCGGGTGCCAGGTTTCTTTCAACTCTATCACTCGCTATATTTTTAAAATATTGTTTGAAACAATATCTCAAGAGGAACACATTAGTGCATGCAAAATTTAAAACAAACTTCCCTTTTCACACGAAGTCTTTGAATGACATTTAGATGTACCGTTATTTTTACCATCAGTATGTAACTGAGACGAGTACGTTATACCCGAAGTCTTTGGCGTTTTCGTCACTGCAGGGTGATGGCTGTTTGTATTAATTGATGGTCGGTTCAAACAACTTCTATATACCCGAACTCGAAGTGAGACCGCGTAGTCTATAGTATTACCACCTCGCGTATATCACTTGTAGGTTTATTCAGTTAATGGCAGTGCTAATGTGTCCTTAATCAACGAAAAAATCACTTGATTGATTTAATTGAAATTTCAGATGACATATTATTCCATTATCTGAATCAAGAGATACGACAATGGACCTTTGGCATCCCCACTAGATGGATGGTCGGTTGTCAAACACAATTGACGATCATACATGCTGCAGCCGAGTTCATTGTTTGACTGCAGAGATGAAATGCCTTTGTTGTACAAAGTCCAATAAGAAAGTAGACCCTAACCGCTGCTGCCAATGACTTATGGCACTTGTACAAAATACCCCCACTGTGGCAGCAATAAAGGATGTATAATGGCGAGGTGGCAGATGGAGTCTTGTATAATATTGTCTTCACTCGAGGAATGAGATCTCGCGACTTATCGTGTGACTGGGCCATATATTTGGTGGCAGCTGCGCACGCGAGATTCATGACAAGGGAAGCGTTGTGCCTAGGACAAGCTGTTGCGCGGAGCTCTAATCTGTAGATATCGCTGCAATATTCCGTGATCCTGGCTAAATCTTGCGTGAGATTAGCCAACATGCATTTCAAATGGTATTGAACGGCTCCACAGGTCAACAAATAGTGAATCCCATTTATGACCAGCTGATGCCCTCGGTGGCTTGTGTCGGTCCAATGAAATGTAACATCCCGTGATTGTATCTAAGTGGCAAAAAGTTAAATCTGAGATTTTTATGATAATGTTAAGAAATGTTACTTAACGAAACGTTATCGATTATCTTTCAAGATAAACCTAAAAAATCATGGTTTAACTAAGTAAAGTGAGCGATATGGCTTTAACAGTTCCAGCGCGTCACATGCAGCGTCCCTGAGCTGAGAATGAAAGCTCACAGGCTAATTTCGCCAGCGCCATGAATATTCACTCGGCTCATAATATATGGAATAACTATCATAATGATTATTATACTACTACTTCTACTACTAATGCTACTACTACTACTACTAATACTACTACTACTACTACTACTACTTCTACTACTGCTGCTGCTGCTGCTTTTGCTGCTACTACTACTGCTGCTGCTGCTACTAAAACAACTACTACTACTACTACTACTTTAATGAACATTGAGTGACCCAAGAAACCCCGACAAAACAAGGATCATAATCTGGGAGAAATGGGATTCGAACCCATGAATGAGGTAACTTATTCCATATACCTTTGCACGGCACACGTTGCATAAGTCTGGATCCCCTTATGTGAAATCCGGTTATCATGTTTCCGGTTATGTCGAAGTACTACATGTCCTCAACAATCCCAAAATCCCCAGTGTCCCATTCTGATAGTAAGAGATGAGGGTCGGGTGGCCGTTTAATGACTGCGTGGCCCCTTACCCCAAACTGCGCGGAACGTTGATCACACTATCAACCACGGGTTTACCTGGCTAAGATTCAATTATATACAGTGCCACGGCGTAAAACAACATACAAAGCATATCTCGAAGTACGTCTCTCGTTTAAGATTGACATCACTGTTTTGAAATCTATTTTCCTCATCAACCCGCAATGCAGATGTCAGGGCGCAGAAGTTCGGTATGTGGAGTTACGTCCCTTAGGGGCGCCAGAAACCAATGATCGTGGGCTCAAATCCCACATGCGCCCTGATAATATGTGTCTAGGTTTGTCAGCAACATATCTGTGTGGTACAAATGATGATGAGAAGATAGTGTTCACCACTCTTTATTGGCTGAGTCCTTCGTAACATTAAATATGTTCTGAAGATTAAAATAAATATACTCTTTAGTGATAATAAAGCAAATAAATCAATTACAGTTCTTGAAAAGTATTCAAACATTCATAATGTTCACCCAAAATCATCCCCAATAAAGTTTACATTTCATTTTGAAACAAGGATTTCTCCTTAAATTTAACTCGCTCCAAAATTCACATTTACGGAAAATAAACATTTTCTTTGACCGACATTTACGCAGCAAAGAATAGTTATACCATTTAGGGGATATAACAATACTTGAAAACATTACAAATACTTCCAGCATATATTTTGAGCACTCAAAGATGATTGAAAATCGAACAACACGCTCTTTGAAAAATGCAAAATGAATTATCAATAAAGTTGACATATTTCCAAAACTTGCATTTATGACATGATAATATATTAAACAAAAAACAGTATTTTATACCTGAAGATTAGTGCCCAGCCGCTAACTCTCTGCAACACACAGAAATTCTAACATATTTGACCATCGCGGGTCACTCACGCTCATCGCTGGAGCTCGCAAAACACAACATGGAGTCATCATTATTTTGGAAACACAGTACATATACCAAAACGGCTTGATCAAACCGGCAAACTAAAATATGTCTTTTTTGGCATAAATGAAGTTAAATATTAGTTATTTTACATTCAAATGTCATTTCAACCACTGTGCTCGTGGTTTTCACCGTAGCGGGAAACACCTGAGACCCGTATCACTTTGGGCTTTCCTCCCACGTGAAGCTGGCACGCCGTGATGTGATTGAAATACTGTTCAAAATGGCGTTAAACCCAACTCATCCCCAGGCTGTCGTCAACCGTTTGTCAGTGGGACGTTCGCTCCACACGAGACAAATATTGCTTCGTTTCCCCCAAATGTGCATAGTATCCAAAGACTACCCCAGTGAAAAACACAGCCTCCGTGGTCTAGTGGATATACCGTCTGCCCGGAAAGCAAAGGTAGGTGGTTTGAATCCAGGCCGCGTCATATCAACAGACATTGAAAGATGGTGTTTGTTATTAACCTGCCTGGCGCTCGGCATTAAGGGGATAAAAGAAGGACTGGTCGGCTCGGAGTCAGTATTCTGTGTCTGAGTGGGGTATCCATGTTAAACTGGGGCATGGTATCTCAGCCGCCTTGCACTTTAAAACAAGTATAAATCCGGACTAGTACAGGCAGACACGCACGCACACGTGCATGCACGTTGCTATGTAAGTGCAATAATCCCGAACGCGACGTTAAACCCCCTTCACCTCACCTTACCTCACCCTCAGAAATCCTGATTAAGAAAACATGTGATCGTTGTATCTATTTTCTGTAAAAACATTCCCATCCAAAGTTGTCCTGACAAATGGGGTCTGGCTGGCGAGATTTCATTGTATTTATTGTCATCCATGGCTGTTGTTCAGTTGAAAGCCGTTTGAGGTGAGGTGAGGTGAGGTGAGATAAAATGGGGTTTAACGTCTCGTTCAAGATTATTGTACTTATATCACGACTTTCGTGCATATGCATTGCTCAATCTCATTGAAATCATATCTTAGTTGTCGCTACGTGCTGCTAAACGTAAGATCGGAGGACATCCCATTACGGGTCACGTCAGAACGATCTTTCATCCGACCAATTTGAGTGTCGCTTACTAGATATGGAAAGTGACAGTCGGGATGTGCTCTCTAATCATGCAACCTCGAAAAGGTTAACAAGGGGTATTTCGAACGACAGTTAAGCATCGTCTATCTCTGTCTTTCTCTGAACCGAAGAGACTTTGCAGGACCCGTGGAAAGTACTGCTATACAATCTCGGCCATCTATCATACGTTCCAGAATGTTCTTTTGTTCAGTTTTCAAATTTTAAAACGAGAACTTTGTCAAAATATATTTGAAAGCGAAGTCTGGAATGGAGATCGCCGGTTTTTGTAATACCTCGAAAAAGCGGTTTTCTGATTGGATGACTTTCTGACTTCTTGTTGGTCATTTTATTGTTCGGTCAAGGTCGTTCTGTAAAGACTGTAACGAGATGTCTTCAGATCTTTGTTTGCGGGTGCAAAAACTAAGATCTGATTTTAATGAGATTGCCCCATTGCTTGTAGAAGGCGACTGCATCGGGGATTCCGGGTTAGATTGCTGCCTAGCAACCTATGCTGGTCGTAAGAGGCGAATTAATGGGATCACATCACATACACGTACAAACACACACACACACACACACACACACACACACACACACACACACACACACACACACACACACACACACGCAACTAGTCCAGCATTGATACTTAATACAAGACAAAGCGATCTTAGCACTACGCCTATCATTAGCCAATGTTAAAGTATTGAAGTCATACTCATCTTAGCCCTAAGATCGCTCTGTGGAACGGGATGTTGGACAGCTCCAGGCCGGACATCAAAGTAAATTAGCGATATCGGATTTTTTGTTAAAAAACACCTGACCATAAAGCTGTGAAGCTCTCAGTTTACAACAACATCCATTTTTTATCCAGTTACACTTGAGCACCGACCACTTATATCATACATTTGTTTCTGAAAGAAGCGCGAAACAAACTTTCTGTGCACCGGTCCCAGTGAACTATAATTTATTTGTTGTAATTAAGACAAAATGATGTCTTCCCAGAATTTTCAGGTAACAGTTATGTTGGGTTTTTCTAAATTATCCATAATAACAAACGGCCTCTTAATGCAGATAACGATACACTCAAATTATCAAATCATCGGTGAACGAACAGCGATCATTGATTTATTGAAATATAAATTTACATATCCTTCCTAACAATAGATTCAGATTCGCACGGATTCAAACAAATTATTGATCTGACGAAATCCTAATAAAAATAGATGAACCGCCTCCAATGAAATAACTTTTATCATCACAACAGCTCGACTGTGTTCGAAAACCGAGTTAAATCCTGATCCGTTATCAACATATGGCGGCAGCCCTTTCGTCATGTGACGTCATGCTTCCGACAATTGCTTTGTAACATATTGCATTTCCAAAGGATACAACAAACACTCCAGCTCATTTTCTCGACAAATTCTTTTTTCTTTAAAATCGGCTGCATGACTAATGTTGAATATCTGAGTTGTCATGACAACCATCCCGGGTAGTGTCGTCTGCCCTCCTCGCGGTGAGTATTGCCATGTCAACGCGCTTCCCTCAGCACGTGCGGCCTCAACTCAAACAGCGCGTAGTCTGAAAGAGCGAGCTTTCTAAATGAATAGGTGTGCCTGATATTTGAGATGTATTAATATTTTCGATAAAAGCACTGTTACTGTAGCGACGGGCGGGTTGAGAGGAATACGTCGGTATTTGGAGTGATATTTCCATTACATTGGCTTCTCTGGTGTTCTGACTCTATGCGCAGGAATACGTATCCAGATGGCGTTTGTTTGTCCAGAGTTCTTGAAAATACTGGCCGTCTTCGACCCTTGTGTCGGTCGCCCAGCCATGCTGCAAGTTTATTGCACTGGCAAGCTCTGAGTCGAGTCTAATGGAACTGGTTAGGCTCGTTTGTTGTTGTTTCATATCAGGATATGATTGGTTATGATCGTTTAATGAAAGTCAATTTGCGACAGTGGGTGTCTTTATTGACTGAAGCGGGTCGTGAAAATGGCCATATGTCGAGCTTTGCCGTGTGGAATCACTCACTTACATTCAGGATATGAGTTCACGTTCACTTGTATTGTCAACATGACTCTAAGTGGGTTTTTTCCTTAACACAATATCTGAAGCACTTTCTTGGTGACCAACCGCCTACCCCAACACTCATGCACCCCATGCTGGAACATTGTTAAAGAGAGTCCTACTCGCCCAATCACTACTTTCATGGACAATAATGTCATCCACGTGACAAAATAATTCGGTTGATATTATTTTGTACACAGTGACACCCCGTTAAACTGGATCCCTGCTCCAGGATATTTATTGAGAACTTATTTACACTTAAAGGAACCGTTCTACGTACCCAGATTCTTTCACACGAAAACATTTTAACGTTGGCGATAGTGTTTTTCTCTACCATGATATGGTATCTTTTATTTTGGAACCTTCTCATCTGCAGATATCACTCTGATGTTAAAACTATCACAGAGTTTACCAGAGATTGTAATAGATACAAATATTAATTATATAAGTATATAGAATTAGTTTGCGATAATTGTGTCATTTGTTACATCGTGTTGTCCGTTTAAAACTACTAGGCTTGGTCGAAATAGTGTTTTGGTTTTAACGTCACTTAATACAAGGGTAGGAGGAGTAACAATAGTGTAGCTGGTCGTGGATGTTAACGTTTCTTGAAACAAACACATTGATATGTTTCTATATAGAGCGTCTGCCTGGTTCGATCCCCGGCAGCGTCATGCAAAAAGACGTTAAAAGATGGTACTTCTTGTTGCCCTGCGCTCAGCATTAAGGGGATTAAACAAGGACTGGTCTGCTCGGAGTCAATATACAGTGTCTAGGTAGGGTATCCATGTTAAAGTGTTGCATGATATCTCGGTGGACTAGCACTATAAAACGGACTCGTTCAAGCAAGCACACACACACACACACACACACACACACACACACACACACACACACACACACACACACGCACTCACGCAGTCACACACACATACACGTGCATGTGAGTTGCTTATAAGTGCAACAACCGTGCGACTTTAATCCATTTTCACCCCTCCTTTCTTTTTTCTTTCATATAAGGTCAAGGATCCTAATCGGGGCGAATTTAAACCCTGCGCAAACAAACGGCACAAAGAAGGGGGAGGAGGGGGGGGGGGGGGGGGGGGGGGTGTCCATTTCAGTTGTTCTACGAAAATTGATAACCTTTCATATGTGCATGATTATCTGATGGCGAAATACCCTCACAATGAATGCATGGACGTTGGTAGGACGACTACATTGTTCTGCAACACTGACTAGATACAAATATCCTTTTAAGCGCAGAAATGACAATACATTTGGAAGGAAGTGTAATATCCAATACCTTTAAAGTCTTAATATTCGATAAAATGGTATTCGATTCCATTACAAGGACACGGGAGATTAAATAACTGAAGTGCAAATATGTCAATTTTAGGATCCGATGGATCGCTTTATGTTGCAGTAAATCCTATCGGCATTGCAAATGAGACAGTTTACCACTTTGCCCCAAAGGAATAATTCCTGTGATGTAGAATTCTGGGGATTCCTAGCTCAAATGTCCCGAATGTTTGATAATTAATTACCCACAATACATCTCGTGCGACAGGTAACCGAGCGTCTGGCGTGTCGTATGCCAATACCAGCGCGGAGGGATACCGTATAACGTTTGTGCTTCTTCCTAGACGACCGGTAGAGGGCGCTTTCAGGGCTTCCGGCAGTGCAAGACTCAAGATTGTATCATACCACACAAGACTAAAGGCGCCATCAAATCTCATCTTTAGTCCTCTATTGTTGTAAATTTGACGCTTTCGTGACATTGATTGTCCAATAATTTTCTTGCTCCTCTGCTAAATGTAAAACAACTGAGGATAAATAGATTTAATATCCCAAGGGTAAGCCAGGCTATCGAGAAGCCGGTGAGAATAGAGTCCCTCGCGGTATGGGTTGTTGTCGGCGGTTCGGTCAATAAGCCCATGGCTATGTGGGCAAACTTCTCTGTCAAACACACTGCATTAGCAAATATAAGTGAAATACCAACATGGAAAGCAGTTATCACGATTCGTATCTCTTCCAGCCGATTAATTTCCTGTGTAGATTTTTATCAATTTACCCGTTGCCATGTGCAATTTTAGGCTCAACGTCAACTGTATGTGAGTGAGTTGGGTTTAACGCCGCTTTTAACAGTATTCCACTTATATCACGACGTGCCAGTTTGATACAGGAGGAAAGCCCGAAGTGATGCAGGTCTCAGACGTATACCACTATGATGAAAACAAACCCGACAATCCTAGAAATATAATTAGGGCTGCAGCTTTTGGTTGCATAAAACCGCAACGGATATGGTCATTGAACAGAACGAGAAAGAGTTTATCGAGCTTCCAGAGTAACTGACCAATGGAGTTTTTTAAGGTTAAAACTTAACACACTGTAGGTAGGGCGAGATGAACTGGGGTTTAACGTCGCGTTCAATATCATTGAAGATATATAGTGAAGTGCAGGTACGTGTGTGTGTGTGTGTGTGTGTGTTTGTGTGTGTGTGTGTGTGTGTGTGTGTGGCTACTTGTACTAGTCTAACTAATGTCGATTTTATAGCGCTAGCTCATTGAGATACCATGCCACAGTTTAACATGGATACCCAGTATACTGAGCCCCAGACAGGGTAACAATAAGTACCATCTTTAACATCTTTTGGTATGACGTGGCCAGGAATAGAACCACCGACTTCAGCTCTCCGGGCAGACGCTCTGTCCACAAGACCACGGAGGCGGTCAAACACATTGTTTAGTGTAACGTGTTCAACTGGGAAAAACGATTTTTGGAGAAGCGCGGTCAAAGTTTAAGCTTGAACAGAAGCAGGGTCACAACCAACCGCGCTGTTTGGAGAAGCTGTGATAACTAAACATATTGTGGAAGTACATCTGTTGAGAATAAACTTTCCCCAGTCGTATGACCACGAAATTTCATTCCACTGCTTTTATCGAGAGAACATTTGTGTATGCTCTAATGTAAACAAATAATAAAATGGATGTAAAATATCGTGCAATAATACTCACATATGTATAAACGTCAACGACAGAGAATGATCAGTCTCGATTATGAGCCGAAACAGATTCCATGGGCGTAAAAGACATTTGCCGACCTTCACCGATCTGAATAAACTGAAGACTAGTTTACTTGACCAAAATCCGTTTCCAATATAATTTCAAAGAAACAGTATAAACTGTATATTTGAAACATTACTATATTTAAATTCAAATTAATGCACTTGATGAAACAGCCTTGAGTCCCATGAAGTGGTATATGTTTTGCTGTTGTTGTTGCTTTAAGTGTTTAACAGGCCCCCTTCTGCCCTTGCAATTTAGCCTGACCTGGGACACTTTGGGACTCATGTGTGTGAGTAGGGTACACATATCTATTGCGAGTTTGAGTATTCATAAATGTTCTGTTTGTGAATTGATATGATTTCTTTTTTCGTATATGTAACCCTGACCAGTTAATATACAATGAAACTTGACCAGTATGCTATTTGAGCATCTGTTGTTCCGCTGATCCACGCGTACCTTGGACACTAGATATCCTGATCGCTAACGCCCACGTGCCATGCCAAAACATGAAATCATCATTATTTCCCCAAGTCTTCATGTTCTTAACACCATCTGATAATGACCATCATACCTGGAGAGACAGTAATAACATTGCCGGGTGTCTTATCACCCGTTTATTGTCTCATTAACTTATCTGACCTGGCTACGCGCTGGCTTATCTACATACCGTTTCTCGGGTCTTAACAAGGTGGCAGATGTGTCACCGCGATGTCACAGATTGTTGGAACGCTGGGTTCAAGGTGATCTTGGTTAGCTCGTTATTTACACCTATACTTACACACATGTAATTAGCGTTGTCCGCGGCGATGTGTTCAGCACAGGATGTGTGATTTAGGACGGGTAATGTTTCACCACCTGCACCCGAGAACGCTCGCATAGTTGTAGAATTAAGATGACAGGTGATGACTTAGAAACATGTATTCCATGGCCACTCATGTATTCCCTGACAAGGGGCGGAAGGATGCGAGTTAGAAGATGAGGGGTGTGGGTAGGGTACCCCTGCTTGATGTATGGTGAGTGAGTGAGTGTTGTTTAACGCCGCGGTTAACAGTATTCAGATGGTCGTCTGTAAAGAATTGAATCTGGACCAAACAAACCAGTGATTGATATCATGAGCATGTCCATATACTCCTTGTATGACGACACACAGTCAACCGCCTGACTCATGGGCCCGACCGACCAGCATAGGTTACAATTTTTACCCGTGACGATGCGTGTTAGAATAGGTCTTCAGCAATCTATGCTTGCCCTAAGAGGCGACTATGCTTGTCGTAAGAGGCGACTGACGGGATCGGGTGGTCAGGCTCGCTGACTTGGTTGATGCATGTCATCATATCCCAATTGCTGGGATAGATGCTCATGATGCCAATCACTGGATTTTCTTGTCCAGACTCGATTATTTACAGATTCGCCGTCATATAGCTGGACCATTGCTGCGTGCGGCGTTAAACAACAAATAAACAAACAAATGTTACAATTCTACCTCTGAATCCACACGGAGTCAATGTAAAGTTACACAAGTCATATTTCTTTTTTTGTAATCTTGTATCAGCTACTGTCAATCGATTTGATGAGGTTATGTTATATATAGTCTCCGATAATGCCTGAAAAAAAATTAGTCCCCGGGGTGTACCTCCCCTTTTTAACGTATATACAAAACACAAATACAAACGACAAAAGCATATATAAACTATGCTTGTCATAAGAAGCGACTAATGGGATCGGGTGGTCAGGCTCGCTGACTTGGTTGATGCATGTCATCTGTCCCAATTGCGTGGATCGATGCTCATGATGTCAATCACTGAATTGTCTGGTCCAGTCTCGATTATTTACAGATCACCATCATATAGCTGGAATATTGCTGAGTGCGGCGTTAAACAACAAACAAACTAACATCACAAGACAACGAAAACGGTCCCTACGATAAGTACAGGTGATTTACACAAATACAAACAGAACAAATAAGAAATTTCCCACTACAGCATACATGAGCAAACACACCTCTGATTAAATACTATACAACAACGTACTTAACCTACTGCCTGTGCAATCAATAAGCACATTGTGTAAGTCATTAACCTACATGCCAAGTACACCTTTACTGTATTTCCTCTTAATAACGGGTAGAGGAATCAAACACGGTAAATCGAACCGTAAACGACAAAACCTATTCAGGAAACAAGTGGACCACGTAACTGTTTTGTTGTCGAGACATTTTCCCTCTTAAGGCGTGGCTTTGTGGACATCAATTAATCCCCGCATTTACCGACATGTTTTGAAATGTAGTTAATACGAGAACTGGAAGGACATTGATCACAATCAAGCAGCTCTCGTGTCGTCTGCTGCTTGCTCTTCCCGCCAAATCGATTCCATAATGAACACATCATCGACGGCTTTATTAGCGAGTGTAGTAATTTCCGGTCGCATCTGATAAATGGTCATATTATGCAATTATCGCGAGGCGAGTGCACACATAGTCTTCTCATAGCCAAACAAAGAGCCTTCTATCGGCAGATAGCAAATATTAGTGTCAAATTTTGATGTTGTTGGCACCATTGTAACACGAAAGAGGCTAAACGCTCGTCATCTGATTTCCTCATGGTCTGTAGTGATGGGGCTCCAATTCCCCTCAACGAAATACACCCCGGACGAAATTACTCTTAATTTGCGAGATACGCTTGCGGTCTAAAATAGTCTTCGGAAATGATATTGGAAGGAGCTTCACAACTTTTCAAATGTCCTGTCTATCACCTGTCAACATCACAGTCGAGAGGCAACCTGTAATTTGCTTTTCATTGTTCAAAATTCATTTTTCCTAAACTTGATATTTGTGGCTCGTGATCCGAGTGATGAGGAGTGTTTATTCAGTGAGCACGTGCACCTACTGCACGTGCAAGTGACGCACGAGTCCGTCAAAGCAACCTTTCTCGCGGAATCTCGCTCTTAAGTCAATGAGGCGGAGTGTTCCCACGAGAAATATTCCTACCGCTTTTAATTAGTCGATGTTATTGATGACAACGGTGCTACCGACTAGGAAACAACACACCTTAATATGAAAGCAAAATTTAAGCGTTCATATTACAAATGGACCCGACTGCCATTTACAAAGACGACCGCTGTAAGGTGTAACAAATGCGAGAAAGAAGGTTACAAAGCCCTTTTTGTGCTACCCAATACGTGGCAGCATTGATTTCTAGTACGATGGCTTTAGCCGTCTAACGCTATCAGCCGCCATCTCTCGTTGGGTCACGTTACTCACACTGTCCTATCAACAGGTTCTCGCGCCGTGTGTCCTGTCGAAGTTTTATGTCGACAAAAGTTTGACCTTACTATTCACTAACCTGGGGCAGCTAAACTCTGTTCAGCTACCGAGTTACCTTCCTTGACTAAATCTGGCTGCTAACAGTTGAGGTGAGTGAGTTGTGTTTAACGCCGCTTTTAACAATATTTCAGTCATATCACGGCGTGTCAGGTTAATGTGGGAGGAAAGCCCGAAGTGATGCAAGTCTCAGATGTTTACCACTTTGGTGAAACCCACGGGCACGGGTATGGTGCTGACAAATCTAGAAACATAATCGGGGCGAACCGGGATTCGAACCCACAATCATAGGTTTCTGGCGTGTCCAAGGGACGCAACTCTGCATAGCGAATCGCAGCGCCTTAGACGACTGGGCCACCCGTGCCCCCTAACAGTTTAGGGGTTATGCATATATGGATATATATATATATATATATATATATATATATATATATATATATATATATATATATATATATGTAAATGTAAATGTTATACTATTATTTCGCATTGGACATGCTGGAATATTTTGTTTCTTTGTTTGTTTGATTGTTTAACACCGCAATCAGCATTATTCCAGCTGTATGAAGGCGGTCAGTAAATAATCGAGTCTGGACAAGATAACCCAGTGATTGATATTATGTGCATACGATGACATGCATAAACTAAGTCAGTGAGCCTGATCACCCGATCCTGTTAGTCGCCTCTTACGACAAGCATGAGTTGCTGAAGACCTATTCTACCTCGGGGCTTCACGGGTCTCCCTGGTGCCAATACCTGCCAACCCTCGGGTACCACAGTATCTATTATGTCCCTAGTACCGACACAACTCTAGCCCGTGGGATGCCACGCCGGTATACATGTCCAGCAACATGCTTTTCTCCCTGTGGGTGGGGTGTAAATATGAGTGAGTGAGTGAGTATGGTTTTACGCCGCTTTCAGCAATATTCCAGCAATATCACGATGGAGGACACAAGAAATGGGCTTTACACATTGTACCCATGTCGGGAATCGAACCCGGGTCTTTGGCGGTAAATGTAAGTAGATGTCCCCTGAACTCATACGAGACTCCTAGATGTGTCGAATCTTGAACAGGGACCTCCTCGGTGGTCTAGTGGTAGTGTGTTTGCCCTGAGAGCTGAAGGTCGCTGGTTCGATCCCCCGCTGCGTCATACCAAAAGACGTTAAAAGATTGTACTTGTTGTTACCCTGCCTGGCGCTCGGCATAAAAGGGATAAAACAAGGACTGGTTGGCTCGGAGTCAGTACACTCTATCTGAGTTAGGTATTCATATTAAACTGTCGCACGGTATCTCAGTGGGCTAGCACTATAAAATCGGCATGAGTCCGTACTGACACACACACACACACACACACACACACACACACACACACACACACACATGCACTTCATGCACGTCACTATATCCCCGGGATCCCAACACATCGCCAGTACCCACACGGGTCTCCCATTTGGGATCCCAAACTCGAACCGATCGCCAGTACCCACACGGGTCTCCATGTTGGGATCTCAAACTCGAACCGATCGCCAGTGACCACACGGGTCTCCCTGTTGGGATCCCAAACTGGAACAGATCGCCAGTACCCACATGGGTCTCCCTGTTGGGATCCAAACTCGAACCGATCGCCAGTACCCACAAGGGTCTCCCTGTTGGGATCCCAAACTCGAACCGATCGCCAGTACCCACACGGGTCTCTCTGTTGGGATCCCAAACTCGAACCGATCGCCAGTGACCACACGGGTCTCTCTGTTGGGATCCCAAACTAGAACAGATCGCCAGTACCCACATGGGTCTCCCATTTGGGATCCAAACTCGAACCGATCGCCAGTACCCACACGGGTCTCCCTGTTGGGATCCCAAACTCGAACCGATCGCCAGTGACCACACGGGTCTCCCTGTTGGGATCCCAAACTAGAACAGATCGCCAGTACCCACACGGGTCTCCCATTTGGGATCCAAACTCGAACCGATCGCCAGTACCCACACGGGTCTCCCTGTCGGGATCCCAAACTCGAACCGATCGCCAGTAACCACACGGGTCTCCCTGTTGGGATCCCAAACTGGAACAGATCGCCAGTACCCACACGGGTCTCCCATTTGGGATCCAAACTCGAACCGATCGCCAGTACCCACACGGGTCTCCCTGTTGGGATCCCAAACTCGAACCGATCGCCTATATCAGTACGTGTCTGCTCGCGGGAATCTCACGGTAGAATTAGTTTCCAGTGCTCAAATTCCCAAAACAAATCGTTATACAACTCGTTTGCAGTGGCCTAATGCTTGTGTTTAGATAACGAGAGTCATCCTAAACGATATTGCACAATATTCGTAGCTACGTGGAATATCACAGCGCTAGGATACAGTGCTAATTAAACCCTTCTGCCTCGCATGGTTCCTCAGCATCATGTTATGGTAATACGTAAAGAGCAGACGGGGTCTTTGGAAATTTCATCACGTCGAGACGAAACAAATCATGCTGAATATTTTCAATAAATATTTTAATTTCATTTTTAATTGTAAGTGATTCGTCTGGATATTACTGTTATAATGTAAACAAAGCGAAATGAACGTCAATTTTATTATTTTAATTGTTTTTAAATGTGCAGTTATGTTTGTGTTTATGATGATTGAAAAACAGGGGTAGCGATTTCATATGTTCTTAAACTGGATAGTCTTTTATACATGCATTTTTTTCAGGGGGATTAATCTTGTTATAAAAAGTATAATATTCCCTTTGACAAGGCTGATCATGCGCAGTGAAACCCAGACTGTGTCCTGAGTTGCTTCTTCTGCTTCTGCGCGTCATGGCGACCAAGTACTGGCGACCCTCTGAGGAACAAACATCACTCTAGTACCACAGTGTCACCAGGTATCGGCGGTATCATACACAGGTATTAAAGGTATATCACAGAGAGTTCAGAGACAGTTTCCTTCAGTGCTAAAGACCTCGTGGCGAAGAGTACAAATCATTTGCATGGAACCTAAACACGATAGTTGTATGTGGATACAAGTTGGGAGTGAGTTGGGTTTAACGCTGCTTTTAACAGTATTCCAGTTAAGTCACGGCGTGTCAGCTTAATGTGGGAGGAAATCCCGAAGTGATGCAGGTCTCAGACGTTTACCACTTCGGTGAAACCCACGAGCACGGGTATGGTGCTGACAAACCTAGAAACATAATCGGGGCGAACCGGGATTCGAACCCACAATCATAGGCTTCTGGCGTGTCCAAGGGACGCAACTCTGCACAGCGAATCGCGGCGCCTTAGACGGCTGGGTCACCCATGCCCCCTGAGGCATTTGGAACCTATATTTGGTACAGTATACTGTCTCCGAGCCTACCAGTCCTTGTATTATACCCAAACGCTGAACGCCGAGCAAGATAACAAGTACCATCTTTTAACGTATTTTGGTATGACACGACCGGGGCATCGAACCACCGACCTTCCGCTAGCCATGGCCATGGGAATAGAACAGATATGAAACCTTAAACTTAAAAAGTTCATTTGTCAAATTTTGATAAAAGAGCAGATGTATCATTTTCATAGCAATTAGCCCTTGTCATTTTCACGTAAAATCTCTTCTTTTGAAGTCAGTATTTATCTTAGCTATTCTCTTGTGGTCCCTTGTGAGCCCAGCTCGTGTCACATATCCTATTGTACCCTGTCAGCAGGGGCGCACGCCTTAGGGGTACGCCGGTGTCATAACTTGGCGTCTTGTTATGGTAACCCATCCGTGCGAGTTAGGGCACACGGTCCTCGTATCACTCATAACCAACGCCACATCGACAATCGTACAGTGTCACTTACGACTTAACGAGAATATACCTGACAAATAAAACATTGTCACGTGTCATGTGACAATTGAACACATTGCCACGTGAATCATTGGACAATCGTGATAATCCATCTATGATATTAATATCGCCAGCAGCTGTCGTTCTGAAAAGATCTTTGACTATTTTTCCCTATTGAGCACACCTCAGCAATCTTATATTTTTTGCATAATTTTACATCGTTCTAAACAAATAAAAAAAACCAGCGTTCCTTATTTTTCGAATGGGTACAATTTAGGACTTGAAAGCGACTCTGTGTGTCGTTCTCATGAAAAATCTTAACAGCCTTTACTCATGAGTTTAAATTGAAAATTATTTATCATGACGTTTCTATTAATTACGTCGATCCAATAATGAGCTATTGAGTCCCTGAGAAATATATTATTTCAGGTTGAACGAGTTCTTTGAAGGTTTGTGCTCGCAAACATAGGGTCCACGGTGCTGAACACCGCAATGTGTTGCGTCTTACTCATGTTATATGTTGTCATAGAGAGCTGACAAGGGTAGACATTCCTTTTTTATACATTGTCATGAAACAGGGACGACATTAGTCATTCGTACATTTTCATGAAACAGGGTAGATATTACTCATTTTATACCTTGTCATGAAACAGGGACGACATTAGTCATTCGTACATTGTCATGAAACAGGGTAGATATTACTCATTTTATACCTTTTCATGAAACAGGGACGACATTAATTATTCGTACATTGTCATGAAACAGGGTAGATATTACTCATTTTATACCTTGTCATGAAACAGGGACGACATTAGTCATTCGTACATTGTCATGAAACAGGGTAGATATTACTCATTTTATGCCTTGTCATGAAACAGGGAAGACATTAATTATTCGTACATTAACATGCAACAGGGTAGATATTACTCATTTTATACCTTGTCATGCAACAGGGACGACATTAGTCATTCGTACATTGTCATGAAACAGGGTAGATATTACTCATTTTATACCTTGCCATGAAACAGGGTAGATATTACTCATTTCATACCTTGTCATGTAACAGGGTAGATATTACTCATTTCGTACCTTGTCATTAAACAGGATAGATATTCCTCATTTTATACCTTGTTATGAAACAGGGAAGATATAACTCATTTTATACTTTGTTATGAAACAGGATAGATATCACTCATTTTGTACCTTGTCATAAAGAGCTGGAACAGGGTAGATATTACTCATTTTGAACCTTCTCACAGCGAGCTAATACAGGGTAAATATTACTCATTTTTTTACTTTGCCATAGAGAGGTGAAACAGGGTAGATATAACTCATTTTATACTTTGCCATAGAGAGCTGAAACAGGGTAAATATTACTCATTTTATACTTTGCCATAGAGAGCTGAAACAGAGTAGATACTACTCATTTTATACGTTTCAATAGAGAGCTGAAACAGGGTAAGCAATACTCATTTTATACTTTGCCATAGAGAAGTGAAACAGGGTAAATATTACTCATTTTATACTTTGCCATAGAGAGGTGAAACAGGGTAAATATTACTTATTTTATACTTTGCCATAGAGAGGTGAAACAGGGTAGATATTAATCATTTTATATTTTGCCATAGAGAGCTGAAACAGGTAGATATAACTCATTTTATACTTTGCCATAGAGAGCTGAAACAGAGTAGATACTACTCATTTTATACGTTTCAATAGAGAGCTGAAACAGGGTAAATAATACCCATTTTATACTTTGCCATAGAGAGGTGAAACAGGGTAAATATTACTCATTTTATACTTTGCCATAGAGAGGTGAAACAGGGTAAATATTACTTATTTTATACTTTGCCATAGAGAGGTGAAACAGGGTAGATATTACTCATTTTATATTTTGCCATAGAGAGCTGAAACAGGTAAATATCACTCATTTTATACTTTGCCATAGAGAGCTGAAACAGGGTAGATATTACACATTTTATACATTGCCATATAGAGCTGAAACAGAGTAGATATTACTCATTTTATACTTTCCCATAGAGAGGTGAAACAGGGTAGATAGTACTTATTTTATATTTTGCCATAGAGAGCTGAAACGGTAAATATTACTCATTTTATACTTTGCCATAGAGAGCTGAAACAGGGTAGATAGTACTTATTTTATACTTTGCCATAGAGAGCTGAAACAGGGAAGATATTACTCATTTTATACTTTGCCATAGAGAGCTGAAACAGGGTAGATATTACTCATTTCATGCGTTGTTATAGCGAGCTGAAACTGGGTAGATATTACTCATTTCATACGTTGTTATAGCGAGCTGAAACTGGGTAGATATTACTCATTTCATACGTTGTTATAGCGAGCTGAAACTGGGTAGATATTACTCATTTCATACCTTGTCATAAAGAGCTTCAAACAAGGTACCCATTACTCATATTCTGTTGTTAAAGATCCCTTGAAGAGGGGTACAACCCTTACTCATATTATATCTTGTCAAAGGGTGCCAGACAATTTGGTAGACATTACACATATTGAACATGTCAAACAGTCCCCGAAGTAGTGTATTGTCATTACTCATGCTGAGAGTGCCATGCCCCTTGTCTAGTCGGATGTCCTCATGGGGATAGGTTTAAGATGTTGTAGTGTTTTGTTGACAGAGGAGACGGGGACACCTGGGCATGGTAGCTCACCGATACCCCGTCACCCTCAACCCTCCGCCGGTAACATGATCTAGGGGATGAGTTGATGCAGAAGACACGAACAAGGTATTTCCCTCATCACCAACAAAGGACTTAAGCCTTCGGAACAAACGCTGTCAACTCGCAGAGTTGTCTACGGGGACAGCTTCATGCATCAGTAGCCCAAGCGACCAGGATTAACGGCATCTTCGCACACCTTCGTCTTTGTTCCACTGGTAGGAAGCATGAGGGCAGATGTGCAGGGCGACCGAGAGGCAGAAGACTTGACTGGCTTGCCGCTGATGGCGCGCTATGACTGCACGAGACACGCGTCGGCCACGCGACACCCCCTCAAGCTACAAAGGGGCAGTCTCACTTCACAAAGCATGATCTCAAATCAATAATGTCCCGGACAAAGAATAGACCTAAATTGGGAGTTTAACCCAGGTTTTATTTGCAGTGTGGGTACAGCTATTTTGGGTGGTTTATCCCGGGATGAATATGGGTTAGCTGGCGTGTTGGGCTATTAAGGAAAAGTCGGTTTATGGGGTGAGCAATATTGTCTGTGGCATAATGTTGGTGGTGGCATGTACACTGAAGCATTCTATGAAAGGCTATTCGGGTGCACAAAAGACAAACACATTGGAATAGTGTATCTGAAAAAATATGTTCTTTATGATTCGACCTGCAGTAGTCCAAGCAAATACGAGCTAAAGTCTGCCAGCCATGATATCATAAATTGTTGTGGAATAATATTTCATAATAATACTTAAATAGCATCTTTTCATTTGTGTACGTATATGGTAATTATTCCTTTAATCGGATGGTATGTTCTAATGCAAATAATTCGCTGGACAAAACAAATACAATAGGGCAAGATTTGGTCATCTAGTGAATCTAAGCTTACGGTTGGGGTTAAGCCGAAAAATATATATTACAATATAGTGACTCGACGTTGTGACATTAAACTAGCATGTAATGTCGTTAAAGTGTGTAGGTCATGTCACTAGCTGCCATAGTCTAATGACGCTGCGTGACGTGACGAGAGGCTCTTTCTTGTCGACGTGACCGGTGGAATGCCTGACGAGACCACCGTTGACATATGTCGTTAAATTGAATACACGTTGTGGCAAGGCGCGTTGGGGTAGCCTAGTGGTTAGCCAAAAGCGTTTCCTTGTCACGCAGAAGGGTTCGAATTCCCATCTGGATACAATGTGTGAATCCCATAATCTTGATATCGGGATATTGATGGAATATTGCTAAAAGAGGCGTAAAACACAATTCTCACTCACGCATGCTTTGTGGCAAATTTCGAAATTGAAAATGTATTTTATGATAATTGCAGTACCAAAGAAAGTGTTCAGTAAAGTAAATCTCCCCATGTGTGTATCTTGTGTTCTCCCTGACTGAGTTATTCAGAGTCTAGAAATAGAACCTCCTGAATTAACGAGGCGCCTGCACCAGGACAGTTAAACCCCGTATATTTGGACAGTTCCATTCTAACAGTATCACGCAATCTTGGCAGTACTTTTGCTTTGACGGATATGTAGACGTCGCTGGCGGTAACCGTTCTGGGGGCGAGGTGGCCGGGTTAACGAGGTCCGGACGAACGAGGTTTCACTGTGTCTGATGAAATCATATCGCTGTAACTATGGTGTCGTAGACACACAAATACACAATGTAAACGTACATGCACTTGAGACAAAACCATACTCAGATCCTGTATTTAATGAACAGTCACGACCCATAAATCTAGCAAAACGTTTATTCGCCATTATCCTTCTATATCCGTACAAAGTACGTGCGGTCAGTTCGGAAATAATCATCGTGCGCGTATTTGTCAAACATATGCTTGAGCGGGCACTCCAAAAGCGCGGATTGATTTCCAGTAGACACCGGTGCACACAGGAAGTTCCTGCGCCGCGTATTTATTACATTCCTCCATTATAAGCTTTGTCAAATACTCTCTGTAAGTGGGACGTATTGATGTATTGGCGCGATGGAGATCAATAGAATTCGGCTGACCAGTGATAATGGTAATTATTTATATTAACTCGTCATGTCTACCATTCCTGGCATCTCCTAAATTTAACCGAATGGTTTCGCGGCTAGTTCTTTGTTGTTTGAAAGTGATTGAGGGAGCAGGGTCTTAAAACCTGTTCTGACTCTTTACCTTTGTATGAGACACAACGCTGTATTTATTACGGTAATTATGAAAATGGACTATTTGAAATCATCCTATTCCTCACACTGCCTGGGGAAAATGGAAATTTATCAAAATATATTTTTATAAGTGAGTGAATGTTGTTTTACGTCGCAGATAACATTCCAGTTATATCAACGGCGGCCTTAAAATAACGGATTCTTGTCAACCAGTGTTTGTTTGTTTGTTGTGTAATGCCACAATCAGCAATATTCCAGCTTTATGACGGCGGGCTGTAAATAATCGAGTCTGGACAAGATAACCCAGTGATTGATATTATGTGCATAGATCTACGCAATTGGGATACGATGACATGCATAAACTAAGTCAGTGGGCCTGATCACCCGATCCTGTTAGTCGCCTCTTACGACCGCTATCTTACGGTCGGATAGCCTAGTGGTTAAAGCGTTCGCTCGTCACGCCGGGTTCGATTCCCGACATTGGTACAATGTGTGAAGTCCATTTCTGGTGTCCCGCGCCGTGATATTGGTGGAACATTGCTAAAAGCGGCGTAAACCCATACTCACTCACTCACTCACTCACTCATTCAAGGCGACTTTACGACAAGCATGAGGAATTTGAATTTGGAAAATCGCCATCGGGAAAGTTTATTTACATAAACACACTGAGTGATTGATTATGATTTCACTCTACGTTTAGTAATATTCAAGAATATCATGAAGTACACCAAACCTCACTCACTCTTTACCTTTCATAACAACACACATGTCTCGCTGCATGTCTCGCTGCAGTAAGGTGAGTGAGTGAGTGAGTGAGTTGGGTTTAACGCCGCTTTTAACGGTATTCCAGTTATATCGCGGCGTGTCAGCTTAATGTGGGAGGAAAGCCCGAAGTGATGCAGGTCTCAGTCGTTTAAAACTTCGGTGAAACCCACGAGCACGGGTATGGTGCTGACAAACCTAGAAACATAATCTGGGCGAACCGGGATTCGAACCCACAATCATAGGTTTCTGGCGTGCCTAAGGGACGCAACTCTGCACAGCCAATCGCGGCGCCTTAGACGACTGGGCCCCCCGCTGCGGTAAGGATCCCTCTTAACATTTGCATTTAATCCTGAAGCGGAGCAAAAGAAAACTGTTTACAGAGTGAGATTATATTTCTCCGAATAACTCCCAATTGCTTCGCAACCTCAGAGCTCAGACACCGATTTAAGTGAAGGCATCCAACCGCTACAGCCCGCCGACAGATAAGTATCGCCCCACTGACCAACGTCCGCCACTGCTTGGAAGGTAAGTAATTGACCACACATGCACGTGTGTACTTTGCCCTTCATGGTATTCTGGAACGTACTCGACGTTGTCAACTTTTCATGACGGCTTTCACATGCACTTGTCGATCAATGATCACGCTCTTCAAGGTTCAAACACAGTCGAAGGCACGGGTGACCCAGACGTCTCAGGCGCCGCAGATCGCAGTGCAGAGTCGCGTCCCTTCGGCAAGCCAGAAACCTATGATCGTGGGTTCGAATCCCGGTTCGACCAGTTTTGTTTCTAGGTTTGTCGACACCATACCCGAGCTCTTGGGTTTCACCAAAAGTGGCAAACGTCTGAGACCTGTAAATCTCCGGGCTTTCCTCCACATTACGCTGAAACGCCGTGATATAACTGGAATACTGTTCAAAGGAACTCACTCACTCAAACAGTCGTTAGAGGCCGAAGAGAGTGACTATAGTTTTATGTCACTTTAAGCAATTTGCTAGCGAAATTACGGCGGGGATGGGGGACACAAGAAATTACTTCACACAGAAGGTCCATGTTGGGAATCGAACCCGTGTCATCGGCATGACGAGGCAACATCTTCAACCACTAGGCTAATGGCTACATCCTTTAGAGGCTGCGACTAGAATCGCTGAATAAAATCCATTCTTGAGTATTCGTAATTATGTGTATATTACTAAGCATTTTCTTGGCGTTTAACATCAAACGGTTTACTACGCTGCTCAGAAGCGCCAGCGAAAATTGGCATAGCCGTCAGCAGAACTTCTGCTAGTGAGAGTATATTTGTCTGTTTGTTGTTTAACGCCGCACTCAGCAATATTTCAGCTACATGACGGCAGTCTGTAAATAATCGAGTCTGAGCCAGACAATCCAGTGATTGATGAGCATCATGAGCATCGATCCACACAATTGGGATACGATAACATGCATCAACCAAGTCAGCCAGCCTGACCACACAATCCTGTTAGTCGCCTCTTACGACAAACATAGACACCTTTCACGACAAGCATGGTTGCTGAAGACCTATTCTCCCCCGGATCTTCACGGGAGTGCCCGTGTGTGAACAATGTAAAGTGAAATATGGTAACATTAGAATTATCGGAGTGTGATTTGATGAAATACGTCGAAACTTTGGGGAAAACGTTTCAAATAGTTTGAGCCGGTTTCATGTTACTTTCAAATAATGTTGATACAACGTGAGGCATAAGTTAGGTAAGGTAAAGGCTTAACCCGATGAGAGAGTGAGTATGGTTTTACGCCGCTTTAAGTAATAGCAGGACATATCACATATTGTGCTCATGTAGGGAATCGAACCCGGGCCTTTGACCATTTGTACCTGTGTGTTCACAACAGTTACCGAACAAGTAAGTGTTTCCAGAAGTCCTCCCAACCAGTGCAAGATAACACCTCCAGACTTCTAATGTTATCCGGAGGCATGGGTGGCCCAGTCGCTGTGCAGAGTTGCGTCCCTTGGGCACGCCAGAAGCCTATGATTGTGGGTTTGAATCCCGGTTCGCCTCAATTATGTTTCTAGGTTTGTCAGCACCAATACCCGTGCTCGTGGGTTTCACCGAAGTGGTAAACGTCTGAGACCTGCATCACTTCGGGCTTTCCTCCCACATTAAGCTGACACGCCGCGATATAACTGGAATACTGTTAAAAGCGGCGTTAAACCCAACACAGTCACTCTAATGTCATCCACCGTTTAAACAGTAGATACAGTTGCGAAAACAAGAAAGCCGGCACTATCATCATATAAAAGCCTATCTCTAGATACAAAATATCATCTATGTCTTGAACAATAGACAGCTCTATCAGTACAAAAGCATAACTCTCGACGTCTAATGCCATATGTGTCTTCAACCATTACTAGCAATGCGTCATGAACTATCACTAGGACTATCAATACGAGACGCTCTCGCTAGGACATCAGATATTGGTTTCTTCTGGAATAGCTGTGTCCAGACGCCCTGAAGAGCCCTTCAAACTGCTTAACACTGACTGTCCCAAAAGAGACATCACACAGAGTGATTTTCCCCCACAACGCTTGAGAATACTGAAAGAAATACTGGCCTACAGGATACTACTGCATCTAATACAATCGGATTCCAAACATTTGTGTTGCTAAGAATTATTATTATGACAATATTGACTCGCTAATATGTCACAGTAGAATAATTTATTTCCAGTCTTTATTTCAAATCGCTCGCTGTCATGACAGCGTTTTGGTGACAAGATTGATGATAGCTTTATACATTAATGCCGAGCGACCTCGTCTGAGTTTTAATTATGACATAATGCGTGTCTGGATGGCCGCTAGTCTGCTATTTCACAGCCTTTAGCGACACGTGCATATGCCGACCAACCATTTGCCTTCTCAAGGAAACTTCGTTAGGGTGGGCTGGTGAAATATTACTGTGAAATCTCGTTGGCAGTTCCATGGGGAAGTATGGGATAGTGATGCGCGCGCATTCTACAGACAGACACTCGTCTATGGCCGTAGCAGGTAGGTCGACCACGTGACCGCTATCCCGACTGGATCGTCTGCTTCCATGACATGTGTCAGGAATTTGGCGCGAAGAATGTGCAACTGAATAGCGGACCTGAGATATTTAGGAGAAAAACCACGCCTCCGGTTCAATTAAAATCGCTCAGTGCGTGTTTGCATTGTAAATTACGCACAAATCTTGTGCCTAGCAGAAGAAGGAGCAGACCTGCCAGCGCCTTCGTGGGACTAAACTCACGGGAACCCTTCATTATAGAAGGAGCTGAGAAATACCCTAGCGAATACGAAGAATACGAGGAGAACGGGGACCCCCTTTCAAACTGGGACCCACGCCACTTCCAAGGAACCGTTTTTGTTCTTAAATTTGAAATCTAATGAGTCATGTTTGTCGCGAAGCCTTAAATGGACATAATGACTTTCATTCAAAAAGTGAAGATGTCACACGGGACATGACGTAGATGATGAGGTGACACGGAGATGCCCCCTGCCTGGAGCACCGCCACCCCACCCCACCCCACAGACCCTACCCCCATCTCACACACACTACCCACCCCATCCCCCGCCCCACCCCCACACGATAAACATTACTCCTACCCTTACCCCGACCTCGACACCGAACCCCCTGTGAACGTTGCATAATACGGCAGTTACTCCACCATCTCGTCCCCCAGGCCTACGCTCACCACTCAATGTGGTACCACCCCCTATATTCTTTTCCCCGAAATCACCAAGGGTTGAAAATAACCCAATGCTGAATAATATTCTTAAGGCAAATATCTGATACATTTACGGTGAGAATACCGGTCCATGACTATTCTGTCCTGGATTGACGTCATGACGACCTTATATTGCTTCAAAATGATGATATTCTGTCATGATGTTTAATACAAAAATTGCCATCAAATCAAGCCTAACATAACTATGCCAGTCTACCCTATCCTACATGATGTCATTGTATTTTATCCACGATTAACGACCGATTTGGATCTTTTGAGTCGAGTTATGTGTGATAAGAATATATTCTTGAGAAGATAAAATTCGTTATTTGCGGATGTTGGACGAGTGAGTGAGTGATTGCCGCCTCAGCCGACGTAATATTACCAATAAGATGTTAGGATGTTTACGTGCTTCATTGTCATTATCAGTAGTAGTAGTAGTAGTAGTAGTAGTAGTACGTAGTAGTGGTGGTAGTGGTTCTAGTAGCTGTAGGAGTAGCAGCTCCAGCAGTAGCAATATCATTTCAGTAGTAGCAGTAGCAACAATACGCTGTTGTAGTTGTGGTAGTATGTAGCAGTAGTAGTACTAGTAGTAGTTAATTTTTTTTGACGGGAGGGGGTAGGGGGTGTGGGGTTGGAATTATTTGTACTATTTGTACAAGTATCACTTGTCCCCAAATAAAACTGTTTCCTATAAAAAAATCAACTGCCCATCCGCCGTCCGGCTACGGCACTGGTAGTAGTAGTAGTAGTAATATTAGTAGTAGTAGTAGTAGTAGTTGTGGTGGTAGGAGTAAGTAGTAGTAGTAGTAGTAGTAATAGTAGTAGTATTAGTTGGAGAAGTAGCAGCAGTACTAGTAGTAGTTGCTGTGGTAGGAGTAAGTAGTGGTAGTAGTAGTAGTAGAAGAAGTAGTAGTAGTAGTAGTCGTAACAACAGCAGTAGCAGTAGTAGTAGCGTTTATTATTGATTGTGAAAACTACAATAAGAACCACACTTACTCACTTACTCGCTGGTTATCGCTCCGTAGCATCATCAGAATCCGTTATATACCCAGCATATCGTTGAAAGACAGAAAACAAATCCAGAGAAAGAAATGTGGTTTCAATTTAAGAGTAACAAAGCCTATTCGAATGTTCATACTATACCAAATTGAATCCACGAGCGATTAAGTTTCTCATAATACCAATACGCGCTGGATTTTTTCTCGGATTTTTTTAGGGTTAGTGGCAGAGAATATTGTTATTGACTAGCTGACACGGGCTATAGAAGAACTCCTGCTTTCCCAAACCCAATGAAATCAGTCAGTTTTGAAGTCGGCGGTGTAACGTTTCGCCTCCTGTCAAAGGCACTGCACTTCAATGAAAGCATGCGTCTGTAGTCTCGCTGCTGTTTCAATTGAAATATGACCGCACAAGGAAAGCGCTCCGTACAGCCGTGATGTCATAGACACACGCCAATCTGATTCATTGTCTCTGTCGAAACGTGCAACAACGTGTGACGTCATCGGCACGCGCAACCCTCACCTTTCACGTGCAGTTAGCGCTAAAATTACCGCGGTCGGAAACTGCCTTGCTGACTATTCCAGTTGCTTTGTCTTTGTTGTGCGCGTCAATACCTCGAATCAATGGCCCATCTGACTGCATGTATTAACACGGAATGCAATATTTCAGCTAAGTAAACATCTTCTGACATACCACTACCTGCAGTTATAGTCCGGCGATATTGTGCTAATAAATATTATCAGAGAAATTGATCGGAGTCGGTTAGCTAAACACTGGAACAAGGGAGCCCCGTGTGTGCTTCCGGCGTGTTGATTACGCTCAGGTGCCTCAGTATCAGGAACGTAGAACTAGCGCCGAAACCAATTCCTTCATTACACAGGAAGGGTAATAATCTCCAGGTAGAATATTGGAAACGCTGCGTGGCGGAGTTCCAACAGCGGTCACATACCTGCATCGATTGGTATCGATGAGCTGTTTTGCAGCTCAGGTATGTACTGGGTGGATTCCATGGGTATTCCAGCCTTGACGACAGCGTGTCTTCTGTAATCAAAGAGGACCATACACAATGACAGCACTGGACAGATAGAGGGCCGTCTACTTTATTCCTTCACGCCCCCACGGTATGCTTTATTCCATCACTTCCACACCGTCTACATAATTCCATCACTGCCAGACTGTCTATATCATTTCATAATGCCATCACGGGCTCCATACATAAGTCCACGACTACCGCAACGTCTACATTATTCCATCACTCCCACACCGTCTACATTATTCTATACTGTCTACAACGTCTACATTATTCTATAATGTCTACACCGTCTACATTATTCTATACTGTCTACACCGTCTACATTATTCAATCACTCCCATAACGTCTACATTATTCTACAACTTCTACACCGTCTGCATTATTCTACAACTTCTACACCGTCTACATCGTACAATCCATTTTGCACCGTTTACATTGTTATATCACTTCTACACCGTCTACATTATTCTACAACTTCTACACCGTCTACATTATTCTATTCTATAACTTCTACACCGTCTACAATATTCTATAACTTCTATACCGTCTACAATATTCTATAACTTCTACACTGACTACATTATTCTATAACTTCTACACCGTCTACATTATTCTGCAAATTCTACACCGTCTACATTATTCTATTCTATAACTTCTACACCGTCTACTTCCATCCATTCCACACCGTCTACATTATTCTATAACTTCTACACCGTCTACAATATTCTATAACTTCTACACTGACTACATTATCCTATAACTTCTACACTGTCTACATTATTCTATAACGTCTACACCGTCTTCATTATTCTATAACTTCTACACCGTCTACATTATTCTACAACTTCTACACTGTCTACATTATTTCATCCATTCCACACCGTCTACGTTATTCTATCACTTCTACACCGTCTACATTATTCTATAACTTCTACACCGTCTACATTAATCTACAACTTTTACACCGTCTTCATTAGTTTATTCTATAACTTCTACACCGTATAACATTATCGTATAACTTCTGCAACGTCTACATTATCCCATCACTCTACGCCGTCTACATTATTCTATCACTTCTGCAGTGTCTACATTATTCTATAACTTCTACACCGTCTACATTTTTCAATAACTTCCGCAACGCCTACATTATTCTATCACTTCTACACCGTCTACATTATTTTATCACTTCTGCAGTGTCTACATTATTCTATAACTTCTACACCGTCTACATTTTTCAATAACTTCCGCAACGCCTACATTATTCTATCACTTCTACACCGTCTACATTATTCTACCACTTCCGCAACGTCTTCATTATCACATCACTCCACACTGTTTACATTATTCTATCACTTCTACAAGGTCTACATTATTCTACAACTTCTACACTGTCTACATTATTCCATCCATTCCGCACCATTTACATGATTCTATAACTTCTACACCGTCTACATTATTCTATTCTATAACTTCTACACCGTCGACATTATTCTATAACTTCTACACCGCCTACAATATTCTATAACTTCTACACTGTCTACATTATTCTATAACGTCTACCCCGTCTACATTATTCTATAACTTCTACCTCATTTACATCGTTCCATCCATTCCGCACCGTTCACATTATTCTATTACTTCTACATCGTCTACATTATTCTATAACTTCTACACCGTCTACATTATCTTATCACTTCCGCAACGTCTACATTATTCCATCACTTCTACACCATCTTCATTAATCTATCACTTCTGCAACGTCTACATTATTCTATCACTTCTACACTGTCTACAATATTCTGGGTGCACAGGTGGCCCAGTCGTCTAAGGCGCCGCGATTCGCTGTTCAGTGTTGCGTCCCTTGGGCACGCTAGAAACCTATGATTGTGGGTTCGAATCCCGGTTCGCCTCAATTATGTTTCTAGGTTTGTCAGCACCATACCCGTGCTCGTGGGTTTCACCGAAGTGGTAAACGTCTGAGACTCGCATCACTATGGGCTTTTCTCCCACATTAAGCTGACACGCCGTCATATAATTGTAATACTGTTAAAAGCGGCGTTAAATCCAACTCACTCACTCACTACAATATTCTATAACTTCTACATTGTTTACATTATTCCATCCATTCCGCACCGTCTGCAATATTCTATCACTTCCACACTGTCTACATTATTCTATCAATTCTATACTGTCTACAATATTCTATCACTTCTACACTGTCTACAATATTCTATAACTTCTACACTGTCTACATTATTTTATAACTTCTATACTGTCTACATTATTCCATGCATTACGCACCGTCTACATTATTCTATCACTTCTACACTGTCTACATAATTCTATCACTTCCGCACTGTCTACATTATTCTATCACTTCTATACTGTCTACAATTTTCTATAACTTCTACACTGTCTACAATACTCTATCACTTCTACACTGTCTACAATATTCTATAACTTCTACACTGTCTTCAATATTCTATAACTTCTACACTGTCTTCAATATTCTATAACTTTTACACTGTCTTCATTATTGTATAACTTCTACACTGTCTACATTATTCTATAATTTCAGCACCGTCTACATTATTCCATCACTTATACATCATCTTCATTAATCTGTCACTTTCGCAACGTTTACATTATTCTATAACTTCCGCAACGTGTACATTACTCCATCCATTCAGCACCATCTACATTATTCTATCTCTCCCACAACATCTCCATTATTCTATCACGAACACTTCCGCGACGTGTACATTATTCTCTTACTTCCGCAACGTCTACATTATTCAATAACTTCCGCAACGTCTACACCATTCTATCATTTTCGCGACGTCTACATCATTCTATCACTTTCGCGACGTCTGCATTATTCTATCACTTCCACAACGTCTACAGTATTCTATCACTTCCACAACGTCTACATTATTCAATAACTTCCGCAACGTCTACATCATTCTATCACTTCCACAACGTCTACATTATTCTATCACTTCCGCAACGTCTACATCATTCTATCACTTCTGCAACGTCTACATTATTCTATCACTTCCACAACGTCTACATTATTCTATCACTTCCGCAACGTCTACATTATTCAATAACTTTCGCAACGTCTACATCATTCTATCACTTCAACAACGTCTACATTATTCAATAACTTCCGCAACGTCTACATCATTCTATCACTTTCGCAACGTCTACATTATTATATCACTTTCGCAACGTCTACATTATTATATCACTTTCGCAACGTCTACATTATTCTATCACTTCCGCAACGTCTACAATGTTCCATCTATTCAGCACCGTCTACATTATTCCATTCTTTTAGCACCGTTTACACTTTTCTATCACCTCCACAACGTCTAAATTATTCCACCCATCCCAGCACCGTATACATTATTCCATCTATTCAGCACCGTCTACATTATTCCATCACTCGCGTCGACGTTACACCATCACTCAAGTACAATCTACGTGATTCCATCACTTTAAGAGCGTCTACGTTATTCCAGCATTTCGGCCGCATCAACATAATTCCATCCATTCTGTCTAAGCTATACCGTATATATCATAACCTCACTTCCGTACGGTATACATTATTCTATACATCCTTCACCATCTACATAATTTGATCAATTCCGCAAGTTCTAAACATATACCTCCCCTCACATTCTACACATATACCACCTCCAACATTCTACACATAAACCATCTCCCATATTCTACACATATACCTCCACTCACATTCTACACATATACCACCTCCCACACTCTACATATATACCACCTCCCACATTCTACATATATACCACCTCCCACATTCTACACATATACCACCTCCCACATTCTACACATATACCACCTCCCACATTCTACACATATACCACCTCTCACATTCTACATATATACCACCTCCCACATTCTACACATATATCACCTCCCACTTTCTACATATATACCACCTCACACATTCTACATATATACCACCTCCCACATTCTACACATATACCACCTCCCACATTCTACAAATATACCTCCTCCCACAATCTACACATATACCACGTCCCACATTCTACACATATATCTCCTCCCACATTCTACACACATACCTCCAACCACATTCTACACATATACATCCACCCACATTCTACACATTTACCTCCTCCCACATTCTACACATATACCACCTCACAAATTCTACACATATACCACCTCCCACATTCTACACACATGCCTCCACCCACATTATACACATATACCTCCTCCCACATTATACACATATACCACCTCCCATATTCTACACACATACCTCCAACCACATTCTACACATATACCTCCTCCCACATTCTACACATATACCACCTCCCACATTCTACACACATGCCTCCACCCACATTATACACATATACCTCCTCCCACATTCTACACATATACCACCTCCCATATTCTACACACATACCTCCACCCACATTCTACACACATGCCTCCACCCACATTATACACATAGACCTCCTCCCACATTCTACATATATACCACCTCCCACATTCTACACATATACCACCTCCCACATTCTACATATATACCACCTCCCACATTCTACACATATACCACCTCCCACAGTCTACATATATACCTCCTCCCACATTCTACACACATACCTCCAACCACATTCTACACATATACCACCTCCCACATTCTACACATATACCTCCTCCCACATTCTACACATATACCACCTCCCACATTCTACATATATACCACCTCCCACATTCTACACATATACTTACTCCCACAGTCTCCATATATACCTCCTCCCACATTCTACACACATACCTCCGACCACATTCTACACATATACCACCTCCCACATTCTACACATATACAACCTCCCACATTCTACACACATGCCTCCACCCACATTATACACATATACCTCCTCCCACATTCTACACATATACCACCTCCCATATTCTACACACATACCTCCACCCAAATTCTACACACATGCCTCCACCCACATTATACACATAGACCTCCTCCCACATTCTACATATATACCACCTCCAACATTCTACACGTATACCACCTCCCACATTCTACATATATACCACCTCCCACATTCTACACATATACCACCTCCCACATTCTACACACATACCTCCACCCACATTATACACACATGCCTCCACCCACATTCTACACATATACCACCTCCCACATTCTACACATATACCTCCTCCCACATTCTACACATATACCTCCTCCCACATTCTACATATATACCTCCTCCCACATTCTACACATATACCACCTCCCACATTCTACACATATACCTCCATCCACATTCTACACATATACCACCTCCAATAGTCTATACGTATACCTCCTCCCATATTCTACACATATACCACCTCCCATATTCTACACATATACCACCTCTCACATTCTACAAATATACCTCCTCACACTTTCTACACATATACCACCTCCCACAATCTACACATATACCTCCTCCCATATTCTACACACATGCCTCCACCCACATTCTACACATATACCACCTCCCATATTGTACACACATACCTCCACCTACATTCTACACATATAGCTCCTCCCACATTCTACACATATGCAACCTCCCATAGTCTACACATATACCTACACCCACATTATACACATAAACCTCCTCCCATATTCTACACATATACCTCCTCAACTATTCTACACGTATACTTTCTCCCACATTCTACGCATATACCACCTACCACATTCTACACATAGACCTCCTCCCACATTCTACACATATACCTCCTCCCACATTCTACACATATACCTCCACCCACCGTCTACACATATACCTCCTCCGATATTCTACACATATACCTCCATCTACATTTTACTCATATACCTTCTCCCATATTCTACACATATACCTCCTCCCACATTCTACTCATATACCTTCTCCCACATTCTACACATATACTTTCTCCCACATTCTACACATATACTTTCTCCCACATTCTACACATATACTTTCTCCCACATTCTACACATATACTTACTCCCACATTCTACACATATACTTTCTCCCACATTCTTCACATATACCACCTCCCACCTTCTACACATATACTTACTCCCACATTATACACATATACCACCTCCCATATTCTACATACATACTTTCTCCCACATTCTACACATATGCCACCTCCCATATTCTACACATATACCACCTCTCACATTCTACAAATATACCTCCTCACACTTTCTACACATATACCACCTCCCACAATCTACACATATACCTCCTCCCATATTCTACACAGATGCCTCCACCCACATTCTACACATATACCACCTCCCATATTGTACACACATACCTCCACCTACATTCTACACATATAGCTCCTCCCACATTCTACACATATGCAACCTCCCATAGTCTACACATATACCTACACCCATCATTATACACATAAACCTCCTCCCATATTCTACACATATACCTCCTCAACTATTCTACACGTATACTTTCTCCCACATTCTACGCATATACCACCTACCACATTCTACACATAGACCTCCTCCCACATTCTACACATATACCTCCTCCCACATTCTACACATATACCTCCACCCACCGTCTACACATATACCTCCTCCGATATTCTACACATATACCTCCATCTACATTTTACTCATATACCTTCTCCAATATTCTACACATATACCTCCTCCCACATTCTACTCATATACCTTCTCCCACATTCTACACATATACTTTCTCCCACATTCTACACATATACTTTCTCCCACATTCTACACATATACTTTCTCCCACATTCTACACATATACTTACTCCCACATTCTACACATATACTTTCTCCCACATTCTTCACATATACCACCTCCCACATTCTACACATATACTTTCTCCCACAATCTACACATATACTTACTCCCACATTCTACACACATGCCTCCACCCACATTATACACATATATCTCCTCCCACATTATACACATATACCACCTCCCATATTCTACATACATACTTTCTCCCACATTCTACACATATGCCTCCTCCCATATTCTACACATATACCTCCACCCACATTCTACACATATACCTCCACCCACCGTCTACACATATACCTCCTCCGATATTCTACACATATACCTCCATCTACATTTTACTCATATACCTTCTCCCATATTCTACACATATACCTCCTCCCACATTCTACTCATATACCTTCTCCCACATTCTACACATATACTTTCTCCCACATTCTACACATATACTTTCTCTCACATTCTACACATATACTTTCTCCCACATTCTACACATATACTTACTCCCACATTCTACACATATACTTTCTCCCACATTCTTCACATATACCACCTCCCACATTCTACACATATACTTTCTCCCACAATCTACACATATACTTACTCCCACATTCTACACATATACTTTCTCCCACATTCTACACATATACTTTCTCCCACATTCTACACATATACTTACTCCCACATTCTACACATATACTTACTCCCACATTCTACACATATACCACCTCACAAATTCTACACATATACCACCTCCCACATTCTACACACATGCCTCCACCCACATTATACACATATACCTCCTCCCACATTATACAGATATACCACCTCCCATATTCTACACACATACCTCCAACCACATTCTACACATATACCACCTCCCATATTCTACACACATACCTCCACCCACATTCTACACACATGCCTCCACCCACATTATGCACATAGACCTCCTCCCACATTCTACATATATACCACCTCCCACATTCTACACATATACCACCTCCCACATTCTACATATATACCACCTCCCACATTCTACACATATACCACCTCCCACAGTCTACATATATACCTCCTCCCACATTCTACACACATACCTCCAACCACATTCTACACATATACCACCTCCCACATTCTACACATATACCTCCTCCCACATTCTACACATATACCACCTCCCACATTCTACATATATACCACCTCCCACATTCTAAACATATACTTACTCCCACAGTCTCCATATATACCTCCTCCCACATTCTACACACATACCTCCAACCACATTCTACACATATACCACCTCCCACATTCTACACATATACAACCTCCAACATTCTACACACATGCCTCCACCCACATTATACACATATACCTCCTCCCACATTCTACACCTATACCACCTCCCACATTCTACACATATACCTCCTCCCACATTCTACATATATACCTCCTCCCACATTCTACACATATACCACCTCCCACATTCTACACATATACCTCCATCCACTTTCTACACATATACCACCTCCAATAGTCTATACGTATACCTCCTCCCATATTCTACACATATACCACCTCCCATATTCTACACATATACCACCACTCACATTCTACAAATATACCTCCTCACACTTTCTACACATATACCACCTCCCACAATCTACACATATACCTCCTCCCATATTCTACACACATACCTCCAACCACATTCTACACATATACCACCTCCCACATTCTACACATATACCTCCTCCCACATTCTACACATATACCACCTCCCACATTCTACATATATACCACCTCCCACATTCTACACATATACTTACTCCCACAGTCTCCATATATACCTCCTCCCACATTCTACACACATACCTCCAACCACATTCTACACATATACCACCTCCCACATTCTACACATATACCACCTCCAATAGTCTATACGTATACCTCCTCCCATATTCTACACATATACCACCTCCCATATTCTACACATATACCACCTCTCACATTCTACAAATATACCTCCTCACACTTTCTACACATATACCACCTCCCACAATCTACACATATACCTCCTCCCATATTCTACACACATGCCTCCACCCACATTCTACACATATACCACCTCCCATATTGTACACACATACCTCCACCTACATTCTACACATATAGCTCCTCCCACATTCTACACATATGCAACCTCCCATAGTCTACACATATACCTACACCCACATTATACACATAAACCTCCTCCCATATTCTACACATATACCTCCTCAACTATTCTACACGTATACTTTCTCCCACATTCTACGCATATACCACCTACCACATTCTACACATATACCACCTCCCACATTCTACACATAGACCTCCTCCCACATTCTACACATATACCTCCTCCCACATTCTACACATATACCTCCACCCACCGTCTACACATATACCTCCTCCGATATTCTACACATATACCTCCATCTACATTTTACTCATATACCTCCTCCCACATTCTACTCATATACCTTCTCCCACATTCCACACATATACTTTCTCCCACATTCTACACATATACTTTCTCCCACATTCTACACATATACTTTCTCCCACATTCTACACATATACTTTCTCCCACATTCTTCACATATACCACCTCCCACATTCTACACATATACTTTCTCCCACAATCTACACATATACCACCTCCCACATTCTACACATATACTTTCTCCCACATTCTACACATATACTTTCTCCCACATTCTACACATATACTTACTCCCACATTCTACACATATACTTACTCCCACATTCTACACATATACTTTCTCCCACATTCTACACATATACTTACTCCCACATTCTACACATATACTTTCTCCCACATTCTACACATATACTTTCTCCCACATTCTACACATATACTTCCTCCCACATTCTACACATATACTTACTCCCACATTCTACACATATACTTTCTCCCACATTCTACACATATACTTACTCCCACATTCTACACATATACTTACTCCCACATTCTACACATATACTTTCTCCCACATTCTACACATATACTTACTCCCACATTCTACACATATACTTTCTCCCACATTCTACACATATACTTCCTCCCACATTCTACACATATACTTACTCCCACATTCTACACATATACTTACTCCTACATTCTACACATATACTTTCTCCCACATTCTACACATATACTTTCTCCCACATTCTACACATATACTTTCTCCCACATTCTACACATATACTTACTCCCACATTCTACACATATACTTTCTCCCACATTCTACACATATACTTTCTCCCACATTCTTCACATATACCACCTCCCACATTCTACACATATACTTACTCCCACATTCTACACATATACTTACTCCCACATTCTACACATATACTTACTCCCACATTCTACACATATACCACCTCCCACATTCTACACATATACCTCCACCCACCGTCTACACATATACCTCCTCCGATATTCTACACATATACCTCCATCTACATTTTACTCATATACCTCCTCCCACATTCTACTCATATACCTTCTCCCACATTCTACACATATACTTTCTCCCACATTCTACACATATACTTTCTCCCACATTCTACACATATACTTTCTCCCACATTCTTCACATATACCACCTCCCACATTCTACACATATACTTTCTCCCACATTCTACACATATACCACCTCCCACATTCTACACATATACTTTCTCCCACATTCTACACATATACTTTCTCCCACATTCTACACATATACCTACTCCCACATTCTACACATATACTTACTCCCACATTCTACACATAT
This sequence comes from Haliotis cracherodii, assembly GCF_022045235.1. Lineage (NCBI taxonomy): Eukaryota > Metazoa > Mollusca > Gastropoda > Lepetellida > Haliotidae > Haliotis > Haliotis cracherodii. Next base: position 14,144,562 of record NW_027266308.1, on the reverse strand, counting down.
ACTTTCTCCCACATTCTACACATATACTTACTCCCACATTCTACACATATACTTTCTCCCACATTCTACACATATACTTTCTCCCACATTCTACACATACACTTCCTCCCACATTCTACACATATACTTACTCCCACATTCTACACATATACTTTCTCCCACATTCTACACATATACTTACTCCCACATTCTACACATATACTTACTCCCACATTCTACACATATACTTTCTCCCACATTCTACACATATACTTACTCCCACATTCTACACATATACTTTCTCCCACATTCTACACATATACTTTCTCCCACATTCTACACATATACTTACTCCCACATTATACACATATACTTACTCTTACATTCTACACATATACTTTCTCCCACATTCTACACATATACTTTCTCCCACATTCTACACATATACTTTCTCCCACATTCTACACATATACTTACTCCCACATTCTACATATATACTTTCTCCCACATTCTACACATATACTTTCTCCCACATTCTTCACATATACCACCTCCCACATTCTACACATATACTTACTCCCACATTCTACACATATACTTACTCCCACATTCTACACATATACTTAATCCCACATTCTACACATATACCACCTCCCACATTCTACACATATACTTACTCCCACATTCTACACATAAACACCTCCCACATTCTACACATATACTTACTCCCACATTCTACACATATACTTTCTCCCACATTTTTCACATATACCAGCTCCCACATTCTACACATATACTTACTCCCACATTCTACACATATACTTTCTCCCACATTCTTCACATATACCACCTCCCACATTCTACACATATACTTTCTCCCACATTCTTCACATATACCACCTCCCACATTCTACACATATACTTTCTCCCACATTCTACACATATACTTTCTCCCACATTCTACACATATACTTACGCCCACATTCTACACATATACTTTCTCCCACATTCTACACATATACTTTCTCCCACATGCTACACATATACTTACTCCCACATTCTACACATATACTTTCTCCCACATTCTACACATATACTTTCTCCCACATGCTACACATATACTTACTCCCACATTCTACACATATACTTTCTCCCACATTCTACACATATACTTACTCCCACATTCTACACATATACTAACTCCCACATTCTACACATATACTTTCTCCCACATTCTACACATATACTTACTCCCACATTCTACACATATACTTACTCCCACATTCTACACATATACTTTCTCCCACATTCTACACATATACGTTCTCCCACATTCTACACATATACTTTCTCCCACATTCTACACATATACTTACTCCCACATTCTACACATATACTTCCTCCCAGATTCTACACATATACTTACTCCCACATTCTACACATATACTTTCTCCCACATTCTACACATATACTTACTCCCACATTCTACACATATACTTACTCCCACATTCTACACATATACTTTCTCCCACATTCTACACATATACTTTCTCCCACATTCTACACATATACTTTCTCCCACATTCTACACATATACCACCTCCCACATTCTACACATATGCTTCCTCCCATATTCTACACATATACCTCCACCACCGTCTAAACATATACCGCCTCCCATATTCTACACACATATCTCCTCCCATATTCTACACATATACTTACACCCACATTCTACACATATACTTTCTCCCACATTCTACACATATACTTTCTCCCACATTCTACACATATACCACCTCCCACATTCTACACATATACTTTCTCCCACATTCTACACATATACCTCCTCCCACAATCTACACATATACCACCTTCCACATTCTACATACATACTTTCTCCCACATTCTACACATATGCCTCCTCCCATATTCTACACATATACCTCCACCACCGTCTAAACATATACCGCCTCCCATATTCTACACACATATCTCCTCCCATATTCTACACATATACCTCAAATAGTCACCACATATACCTCCACCCACCGTCCATGCATATGCTTCTAATGATATTGTGATCTATCTTTCTTTGTTCAGTACACTTCATTTGTATCTTGTGTATTTGTGTGTATGTACCATCAGATACACAACCAATGTCAAAGTGGGAATCTACATCATATAACGACTTACCAAGGAAACCATATAGTGTCATTCGTCAGAAGGAACGCGATACTTGAATACTCATACATATTTACATACACATCTAAGTCTTACGCCTGTGAAACTGGCCAGCTTTCTGTAATTTATTATCGGAATGATAAACAGTTTCGTCTCTTTTTAATGTATGTCGTGACATTTGTTTTGAAGTTTTGTGACCTGTGTATTCTAAAGAATAATCGACGTCCATTTCAGAAGAGGCGTACCTTCAGAGTGGAATGCTCACACACTTCTTTGAAAGGTTTGAGTGCAGCGTTTTCTAATGCTTCAAAGCGTTACTATCGTTCGAAACGAAAATAAAATTTTAAGATTTTTATACGTTGTAGTCAGATCTGTCTCACATGCGCATAAAAGAAATTAAAAATACGTTATGGAAATTGATTTAGTCGCGCGTTCAATGTCTCGGATGTTGTTTTCTTGCGTTTGAAGCCGCGGAGAGGTCTGCAAGCCCGCCCATCGTTATGCCCGCCTCTCCTGAAGCCCATACCCCCTTCCCGCACCCCTCCCCCACCCCCTTCATGGGACGCTGAATCTGAATACCACCACAATGCCGCCCAAACCTATAATAGGCAGCTGAAGTCTCGCGCATGCGCAGTCACTCTGACGGCACGCGACGCGCTAGCATAGCGAACAAAGCGTTTTATCCGATCACCGGCTGGAGAACCCAGCATGCTTTCACTCGGCCCGCCGAGACATTTAAACACAAACCCCAGCTTTCTCCGATGAAATTTCTATATTTGAAAGAAAAGCAATTAAGATGGAGTGGAGATCGCGAGAGCAGTTGTGAGACTATCGGGCGCTGATCGGTAAAGAATTAGCTGTCTACGCAATGCCATCACGGACGTCAAAAAATGACATCTTGAATTATTAAAGAGTATTAATGTTTACCTCTAAGGTGCTCTGTGATTCAATCTTTATCACTTGCTTATCGGAACCTTATCGCCATCGCACATATGCCACTTCCGTACTTTACGATTCTAACCTTGCTATGATTTGAACCGCAGGGGCAAGATACATGCGAAGATTGTGCCACTGTATTTACCGAACGAAATTTGTGTGTTAAAGTGGAAGGAGAAAGAATACTATTATTTCCTATATAACCAGCAAATCGAAATGCGGTTCCCATCATCATGTCAGACGCGTTTTTTACGCTGTTTCAGGTTCATATCAACTGACGAAATAAATGTACAATAAACTACGGTTATAACGAACTTAAAGGGACTGCTAATTTTAGTTCGTTATAACCGTAGTTCGTTATAAGCATATATACAACATAACTACAGCAAATAGGCGGGACCAAAAAAGAAAGTTCGTTATATCCGTCAGTTCGTTATAAGCGTGTTCGTTATAACCGTAGTTTACTGTAGTTTAGTGTACTAAAACTGTACTTGTATTTAACGAGTTGATTAAAATAATGTATTAGTTAATACTATATACACCATTCTGTTTCAAGATACATTCTATCAACCCGTACACTTGTAATTGCTTACTGCATTTTGAAATTTACGCATTAGAAATATATGTTAATATAAAAATTAAGTAAAATCTTGTTTTTCTTAAAGCGCCCTTTCAGTCAAGATGCGATGTCCCTGTTTAAGATAAAACGAAATAAATAAACAATAAATTGATTCGAAACATTTGATATTTTGTCATTAAAACAGTGATTATTTCGCTTTAGTTTTGTAAAAAGGTTTACAAACGAAGGATCATGACGTGTTAAAAATACAGATAGAGTGTCGATGGGTAAGCGTGAATTGGAGACATGCGTATTTCGAATAATGAGTACATGAAAGCTTCAAAATATATGAACGTATTTCCCTATAAATATTCAGATTTGATCTATTGTGGGTTCAGCTGTATTTGAATGAAAGCCATTACAACTAGTTACCGAGTCATTAGTATCTTTGGAATTAATGTGAGCCTTAGCCGTGGACTGTAACTTCTTTCATGACGGCTGAGAATGTGTGCAGGTGTTTTTGGCTTCCCCCGACCAAACACACCAACAATAACAGTATTTCAAGTCCCCAAATTTACACTTTACACACTGTGTTTATTGATTGCCTGCGTTCAATTTTCACCTGGCGTCGGCAAGTACAACAATTCCGGGTCCGTTCTTGTATTTAATTAACAATTTACCATGCGTAGCGTTAACGGTCACGTTACGTTCGCTTTACTTGCGCGAGGTATCACCTGCGTCGCGCTGCTGACCATTGTCCACGTTTGTTTGATCTTATGATAGTTAAGGATATCCTAACCGTTAATGATGACCGGGGCCCTGACTTCAATAGAGCAGGTGAGACGAGGCTGAATGCGACGGACTACCTGGTACTGACCAAGAGCGGAACTTTGAAGCAGACGTGATTATGGCGTCTGCCGGTGCGCGCGTGCCGCTTATGTAATGATAACGGCATGTCTCCCATCTGCCGTCTGGTTGAGCTTTTATCAGTACCGCCGAATTCTCGCCACCAGCGGAGAAATACAAGAAATCTGACTTAAATATGATCCGGGCTTGAACGGAGAGATGTGTTAGCAGCAGATCGTAGAAAATCAGATTTATGTCAAAGCCGCGAGCGTTTAATACGATATTTGCATTAAGGTAGCGAAAACACAACGGAAATTCCTCAAAATACACAGTCGCGCTGAGATGTTAGTTCCGAAGCCAGATATCACGGCTTGAAGAACAAAGGTGTTTTCTGCTGCTTTTGCCTGATGCAATGGCGATAAGGTGAGATGGGAGTCAGGTCTGTGTGTGCTTGGGGGATGAATTGCCCCCTCCACACGCTCCCTTAGATCTAGTTTCCGGCTATTTGGCTGAATTGCGACAGATTGGAGACTACTCGAATGATTATTTACACGGAGTGATGAAAATCACCCCTAGTTATTTCACCATTATTGATTTATGTACCTGACGCTGCTTTTAATTCACCGTAGTCTTGCTTGTCCTGCTGTTTAAAGGCATGCATATCAGCATATCGGCATATCATAAATAATGGCTTCCTGTGCCTACTGGTCAGACGGGTAAGCGATACGAGAAGGAGAGACTGAGAGACTCTCTCATTGCGTGTCGACACACAGCTACCCCGAGGGAGATTGTTTTGCACGGCCAACAACCATAGGAACGGTTATTAACGTCATACTTCAATTGAACTTCACTGTCATGATTTTCCGATATTGGAAAGTGAGTGCTTTCATGATGTTAAAGGTAATTATCATCCCACGGGGCCATCGATGAATGTTCTATGTTCAAAGTGAGATAAGTCTTTAACTAAATCTGACTGGAGTGCTCAAAGAGGAAGTAGATATTTTTCCAGCTTCATTTTCGTCGTCACGTGCGCGGGACTGCTGGCGACCAATGGAATGCGAGGACATCGAAATATTCGAATTTAAAGCTGTAATTCATGTTGACATATTTAATTAAGGCTGCTTACATTCTAGTTTGGTTGTAGGATAGCCTAATAGTTAATGCTGTCGCTCGTCACACCAAAGACCCGAGTTTGCCGTTTAAATAATCCTCAGTCTCAAGATAATGTCCTGTCGAATAAACCCGTTTCAAAATACCACTCACGTACAGTGCATACACATTTAGAATACGAAATAAGTATATGTAAAAAATAATAGTGTCAGAAATAATGGCATAATGAAATACAAAAATCAAGAAATATTGTTTTTTTAAAACTGAGTCCTTTTCTTAAAAAGCTAATACGGAGGGTACACGTCGATTATCGAAGACTTTCTACCTCGGAGCAACTTTGTTAAGGTGAATAAGATTACTAATATTTCTACTCTCTTTGTGGGAACAAGTAAACAGTAACCTGACAGTAAAAGTGATCATCGAGGGTCTGTGTGGTAGCCTAACAGTTAAAGTGATTATTGAGGGTCTGTGTGGTAGCCTAACAGTTAAAGTGATTATTGAGGGTCTGTGTGGTAGCCTAACAGTTAAAGTGATTATTGAGGGTCTGTGTGGTAGCCTAACAGTTAAAGTGATTATTGGGGGTCTGTGTGGTAGCCTAACAGTTTAAGTAATTATTGAGAATCTGTTTGCTAGCCTAACAGTTAAAGTGATTATTGAGGGTCTGTGTGGTAGCCTAACAATAAAAGTGATCATTGAGGGTCTGTTTGGTAGCCTAACAGTTAAAGTGATTATTGGGGGTCTGTGTGGTAGCCTAACAGTTAAAATAGCTATTGAGGGTCTGTGTGGTAGCCTAAAACTTCAAGTGTTTATTGAGGGGTCTGTTTTGGTGGGGGTCGGTCGGGTAGCTTAGTGGTTAAAGCGTTCGCTCGTCACGCCGAAAACACGGGTTCGATTCCCCACATGGGTACAAATGTGAAATCCATTCCTGGTGTCCCCGCCTTGATATTGCTGGAATATTGACAAAACGCGGCGTACAACCATACTCACTCACTCATAAAATATTGAGTTATTTGAGTCTAATTTCTTCCTGATAATAACTTTACATAGTTTCGGGAGAATCCTTGCTAATGTTTAGAGGGTAATTTACTTTTCTTACTAAAAAATACGTTTATCTCATTGAGTGACTCAGGCCAGGCCACTCGATGAGAAAAAATGAAATTTGACAGCAAAGGCCGACCATCCTCTCTTCATCCTTTTCTCGTTTCCGATATTCTTGCCTCTATGGTTAATAAATATAGGCGTTATTTGTCTTTCCTTTGATATTTGTCTTCATAATACAGCAATGACACATAAACGGCACAATTCGTTTGTGTTAAAAATACATTCATCCTCCCTATAAATGGAGCAATACTTCGTTGATCTTTTAGCTATACATAACTTGTAGAAATAGCACTACACTAAAATGCCGTTATGTATTCACATGTTTTTAGAATCGAGCTCGGGCAAACGCGCCCACAACTGCGCCTATATCGAATACTGGACCAATCTAATAACCGAATCTAGTAGCGAATATCGCACAAGCATCGTTATAATCAACCCACTGGCAGTTACATGAACGGTAAGCTTTGCAGAATTTCTGTGTCTATAATTCAACACAGCAAACAATAACATGGCACAGGTGAGGTCCCAAGTGAAGATCGGGACTAGAGCTGGTCTTGAGCAACTCAAACTTGTCGTAAGAGGCGACTAACGGGATCGGCTGGTCAGGTTCGTTGAATTGGTTGATGTTTGTCGTCGTTTCCCAATTGTCTAGATCTATGCTCATGATGTCAATGACTAGATTGTCTGGCCCAGACTCGATTATTTACAGCTGATTCATAATGCTCGAATATTGCTGATTGCGGCGTTAATCAACAAACAAACAAACACGGATGAGATGGAGAGATATGCTTTTAGGCGCAGAGGAGATGTATGGGTGCATCGATGTGTTCATTTAAACATCTTTTTTCCAATCAGCAGCGGCGACGATACCGAGGATTCATACTGACAGAACCTTGTTTAGACACGATTATTGACAGGCCGTCGCAATATAGTTAGATTTGTGCTAACTGTGGCGTTAAACAACACTTTTCCACAAAGGGCATTGTCAGGGAGAACTGACATTCTATACACCATTAAATACTAGCAACTTACGATTGGTTGGTTGGTTGGTTGGTTGGTTTGATGTTTAAAGCCGCAATCAGCAATATTCCAGCTATATGACGGCGGTCTGTAAATAATCGAGTCTGGACCAGACAATCAAGTGATTAACATCATGAGCATCGATCCACGCAACTGGGTTTGATGACATTCACCCGATCTGATCACCCGATCCCGTTAGTCGCCTTTTACGACAAGCATAGTCGCCTTGGGTTGCTGAAGACCTATTCTACCCCGAATCTTCACGGGTCTACGATTAAGCTTGATTTTGACGTTACATGGGATGCAACAGGCAGACAAAGTATGACGAGTGGGTTACAAACATATCTTCAGTTGTGAGTGAGTTGGATTTTATTCCGCCTTGAAAAGTATTACAGTTATGTATCTGCGTGTCAGCTGGAGGTGGGAGAAAAGCCAGAAATTCATCAGATCGTAGACGTTTGCCAACCCGGTGAAACCAAGGGGCACAGGTATGGTGCTGACCAAGGATCATAATCAAGAAGAATGTGGGATTCGAACCCACGATCAGCGGATCCTATTATATCGGAATTAATTCTCTCTCAAGTTGACCGGTGATCGGTTTCAGTAGGTTTCGTTAATAGAAATATGATGGCGGTTTGAAACAGCACAACTCTGGTCGTTTTGATACTCATATATCATATTCTTTTAAATAGATCTTAATTATTAACGCTATTAGTCCAATTTCGCTTAGAACTACTTAAAAAACGACTTATCCTTAAAAGGTCACTGTGCTTCATAATATGTATTCAAGCATTCAATCTCAACTAAAAGAGATATATATTTTCGGTCTCACTTATGTTTGTTTTTTTCAAGCACATTAAGCATTTATCTCGTGTGCTTCTGTCATAATAATAACTCTTTAAAATCATGTAAAGATGTTCTTGAAAATAGTAAAGACTTTGAGAAAGAACATGTATTTGTTTCAATAGTCAATTAAAACCTTCTCAAGTTACGGTTAAATAGAAATGTGGTATATAAAATTCAATAAGATTTGTTGATTCTTTAGAGACGCTTTTAACATTCCGTATTCATAATTAATGATCCCGATTAGTAGTCTTGTTTCGTTTTAGATCAGAGCATTGTTTCATTTTTCCTGACATCTCACACAAGTGGGATTTCATAAGGTAAATCTGACAAAAGACAAACCAGCGTAATGCTCCACTCTACAAACACAAACGAAAATGCGGATCGATAAAGATTTTAGAAATTGTCTATAAAATGTCATTTTCCAAAAATCCACGTGCTTTGAATGAATAGTACAAGACTTTTCACGTGGAACCTTAGAATGCTCTCCTTTTGGAGGGAAACCACTCTACCGTACACACCTGGCTTGTGCACAGAGACCGCCAGCTGTATGCAAATTATCTCACGCGCCTTTCTTCTGAATAATTTGATCCCACTTAAAAGTTGGTAATAATGGCACGTCTTATTTTTCAAATGACTTTTTCCACGGAAATCAAGTTATATTTTAACATGTTTCTATCAACATCGAAAAGTAACATGTTTTTGTGAAGGCACATTTTGGCGCTTTTCGTGATTCCGTTTCGATCATGCGCACAAGAACTTTCGCATTTTGGACATAGACGGAGCGGTATTTTTCCAATGTTCCCCATTTAAGCGGTTCATTTAGCTTACTTCTTGTGGTTGAGAAGGTAACATGTTTCTTTTGGCTCTGGAATATTATCAAGAATAAAGGCAAACAAAGTTAGGATTATTTTCACGAAAAGGTAATTTATTCGACATATTTTTGTAATACTGAGCGCAACAAATGCATTTGTTTAAACCGAGTCGATTATTTAGTCTTTTCGTTCTAATTAATTACAGACATTAGTAATAAGCCGCATAATATACACTTCTATAAAATATAACAGAACAGAAAGACGTATACATGTACATATATGTACCATATACAAATATTGAAATCTTTTCTACTATATACCTATTGACACCTTTCAAACAGTTTTGAAAAAGCCGTTTACTAGATAAATATATTGGCATTAATTTGCCATATACGTATTGACGCCGCTTCAAATATATTCTTTTGCATCTGGCATATCCAAGTCTGCTTTTCTTGAAATGACTAGTTTAGAAGGAATGTCTGCATAACGCTTCTGTGTGGTAAAAGCACGTTCTGAACCAGTCTGAACCGTGGACTTTATATTACAATATTGTTAGAAGATGCATTGAATAATAACAATATCAGTTTCAATAACATTACTTCAATTACACGACCGTAACAAATCCTCAACTGGTATTTCCAAGATAAAATACTTGATTATTTATTATTAATGACTTCAACATTAATAATGTTAGAAACAGTATTTTGATTTATTAAAACTCAGAAGCGGAAGTATTTGAATGTTATTTACAGTTAAAAGGATTAATTCCACCTAACCGATCATATCGTGTTAACTCCTCGCAAACTCAATATGATTTCACTTTCCATACCAGTCATCCGTACATTGTTCGTAATTTACCGTGCTGAATTCCTCAGTGTTCAGTAATATTATGTATAAATATTTCATGTTGAGATCTATAGCGATTTGGGACTATCATATCATTTGGGTCAGGTAATGATTTAATCATACACCCCACTCGACAACATAACTCGATCAAGCGCCTCTGACCAATGCCAGCCTACTTGGTCAACATATTTGGTGTTATTCCCATTTCACTGCCCACATCATCAAACAAAGCTATTCCTATCAAAGGAATCAGCGGATAATAATTACCGAAATTCCCTCAACACTAAGGATAAAATGTGTTAATTCCAATTAATCAAGCGAGCGAGCACCTTCTATTCCTGCTGCAGAATGCTTCACTTTTGCAAGGGTATGCGCTCAGAATTTGCTATAGTCATTTAATCACAAGACTGTGTGCAATTTGCATCGAATAACGGAACCCTAGCCTTTGTTACCGTGTATTATATTCATCTATTTTTAACAACCACTACCCTATTGTAACAACACGCCTGTCGCGGGCTTCTTTGTCAGAGAATTTCGGAGCTTTGCAGCTTTTCAGACAACCAAGGCAACTCTCAATTGTTCTTCTTGATATTGAGCGGCAAGTTAGTGGAGATATCCCGTTTTCATTTCTCCACAAATCAGCGCTCAAGTTGCGATACCGTCCCGGCGTAACACAATGAATAGTGTGAGTGGATGTGTAGCAGACGACTGCCACACAGCGCGGGAAACAAAGACTATCGTCTGCCGTTGCGGCTCGCGACAGGCTCGTGACGGCCTAGGGGCGGGGCTTAGCGCTTGGAATCTACATATGAATGAGACGGCTGTTGGGCTATATAAGCGAGTTCTCACAACACAGGGACGGATCGGACCAAAAACATTGAAGGAACTGCATTAGTATTTCGACGTATTTCAAAGGATTTCCCTTTGTCATACCTTGACAGTGGTTTATTTCGTTTCTTCACAGACTTTTCGAGAAGTTGAGTGGCTTTTGTGCATTATTTTACAGCGTATGTGACTTTTGCTGCGTTGTAAACTTGACCGTCTCAACCTGGTGCGATCCCCCTTTTTTCGTGTTTTTTTTTCGTGGACATTTCGCATGCCTTAGCGCCACGGAGGTTTTTGAAAACCTCATGTCGTTTTTGTGACTTTGTATTGTGTTGACACCGCAAGTGCCTTAGCTGCTGGACGTCAATCTCCCATCAGCCATGCCTAGGGGATTCCTAGTGAAGCGATCGAAAAACACCGCCTACTCCTACAGAGAACGACGACATTCCGATGATGACAAGAGTGACAGTGGATCAGAACATGAGTACCCATACACCAACTTTGGGTCTCCTGATTCGGGGTATTCTGCAAGCCCAATCTCCATGACATTCAGAGAGAGGGACTCCTTCTTACAGGATCGTGACAACAACAACGTCGCTCCCGCTGGCAGTCCCCTCGGGGTGAGTAACACCAACCTGCACCCCTCCCCACTCTACTTTTCGGCGTTTGACAAACTGAGTTTGTGCAATGACAATTCTCCTCACAGACTTGCTGCGAGAAACGACAACCTCACAGTAGCATCGTCTCCACACTCCCCAAACAGAAAAAGGGGGAATGGGGAAAGTGAGAAGAAGACAGTTGGCACAAAGAAACCAAAAGCGGCTCGCAAGATCAACTTTGACATCGACAAGACATCCCCGGTGTCTGGTACCATCATTCGCGACTTCTCCGACAGCGAAGAAGACGGAGGAAGAATTGTCTGCGGCGACATTGAACCCAGTTACAACTACGTCGAAGTCACGCCAGAAGCCAGAGCGGAACTTGAGAAAATTGAAAACAAAATTGGAGACTATATTTGCCAACTTTGTAAAGACTTTTTCGAGGACGCTTTCCAGCTGGCCCAGCACAGGTGTTCGCGCATTGTGCACGTGGAGTACCGTTGTCCCGAGTGCGACAAGGTGTTCAATTGTCCCGCAAATCTGGCCTCACACAGAAGGTGGCATAAACCAAAAACAACCGCCCCCGCCGGATCAAACAAGACCGTCTCACCTGCCAAGATCTTGCCCGCTGCTCAGACTTCAAACGAAAATAATAACAACTTGGAATCGCTTGAGCAGGCGAGAGTACTTAATAATAAACTGTTATCCCCGTTATCTCCATCCACGCATGACAACCGCGAATCCTCCGGTGACGAGGGTCAGTTCGAGTGTGAAACCTGTGGGAAGAAGTTCAGGAGACAGGCCTACCTTAGGAAGCACGTCGCCACTCATGCTAACGAAAGACCGTTGCCTTGCCAGTTTTGTGGGAAAATCTTCCTCAACGAAACTTCACGTGCTAAACACGAGGCGCAGCATGGCCCAGGAAGCAAAGATCTCTCGTGCTCCACGTGCAACCTGACATTCCCAAACAAGATCGTCCTCGAGAAGCACGTGCGTACTCACAGCAAGGACATATACACGTGCAAATACTGCGCGAGTACATTTTACAGTTCTCCGGGTTTGACACGGCATATTAATAAGTGCCATCCCTCAGAAAACAGACAAGTGATTCTTCTGCAGCTCCCTGTCTCAAGGCCTTGCTAGGCCCGGGGGAGTACCCTCTCCCTGGGGGGCCTACCAGCCCTTCAGGGTGGGGATAGACGATATAGACAAGAAGGGCATTACATTCTGTGTGAACACTTAAGGTCAGTCCAGTGCTTATTGTGAATCAAAACTTGCTTCTAGAGGAGAAGTATAAACTTGACTTTATCGTGAGTCCATGTGGCCCATGTACTGTGTTTCGCTTGTGCTGTATTCTGTTATGAAGTACAGGCGTGAACAAAACCTCCCTGTACAATCCGGGCCGTAAGTACTGTTGTAATAGCTATGTCAACATGCATTGCTGTATCGCTATGAACCATAGTCTCTCTGTTATCGATATCAAGTCCGGATCGATTCAACCGGACCGGTCCATGTCTGATCCTGTTTCTCTCATGTTTGTATACATATTTTGCCATTGTGTTAATTAGAGATCAATACCCAGTATTAATAACGTTTATTGACCAGCTATAGTATTGTTACACAGATTGATTTATTTTTGAAAGATAATTTCTCGAGTATTTTCTGAGTCAGAGCAGACACCAATTAGGACCTTGTGAAGTGTTTACTGAACAGATTGGTATTATTCAAGATTAGCCTGTGACTCATGCGATCGTCTGTTAATTATACTGTTAGTCACTCTCCCAACGCAGCAAAAGCAGCAGCATTCAGGAATTCCGTCGAACAGCACCCTATAAGGAAGGTGTGCAACGCATTACGTGCCTTTAACTTTGTCCCCAAATTGAAATCCTTATTTATTTATAGACCTTTTATTTATTTACAGCACAGAGTTGCTAGTCATATTTATTTGCTTTATCGAGATTTATTTCTACTTATTTATGCTTGTCATTGTGTTACGTTCTAGTCGGCGTTTTTCGTAATTATTTATTTATTCAATGTGCAATTTTATTTGGATTTATATTTATAAGTTTACATGTGTATTATTGTGTTAATTCTAGTCTCATGATTTGCTTTTTAATGTTTTGGTGGTTCTAGTCCCATTATTATTGTACTCTGGACTTTATTCCTAGTCGTATTTATTTAATGCTATTTAACTTTTTGCCTCTTTTGGGTTAACTTTACACTTTTTCTCATTTTGTTATTACAGAGTTTTATGTATACTTATTTATTCACTCAGAATTGATAAATATCCGATTATGGCAATGCTCATAATTATATATGTCACGCAATATATTCATATACAAATATTTAGTGAAGTGAAAGAGACAATACATCAAATATTGGTATTTATCAAATATCTGAAGATAGCTTATTTATCAAAGATTTATGTTTACCTTATTTAACTTTTACATAATTATGTGCAATGTTTATTGAACCTTTATACACATTCTTGTGCAATAGTTCAGAGTAAATTCACACATTATATATTTACTATGATCGGTTGTATTCTTGAGAATCAGTATTGACTGAGAATTATGAGTTTTAAAGACATTTATATATATTTCTAAACTTTGTGACCCGTATGCAATGTAAATTATCTGTATCAAGTGCCTACTGTGAATTGTGTTTGTGCCTACGTGCATGCCTATGGCTGTCGGTGATTAGGATGTATTCATATATACTTAATTATATCATAGTTACTTAACAAAGTGTCTTTATCAAAGTATCAAATCAATGCCTTACGATGTTATCCGATTATTTCAAAGTCTCGGAAAGTACTTTATTTTTACAGAATATTATTATATACCAGTGAGGCAATAAAACATTGACGATTGTACATCTGTAAGAATATGAATTGGATATTGTATGTATATTTTATGGTTGAACTTGAATAAAGATTGTGAAACAAAGTTTTGAATTTTGTGATTATGAAATGTGACACTTTCTGCAGCAGCAGTATCGACCAGGATCGTTGTCCGCCTCGGATGTAAGACGGGCACAAAGGACACTGGCCAAACGTACCTTGTTCCAACATCGATCAATAGTATTGTTGGTTTTGTTCATTTGAACGTACAAAAGTGGTTCTTAAAGTCATCGATATTGGTTACAATCGGAGGAACGTTCATGTGAAGCGTTTGTTCGTCACATGGAAAAGTCGGGTTCGATTCCCATATGGTAAAATGTGTGTCACTCGCCGTGTTATTGCTGCAATATTGCTTAAAACGGCGTAAAACCTCACTCGCTCTATCTCACATTATATCAGGAATTTGCCATTGGTAATGGTAGTGTGATGGTAGTTGATAGGTATATTGAGTGGGAATATGAGGACGGTGTGGTGGTAGAGAGGGGTATGGCGGGGTGGAAGTAGTCGGAGAAAGGTATGGTAGTGTGGTTGTACTCGGATAGAGGTATGGTAGTGTGGTGGTAGTAGGAGAGACATGGTAGTGTGGTGGTAGTAGGAGAGACATGGTAGTGTGGTTGTACTCGGACAGAGGTATGGTAGTGTGGTGGTAGACGAAGAGAGGTATGGTATTATGGTGGTAGTAGGAGAGAGGTATGGTAATGTGGTGGTAGTAGGAGAGAGGTGTGGTATTGTTGCGGTAGTAGGAGAGAGATATGGTAGTGTGGTGGTAGTAGGGGAGAGATATGGTAGTATTGTGGTAGTCGGAGAGAGGTATGGTAATGTGGTGGTAGTCAGAGAGAGATATGGTAGTATTGTGGTAGTAGGAGAGAGGTGTGGTAATGTGGTGGTAGTCGGAGAGAGATATGGTAGTATTGTGGTAGTAGGAGAGAGGTGTGGTAATGTGGTGGTAGTCAGAGAGAGATATGGTAGTATTGTGGTAGTAGGAGAGAGGTGTGGTAATGTGGTGGTAGTCAGAGAGAGATATGGTAGTATTGTGGTAGTAGGAGAGAGGTGTGGTAATGTGGTGGTAGTCGGAGAGAGGTGTGGTGGTGTGGTTGTACTCGGAGAGAGGTATGGTAGTCGGAGAGAGGTATGGTAGTATGGTGGTTGTAGGAGAGACGTATGGTAGTATGGTGGTTGTAGGAGAGAGGTATGGTAGTATTGTGGTTGTAGGAGAGACGTATGGTAGTATGGTGGTTGTAGGAGAGAGGTATGGTAGTGTGGTGGTAGTCGGAGAGAGGTATGGCAGTGTGGTGGTTGTAGGAGAGAGGTATGGTAGTGTGGTGGTTGTAGGAGAGAGGTATGGCAGTGTGGTGGTAGTAGGAGAGAGGTATGGTAGTGTGGTTGTACTCGGAGAGAGGTATGGTAGTATGGTGGTTGTAGGAGAGAGGTATGGTAGTGTGGTGGTAGTAGGAGAGAGG
Organism: Haliotis cracherodii; assembly: GCF_022045235.1. Lineage (NCBI taxonomy): Eukaryota > Metazoa > Mollusca > Gastropoda > Lepetellida > Haliotidae > Haliotis > Haliotis cracherodii. The sequence goes on along the minus strand of NW_027266308.1, from coordinate 14,128,537 downwards.
TATGGCAGTGTGGTTGTACTCGGAGAGACGTATGGTAGTATGGTGGTAGTCAGAGAGAGATATGGTAGTATGGTGGTAGTCAGAGAGAGGTATGGTAGTATGGTGGTTGTAGGAGAGAGGTATGGTAGTGTGGTGGTTGTAGGAGAGAGGTATGGTAGTGTGGTGGTAGTAGGAGAGAGGTGTGGTAGTGTGATGGTAGTAGGAGAGAGGTATGGTTGTTGTGGTTGTACTCGGAGAGAGGTATGGTAGTATGGTGGTTGTAGGAGAGAGGTATGGCAGTGTGGTGGTAGTAGGAGAGAGGTATGGTAGTGTGGTTGTACTCGGAGAGACGTATGGTAGTATGGTGGTAGTCAGAGAGAGATATGGTAGTATTGTGGTAGTAGGAGAGAGGTGTGGTAATGTGGTGGTAGTAGGAGAGAGGTATGGTTGTGTGGTTGTACTCGGGGAGACGTATGGTATTATGGTGGTAGTCGGAGAAAGCTATGGTAGTGTGGTGGTAGTCGGAGAGAGGTATGGTAGTGTGGTGGTAGACGGAGAGAGGTATGGTAGTGTGGTGGTAGTGGGAGAGAGGTATGGTAGTGTGGTAGTCGGAGAAAGGTATGGTAGTGTGGTTGTACTCGGAGAAAGGTATGGTAGTGTGACGGTAGTAGGAGAGAGGTATGGTAGTATGGTGGTTGTAGGAGAGAGGTATGGTAGTGTGGTACTCGGAGAGAGGTATGGTAGTGTTGTGGTAGTCGTAGAGAGGTATGGTAATGTGGTGGTAGTAGGAGGTGAGGTGAAATGGGGTTTGACGTCGCGTCCAAGATTATTGCACTTATATAGCGACGTGCATGCACGTGTATGTATGTGTGTGGCTGCTTGTACTAGTCCGGACTAATGCCGATTTATAGTGCTAGCTCACTGAGATACCATGCCGCAGTTTAACATGAATACCCCACTCAGACACAGTATACTGACTCCGAGCCGACCAGTCCTTGTTTTAGCCCCTTAATGCTGAGCGCCAGACAGGGTAACAACAAGTACCATCTTTTAACCTCTTTTGGTATGACGCGGCCGGGGATCGAACCCCGGGCCTTCCGCTCTCCGGGCGGACGCTCTACCAGTAGACCACGGAGGCGGTCCGGTGTTAGTAGGAGAGAGGTATTGTAGTATGGTGGTAGTCGGAGAGAGGTATTGTAGTGTGGTGGTAGACGGAGAGAGGTATGGTAGTATGGTGGTAGTCGGAGATACGTATGGTAGTGTGGTGGTAGTCGGAGAGAGGTGTGGTAGTGTGGTGGTAGTCGGAGAGAGGTATGGTAGTGTGGTGGTAGTCGAAGCGAGGTATGGTAGTGTGATGGTAGTCGGAGAGAGGTATGGTAGTGTGGTGGTACTAGGGGAGACGTATGGTACTGTGGTGGTAGTAGGAGAGAGGTATGTTAGTGTGGTGGTAGTAAGAGAGATTTATGGTAGCGTGGTGGTAGTAGGAGAGATTTATGGTAGCGTGGTGGTAGTAGGAGAGACTTATGGTAGTGTGGTGGTAGTAGGAGAGAGCTATGGTAGTGTGGTGGTAGTAGGAGAGAGGTATGGTAGTGTGGTGGTAGTAGGAGAGACTTATGGTAGCGTGGTGGTAGTAGGAGAGACTTATGGTAGTGTGGTGGTATTAGGAGAGAGCTATGGTAGTTTGGTGGTAGTAGGAGAGAGGTATGGTAGTGTGGTGGTAGTCGGAGAGAGGTATGGTTGTTGTGGTTGTACTCGGAGAGAGGTATGGCAGTATGGTGGTTGTAGGAGAGAGGTATGGCAGTGTGGTCGTAGTCGGAGAGAGCCATGGTAGTGTGGTGGTTGTAGGAGAGACGTATGGTAGTCTGGTGGTAGTTGGAGAGAGGTATGGTAGTGTGGTGGTTGTAGGAGAGAGGTATGGGTAGTATGGTGGTTGTAGGAGAGACGTATGGCAGTGTGGTGGTAGTCGGAGAGAGGTATGGTAGTGTGGTGGTAGTCGGAGAGAGGTATGGTAGTGTGGTGGTAGTCGGAGAGAGGTATGGTAGTGTGGTGGTTGTAGGAGGGAGGTATGGGTAGTGTGGTGGTAGTCGGAGAGACGTATGGCAGTGTGGTGGTAGTCGGAGAGACGTATGGCAGTGTGGTGGTAGTCGGAGAGAGGTATGGTAGTGTGGTGGTAGTCGGAGAGACGTATGGCAGTGTGGTGGTAGTCGGAGAGACGTATGGCAGTGTGGTGTTTGTAGGAGAGACGTATGGTAGTATGGTGGTTGTAGGAGAGAGGTATGGTAGTGTGGTGGTAGTAGGAGAGAGGTATGGTAGTGTGGTGGTAGTAGGAGAGAGGTATGGTAGTGTGGTGGTAGTAGGAGAGAGCTATGGTAGTGTGGTGGTAGTCGGAGAGAGATGTGGTGGGGATGCAGCAGGGACTCATGGGTTCTGCTAGACACTGTGGAGGTAGTTAGTTCTGCTAGGGGAGAAGTCATTAATCTGCTAACGTCACCATCGGGGTAATAGTAACGATAACGGTAACGTCAATAGTGACAGCTAGCATGAACATCAGCTTTAGCAGCGCTGTGCCAATAGAAGTCGCAATACGAAAAGCAACAATATTAGTAGTTACGGCAATATCACTATTAGAGGGAACAGCAATGATAATATTAAGGGGAAGAATTGTTTGTTTGTTTGTTTGTTTGTTTGTCTGTCTGTTGTTTAACGCAAGGTATTCCAGGTATATGACGGCGCTTTGTAAATAATAAAGTCTGGACCAGACATTCCAGTGATAGACATCATGAGCATCGATCCACGCAATTGGGATACGACGAAATGCATCAACCAAGTCAAGCAAGCCTTACCACCCGATCTATATAACTGCAATATTGCTGAGTGCAACATCCAAATCGTAAGTCGCCTCTTATATCGAGCATAGTCGCCTCTTACGGCAAGCATGGGTTGCTCAAGACCTATTCTACCCCGGATCTTCACGGGTAACAAAGGTAACAGCAATATCAATATTAGAAGGAACAGCAATATCAATATTAGAAGTAACAACAATATCAGTATTAGAAGTATCAATATTAAAAGTAACAACAATATCAATATTAGAAGTAACAGCAATATCAATATTAGAAGTAACAACAACGTCAACATTAGAAGAAGCAACAATATCAATATTAGAAGGATTAGCAATATCAATATTAGAAGTAAAAACAATGTCAACATTAGGAGGAACAACAATATCAATATTAGAAGGGACAGCAATATCATTATTAGAAGGAACAACAAATAAGAAGCTGTTAAATCAATATTAGAAGTAGAAGAAATATCATTATTAGAAGTAACAACAATATCAATATTCCAATTAACAGCAAGATTAACAGTGCATATAGTAACAACAATATCAATATTAGTAGGGACAGCAATTTAAATATTAGAAATAGCAGCAATGTCAATATTAGAAGGAACAGCAATATCAATATTAGAAGTAACAACAATATCAATATTAGAAGGAACAGCAATATCAATATAACAATTAACAGCAAGACTAACAGTGCATATAGTAACAGCAATATCAGTATTAGAAGTAACAACAATATCAATATTAGAAGTAACAGCAATATCAATATTACAAGTAACAACAATATCAATATTAGAAGGAACAGTAATATGAATATTCGAAGTAGCAGCACTGTCAATATTAGAAGTAACAGCAATATCAATATTAGAAGTAACAACAATATCAATATTAGAAGGTACAGCAATATCAATATAACAATTAACAGCAAGACTAACAGTTCATATAGTAACAGCAATATCAATATTAGAAGTAACAACAATATCAATATTAGAAGTAACAGAAATATCAATATTAGAAGTAACAACAATATCAATATTAGAAGGAACAGTAATATGAATATTCGAAGTAGCAGCACTGTCAATATTAGAAGTAACAGCAATATCAATATTAGAAGTAACAACAATATCAATATTAGAAGGAACAGTAATATGAATATTCAAATAGCAGCACTGTCAATATTAGAAGTAACAACAATATCAATATTAGAAGGTACAGCAATATCAATATAACAATTAACAGCAAGACTAACAGTGCATATAGTAACAGCAATATCAATATTAGAAGTAACAACAATATCAATATTAGAAGGAACAGTAATATGAATATTCGAAGTAGCAGCACTGTCAATATTAGAAGTAACAGCAATATCAATATTACAGTTAACAGCAAGACTAAATGTGCATGTAGTATAAACAATAGCAATATTAGAAGTAACACCAACATAAATATTAAAAGTAACAGCAACGTTAGCCGCAGCAACAACTTGTAGTAGAAAGTAGCAGTCAGGTACATGGCAGCAGTAATTGTAGTAACATATCATTAATAGTATAAGCAACAAGGTGGTCCATGTTCTGACGACAAAGCACGAGAACTGGGCCTCACAAGGTCACAAAATGGCCAGAGCTATGTATTTTTTTTTCTCTTTTTAAAACAAGACGACAGTGCATACAAATTACAATTCGATAACCTTTATATCGGAGTGTGATAGTTAATGAGAGCAAGTATTAAAGAAATGTCTTTTTATTTAATTAATCCCTATACAAATCCATAAACCAAGAGATATAATGTCTGGCCAAATACAGCTATTTATTCCTCTAATGGCGTTCGTTCCGATGGTAGACTGTGTAAAGGTATGTACGTGTTGGTCTGTAGTCGATGCGTGTTCGGGTGAAAAGACGGACAAGACAGGCAGATTGGTCGTCATCGTTGTATTACATACGCCCGAGGAACTGGCACAGCCTCATTCACTGTGTTCTTGTTTAGCTGGTCCCGTTAAATCCCCGTAGAATCGGATTAGTGTCAGAGGCTGTGAAGGCTTGCGAGATGAATAGAAGTCACAATGTTGCGTAACAACGACACTGTAATCTTTAAGGTCACTGGACTCGATTTCGTCCGTCGCATTTGATTTGTATCAAATCATTCAACTAATATTCATTATTAACTATGAGTTTGATTTGAATTGACCTCTCTTTCAGTCATAAGCCATGTGTCAAGAGATATGGGGCGGGTTGTTACGACAATTTGTCTGATTGATTTGTAAACAGTATTATACAGTTATGTCAAATCATGTCTGCTTATTGTGGGAGGAAAACCCGAAGTGATGCAGGGTTTGGACGATTAACACTTTGGTGAAACACTCGAGCACGGGTATGGTGCTGACAGCCAAGAAAGACTAACAGGGAGAATCTGGGATTCGAACCCACGATCATAGGTTCCCTGGCATTCCTAAGGGGCACAAATGCACAACGTATTGCGTTGCCTTAGACTACTGGGCCATCGTGTCCTCTTCGAACAGGACTAGGTTAGTTAGTTTGAATTTATTTACGACATCCGTTGCATTCAATTATTTAGGTAAGCTTGAAACATTATCTGGTGTAATGCGTAGCTTCCCCCCATGAACTATTCTGATATTGCCGTTGGTCTCCGATTCGCTTTGTTTATGATTCCTGGTCTGTCATCTCCCTACGGTTAGAAAGCGCACAACTCCTACAGGCTTACCAATGGGGCCTGTTGGTATACAGTTCGGACTGGACTGGACTGGAGCAGTTTTCCAGATATATCACGGCGTTTCACCTTACTGTGGAAGGAAAGCCGGAAGTAATGCAGGTCTCAGACGTTTACCAGTTCGGTGAAACCCACGAGCACGGATACGGCGCTGACAAACCTAGAAACATAATCGGGGCGAACCGGGATGCAAACCCACAATCATAGGTTTCTGGCGTGCCCAAGGGACGCAACTCTGCACAGCGACGAGCACGGGTATACTGCTGACAAACCTAGAAACATAATCGGGGCGAATGGTATAGGCTGAATGCAATATGGCCGACTTCAACCAATCGATTTGTCTTATGACAATAACATATGTTGAAAAGGCAGAAAAGAAGAATCTTCAAAGAATCGACTGATGATAAGTTAATATTCTCAAAATCAGGATTAGATTATTCATATGTGAACGATATCCCTTTGTTTCTCCCGATTGACGTGCAAGATGCACACTCAGTATCATATAAGGCATATAACTTACGTTTTATGACCTTCATAATCAGGAGATAAACACTGTGCATTCAATGTAGGGCAACGTTACCTGTGGAAGGTTTCAAATAGCATATTTAAGGCTGTTAAATCTACAGGTAACCTAGCTCAACATAGTAGGTTTATCTCAATTCTATCCTGACGAAATAAAACTCCTTCGCGTTAGCGAAGATATTGAGTGAAATTACATGGATGAGTTCAATATCTTAAGTGGTTGTCGATCTGAAGTTACGAAATTCCCACACTGTGTCTTCAAACAAAGTATGGTGCTTATATCGAACATTGTTTTTTTGTTGTTTTTTGTTTTTTACATCAATATGCCTGACTCGCATATATGACGGATATTGAAAGTGTGCAGGGCAGCTGCTTCGTAGGCAAACACGAAGTGGGTACCGCTAAACATAAATAAGCAAGCCTTGAAAGGTTTAGTTCTATACCACGCGTCACTATTGTGACGTTATACCGCTCATTGTGCGCATATATGTGACGTTACCGTCGGCTACAAAAGAAGCGCCAAATTTCAATCTCTGTTAAAAACCGTATTTGATCGAAAGGTACAAAGACGTCACTGAACGCTGCTGTTAAAACGTCCAACTGACGTCCAATTGACTCCAATGAACTCACATAAAAGTGAAAGTCAATTTTTTATTTTTATATCATTATTTTTACCTCGAAGGATGTAGATCTACACACAGTTTTATTTAGTAGTGTGACTACATGTTTACACTGACAGCCACACAACAGCCAGCTGTATCGCGGCATGAAGTAGTTCCTCAAAAGGAGAAGTGACGTGAGCGTATGTGTGCTCACAGCGTTCTACAGTGACATCTTTGTAGTTTGTTTACAACACATATATTCAAGTAATATCATCATTAGTAGAGAAGGCCTGTTAACAACTACCTCAGTAAGTCAGTCACAGTGACAGCGAGTCGTAATACATTTACATCAAATGCAAGACGTCAAAATGGCCGACACGATAAACGTAACGGGAGAGATATGTTGTATATGAACCTGTAAATGAATTCTGTATGTATCCGCCCACGGGAATTCCCAGGGACGAAGTCAGTCAGTGTTTGCGTTATTTCAGGAATACAGTATCGTGTATAAAAACATATGAACGTCAAATTGTGTCGTTCATACACTTATGAACGTCAGTTTCGCGGCCACGTGACCGACTTCTCGTCCAATGGAAAAGCCTTATCTCGTGTAAACTTCACATTTTAAAATATCTTCTTATAAAATCATGACCAGTAATTGTTGCACTTACGAATAGAAAATAAGGTGAACAGTGGGCTCTTCATGAAACTCCAATTTGAAGTATATCCGTCGAGTGATACTTCATAAGTTAATTACCAATATTAATCTCCATCACGTTGATAACTTCAACATCACCTCCTCCCCCTTTCCCTTTACCCCCGTATCTCAGGCATTACCCATTAACCCCACCCGCATCCACGGCCTTTATCGTCTAATATTGATCAGTCTGTATTTTGGGTTGAGATTTTATCACTTATGACCATTTCCTTCTTTCAATGATGCTGAGCTTTACGTGTTGAATCCAAGCCAGCTTTGTCTCGCGACTGCAGCTGGGGGTCACGTGACGAGATCTCGCCGGGACCTGAAATGATGTCTCCACGTGTACTGCGATAGACAAAGGGCTCAACTCTATTCCTGTTTCCAGTGAGCAGTATCTGAGGGTCATTAATTGTACTTTTATGTCATAATAATCTTGCACTGCTTCGAGCTAATTTTTCGATGGAACGAGGGTGTTTGCTAGGGTATTGATTTATTTGTTAAAGCGGGGCAAAACATGTGTGTGTGTGTGTGATTACATATCTGGCATGTGTTTGTTTAAATTGCCATACCGTATTGGAACTATGTATTGAAATGTAAGGGTCATTTATGACATTTTAATATTATAAGTATTTTGAAAAAGTATTTTACTATTAGAATTTGAAATAATGTCTGAAAACCACTCAATAGAAGCACAAGCTAAATAGCGGGAAGACAACGCATTCCGGAATATTCATATGGTCACCATGACCCCAGGTTTTGTTGATTAGAAACCATGCTCAATGCATGCTGCCACATTCTCTAGCCCCGAACAAGTATATCACATTTTATTCAGAAATGGAAATGAAGTATTATTTTATACATCATGACATATAATGATACTTCATTTGTCCTACTTTTGCGCCTCTAGTGGTAAACATCTACGTCATTCCTTCTTCAGCAGCCTGACTCGCCGCGATGTTACTGAAATACAGTTCAATGATCATGTTTTCTTACTCTTAGAATCAGCCAATCTGTCAAATAAATCAATGGCATTTACAAGCAATTTGTAAGGTGTCTGAGTGTATCAAGTAATTTATAAACTGGCTGAATTCTTTGTTTAGATTACAAATTGACTGAGTTTAGACATTGACTTATACACTAAACCCCCATTAATCCGGACCCTGTTGTACCAGACATTCCGCACTCGGGAAGATTAATGTTGTGAATGTCTATACAATGAAACCTCGTTATTCCGAACCATGTCAGTAAAAGTGGGGATGTGCACATACATCCAGTAAAATTGAAATAAAGTAAAATTTGTGTTTGTTTTTTTCTTCTTTTGATGTAGTTATTATTATTATTGTTGTTGTTGTTGTTGTTGTTGTTGTTGTTTTACGACCAAACAACCCAGTGGTTGATGTCTGAACCGAATTCTAAATTATATACCAGAAAAAAGGTAATATATTGTCAAGCATGTTTTGCTTTTTAATTCTTACATCTTTTCCCCCTTTTTCCTGGAAATTGTGGTCTTGTCGCCATAGGAACATTGTGTTGTTTCATATTGAAAGAACATTATTTTCCGATTAATAGAAACAAAATTTAATTTAAGGCCATTGAATCATTCCTAAATTACATCACCAAAGTATCCCATGGGTAATTATGCTTTCGTTCATGCTATGCGGTCGATATTTAACAAATAACGTTAATATAAGGAAAATAAACAAGCCTCGAGTAGGTAATTTGATAGCTTGTATCATTAATCTTAAGAACAAACCCGTCAATCACCACAAGGTGAACCGACAAGCTATTGACATCCCCGAGTGCGCTATTAATTACTTTCAACCCTTAGAGTCTGGCGATCTCTTGGGGGAAAGCATCGCTCTGTGCTATACTGACTTAAAGACAATAATTATAGCGGAATTAACCTCGTCTAGAGAACCCCTCGGCTTTACCCATTGTGTATAAACATGTAACTATACCCTACCAAGCCCGATCTGCATCGAGACAATTAGTAAAATCACATCTCGGGGAAAAATCAATGGAGTGGACACCTGTCCAGTGATATCAGATTTCGCACCACGCTGTCATGGAGCTTTGTCACGTGGCCTTGTACGTAAAACGTGTTATTACTGGTCTTGTTATAAAGCTTTATATCAAAGGGTGGTTCATAACAGAACGTGGAATCTACAGATGGCCATATGTGTTAATGTGCCAAGAGATCATGTGAAATATGAGACTCTGTATTTGTTTGTTTGGGGGTATTACGATACACTCTTCAGGGGATTTGCTTAAATTCACACCAGTATATTTGAAGTGTTACTTTGTAATCATTTCCCTTTCTTGTTATTCGTACCGCCACCACACCATTGAGGTTTTGACTCCGTTTATATTTTCATACATTATCTAAAGTCGTATCGGTTATATGACATATCAGTACGATTTAAAACCAAAAATTTAATAAAACGAAAACAGAATATAAAACGTCAACGCAAGAGAAGAACCAGTCTCGATTATCCGAAACAGATTCCATATGGCTTAAAAGGCCAAAATAGAGTTGAAAATTATGTGAATGGATCACTGAAAATCAAAGATGACACCTGGCTTTCGCGAAAAATGTAAACACACAATTTGCATACAAAGTGCCTTTTAACCAGAAATCAAGTAGCAAGTCACGAAAAGTTGAGTCTAGTTATGATTTAATAAGCCTTTACGATATAGACAATAACGCGTGTGAAATGGATTGGCATTTTCTTTGAATTTGTTGCCGATTTTAAAGGATTTATTTACTTTAAAACAAGAAAAAAAAATTTTTTTTTGTCTACAACGCTCCCTATATTTGGTCAAATATATTTGATTTTGGAATCAGCCTCAATCAAATAGAGGCAAAAGAATATGGCGAAAACTGCCTCGCATTTGATGAAATTTAAGAATTAAACAAACACACCTCAGTTGATTTCATCCCCACCCAAGAGTTAAACAATTAAGCATACTTTAACTCAGATCAAAATATGCATTGCAATTTAATCCAATTACAAACAGAAATCCCGACACGACATTTGCGGAGACGCCGCTATGGGAGCTCAGAGGGCACCTGCAGGGTCCCCTCCCTCTCCCTCCCACCCCATCCCCCACCCCCCCTTGCTGTCGCGTGCCGTACCCGACCGGGTATTGTCCTCAACTACCCGGGAGCGCACGTGCCAATTACTATCCCACTGCCACGCGTTCTTGCTTACAGATAGGGCTGGGCTACTAGCGTTTCAAAGGGCCCCAATGTCCAAACCTTGAAGACGCTTGTATGCCTTACTTGAAGGTATTGTCCTGTATTAATATTCTATTGACTTAGCTAACAAAGTCTGGCCTTGTGTTTGAGATTCGCACCCCGGAATACCGATGTCAGATTAAAGTCTTTGTTTAAATATCGATGTTTTGGGTTTCATAAGATTCTTCTCCGATTTTGTTTTTGGCCTGGCTTGTGTTTCAAATCTCGCAACTGAAACGAGCGGCACGTCCAGGATTTAATTATAATTAGATTTAAATTATATTTCAGAAATATTATGCCCCATCTGGATTTGAAGTTTCTGCATCTTTTTAATTATGGGTGTAACGTAAGAGTGTGTTATGTCACATTAAAGGGATCCCCGGAGCTCCGGTGTTTGACTGGCTTTGTCTGTCTAGACACAGTTCACGTCGCATTGACAAGTTAACTAGTATAGTGCTATCTTGCAACGTGATACTCAGTTATGTGATACCTAGTAATGTGATACCAGTAATGTGTTACCCAGTAATGTGATACCAGTAATGTGATACCAGTAATATGATACCTAGTAATGTGATACCAGTAATGTGATTACCAGTAATGTGTTACCCAGTAATGTGATACCAGTTATGTGATACCTAGTAATATTATACCAGTAATGTGATACCAGCAGTGTGTTACCCAGTAATGTGATACCAGTAATGTGATACCAGTAATATGTTTCCCAGTAATGTGATACCAGTAATGTGTTACCCAGTAATGTGATACCAGTAATATGATACCTAGTAATGTGATATCAGTAATGTGTTACCCAGTAATGTGATACCAGTTATGTGATACCTAGTAATGTGTTACCCAGTAATGTGATACCAGTAATATGATACCTAGTAATGTGATACCAGTAATATGATACCAGTAATGTGTTACCCAGTAATGTGATACCAGTAATATGATACCTAGTAATGTGATACCAGTAATATGATACCAGTAATGTGTTACCCAGTAATGTGATACCAGTTATGTGATACCTAGTAATGTGTTATCCAGTAATGTGATACCAGTAATATGATACCTAGTAATGTGATACCAGTAATGTGATACCAGTAATGTGTTACCCAGTAATGTGATACCTAGAAATGTGCCACTTTCAATGTGATACCCAGTAATGTGATACCCAGTAATGTGATACATAAAGCAATTTGATACCAGTAATGAGATACCCAGTAATGCGCCACATTCAATGTGCTATCCAGTAATGTGATACCACTAATATCATATCAGGTAATGTGCTACCCAGTAATGTGATACCACCAATATCATACCAAGTTATGTGATACCAGTAATGCCATACCCAGTAATGTGCTACGTGGTAATCAGCCACCATGCAATGTGCTACCCAGTAATGTGCTACCTGACATTATGCTACCTTATAATACGCTTCCTTCTTATTTGCTGGCCGCTTCCGTGGTCTAGTGGTGGAGCGTCGGGGGCTCGATCCCTGGACACGTCATTCCCAAAGACGTCAAAAGATGTTGTTACCGTGCTTGGCACTGGACATTAAGGGGATAAAACAAGGATTGTTAAACTTCGACATGGTATCTCAGTGGGCTAGAACTATAAAATCGGCATTAGGCCGGACTAGTACGAGCAGCTACACAAACAGACATACACACACGTGTATGTACGTCACTATGTAAGTGCATCCATCTTGTACTCGACGTTAAACCCTATTTCACCTCACCTCACTTATTCAATGTGCAACCCATTACTATCTTTTGTCCGGATATACAAGGTCCCGTTGTACGTCGAAAGAGAAGACATAAACAAATGATTTCATAACATATAGATATAAGCGATAAACCCTTTCGATAATCGCGAAAAAGTGAGCGCATCCTGCCCCACCGGTGGCACCAATGACCAACACATGCAAAAGCAAGTCAATTGTTCAACAGTACATACAACTGAAACATGTATCAAAATCAAACTACCAATGAAATAGAGAAAACTTTTAAGGGGAAGCACACAATTAAATTTTCCTGTGTCAGAAGATGTCATCATGGCTTCAGTTAAGGGGGCACGGGTGGCCCAGTTGTGTAAGGCGCCGCAATTCGCTGTGCAGAGTTGCGTCCCTTGGACACGCCATAAACCTATGATTGTGAGTTCAAATTCCGGTACCCCCGATTGTGATTCTTGGTTTGTCAGCACCCGTGCTCGTGGGTTTCATGAAAGTAGTAAACTTCTGAGACCGACACCACTTTCCTTCTTCAATAAGCTGACGCACCGTCATATAGCTGGAATACTGTTCAAAGCGGCGTGAAACCAAACTCACTCACTCACTCACGGTTAATAAACGCAATGCTGTTTACAATGCTACAAAACATTTTACGTTATTGATAAGGCACAAATGTAAATCGTGATTTAAAAAAGACAAATCTGAGGAAAAATCCTAAAAATCTTACATTGATCTGTTTTCAAAATGTCTTTATTTGTTTTCAGTTTTAAATACATGGACGTTTGAGCAACGAACTCTATTACTACGTATTCTCCCCCTCCCCCCCCCCCCCCCCCCCCCCCCCACACACACACACACACCGAAAAAAAGTAAAACAATTATATAACATTTTTTTTTAAAAAGCACACGTCTAATAACATCCATTTTTAGATTTTGCTGCCGGCTAAATGAACACGACTCGTCTCAGTTGCTAAAGATTAATGCATTTATAGAATATTTGATGAAACGTTACAACAGTTAATGCGTAAAAAGGCAATATTTGTCATTAAGTATTGAAATTATCTAAACGTGATTTCCTGTTGTGAGTTCTCCAGTGTTGTCTTCGATGCAAAGTGTTAGTTTGGTAGTATCTAGTTACTGGTGTTTGATTGGATAATTTAATGAAATTATTACACGATCAGATTATGAAAAATAATAATGACTTCCCAGTTTCCATTCGCTCGCATGAAAAACTACAACTATTTCGATTTGAGTCGTTTTGCTGCCGAGAACGCCGGGTATTTAACGAGGGACAACACGCTATCCCTCTCTGCACATTGCAATCTTACATACAGCTGTGAGTGAAAAAAAAGTATGTAAACTTTTCTCTTTACTGAAACTTAGGAAATTATTACAATACATTAGCAACTCTGTCGAGGATTCACTCTATCATCGTTAATAAGAAAATAAGAAAAAACTTTTGCAGACAAACATCTTGAATAATTATGCAACCTGTAGACAATGAATCACAGCTGAACGAAGCCAATGGGTGCCTGGGTGAGTGAGTGATTATTCTTTAATTGCTTTAGCATTATTTCGGCCGTGACACTGCGAGTGACTACAAGAATTGTATTAATACATTAAACCCGTGTGTGGAATCAAACCCCGGATTCCGTTGTGACGTAACTATTTCATTCATCGTTTTTACGATCAGCTATTTTGTTTCTTATTTTCACTCTTCACTACTGAGTTATGTTACTTTCTAGTTTCAGATTGCCACACCTGTAACCTTTAGGTTAAAAGCATTCGCTCGTCACGCAGAAGGCCCAGCTTCGATTTTCCACATGGGTACGACGTGTGAAGCCTATTTCTGGTGTCCCCTGCCTTTGACTAATCATCGGTAAAGTACATTCGTTTTGAAGGTCTAAAGTGATCTAAAGGGCTTGTCCATTCATTCTGGAGCTATGGGCTGATCTTCAGGGCTCGTCCATCTATTCTGTTGATATTGCTGATCTTCAGGGCTCGTCCATTCATTCTGGTGATATTGCTGATCTTCAGGGCTTGTCCATTCACCCTGGAGGTATTGGCTGATCTTCAGGGCTCGTCCATTCATTCTGGAGGTATTGGGTGATCTTCAGGGTTCGTCCATTCATTCTGGAGGTATTGGCTGATCTTCAGGGTTTGTCCATTCATTCTGGGAGTCTTGGCTGATCTTCGGGGCTCGTCCATCTACTCTGGTGATATTGCCGATTATCAGGGCTTATCCACACTCATTCTTGGGGTCTTGGCCAATGGGTGACTGGACAACCATCAGCTGATCTACAGGTCTGTCCTTGCTATGTGACCATTACCTGATCTTCAGGTCTGTCCGCGCTATGTGACCATTAGCTGATCTTCAGGTCTGTCCTCGCTTTGTGACCTTAGTTGATCTTCAGGTCTGTCCGCGAGGTCTGAATACATACACCGATTGTCAGGAGCTGCCTACTACAAGATGCCCTTGTACTGGTAACAGATATCAGTCGGAATCCCCATGGGATAATTAAACGACCCTAAAATTGATGTATGTCAGTAAATCTGTTTTATCATGAACGGATCAAATGTTTGAAACCAAATATTCTCGTACCTACAAAAGGCACCAAGATCCATGTGGATCAGTTTTTATATTGATGAATCATTTTCAGAAATATGCTTGTAACTACGAACACATATTACTTACAGACACAATGCCATTTTGTTACAAAAGATTTAAAGTATTCCATTACATTTTCTGCAGGCTGCGACACCATCCGTCCCACGGAGATGTCGGCTGTGCCTGCGAACTCAGACTTAGATAATCTCGCGTAACCTCGCGATATTTCCAAGTCACGTGTCACTAATGACTATTCTCCACACGAGCCCGGGGTTATCAGCGCTGTGATGACGTCATATACCCGTCCCGATGACAATGCCTTTGGTGTGTCACATCCATTGTCGCTTGAGTGGTATCAACATATCCATGGTGGGTAAATTAAATGCGTTAATATTGACATAAAATCGGATACAGGGGATATTTAATTCTAATCCTGATGCGAAAGATCCGGGATTTTAAAACTGGTTAAATACGAAGAGCGGGAACGTCAAAGTTTATTTTCTCATTTTCACTTTTCAATTGTGATACATGTCGTGTTCACTGGGGTTCGGAGACAGAGAAAGCTACTTTTATATCAGATTGATGACCTCTATATCAGCATCCTCTCTATTTTAAGTCTCGTAATATCCCGTTGCATCAGGTTTAAATGCGTTACCTTTGACACATACACATCAGCAGCTCATTCATGGCAATTATGCTCAATAACTAATTAAATTTCAAATTTCAAAATGACTTTAGTCACGTTATGAACCAAATGTTCTTGTTCATGCTTCCTTGATTAAATTAATTAAGAGTAAACCAATGTGTTTCTGGGACATACGTATTTTACAAAGATGATAATTTTAGGTTTTTGTTTATTTGTTAATTAACGCCACACTCAGTAATATTTCAGCTATATGACGGAGATCTGTACAAAATGGAGTCTTGACAAGGCAGTCGAGTGATTGACATCATGAGGATCGATCTTCGCAACTGGGATAGGATGACATGCGACAATCAAGTCAGCGATCTTGACCACTCGATCCAGTTAGTTGCCTCTTACCACAAGCAGGGATGCTGAAGACCAATTCTAACCTGAATCTTCACGGATCACCATTTGAGGCAATACTGCAGATTTAACCATTTTACAAATAAAAGTGACGAAAGTATTTATTAAGACTAGCGAGTTGTAACCTGGCTCTCAGATTATGTAAGGGGGTGTACAAGTGGTCTACCCCATTTTGCCTAACTTTGGGTTTAGAGGATAATGGGATTTGGGTATACTGTAATATATGAAGAAGAAGAAGAAGAAGAAGAAGAAGAAGAAGAAGAAAAAGATTATTTCATTACCGTGTCACGTATTGTATACACGTTATTTATCATATCTATTAATAACATACTCAAGCATACAGTTAGCTGTTAAATGTGTATATTTATATAACATACTTAAGGATACAGTAAGCATATTAACTAGAATAGAACTTTTTCCCACCTTGAACATTTGTGATGTACAAGATATTAACCTGTGCGTTATAATGGTGCATCTGTGACGAACTCTTATATGCCTACCCATGTCAAGTCTGTTACTAAGTTTAACTGACATGAATATGATTTTAACCATTTCATTGGCACATGCGGTCATGGTGAGCAGACTTACCAGAAACTATAACTAATCCCCCTAGTGTTCCCGGGGCTGCTGCTGCTTGTTGTTTTATCAACATTCGAGATAAGCAGACATTTGCCATTTACATTTCCGATTGTCGGATTAACGAGTGTCGGATTAACGAGACTTGACTGTATGTCATTTTATGTCAAGAAAAAATGAGTTTAAGTGAGGACCCATCAATCTGTTCGAGATATCAGTATTCAAATTTAATTCACGGGATACGTTTCTTCTGTTACTTCATATAAAAATTATCAGTTCAGTACATCGATATATTCGAGATAACGAAGTTCGGCGAAATGGTTACGCGAGAAACGACAGAACTTGTAAAATTTAGACATCCCCTCCTAACTGAATACCGATTTGTAGTGGTTAAGGTGTCGATTACAATGTTCATAAACATCACAAATACTTTCAAATAAATTCTTAACTAAACAATCATGCAAATTAAATATTTATGATAACTACCCTATGATAATTTCACACCTTTTTTTTTAAATTATTAATTTTTCACCAACTGAATGATAACCAATGCTTATCCTTATTCATTTTTAAAAAAATGTACATGAATGGGAAAAAAATAAACTCTACGATAAACATAGCCAGCCGAATCAAAATAATGCAGAGTTTTTATACGGATCAACAAGACATCTTCAACTACAACAACGCGATGATCTAACAATGCTATTGTGACTCACAATGAATGCGTCCAGATTCAGCTGACTAATTAGTAACGACATCCGTGTATCGGAACGACAGCTTCCCTGGACACGTGGTCGATGACGCGTCGACAATGACGTGTTCGCACGGACAACGTCGGTATGTCATCCCTCATGACGTGTACCTCTGCAATCAAACTTAGTTGTGCATAATTCATAGAGCCGGGCATGATTTCACACGCTAATTGACTTGATGTGTCATCCAAGGATATTAATCTCAAGCTTAACCAAATATGGATACCGTCAGCTTGAATCACAAACAGATGATCAATCAGATTTAATATGACTCTAGGTTATAGTTAGTTAATTGATTTTAAGAGTGTGAGCAATGGATTTCGTCATTTTAACGAGCGTGCTTTTATGACATTTGTAAACCTCAATTGTGTGTCCATATCAGGGTCGGATAATTGGATAAAAGTTAGATATTTGTATACTTTTTCCAGTTATTCAGTAAAATCCCTACAGTTCGCACCTCGTTAATCCGGACAACACTGCTTTTCGGACGAGTACTGTTAGGAACGTCAGCTTACATAACCCTTTACCTGTGTTTCGTTAATCCGGACATTTGTTAATCCGTACGATTTCACTTGGCCCATACTGTCCGGATTCGCTATAGATGCGCAGTGCTCAGTGCACTGGATTTAACTTAGCTCCGGTAACAGCAATAAATTATCCATAGACTGTTCGTTATTTTCCTAAAAGAAAGGATACACGGAATTGTTTTCAAAGACAGTTATATCTTTCATTGTGACATACGTTCCCATCATGGGATGGTATGTCAATCATGTTATCAATTTCATATTTGTGTTGTTTTTTCTTCGGAACCCTTTGTACAGTGAAACTTCGTGAGTCCGGAGACCCGACCTACTGGAAGATCTTAAGGTAAAAAGCGTATTTCCTCTAATAAGCGCATCGGCGCTTATTCTTTGAATAAGCTTCTAAAACCGGCGGGCATTGGAGGCCTAGTAGCAATTTGAGACCCGGCGCATAATATTTAAACTATGTCACAGTTCTTCTTCTTTACAACACTTCAATTTCTTCTTCCTCGTCTCTAAGTATCGTTATTCCAAGGAGAAGTAATTTAAAGCTAATATTTTCGCCGCTTATTAGATACCCGGCGCATATTGTGAAGTATGCGCAACCGGCGCTTAGTACAGGAAATACGGTACAAATGATTATCATCCCTGCCAATGATTCGTTAAACCGGGCGATTATCGAGATATAAGTGTTTTATTCATATCGTCTTCGAAATGGTTTGCTGGCAAACATTTTTGCAACAATGGCAAATATCATTTGGGAATTCAGTTTGCAATTGACATACAGATGTGATCTGACGAGTTACAATATTTAATTGTTTTCGTACTTAATATGTTTCCAGTGTCAATTTATCCTTCTAAAACAATATATTTCTTAATCTTAAATAAACTATACCAGTTACCATATATATATATGATACACTATATTGTCAACCGCCCGGATCATACATCAGTGTACCAATATTACCCAAGTAAATGTGGTCACATTCTAGTAATAACAGTTTGTAAACCTACACATATTTGAATATTCATAAGCAGTACTATAGAATCGTGCGCATGGGAATGCTTGCAAAACTTCAACCACAGTATACACCGCCGTGGGTCATAAAACCAACAGTGACTGAGCCACAATACCAAGGGAGGTCACCTCGCGCTGACCTCCCCCCCCACGTGTTAACGGTACATCAGGTACAGGTACCCGCTCCTCAAGCTTCATCAATCTTTGATAGTGTTAAATGCATCTGCCCTCCATCTGTCGCCGACCGTGCATGCAAGCATGCCAGGACATAGAGTGCTGAAGGCGGTTTGAGACGCCCATTTGAGTGAATGCCTACCCGCCGTGGAGCACTTCATATTTAGCATTAATGTTTTATTACTCCACGAGCCGTACTCAATAATGGCGGCCATCTGCCTCTCCCATATAGTGGTCTTTACAATCCTATGCTGGTAATATGCTGGAGATTTACACTATCAGTATAATGATTATTGATATTAATAATTTCCCAAAGCTGCTCTGACAATAAAAAAACGAAAGTCGTCCATTTTATGACGATACCGTGTCTTTTATGTTATGGATCGTGTTCGGGTGGGAATGTTTTATTGTGTCAATTAGCTACGCAAATTAACAATGGTCACATTAGATTATGAAATGTATTGGCATACATTTAAAACGAATCGAAGCATTGACATGTCTGTTTTAAAACGATGTACAAATGTGTCTAATGTATGGTGGGGGGGGGGGGGGGGGGGGGTTACATGTGTTTTAAATTAGCTTGTCAGCAGGTAAGATGAGCGGCTAAAGAGGCTATACCGAGTTTGTTTATTATTTCATTGAAATTGAAAGAATTATTATTTTATTGATTATGTCAATTTAACCATCACTCATCCTGCAACAGTTTGTTTAAGCAATGACTGGGTCATTTTTTTGTAAACATCAATTAGTTCCATGAAAGTATTTGCGATACATGACATTGCCGCAATACTAAAATAAGACAAAATGCCAACGACGAATGAAATATTAATGATAGGATTATTATCAACTGAGATAAACACCCAGAGAAATATTACATCCGTTTATTTATGGGTCGGGGTCCATCAGCATTTATCTCAGAAAGTTCCATTACAGAGGCTGGTATTCCACTCAACCCAATCTCGGAGCTTCAACATTTGCACAGCGAATTCCGTCTCGCTATCTTGACAGAGTACGCGAATGATCAATCACACGAGCGGAAAAATCGGAGGTTCTCCATAGCGATGTTGACGCGCAGTCTGTTCTGAAGCAGTATCTGTACATCATCGGTTGAGTCATGTCGTTACATACCGACCTCACGACAGTGAAACCTCGTTTATCTGGACGGAAGTGTTGTAAAATCGACCGGAATAACAACTTTTTGGTTTGTCGGCGTCCATACTAACGAGGTGTTGGGTGGCCTAGTGGTATAGCATTGTCTCGTCTCACAAGTGACAGGGTTCGATTCCATACGCGGATACAAAGGGTGATAGCAACGGCGTAAAACACTTCTCACTCACTCGTTTCATAACACGCGGCACCCACGTAACAACTGCGTCGCTTACTGCTGCTCCTACTTCGGCTACTGCTACTACTACTACTACTAATAATAATAATAATAATACTGCAACAACAACTTCTACTACTACTACTACTACTACTACTACAACTACTATCCTTGTGATTGTCATATTTGTCAGAAAGCCGTTTGAACCCAAATGTCTTTTAATTTCGTTTCGTTGCTTAGTTTAACTTTTGATATGCTCAATTCGTTTCCTTCACCATTCTCAATTTTACATATGAACAACAATGGCAGTCAGGAGTGTTGCAAATGTGCGCGAGTAAACTGAAATACAATTCTTTACGTTGAAACTAGCCTCGGCGTCATATATCCACGACGCACCGCCCTTTCCGTGTCTTCAGGGTGGCCTTCTGGGAGGTGTGGTCTCCATCACTATGGTTTGTTTCTTCATGGTCCCCTGGTGTCCCAAACCCTGGTCAATACATATCAGACTGCAGATCCTGACACATACAGTGGACCGCATTAACTCGAACAGCGCCATTCTCAGAGATATCATCCTGGTTTAAGTTGGTTGGTTGTTTAACGCCACACTCAGCGATATTCCAGCTATATGACGGCGGTCTGTAAATAATCGAGTCTAGACAAGACAATCCAGTGAATAATATCATGAGCATTGAACCACGCAATTGGGATCGATGACATGCCTCAACTAATTCAGCGAGCTTGACCACCCGATCCCGTTAGTCGCCTACTACTACTATACTACTACTAAAAGTCTTCAGCAACCTATGCTTGCCGTAAAAGACGACTATGCTTGTCGTAAGAGGCGACTAACGGGATCGGGTGGTCAGGCTCGCTGATTTTTTTTATGCATGTCATCGTATCCCAATTGCGTGGATAGATGCGTAGTAGTAGTAGTAGTATCATCATCATAATCATTATATCATCAGCACAGTCATGTAAGGGAACTCAGTGGACACTTATCAGCGAATTTGACCTGACGCTCTTTCGCTATCCACGCACCTAACTTATCAAAGCACTTCACCTCTTGAACACCATCAGACATTCACGCAGCGCCATGGTACCAAACTATGTCGAAGCAATAACATCAACACAACCCTTAACGCGCCATCACGACGCACAACCGGCGCGACTTGTAAATCACAGGTTCGATAACGAAAGTCAACTAAACAGAGAAATACCACAACATCTGTTCAGACCCTGGCTTGGAACGAAACGGCAAACCGAGATCCCGCCCCATAAACCGAGTCCAACCTGTGCAGTCAGGCATCGGGACTCTCATACCTTCTCCAGCCACGACGAACACGGGTCTCTATGATATATCACATCACTCCCATGTTTCTAAGGTACTACGCAGTCGATTTCTTTGGTCAACATTCCGTTGATATCGAGTCTGAATAATTGATAGATGGTAATGCATTCGAGGAGATGAAGTGCCACCCGGAAGACGTAGAGATGACGTTGCTGTAACTGAGGCTGATGTGACTTTACTTCGAAATGTTAATCATGATTGTTTTTGCTTCTGCACTTCGTCAGTTGCCGTTAGAATTATTCATTATCCCGTGGACATGATACTATGCATTAGGACAATGTATATGAATGTTAATAGCTAGAGCCTTTTAGTGCCAACGTTTCTTGTAGAAGAATTCTGAGATTAGATGATACTGAGTCAGCTCGTATTTTCCTTCCCCACATCCAAAACGTTAACGTTTTTTAACAAGCAAAGGGCAAAACTATCAATGACCCAATCTATTCTTCTTTTTTTGTATCCTAATACTATTTTTATGAGGTTAGAGTATGGTGAATTTCTGAACGACGTCTCAGGCTTTCAAACCTGAAATAACATGTAAATTTTGGATTTTTGTGTATCCTAAAAATTATAGTTTGGTTCTCGTTTCTGAAAACATGAATTTAGAAAACAGAATGGAGTGGATAAGTGAGTGATATGGGTTTAACTACGATTTTAACATTATTTCAGTTATATCACGGTGTGTCAGCTAAACATGACACAAAGCTTAATGTTATGTGGGACGTTTTTGCCCATTGCTATACCCAGGGTACTGGTTCGGTGCTGACGAATTAAGAATTCGAACCCATATTGCATCCCGACACTGCTAAGGGGCACAACTCGGCGTAGCGAATTGAGACAACGGATCAATGTGCCACTCTGATAGCAATTAAAGGTTCCAGATTAGAAAAGTCCTTTTTGCTTGGTCATAGCCACATACTCGAAGTGAAGAATTTTGTTTCACAACGCTATTTATGTAGTGGGGGCACGGGTGGCCCTGTCGCCTAAGGCGCCGCGATTCGCTGTGCAGAGTTGCGTCCGTTGGGCACGCCAGAAACCTATGATTGTGGGTTTGAATCCCGGTTCGCCCCGATTATGTTTCTAGGTTTGTCAGCAAAATACCCGTGCTCATGGGTTTCACCGAAGTGGTAAACGTCTGAGACCTGCATCAGACATCAGAATTCGGGCTTTCCTCCCACATTAAGCTGAGACGCTGTGATATAACTGGAATACTGTTAAAAGCGGCGTTAAACCCAACTCACTCACTTTCCTGTAGTAGTCAGTTATATCTCAATTGAAGGACACAGATGGTACACTTAGGCATTAATTGTTCCTTAATTTCACAAATATTTTCCTTATGTTAATTGTTGATCCTATTTATTTTAAACATATTATACATTGTGAGTTTAAGTTTGTTTCAACGTTACGTTCAACGGACATGCAGATTGTCCACTGGACTTAAGGACGATTAAATTACCGCGAAAAGGTCCGCAATATACAGCAGGCTCCGAATTTCACACAGTTTACCCTCGCTTTGAAGGTTCTTACTCCAAGAAGTTAAAGTTAATTCTTCAATATTTGGTTCATTTGCATCTGTATTTGCGGTGGTCCCTTTTTAACATTTTTCTGTTATGTCCTAATTCGAGAACAATGCGTATTAACGAGATCAAACCCTAATGCTTTAGGAAACGTATTTGCACTGTTTTTAGTCGCTTCGCGATAAAGTAAATCAAGACAGCCATGCTCCTAGTTGGCATCAATCGCAGCCGTAGTGAGAGGCTGTCCCTTTTGTGGCTTTTGGTCGATTACTGCCTATGATTTATACACGGTACAGTTTTGTTACCCCGAAGCAAAACTGATAGATTCTTCCTGGCATTATGACAGTCCGCGAGGTCGTTAAGCAAAAGGAGTTCTCGACGTTTTTGTCTTTGGAAACGCGATACCTTGCTTTTTTTGTGTGTGTAATGAGATTACTTCCAAGTACTTGCTGGGAAAGTTTTGTCGATGTTTTTACAAAGACGTCGCTTTTGGCTATAATCCAGCAATATCCAGCGGGGTCGCCAGAAATGGGCTTCACGCATTGAACACGGGTCTTCGACGTGACTAGCGAACGCTTTAACCACTAGGCTACCCACCGCCCCCGATACATTGATACTCGACGTAAACGTAACATACATATCAGAATATTCGGCAGGACAATGACGTATTGTTGACACGGGCACCGATGATGTATAGTTATCATTGTGTGAATGCGGTTTTACGCTGCGTTTAGTTATATTCACACAAATTCAGATGTGCGCTTCCTTTCAGGGTACGCAATGATTGACCTTACAACAACTAACAAAACTGTCATCTTAGTTATTAATATGACGACCTTATGATGTCTCGACCAGAAAAACGGTAAGAAACGGGATAGCATATGTGAAAGTTCGTTATGTCGAAGTCGTATTGCTAGATGCACAAACAGCTCGTGAACGTTTCTCCACCGTTTTCACATGTGTGTTATGAGAAAAACTGGCTACTGTGGGATTAGGCTGTTTGGTGTATTCACACAGCGGCTACTGTAGAATTAGGCTATATGGTGTATTCACACAGCGGCTGCTGTAGAATTAGGCTATGTGGTGTATTCACACAGCGGCTGATGTAGAATTCGGCTATATGGTGTATTCACACAGCGGCTGCTGTAGAATTAGGCTATTTGGTGTATTCACACAGCGGCTACTGTAGAATTAGGCTATGTGGTGTATTCACACAGCGGCTGATGTAGAATTAGGCTATATGGTGTATTCACACAGCGGCTGCTGTAGAATTAGGCTATTTGGTGTATTCACACAGCGGCTACTGTAGAATTAGGCTATATGGTGTATTCACACAGCGGCTGCTGGAGAATGCTATTGCATGGCTTACACGCGTATGATATTGTACAGGTGTTTGTCCATGTGGTTCCGAGCATGCAAGAACATGTTTGTGAGTTCAAATAATGATTATGTTAATATTAGGCCTTGTGTTTGTCTTCATGTACAGATTTCACTGTAGAATAAGGCAATGACGTACATCGTTGAATTAGGTCGTACTTTTTACAGTTTGACAATATACTGGATGCAATCCGTAAAAAAATGCGTTGTATTCAAGTACAGATGTTTAAATCAGTATGTTTTGAAACAAGCATGACATGATGTCCCTGGAATACTGTTAAAGGCGGTGTGATCACTCACTCACTCACTCACCCCGACAGTAACTTGACTGCACTACACCGGTACTTTTAACTTCGGCTTTTATGTCATGTTATATTGTTATTGGATTAAATAATTTCTGTGAAAAGCAAAATTTAATCCATATTGTAAACACTAAAAATAACATTTTACGTGTTGCTGGTTGAGCTCATTTTCGACGGTTATATTTTTTATCTGAAGGGTGTTCACAACAGCAAACTGCAATATGTGAAAACAGATATAGGTTCCCCACGGACATTTTACGTGCAACAGATTGTGGTCCAACACCTTGTCGTGATTTGTTCTCATTATCAGGCCTACACCCAGCTGGTGCCTGAAGTGATTGAAATTATCTCCCTTGTCGTCACCAGATGGTACAGTATGTCATAAACCACTAGCTGTTTAATAGCTTCACACTTGTATGTCCGGCTATGCTGATGTGTTAGATGTTCAGATGAAATGTTAATAAATATCTTCACACGTACAACAACATTGCTCAGCCACACATGAGTTACCCCCCTTGTGATATTCATTAACGCTAAGAGTCGTGAGTGTGAAATGGTGAGATGGTCCAGGCCGGTGGCACAGATGCTGCTGGTACTGATGGCTTTGAGTAACACGTAGTCTAGGACATACACTAGGTACGTGCTTATCGCGTTTATCTATGTCAGTTGAAATGTTGCCATGGTGATGGTCACAATGGCGATATCATATATCTAGGCCTATTGCTATAACATGGCTACCGTTACAATCGAGCTTTTTAAAGACCAACCAATCCTCGATTATCGAGGGTATTATATCTTCAATCTTTTATGATAAAATCCCTTGACCGATTCGCGACCAAAGCTTTGTTTGAGTCTACTGTAACACACCTCTTTCATTTCAAATATAGAGGCATACATGTTGACTTGAGAGTCCTTTACTCTTTGTGACGTGACATATGTATTCGTGTTGTCTGCCCTTTCAGGTTGTATGGACCACATACGTGATTCTTGTAAACCATAATTCCGATATGACCGCTCAACTCTTCCTTCATGCCATAATTCTAATGAAGTTGCAAGTCTAATTACAATCCTCTTTGTTTAGGTTAAGGTCACCCCTAGCTGACAAACAGGAAGCTCCCAGCGTGAAAGGATTCATTAAGGGAACGGCCACATGAAAAACACCGGTGGGCATTTACGACAACCGCAAACCGACGTCGATGGTCACAAGTGTACTTCCGGTAACTACTGGAAGCCATTTGTCTGATCAGGGCGTATTTCCGGTCAAGGCACAATCCTCTATGCATGGCGAACATCAACAGTTAGCAAACAGAGGGCTCGATCGATGGGCTAATTAGTGAGGGAACAGTTAATGACGAGCAAGGTTTTGATAATCGATCTTTGAGGTATGAGGTGAGCAAAGGTGATATAAGTGACCACGTTAGGTGATATTAAAAAAAGACAGTTCTTGTCATATTTGAAAGCTATTTACCAGCCGCGAGTGAGTATCTTTTCGAATTTTGACGAAACGGCCTCTGTCAAACTTGATTTGATAGTGATTTAACGGTGATCCTCTATGTCATTTGAATCTGTGATCGGGTTGTTTGGGTTTGTGGGGCGTAGAGTGAGTGAGTGAGTGAGTATGATTTTACGCCGCTTGGGGGTTGGGTGGGGGGGGGGGGGGTGGGGTGGGGGGTTGCAGGGGTGTAGAAGTAATGACTTAGTGTAAGGTGTAGATCTTAACTTGAAGTGATGGCTTTTTTTGACTCAGTGTATGTGTGGGGGGGATACGGGCAGGTGTGGGGCGGTGGTGTTTACTTGGTGTGTTTACGAGGGGGATTCAAGGTGGAAATGTATCCAGAAGATCTTCCCTTCTAAGCTAAATCGTGTTGACTATGGACAACAGGTTTCATCTTGCTTACCCATTTTATAGTGTATAACGGAATGTTTTTGTCTCTTATAATGGAAAGTTTCGGATTAGCTAAAATATTACCTGTCAGTCAACTTGATTGAATATGCTATATTTCAAAAATGAGTGAAAAGGCAGATTTCCGTACTGACTTGATCTTTCTCGGTTAAGTGCGCCAGTGTTAAGATATGGTAGTGGGTGCGTGGAAACAGTCAACTTCAACAGATGATGCCACTTGGACTAAACACATGACTAATGTAACTGTAGACAGTGTCATATGGTCCATAACAGCTAAAGTGTAGCTAATGCAATAAAAGCACGTGACTGTTGCAGGTACGCACGTGACAAGGGTTTTTCTCACTCATAAAGCTGACATGCAGTGATATGATTGAAATAATGTTCATCGTGTTGTAAAACCCCACTCACTCACGCACGCACGCACCCATCCACCCAGCATCCTAGTGCATTGTTATTATCTAGGGACATAATATTATCTATGAATGTGTATATGCTTGCTGATGAAATTGTTTAATGTCAGTGTTTGTCATCCGTAACTGATCATCGTTCGATTCAATGTTATTTACAATTCAATTTATTTTAATTCGGAAAATGTGCATGTAATTAAACACCTAAATGTAGAAATATGTACTTTGAATTTATTCAATAGACATGTAAGGAGATATTCTTCTGTTTTGAAATTACGTTCACACAAATCATAGAAATTCTTTTTCGCTGATTTCAGGATGCCCTTACCTTCTTACTTTGCAATACATATTCAACACCTAGCTATTTGCCAAATGACGTTTCTAATATCCGCAACAATGTTTTATCACTTTGGTAACACAAATGCCAATGCTTTGGGTGTATTCTATTTTACACCAAAGGATCTTTCAACATAAAACGTTTTTTACTATCATGTTACCCAACAGAAAGTTAATGGACATCGTTAATGAAATGTAATGTTGAAGCTATTAAGTGTATATCGTCTGTATGGGAAACCTAATGACCATCGGCAACATCTCAGAAGTAAATATTCACAACATGTATGAGAAGAGTGTAAACAACGTACAATAAAGTACGGTTATAACGAACACGCTTATAACGAACTGACGGATATAACGAACTATGTTTTGGTCCTGTCTATTTGCTGTATTAGTGGCCCCTTTGAGTTCGTTATAACCGTAGTTTACTGTATATATAAGGGATAGCAAACATACTGTACATCAACCTTAAAAAAACTCAATTTACCACCTATGCAGTAAATATGATGTTGAACATAATATTTATTATCTAACTTGGAAATCGGAATTTTTACGCACTTATTGATTATAGTGGTAGTATTGTGAGGTCAGCAAACCACTCACATTTTTATTTAAAAAACGGTCCGTAAACGCAGGAAACAGCGTTTAAGAACATCTAATTGTTCGTGCCCTCGTAACATTGGTTTTGCTTACACTTAAAATTGCCTGCCTAGTTGCGCACCTGTCGACGGCCCTGGGGCAGTAAATATACGGTTTTTATGTATTGCCCAGATACTAACAACAATATTTGTTGCAGATCAATTCAGGAAGCACATGTTATACTATTATCAAGAAATTACCGGTTGTTGCTGTGACATAGAGTAAAGAACAAACAGAAAAAACAGCATATTAGCCATTTTACCGACTCGCTACCAGCAGGGTGATGGGTCATCGGAAGCTTCCCTACTTTCCCGGGTCAGGATATCCTTGACTCCCACCGCAGGAGTGCCGAAGAAGCTTCTCACCCAGGCCCTTGTCATACGCCCCGTCGAGGAGGGACCGAGCCTGATGGCGGCGTCTCGACAGAATATTTGCACGATCCCGATGGTTAGAAACACGCAGAGAGAGCTCATTACAAACCGGCCAACAAGAAAAATAGAGAATACAGGTATATTGTCACCATTCTGTGACAGCAGTGCTGGGATGAAGGACAAGGACACGCTGAATGACAGCAACGCCGTGATGGCAAATGGCTGCCTTTCCCCAGACTCCAGTGGAATGAGGAACTCCACCACATTGACTAATCCTAACAACAAGACAGGCAGAGAGTAGTCAGTATCTTCAGAGACGGTTATCTCTTCAGTGTCATTTTTAAGTATACAAACCAAAATTGATTTGCCGATGGTATCAAAGACAAAGCTTGCAGAGGATGAGTTAAGGATACCCCATTGACCGTGTCAACAAAGTGTAGTCATTTTGAGTACTCACTCGTTTCAGGTTAACTTCATTCGGGGAAGGTCCCCCAAAACAAATACTTCGTACAAACTTTCGTGTTCATCTCATGGAAAGTTGGTAACATCCATTTGGCAGAATGTCTTGACAGTGTCTGATGGTTTCCAAGTCACAAAACCGTTTGCCTGAACATTCATTATGCCAAAGTTCAATCGAAGAGGTTTAACCCTATCCACCACGTTGTTGATAATGAATTGCGGTCGCCATACCATCCCATAGTCATGACGTATTTTACTGACTCCTCCATACTCACTGACGTTCCTGGTTTGGAACTCACCTTTCTAGGACACGGCAAGAAAGCCGTCAGGTATCACTGTCTGAGTAACAGCAACAAATTCAGACATAAACTAGTCACATGAAACTCCATCCAGACAGTTATGATGTCACTGCTGTTCCCCACAGGGCGGGTCATGGGGTTGTTGCAGCTGACGATGTCGTTGTGAAGTCGCAGTCCACAAGGCACACCTATTCTTATAGATACACCGAACTTCGCGAATCGGCCCAGTGCTCAAAGTAGAAATGTCCCGTTCGACTGCTTTTCTTGGCCTCGGTGCTAACTCAGTTTTCTGGCATTGTGCCCTCTGAAGTGATGTGTACATGTTGTGTAACCATATGTTATGGAAGTCATATTATATTCCAGTCAATATTTTAGTCCCTTGACTGAAACTGAGCATTGTGTTTGTTATCCATTCATTCATTGTTCATCTATGTTTACTGCAATGGGGAAGAGCTAACTTGAGTTAGATGACACTTTATATGGTGCCGTTGTCCATACATTACATGCTTTGTCGTGGAAATATGGAAGGACAAAGCCAAAGGTGTTTTAGGTCTGTGGAATCCAGAAGCACGGGACTTGTCCGACAAACCAAGAACACTGGTAATGACGATCCATATCAGTCATCTCTGGAATCGAAATAGCCGAGGACTTACAACTTTGTGAGAGGCAGTAGGGAAGTCTCATTGGTCTTTACTGGCTACATAGGTGCACGTTTCTGAGCTTATTGAAGACTACACTGACACGGTGTGTGTGTGTGTGTGTGTGTGTGTGTGTGTGTGTGTGTGTGTGTGTGTGTGTGTGTGTGTGTGTGTGAGAGAGAGAGAGTGTGTGTGTGTGTGTGTGTCTTTGTCTGTGTCTTTGTCTGTGTGTCTCTGAATACCCCACTCAGACACGATATATTGACTCCGAGCTGACCAATCCCTGTTTATGCCTTTAATACCGAGGGTCAGGCAGGGTAAGAACAAGTACCACCTTCTAACGTCATTTGGTGTGATACGGCCGGGAATCGAACCACCGACCTTCCGCAGGTAGACAGACGTTCTTACACGAGACCAAGGATGCGTTCCTATACTTTTGAAAAGTTTCATAAAAAAATAAAAATTAATAGAAAACTACGACTGTGATATTAAGTGGACCAAGAAAATTGATATCAAAATATATATCTAATCATTCAAAAAACATAATCTACAGTGGTTTGAGCGAGTATAACACCGTGCCTGAGCAAACATATTGCCACTGCAAATGGAAAGGAATGATTAATGTGGCGTCAGCTGCTGCCGCGATAATGTGCCACTGCACAACAATTATTGTACTGTTTCACATGGGTTTTTGTGGGTTTTTTTAAAGGATATTATTCTATTTCACACTTGGTGAACAGTACACATGAAACCTGTTCTAAAGTAAAAACTATCTCGAAACAAATTGTTCGTGTTCCAATGATTCCCCGACAGAATCAATACCATCAATGCCTTATCTTTAGTCATGTGTCTACATCCCCAAATACATACATTGATTAATGCTGTTCAGCACTTTCCCTCTGTTTTAGTAGGTGAAGTAGTTAAACACATAATTATCCCTAATTCATCTCTACAATTATTCCAAGAATATCGATTTTACTAAAGGATGCGAGCAAATGATCCTGAGACCGCATCGGGTTTACTCCCAATCGTTCAGGTAATAAAATATCGATACGAAAATGAGATCCAAAACCTGAAAAACTGTTTTTAACATGCAAGATGGCGCCCGTTGTCTGGTTGGGACTCATTACTGACCGCGGATGGATCTACATTATGTCTTCAACTGTTATCTGTCAACAATGATATATTCCTCCGCACTTGTTAGATATCTTGTGTATAATGTAATTGCCCATTGACATGCGAATCAATAGATTTGACTTAAATATTGGCAAAGCCGCGTTTGGCCTGAAAGGCTTAAACAGCATGGCGGGAACGTTGGACGAGATTAACGTTAAACATGAGTGATTTATTATGCTGAGGGAGTGAGTGTCGCTATGATATATCCCTGCGTCTCTGCGAGTGGTTGGGGAAATGTTACCAGACTCTTGCGCTGTTGGGTCTGTATTTTGGAGTAGTATGTTGGTTCAACGTTTGGATTGACTCTCTGGTTTCAAAGCGTTTTACTTCGGAAACAAATAACACGAAGGCTTTGTTAAGTGTCCGCTAAGTAAAGTATCTTTTGAATTTCCAAATGAAATAGTCATTTGTTTAAATCTTATCCCGTTATAGCGTTCTGACGAAGCACATTAATTTTGTTTAAGTACACAAAGTGACACACTGATGTTACTGAGAGAGTGAATATGGTTTTACACCGTTAGGCATATTCCAGCACAATCATGGCGGGACACCAGAAATGGGCTTCGGGGATTGTATCAATACTTATTTTGAAAATCGAAATCGATTATCTCATGGTATGTATTGTAACTTTTCCATGTAGTCTAACGGATGAATCGTTCTTTCGTCACATCGAAGACCTCATTTCGATTCCCACAAGGTACAATGGTTGAAGCACACCAAACCCTGGAACGTTGGTATAGCCTGGTGGTTAAAGCGTTAGCTCGTCACGCTGATGACCCGAGTTCGATTCCCATCATGTTTAAAATTTGTGAAGCCAATTTATGGTGTCCCCGTTGTGATATTCCTGGAATGCTGCTAAGACGTGAAAAAATACCAATAACTCACATCTTCCTCTGGGTATTACCGGAATATTCCTAAAAAGGGCCTAAAACTGCATTTACTCACTTGACGCGCATAACACATGTACTAGTTCTATGTACTCTAACGACCAAAAGAACCCCGATTTAGTTATACGTTCATGTTAGTTATTTCAATAGTGCGTCAGCTGCATAAATACGATGGCAGCAAATCAGTATCGCCAACATATCTGTACATTTCTCGAGGCGTTCTACGTTGGTATTTCAACATTGCGCAGGTAAAACAGTTGCGCCCTGTCCTATCTGATTGCCTCTAATATTGCACGGCTTGTCCTCGGGCGATACATCCTTTGTGAGATACGTATCATTTGATTGCACGGGGACCAGCTGAGCACATTCACGTTGTCATAAAGTCAGCCTGTTTATGGGGTCATTTTGAAGCCATTATGTTATATCTGATTATGAACATTTCATAAACGGAATGCCATGGAATTAGTCATACGTGACCCTGTTATGACAATACACTGAAAAAGGTTTTATATTCAAATAATTATACATTTAATGAGTCGAGTCTTTTATAATGCCAGCAGATATTACATTGGTTAGTGAGTGTAGATTGTAGATTGAGCTGTCGTACCAGATGTTCGCAGTTACCATACTAAAGCCAAATTATTGATTATTTCTTCGTCGGAATCCCATGGTTAATTATGAAACTCACGTGGCGATATTTCGCTGCTACAATTTTTCCTTGAAAAAGTCCTGCCTTCAAAGGATATAAAAACTCGCCGCATCGTCGCACGTTCCTTATGTCTATGGGGCGGTGGGGTAGCCTAGCGGTTGAAGCGTTTGCTCGTCACGCCGATTCCCCGTTTCTGGTGCTAAAAGCGGCGTAAAAAATATAAAATACTCACTCAAACCTTATATCTATCATTGTATGAGTGGGTGAATTTTGTATAACCTTAAAGTATTTCGAGGTTGTATTTAAGTGTTTAAACAATATTATAGTGACAATAGGAATGCAACACCCACGTTCGATAACAGTGCGAACCCCACCCTGCTAGTCTTTGATCAGGGTACGAATTTCCACACAGCCTGCCATTAACATCACTTTTCCTTACCAAACTGTCAAAATTGCTCGAAGCTGCGTAAATCCTAACTCACTCACAATCTCTTGCTTAATGCAATAGTCATCAATATCACTGCGGCCGTTAAAGGTCGACATCGATAGCTCATTTCAAGTGCTGCTTAATCCCAAAGGAGGCTGACAGTATCGTGTGATATCGTACGTTATTACTGGTAGTCATAACACTGTTGTCCTGTGAAGAATGGCAATTCCATTGTTACGTCTAAGGTCAAGTATGACTTTCGGTCTTCAAGTCTTCAGGCATCGTTTGATGGCTTCCTTTAGATAACCGACAGCGGTTGATAGTCGGATCAGTGTTGCCCGGGCATGGTTACACCTAACCAACAAAGTCACAAATCCTGACCACCTGGTCCCCAATTTAGTTGTCTCAAACGTTTGTTTGTTTGTTTGTTTGTTATTTAACGCCGCATTGTGCAATAATCCAGCAATATGACGACGGCCCGTAAATAATCGAGTCTGGACCAGACAATATAGTGACTGATATTGTAAGCCACAATCCACGCCACCGGGATACAATGACACACAATAAAAAAAGTCACAGTGTGTGACCACCCGATCTATTTGGTCGCCTCTCACGACAAGCGTCGCCACTGGGACTAACGACCAGCAAGGGCAACCAGCATTGACCCTAAGGGTTATGAAGTGTATTACAACTAGTAATTGATAACATTACGTTCATTTAAGCACCTGTCGGAGAAATATGTGCTGGGGAAAACTTGTAGAAGGTAATTTCAGGGGTATAGGGGAGCGTGTGTCTGAAGGTCAAGAGTCAGGTCTGAAGTTCACATGTCAATCGATATACAACACAATCACATCCGCTGAAACAAAATCCCGCGTACCAATTTTTTATGTTTTTTTATTCTGTGATTTTCTATGCTTTTAGGTACGTGTACCCGTAATTATTAGTAATTACAGTATGAGACCGCCCCCAAAGCTTCTCGCCCGTTTCTCTGTGTCTTTTATTGTTCCTTCTGCAAGACAACAGCCATTAACAAGTGCACAATTTAGTTGAAAGTTTTAACATTGCATTGTCCTCACCTTGTGTTTGATCATCGGAATATATACAATGAAGGCTTCCGAACCAATGCATCTCTGTCCCCTCCCACGGACAAGCACCTGCCTGGGATAATGAAATAGCGTCCCCACACATGACTGGGGTGGGAGGGGTCGTATTGTACAGAGAAGCAATGTTCCACCTCGTCGATGCATTGTCGCTGTCCAGTAGTCTGTGTAAAAGAATCGCTTCTACACACATCACTACAGAAAACTACGATTATATGTTGTAAACACAGAAGTTCGCTAAAAGCTCTAATCATTGTAGCTATCTTTTCTTTCCTAGTGTGCACGGTAGTGTAACCTCTTATTTCCATCTTTGTCGGTCCGATTTATTATCTGTGCAATTACTTAGAATTGATTATATGCCTTGATTAATCAACAATGTAAATCCGTTACGCAGCGTCCGCTGAGTAGGTGAGGTCATAGTGTAGAAAAAATGGCATCATTTGGAAATGGAATTGAAAAATTATTGTTTTGGCCCAACTCACTTTTTATTTTGATTATTAAATTTATTCCTTGGCTAGACGAAAAGTTGAGCAAAAATACCATCTTGATCGAAAACATATCTCGAGAAAAGTGACATTTGTAATAGATCATGCTGAAAGTTTAAGCTGTCGTGGTATTTTTGTTATAAATTTAATTTATTTATTGCCATAATGATCATGCGTAAACGCTTTTTCATAATATTTTAAAATGTTATTAATAACGTTGTCGATGTGTATTCATTGTGTTATGATGAACTTCAGGCTAGCGCAAATTATGTGTAATTATGTATATTTATGTATATATTGTGTCTTCAGACCCCTCTCTCTTAAAGGAAGTTATCGAGCGATGCACTACGGCTGGACGATCTAAAGTAGCACGTGAGCTAAATTCGCCACATCTCCTATCACTACACCATCATACATGAACCTATCTCACAATACAAGACAAATGGGGAACATCCTTGACGCTTCAAATAGTTTAAGCATAAAAACCTCGTTATTTGGTGGAAGCAGCGTTTGGAACGACTGCTAGATGACTACCTCTAATAAACTTCACCAAATTGCATCCATGCACGTGACAGTGTTTCCACACAATAAGCAGTAATTTTCTCCTTCTGCCAAAAATATGACACACAATTGCGGCCTAGAGTGAGGGAGTTACTATTTAACGGTGCATCGGCAATATCAAAATTCGCCGTTGTCAAAAAAAAAAACCCGTTAATCAAAATTCATACTTTTATTAAGCGCCCTACATCTTTTTTGGTGTGATACAGATTCCAGTGACGTCAAATTAATAGATACCCCCACAGCAATGACGTCATTGTTGACACTTTATTTTCTCGCTGCACCTAACAATACGTGTGACATGAAGAGTGATTATTCAATCCGTGCGTGCTTCATGGAATTCTTGTCTTCCGGTATCGGGAATTTTTGTACTACCCATGCTTGAAGCACCATTCGTCACCACTCGACCCTTTCCGTAACCTGCGAGAGTTCTCGTCCCCCTATCGATGGATGTTATGTGCGAAAATACGACAAACCAATCAGAATGCGCGTATGATTTCAAGTTCTTCGTCACAGAACCCCTCAGAAATAATTCCGCATGTCCTGATGTGCTTTAAATTGCATCTGAAATATATATAATATATGGGGACATAAATGTTAACCAGTACGTAACGTTATTGACAGTTGTTTTAGGTATGCCCGTTTGCGCTAAGACGGAACCTGGTCGCAAAAATGGCTTTGCGAGGGGCACGAGTCGCTATTCGGCTTGTCGCGGAAAAACACGAATTGGTAACGAATGTTGAAGCACGTGTGTGGTTCATGCTTCCCGGTTGGGTAATACAAAAATCATCATTCCCAAACATACTTGTGGTAGTGACAATATTCAAATTTTATCAAAGGTATGAATGGCAATGTCTAGACCAAGGCAGAAGGTGGAAACCAGGTCGCTGAACAAAGCTCCCATTGAAGAACTGAAATGGCTATATTAAAAACATTCTTTACACACGATAAGAAAACTCATTTCTGTTACAACACCGCGCAGAGATAGTGGCTAACGGACTACCTGCAATCCACGTAGGATACTAAAGTGATGTTGCTAGACACTTAATTACACCAACACGTGCGCCTCCACCTGAACAAATAGTTCCTAGGTGACGAGGAGTGATACGGGGCCTTATCTGCTGTTCGTCTGCTTCACGAGGCTTACGCACGACCGAAGTGTATTAAAAGACAATTTGTTCCATTTTTTATAATGTTGGTACACGATCCTGAATTCATAAATCTATTTACACGTTCGTCGTATGTGGTGACACACGTGTCTGAAGTTCTAGATAAAGTATGTTTCTTAAAATTATATAATATTTTTAAATATTTGGTACTCATTAAAGATGTATTTCAACTCTGAAATGGGTGTTCATTCTTTTCTTAAATTGATAACAATGATGTTTGTTTGTTGTTTTACGCCGCACTCTTCAATATTCCAGCTGTATGGTGGCAGTCTGTAAATAGTCGCGTCTGGACCTGACAATCCAGTGATTGACACCATGTGCTTCGATCTACGCAATTAGGATACGATGAAATGCATGAATCAAGTCATCGAGCCTGACAACCCATCTCGGTACTCACCTCTTACGACTAGCATGAGTTGCTGAAGACCAATTCTAACACGGATCTGATAATATTGATGATGATAATGATGGTGATACTTATAGTAATGATTACGGCAATGATCATTACATAGATAATTATGGTGATGATGGTACTGGTGATGATTATGATAGCATCGACGACGATGAAAATGATAATGACGACGACGACGACGATCATGTACAAAAACAATGCTGTTACGTGGTCCTGTGTACAGCACAAATATCATAAATCAGGTGCAGCTAAGCAACGTTGGTCGCGGGAACGTAGCTGAATGGGTGGCCGCGTAGGCAGCTTGACTCCTGAGCGTTCTAGTGCTTCTCCTTAGCTATAGGCAAGTGACTGTTTGAAATGCGCCTCTGTTCACCCAGCAGTGAATGGGTACCCGGTAGGATGAGATGGTAATGTGACTGTTAGCCTTCTAGCGCCTCACGGGTAGTTTAGTTTGTACACTTCCTAGAGAGTTGAAACTGAAAATTGCGCGCACACCGATCCATTGACTGGGGTCACACAATGCAGTGCTTTGAGCTTGCTTCAGGGTGTGGATTTGGCGCATTATTAATAAACACATATCATCAACAACCATCATCATCCGATATGTTACCATCATAATGCTCAAATAGCCAATAAGAAGATTTATGACATATTATTACCCCTTTTCTAATTTCTCTTATCGTTCACCTGGGGAAATCTCGCAATATATAACATACCTTAAATTCAAACAAGGCACTGAACTATATATATATATATTCTTTTGCAAAACCACAATACATTAACTACAGTGTTACCACTAAACACACTATCGTATGTGTTAGTATGCTTTTCGTATGGTATGGGTTCACTGTGCAAACTTTTCATTTTGGATAACATTACAAGGCATTTTGTACACACAGTCGGAATAACACCAAACCCCCGACGCCACCTCATCCTCAACTCCCCAACCCCCCTCCCCCACCCCACCCCCTCTTCACCCCAACCCCCCAAAAAACAAAACAAAAACTCCACACACACACCCCACCACAAAGCGACATATGTTAAAACATAAAAGAGACAAATGACCGTTATTTTATAGCCATCCAGCATATGATAAATCGGTGAAATATATTCATTGTTAATTGTACACCCTGTGCCGGCTGCATCCTATCTCGGTGCGTATCAAGCCAAGTTTTGTTCATAGCATACCCCCTCTGCGCGTCCTGATGGGGTCAAAGGTACACAAAGCATATGTGGTCATCTGCCTCCGCTCCCCCATTAATACCGCGCACCTGCCTCCATAATGCACCAGAACAGGGCACCTCATCAGGGTACATTTCAATAGAGAGCGATGGACCTCCAGAATAAACTATATATAGCCTCGCACGCGTTGATATTTGGACATCTTTTGTTATTTCACCTCTGTTCAACAATTCCCGATTTCCAATTTCTTCGGTTGAACAAACATGATCTCAAGCAGCTGAAAGAAACAGCAATTTTTCATCGCGTTGTGCCTAACATCGAAATGCGGTAATCTTGAAACAGCTGTTCGGGGCTACGTTAAGTATCAGGCTTAGAATTACAGTAGATTGTTTAACAGATGAAATGGAGTTAAATTCGCAGCACGGTATTAGTCGACATTCATACAGCTGCCACTGTTCACGTGAAAAAAAGCTTTTGAAATTCCCCTAAAAGCGCAGCGGGTCAGTACGTATAAAAGCGCGTGCAATTTACGCGAGAACGCGCGTAGGAATAGTCTATATATCTTGTACGGGCAAGCTGTACTCAATCGAATGTGCGGTAAATGTTGAATCTGTTGTCAATTATATGTCGGATCGGTTAAAAACGTTTTCGGTATTAATATAACTCTTCCAGATTTATTAACCCGATATATACGCAATGTTACAGGAACGAGATTAGATCGGAAAATTTCAGTTTTATAGAATTCGTTTCGTTAAGCCAACACTTTAGCAAACTCCAGATTTCACCCAATTAAAAAAATGTTGACTATCTTTAAGGTTTTTTTTACTAATACTCAACGTTTTATTTGCAATATCATAACTTAACATTCGGAAATATTCTGCTTGTGTTTTCTAACTAGACATTGACAGAAGGTGTCTCATTTTTTTCGATCCTGTATCATAAATGACTAAAGTTTGCACTCGTATTTGCACCGAAACTGTCATTATCATGATATTAATTCTTTTTTTAGTAATTATTTTCTGCCAAATTTAAATTTTAGATGAAAATTTATTTTTGAAAAAAATGTGCATCATTCACGCTCAGTGCTCTCGCAAGTTCTCGACAGTCATGTAATATGATAATTTATAGTGAATAAATTAAAACAATTTACAGCGTTAAAATAAATTTTCGAGGGGGCCTTTAACAGAGATTAAAAATTCAATTCTTCAGACTTTGAAATAGAGGTGATTCATACGGATGACAAAAACTTGATTTGCATAAATAGTGTGGCGTGATTGTCGACAGAGGGTCCCGGGTCGGTCGTCATTTGTCTGCGATGAAAGGGAGATAACTCTCTTTTTATGCCCCGTCCTAACATTCTGGTACAACATCGTTATGTAGGGCAAGGGGGAAACGTATGCCTCAGTAGTTGTTGATCATTTTCTGTCGCATGGCTAGCAAATATAATTATGATACTTTCAAAGAAAGGAATTTAAGAGATATCAGACCGCAACATTGTTCTGGGAACCCCTATTCCTGCTATAGGTTTAGAATTTGATGGAAGGGAGACAACTCTTGTTTAACGCAAATAGTGTTTCTCATGGTAAAGTCGTCTTCGTGAATGTGTGTCAGTGAGTTAAAATTTAATGTCGCATCGGCAAACCTTCAAACCTCTTAGTTTATCGGGCGTAACCAAATTATTGCCACAAATAACAAACATACACATAATATCGAAGAGATTGAAGAATGAATGACAGCCACTACGATCCTATTCACAAGTAAAGGAACCCATATCTTTTTATATGTTTCTTGTATGGTAGCACACTAGGCTGAACCTTCGCTTGAAACCCATAACGTGAGAGTTCGAATCCTTACATCGTTAGGGGGTCATTCAAAAAGTTAAAAAATATAATAAAAGAAATGTTCCTAAATTATCAGTCATACACCAACACTCCCAAACCTTAATTATCAAGCCAAAGAATGCATGTGACAAACGATGATAAATAAACAACGCAGTGAAAATATGGACCAGACAAGCCAGTGACTGTTTGCGCTA
This sequence comes from Haliotis cracherodii, assembly GCF_022045235.1. Lineage (NCBI taxonomy): Eukaryota > Metazoa > Mollusca > Gastropoda > Lepetellida > Haliotidae > Haliotis > Haliotis cracherodii. The sequence continues at coordinate 14,088,504 of NW_027266308.1, read as the reverse complement.
TGAACGGTCCACACACCATCGATGTAGGCTTCGCAGTCTACCAAGTCACAAAGTTCATATAACTCAGCTCTTAAAGACAAGCATGGGGTACTGGGTATTCCATTCCGACCACGAACCTCCACGGGATTCTTTTGAGTTTTTATGAAAATGTTATTCATAACATTTAAAAAAAAACCATTGAAGATGTCGTCTTTGGCCACGTCTCCGCCTAAGCTTCCCCAGCAACTACCTCCCTCTGAAATAAATATCATATACCATTAGAACTAACATTCTCGTCACTGTTGGGGGCTTGTAAAATAATTTGTTTGTTTAACGTTGCACTCAGCAATATTCCAACTATATGACGGCGGTCTGTACATAATCGAGTTTGGGCCAGACAATACAGTAATTGATAACATGAGCGTTGATCCATGCAATTGGGATACGATGACGTGCATCAACCAAGTCAGCGAGTCTGACCACCCGATCCCGTTAGTCGCCTCTTACGACAAGCATGGGTTGCTGGAAACCTACTCTAACCCGGATCTTCACGGGTCACTAGTAAATTGAACGTTGCATTTGTGTTGTATTGTTGACACCACAGAATCGTTTGATGTGGACATGTATTGAGGAAGCATAATCTATTATGATTGGTTGGTTGATTAACGCCACACTCAGCAATATTCCAGCTATATAACGGCGGTCTGTAAATAATCGAGTCTGGACCAGACAATCCAGTGATTAATATCATGAAAATCGATACACGCAATTGGGATCTATTATGAACATATATGAACGCAGATCTAGAGTACCTCTGAATTCCCATAGAAGAAGAATAGCAAGTAGAAATGAGACAAAATCTAACTGTAGCTCTTGATTAAATATAGCCCAAGAACTGACAGGACGACTATTCCACAACCATTGATTCTGTTTTGACGGAAGGGGTAGATTTGGCCAGATTTTACGTATCTTCATTAGGTATGCAGTAAATATGGAGAAGACAACTCCTGCCACTAATAGTCCGGGTGAATCTGATAAACTGGTGCCACTGTTGCTACGCGCACCAGGCTTAGCGCTCACGAGAGCTCAGTCAAGGTGTTCAACAGGTAACATAAGTGAGTTAGTGAGTGTGTGAGAGTGGGTTTACGCCCCTTTAAGAACTATTTTAGCAATATCATGAGGGGGCACACCAGACTGAGTTAGTATTCCTGCTGACGAGTTTATATTAACAATTTATCACGATTTCACGGGGATATCCATATGATTCTATAATTTCTGAAATGCTCGTTGAAACGAGTTCTTTTTTTACCCGAAACACACATTTGAAGATGTACCGATACGGAAATAATATATACATTCTGTACATGATCACCATTGAGCAAATACATGTATTTGAAAACTGGACGTGAACACAGTGCAGCGGAAGAATCCATTTCCATTGAGTAGGGGACTGCAGTAGAATGTGACGTGATTCACGTGGAGCAAGTGCATATGAGGAAACTGAGCTCTAAGCACATTCGTCACCAGCTCGTGTTATTCCGGGACAAGCTGAATCGCGACTCATGGCCATTTTTGCGACCGGGTTCCGTCTTAGCGCAAACGGGCATACCCAAAACAATTGTCAACACGTTGCGTAATAATTCACATATATTTCAAAATATATTATATATATTTCATATGCAATTTAAAGCACATATGGACATGTGGAATTATACAGTATGATTGAACACATTTAACTTTGTCTTTGGTATATTTTTAGATGCAGTCTTTGGTATATTTTAAGATGCAAGACATATGTAAAATCAAAAAATATTTCTGAGGGATTCTGTGACGAAGAACTTGAAATCATACGCGCATTCTGGTTGGTTTGTCGTATTTTCGCACATAACATTCATCGATGGGGGACGAGTCTTCTTGCAGGTTACGGAAAGAGGCGACTGGTGGCGAATGCTCTCAGCAAACAAGCACACAACCGACTGGCCCACCAACCTTTTAATCTGCCGTTGTGATCAACCGCACGATTTCTCAATTGTCAGATCGTGATTTGAAGTTTGTCTGGCAGTATGAACTTGTTATAGCCCCTGATTCTCAGTTTGATAGCCGCATTTCTCTGAGAACCCATTGTTCTGTGTCGGTAATATTGGTGGCGGTGGAGAATGCTGTGGGTGTTTGTGGCGGTTGTCAGTGACATTTCCACCAGCAGCTCCACCAAGAGCTGTCGTGGCCAGATTTGAACAGCAAGTTATCTATTTACTAGAATTAGAGTTATCTGCCCTTGCTGTGCAAATGAAAATACAGGCTTAGAGAAGTTTCTAGACGGGACCAATTCGTCACCGAACCTGACCACCCGTTTCTGTAAGTCGCTTCATACGACAATGATAGGATTTGGGGGATCATATTCTAACTCGAAATCTCGTGACACGCTGCTATATAACTGGAATCCTGTTCAAACCGGCGTTAAAACAAACTCACTCACACACGTACTCTAAAGTTGTAAGGTCTGTGCTTTTTAGGGCTTTTCTGCCACATGAAGTTGGCATGTCGTGGTGTAACTGCGAACCTGTTCACCGATTCACTAACTAGCTCACTGAACCTACCACAACACCAAGTAAAGTCCGAAAAAAATAGGTCTTCATGTCAAATTGCTGATAGATGTGTCCCAGTGGTGTGTCTCAGTCGGGAGATACTTCACCCTTTTCAATATCTCTGTAGAAAGCCTATTTTCTGTAGTCCTGCTATCATCATGTATTTTCTTTAGATTAAATATAATCGTATACACACCTCTAGAGTGAACAAGGCGCCGAAATCCCTTTTGGGGAGTTCGCTCCCTTTGTCCTGTCAGTATCTGCTGAGCGTCACATATTGTCTAATTGCGGTCCGGCATATGTCTATGACCCGCGTCTCTTCGAGCCTTCCCATCACAGCTGGTTTGCGCGATGTAACTGAAATATACTTCAAAGCGGAATTAACAAAACTTGCACATCCCAGATGCCCTTAAGACAGCTAAAGTGTCAGGTCCGACCCGTGAACATCCGCGGGAAGAATAGGTCTTCAGCAACCCATGCTTGCCGTAAAAGGCGACTATGCTTGTTGTAAAAGGCGGCTTGCTGATTTGGTTGATGCATGTCATCGTATGCTCATGATGTCAATCACTCGATTGTCTGACCCAGACTCGATTATTTACAGACCGCCATCATAAAACTGGAATATTGCTGAGTGCAAAACAATGTCAGGTCCCTCCTGCTGCTCGTATTGTATTGCAATCATATTAGAAAGGTTTTGAGCATCGCTGATAAATAAAACATTTACATATGTCGAAGCTTCATCACAATATTTATAGCCGCGTCTACTTGAATATTCTTTGAATTGAAGTTCGAGGTGGTGGTTGTGGAAGGGGAAAAGCTACAGGAGTAGGCCTATTTGGGCCACACATCACATGAGGTGAGGTGAAATGGGGTTTAACGTCGCGTCCAAGATTATCGCACTTATATAGCGACGTGCATGTACGTGTGTGTGTTTGTGTGGCTACTTGTACTAGTCCGGACTGATGCCAATTTATAGTGCTAGCTCACTGAGATACCATGCCGCAGTTTGTCATAAATACCCGACTCAGATACAGTATACTGACTCCGAGCCTACCACTCCTTGTTTTAGCCCCATAATGTCCAGCGCCAGACAGGGTAACAACAAGTACCATCTTTTAACGTCTTTTGGTATGGACCGCCTCCCTGGTCTAGTGGTAGAGCGTCCGCCCCGAGAGCGGAAGGTCCGGGGTTCGATTCCCGACCGCGTCATACCAAAAGACGTTAAAAGATGGTACTTGTTGTTACCCTGTCTGGCGCTCGGCATTAAAGGGCTAAAACAAGGACAGGTCGGCAATGATAATACCGTGTATCTTCTATGCTCCGAAATTGTCCAATTGGTGTAGCTTTACGGTAATTACAATCAGTTAAAGGAGAGATGCTAGTAAACCATCTGCTGACCGCAACACCATATTGTTTTTCAGCGACAGCCACAAATATTTTTTAAGTTTTAAATTTTTTAAATCTGATTTTGTAGCCTGTTTTTTTTTAAAAAGAAAAACACCTTGCAACAGTGTATTTTTTGCTGCAGGCATTGTCTTTCTTTACAACAGTCTAAAATCTATAAAAATTTAAAAGAATTTTATGGAACGATTTGTTCCCCCGTTTAATTCGATAAAATTATAGATATGTTTCAAGGCTCTACCTCAGCTAATTCTAAAGTTAGATAACATATCAAATGTATCATTACCTTGGGAAACTAGTGTCAGGCTATACCTCATTCCGAAAATTAGAACATATTTCAGAGTCTATGCACATGTTAATTTTCTATGATGTGACCGTGTGAGGTACTCATTGTCACGATTCCCCACTATCGGTGTAAACTAGTCACATGGAACAGACCACAAATGTCTTTTTCAAGATCTTAACTTCAGGTAAGGTCGGAATCTAGTGTGAATATTTTTTAAAGATAAACGCAGATCAGTTATGTTTGTTTGGGCAGTGAAACATCTTCCAAACTATTGGTCCTAGATAACACCTTCACTATAAATTACCACTGGCGTGGCTCACTGACACATTGTACTACACTACAATAATGAAGTGCACTCTCGTTCTGGCTGCTGTGTGTGCTGTTGTTGGTGAGTGATGTTTGTTGGTTTGTTATTTAACCCCGCACTCAGTAACATACCTCTAAATAATAGAGTTTGCTCAACACAATTCACTGATTGGGTGAATGATATATTTGATGTGATTTCTGGTTCTCTTTAGACTGTGTTTGACATTTGACTTTGAAAAATGTAGCGCGGACTAAAATGAGGATCGTGTAATAAGATTGTATGTAACATTCAATGGTTTGGTTGGTCCAGACGCGAATATTTACAGGCTGCAATGATATAGCTGTATTAGGCATTAATTTCACACCCGCTTCAATAATTAACCAGATGATTCTCTTGTTCAGGATACCCAGCATGTGTGGCGAGCATTTTGATATACTTCTTAAAACCTTAGGTAATTATTTTCAAACTAAGCCTTACATGAGACGATTTCTTCCATTGTTACCGATGCATATTTACTTCTTCGTCTACCAAAACATCCTGATTCTTGTAATTACATTCACACGATAAGGCCCTGCATACGCTGACGCACTGTATGAAGACGCTTGAACCTGAACACTTAGGGGATTGTACATAGAACTTAGTTGACTGCGTCATACAGCCAATGTATTTGTTTCTCTATTTTCATTCCGATGCATTAATGTATATCTTTAGGTTGTCTTTATATGTAATGTAGTCCTGGTGACCTCTGAACGATGCAGTAACGTGGGTGACTGTTCCCACGTGAGCTGTGACTCCTCGACGACACTTGGATGTTCCCACGGAGAGTGCACGTGTCTGGAGGGAGCAAGCACAGCCCCCTGCCCGCAGAGTGAGCCATACTGTATCTTCCCTTTCCATGTTCAAATAACATCTTACGTCCATCATTTCTCAAAATCACCATTAGTATCGTCCTTGTGTCATATTTTCCACATGTTATCACACGTTGACGTGAGTAACACACACATTTATTTATAAATAAAAGCAACAATACCATTTCTGTAATCACAAGAAATGCCTGTAAAAAGCGGAGTCCATTGTACGATTCCGACAATATCATAAGCAAACGTGATGAGGCATAGAGCGATATTATACCATATTATGTTGCAGTAGGGGTAATAAGTATATTTCTGATGATTGTTTGATGGCATCAGATTGAAGCACTCGTAAAATGTCAAGTGCCGTTCTATCCAGATATATTTTATTGACGGTGTGCAACAATCAGAGTTCTTAGAGTTATCCTCCTTTGTGAATCAATACTTGGATAGGCTGTATCTTTAGACGGGATACCTATCTGAAATCGTTTACCTTTCTGCCTGCTTCCAACACCGTTTTCTGAATTCCAGATTGGAGCACCTGCTTCCCCCGAGACATCGACTGTGACAAATACTGCACTTTCATGAGTGCACTGATATATGTAATGGTTGCTATTATATTTGCCTCTGGAACATTCGACCCATTTGGTTAATTATTCTTTGATTTAGTTCTGTACACACCGATTTTGGAGTTAATTTCTCTTTTTAACTGGGGAATCAACTCGTAACGACATATAGGTAACGTATGTCGTAACTTCGAGCAATATCCCACCAGTTACAACCTTTGCTGTCTACATTTTACAATTTTTGAGGTTCAGTCGAACATGTTGCTTCTACGAAGATTTCAAAGGGGTCATACGACTTTAAAAATGTGTTTGATCAATGTTACAACAATCAAGGCCCATGTCAAGTTTTCAAAAACATTTATCGAAGACATGTGGAGGACATCAGTGACAAAACTGATGTCCGATACAATTCCCTACTTTGACTGGTACCATATGTTCCCGTGCTTGTTAGGTGGACAATTGACTTGCCATCGTAATTGTTTGTGATGACTGCCGTCGATGGTGCACTGTTACAACTACTAGTATATGATAGTGATTCATAAACACATGCTCCCATAGAGTCGGAATCATACAACGGAGTCTGGTTTTAGTGAATAATTTTTATGGTTGTGGAATTAGTTTTGTTGCTTTTATTTTTTAACCATTTGTTTAATTGCGTTTAAGGGATTATTTTTTAAACCATTTTCAAACACTATTCTGGGTTTGAATTTATCAATTTCATGTTCAATATAGTTTTCATTACACATCAATTTATGAGGACAAATACTGCCACGACACTGCAGCTCATATGTGAATGTAGTAAGTAGTTTCAACATTGATATTTAAATACTGACGCTGAAGCGTTAAGCTGTTCATGTACAGCAAAGTGGTCGTGGTTAAGGCATACGAATAGAAAATACAGTCCAACCTTGACCTTTGTGTTTCAGCCACCTGTGCTGCGCGCTCTGACTGTGATTCCTGCTCGTGTCACGGCAACAGGCAGCACCACTGCTACGACGGACGCTGTACTTGTGGCTTCGGATTGTAAGTTAATACATCTAAATGTCATATGGCCCATAACAGAAACTATAGTAAGATGATGAGAAAAACGCAAAGGTAAACAGTGAATGTGACAATGTTCTTATAAGAATTAATATTGATACATTTTGAATCCACATTCCACGAGGTAATTTCTATGTTCTTCACTCACGATCAAGTCATGGTGAAATGTCTCGTTGTGTTCATTGTCGTAAGAGTTTACAGCAGATTGAAAGCATCTTCCCTAGGCAAGAGAGTTAACTGACTATAAAAGTTTAGTTTCCACCCTTGCCGAACTAGGCTGGTATTATGGAGGTACATTTTGCCTGGACTAACGAGTCTATGCATAGTCCAATCAAAATCGCGAAACGAAATCGAAATCCGGTTCGTCAACTGTCGTGCAGATTTCGGTCGATTGCAGGATTTGCAAAACATGTGCATCGACAACTCGCTGTCAACAGATATTTTCCAAATCTTTTCATGTTTTTAATCAAGGTGTTCAAGTGATTTGATGCACTTCACGATGTAAGACCCGTTTTATCACAATATAAATGCAAGTGATACGAGAGGTAGAATCTGATTGGCACATAGGGGAGGCTTAGAAGGGACATAACTCGCAATAACTACTGGTGGAGCTACGATCGAGCCCAGGAATTCCAGCCTAGTTCGGCAAGGGTGGAAACTGGACTTTAAAAGTTAGTTAATTCTCTTGCCTCGGGAAGATGATTGAAAGGGAAATAGAGGGTATCTCTTTTTTCCACATGATTACATATCAACTGTGAAGTGGGACTTTTTGTAAATAGTTAGATGATCATCATTAGTATTATTCATTCAATACTGTTTCTCATTCTTTCAGCGGAAAGTGAAGACTCTGGCGACCAATGGCTTGTTACTTATGCGAATAAACTGTTTTCTGAATGTATGCTTTTCTGTTAGATTTGATAGCACATCTAATATGTGAATGGCTGTATATATGTGTGCATATGTATGTAAGTGCATACCATATATTTCACCTCGCCATCTCCTGGTATTCCATTCGTTTATGGGATTTTAAGCATGGCATGTTCCGATGGGGAAAAAACGAAATTGTACCGAACTATAAAAGCAAATAACATCACCCCATTTTGGGGAAAGATCGGGCATGGATGATTTCTCATGCTTTAGACAATGACTTCCATTGATTATGCACATGCCACCATGGGATGCAGCTGAAATATTGCCTTCTGCGGCGTAAAACAACAAACATACAAATATTGCAGAAATTAGTAATTAATTAAGGCTCGGTCTCTTTCAGAAACATATTCTGACGCCCTTTTTGGTAACTTTGGCACTCATGATCATGTTCTACTCTCTATTTATGATGACTCTGTTTAACGTCTCCTAATAACATAACGTCATGGCGGGGCCATAGTTTATGTGGCTCCAAGATGGACTCTCTTCTCTCGATTAATCCTTCTGAATATAACAAATCATTAGAGAACTATCAGTGCAATATGCCTACACCTGAAGAGATGCTGATTTATTAAAACAGTTTACTTGATTTCTTTGAGTTTGTTGAATTTGATGTAGTCAGTATTGGAAACTGTTTCCTTGATATAAAAGGGTGGAATGAGTGGCTATCTGAACGACCACAGCATCGAGTTTATGTGCAGTGTGTTGAGATAAATAGCAACCCTGCAGAGTCCTTAGCTGCGATGAGGTAGGCTGTCCTGAAAAGTAAAACAGAAGGCTTTCTGTTTGATGCTCAGGACCAGTCAATTCCCACTCGAAACCGTCAATGTGTGATCTTGCATCATAATGTAAATATGAAATGTAGATTATGCAATGAATTTAATGAGACTGTCCAACACATTGTCAGTGGATGCCCAGCTTTGGCACAAACACAGTAACTTAAGCGACATGATCGAGTGGTTCGATCCTTTTATTACCGTCTTTGCCATGCTTGTGGTTTTGACTCAGAGGTCCATCTATGGTACGACCCAGAATATGTAGAGGGTTTCATGGAAATGATAAATACACAATTCTTTAGAATTGGCCGTATACAGCCTTAGATCTATCCAGGCCAACAAACCTGATATTGTCCTTTTTGATAATTCCGATGAAATAATTTATATCATTTAGTTTTCTGTTCCTTTTGACACTAATGGTATTGACAAGATTCAGAGAAAAACATGGCAATTATGTCAGACCTTGCTTTCGAAATGTCATGCTTGCATTCCAAGTACCAACTTGTCCAACTCCCCATTGTTCTCGGTGTGTTATGTTTGGTACCTCCCAATCTGTTGACTGACATCCGGAGAGTACCCGGATTTGCCCAGGAATACAACCCTTCTGACAATCTTGGTAATGCAGAAGGCTGCAGTGTTGGGGAGTCTTCACAATCTCCGAAAAGTTCTGGGAGGGTTTGACTAGGCAGTGCTTCCTGGGAGAAGTCCCATTCGCTGTCTGGGCTGCGTGTAGAGGAGGCAAGGGTCCTGAGCTGATGATGAGCCTAACCAGCCTGACTGCCAGGATCATCCAAACATTCTTTGCTTTTTTTTATTTCAATCTGTACATCATCATCATCATAATCATAAGAAGAAGATAAAGAATATCACTACATTGGGGTGTTGTTTGTTTTCCCCCAAACTCGTGTGAGAATATATCAATCTTTTTCTATTTGGGTTAACTTTCTGTCACATGGACCCGTCCACGTTTACTCATGGTCACGATTCCTGTCTATCAGTGTAAACAAGACACATGGTCGCGAGGTGTGTAACAGACCAAAAAAGTTCAATCTTTCTGTTTCACGATCTATAATCCAGGTCAGGTCGGAAACGCGTGGTTTTTTTTAATGTTAAACGCAGATCAGTTATGTTTGTTTTGTCAGTGAAACACCTTCCAAACTATTGGTCCTAGATAACACCATCACTATCAATTACAACTGGCGTGGCTCACTGACACATTGCACTACACTACAACAATGAAGTGCACTCTCGTACTGGTGTATGCTGTTGTGGGTGAATGATGTTTGTTGGTGTGTTACTAGTATTTAACCCCGCACTCAGTAATATGCCTGTCAATAATAGAGTCTGCACAACACAATACATTGATTGGGTGAATGATGATATGTTTAATGTGATGTCTGGTTGTCTTTGACTATTTTTGACATTTGACTTTAAAAATGATGAGGATCGAGTAAAAAGACATTACGTTTTTTCGCTGTTTATGCTTTCACTCAATGGTTTGGCTGGCCCCAGATTCGATTATTTACAGACTGCCATGATATAGCTGGGATATTGATTTCTTTCACTCACGTTTCAATATTTTACAAGCTGATATTTTGTTTAACCACACAGATTGTTTAGGATATCCAGTATGCAATACAACCCGAGGCAATGTTGTTATTTTTCAAAGAAAGTATTACATATAACGATTTCTTCCATTTTTATCGACGATTCGATATTTCCTGATTTTTCTTGCTACATTTACACGATTAGGTCCTCATTTCGCACACGCACTGGATAAGTACACTTGAACCTGAACACTTTTGGGATCGAAAATAGAACTTGGTTGACTGCGTCATACAGCCATTATATATATTTCTCTATGCTCATTCCGATGCATTAATGTATATCTTTAGGTTTTCCTTATATGTAATGTAGTCCTGGTGACCTCTGAACGATGCAGTAACGTGGGTGACTGTTCCCACGTGAGATGCGACTCCTCGACGACACTTGGATGTTCCCACGTGTCTGGAGGGAGCAAGCACAGCACCCTGCCCGCAGAGTGAGTCATACTGTATCTTCGCTTTCCATCTTCGTGTTTTTTCGTTTAGAGCTTATGATTATTCAACAATGACATCGATCACAAATAACATCTTACTTCCAAGATTTCCCCAAATCACCTAATAAGTGTCTTTGTGTCATATTTTCCACATGTTTGTACTCGAGTAACCCTCACCAAATCTAAAACCACTACCCTACACCATCACCATCACCCCTACTCCTCACACACACCGCGCCCAGTCCATCTTCTACGCCTCACCACAACCAAACACAAACAGCATACATCAAATCAACACACACACACACACACACACACACACACACACACACACACACACACACACACACACACAGTCCATAGTACGATTCCGACTATATTATAAACACACATCATGATACCAAGACCAACACATGTATTGCTACATTCAAGAGCGGTATAATACATTGTGATGTGGTACTAGGGGTTATAAGTATATGATTGTTGGATGGCAGCAGATTGAAGCACTCGTAAAATGTCAAGTGCCGTTCTTTCAAGATATATTTCATTAACCCTGTGCGACAATCAGAGTACTTCAGAGTTATCCTCCTTTGTGGATCAACACTTGGATAGGCTGTATTTTTAGAAAAGTTTCACGTGGAAATAGTTTCCAGACAGCTGGTTGTGAGCGAGACGAGGGCGATTCGAAGCCTTCTACGATCTGACTATTGCACTTGCCCCGTCTGGACGGGATACCTATCTGAAATCGTTGACTTTTCTGTCTGCTTCCAACACCGTTTCCTGGATTACAGATTGGAGCACGTGCCTCACTCAACACATCGACTGTACCCCATACTGGATATTCATGAGTACACTGACTTATGTAATAGGGCCTATTATATTTTGCTTTTGGAACATTCGACACATTGTATTGCCTTTTATTGATTATAACACCGATTATTTAGTTTAATCAACTCGTAACAACATATAGGTAATATTCCAGCAGCTACAGCCTTTGTTGTCTACATTTCACAACTTTTGAGGTGAAATCGAGCATGTTGTTTCTTCGAAGATTTCAAGGAGGTCATACGACGTTAAAAATGGGTTTGATCGAGGTTACATCATTCAAGGCCTCAAGTCAAGTTTTCAAAAGAGTTTGTTCATGTTGAGGACATCAGTGACAAAACTGAGAAACTTAAGAAAAGTTGTTGTCTTCACTGATATCGAAATATTTCAGTGTTCATACTCACACCAAAATATAAGAAGAAACATAAGAGCCTCCCTCAGCCTGGTGATTTCAAAGAGAAGATTTTACAGCGCCAAATACGCATTGTGAGAGAATTAGAGAGCTTGGTCCAAATGTAAAGGTCAAATCAAGCTCAACTAAATCAACTAAATACAAAAACATATTGTCGAGCCCCACTATTAACTACACGTACACAAACTTTTATTACATTTCTATAAAGAATAATTCAGCTTTAAGCATAGACGAAATGCAATAGTCAAGTCAGGGTCAAATTCAAAAGACCGCCTCCGTGGTCTTGTGGTAGCGCGTCCGCCCGGAGACCGCGTCATACCAAAAGACGTTAAAAGATGGTACTCGTAGTAACCCTGTCTGGCGCTCGGCATTAAGGGGCTAAATCAAGGACTGGTCGGTTCGGAGTCAGTATACTGTGTCTGAGTGGGGTTAAACTGAGTTTAAGAATGTTAAACTGCGGCATGGTATCTCAGTGAGCTAGCACTATAAATCGGCATCAGTCCGGACTAGTACAAGTAGCCACACACACACACACACACACACACACACACACACACACACACACACACACACACACACACACAAACACACACAAACACACACAAACACACACACACACAACTGCCAAACCTTTACAGACGACGGTGACTACGATGGAAACGACGTATAACCAGACCGTGTCTAAGGCTCGCAGTATATATTTGTTATTACTGATGTGTGGTATGTTTTTACGTCACTCGTCTTTTAAGCTTCTTGTCGGTCCCTCCATAGCAGTGCACGCTTGGTTGGTTGGTAGGTAGGCACAGAAAAAAGCATTAGAAACTGTTCATGTATAGCAAAGTGGTCGTGGTTAAAATTTACTGACAATCCAACCTTGACTATTTGTGTTTCAGCCACCTGTGCTGCGCGCTGACTGTGATTCCTGCATGTGTCGTCTAAGGCGCCGCGATTCGCTGGGCACGCCAGAAACCTATGATTGTGGGTTCGAATCACGGTTCGCCCCGATTATGTTTCTAGGTTTGTCAGCACCATACCCGTGCTCGTGGGTTTCACCGAAGTGGTAAACGTCTGAGACCTGCATCACTTCGGGCTTTCCTCCCACATTAAGCTGACACGCCGTGATATTACTGGAATACTGTTAAAAGCGGCGTTAAACCCAACTCACTCACTGACTCACTCCAAAAGTCATCAACAACTGAACCATGATGATGAGAAATGGCTACCCCACATTTCCCTGAGACCACATATGAAGATGTCTTCTCTTGATGAACCCATTATTGAATAGGCATCAGCACAGGGCTTGCTGTGCTCAGGCTGCCTGGGTGTATTATAAGTAAAGAGGAATGAAGTGGTCAATTTCTACATTAGGAGTCATTTTGTTCATTAAAATATTCATTGAACCAAATAATAAAAAGACGCATATGTCACATAAATAGTCAACAGATGGTAATCGATTGTTCAAAATTGGCACACATCATTGTCGTTGGTCAAGGTAAAATACGGTACACATGGAACAGTAGATTTTCAAGGTGAAGTTGATCGTGTATGGCCACCATTAGAGTTCACAACTGACCAGCATTGGGAGCAATGACAGCCCGAATCGTGGCCTTGGAAATGTTCACCCACTCTGCCTGCAGAGCTTGTGCCAACTGTCGGAGGTTCTGTGGTTGTTGCTGATGTGCTTGCAGTCGATGATCCAGTACATCCCATAAATGTTCGATTGGGTTTAAATCTGGTGACGTGGAGGGCAATAGCAGGACCTGGATGTTTTGATTCCTGAAAAAGGCTGTTGTCGGTCTTGCCGTGTGAGGTCAGGCGTTGTCTTGTTTGAAAATAACGTCCGGTTGTTGCATGTTTGGAATGACGCGTGGCCGAAGAATCTCATCCGTGTAACGTTGTGCCGTTAAATTCCCAGAAACTTGCACCATGTATGTTCTACTCGTGTAGGAGATGGCTGCCCACATCATCACACTACCAACACCAAATCTGTCAACTTCCTGTATTCAGTTTCGTGCATAACGATTCTCCTGTTTGCCGTCAGCCGATGGCGTGGCTGCGTTGGGCTTCCGTCAGTCGTGGCATGGTTTCGCTGTTCATTTGCTGTCAGAGTGTGATGGCATGCAAATGAAAACCCAACGGTTTTTTTTATATCCCAACAAGTGATGTTGCGATTTTTTCCATGTTTCACCAACTTTCTGCAGTACCTCATTCTTTCCACACAAACCAACCCATGCATGCAGAAATTCGTATTTGGTATTAATTTTGTATGTGTGTTGGCAACACTGTCACATATTTACAATTTTACTACTTTAGCATTTTTTTATTTTTTTTGCAGAGTATTTATTCTTTTCCAGCAGTGACCTGTCACTAACGGATTCTTTCCGGGGCCCGGACTACATTTGTATAAATTCTATTGCTGCCCGGCACTGCTGTCGGAGAGCTCTGTTTCTGTGACGCGCCCAGGACGGTAAAAGGTAAAAGGTCTGGTGCTGAAGGACCACATTCTCGTGAGGACTGATCATTTGATATTCTCTGTGGATATGTTGGGCACACAATTTCATTGATTTCATCAGAACTTCAAAACTGATGTCGTGGTAGACGATGTCGATGCGATAATAACACCTCTGACATGCCTGACAGTGGCAGTCCCGCACTGTCTGGACAAATATCCTAGAATCCTACAATTATTGCCGTTGTACAGGAAGCTGTTGTACGTCTTTGTCGCAAATGTTGATGACGTAGAAACACAGAGCAATCTGACCTGGATGGGTCACGTGATGTACCATGCTAGAGATGGTGCTCTAGAACACATACCCTGGCTACATCTGACAGCGATTCTCCTGCTTCCAATCACCCGAAGACGTTGTTCCGCTGATGAGGTAACTCTCTCATTGATAAGCACGATTGGTGATTATTCCATTGATGTTTGATAACAAACAAATTTAACATTTAATGTTCGATGAGAAGGTTGAAGTATATGTTTAATAGAAATACATTGAATAGGAAGTACATGCAGTTTTTATTTGGTCGCATTTGGAATGTGCATACACATATAATCGACAAAAACATTTCCATAATAATTAGGAATCTCAAAGTCCATTGAACTGTTCCGACTATATGATAAACATGTGTTTCTGAATCCCTGTCAAATTGTAATTTTACCAAGTGTTTGCGAAAAGGTGTACATGTCCGATCGTACCCGTGCAAAGACAAGTCATGTGTTCACCTGAAACTACACAAAAAAGATATAGTACACGTAAAAATAGCTAATTGCATTGAACATCACTGAAGCTTGTGAAGGGTGTACGCTGGAACGGAGGGATCAACCAGACAATCTTCAATTAGAAGCTGCAAGAATAGAAACCGCTGTTCCAAATTATGCATTGATTATTGCAAGATTGTTGATGCGGAGTTAAGCAATAATCACCTACTCTCCCACTTTGCATCTTATCTTGAAGACATCATACCCAGCAGTGTTGGATCAAAGAACATGTATTCTCTTCGCAATGTCCGTTTACAAGATTAAAACATTCTCATTTATCATTTGTCCTTTCGTCAATAGGAACGATATATCGCTTCTTTACAGAAACTCAACACCTTCATCAAACTTCAGGGCAAATCTTCAGAAAGATAATTCGATTGCGCCTAAATATTGTTCCTTTGGCAAAGGAAACTTATGATATCATTCATACCATGCTAAGATATATGACTAGCCGTTTAAATTAAAATTTATATAGAATAGGTATTATTATAAATTCAAAGTGTTGCTGTCGTGATCCATGTGAAAACTCATTTCATTACTTTTTTCTTATGTAAATTGTATGCTTGATATAATTGTACAAGGAAATGAGGCCCATGAAGATCCGGGGTAGAATAGGTCTTCAGCAACCCATGCTTGCCCTAAAAGGCGACTATGCTTGTCGTAAAAGGCGACTTACAGGATCGGGTGGTCAGACTCGATGACTTGGTTGATACATGTCATCGATCCCAAGTGCATGGATCGATGCTCATGATGTCAATCACTGGATTGTCTCGTCCAGACTTGATGATTTACAGACCGCCGTCATATAGCTGGAATATTGCTGAGTGCGGCATTAAACAACAAATCAACCAATAAACAAACAAACAACGTAATGAGTTGTCAACAAGTAAGGATAAGATATATGGATGAACAACTTCTTTATTACACTTAGGAACGACGTTTCGGTGTAGGTTCTAACACCGTTATCAAACATGATATGTGGGAAATGTCGCTCCTAATTGTAATAAAGAAGTTGTTCATCCATATATCTTATCCTTACTTAGTACTCCAACTTCTAATTGCCCCTCAAAGAAAAGTTGTCAACAAGTTTGAATAATACACATTTCCGTTAGATGTCAAATTAGTCTTGAACGGCAATGCATTTTTCACTGCGAGTGAAAGTGAATGTATAGTTAATGCTGTTCAAATATGATATATACCATACAAATCATTGCTTTGTAATTACATTCGTCAAATATTAATTATTCTATTCTGCTTCTCTATCCCTTCTTTTTGCCTGGTGATGTAAATATTATAGATAAGGTGTTCTAAGTTAGACCGCTATAACCCCATCCTTTTCACTATTGGGAATAAAATATGTTTATAACAAACCAATTAATCAGAATGATTCGTCCTTACAATGCAGGGTTATTGTTGTTGGCAACAATAAGACAGTTTATCACTATCGCCATTGACATAGCTTAGGTCAGGTGTCGCGCCTTTTACTTCATTCATCTCCACAACATATGAGCTCATTGTCATCTACAACGCCCTGTACATTCCTCTCCAAAACAAACAACCACAACTGCAATACGTACTGATTCACAAAGTAGCTTAAAAGGACTGCAAAATAATCATTCTAAAATGAGGGGTAACCAGGTAAAATACCCTCAATGGTAAAAACGATCCAAAAACAGGACAGGGAGGTTCACTTGGCTTGGGTGCTAACCCACATCGGAATATTTCAAAAACGAAGAACCCGCAAAGCTGCCAAATCAGGGCTTTAACACGGTAAACTCCAAACTCAGCCGCAGCAATATCAGACCCAAGCTATTACCCTACGTAAGCTCAAAGCGAAATGATCAACTCAATACCAAACTCAACGGGTACAAGAGATCTTAAACAAACAGTAAAAATTACATCAACACAAAGTTACATGACACCACGAAAACAAATTAACGGCCAAGACTATTAGTGAACTCCACACTGGCAACACAAGCCTAAATAGTCCTAAGCACAAGAATTTAAACAAAACATCGTGCAAGTCACTGCTTCAACAGTCCTGCAGTCGAGCATGTTAACCACATGATATTCCATACACATCGGATCCACTTCTCTTACGTATGATAGGCACAGACATTACTGCAACACAAGTAGTACCAATTACATGTCAAATCAAAATTAAACGGTAGGATTTAATTCACACCCTCCTTCATAAACCGTAACATTTGTTTCTATTTCAAACAACTATTTATTTGCAGACTTGGGCAATACAAATGTCAACCAGATTTGACAAAAAGATGTTATAAATCTACCTGTTTCAACATGCTGCGCCTTTTACATAAATACGATCTTTCCCATGTCTGGAATGATTACATAGCTTATTGTTATGTTCCCAGTAAATGTAAATGGACTAGTCTTGTGAATGAAAAGATAAGAAATGTAGATTCTGTGGGGCTTGTGAAACAAATGTGCGACCGACAGGACCTGTTAAGATATACTAGTATCAGATCAGGATTTGGCAACTTTCTTTACGATTTCCTTCAAAGTTTTTTCTTCTGTCTAATATGGTCAAAATAGGATGCTATAAGATAGAATCGCGAGAGTGTCATTGCGGAACTGTAGCTCATGAGATAGTCAGACACATTTTTATGTCATGTACTATTAATATGCAAGAAAGAAATGAAATGTTCAAAAATATATTTGAAATCACAGATGCGAATTCCTATGTTGACCTTTGGTCGAATGATGATGATGTTGTCGTGTCTTTCCTATTAGGCGGACTGTCTGATTGCATGAAAGACCTTGAGCTTGAAATATGGGGCGAAACTATGTTACTAGTCTCTCATTATGTTAACAAGTGGCAGCATTTGTTCATACCCCCTTCACTATGACATGTAACTATTTTGTTTAGTTTTATCTTTATTTATGTATCTATCTTATATAATGTATCTTCAATACTGGGGAAAATGAAGACAATCTATCTATCACCGCAGTTTCAAACTTCCAAACCACCCTCGTTGCTCTCGTGTAAATGCTTTACGTCCCTTACTTTACCTGAACCTCCTCACGGTACTCTTGTAAAGTAAACTTACATTGTTATCACTTCATCCATATGTTAATTAATTGATTCACCCTCTATTGGGAACCATACGGAACTGTCCGAAAATATTTATATTTTCAACTCATAATTAACAGTACCGATTTGTTCTGTTGGCAACGGAAGGTTTGTAAAATGATGTATTTTATATAAATAAAATCGTCAGAGCCCACTGTACCATTCCGACCCATCAG
Source organism: Haliotis cracherodii (assembly GCF_022045235.1). Taxonomy (NCBI): domain Eukaryota; kingdom Metazoa; phylum Mollusca; class Gastropoda; order Lepetellida; family Haliotidae; genus Haliotis; species Haliotis cracherodii. The sequence continues at coordinate 14,069,975 of NW_027266308.1, read as the reverse complement.
CATGCGTTTATGAATCCATAGAAAATAGTGATGACACCAGGTGTTCACGAAAAGGTGACAAGGTTTGAGGAAGAGGTGTATGACGCTCTCTGAAAATGCATAATTGAATTATGACAAATGTTTCTGACAAATACTGTTTTGGGACCCAATCGTTCATTTTTTTCAAGATCTTGCTGAGTAAATGAAAGACGGTTGCCATATCATGTGATTCATTTACATATGCAGTTGTTGGAATCGTACAACGAATTCTGCTTTTGGCAGATATTTCTTACGGTTCTGAAAGAGGTTTTGTCGCTCTCAGGGTGTAATTGCTGACAAAGACACCCTGCCATACAGATTGTGTGATTGTTGTCTGAATAGCTCTGATGCCTTGGGATGTTTAATTAATTTCAGTTCCACTTGACACAAAAAATCCCGGAATTAGAGGTGTACACTAAACTCGAATTCAATTCCAGGATCTCGAAGCTGTTTCTCTCTGTAACTAGGCCATGTCTTGAAGGTTACCTGACCTCCTCGTTTGTCAAGAGTGAGTGAGTATGGTTTTACACCGCTTTTAGCAATATTCCAGCAATATCAAGGCGGGGGACACCAGAAATGGGCTTCACACATTGTACCCATGTCGGGAATCGAACCCGTGTCTTCGGCGTGACGAGCGAACACTTTAACCACTAGGCTACCCGACCGCCCCTGTTTGTCAAGAAGACGACACTCGTAAAAGAACAATTACGCAATCAACCACTTTTCTGAACAGGACAGCGAAATGTTAACGCCAAGAATGGAAATATATATTTCAATATGACATATAACTGCTCCCCTTTAAACGAACTTTGTAATCCGAACCCTGTGTTATCCCAACTCCCAGTAAACATGTAGAATCTAAAGGACCAGAGGTTAGATGTGTATATAAGAGTAAAAGTCGACTTTGATGTTGACCCATCTTTGAGACAAAGGTTGAAGTGAAGTACAGAATCAAAAAACGATTATCTTTTTATAAATAGATTAGTAGAGATAGCTACATCACGAATGTTTTCCTGTTCTGTGGAACGGTGTGTACTATCAGCTGATGTTTAAAATGTAGGTCACTGTCCTCACGATCATTGTCGATTTTCACAGCTGACCCTTTCAGGAGTTAGTATGGTGACTAAGCAACACATCAAATCTCTTAAACAACACAATTTTTTCAGCGAATAAATTCCTTTTCAATGAGATAGCCAGGAAATGAATTAGAACATCATCTTTTTTAATTGTCAAATATAAAAAGAAGTTGAAATGTTTAAGAAGCAAGTGCATAACAAGAAATTACCCAAATTTATTCAAATTCGCCTATTTTTGCCTGACAGCCGGCGTTAATTTAAGGGGATAAAACAAGATCTGGTCGGACAGCATGATGTGTCTGAGTGAGGTATTTATATGCATGTTAAACTGTGGCATAGAATCTCAGTAGGATAACACTATAAAACCGGCTTTAGTCAGGACCACACACACACACACACGCACGCACGCACGCACGCACACACATACACTAACACGCACGCGTTATATAAGTGCAATAGTCTTGATCGAGATGTTAAACTTCATTTCACCTCTTTCCGCCTCTTATCTCAAGCAGACAGAACTCTTGACCCCCAAGGATCAAATCCTAAATAGGATAGGTGACGATAAGATAAAAATCAAAGATATATAAGGAAAAAAGTCAACGTTTCTTTCAGAACATAACAAACCCTGTCTCCACCATGAAGCTCACCCTCTTCCTCGCTGTCTCCTGCGCTGTTGTTGGTAAGTACAGACGAGAGTACAGCTCTGCTGTTTAGTTCCAGGCATTCCCAGCAACCCATGCTTGTTCTTAGAGGCTCGGTGACCTGGATGATTCCGTGTTAATGTTCTTCTGTTCTAAATTTCAATCTCTGAGTTGTCTGGTCCTGACTTGATTATTTACAGGCTTCGTCATAAAGGTGGAATATTGCTGAGTACGATATTAAACAAAAACCAAGACATTAGACTTTTATCACTGAATTTCTGTACTGGAGCTTCTTATGTATCTTGAAAGTGGGGTATGCTGTGCTGATTTAACATTTTTCATCTGACAACGTATATGTTTATGTGATACATCTAATGTCACTTTTGCGTTTCTTTCTTGCCGAGTCGCTAGATCGGGTGCGTGGATCGATGCTCATGATATTAATCACTGGATTGTCTGGTCCAGACTCGATTATCAACAGACCGCCGTCATATGGTTGGAATATTGCTGACTGCGGCGTAAAACAACAACCAAGACATTAGACTTTTTTCATTGAATTTCTTTACTGGAGTTTCTTATCTATGCAATAATACCACCTGAAAGTGAGGTACACTATGCTGATTTAAAATTTTTCGGTTTTATGACAACGTATCAGCCAAACCTAGGTGAAACAAATAACAAAGTGATCATCGTACATATTGCCATGTTCGTCACGATATGGCTGAAATATTGCCGATGTGACGTTAAATATTAACTCACTCACTCACATATTGCCATGCGCACTGGTTCAGATGAAGCTAATAATCGGAAACTTCGAAACCACTATTTGCGGATTCTGACACGGCTAAGATTCAAAACGTATTGGACAAATGGGCCGCCCTCACCCCAATATCATGTTAATGTTAACGTATACTCCCCAGGGAGTTGAGAATGGTAACTGGAAGGCAAACGGATCCACTGGTCGGGAGCAAATAAAACCGTAGAGGGACTGTGACCATGCAACTTGCGATCGTTCCTCCAAGCTTGGCTGCCTTTGGCGATTTTGGAGATTTCTTATGAATAAGGAAAAGGGTTTTGTAGCTTTTAGTATAAATTCATATAGGGGAAATAACGGCGTTGTCGGTGATCACCCTCGATCATAATGCTTCTATCTCAATCATTAATAAAAAAAAAGAAGAAAAATTCGTTTCAGCATCTGACATACCTGTTGCCTGTTTAGGGGTTAGACGTGATCCAGGGCGAGTCCTACATAAGACAGTATACATTGTATCATCAAGTTCAAATGTAACTTAATTTGAAACTTTTTTCCCCATTCAGCTGTTATCTACGGCGAGCTCTGCAGAGACGTCAAAGACTGTGATCACCTGACCTGTGATAGTTCCTCAAAGCTGGGCTGCTCTCATGGAGAATGTACCTGCCTGACTTCCGCCACTGCTGGTTCCTGCGCTCAAGGTATGAGGAACTGTTTGACCATGACCATCTTATTCTTAATTAAGCTTATTTTATTATGTTGTTTTCAAAATGACAATATTACCACATTAATGTGTTATTGGAAATGTGTCATTCAGAGGGACAGAGATTGTTGTGATCAACGGACATTTCCCTTTAAATTCTGAACCGAGCAGACTATGTATTGCAGAAAACACGCTTACGAGGTTTTGGTAGACAGAGCATGCCCTGGGGAGAGGGAAAAACCAAGTGGGCGAAGCCCCCGCGGTTTTTCCCGACCCCCAGGGCATGCTCTGTCTACCAAAACCGAGGGAAAGTGTTTTTCCATACTTATAAACCGAAAAAAAAACACCTTAAAACAACATTTATCAACATTTTTATGTTTCGAACATACTTTCCATGAACCTTAGGAAACGCTCGTAAAATATCTGTTGCTGGCGTACGGATCTTGAAAACGACTTTTTAAAAACCAGTGTGGCATATCAACATCTCAGTAGCCTCGTGGTACACTCACTTGGCTACAGATATGAAGGTTGGGAGTTCGATCCTCGGAATTATTAAGAAAACATTTGCATTTGATTTTACATTACATTACATGTTACTATCTGAACGGAAGTTATATTAATAAAATACCCAGTACATTATGTAAACCCCTGGGATATTATAGCAAATATGACTTGACTATCCTATAAAATCCCTGGGATATTATATAAAATCCCAGGGACATTACAAAGTCCCTGTTTATGAGATTTAACCCGACTGGAAAGTAAAACCTAACAATAGGTTTTAATGCCTATAGAAAGAAGTCTCTTACTTTATGCGATCCCAATGAATAGGTTTATACATATTGTTAACGCTGCTTTAAACAGTATTTTCAAAGAAAAGCACAGAGAAATGGTCTTGATCTTTGACGTTTACCAATTTGTTGAAACCCATCGGCATGGCCATGGTGCTGCCAAAGTCATGTACCTCTACTTCCCTTTAAATCCGTAGAGCATAAACGGAAGATTTATTAAGGCAACATTCACAACTGCAAATAACACATGCCCTTTAAATACAATCCAGCATCAAAAGGATAATCGACTCTAATTCCCACATGTAACAGCTATATATGTCATGAGTGGTTCATGTTCAGAGGGAAGTGTATTTTTCAGCCACATGTAAGGCCCGTGCCGACTGCGACAGCTGCAAATGTAGAGACAGCCGCCAATCACACCACTGCTACGACGGTCACTGCTTCTGTGGCTTTGGGGGCTTGTAAGTAAATCTTTGGCATGTAGTAGTAGCTTTTCCCAAGTCTACTCTGTGGGATGTGAGTCAGTTGTGTTGGATCCTACCACATAACTAGGTTCGAAGCTAACAAGCTTTCTTTCCTGTCTGATGTGATTAAGGTGTCATATTGGGAGCCTGTGTGCAGCGGAGAAAAGTAAGTTAAAACTTAACGTTGAATTAGCATTGTTTCAGACACCTAGCGACGCAAAATATATTATTCGTACATAAAAGTAATATATTACAGCAATCAGTAAAGCCTATTTTAGCAAATCAATGATAGAGACCACTGAATTCTGATAATACGGTTTTCTCTTTCAGTGGCAAATAGGCGACAACGGGAACAGATGAATGAACAGATCCTTCTCACCGAGTCATGTATTCTTCATTTATGAAATGAAATATCTAAAAATAATACATTGTGTTCGATCATTATGTTCAGAAACACTGATTGCTCTTATGCAGATAATTCGATGATATTGTGTGACAGGCTCGAGTGCGGTAGGGTCTAACAAATGCATACCTGCATAGCTATGACACTGGTAGTACACAACAGAGTGTCAGTACAACATTCAATGGCAGTGTCAAATATAAAGATATTGTGATAATAATATTCCCCAAGCAGCAGCAATGTTCAAGCTTCCAAAAAAGGGCGCCGTGATATTGCTGGAACATTGCTAAAAGTTGCGTCAATTCCAACCTACTCACTCCAAAATATATCCAAGGTGAAAAGCGATCTTCACACAACTGCTGGTATTGATGTAATGCGAGATGTAATGCGAGATGAGTTAGGCAGGCACTTGCCCTCTTATATAGTCTAAATACCTACCAGAAGGTTCTAAACAGTGTTGGAATTGTCTAGCCTGCAAAAGCTCCTAGATTAGACATGACTCCAAAAGCATCTAAATATAGTAACTTCCATACCACTGCTTATATTAGCTAGTACTACATTCATGACAACTAACCATTGTCATTGAATTTGTACTGAATCATAATTGAGACAATGTAATACAATTGCAACAATGTTTGACAATAGATTACACTGGCATACAATACTACACCGTTAACCTTGTTTTATTCCTTTAATCCCGGAGGAATTTACTTATATATCCAGTGTAGATAAAGATAAAGTATCAATAAAAAAACAAACGTTTCATTAGATTGTTACTCTAGATATATACGCATGTGGGGAATGGAGAAAAGAGCCATTATTGAACTAAATGGACGAACAGAAATCACAAAAACACAACCACGTTTGACTTTAACGGTGGTGAGGTGATATTGGGTTCAAGGTTATTTCATTCATATAGTGACGTACATGCACGTATGTGTGTGTGGCTGCGTACCAGCTATAGTACGCACGTATTATTTTGTAGTTTTTATAATGCTAACCTACTTAGATACCATTCACTCGTTTAACGGGGATCCCCTCACTCAAACTCATTGTGATGACTCAGAGCCAGTATGCCATCAGGCAGCGAAACAACAAGTTCCATCTTTCAACGATCTTGAAGTACAGAACCATTACTAGGTTATCGTTCTATTAATAGACTGATAGAGATAGCTTCATCACGACTGTTTTCATGTTCTAAATATGTGAAACGCTTTACTATCACATGAATAAAATGTAGGGCGCTGTTCTCACGATCATTGTTGATTTTCATAGCTGACCCTTTCAGAGGGAGTATAGTAAAAGAGAAGTGTGCGTGCGTGCGTGCGTGCGTGCGTGCGTGCGTGCGTGCGTGTGTGTGTGTGTGTGTTTGTGTGTGTGTCGTGGTTGGGAAACTAATAAAAGCGACGAAAACCATTTCCATAATCATAAAAAATATCTACTAACACTACCAACCAGTGATGATACCAGGTTGACGCGAAAAGGTGAACCAAGTCAGCGAGCCTGACCATCCGATCCCGTTAGTCGCCTCTTACGACAAGCATGGGTTGCTGAAGACCTATTATACCCCGGATCTTCGCGGGCCCTATCCTGTAATGCACACGGGGGAACAGCGGTGAGAAAATATGCGTCAGCAACATGATTATCTGTTAATTTCGGAAGGAAACTTAATGGAGGAGGGTGAATCACATCCGTTTCAATCTGGACCCCACATTCCTGAAAACTAGTATTCTTTCTATTCATCCAATACAAAAAGAAGTCAAAATGGTTAAGAAGCGTAAGTATATAAGACAAAATTACAGGTTCTCTAAATAACGTAAAATTTGCCCAATTCAGATACAAATACGTCTATTTGTGAACTCTGAACTGAAGGACAGCCTTTTATCTCAGTGGGCAAGTACTTTAAGTCCGAACTAGTAAAGGCATTGCTCACGGGGTTAAACTCCATTTCACCTTAGCCCTTATCTCAACAAGACAGACCTCTTGCTCGGCATGGACAGAATCTGCGAGGAATGTCCATAAGGTCACGAAAACTAGGATACTTACGATACGAAAAAAACAAAGGTATTTAAGAATTGACCTTCACTTTGTGTGAGTTCATTGGAGTATGAACCTTCATAGAGTGAGGGCCAAACTGTATGAACGTCGGAGCTTGCGACCAGGAATAAAGGTTCTAAATGATCAGAAAGAACGCTTATGTATGTTTTCGTGCTAACGTTTGCTTGATTGAAAATATGTGTTTAAATGCAAACCAACTATTGAAAAATGTATTTCAGCTTATGGCCTATTTCATAGTGACGCCAAACGATTTGACAATCTCGGACGTTGATCTGGCGGGTGGCAGTAGGTTTTTTAACAAGACATATTTAGCTTACTTCGAAAGAGTATTACAACACTGGGAAAATTGCTTTCTCAAAAGAAGATACGTCTGCAAATTATACATTCATATCCCGTCCAGTAAGTAGTATTGTTGACTACTTTCTCATTTTAAGTGACATTTTTCACAATGTCTTCGATGTAATTTCATCTGCTTCATATTCCGACCTATGCATAACGATTCTGAGTCACAGAATAAACTCTCAAGAGGGATGACTTCAATTTTCCCAAAGTCAACTTTACCTCTTTCTCGAGCACTGTTCCTTCAGCTCCAGCCTTTGATGGTTTCATTTCACAACAATTGAGGTGCAATCGAGTATGATCGTTCTACGAAGATTTCAAAGAACGTCATGTGACTCTTGCCCAAAGTTGTTTGTTTACGGTTACAACGTTCAAGGCCTCAGTAATCATTCAAAATGTTTAATTGTGGAGACATGGAGTGTTTTTTTCAAGTGAGTGTGAGTGAGTGAGTTTGGTTTTACGCCGCTTTTAGCAATATTCCAGCAATTTCACGGCGGGGGACACGAGAAATGGGCTCCACGCATTGAACCCATGTCGGGATTCGAACCCGGGTCTTCGGCGTGACGAGCGAACGCTTTAACCACTAGGCTACCCGACCGCCCTTCAAGAGAACTGTTGACATGGCTTTGCATTTGTTTGTGACGGATGTCACCGGCGTGGAAGGATACGCTCATGTTTTAGCGTAATACGTAATCGTCAACACGTAATTAAGACGTACGTGCTACATATACCTACAACCTCCCAGACCGCCTCCATGGTCTAGTGGTAGAGCGTCCGCCCGGAAAGCGGAAGGTCCGGGGTTGGATCCCCGGCCGCGTCATACAAAAAGACGTTTAAAGATGGTAGTTGTTGTTACCTGGTCTGGCACTCGGCATTAAGGGGCTAAAACAAGGACTGGTCGGCTCGGAGTCAGTATACTGTGTCTGAGTGGGGTATTCATGTTTAAACTGCGACAGTATCTCAGTGTGCTAGCACTATAAATCGGCATCAGTCCGGACTAGTACAAGCAGCCACACACACACACACGTGCATGCATGTCGCTATATAAGTGCAATAATCTTGGATGCGACGTTAAACCAAACTTCACCTCACCTCACCTTACAACCTCCCAGGCCAATATAGACTTTGAACTTGCCAAGAGGAAGATAGATGGCAATGTGGTGAAGTAAGAATATGTACTTAACACAGTAATATCATTTTATAATGTTTCCGAATGTTGAGACATTATACGTACCTACATGTGATAATGTTAAGAGAGTCATTAAATCAGTGCTCATTTGAGTAATAATGTATGTGTATGTAACTACACATCAGGTGGTAAATTATCATTTCTTTATCCTTTATGTACATATTCCCGTACGATTTCACTCCAAAGTCAACATGGAGCTCTTTCGTACGTACATATTGGCCCAACGAAGTGAAGGCAAGTCAGGTAATCGAGCGATATCAATGAAGTTTAACTGCTTCGACTACCATTTGAACACAACAAGAGGGAAACGACTCCACCTTTTCGCGTATTCAGATTCTGATTTCCGAAAGCTCATCCTACTATTAGGGGGCACGGGTGGCCCAGTCGTCTAAGGCACCGCGATTCGCTGTGAAGAGTTGCGTCCCTTGGACATGCCAGAAACCTGTAATTGTGGATTCGAATCCCGGTTCGCCCCGATTATGTTTCTAGGTTTGTCAGCACCATACCCTTGCTCGTGGGTTTCACCAAAGTGGTAAACGTCTGAGACCTGCATCACTTCGGGCTTTCCTCCCACATTAAGCTGACACTCCGTGATATAACTGGAATACTGTTAACAGCGGCGTTAAACCCAATTCACTCACTCTACTATTATGGACTTAACATAAATTTAACGAGATGAGGAGACATACAAGTAGTATTAAGTAACCACACTGAATTATTAATTGTGAAACTAGTTGTTTTTTATTAAGACATGTGTTATGTGGGAGTCTCATCTCTAACTGTTTCATATACAAAGACATGTAATGGTGTCTCTGTACTTTGTGCTTGACAGAATATTTCAAGCATTTAATTTACTCTTTGCAGGTCTGAGGCGGCTTAAAGTGTCAGGCTCTCTGACCCGGTTGACAGCTTGCTATCGTGCGCTTGGATTGCTCTCTCAATCAATCAATCAATCAATGTTTTATTCCAACAAACCACCATAGGTGGTACAGGAACAATTCATATAAAGTTATAACATAAACAATAAATTGTAGTGATCACTTGGTAAGTTGTAGATTATAGTGTTGTACTCATCTTCTGACAGCATTATTAATAATTCTTATAAATCTGGAGATATTTTTCACGATTAAGCAATTATTTGAGGTAAACAAAACTTTGAACTTTGCGAGATTCGGCCATTTACAAAGATAAATTGGAATATAATGTGATCTCATGGTATCAAAAAAGGAGCATTTAAATAAATAATGAAACTCGTCGGCTATCGCCGGTGAACTACATAGGTTACAATTTCTATTGATTCTGGGTATATTTTTCCAGCGGCCTGTCTCTACAGGTAAATAATGATTCGATGTCCGAGATGACATAATAGGTCGAGAGAGATAATCAGGTAGCAGGAGGTATTTTTCAAAACTGTAGTGGTATGCACAAAGGGAAACAACCACAGTTGTCATGATGTAGCACTCACGAATTAACGTGTCTCAAACACACTCCTGCGTCCGTCCTGATTTTGAAGGAATAACTAACATAACACAAACGACGGTAGATCTTTGAACAATTTATAGTAATTACCTTTTCAACTTTTATCTATGTCATCCCTCCATTGTAAATGATCTGTAAGTACTGTTTCTACCATAGAGACAAGCCACTGTTTACAAACGCAACCAGGATGATCAAATACATAGGTCAAGCCACAACTGTTTAAAATACTTTTTATGTGAGATATCCATACGTTACTATTACTAATATTGAGGGTGTGATCTAATTTGAACAGTTTAAGGATGCGTGATGATTACTTGAAAGGAGAAGATATGGTTTCTAAATTATATCAAAATGAGATCATTCTTTTAGCAATTGTAATGTTCACAGGAAAACGTCCAAGTTCACCGTAAACCATAAAGTTATGAGTTGATGATCGCAACCCAGTAGCAAACCTTAGAAATTTCAGGTGAAATTTTTCAATGTTTATAACATTTTCACAACCCCATATTTCACATCCATACAAGGCTATAGGTAGTATTAAGATATCAAACAATTGGATTACAGTATCAAGTGCTAGATTGAGGTTTCTTGATTTTTTCAGGAGTGCAAACATGGCCTTTTTAGAGCTGGACAGTAACTTGTTTATTGCGGTATTAAATCTCCTATTGCGATGAAAGTTGATACCTAGATACGGATAATTATCTACAATTTCAATTGGTTTAGAATCAAATTGAAAAGATAATTTAGATTTTTACCTACGCCTCCTCTAAAATATAATAATCTTAGTTTTGGCAATGTTAACATTGAGTTTCCACACATCGCAGTATTTTTTATACACATCAAGAGAATTTTGGAGATCTTTCTGGGATTCACCTAAAAGTATCGCATCACCTGCGTACAACAAAATAAAGAATTTAATACACATATACACATAATCATCATGAACACAATTGATGTCAACGCCCCTACAAACTTTGCTCTCAAGATATACATCTAAATCATTGAGAAAAATCGAAAATAATAATGGAGAGAGATTTTCTCCTTGTCGAACCCCGGGAAAACTATAAAAGAAGTTAGAAATTTGGTTATCAACCATAACGCAAGATTTTATATTACTGCACATGTTTTTCACAAACTTGAGGAATCTCCCCTCTATGTTGTATGATAACATCTTGAGGTCTTCTCTCCAAATACTGTCGAACGCTTTTGTGAAATCGATAAAAGCACAAAAATGTTTTCGTTTTGATTTTTTAAAATACTGATTTAGCATATTTAAGATGAATATATTATCAAGTGTTGACATATTTTCTCGAAAGCCAATCTGTGATGAACTAAGAATTTCATTTGATTCTAAGTAACTATTTAATCTGGAATTCAAAAGACAAGTGAATAACTTTCCTAAACAGTTCAGAATGGTAATGGGCCTGTAAGAGTTCGGGTCAAGAGAGTCACCTTTTTTCTTATATATTGGGCGAATCACTCCCGTCAACCAAGAGTAAGGGATAACACCAGTGGATAAAATCAAATTAAAAAACGAAACGTAAAAGTCACCCAGAATATCAATTGAATCAATCAAATAATCATTTTCAATTAAGTCAAGGCCTGAGGATTTATTACGCTTCAGTCGCGAGATAGCTGAGCGTATTTCTTCTAAAGTAATATCTCTGTTGAGAGTCGAATTATCACTCAATGTGTGAAATTGACTGAAACAAAACACAACGGGAATGTATAGTTAAACAATTGTATTCAACGTCACTACACCTAACAATGGAGACAATACGCCGATGTAAAAGTTGTCACTTGTCGCATATGTTGCCGCATGCACGTCGCAATAAGAGTGCAATAATCTTGAACGCGACGTTAAACCTCATTTTAGATCATCTCACTTTCATTTTACTAGAATAGCCCCCTCTGCCACCCACCCGCCCACCGTGAATATTGAGTATAACAGGTCAGATTCCTTCTTAAAGGGGAAGTGTACACGCAAAAATCACTTTCTTTCTTTTTCTAAACAAAACGCAATTTTAGAATTAGTTAGTATCTGTGTTTGAAAATATACACTCATTTTTTTTCACAGTGAAAGTAGGAAGCTCACAATAGTGTGAAAGTGATATGCCGTTATGAGGCCTTCGTTTTACGGGCGAAATAGGCCTGAGTTATCCCCCTTAGATTATGACGTAATTGGTGCCAATTCAACTGGGTCCCTGTCTATTCTCAACGCAAAAGATATCAAGGACCAGTTTGCGGTAAAACAACATGGTCTACGACACACTCCGGCGCAGTGGTGACTCAGCATAACACAATTCTGGCTGGCATCTGAGATGCTAGAATCACAAAACTGTACCTACACCACGTGAAGCGGCTCTAACAAAGCATGATGACGTCATAATGTTTATCAATTGGCACCAATGACGTCATATTGCAAGGGACATAAGCCATGGTGTTTTTGTTATGGAAATAGAACACTTGGAAAATGTGAAAAATATAAATCGTTTTAGTGCAAAAAATATGTTAATTAAATATGATGTTTTTATATTTTTGTCTATGACACTTCTATGTTAACACTTTTAATGTGGAAAAAGTAAAAGAAAAAAAGGTTCATTTCCGTGTGAACTTGCCCTTTAAAGATTAACCTCAAACATGAACTTTGGTGTCTAAATTTTTAACCGTTATCTCAACACCCAGACCGAACCAGCGAGGTCTGGAATTCATAACTGCAGGTAGCTGACCTACTCATTAAGAGATTAAACAATCGTGACTTTCTCTAAAAAAGGATAGGTGCTGATACTGAAGCCATGTAAAAAGCAAACGAGTGTTTCACCTCTGAAAACAACTTAAGTGAACCACTCAGTCATGAAGTTTGCCGTGTCTGTTGCCCTTGCGTGTGCCGTTGTTGATGAGTAATGTTCAGACCATAACTCGCATAACAAGGACCTATAGGATCCCGTAAAAGGAGTATTTAGTTAAACCGAAGAAGTTAAAACTAAATGAAAATATAAATAATTAAAAAAAGTAAATGAAAGACTTTTGAAACCCATTTTTGGTGTCCATTTTTTGTCAGCTGTGATCCACAGCACATTGAATCATAAAGTTCAAAACGAAGCAAACCTTGAAAAACGATTTCACTGGACACTGTTTTCCCTTTCAGCTGTTATCTACAGCGAGACCTGTAGGGATGAGAAAGACTGTGATCACCTGACCTGTGATAGTTCCTCAAAGCTGGGCTGCTCTCATGGAGAATGTACCTGCCTGACTTCCGCAACATCTGGCTCCTGCGCTCAAGGTATGATAACGTTTAGACAGTGTTTACGATAAGTGGCGCTCAAGGTATTGACCATTTTTCGAAAACTCATTTCTTATTATGGGTTATGTCATGTTTGTTTTTTTCAAATTGACAAGATTAACACATTAATGACTGTTTGTAATCGGTGCAGTCTCGTCTGGTTCCTGCTCACAAGGTCTGTTCATCAACAAAACTGATATTTATTTCGTCGGCTAACACTCTGTATGCTGAACAGATGCTGATATGGCAAGCCACAGTCGCGCACCTCAAACTAAAGTCGGTTCCTGCGCTCAAGTTGGGCTTGTCTAGTAGTGGAAGTAGTAGTAGTAGTAGTAGTAGTAGTAGTAGTAGTAGTAGAAGTAGTAGTAGTAGTAGTTGTAGTTTTGTGACCTGTTTTAATTATCCCCGAAAGTGATCTGAAAGTTGGAAAATTAGATTATGTCCGACATCCGTCCCCAACCCGTCACGTTTTGTTTCCAGGTCATAAGTCAAGGACCGTTCAATACTTCTTGGCCAAACTGTTCACTTACACCAATCTAGCAATGAACTAGTGTTGTTTAGCAGTCAGACTTTCAGACTAGGCAGACGAAGTTTTACAAACTGAATTGCCCCAAAATACAAATACGACTATCACACAATATCCACTTATCAGAGAGCTTCTTTCTGACAAACCCCAATTTTGAGCGGGAGTGATGGACATTTGTGTTTGAGTCTGGGTCTGCTATCGATATTATATCATAGCCAAAAAGACTTGGGAGTTAATTTGGGATCGATAGACATAGAGCACTGCCATACGGAGTGTGTAGTCTTCTGTAAAGAAATAACGGTATAGTGTCTTTCTGGAACTCGTGTGATATTAAGAGATCAAGCTATATTTAAGTAACGACGCAAGGGCCCGTGACGGAGAGGCATTAGAAGTATGGGCGGTTCATCTGAACCACATGATCAAAGCATATGAAGTAGTATCCTTCAAATATACCTGTATTTTCATCCAAACTCAAAGACGCTATTTCAACGTATCTCTAATAAAAATACATTTCTCCAAATCGTCAATCACACAGATACTGATTCAATATACCTAACATTGAATGAAGGAAATTGACTTTACAGCCAATTGCACAGCCCGTGCCGACTGCGACGGCTGCAAATGTAGAGACAGCCGTGCTTCACACCACTGCTACGATGGGCACTGTCTCTGTGGACGTGGATTTGGACCTGGCATGTAAGTAACCAGGACGATTCTACCCTTAGAAAAATAACCGGTAAGGTGTTTTATTAAATCATGACTTTAGATTGTGATCAACAACGTAATACATCTGTTACATCCATATGTCTTTGGATGAAACATACTGCATAATTTTGAAGCTTGAACTGAAGCTTGAACACCACTGCTACGATTGGCACTGCCTCTGTGGACGTAAGGATCAGGGATGGGTTTATATTAGTTCTTCATCAAGAGAAGGGTGATAAAACTCTAGATTGAGCAAGTCTATGAGAGAGTTGAAGTTAACAAGTATTTCAAGAATAGAACTTCGTGTCAGTTCAATATTGAGGAAGGCCGATGTAGAATTGAGATCTGTAAATTTCTGTGAAACGATCGTTATTTAATGATTAACATAGCTTTTCTGAAAGTTACCTAAATTCTTTTGGTACTAACTCTTTCTTTTTTTATTTCAGTGGCAAATAAATCCCGGAACAAATCAACAATCTACCAAACATTTAAGGTTATTGTTATACACATATGCATCAAATAAAGAAAAAAACAGTGGTCTGATGTTTCATTGTGGTACCCCAATGATCGATTACTGGGTTAAACGATAAACACATACACAAACATACACGTAAAGCTTAAAACAAAAAGGTAGGCCCATAAAGTCATAGCCGAGAAAAACATAGGCTGACCTTCAACATGTATTGAGCGCCGTCACAGACTGAAATGTTGATGAATGCGGCATTGAACCCCAATTCTACCATGACTTTGGAAATTACTGTATTCTGATAAGTTAATGAGAGGTATAAAATGATCGCCTCTGATTGAAACAACCGATTTGACGACCCCTTCACCCCAAAGCAAATATTTAGAATAAGGTACTTCTTTCTCAGTCATTGTCAGAATGCATTTAAAATTAATAACATGTACAGTTATAAGTTACAAATACCACAATGTTTAAAGTATGCGTGACAATACATTGACCAGAAAAAACGATGCCTAATTGACTAAGAGTATGAAGTTTTAGGGCCGCAGCGAGCATGAAATTTAGCTATTTTCTGCATCCAACTGTAAAGTCATTTTCTGCACCAGAATGAGCGGTGTGACGTCATAATAGTGACGTGTGGTGTAAAACTAAACCTTGCAAATAAAAGCAACAAAGCCCTTTCTATAATCATAAATATAAAACACCAACGCCAAGGAATAACCAGTCTTGATTATCCACCGAAACCGATTGCACTGGGTTTTAGGGAAAAAATCGGTAAAAGCTATATGAATGGGTCACTGAAAATCGATGATGACACCAGGTGTTCGCAAAAAAAAGATAAGCAATAAAAAATCATTGCTCAAATCAGAGTCGATTGTACGATTCCGACTATATTATGAGCATGTATTTATGAACCACTATCAAATAGTGATGATACCGGGTGTTGGCAAAAAGGTGAGCGTATCCTGCCCCACCGGTGGCACCCGTCACAAACACATGCAAAGGTAATTCAATTGTTTCTCTTAAACAAAAAACGAGAACATGGTACAAGTCAAAATTGCATGACTTTTGTTAATGAAGCGTCACATTTGGAAATGTCCTCCACATGTCTACAATAAAACGTTTTCGAAAGCTTAATTAAGGCCTTGAATGTTGTAGCCTTGATCAAAACATTTCTGAGCAAGAGTCGTATGAAGTTTATTGATATCTTTGTAGAAAAAACATGTGCGATTGTACCTCAAAAGTTGTGAAATGTAGATACCAAGGGCTGGAGCTTCAGGAATATGAATATCTGTGACGTTTCTATCAATTTATTTGAACTGCATTCCCCAAATTGAAGAAATAGGTCTGACTGTTGCGTAATAAATGTAATATTCACTGATTAATTCACTCCCCTTGTCTGTTCGACTGAACTCTGCAGTGACTTCAGCCATAATCTCAACAGGCACACTGAGCCAGCGAATGTATGATTTCATAACTGCAGGTAGACGCACCATTAGAGGTGGGAGATGACTTTCGCGTAATGGAGCATGTGTTGATATAGAGGCCATATTATGAAAGACTACTTTAGTGCAACACTCAGTCCTGAAGATGTCCTGTCTTTTGCCTGTGACGGTCTTGTTAAGTGGTGTTCAGACCATCAGTGACCTTCATGCAGGTTCCTATACGGGGAGTATTCAGTAACACCGAAGATGGTAAAGTAAGACAAACACATGGAGAATCTCACCAGAGTGTCTTTTGAAATCAAATAAATTATATCAACACGAGTTGATTAAAGTGGAAAAATGTTTTTCCACTTTTATCAACGAGTGTTGATATATTTGATATCAAAAGACACGAGGGTGAGATTTTATTTACCATCCAACATCATTCTTCCAACTTTTTCAATTTGTAGACAGTAATTAGCAGTGTCTTCAGTGTAAAAAGTACTGCTAACAGCTTCAGTAGCAGAGCCATTAGTGATGTCATTTGATTGTGACGTCATGTAACAATGACGTCAGAATGGTCGGCAAAGCATTGTGATGCAATTTCATTGCAGCGATATCTACAGTGTAGATATCGCTTGATCTCACCCAAGCGATATCTCCCGTGGGAGCCAGTTTTGGATGATAAAACACAATGCCCTGACATTCACCTGAAATGTTACGGAATATTACATTAGATCAGAAAGGTCATATCATTCCAGGGCCCATAAAAGTACAATCAAAAGAAATAATAGAAGTCTCTACTGAACAGACATCCTCACAGCATGTTCATTAACTGACAGGCGGTCGGGTAGCCTAGTGGTTAAAGTGTTCGCTCGTCACGTCGGAGACCCGGGCTCGATTCCCGACATGGGTACAATGTGTGAAGCCCATTTCTGGTGTCCCCAGCCATGATATTGCTGGAATATTGCTATTGCTCATTAACTGACGACGGCCAAAATTACAGCTTCGTAAACTTAGAACTTTAAGAGAAGACACCGAGGAAGAAGGGCACATTGATCCATTAACGAGGTAATAGTAATGTAACGCAATGAGCATTCAATTTTTTGGAATTTTTAATGTACTTATTACTATTACTTGAAACAACGGGGTAAATGAACGTCAAATGTCATGGATAGATCAAAGATAAAAAAATTATATGCCCAAAACGTATATGTTTTTCCGCACATGACATACTTGCAGCATATAAAATTTTCATTTTACCCCGAAATGATTATTTACATGAGTAAACATAAGAGATTCAACACGTCTACCACAACTGATTTCATTCATTGAAAATTCTAGCGCCAAAGGTTTATAGAAGCGAATGTGGAGAAAGTGAACGTTACAGACCAACGGACAATCGGAAAGACGGAAAATGCTCTGCAACATAACCTCACTTGATTTCAGTCAGGTGGGCTCAAATATCTAATTATTTTTTATTTAAATTGTATCAGGTTATAAAAAATGAGTGCCACAGCACTGTAGCTCATCTGTATTTGTAGTCAACAGTTTAAAATGTCAACAAAGATAGCCCCTTAGCCAAAGTTTGTGTCACCATTGATATCCAAATATTTTCTGTTTAAATAATGAGGACAAAATGATAAATATGAAATAGGTAACTGCACTTAAAAAATCTGTAACAAGAATTGTGTACATATTTTTTGTCAGCTTAAACATAATTTATTTTGTTGTATTTATTTGATCTTATTTTGATGCTGAGTGTCAGAGAAAGAAAAGAGAAAGTCTTCTTTCTGTAACACCTGCTTCTAGATCAGTTATGACTTTACATGACTTTATTGATGTTTTGAAACTTCTTGTATCCATGACCCATTACGACTCGGGCTAGAAATTGATCTTCAGCAACGGTCGTCTTGGGCACGCCAGAAACCTATGATTGTGGGTTCGAATCCCGGTTCGCCCCGATTATGTTTCTAGTTTTGTCAGTACAATACCCTTGCTCGTGGGTTTCACCGAAGTGGTAAACGTCTGAGACCTGCATCACTTCGGGCTTTCCTCCCACATTAAGCTGACACGCCGTGATATAACTGGAATAATGTTAAAAGCGGCGTTAAACCCAACTCACTCACTCACTCGCTCCAAGGCGGCCATGTTGGATTTTTGGGGTGGCCCCATATCTTTAACTATTTGGAATGTCATAACCTACGACTGTACGAAGTTTCACGTTTTCATCACAAAGTACACATTTTTTCACTATCATCACTCGTAAACACATGCCTTTGATTTAGTTTGAAAATTTAAATAGAGATTTCCATTGATTAAGGAATTGTCCTCTGTCGCTTTTATTTACAATATTTTCGAAACGCCAAGGTTTATGAAAACAATCCCAGCAATGTTGTCACTGAGGTTTAAAGTCCCGTGAAGATTCCGGGGTAGAACAGGTCTTCAGCAAACCATGCTTGCCATAAAAGGTGACTATGCTTGTCGTAAAAGGCGACTAACCGGACTTGGTTCATGCAGGTCATCGATCCCAAATGCGTGGATCGATGCTCATGATGTTAATCACTGGATTGTCTGGTCCAGACTCGAATATTTACAGACCGCCGTCATACACCTGGATTAATGCTGAGTGCGGCGTTAAACAACAAACCAACCAACCAATCGAAGGTTTAACATTGGGGCATATGTCGAATATGAAGCAGATAGATCATCGGTTGATCAATCAACTAAGCCACCATGCCTGTCCACCCAATTCGTCTAGTCCGTTTGAGGTTCGCGACTGTCGCTAGACTGTAGTGAAAAGCGACGTCACGTAAATCTAGCCAATCCAGATCCAAACATTGTATCTTGATCTGACGAGGATATGCTAGAAACACGGAATAACCACAGGGTGTTCTCCATAGGTATAAGCAGGTTACGCATCAATTCAATATGAGTAAACATATTCAGCATCAAAACAAACCAGTAAATGGTAGTAGTAGGTTTATTTCACATGTGTACATGTGTGTATCCAACAATGTAGGAATAACTTCTTTCAGTGGCATTTAGAATTTGGAGTGATGAAGTAAGACGAGTTCTATGGATGAACAACTTCTTTATTACAATTAGTGCGACGTTATCATCTATTGCTTGATAAAGGTGTTAGGATCTACACCGAAACGAAATTTCCATGGGTTTTCCTCCTTTCAGGATTTATTTACCTCTGAAATTAAAAAGGTAGATGAAAAGTGGCATTTTCAAACTTGAATATTTAGTAAGAAATTGAATATAGAGAACTATAATATGGATGTGGATGGCGATCGCTTTGCGGAACGAACCCCTGGTGTCATCACTGATTTTCAGTGATCCATTCATATAATTTTCACTGCAATTTTGTCTTTTACGCCCAATGAAATCTGTTTAGGTAGATGATCGACACTGATTGCTAAACGTCGACGTTTTACATTCACATTATCAACCATATATCCAAACACATAGCATAGGACTGCTATAAACCGCCGTCGTATAGCTGAATATTGCTGAGTGCGGCGTTAAACAACAAACAAACAAACAGGACTTATACAGTGTTACTATATGTCGAATGATTTAAGTATTACCACTGAAATGAGATGAGACAAATATGCATGCCATACAAAGACGACTGTGTATGTTTTACAAACAAATGCACGACTAAAATCATATTCCTAATATTGTGTTTCACCAACATTCTGAACCAACACCATCAAAGCATTGACGTCCCAAATCACATTCAGGCTAAATTTAGAGATTTGGCCCTGACATAAAACCAAACAAGCATAACTAGCAAACAAATTTATCAACTTTTTGTCGACAGTAATTATATAGTCAATGAAACGTAAAACTGATTCAAGTGTAGCAACCAAAACTATACCCGACAACCTCCAACTGTAACTATGGTTACTTACACGCCAGGTCCACCAGGGCCGACAGGTGCACCACGTCCACATAGGCAGCGGCCGTCGAAGCAGTGGCGTTCGTCATGGGTGTCTCTACAGATGCAGCTGTCGCAGTCAGGGCGGTCACGGCAAGTTTCTTAAATATAAACCTCATTCTTAACAACAAAG
Source organism: Haliotis cracherodii (assembly GCF_022045235.1). Lineage (NCBI taxonomy): Eukaryota > Metazoa > Mollusca > Gastropoda > Lepetellida > Haliotidae > Haliotis > Haliotis cracherodii. The sequence continues at coordinate 14,049,577 of NW_027266308.1, read as the reverse complement.
GACAAAAACATTTGTCAGAGGTTTGAACTAGATTCAATCATTCATTTGATGCAGGCTTGTATTCAAAGGGCGTGTCCTATTTGCAGTTTTGTGCAAGGGTTTTGCTGATGCTGTGTTAAGAGTGGGTTTGAATCACAGATTCGCCATGATTGGGTTTTTTGTATTGCCAATGGTTTCAACAAAATGGTAATCATCTTTGTTCTGTATCATATTTGTCGTTCCTTCTACATTTGTCTAAAAAAATATCAGCGGCGTGAAACCCAACTTGTTTATTGTCTTATAGTCACCACCTTTTCTTGTAGGAGAACCTTTCCAGATGCCTAAATAAAACCTTCACATATGAAATATGTTGCCTGCAGTTATTATGGTCACTATTTTGTAAACTGACTTACCTGTGACGCAGCTATTGGCTGCAACCAGACAGGTACATGTGCCATGAGAGCAGGCAAGCCTTCCGGTACTATCACATACCGTGTGAATACAGTCATTGTCATCCCTGCAGGGCTCGCTGGCGATCACAGCTGAACGAAAGAAACAATATCTCATTAGAAGTTGGGGCACGTGATCCTGTTTGGAGGTCACAGGTCAAGGCTTTAAGCACAGTTTGTGGAAGAAAGCAATTGGATGGCTGAGCGTGTTTGGCAGCCTTGATTCCTAAGAGTTTCTTGGACCTCACCAACACTGTAGCCCAAGTAGTACATGTGGTGTTTTCCAAAGGCGAATGCCTTTGTTCGAAACATGCCTCTGTTCACTCAGCAGTGAGTGGGTTCCCCTTTCGGTGAGGTGGTTATGTGACTACTAGTCTTCTAGTGTCTCATAGGCAGATCAGGTTATATATTCCCCAGGGAGCTGAAATGGGTGCGCACGGATTCATTTCCCGGAGTCATAATAGAACGCATTGATATCCAGCATGGAAAAAGGCGCAATGCAAATTAATAATATTATCTATGAATAATATGAACTATTATCATTATAAAAAATACATGTACATAACAAATCTCATCGGCTAACGTAGACACTAACTAAACTATTAAAGCCGTTAGTATCTTCAACTCACCAATAATAGTGCTGACAATGACGAGAACCAGTGTTACTTTCATGTCTGGAGTTAAACGAAAATCTTTCAAAGTAAAGTCTTCATTTGTTTCATCCTCTTATATACTTTCTGTTTCAAATGATACCAACACCAATCCTGTCAGCCAGTCACGATGTTGTGATTCTGCGCACAGCAGGTGCACGCAGGAGGTATGTTCCCGTGCGCGGTTATGTCATGAAAAGTAGATAACAGGTTCATTTGTGGGGATCTGATGACCCAGATAGCTATCTAATATATAGACAACACGATTTTATATATATAAGAAATACATATAAAAAGAAAGTCACGCAATAATGACACGATTTGGTCTACATTTTTCAATTGTATCTGACCGCCTCCGTGGTCTTGTGGTAGAGCGTCCGCCCGGAGAGCGGAAGGTCCGGAGTTCGATGCCCGGTCGCTTCATACCAAAAGACGCTAAAAGATTTTACTTGTTGTTGCCCTTTCTGGCGCTCGGCATTAATGGGCTTGAACAAGGACTGGTCGGCTCGGAGTCAGTATACTGTGTCTGAGTGGGGTATTCATGTTAAACTGCGGCATGGTATCTCAGTGAGCTAGCACTATAAATCGGCATCAGTCCGGACTAGTACAAGCACCTACACAAACACACACACGTACATGCACGTCGCTATATAAGTGCAATAATCTTGGACGCGACGTTAAAGCCCATTTCACCTCACCTTCAATTGTATCTTCAGGGAGAAGTGATTACAGTTATAACACCGCGGCTTTACAATGACTGTGGTAACTTTCACAATAAATACAAATATAGTTCATATACCATGTGCTACTTATTTAAAGATGAGCACAACTTTTTAATGAAAACAATTGTTTATCTTTACACTGCTGGGCATCAGCAGTATTCATTTTACAGAAAGGGTATGTCTTAAATTCTATTTCTTTTCCCGCTGCGCATTTGTCGAGCGCTTTAGGGGATGAACCTTGCGTGGGGTCCTTTATCTGTTTATGGACGCCCATTCTGTCTCTCAAGCACTCCGTTTGTCCAATATGTTGTACATGACATCCTTGGTGTATGATAACATAAATAATATATTACAGTCCATGTTAGAGCGTACATGAAATTGTTGCTTCCTGTTTTTGAATTTTATTCAAGAACTTCCAACAAAATATTAACATATTGTTTTTTGCTTGAAAAAATCAGTAAATGCTCTATCGTGTGACTGGATTTCTGACCTTCACTTGATGGTCTGGATTGTTTACATGACGCTTTGCATGACAGGGGAATTGCTGTGCAGTGTCAGGCAACAAATACATACTTTTTTTGCAAATTGTGGCGGATGCTACTGATAGGGCAGGGCGTGCTTGTCCTTTTCGCGAACACCTGGTGTCACCCATGATTTCAGTGATCCATTTTTATCAAAATATTCCACTAGTTTACTTTTTACACCCAGTGGTATCTGTTTAGTGGGATAATTGAGCATGATTATTCTCCAGCTTTGACGGGGTTTTTTCCTGGCTATTAATGCAGAAAATAATTCAAAATATTTAAATGTCGATGCTGACAGCAACTTGTTTAAAGTTTCTGTCTTTGCTGATATTATAAAGTGGTGAATATCTTTCCGGGTGAGCTCTTATTATCAAAAACCCATCTTAGCAGAAACAACACTAAGAATTAAATTTGATCACCAAACAGTAGTTATCCCACTCGCATATATCATGATGCCATATTTGTCAGACAGTCTTTTCCTCCACTGAAATGTAAACAAATGTGTGACTTGAACACGTAAGACATAAAGACAAGATTGGCAAGATTTAAATTATAAACATATATTAGACTAAAGAAGTACGATTGTACGATTCCGACTATATCATGAGCCTGTGTTTGAATCACCATCAAAAAGTGGTGTTCGCGAAAAGGTTGAGCGTATCCTTCACCACCGGTGGCACACGTCACATATCCCATACACAAGCAAGTCAATTGTTCATCTGGGCTGGAGTTGATGGACTATTCCTCGACAGAAGGGGAAAGTTGACTATTGGATCCCTCTTATCATACAGTCTTGTGGATAGTTTTTGGTCACTTAAAACTACATATGAAACAGATGAGACTGTTTCACCTGTACCTTTTATTTCTAGTACAGTGGAAGGGATGTGGCTCTTTGACCATTATTGAACTGTATCAGATCTTCGATATTCCTGAAGCATATGTTAAACTTCTTGGTTAAATTCCTCTGTTTTAATGTTGCTGAGCCGAGCAGCAATCCTTCAAACGCTCATAGAGAAACAAATCAACAATGAGGGGAAGAGCACTTTTGGTACATGTGGGGATGCCTACTTTATGCCCCAATATCTTATCCCCACATTTCACAAAGAAGTTATCTGTCATGAAATCAAGCATTCACATATTGTTGTTCCCAGTTAACTTCAGATGACATTTGCTTTCATTTTTGACAAAATGCCCTGAACTAAAACGTTTACATGATCAAGAATGAAGTGTTTCATCAATAAAGTTCTCTATATCGTGTGTTCTCATTTGTCATCTAACTTTCAAAGTTGCTATAAATCATTTTCATATACGAAGGCTGGTCAAAAAGTTCCAAACCTGACAAAGTTTTAACTGTGGGCCATAAGAAAGTGAACTAGTCAATGTAGTACATTGTTTGAGTTGTTCATTGCAAGTGGATATGGTCTGTTGAGGCCATTTGTATAAAAGTGACAGCCAATTGAACGTGATGTAGGTCCAAATGGACACAGAAATGGAAAAGAACAAGAACGAGCAGTTATCAAGGTTTTGATTAAGATAACTGTACTCTCCAAAATATTTATGACCGCATGGGATAAGTGCCCTCGCTTCTACGCTGGGAGAAGAAGTCGTGATGATGACCCAAGATCTGGACGCCCCTCAATTTCCATCAACAATGATTCAATCAAGGAGAGAGACAAACTTATACTGTCAGATAGACGTATAGCCTTTGCTGAACTGGAGGAAAACACAGGTCTAAACCATGGATCCATTGGACCTATTATTTATGAACATTTACAGATGAAAAAGATATCTGCTCTTTGGGTGCCAAAGTTTATAAATTCTAAAGAAACTGACATTGCCAGAAAATATTTAGAGCCAATTGAAAAGGAATTCGTCAAATGCCAAAAGATATTAGTAACGGGTGATGAAACAGGGGTCTACCACTATGATCCCAAGTCAAAACGTCAATCCATGGAATGGCACTATTCCACTTTTCCGTCACCAAAGAATTTCAAGTCTTCAAGATCAGTTAAGAAAGTTATGGGCACTGTATTCTGCAATGCAAAGGGTGTGATCCTTGTTTGATTACTAAGAAGGTAAAAAGAAGATTACCGGTGTCCACTTTGCTGAAATGCGTCATTGCCTGAGAGATTCTTTCAAAGAAAAGCGGCGAGAAATGCTGACTGCTGGGATTCTACTACTTCATGAGAATGCCTCTTCTCACACCTTTCGACATTGAGACAATGCGGTTTCAAAGAGCTTCCTCACCGTCCATACTCGCCAGATCTTGCACTAAGTGATTTCTACCTGTTTCCTAACTGAAACAACGCCTTTGTGGAAAGCGCTATGACGACAACGAAGACCAGTCGTGAATGTGTTTTTTTTACGGTGGCTTCAGAAGACTCCTTCCTGACATATGATATGAAAAGTGTATGTTATAAAGAAAGTACTTTCATAATTGTTGGCTTTGTTTGTCAGGTTTCACACTTTTTGACCAGCCCCCGTATATTAGAATCATGTTTAAAATATCTAATGAATTAATTATTATAATAATCTTTATAAGTGATCTTTTCGTATTAATCCTGTTTGGATGTTATGTCATGTGTTGACATTTGTGATACATTTGGTCCAGAATTGTCGCAGTTGATCACACACTTTATTCTCCAATCAATATAGATCACAGTAGAAAAGAATAGCTATTGCACCAAGGATCAGCTAGCACCATTGCCTTCCTCTCTTTTATTAACAGAGGCAATCTGACGCGTGGGGATTCCAGATAAGCACATAGGTCCCAGAAACCTATGTGTGCCATAAGAGGCGATTAAATGGATCGGGAGGTCAGGCTCAGTGACTTGGCTGATTGCATGTCATCGTTTCCCAATATTCCGTGGATAGATTCTTGTGATATCAATCACCACTGTCTGGTCCACAATCGATTATTTACATCCGATCGTGATATATAATACTGGAATATTGCTGGGTGCCCCTTTATACACTAATGCCGTCAATTATACATCGTGAATTTATACACTAGTATGGAGTAGAAATATTATTTCTTTCATTTGAAGGGTGAATTAGAAGGAAATTACTTTCTCCTAGTGGTGTGTGACGTCGATGTAAGTGAGTAATCCGCCCCGCTATGTGGCGTTATACTGGGGTACTTAAGGGGTGTCAAGATTTAAATTGTTCATTCTCGCTCTAAGTGCAAGCACGACCATCAGATTATTTTAGTCATAAATACCGACGCTAAACTTGATGCTATTATTCAACAATTAGATAATAAAAGAGCACAGTTTGAATTGTCTCTTAATGACCGCATCAGGGAGTTGAGGGAAGAATTCAGTCAGACCGCTAAAGAATTAAGAAACTGCTAGCTGGAAAAGAATATTCGTCAGAAACGCTCACGCCAAGCGCCGTATCTAAGTAGGTCATCCAGGCGATCAGCAACCTTTACCCGGCCCGTGCAAGGTGCTTTCTTCCTGCCTCTTCTGTGCAACATATTCAACCAATCACAAACCAGCCTTTTCGTGCCAAAGGTCAGAAGACAGGAGCATGCTTCACGTGCGGTGATTTCAGTCACTTCAGAAGAGACTGTCCCCAAAACAATGTGTCAGCCCAGAGAATGTCCAGTTTTGCAGCCGGAGGCTCATCCCAATGGAATCAAGACCTGTCAGTTGAGTATTTCAGTCATGATGGCGTTGTTGATGATTTGCATTTTTCTAAAAAATCTTACAGAGTACTATTATGAGTATGAACAAGGTATTACCTATTTTGCACCTGCATTGTGCTTTTTATCTTTTATCTATTGTCCAACAGAGCGATACAGTGTTACCAGTCATTAGAGCCTTCTACAGCTTAAAGCACGCACATTGTAGTGAGGGGCTTGAAGCAGCTAAACGTGAATTGGCTAAGTCTGTTGTTAAAGAGGTGTACGATTCAAGAATTGTAAATGGATCTTTGTCTGATTTGAGAATATTAGCGATGTGCTTGTTGGCTTATGCTTGATTCTTAAGATCTTCTGAACTGATTAATATTTCTCGTTCGGATATAATATTTTATGAATCTCACATGACAGTTTTTATTGAAAAGTCTAAAACAGATGTATATAGAGACGGGTTCTGGCTTGTTATCAGTAGAACTCAATCGAAATTGTGTCCAGTTAAATGTTTGGAGCGATATCTAAAACTTGCATGTATTCCGGCTGATTCTGATCATTATGTTTTCAGAAACCTCAGCAAATGTGCGTCTGGTTATGTGTTAAGAAAAGGCAACAATCCTATTTCTTACATTAGACTGAGGGAACTTAGATGCATTGTCTCCCTTTGTAACGAACATTAAAAGTTATGGTCTGCACAGTCTACGTAGTGGTGGTGCTACAGCAGCAGCGAACAGCGGCATACCTGACCGTATGTTTAAAAGACATGGAAGATGGCAGTGTGAGAATGCTAAGGACGGATATATTAAGGATAGTATTAATAATAGAATGAAAGTTTCACTTTCTCATGGTCTTTGACTTTCTTTGTAGCTCTCGGCCGTGCAACACACAGCGTGTCCCATTGTTAAGTGTGTTGTTGTCATGTTGCGTAACTGTTGGGCATAGGATAAATATTATTTCTTTCGTTTGAAGGATGAATTATAGGAAATTACTTTCTCCTAGTGGTGTGTAGCATTGATGTAAGTGGGTAGTCCGCCCCGCTAGGTGGCGTTAAACTGGGGTTCTTAAGGGGTGTCAAGATTTAAATTGTTCATTCTCGCTCTAAGTGCAAGCACGGTTATCAGATTATTTTTATTTCGTTATGTGAAAAGTATTGCATTTTCAATGTTTTAATCTGTTGTCTGTATGTTTCAGATTTGTGACAGTGGGGACAGATTCAAATTTGTTATATTTTCGAGCGTATTGTTGTCGCCAGGCTGCAGAGCCATTATAATACAATGTAAGCTGATGTATGTGTAGTCGTACGATGTGATGTTCCTCTGTGCTGAATAACCATTTTAATACTAATGTTAGCTTCTGTATGTTCAGTCGTACGGTGTGATGTTGCTCTGAGCGGAAGAACCATTATAATAATAATGTAAGCTGCTGTATGTGCAGTCGTATGCTTCACGCGCGGTGACTTCAGGCAAAAAAAAACTGTCCCCAAAACAACGTGTCAGCCCAGAGAATGTCCAGTTTTGCAGCCGGAGGCTCATCCCAAAGGAATCAAAGTTCGCAAGACCTGTCAGTTCTTTACGGGACAAGGCACACGCGTCGGGTGCAGCTGTTAAGCAGGATCTACTCGGACCAGGTTTCGTTCCTAAAGTAGTTAAGTCCCTCTTGTTGCCTTCTCAGTCAATTGAGTGGTTAGGTTTCAGGTTTGATACAACATCTATGATCATGAGTGTTCCTGACAGAAAAAGGGATAAGGTATTGAAGTGCATTACAATGTTCCTACAATCTAAACATAGATATGTCCCAGTGAAATACATAGCTTCTGTCGTTGGTCCGATAATATCTATGAAAATTGTCCAATCTCTCAGCTGATGACAAGATCTCTAAGTATTGATGTTGTTGCATCCCCGTCATGGCATAGCTATATTGTGTTGTCAGATTCAAGTATCAAACAGTTATAGTTTTGGTCATGTAGCTTACATAAGTATTGTTCTAGATATCTAGCTCAGACAATAGTTTCAAGGGAACTAGTATATCCAGATGCCAGTGATGGTGGTTACGGTGGCTACTGTGTGGAACTGGATAATGTCGCTTCTCATGGGCAGTGGTCAAGGAACGAGGCAATGCTTAGCTCGACATGGAGGGAGCTGAAAGCTGTGCATAAGGTGTTACAGAGTTTTGTGTCTAGTCTATCCCACCAGAGTATCTCGGCCGTGCAACGCACAGAGTGTCCCATTATTAAGCGTGTTGTTGTGATGTAGCGTAACTGTTGGGCATAGGAGAATGTCCCGATCAACCTATGCTGGTAGTGTGGGTCGACTAAATGATAAGTGTGATCAGACTCAATTATTCCTAAAGCATGGAACGTTGATTATGATATAACTAACTGCTTTGTCCTGTCCAAACTCGATAATTTGTTGTTGAAATATTGCACAGTATGGAATGAAACAAAGACACACAAAACCACAGTCCAATACGTCTGTTTGGGTACACAACTTTAGGTTCATTTACTATTTTAAATTGGTGAGTGAGTTAAATCATTATTGTTTCAGTCATATAGAGACCCCAATTTTAAGACATGAACGAAGTCACAAAACTAGAGTAACAATGTTTTACTTATGAGGGCGATCCCACTCAAAATTATGAAATACGAAACAGTATTCTTCAAATTAGAATGAGAAAGCAAAAATGAGCTTTCATGTTTTTCATTTTTCAAGCCAAACGTTGTAAAGCTGGAATGCCAGAGCATTTTCAACTTTTAGGACAGAGTTGGAAAACGGAAATAGAGAGTGACGTTGAAGTTACAACATGCAAGGCCCTCCAAAAGGTTTTATGGTAGACAAATGAAGGACATTTCCAAATCATCAGTGACATAACTGACGTCAGATGCAATTACATATTTTGATCCGCACCATGTCATTCGGTATATCTTTTCATGGTAACAATTGACTTGGCTTTGCATGTGTTTGCAATACATGCCACCGGTGTGGCAGGATACACTCACCTTTTCCCGAACACCAGGTATCACCATTTGATAGTGATTCATAAACACATCCTCATGACTCAACATATCTAATCCATGTCAATGTTTGACAAAGAAAGGTTTTTTGTCGCTTTCATATTCAAGATGTCCATTTGTTAGATATTAGAATGGAAACATTACATGGACTGGACTGGATATACAGAAATCTTTCTTTTTTCTTTTTTTGGGGGCGGTTTGGGGTGGGGAATTTATTTTTTGCTGAATTGTGTGAACCACTGTATCATAGCAGTTAACAGGCTCCGTAACACTGGACATATCTCTAAAACATGGGTAGAGTAAAGAAGACAAGGAGTCATTTTGTATATTTTATTACATATTAGAACACATAAGTACAAAATGGTGCGAAAACTACAAATAGTCGATTGATCCTCTGCGTCAAAGTTTATTTGCCACTGAAATAAGGAAAGCATTTAATATCGGCATAATATTCTACATTATACAACATGTTTAATCCAAAGATAGGGGCACGGGTGGCCCAGTCGTCTAAGGCGCCGCGATTCGCTGTGCAGAGTTGCGTACCTTGGGAACGCCAGAAACCTATGATTGTGGGTTCGTATCCCGGTTCGCCCCGATTATGTTTCTAGGTTTGTCAGCACCGTGCTCGTGGGTTTCACCGAAGTGGTAAACGTCTGATACCTGCATCACTTCGGGCTTTCCTCCCACAATAAGCTGACACGCCGCGATATAACTGGAATACTGTTAAAAGCGGCGTTAAACCCAACTCACTAACTCACGCATCCAAAGATATATGAATGGTATGACTTAAAACAGATGTATTACGTTGTTGATCACCATTTAAGGTCACAATTTAATATAACTTGGCACCTCCTTTTCTCCATGCTTTGCAATATTTACAACACCTTAATGGTTATTTCTCAAAAGGTAGAATCTTCCTGGTTACTTACATGCCAGGTCCAAATCCACCTCGTCCACAGAGACAGTGCCCATCATAGCAGTGGTGTGAAGCACGGCTGTCTCTACATTTGCAGCTGTCGCAGTCGGCACGAGCGCTGCATGTGGCTAAAAAAGGGAAATCGTACTCTCATCTCATGATAAAATGTCAGTTATACTATAAAAGAAAATAAGGAATAACAAGAGCCCCCGCCCCCAGATCTGCTGCAATTAGGAAATGCTTAAAAAAGGAGGAATAAAACGTACAAGAATGCTTTCAGTTCAACCATTCGCATATCTCTCAAATATAAGTCACTACCAATGATAATAAACGCACGTAGTTATACCTGCAAATGCCATCGCTGTTATTCTATGACAGTACAAGAAGAAACGATAATGCACATCACGGACATGATGCATCGTTCAACACAGAAATCAGAATACTCAGTTTTATGTATATTTATTCTACATGCTTTCTGAGGTGAGGTGAGGTGAGGTGAAGTGAAATGAGTTTTAACGTAGCGTTCAACATTATTGCATTTATCTAGCGACGTGCATGCACAGACACAGTATGCTGAGCCCGAGAGGACCAGTCCTTGTTTTAGCCCCTAAATGCCGAGTGTCAGGCAGGGTAACAACAACGTGTTTTAACGTCTTTTGGTATGATGCGGCCGGGGATCGAACCCCCGACCTTTCGGTCTCTTGGCAAACGCTCCATACTAGACCAAGAAGGTGGTGCTTCCTTTCTCCTAAATTATATCACATACTTAATAGTTATTGAGAGCTGTGCATATGCTTCAAAACTGTTCCGCATTTGAACATACACTTGGCATTTCGGGGAAAATTGAGACGAGAATCATGTTTAGTTTCTTAAGCAGCTATGAGAAAAAATGCCACTTATCGTAAACACTGTCTAAACGTTATCATACCTTGAGCGCAGGAATCAGATGTGGCGGAAGTCAGGCAGGTACATTCTCCATGAGAGCAGCCCAGCTTCGAGGTACTATCACAGGTCACGTGATCACAGTCTTTCTCATCCCTGCAGGTCTCGCTGTAGATAACAGCTGAAAGGGAAAACAGTGCACATCGAAAACGTCTCGCAAGGTTTCGTTGTTTGGAACCTTATGATTCAATTAAATTTCAAATTAAGTTACATTTGAACTAGGCGATACTATGTATACTGTCTATGTAGGACTCTGCGTAGATCACGTCTAACCCCTATAAAGGCAACATGTTATATATGTCAGATGCTGATACGTATTTTTCCTATTTTATTAATAGTGGAGAAGCGTCCGGTTCGAGAATAACCAACAACACTATTATTTCCCCTATATCAGTTTATAACGAAAGCGACTAAACCCATTCCATACTCATAGGAAATCTCTCTCAAAAGCAGAGTCGATTGTACGATTACGACTACATCATGAGCATAGTTATGATACCAGGGCCCACTTGCACAAAGTGTTCTTAGCGCTACGACAATTGTAAGCCTTTGTTAAAGTATGGGAGTTACGATCATCTTAGCGCTAAGATCGCTTTGTGCAAGTGGGTCCAAATCTTTTCCACTATATTTTATGTATTCTCTATTCACCCCCTACAACAAACCACAATACTTACCAACCTAACATGCAAATTATTCTCTTATGAACAATGGGGTGAATACAAACGGAATTTCACTGCACATACAATGTATGCAATAATGTCACCAAATCCTACCCCTTTGTATCTTTGCTCTTTACATGATGTTTATTTTAGAAGAAAATGCAATTTGAGCAATATCTCTGTATTAACAATCGTCTGTATAAGGTTAATTCATGAGAGTGTACTTTCATCTGTACTCACCAATGACGGCACAGAAAACGGCGAGAAAGAGGGAAACCTGCATGGCTGAGAGTTCAGGGTGTACTGTTTGTACTGTTTTGAAGTATGGTCTCACGTCTATCTTATATACTCTGTTTCCAACACTTATCAGCACTGATCCAACTCTGTAATCACGATTCTGTTGTGATTGGAACACCTGAAGTCATGGAATTGGGTCACTTGGGTCAGTTTTGTCACGATGTTGACCAAGAGAAATGGTGAACTCTGAAAACATGTAGCTTTATCTTTGTAATTTACAAATAAATGTCCACCACGTGTCTACCATAAAACGCTTTTGAAAGCTTTGCAGAGGCCTTGAATGTAACCCTGATCAATCAAAAATAGCAAGTGTAATATTAATATGACGCTTTTGAAATCTTCATAGAAAGAGCACGCTGGATTGTATTTCAAAAGTTAAATGTACACACCAAGGCCTGGAGTTGATGGAATATTGCTCGAAAGGGAAACTTAATAGTTGGATTTCTATTTTCATACAGTCTTGTTTGTATTTTCTTGTCACTTTTAATCTTTAAACATATATATGAAGCAAAATGAGGTTGTTCCACAGGTGCCCTTTATTTCTAGTTGAGGTGGGTAAATCAGTGGAATGGATTGGGCTGTTTGACCATTATTGAATGGTATCAGATGTTTGATATAACAGTGTTATTTAAACTTCTTGGTTCAATTCCTACGTTTGATTTTGCTAATCCGAACAGGAGTTCTGCAGAAAATTCATAGAGAAACAAATCAAAACAATGAGGGGATTACAACTGTGGGGATGCCTACTTTATTCCCCAATCTCTTCCTCGAAAATGTCATATGACACGTGAAGATCCGGAGTGGAATAGGTCTTCAGCATCCCATGCTTGACGTAAGAGGTGACTAACGGGATCGGGATCGCTGACTTGGCTGACGCATGTTATCGATCCCAATCCAATTGGATCGATCCTCATCGACAATCACTGGATTGTGTGGTCCAGACTTGATTATTTACAGACCCCCGTCATGTAGCTGGAATATTGCTGAATGCGGCGTAAAACAACAAACCAACCAACCAAATTTCATATAGATCTTATCTATCATGAAATCATTTATTAACATATTGCTTTCCCAGTTAACTTCAGATGGCATTTGCTTTCATTTTAACAAATTACCCTGAACTATATCTATGGTCACTACGTTTAGATGATCAAGCAAAGAAGCGTGTAATCAATAACATTCTCTATACCTTGTGTTCTCATTTGTCATCTAACTACGCAGATGTATACACATTTTAAAGTGGCTATAAATCATTTACATAAATGTTAGAACTATGTTTTAAATATCTAATGAATTCATTATGTTATGATAATCTGTTTAAGAGATTATTTCATATAATTAATCCTATTTGAATATTATATCATGTGTTGAGATTTGTGATACATTTGGTCCAGAAATGTCACAATTGATGACGCACATTATTCACCAATCAATATCCGAACGTCATATTTATAACTGCACAATTGTTGGATGTGCCGTTATACAACAAGCAAACATAATAGCGACAATTGTACATCATATAAATATCTTGGTGTAATATTTTCAAGTAAATTATCATGGAACCGACATATATGTTATGCAGCAATCCAAGCTAAAAAGATGCTATTGGGCATTTTACAAACGTTTGAACATTTTAGCGAGTGTGCTTATAAATCTTTTTTCAAAATCTTTGACACGAAAATAGCTCCTATTCTTTCCTATGGTTCAGAAATATGGGGTTTTGCAGAGGCTAAAAAAATTGAATCCGTACATTTATACGCATGCAAAAGATTTCTTGGTGTTAAACATAGTACGTCTAACGTAATGGTTTATGGTGAATGTGGTCGCATGCCCTTGTATATATATAACAACTTAAAAATCATAAGATACTGGTTAAAATTACTAAAAATGCCAGTAAGTAGATTGCCAAAAAATTGTTATAATATGATGCTATTGTATGAAAAGAATGGAGATCAAAATTGGGCATACAATGTTAAATTTCTACTGTATAAATGTGGGTATGGTTACATCTGGGAAAACCAATGTTTCTTAGAGAATCATGCCATGTTCATATCGAAAATAAGGCAGACGCTTTTTGACATGTACTTTCAAACATGGAGATCTACAGTAGATGTCCCTAGCAAATGCGAATATTATAGATATTTTAAAATGCAAATATGCGCAGAAAAATATTTAACTGATGTAAATATAAGAAAATGCAGAATATCATTAACACAATTTAGATGCAGCTCACACAGGTTAATGGTTGAAGTTGGCAGGCACAACAAAATACCCAAATGTTTAAGATTAAGTAAACAATGTTCTTTAAATGTTGTCGAAGATGAATTTCATTTTCTACTTGTATGTTGTAAATATGATAATTTAAGGAAAAAATATATTGAAAGGAAATACTATGTACATCCAAATAAATACAAGTTTATCTCTTTAATTTCACATGTGAGCAAAACGGCTATACAAAATCTCTCTCTCTTTATATATCATGCCATGTTATTAAGAAATGAATCCTTGTAACATTGCTAACCGCTTCCACATTGTCATGTATTCTGTACTATGGGCCTGTGGCCTTACAGTTATATATGAATAAACTGATTGGACAATTGTACATCGTGAAATTATACACTGGTATGGAGTAGAATATGTCCCGATCAAGCTATGCAGGTTGTGTGAGTCGACTAAATAAATCGGTGGTCAGACTCGGTGACTTGGTTGATCAATTATAGTTGTGTGTCAAGTATTCTTAAAGTATGGGACGTTGATTATGACATAACTGTAAACCCAGAAGCGAAAATGTATTGCTGGAATAGTGCTGAGTGTAGAATGAAACAAAGATGCTATCACTGGGTTCAAAAATATATACATATTCACAATTTGGCCTATGTCCTACATTTTATGAATACAGAAATACAGGTGCCTTTACAATGGCTGACAGTTTACACATTTTCCTCAGACATAGACATGTAAACTTAGAAACCGTTGATGAGTATTTCCAATTGCAAACAGAAAGGATGCAATATTACAAACTCATAAAGGTCTTTTTGTTAATACATTCAAACCCTTTTCTAATATTCCTGCTCTGTGTGAACGTTGAGTTATGCACTCACGTACTGGTTCCTGGATGTCAATCAACGTCTGTACGACTCTGTGCCGACATAACGGCTTCAAAAGCGGCTTCATTTCCTTTACCCGGTGTAACCAAACGGGATATACAATATACTAAAAAATGTCCCCTCGTACTTTTTCATTTCAGCAGACGCTATCTTGTTTAGCAGATGTAATCGATCACATGACAAGTAAGCGATTTCTGATTGGTTGTCATAAGTCAACGTTTGTTCACACATCAAATATCAGTTGATAAAGATGTAAATTGGTGTGGTAATATCGGTAAGAATAGTGACTGTGTCTATACCTTGTGTCACCAAAACACGTATTTCCAAACGCAGCTGGTTGCCCATGTGAATCCTCCTCTACCTGGGGGCACGGGTGGCCAAGTCGTCTAAAGCCCCGCGATTTTCTGTTCAGAGTTGCGTCACTTGGACACGCCAGAAACCTATGATTGTGGGTTCGAATCCCGATTCGCCCCGATGTTGTTTCTAGGTTTGCCAGCACCATACCCGTGCATGTGGGTTTCACCGAAGTTGTAAACGTGGAGAAGTGGAGACCTGCATCACTTCGGGCTTTCCTCCCACATTAAGCTGACACGCCGTGATATAACTGGAATAATGTTAAAAGCGGCGTTAAACCCAACTCACTCACTCACTCACTCCTCGTAAGCCTCGTAAACCTTGCTTTGCTTCAAACGTCTCTCAAAGTCTTGGTCTCCGTTCGTCTGGACGTCAGTTCAAAAAACGTCAAAGCCAGACAAAAGCAGGTCTCGATTATCCGACGAAATTGAATCTATTGGGTTAAAATTCAAAATAGAGGACATTACAACATTACATTCCATAAGCAATCATTTCGTGTAAGAGTGCCTCATTAAAAGTGTACACAAGCTGTGCTTTATTTGGCCCATCTGTTTCTTAAAGAGTACTTGTCACTTTAAAGTATCAGCAATTCCGCAGACTTGAAGTGAGTGAAAACGTTAGTTTCCTTAAAATGTCATATATTGTTATAACTTTCTTATAAACGTAGCCCTTTAAAACCTTTTAATATTGGCCCAGCTGTTATGTCATTGTCTTGTAATACATTTAGTGATCAAGTAAAAGCGGTAAAACCGGATCATGACCCAACTTCATCACGGTGGAATTTTACTTCTTGGTCCCTGCATGAAATATACTGAACAACAAAAGTTCCTGTGATATTGAACAAGATTTAATGCAAAGTTATGTTTTTTACCAAATCTGAAACAATTTCGGTTTGCAACAGATAAAAGACTCCTGTAAGTGTTCAAATGGTTTAATTTGCCATACTGGCTTCAGTGAGAGAGTGAGTTCAGTTTAACGCCGCCTTTAACAATATTCCAGTTATATCACGGCGTGTCAGCTTAATATGGGAGAAAAGCCCGAAGTGATTCAGGTCTCAGACGTTTACCACTTCGGTGAAACCCACGAGCACGGGTATGGTCCTGACAAACCTAGAAACATAATCGGGGCGAATCGGAATTCGAACCTACAATCATAGGATTCTGGCGTGCCCAAGGAACGCAACTCTGCACAGCGAATCGCGGCGCCTTAGACGACTTGGCCACCCGTGCCCCCCATACTGGTTTCAGAACATTGCGTGATTTCATAAAAAAAAACATGAACATGCCAAAATGTCAATTTACAAATCAATAGCGTGTGTGTTCACCTCTGGTTGCGATGCAAGCAACACGTCTTCGTCTCATGGAATGGACCAGGCGTCGCACAAAGTCCTGAAGGATATCTGTCCATATGTGCATGTTTCGAAGTTCCTGGAGTGTGTGCGGAACACGTGGTTGACGTCGAAGGCGCCGATCCATCATTTTCATCCCACATGTGCTCGATTGGTGAGAGATCAGGGGAGCGAGCCGGCCAGGGGATGACATTCACATTGTTTTGTTCAAGAGAATCCTGAACAAGTCGAGCAATATGAGGCCGGGCGTTGTCATGTTGAAAGGTAATGCCTGGGCCATGACGACGCAAACACGGTAGAACAACAGGGCCTATGATCTCGCCGTGGTAGCGCTGTCCATTGAGATTTCCCTCTACCACTATCAAACGGGTCCTCTGTCTTGCTGTAATCCAACCCCATACAATAACGCTGCTGCCCCCGAACCGATCTTCTTCCATGACACAATGATTTACGTAACGTTCACCTCGACGTCGGTACACTCGAATCCGTCTGTCGCTGTGGCTGAGGTGAAAACGAGACTCGTCAGTGAATAGAACTTGTCCCCACTGCATGGCCGTCCAGCGTAGACGCTGTCTGCACCACTGTAGACGTGCTTGACGGTGGTTTCCTGTCAAAATGGGACGTCTGGCGGGTCTTCTGGCGACAATTCCTGCACATCTGAGACGTACGATTTGTGAAGATGTTCGTCGAAGGCCAGGGATGCTTCTTGCAGTCACTGTTGCTAGCTGGAATGGATTTGGTAGGTGTGTTGTTCGAATCCAGTTGTCTTGTCTATTATTGGTTACGCGTGGCGTGCCACTCCGAGGATGGTCTCTGACTGCATTCGTCTGTTGCCAACGTTGCCATAAAAACCAAATGGTGTTTCTGTGGAGGTTAAATTGTCGTTGACTCGATCCTGCTTCAAGCATACCAATGGATCGTAGATGCTCATTTTCGGACAGGCGTGGCATTTCGTAATGTTGAATAATTGCGTAATTGTGTTGTTTTTCTGAGTGATTGTTGTCAGCACAATGCTAAACAAAATGGATTCCCGTCAACGAACATGTTTTTTATACCCATTCTTGGGTAGTGAAATGCATGGGGCTTGCATAAAAGTCAACTTTTGCATGGAATGCATGCTTTTCTGTAGCAGTTGCGTTTTTGTGACTTGATTCCATACATGTACTACAATATTGAAAAACAAACTTTACTTGTTTGTAAAATATACTAAAATATTGGTGTCACGGGAACTTTTGTTGAGTATATTATGTGTTGAACGATTGAAAACAAGCAAGAAAGTGTAGGAAGAAAGCGGGAAAATATTTCCGCAAACTTCCTACAGTTCATAACTTTGATAAATATCACGACTAGCATTCTCCTTCCTCATAAATAAATTATCATCGTATGTATCAAAGCATGTAAAATAGGGTATACAGCTGTTTCGTGATATTCAATATTTAATTATTGATGTTTGCAGAATAATAAAATCAGATGATATCATTCTTGTATCCGACACAGTTCCAGGGCCCATTTGCACAAAGCAATCTTAGCGCTACGACTATTGTAAGCCTATATTAAAGTATGGGAGTAACGACTACGGCTAAGATCGCTTTGTAAGAGAGAGAGAGAGAGAGAGAGAGAGAGAGAGAGAGGGGGGGGGGGGGGGGAGAGAGGGAGAGAGAGAGAGAGACAGAGAGAGAGAGAGAGAGAGAGAGAGAGAGAGAGAAGTTAATCCGAAGAGTATACATAATTAATCAAACGTATTCACACAAAATCATATTACGTATACATACAATACAAGACAGTAGCACCAGTGTCATGCCATTCACACAGTACAAAAGGTTAGATCAGATGACATAATCAAGGTAAAGCTTTAGTGTAAGTACATAAGCAGAAAATATCAGTATAACAGATTCCCATGTAACTATATCAATACATTGTGAGAAGTGAGTATCAGCACCAAAGAAAAATGACAACATATGTTCTTGATCTTGTAATTCCAACTGGACATAGGTTTCAACATCAAGCAGATCAATAAAAGTTGAAAACAGTTCATTTCTTTCCTGCAGTAGAGCTTCACAATGTAATATGATGTGATTATCATAATCAAAGACATGCTTGTTACACAATAAACAGTCCCTGGAAGTTTTGTTTCGTGATGAAACTCTAACACAAAAGTTTAAACTTGACCTTTTTTCTGGGTACAGATATGCTAGTTGCTATAATATATGGTGAGTAAGCTTTGTGTGTATAAGCATGTAGCGTGAAAGACCAGTATTGACAGAAACTTTTCTGCGCCACATATTTTCTTCATATTCATGAATGGTTTTATTAACCTGTTGTTTCCAGTTTCTCTTTGTAGGAAATACACCAGAGCTTACATATGTACAAAGGTTGTTTCGTTGGTTATACTTGTTAAGAACTGATAATAAATCTCCACATACAGATTTAGGATTAATTGGATTTGCAAAAAGATGTTTAACAAATTTGTTACATGTAAGGTTACATAAGCGGCCAAGCAGCTGAAGTTTACACTTGTCGATATAGCCGATCATTGTCCAAAGCCAAAGATTAGCAATGGTGGATTCTGATGGAGATCTTTTATCAAGTCCTTGTACAGTTCGCGCGAAATAGCGTTTAGTATTTTCAATGACATTAATGTTTGACCCTTAATATGAAAGAACAGTTCGCAGCCCTAAGAACCTTGTTTTTAATATCATTCTTAACCAGATTTTTACACTGGTAGCTGGATGTAGCTCAGAACTGTTGAGTCCCACAGATTTTAACGAATTAATACTTTGTCTTGCTTTTGGGCAACATTTTTCAATACTTGATTTACATGACAGGTTATGTGTTAGTAGTATGCCACCATACATGACAGAGTCAGAGGTTGTTATATCTATATCACCAAGTTTGCAGTTAATATCTAAACCCTTTTGTTTTGTCTTAGAGAAGACAATAACATTACTGTTTGAAGGGTTATACGTTAGTCGCCACTTTGAGGCATATGAATGTACTGTATCAAGTGCTTTCTGTAGCCCTCGTGGTGAGGTGCTCACAAGAGTTGTGTCGTCTGCAAGCAAAACATTTGGAATATCTAGACCAAATACACAAATCCCACTATTTGCTTGTCTAAGGGCTATTATAAGGTCATTAATGAAGACTAAGAAGAACCAAACAGAGAGAACTCTTCCTTGTCCGACACCTTGTCTTACATGGTATATATCTGACTGTTCACCCTGATAAGTAACAAAAGCATGGCTATTTGTATAGCTATGGTGTAATAACTTCCATGTATTTCCTCTGATACCCATTTGGTGTAATTTATTAAAAAAGGCCGTCCTACCATATTCTGTCGAAAGCCTTTTCATTGTCTAAGAAAGCAGCATATACTCTAGAATCTCGCTGTATTTAAAATTCAATACTTTCAATAAGGGTAAAAACGGACATTATTGCCCCATGTGCTTTCCTAAAGCCGAACTGGAACATGTCAGGGAAATCAGGATTTGTCTTTAATCATTTTTAGTTCAAGGCGCTTAACAATAAGTTTTTCAAACAGCTTTCCAATGCATGAACTTAAGGTTATACCTCTATAGTTTCGGGGATCCGATTTGTCATTCTTACCCTTGTATATAGGAATGACCATTCCTAGTCTATGATTAAAAGGAATGTATTGTAGTCTTGACATAGCATTAAACAGGTACACAGACATCTTATCAAGGATTCACCCCCATGAATTATATGCTCGTTTGTAACTTTATCAGGCCCAGGGGACTTGTTTCTACTCAGTGTTTTTACAGTTTCATTTACTTCTACAGTAGAAAATTGTCTTTCTAGTTCCTCATCATGTGCCCCTATATCTTCGTGAATACGTTCTAGGGAAGAAGTAATTTCTTTTAGAAAATTGTCATCAAAAGTGTCTGAGCAATATGGCTGAGCTAGATCAGAGTAATATTTTCTCCACAATCTACAAATGTCCGAGAGTGTTGTGACACTCTCTCCCTCATAGTTGAGTTTTGTTATATCTATAGTTTGTGACCTTTGCTTTCTTACAGTTTTGTAAAAGGAATGTATAATATCAAGTTCAGATAATTTTTCTATTTCTGTAAGGACTTCCTTCCTTTTACCTTTTTTGCATTTGCGATAAAGGCGTATAAAACACCTTTTTTCATTTTTGTAAGATATACGTTCGTTTGAATCTTTATCTCTCGATTTACCATTTTGAATCCAAGCTCTTTGAGCCACCCTCATACGATAGATTGCGTTGTCAAGACCATCTTGTCTCCTTAAGAAAGGGCTCAAACACACTTTGTGGGATACATTTGCTACCTGCATGTATAAGAATTTCATTTATGATGTCACATTGGTTTTCTAAATTTTGTGGATCTAAGGAGTGGGGATCTGGATTGCCATCATATGCACATTTAATAAATCTATCAACTTCTGCTTGAAACATAGAAATATAAGTCCTATTTGCTTTTTTCCACTTAGGGATAACTCGCTTTATATTTTGATCGTGGCTAGTTAGACCTTCTTGTGATATAGAAATATGACAAGGAAAGTGATCAGATAGTTCATAAGGACAGCTTGCTATAATATAACACTCTGTAATGAAGTTCCGTAGCCATGACGGTACAAGAATATAGTCTATAAGGCTTCGTGACGTGTTATCTTTTGATCTGCATGTATATCCTGGTCCTCCGAATTGTACCATATTTACTGCATGTAATAGATGTCTATTTTCTATAACATTTCTAAGTAGCTTGTCCCGTGCTGTTAGATTGGACTTACAAACATCAGCATTTAAATCACCCAAGATAAAAACTGTTCCTAACTCACACAGATTATCATATATATCCATCAGTTCATCAAGGGCATTACAGTATACAGAGTTTAACACATTTGTAGATGGTAGTCGACTGGCTATTACATAAACATCACAGTAGCCTGTTTGTGACGATTTATCACTTATTGCATAATCCGAGCTTATAGCTATTGGAATAGATTTCCACTTGGTGTGGGTATTAGATAAAATAGCTAACCCATCTGACCCTCGTGCAAAACTCGCATTTGGGGGTAAAGCCCTGTATGTGATTAAATTTAGGTTTTGAAATGATCTTAAGCAGTCTACTTTATCAGACGATAGCCGGTGCTCTTGTACGGCAACAAGGTCAACTGGCATTGATAAGGTGTTACGAATATAATCTGTGCCATAGATGACCCCACGTACATTCAATGTTACATAAAAGACCCCTGATATAAGTTCAAGTAATTTTAAATCTTGGCATTATCTTTTTACATAATATCTGACATGCAAATACCACATATTCTGTGGTGGTGAAAAATAGGGCATGCATATTTGGTTAACAAGATATTGTACATCTAATTGCCTGGAAGAGATGTTTGAAAGTAGGCCCCCCGATTCCAATATCTATTGTCTATGGAGAAGGCGGTTGATACCTTTTTCATATATTATTGTTATATGTGTAAGACATTGACATAATTGACCGTATCCACTTAAATGTTTATTAAATGCAGTGTACTTAGATAACCGTGGATACAAATATTACGCACCAAGCATACACCATATGCCATTTTCGCAAGGCATTGGTTGTGTACTATTTGGTTCATTTATTAAGTCTTTCGATGCTGATGGTGTTGATATGTCGTTTCAAGTTTCGACATTTACTATACGTATAGAGAGAAAACAAACTGTTGGAACCAGACACTTATCTTGCATGTATAGTGAGTGAGTAGGGTTAAACGCCGCTTTCAACGATATTCCAGTTATATCACGGCGTGTCAGCTTAATGTGGGAGGAAAGCCCGAAGTGATGCAGGTATCAGACGTTTACCACTTCGGTGAAACCAACGAACACGGGAATGGTGCTGACAAACCTAGAAACATCATCGGGGCGAACCGGGATTCGAACCCTCAATCATAGGTTTCTAGCGTGTCCAAGGGACGCAACTCTGCACAGCGAATCGCGGCGCCTTAGACATACATACATACATACATACATACAAACATACATACATACATACATACATACATACATACATACATACATACATACATACATACATACATACATACATACATACATACATACACCAGGGCCTGTGTTGACGATGCATCATTTGTAAACTGTACAAGGCCTATACATATTTCATGTCTGTTTTAGTTACTTGTAGTCAAGTCTTTTATTCATATGAAGGCCACAGGCCCTTATACAGGTAAAGTGCACAAATACATATTGCAACGGTACAGGAATACATAAGTAACTTATATTATAGTATTTTTGTTCTAGTGATTGCAAAACTTTTTCTCACTTCATAACTTTGACTTAATATTTACAAAAGTATCTTAATAACCTTACACCGTCGGAAGACAGAAGCGTTCTAAATTTATAGATATTCGGCTTATGGCAATACATTTCAGGCAGATAGGTGTTTTATGTGCTTATAGGAGTTACATATTAAAATAAAATGATATTCATCTTCTATCCCTAGATTACAAAGGGGACATAAACGTTAACTTATATCAATCGCCGACCATCTCCTTTCGTTAACTTTCAACCTTAACAACCCCGATCTCAGTCTCATCAACATGTTGCGTTGTTTTCTATCTGTTAAAAGGGTGAGGTACTTCTCTGGTTCGATTAGGCTTTGAAATTCTTTTATATGTCATGTCTTGAACTATTTTCTACAGCACCATTCCATGACTGATGATACATATCAATTGTAACCTTTGTACACGGTCTAAGAAAAGTAAATGTATCTCCAACACACAGAGCAATCCATGCAAATCCAAATGCATGTGAAAACAATAACGTGCGTACAGTAGAGGCATGGGTTTGGTATCCACAATTACCATAGTACATAAAAAGGTGTCATAGGCTTTCTTAGGAATTCCATCATTACCTCTCCGCAAATTGTCTCCCTTTATGCATGTCGGAAAGTGTAAGCAAGTATTTCATACGACATTTTGCATTTTTGCATAACGGATAACGGCCACATTCTCCGTATAGAGTTACATTTAGGTGTTTGACGACCAACGTTGAGAAATGTCTTGCAAGCAATAAACTGGACAGGTTCAGTCTTTTCAAATCTATTTGTACCCCACGCCTAGAGCCATATAATAGAATAGGCTGTATTTGGGTGTTGAATATCCCAAAATACACCGATGGGTCCACCATACTAAGTTTATACAACTGATGATTCGATTAGGCTTTTAAACTCCTCATATATGTCTCTAAATGAATCTCAGTTGTTATTTGTTGGCAGTGTGTGGTTATTGTGTTCTTCTCCAACAAGAATACGCCGCCGGATAGCCGACCAGCCTTAGGGCCCAGTCACACATTCAGGATTTTTACTGCCGTCCTGGATAGGACCATTCCCGATTAAAATTTGTCAAAAGTCTGATCAAGATCCTGTGATTCGTGGTGGGAAATTCACAAACAATCAGATAATGTTCAGGAAGCGTCCCGATTCAGCCGTTTCCATCCGAATTCGTCCCCAATCTCCCGTCCTCAATCCGAATCTGATCCGATTTGCATCTTCCGCATGGTAAAAAACGACATAGATCAGAGAGTGACCGGACAGTGAACCGACAAAAACGTTCGCATACGGCAAGATCTGGACGCAATCTGGACTCAATCGACAAGAAACGTAAATGAACAATTCACGACAGCGTCCCCATCCAGAGGACACCGTCAAGACAACACAGGACATTGTTACTATTTTGATCCGATACAGCAGAATCTCTCACGACATAGTCACGATTGTAATCCGACTAGACAAAATCGGCTGCGTTTCCCGAATGTTACGGGATGCACCATACTGCCGTGAGTGCATGGCCGACCTCGCTGGACCTTGCCTGATCCGTAGGACTCTCTTACGAACCTATACGACTGCGTTCAGACAATGATATGGCATTCCAGATCATTGAGGATAGTAATCCGACTTTTTCACTTTTCGTGTCGTAGCCTGTCTGATCTCAAACGGGAGCCATAACCGGCACTGTGTGAACCTGGCCTTAACTAGCCTGTGACTTTAGCTATATCCATATCATAAGAAGAGAGCTTAGGTATGGCTACTTCTTTGTCAATGAAGGTTCGGTTAGGCATATTATTTCGAACGTTTATATATATACATGTACCATTAATTCAAAATCACTGATTTTTGTTGCGAAACCTTCAATATTCCAAATTATAAGTTTGAGTGAGTGAGTGAGTAATTTTTTTCTAGAGACGTACACTTATTGTAAGGTCAGTGAGAGGGGTTTCATTGCATTCATTTCGTTAAACAAAGACTGTCTAAAGAGGGGGTGTTCGAAAGTATGTTCCTAAATGTTTTGTCATTCGAGTTTCCAAAAGATTCTCAAAATGTGGGTTGGAATGCCATTCCTTTTTAAGTAATGTTTTACAAACGAGAGCCCCAATGCAAATTATCAGGTAAATACACATCTCAAAAACTTCTTTAATACGTCTCTTTTGAATATAATCTTCATCGTGTCTTCAACTCACAAACCATTAACACACAATGGGCAGATATCTGTGTGTATCTCTGCATACCTATTTGACCAGCTGTCCAGATAGCTGTCATTCCCATTTATATCACTGCCTCAGTTTCTCTGCCCTACCTTCACTTCCAGCACTTCACTTCTAGCTTGAAGCTGAAACCATGAGGTGTCTTATTATCGCAGCCCTTTGTCTGGTTACTTTAGGTAGGCCTTCACGTTTACTTTAAAATAACGATAAACTAACTGTATCTTAATTTTCAGTAAATGTTTACAAACATTTTTTTCTGCAAATTGTGCTTTGTAGAGCAGCACTAGCTTACCCTTTTTGCGAACACCCGGTATCATCACCGGTGTTCAATTATCCATTCAAATAACTTTCAACACTAATTTGCTTTGTACGTGCAATGGTATCTGTTTTGGAATAGATATTCTCTATTGTTGTTTTATCTATCTACCAAAGTACGGCCGAAAAATCGTGAAAGTTATATATTTCCTTGTAGCTATCTATATGACTATCAATGTAGCTATTTATATTTACTTTACATAAACTGTTCTCAAGTAACAATGTTAGTGATTAGAAGTGAAATTAATTAGTTATAAAGGATGACGAAATGCCATTGATAGTATCGATATAAATATTATGAAACATTACCGTTCGTCATCATTTTGTGTCGACAATGCGCCTTGTTTGAATAGACATGTGAGAGTCCATTGAGAACATTGTCAGACAATCAGCGTTACCCCGCTGAATTATGGGAGGAATATGTACATGCGTTATAGTATTATGAAGTTTGTACCACTACAACAGTTAAGCTATATCTGAACCACTATTAAAATAGTAGAGTAAACTACGGTTATAACGAACTCAAAGGGACCACTCAGATTAGTTCGTTATAACCGTAGTTCGTTATAATCATATATACAGCATATATATAGCAAATGTTTGGACAAAAAATATGTTCGTTAAATCCGTCAGTTCGTTATAAGCGTGTTCGTTATAAACGTATAGTTATACAGTATTATATCAATAGCAATAGTGTTTTAACCATTGCAATACTATTGTATCAGTACTGTGCCCCTATAGTCACCCCTATTGACCATGATGTTGGGGAACGGCGTACTGTCTCGTACCACCCAGGGAACATTCAGTTTGCGAAAACAGTATGGGGAATTTGATAAACCGTTGGCAATGAATATCCAACCAATATTTCGACCAACAATGTTGTGTTTCAAACTCGATTTTGACGTGTGAATGGTTGTCAAACGTATGTTGGTTGCTGTCAGTCAATCAGATACTGCGTAATATGGCGTCAACCTTTGAAAGGAATGAAGAGAGGCTATGCAACAACACGCCTTTGTAGTGTGAAAATACAAGTTGGCAAACTGTGTTCTTCTGTTGTCCGCGTGAAGCCGCCAAACAATAAAGTCACATTGCAAGTTGTAGCAGGATCACGAGGGATTTATTCGGCCTCTCAGCAAGGCGGGTTACACAGTATTTTATCAAGATCACTTGGACCAATCAAATCCTCATCACTCTGACATGGAGGTATGATACGTGGTTTTATGCGTCCCGCGTTAGCCATGTTCGTGGTATAAAATTTGACACGGGACGCATAAAACCACATACGCCCTCGTGATACTACTACAACGAATTTACCTTACCGACATGTTTTAATAGGACATTGTGAAAGGATTAAACCAAACTCAAAATTGATAGAAAACAGCTGTTCGATTGCTTTCATTGACTCTGTTACATGTAGATTCCCAAATTGAAACAATATGTTAACCCAGAAATCTGTACGTAAAGGAACTTGTGAAACCAACAAACAACCAACAAGCGGTATACAATCAACAAATGTACTATAACATAAACTAGGTTTACACATCAAAACAATTACTACACAGCAATTACATTGGCAGTACACAATAGAGCGGTAGTACAATACTCAATGACAGTATATAATATGATGGCAGTGGTCAGTATCAAATGAAAAAATACAGTAGTGATAACACTAGTCAGTGATAATATATATATATACCCAGCAGTGACGGTGGTCAAGCTTCCATTATGGGTTAGGATGATGAGCGATCCTCATGGTTCCGATAAGATGAAATTGCATAAAAGATTCAGTAAATACGCTATTGTTGTCCCCTTATATTCTACCACCGAGACAGTGCCCTCGCTAGTCCTTCGGCATTAGAACATTAAAGTATTTTCCATAACATACTATCACCGTCCTGGGTATAACGGACTGGCAGTTTACACACCAGTCCGGCATCTATCTTCCTGACGACTGATCACTTTCTAAACACAATACAATGACCGTCTACGGAATCTCGACAGAAACAATGTCACACATTTACAATCATTGTTGAACAATAAATACACTTTTTTCTCAGAAATCCAAATGTCTTGTCTTGTTCGTGGCTGAAGCCCATTTCTGGTGATCCCCCGCCGTGATATTGCTGGAATATTGCTAAAAGCGGCGTAAAACCAAACTCACTCACTCACTCTTGTTCGTGGCGGGATATGAGGGATTTATTCCCCCGATAAAGAAATTGGTTCCCTCCAAGGTGGGATACATAGTATTTTATCAAGATCACGTGAACCAATCAGATCTCATCATTCTGACATGGAGGTATGATAAATGTTTTTTGTAGCCCTGGTTGATGCCGAGGGATGCCAAGGCCATGATACCAGCACCTGCAGGCATGAAAGCTGCGACGCCCTCTCGACCTTGACTTGTGTGAGGGGAACCTGCACGTGCCTGGTGTCCAGCTGTGGAACCCATCTAGGTATAGTGATTAACATCGTCTTTGTGTTTAACATCTCATTTGTGTTTAATATCTCATTTGTGTTTAATATCTCATTTGTGATTAACATCTTATTTGTGTTTAACATCTCATTTGTGTTTAACATGTTCTCTGTGTTTAACATCTCACTTGGGTTTAACATGTCGTTTGTGTTTAATATATCATTTGTGTTTAATATCTCATTTGTGTTTAGCATGTTCTTTGTGTTTAACATGTCATTTGTGTTTAACATCTCATTTGTGTCTAACATCTTCTTTGTGTTTAACATCTCATTTGTGTTTAAAATCTTCTTTGTGTTTAACATCCCATTTCTGTTTAACACCTCATTTATGTTTAATATCTTACTTGTGTGTAACATTTTATTTGTGTTTAATATATCATTTGTGTTTAATATCTCACTCCTGTCTCATTTACTGCCGGTCCTGCCTTACCGTCTCTTTAAAACAATTATGTAAAGGGACTTCACATTTACCGATTTGAGGTCTGCTACAAAATGGCGTCGGTATTTGAGAGAAGTGTTTGCATGTGTGTGTTTGTTTGATACCGCCCTTTATGGACTATAGCTCTGTAAATAATTGAGTCTGGTCTAGACAATCCGCAATTTGGGATACGATGACATGAAGTCAACCAAATCCTCAAGGATCCTCAATGTGTATTTGTTTTGTTTTTTTGTTTGTTTGTTTTTTGTTTAACGCCGCACTCAGCAATATTCCAGATATATGATGGCGGTCTGTAAATAATCGAGTCTGGACCAGACAATCCAGTCATTGACATCATGAGCATTGATCCACGCAATCGAGATCGATGACATGCATCAACCAAGTCAGCGAGCCTGACCACCCAATCCCATTAGTCGCTTCTTACGACACGGGTCTTTTTCTGTTAATATATACACGCCCGCGTATACACGTAATTAAATGTCCCGATTGGTAATTGCTTTGAATATTACCTGCTTCCAAGTAATATCCACTTCTCGTTTGATAGAGGGATGTCATACAACCGCCAATCACTGCAGACACTATGCTAGCCAACATAACTGCCCATGTGACCACTCCTGGCACTGCATCGACAGCAGTTGCCAGTGCGGGTATCCCAGGTAACGTTTCTGTCGGCCTACCTATCCATCCGTCCATCATCCGTTCATCCATCATCCATCCCCGACCAACCATACATCTATCCATCCACCTTTCCATCGTCCATCCATCAACCCGGTCACCAACTCCCTTGATCAGCAATGATATATCTGCCCATCCATCACCCGTTCCAACATCCATCCATCCGTCCATCTACCCACCTACCCATCCATCTATCCATCCATCACCCGTTCCCACATCTATCAACCGATCCATCAATCCACCATCCTCCCATCCATCCATCACCTATTCCCCACCATTCATCCGTCCATCTACCCACCCACTCAACTGTCTATCCTCCAATCCAGGCATCAATCATCATCATCATCATCATCATCATCATCATCATCATCATCATCCGGGGCAGTCGGGTAGCCTAGTGGTTAAAGCGTTCGCTCGTCACGCCGAAGACCCGGGTTTGATTCCCGACATGAGTGCAATGTGTGATGCCCATTTCTGGTGTCCCCCGCCGTGATATTGCTGGAATATTGCTAAAAGTGGCGTAAAACCATACTCACTCACTCACGCATCATCATCATCCATCAGTGTGATGAAATACTATATTTATCGGAAAATATGTAAACAATCTTAAAGGAGATTACAGTAAACTATAAATATGGGATAAAATCATTTATAAAGCATTTAAGACAAGTATCTAGAAGACACTAATTCGAAAGGCAATATTAGCGACAAAAAGTTTACAGGACAACTTTAAATCTGCTTCAGTGGAATTGTGGTTTTAAGAATACGACCATGAAGATCAGAGGTAATAAATAAAATATGTGTCTTTTCATGTTGACCCATAAGAATATTATTTGACAAGAAAAGTCAAATATCCTCTTTCATATGCATGATCCAACCATCTGTCTTTTGTGTTTCAGCACCTAAAAGTAGACATCTGGATTCAGTACACGTGGTCCTCGGGGTGATGGCGATGTTTCACGTTCTTGGAGACATCATTCATAAACTCAGTTCTACTGCCTCTTGTCGTTTTGATTCATTTAAGTAGCATACAACCCTGACGGGTAAAATATAACTCGTGACGGATCGACCATTAAATTTTCATACGTTACGTGTGGTGGTGAAGCAAAGGTGTATACCTCAAAACCACTCGCACAATTAAAATGGATCACACAACAATCTAACTGCAGTTGAGAAGAGTTTATTAATTCCACACTAAGAATGATTCATTGCCCGCAATACTGGCTTACATAATAATAACAAAGGGCATCCTAGCAATGATGTCGGCAAAGCAATATGGAACTTTAAAACACAAAGTGACCACATACATGTATATTTTGCTGCCCATGATAGCGTTACAAGCCCATCTGGTTTATCCTGCATTATAACCCTACGACAGGTTTATTCTCTTGTTGGTTGTCAATTCTCTTCAAAACGTGTCAAACCCACTTTGTAGGTTTTCCCTCCTGAAGACCCTGGGCCATGGGTTTGCCATTGATACTTTTGTGGTGTTTCTTCAGAATGTACCTCGTTTGAAATATACAATGTATTTTATATCGCTACAGCGCTAACTTGAGGAAATATGCGGAATGGTTTTACTTCTATTTAACTGGGATCGAACATGCAAAACGTCGTACAAACGCCAGCAAGGGATATTTTACCTCCGTTTCCTATAAAGGTTCATAGAAAGTGGAAACATAAAACTGATGATAAGTGTTGTTCAGATTTTTCTTTCGGATCATAAGTAAGATAATACATCTCCCTCTGGTTTTGTTGAGAATGTAATCAAAGACCGAAAGTTTCAACACAAAAACTGTTTTCTGGACATTCCTTCCACATTAA
This sequence comes from Haliotis cracherodii, assembly GCF_022045235.1. NCBI lineage: Eukaryota > Metazoa > Mollusca > Gastropoda > Lepetellida > Haliotidae > Haliotis > Haliotis cracherodii. Next base: position 14,018,731 of record NW_027266308.1, on the reverse strand, counting down.
GCTGGGATATAACGGGAATACTGTTCAAAGCGGCGACAAACGCAACTCACTCACTTAATCACAGCATATTAAAGGGATTTAGTCCCAAAAGAAGATGTTACAAGAAAAACGAGCATACTACAGAATACATAGGTGAGGTAAGGTGAAATGGGATTTAATATTGCCTACAAAAGTATCGCACTTACATAATGACGCACATGCACACAGGGCAGGGTAAAAACAAGTACCATCTTTTGTGGTTTGACGCAGTCGGGACCGATCCATCGACTTTCCGTTCTCTAGGCACAAGCTCTATCTGCTAGACGATGGAGGAGGTCACAGTATTAATGGAAACCAGAGGCTGGATGTATGTTTATCATATGTTAATAATGGCTGATGATGTGAAAGGGACTTTGATGAATGTATTAGCCTTTATACAGACACGGACGGTGGCGATCCCATGCTGTCGTATGCTGTGTCGTAAGCGGTTACTATGTGGATTGGGTGGTCACGATGCAACTGTATCCTGGCGGCTTGGGACGTTGTTCATAATGTTAATCATTGGTTTTGTCCATCCATCTTTGGAATCGAAACGTGATGTTCCGTGTGCCGAAAGAACGCTAATACTACTATTAACACACCGTCCACGGTGACCCAACGATGTGCGTCGGTGATACATTACAGTGCACATGTTATATGACCTCAAACATGAGGTCATAGCATAGTCCATCTGCTCAGGTGTCAACGACTGATACAATCAAGGATTATTCACTAATGTGAATCACACACGATTGACGGCCTTAAAGGATATACCATACACAACATACCCTTTACACGAGCAAACTTAAAAAAAAAAATTCTTTTTCTTTAAATACCACAATCTGATCAGGTATGAGAAAACGTCCTAGGATCGCCTGGAACATGCCACGTTGACATCAGCTGACATAGCGAAGCTTGATCTCAACAGCCATGAAGTTCCTTATGCTCGGAGTGTCTTTTGTCCTCGCTTTCGGTAAGTAACTTAAGATTTTAGAAGTATGAATAAGTACAATTTATCCACATTGTATACCTTACCTCCCAAAAGTAAAACAATATGAACAATAAATTTCGTAAGCTTGATATCGCTCGTCACACCAAAGGCTCAGGTTCGATTCCCCATATGGTAAAAAAAGTGTGAAGCTATCTGGTGTCTCCATTACTGGAACATTGAAAAAAACACTTACTCACTCAATCTTTTCCTCACCAAACAGGAATTCCACTGTTTCAATAAATCCCATTTGCTGATTTATATTCTATAAGGTTTAAGTCAAATACGTATCATTGCACTGGTACATTGGGATTTTCCTGTTCGAAGCATATAATTGTCACAGTAAAGTGTTTCAATTACGTGTTATGCCTAAAGGGCGACGTGTGTGGTATACGAAAGGTTTTCTTTATAATCACGATACTTGACCTCAACGTCACCTCTGTGTGGAAGTTGATGACGTGTAGACTTTATCAAGGTCTTCATGCGACAGATAACAAACACTGCAAGACAGAAAAGCAACCTGTCCTTTGATAAACGTGTATTTTATTAAAGAACCTGTTATATTTGAATTTGCAATTAAACAAGCGTCAAGTCTGTATGTTTAAGTGAAACCCGGATATCATCCACGAAAGTTTCAACAAACGCATTATTTTTCGAAAATCTTTGTAAGCAGTTGAAACGCGAGGCTAAACCTCATTTCACCTCGCACTAATCAATGAATGAGATCCCTTTTCAAAAATACATATTTTGTCTTAATTTCCCAGGGGTCGAACGGTGCAGCGGCAGTGACTCCAGCACCTGCTCCCGAGAGAAGTGCGACACCAACTACCAGCTATCATGCGTCAATGACGAGTGCACCTGCCTCGTCTCTGCTTGCTTCACAGGCCAACGTGAGGCGTTGTGGATACTACTGGACAGATACTCTTTATTTACAATACGACGAAATCTCTTAACTCGAATCCATTGTCTGGATATATCGTTTGAGACAACGTTCCCCTATTTGACCCCTGTAGAATCGTTATTGGCTCTTTGACTCTTTTTTTCTCGGTACTACAGCATTGCTATTTGGCCGATATAATGCCGTTACAACATTAAACTCACTCACTCACTCACTCACTCACTCACTCACTCACTCACTCACTCACTCACTCACTCACTCACCGAACCCACTCACTAACTCACTAACTCACTCACTCACTAACTCACTCACTCACTCACTAACTCACTCACCCTCGGTGCTACGCGTAACTCGATGTGTGTTCGACTACGATTTATTGAAGTCTCTCTGGTTCACTGGGTTACTTCTACTATGCATATTCCAGACGGAGTGGAGAATGTTGTTTGAAGCCATAGTCCGTAAGCTATGTCACTGTGAGGGGGCATGGGTGTCCAAGTCGTCTAAGTCGAGTTGCGTCCCTTGGGCACGCCAGAAACCTATGATTTTGAATTCGAGTCCCGGTTCGCCCCGATTATGTTTCTAGGTTTGTCAGCACCATACCCGTGCTCGTGGGTTTCACCGAAGTGGTAAACGTCTGAGACCTGCATCACTTCGGGCTTTCCTCCCACGTTAAGATGACACCCCGTGATATAACTGGAATAATGTTAAAAGCGGCGTTTAAATAGAGATTTCCATTGATTAAGAAATTGTCCTCTGTCGCTTTTATTTACAATATTTTCGAAACGCCAAGGTTTATGAAATCGATCTTTTGTATCCCAGCAATGTTGTCACTAAGGTTTACAGTCCCGTGAAGATTCCGGGGTCTTCAGCAAACCATGCTTGCCGTAAAAAGGTGACTATGCTTGTCGTAAAAGGCCACTAACGGGATCGGGTGGTCAGACTCGCTGACTTGATGTAGGTCATCGATCCCAAATGCGTGGATTGATGCTCATGATGTTAATCACTGGATTGTCTGGTCCAGATTCGATTATTTACAGACCGCCGTCATACACCTGGTATAATGCTGAGTGCGGCGTTAAACAACAAACCAACCAACCAATCGAAGGTTTACTTAGACCATTGGGGCATGTGTCGAGTATGAAGCAGATCATTGGTTGATCAGTCAACTAAGCCACCTGGCCTGTCCACCCAGTTCATATAGTCCCTTTGAGGGTCGCGACTGTATGAAAAGCGTAAATCTAGCCAATCCAGATCCAATCATTGTATCTTGATCTGACGAGGATAGGCTAGAAACACGGAATAACCACAGGATGTTCTCCATAGGTATAAGCAGGTAACGCATCAATTCAATAAGAGTAAACATATTCAGCATCAAAACAAACCAGTAAATGGTAGTAGTAGGTTTATTTCACATGTGTACATGTATGTATCTAGCAAGGTAGGAATAATTTCCATGGGTTTTCCTCCTTTCAGGATTTATTTACCTCTGAAATTAAAAAGGTAAGTGAAAAGTGGCATTTTCATCCTTGAATATTTAGCAAGAAATTGAATATAGAGTAACTATAATATGGATGTGGATGGCGATCGCTTTGCGGAACGAACCCCTGGGGTCATCACTGATTTTCAGTGATCCATTCATATAATTTTCACTGCAATTTTGTCTTTTACGCCCAATGAAATCTGTTTAGGTAGATGATCGACACTGATTGCTAAACGTCGACGTTTTACATTTACATTATTTACCATATATCCAAACACTTAGCATAGGACTTCTACAAACCGCCGTCGTAAAGCTGGATTATTGCTGAGTGCGGCGTTAAACAACGAACAAACAAACAAACAGGACTGATGTAGTGTTACTATATGTCGAATGATTTAAATATTACCACTGAAATGAGATGAGACAAATATGCATGCCATACAAAGACTACTGTGTATGTTTTACAAACAAATGAACGACTAAAATCATATTCCTAATATTGTGTTTCACCGACATTCTGAACCAACACCATCAAAGCGGTGACGTCCCAAATCACATTCAGGCTAAATTTAGAGATTTGGCCCTGACATAAAACCAAACAAGCATAGCTAGCAAACAAATTCATCAACTTTCTTTCGACAGTAATTATAAAGTCAATGAAACGTAAAACTGATTCAAGTCTAGCAACCAAACCTATACCCGAAAACTTCCAACTGTAACTATGGTTACTTACATGCCAGGTCCACCAGGGCCGACATGTGCACCACGTCCACATAGGCAGTAGCCGTCGAAGCAGTGGCGTTCGATATGGGTGTCTCTACAGATGCAGCTGTCGCAGTCAGTGCGGACAGTGCAATTTGCTGAAATATAAACCTCATTCTTAACAACTCAGGAAAAAACATTCGTAACAGGTTTGAACTAGATTCCATCATTCATTTGATGCAGGCTTGTATTTAAAGGGCATATCCTATTTGCAGTTTTGTGCCAGAGTTTTGCTGACGCTGTGTTAGTAGTGGGTTTGAATCACAGATTCGCCATGATTGTTTTTTTTGTATTGCCAGTGGTTTCAACAAAATGGTAATCATCTTAGTTCTGTATCATATTTGTCGTTCCTTCTACATTTGTCTAAAAACTTATATCAGCGGCGTGAAACCCAATTTGTTTATTGACTTATAGTCACCACCGTTTCTTGTAGGAGAACCTTTCCAGATGCCTAAATAAAACGTTCACATATGAAATTTGCTGCCTGCAGTTATTATGGTCGCTATTTTGTAAACTGACTTACCCGTGATGCAGCTATATGCTGCAACCAGACAATTACATGTGCCATGAGAGCAGGCAAGCCTTCCGGTACTATCACATGTCGTGTGAGTACAGTCGTTGTCATCCCTGCAGGGCTCGCTGTCGATAACAGCTGAACGAAAGAAACAATATCTCATTAGAAGTTGGGGCACGAGATCCTGTTTGGGGGTCACAGGTCAAGGCTTTAAGCACAGTTTGTGGAAGAAAGCAATTGGATGGCTGAGCGTGTTTGGCAGCCTTGATTCCTAAGAGTTTCTTGGACCTGCCCGACACTGTAGCCCAAGCAGTACAGGTGGTGTTTTCTAAAGGCTAGTGCCTTTGTTCGAAACATGCCTCTGTTCAGTCAGCAGTGATTGGGTTCCCCTTTCGGTGAGGTGGTTATGTGACTATTAGTCTTCTAGTGCCTCATAGGCAGATCAGGTTATATCTTCCCAAGGGAGCTGAAATGAGTGCACACGGATTCATTTCCCGGAGTCATAATAGAACGCATTGGTATCCAGCATGGAAAAAGGCGCAATGCAAATTAATAATATTATCTATGAATAATATGAACCATTACCATTATAAAAAATACATGTACACAACAAATCTCATCGGCTAACTAAACTATTAAAGCCGTTAGTATCTTCAACTCACCAATAATAGTGCTGACAATGACGAGAACCAGTGTTACTTTCATGTCTGGAGTTAAGCAAAAAGCTTTCAAAGTAAAGTCTTCATTTGGTTGATCCTCTTTTATACTTTCTGTTTCAAATGATACCAACACCAACCCTGTCATCCAGTCACGATGTTGTGATTCTGCGCACAACAGGTGCACGCAGGACGTATGTACCCGTGCGCGGTTATGTCATGAAATGTTAGATAACAGGTTCATTTGTGGGGATCTGATGACCCACGATAGCTATTTAGTCATGTTCATGATCCTACAAATATATAGACAACACAATTTTATATATAAGAAATATATATAAAAAGAAAGTCACGCAACAATGACACGAATTGTTCTACATATTTCAATTGTATCTTCAGGGAGAAGTGATTACAGTTATAACACTGCAGCTTTACAATGACAGTGTTAACATTCACAATAAATACAAATATAGTTCATATACCATACGCTACTTTTTTAAAGATGGGCACAGCCTTGAAAACAATTGTTTATATTTACACTGCTGGGCATCAGCTGTATTCATTTTACCGAAAGGGTATATCCTAAATTATATGTCTTTTCCTGCTGCGCATTTGTCGAGCGCTCAAGGGGCTGAACTTTGCATGGGGTCCTTTAACTGTTTATGGACGCCCATTCTGTCTCTCAAGCACTTCGTTTGTCCAATATGTTGTACATGACATCCTTGGCGTATAATAACATAAACAATATATTTCAGTCCATGATAGAGCGTACATGAAATTGTTGCTTTCTGTTTTTGAATTTCATTCACGAATTTTCAACAATATATTAACATATTGTTTTTAGTTTCAACAAAATCAGTAAATGCTCTATCGTATGACTGGATTTCTGACCTTCACTTCATAGTCTGGTTTGTTTAGATGACGCTTGCATGGGTAATTGCTGTGCAGTGTCAGGCAACAAATACATGCTTTTTTTTTGCAAATTGTGGTGGATGCTACGGATAGGACAGAACGTGCTTGTCTTTTTCGCGAACACCTGGTGTCACCCATGATTTCAGTGATCCATTTTTATAAAAAATATTCAACTAGTTTACTTTTTACACCCAGTGGTGCCTGTTTAGTGGGATAATCGAGAATGATTATTCTCCAGCGTTGACGTTTTTATTTCCTGGCTATTAATGCCGAAAATAGTTCAAAGTATTTGAATGTCGATGCTGACAGCAACTTGTTTTAAGTTTCTGTCTTTGCTGATATTATAAACTGGTGAATATCTTTCCAGGTGACCTCTTATTATCAAAAACCCATCTTAGTAGAAACAACACTAAGAATTAAATTTGATCACCAAACAGTAGCTATCCCACTCGCATATATCATGATGCCATATTTGTCAGACATTTTCCACATTTAACCTACTCCAAACCTGTTATATTTCTTTAAAACCCGGTGGTTTTGCAAAACACAAATCAATCACAATGTATGGTTCTTCTTCATAGTTTACAAAAAGCGGTGGTAAGTATTAAATGAATGTTCTTTTCCTCCACTGAAATGTAAACAAATGTGTGACTAGAACATGGAAGACATAAAGACAAGATTGGCAAGATTAAAATTATAAACAAATATTAGACTGAAGAAGTACGATTCCGACTATATCATGAGCATGTGTCAAAAAGTAATGATATCCGCTGTTCGCGAAAAATTGAGCGTATCCTACACCACCGGTTGCACCCGTCACATATCCCATACAAAGGCAAGTCAATTGTTCCTCCATAAAAACGGAAACATATGACACAAGTCCAGATATGGAATTGCCTTTTGCGTCACTATTTGTCACTGATGCATCAAGATTGGAAATGCTCTCTACTATAACACCTTTTCAAAGCTTTGCTTAGGCCTTGAATGTTGTTACCCCGATAAAACAACTTTTCAGCAAGTGCAATATGACGCTCTTTAAAAAGCGTCATAGAAAGAACATGCTTGATCTCAAAATTTGTGAAATGTTGACATGGGCTGGAGTTGATGGAATATTGCTCGACAGAAGGGGAAAGTTGACTATTCGATCTCTCTTGTCATACAGTCTTGCGGATCGTTTTGGGTCACTTTAAATCTACATATGAAACAGATGAGACTGTTTCACTGGTACCTTTTATTTGTAGTACAGGTGGGAAAATCAGTGGAAGGGATGTGGCTCTTTGATCATTATTGAATTGTATCAGATCTTCGATATTCCTGAAGCATATGTTAAACTTCTTGGTTAAATTCCTCTGTTTTAATGTTGCTAAGCCGAGCAGGAATTCTGCAAAAGCTCATAGAGAAACAAATCAACAATGAGGGGAAGAGCACAATTGGTAGATGTGGGGATGCCTACTTTATGCCCCAATATCTTATCCCCACATTTCACAAAGAAGTTATCTGTCATGAAATCCAGCATTCAAATATTGTTGTGCCCAGTTAACTTCAGATGACATTTGCTTTCATTTTTGACAAAATGACCTGAACTAAAACTTTAAGATGATCAAGAATGAAGTGTTTCATCAATAAAGTTCTCTATATCATGTGTTCTCATTTGTTATCTAACTTTCAAAGTGGCTGTAAATCATTTTCATATACGAAAGCTGGTCAAAAAGTTCAAAACCTGACAAAGTTTTAACTGTGGGCCATAAGAAAGTGAACTGGTCAATTTAGTACATTGTTTGAGTTGTTCATTGCAAGTGGATATGATCTGTTGAGGCCATTTGTATAAAAGTGACAGCCAATTGAACGTGATATAGGTCCACATGGACACAGAAATGGAAAAGAACGAGAACGAGCAGTCATCACGGTTTTGATTTAGATAAAAGTACTCTCCAAAATATTTATGACCGCACATTACAAGCGTATGTGGATAAGTGCCCTCGCTATTACACTGTTAAACGTTGGGCAGCTATGTTTAAGTCTGGGAGAAGAGGCCTTGATGATGACCCAAAATCTGGACGTCCCTCAATTTCCATCAATGATGATTCAATCAAGGAGATAGACAAACTTATACTGTCAGATAGACGTATTACCTTTGCTGAACTTGAGGAAGACACAGGTCTGAGCCATGGATCCAGTGGACCTATTATTTATGAACATTTACAGATGAATAAGATATATGCTCTTTGGGTGCCAAAGTTTATAAGTTCTAAAGAAACTGACATTGCCAGAAAATATTTAGAGCTAATTGAAAAGGAATTCGTTAAATTCCAAAAGATATTAGTAACGGGTGATGAAACATGGGTCTACCACTATGATCCCGAGTTAAAATGTCAATCCATGGAATGGCACTTTTCCACTTCTCCGGCACCATAGAAATTTAAGTCTTCAAGATCAGTTAAGAGAGTCATGGCCACTGTATTCTGCGATGCAAAGGGTGTGATCCTTGTTTGATTACTAAGAAGGTCAAAAGAAGATTACCGGTGTCCACTATGCTGAAATGGGTCATTGCCTGAGAGATTCTATCAAAGAAAAGCGGCGAGAAATGCTGACTGCTGCAGTTCTACTACTTCATAAGAATGCCTCTTCTCACACCTCTCGACATTGAGACAATGCGGATTCGAAGAGCTTCCTCACCCTATATACTCGCCAGACCTGGCACCAAGTGATTTTTACCTGTTTCCTAAACTGAAACAACGCCTTTGTGGAAAGCGCTATGACGACAACATAGACCTGCCGTGAATGGGTTTTTTTAGGGTGGCATCAGAAGACTCCTTCCTGACATATGAATTGCCTGATATGAAAAGTGTATGTTATAAAAAAAACACTTTCATAATTGGTGGTTTTGTTTGTCACGTTTCACACTTTTTGACCAGCTCCCGTATATGGAGATTCCAGATAAGCACATAGGTCCCAGAAACATATGCGTGTCATAAGAGGTCATTAAATGGATCGGGAGGTGAGGCTCAGTGACTTGGCTCATTGCATGTCATCGTTTCCCAATATTACGTGGATCGATTCTTGTGATTCACCATTGTCTGGTCCACAATCGATTATTTACATCCGATCGTGATATGTTATTCTGGAATATTGCCTGGTGCCCCTTTATACAATAATACCGTCAATTATACATCGTGAATTTATACTCTAGTATTGAGTAGAAATATTATTTTTTTCGTTTGAAGGATGAATTAGAAGGAAATTACTTTCTCCTAGTGGTGTGTAGCGTTGATGTAAGTGAGTAGTCCGCCCCGCTAGATGGCGTTAAACTGGGGTACTTAAGGTGTGTGAAGATTCAGATTGTTCATTCTCGCTCTAAGTGCAAGCGATGCATCAGATTATTTTAGTCACGAATACCGACGCTAAACTTGATGCTATACTTCAACAATTAGATACTTACAAAGCACAGTTTGAATTGTCTCTTAATGACTGCAGCGGGGCGTTGAGGGAAGAATTCAGTCAGACCGCTAAAGAATTAAGAAACTGCTAGCTGGAAAAGAATATTCGTCAGAAACGCTCACGCCAAGCGCCTAAGTAGGTCATCCAGGCGATCATCAACCTTTACCCGGCCCGTGCAAGGTGCTTTCTTCCTGCCTCTTCTGTGCAACAAGTCAACCAATCACAAATCAGCCTTTTCGTGCCAAAGGTCAGAAGACAGGTGCATGCTTCACGTGCGGTGATTTTAGTCACTTCAGAAGAGACTGTCCCCAAAACAACATGTCAGCCCAGAGAATGTCCAGTTTTGCAGCCGGAGGCCTGTCAGTTGATTATTTCAGTCATGATGGCGTTGTTGATGATTTGCATTTTCGAAAAAATCTTACAGAGGACTATTATGAGTATGAGCAAGGTATTACCTATTTCGTACCTGCATTGTGCTTTTTATCTTTTATCTATTGTCCAACAGAGCGATACAGTGTCACCAGTCATTATAGCCTTATATTGTAGCACATTGTAGTTGTGGGGCTTGAGAGTCCTACTAAAAATAGTCTTGTGAAAAATGTGTTGGAAGCAGCTAAACGGAAATTGGCTAAGTCTGTTGTTAAAGGGGTGTACGATTCAAGAATTGTAAATGTAATATTAGCGATGTGCTTGTTGGCTCATGCTTGATTCTTAAGATCTTCTGAACTGATTAATATTTCTCGTTCGGATATAATATTTTATGAATCTCACATGACAGTTTTTATTGAAAAGTCTAAAACAGATGTATATAGAGACGGATTCTGGATTGTTATCAGTAGAACTTAATCGAAATTGTGTCCAGTTGAATGTTGGGAGCGATATCTAAACCTTGCATGTATTCCGGCTGATTCTGATCATTATGTGTTCAGAAACCTCAGCAAATGTGCGTCTGGTTATGTGTTAAGAAAAGGCAACAATCCTATGTCTTACACTAGACTGAGGGAACTTAGATGCATTGTCTCCCTTTGTTACGAACAATAAAAGTTATGGTCTGCACAGTCACAGTCTACGTAGTGGTGGTGCTACAGCAGCAGCGAACAGCGGCATACCTGACCGTATGTTTAAAAGACATGGAAGATGGCAGTGTGAGAATGCTATGGACGGATATATTAAGGATAGTATTAATAATAGAATGAAAGTTTCCCTTTCTCTTCGTCTTTGACTTTTTTTTGTAGCTCTCGGCCGTGCAACGCACAGCGTGTCCCATTATTAAGTGTGTTGTTGTAATGTTGCGTAACTGTTGGGCATAGGAGAAATATTATTTCTTTCGTTTGAAGGATGAATTAGAAGGAAATTACTTTCTCCTAGAGGTGTGTAGCGTTGATGTAAGTGAGTAGTCCGCCCCGGTAGGTGGCATTAAACTTGCGTACTTAAGGTGTGTGAAGATTTAAATAGTTCATTCTCGCTCAAGTGCAAACAAGATTATTTTTATTTCTTTATGTGAAAAGTACTGCATTTTCAATGTTTTAATCTGTTGTCTCTATGTTTCAGATTTGTGACAGTGGGGACAGATTCAAATTTGCTATATTTTCGGGCGTATTGTTGCCGCAAGGCTGCAGAGCCATTATAATACAATGTAGGCTGTTGTATGCGTAGTAAAACGACGATGTGATGTTCCTCTGTGCTGAAGAACCATTATAATACAAATGTAAGCTGCTGTATGTGCAGTCGTACGGTGTGATGTTCCTCTGGGCTGAAGAACCATTATAATACTGATGTAAGCTGCTGTATGTACAGTCGAGCGGTGTGATGTTGCTCTGGGCTGAAGAACCATTATAATACTGATGTAAGCTGCTGTATGTGCAGTCGTATGGTGTGATGTTGCTCTGGGCTGAAGAACCATTATAATACTGATGTAAGCTGCTGTATGTGCAGTCGTACGGTGTGATGTTCCTCTGGGCTGAAGAACCATTATAATACTGATGTAAGCTGCTGTATGTACAGTCGAACGGTGTGATGTTGCTCTGGGCCGAAGAACCATTATAATACTGATGTAAGCTGCTGTATGTGCAGTCGTACGGTGTGATGTTCCTCTGGGTTGAAGAGCCATTATAATACTGATGTAAGCTGCTGTATGTGCAGTCGTATGGTGTGATGTTGCTCTGGGCTGAAGATCAGTTATAATACTGATGTAAGCTGATGTGTGTGCAGTTGTACGGTGTGATGTTGCTCTGGACTGAAAATCAGTTATAACCATGATGTAAGCTGCTGTATGTGCAGTCGTACGGTGTGATGTTGCTCTGGACTGAAGATCAGTTATAACCATGATGTAAGCTGATGTATGTGCAGTCGTACGGTGTGATGTTGCTCTGGACTGAAGATCAGTTATGATACTGATGTAAGCTGCTGTATGTTCAGTCGTACGGTGTGATGATGCTCTGGGCTGAAGAGCCATTATAATACTGATGTAAGCTGCTGTATGTGCAGCCGTATGCTTCACGTGCGGTGACTTCAGGCAAAAAAAGACTGTCCCCAAAACAACGTGTCAGCCCAGAGAATGTCCAGTTTTGCAGCCGGAGGCTCATCCCAAAGGAATCAAAGTTAGCAAGACCTGTCAGTTCTTTACGGGACGAGGCACACGAGTCGGGTGCAGCTGTTAAGCAGGATCTACTCGGACCAGGTTTCGTTCCTAAAGTAGTAAAGTCCCCCTGGTTGCCGTCTCAGTCAATTGAGTGGTTAGGTTTCAGGTTTGATACAACATCTATGATCATGAGTGTTCCTGACAGAAAAAGAGATAAGGTATTGAAGTGCATTTCAGTGTTCCTACAATCTAAACATAGATATGTCCCAGTGAAATACATAGCTTCTGTCGTTGGTCCGATAATATCTATGACACTGTGATGGGTCCAGTCTCTCAGCTGATGGCAAGATCTCTAAGTATTGATGTTGTTGCATCCCCTTCATGGCATAGCTATATTGTGTTGTCAGATTCAAGTATCAAACAGTTGCAGTTTTGATCATGTAGCTTACATAAGTATTGTTCCAGATATCTAGCTCAGACAGCAATTTCAAGGGAACTAGTATATCCAGATGTCAGTGAGAGTGGTTACGGTGGCTACTGTGTGGAACTGGATAATGTCGCTTCTCATGGGCAGTGGTCAAGGAACGAGGCAATGCTTAGCTCGAAATGGAGGGAGCTGAAAGCTGTGCATATAGTGTTACAGAGTTTTGTGTCTAGTCTATCCCACCAGAGTATCTCGGCCGTGCAACGCACAGAGTGTCCCATCATTAAGTGTGTTGTTGTAATGTAGCGTAACTGTTGGGCATAGGAGAATACGTCCCGATCAACCTATGCTGGTAGTGTGAGTCGACTAAATGATTAGTGTGATCAGACTCGTTGATTGTGTGTCAATTATTCTTAAAGCATGGAACGTTGATTATGATATAACTAACTGCTTTGTCCTGTCCAAACTCGATAATTTGTTGTTGAAATATTGCACAGTATGGAATGAAACAAAGACACACAAAACCACAGTCCAATACGTCTGTTTGGGTATACAACTTTAGGTTCATTTACTATTTTAAATTGGTGAGTGAGTTAAATCATTATTGTTTCAGTTATAAAGAGACCCCAATTTTGAGACATGAACAAAGTCACAAAACTAGAGTAACAATGTTTTACTTATGAGGGCGATCCCACTCAAAATTATGAAATACGAAACAGTATTCTTCAAATTAGAATGAGAAAGCAAATTTGAGCTTTCATGTTTTTCATTTTTCAAGCCAAAAGTTGTAAAGCTGGATACCCAGAGCAATTTCAACTTTTAGGACAGAGTTGGAAAACGGAAATAGAGAGTGACGTTGAAGTTACAACATGCAAGGCCTTCCAAAAGGTTTTATGGTAGACAAATGAAGGACATTTCCAAATCATCAGTGACATAACTGACGTCAGATGCAATTACATATTTTGATCCGCACCATGTCATTCGGTATATCTTTTGATGGTAACAATTGACTTGACTTTGCATGTGTTTGCAATAAATGCCACAGTTGTGGCAGGATACGCTCATGTTTTCCCGAACACCAGGTATCACCATTTCATAGTGATTCATAAACACATCCTCATGACTCAACATATCTAATCCATGTCAATGTTTGACAATTAAGTTTTACATTCAAACAACTCTGCTTTTAGCGGAGATTTCTTGTGTTTTGTCGCTTTTATTTTCAAGACGTCCATCTGTAAGTGATGAGAATGGAAGCATTACATGGACTGGACTGGATATACAGAGAAATGTTTTTTTGTTTTTGTTGTTGTGGTGGTTGTTTATTTTTTGCTGTATTGTGTGAACCACTGTATCAAAGCAGTTAATAGACTCCGTAACACTGCACATATCTCTAAAACATTGAAATAATAAAGAAAACAAGGAGACTTTTGTATATTTTATTACATTTCAGAACACATAAGTACAAAATGGTGCGAAAACTATAAATAGTTGATTGATCCTCTGCGTCAAAGTTTATTTGCCACTGAAATAAGGAAAGCATAGAGTTAATATCAACATAATATTCTAGATTATACAACATGTTTCACCCAAAGATATATGAATGGTATGACTTCAAACAGATGTATTAAGTTGTTGATCACCATTTAAGGTCACGATTTGATATAACTTGGTACCCCCTTTTCTCCATGCTTTACAATATTTACAACACCTTAATGGTTATTTCTCAAAAGGTAGAATCTTCCTGGTTACTTACATGCCAGGTCCACCTCGTCCACAGAGACAGTGCCCATCGTAGCAGTGGTGTGAAGCACGGCTGTCTCTACATTTGCAGCTGTCGCAGTCGGCACGAGCGCTGCATGTGGCTAAAAAAGGGAAATCATACTCTCATCTCTTGATAAAATGTCAGTTATACTATAAAAGAAAATAAGGAATAACAAGAGCCCCCGCCCCCAGATCTGGTGCAATTAGGAAATGCTTAAAAAAGGAGGAATAAAACGTACAAGAATGCTTTCAGTTCAACCATTCGCATATCTCTCAAATATAAGTCACTACCAATGATAATAAACGCACGTAGTTAGACCTGCAAATGCCATCGCTGTTATTCTATGACAGTACAAGAAGAAACGATAATGCACATCACGGACATGATGCATCGTTCAACACAGAAATCAGAATACTCAATTTAATGTTATATTCATTCTACATGCTTTCTGAGGTAAGGTGAGGTGAGGTGAAATGTGTTTTAACATCACGTTCAACATTATTGCACTTATCTAGCGACGTGCATGCACAGACACAGTATGCTGAGCCCGAGACGACCAGGCCTTGTTTGAGCCCCTAAATGCCGAGTGTCAGGCAGGGTAACAACAACGTGTTTTGGTATGATGCGGCCGGGGATCGAACCCCCGACCTTTCGGTCTCTGGGCAAACGCTCTCTACTAGACCAAGTAGGTGATGCTTCCTTTCTCCTAAATTTGATCACATACTTAATAGTTATTGAGAGCTGTGCATATGCTTCAAAACTGTTTCGCATTTGAACATACACTTGGCATTTCGGGGAAAATTGAGACGAGAATCATGTTTAGTTTCTTAAGCAGCTATGAGAAAAAATGCCACTTATCGTAAACACTGTCTAAACGTTCTCATACCTTGAGCGCAGGAACCAGATGTGGCGGAAGTCAGGCAGGTACATTCTCCATGAGAGCAGCCCAGCTTTGAGGTACTATCACAGGTCACGTGATCACAGTCGTTCTCATCCCTGCAGGTCTCGCTGTAGATAACAGCTGAAAGGGAAAACAGTGCACATCGAAAACGTCTCGCAAGGTTTCGTTGTTTGGACCCTTATGATTCAATTAAATTTCAAATTATGTCACATTTGAACTAGGCGATACTATGTATACTGTCTATGTAGGACTCGGCGTAGATCACGTCTAACCCCTATAAAGGCAACATGTGATATACACATGTATGTCAGATGCTGATACGTATTTTTCCTATTTTATTAAAAGTGGAGAAGCGTCCGGTTCGAGAATAACCAACAACACTCTTATTTCCCCTATATCAGTTTATAACGAAAGCGACTAAACCCATTCCATACTCATAGGAAATCTCTCAAAAGCAGAGTCGATTGTACGATTACGACTACATCATGAGCATAGTTATGATACCAGGGCCCACTTGCACAAAGCGATCTTAGCGCTACGACAATTGTAAGCCTTTGTTAAAGTATGGGAGTTACGATCATCTTAGCGCTAAGATAGCTTTGTGCAAGTGGGTCCAAATCTTTTCCACTTTTATGTATTCTCTATTCACCCCCTACAACAAACCACAATACTTACCAACCTAACATGCAAATTATTCTCTTATGAACAATGGGGTGAATACAAACGGAATTTCACTGCACATACAATGTGTGCAATAAAGTCACCAAATCATACCCCTTTGTATCTTTGCTCTTTACATGATGTTTAATTTAAAAGAAAATGCAATTTGAGCAATATCTCTGTATTAACAATCGTCTGTATAAGGTTAATTCATGAGAGTGTACTTTCATCTGTACTCACCAATGACGGCACAGAAAACGGCGAGAAAGAGGGAAACCTGCATGGCTGAGAGTTCAGGGTGTACTGTTTGTACTGTTTTGAAGCATGGTCTCACGTCTATCTTATATACTCTGTTTCTAACTCTTATCAGCACTGATCCAACTCTGTAATCACGATTCTGTTGAGATTGGAACACCTGAAGTCATGGAATGGGGTCACTTGGGTCAGTTTTGTCACGATGTTGACCAAGAGAAATGGTGAACTCTGAAAACATGTAGCTTTATCTTTGTAATTTACAAATAAATGTCCACCACGTGTTTACCGTAAAACGCTTTTGAAAGCATTGCAGAGGCCTTGAATGTAACCCTGATCAATCAAAAATAGCAAGTGTAATATGACGCTTTTGAAATCTTCATAGAAAGAGCACGCTGGATTGTATTTCAAAAGTTAAATGTACACACCAAGGCCTGGAGTTGATGGAATATTGCTCGAAAGGGAAACTTAATAGTTGGATTTCTATTTTCATACAGTCTTGTTTGTATTTTCTTGTCACTTTTAATCTTTAAACATATATATGAAGCAAAATGAGGTTGTTCCACTGGTGCCCTTTATTTCTAGTTGAGGTGGGTAAATCAGTGGAATTGAGCTGTTTGACCGTTATTGAACGGTATCAGATTTTCGATATAACTGAAGTGTAAGTTAAACTTCTTGGTTCAATTCTTACGTTTGATTTTGCTAATCCAAACAGGAATTCTGCAGAAATTTCATAGAGAAACAAATCAAAACAATGAGGAGATTACAACTGTGGGGATGCCTACTTATTGCCCCAATGTCTTCCTCAAATTTCATATGACACGTGAAGATCCGGGGTGGAATAGGTCTTCAGCATCCCATGCTTGACGTAAGAGGTGACTAACGGGATCGGGATCGGGATCGCTGACTTGGTTGACGCATGTCATCGATCCCAATCCAATTGGATCGATCCTCATGATGTCAATCACTTGATTGTATGGTCTAGACTCGATTATTTACAGACCCCCGTCATGTAGCTGGAATATTGCTGAATGCGGCGTAAAACAATAAACCAACCAACCAAATTTCATTTAGATCTTATCTATCATGAAATCCTTCATTAACATATTGCTTTCCCAGTTTAACAAATTGCCCTGAACTATATCTATGGTCACTACGTTTAGATGATCAAGCAAACAACCGTGTAATCAATAACATTCTCTATACCTTGTGTTCTCATTTGTCATCTAACTACGCAGATGTATACACATTTTAAAGTGGCTATAAATCATTTACATAAATGTTAGAACTATGTTTTAAATATCCAATGAATTCATTATGTTATGATAATCTGTTTAAGTGATCATTTCATATAATTAATCCTATTTGAATATTATGTCATGTGTTGAGATTTGTGATACATTTGGTCCAGAAATGTCACAATTGATGACACACATTATTCACCAATCAATATCCGAAAGTCATATATATAACTGCACTATTGTTGGGTGTGCCGTTATACAACAAGCAAACATAATAGCGACAATTGTACATTGTGAATTTATACACTGATATGGAGTAGAATATGTCCCGATCAAGCTATGCAGGTTGTGTGAGTCGACTAAATAAATCGGTGGTCAGACTCGGTGACTTGGTTGATCAATTATTTCAAGATAATGCCAATCTAGAGCATACTAGATGAATAAATAACCAAAAGATTATGTAAAGTTAAGTGTGGAGTATGGCCACAGCTTTATTCGTGAAATTACAGGGGGATGATATTTTGCATAACCCTGTAGGTTGGGCGAACCAAAATCACTGAATGCCGGCCCGAAGGCAATAGGACAAACAGAAAAACTTGACTCGAGAGGATAAACACATAACGAGTCATCAAAAGGCGAAATGACTTTGATCCCCCCAGGGTACACCAAAGGAGGTCAACCAGCGTGTCATTAAGCAAGCTAGGCCCTCGCGGGTAGCGCTCATCGAAGGCCTCCGGAAATTACTATGCCCAACCCGCAAGTATTACGCCACAGGACTGTGTCTATACACAGACCCTCCAATACTTAGCACAGAAAAAAAACTTCACATTTAATTGCCAGTAAACACCTTTGATCGGTCATCCAGAAGGAAGTACTCCAAAGCCTCCTGATAGGTATTGACAAATATGGAAAGCCCTACATCTGAAAGATGGACACTATCATGAATGTACATCCCCAAATCCTGAGCCCGAATACCATGCTTTATGGATCGCCCTCCAACCCTTAGCACTGCACTCATGCCTGCTCTATTTAAGCGCTTCCTGGCTTTCTCCACTGATTTGTAATTTGCAGCCATGTGCCAATACTGTCGTGGCAGTAACTCAGACCATACAAAGACTGTGAAAGGAAGTATCTGAGCAAAATATGACATCCTCTGTGACATTTCGAACCAAATTCCTAATAGGGGAGCTTACCAGATCATTTGAACCTAAGTGGAGAATTATAACACTTGGAGGAGGTTTCCTTTCAAGCTGGGTCAGCAATAGCTGTCTGAGCTCGCTCCAGTGCATCCCTCTCTTGCCAAACCAACTTAAGGTGAAACCCAATTTATGTAAGCCGAGATGCCTCCCTAACTTTAATCTGAAACTCTGCCGCTGAGCCCAATAGACAAATGATGAGCCTACAATCCAAACATCTGTAAAAAAAGACTTAATTAATGCATGAACAATTTTTTCATACAACATACAATAACCAAACACCTTGGTAAAGCAGGTAACATTATTAGAATGAAATGAAGTAATGAGGAAAACAACATATACATGAATGCATAAAAATTAAAAGTATGTGATATTTGATCATGATGATTGTTATGAAGCTGAAGTTAGTTAAGAGGGTTTAGTCATGACTTGCCCTGTGTAAGAAAGTAAATTAATGGAATGAAAGCATAAATATACTGCTCAGAAAATTCTAATGTAAGAAACGTATGCAGCAGACTGCCAGCGACCCCACTGCTGTATCTTTTCTGCAGGTACACCCATGTCTGCTGCAGAGGAAGCCGCCCCGATTCTGAAGGAATGGGATTTATACAGGGTGGGGTTTAAACCCAGTAGCCTTACACATTTGGAAACAATAGCTGAAAACTGGTACCTAGTGACTGGCTGAATGTCATAATGACAAAACAGGTGAGTTGAACCTGGTGGTCGGACTTCCAAATACTGACAAAGGCAGCTGACAGGGCACATCCTGCTTCCTGGAACGGCGTGTATGTACAGAATTGTACCTTTCCCTCTCTGATCCGTCTTCGAATGCCTGATTCGCACTCTCAAAGCGGTTTTCTCAAGAGAAACATCTTGTAACATCAACGGTCGATCCGAATGATCACTGTCAGTGTAAACAAGTTCGCCAACCCGGAAAAAGCCGAAAAACGCTAAAGAGAAGGCAGCCTTAAATAGTATTGCTTCATATGATGAATTGCATATCACTCCTAAAGCCCCAGCCATCTGCAGCAAAATCTTGTAAGATATTGGAGCTCTGACATCTACTTTCTTTGTAAGGCGTCTGCTACCTTCAAGCATCTTCCGGACAATGAAATGAACTGATGGATCAGACAAACCTTGTATCTTGTGTTGATAACTTAAGGCTGAGACATGTAGACTAATAGTAGCTGAGGAGAAAGATCTTAGTGAAAGATATGAAAGGTACTGTATAGGCTGCTCTACCGAGACAGGCCAAACTTCTTGCAAGCCTAAAGCCTGACGGAAGCTAGAAAATGAATGTATTGCACTCATATAGGTCTTCCTAGTACTTGTAGCCAAGGATGCCTTAATCAATCTATGGGACTCAGCTTCAAGATTTTCCAAACTCCTGGTGGCACTGGTGTTGGTTTTCGCTCCGCCTCTGGAGCGAGCTGGTGAAACCTGGAAAACTGGAAACGCGACAGTGAATCAGCTAACTCATTACACTTTCCTTCGATGTATTCTGCCCTAATCGTTATGTTAAGCTCTAAACATCGAAGCACGAAATGACGGACCAATGACTTAACATGTTCACACTTTGAAGATAAGGTGTTAATAATTTGTACTACGGCTTGGTTATCAGAGTGGTACAATACTTTCTTATTTGCCAAATATGGACCCCATTTTTCGATGGAAACCACAATAGGAAAGTACGCCAGCAGTGTTATGTTCTGTGTGAGACCAGCTTGTATCCAGCTTCCTGGCCATTTGTCACATGCCCATTTTCCTTGAAAGTATATCCCAAAGCCCAGACCATTGGCCCCTGCACTATCCGTGAAAAGCTGCAGGTGAGTTGAGGACTGAATCTCCGTGAGCCTCAGCTTAGAATGTGACAGAGCATGGTTGATCATAAGGGAAGCCTTGTGTATCTTTTCTTGTGGTGCCCTTACACACATATTGATAGAATCTAACTCTAATCCAAGAAAGGTAATCTTTGTTGTAGGTTCAACAGTTTTTTCCTGAGCTACCGGCACCCCCAATTGATAACAAATTTGCTGAAAAGCATCCATAGAGTCTTTACATTGACAAGTGTCTGCTGGTCCTGCAAACAAGAAATCATCCAAGTAGTGCATTATGTTGCCATGGCCAGAGTTCTGGTGTACCGCCCATTCGATGAAGGATGAAAATTTTTCAAATAAGGCACAACTGATCCGACAACCCATCGGGAGACACTTGTCAAAATAAAAGCTGTCACCTAGCTTAAAACCAAGGAGATTAAAATCACTGGGTGAAACAATTAAAAGCCTAAAGGCACTTTTGATATCTGCTTTAGACAGTAAGGTTCCTTTTCCTAAGTCCTGAATCATTGACACAGCCTTATCGAATCTTGCATATTCTACTGAACTGATAGACTGGTCAATAAAATCATTAACACTCTGACCTTCTGGATGGGACAAATGGTGGATCAATCTGTACTCTCCTTGAACACTTTTGGGAACCAGACCTATTGGTGATAGTTTCAAATCAGGAAATAGAGGAGAATCAAAAGGGACGGCTATCCTACCTAAAGCTAACTCTTTTGCACCTTTTGCTGGGCTATTGAGAAATTTTGTTCAATAGATTTAAGATTTTTAACAGTGGTAGTCAGCACTCTCGGTCCTGTATAACAAAGCTTAAAACCTGCCTGAAATCCCTGTATTAGCAGATGCGCTACTTCCTGGTTGGGATAATCTCTTGCCATTTGTTGAAGAACTTGGGGTCTGATTGGGGTTCTGCCTTGTGTAAACAAATTTGCCAGATTGTGTTTTGGACAAACAGTTAGATGCAGGGTGGGAATTTCCTCCACATTTGGAGCAGGTGTGTTTGAACTTGCACTTGTCTCGACTGCAATACCTGTAGTTGTAGTCATGGCATGTTGAGTTTCTGTTTGTGTTATGGACATGAAATGACTGGTGATCCTTTCTGGGGAATGAGCCAAAATACTGGGACGGAACTTGCATGTATAACATCCAAAGCTCTACATTGATTGACCCCCATGATTTCTGTGGATTTCTTGCTTGACGCAGTCTGAACTGCTCATCATACGTTCTCCAACCAATCCCAGTATGACGAGATGCCCCCTGACGAATTGTGTTCATGTATTTGAGCATTCCTTGTATCTGTTCCGCGTGACTTTTTATAAAAATGCTGATATACACTGTGAATGCAGTTGTCCACTCAGTTATGGTTTCAATCACTTTACCTGAAGCCTTTGGTTTCAGTTCCAAATGACCTTCCGAGTTAAGGAAAATGGCTGATGTACAAGCATAATCTTGTAATTCTCGGTCAGATTTCAGCAGCAATGCAAGATTGATATATTCACCATTACATATCTTTTGTTTGATACTTGAAGGAACGTTAGCCCCCAAATAATCATCACCACATTGTGTCATGGGAGGGGTAAACTCACTCCCGGTCAACAGTATGGGAGGGAAACATGGGGGCTGTGAGTGTGAAGTGACTGACTGTGTTTGTGTACTTAACAGCTGCGTGGGTAAGGAAACCAATTCCGTTATATTATTTGTAACTTCTGGATTAAAGGATATGTCAACAAATTCACCCTCAGACGGTCTAGACCCACTGGCATTTTCACCTGACGAAGTCTGGGAAGGCGCCGTCATGTCTGTTTGAACTTGACTGCCACTCTGACTGGGTCCACGTGCTGTCGCCAAGTTATCTGGCTGTCCCATCGCTGCTTCGGTCATGCCGGGCGGTGACGACTGCGAAGGGGGCTGTTCCTTCCGTTTCCTCTTCGTGGCCGCTCTTGTCCCACGCGTCGGCCGCTTCCTCATTGGTTTTCCTCTTTCCCTGACATGCTGCGAAACACTAAAGTATATGCAGGAACACGAGGAAAAAACAGTTTGCCTGTAATGGCCGACAAAAGCGAAAGGCAGAGGGGAATTCCTTCACATTAAAGGTTTACTTCAGTTATCTCCCTTTGCCATGCTACTAATGTATAACTTGAATAATATCATGTGAGCTGGCCTGTAATGCAAAATTATAGCTTGTAGACCCGAGTAACCTCCCTTAGCCTGCAACATAAATACTATAGTGCACAAATTCAATGATGGGTCACCTCTCCCAGGATTGCCCAACTGAAATAAACCATTTTATCCTGTAAAGTTAAAAAACTGATTATAGTTGTGTGTCAAGTATTCTTAAAGTATGAGACGTTGATTATGACATAACTGTAAACCCAGAAGCGAAAATGTATTGCTGGAATAGTGTTGAGTATAGAATGAAACAAAGATGCTATCACTGGGTGCAAAAATATATATTCACAATTTGGCCTATGTCCTACATTTTATGAATACAGAAATACAGGTGCCTTTACAATGGCTGACAGTTTACATATTTTCCTCTGACATATACATGTAAACCTAGAAACCGTTGATGAGTATTTCCAATTTTAAGCAGAAAGGATGCAATATTACAAACTCATAAAGGTCTTTTTGTTAATACATTCAAACCCTTTTCTAATATTCCTGCTCTGTGTGAACGTTGAGTTATTCACTCACCTACTGGTTCCTGGATGTCAATCAACGTCTGTACGACTCTGTGCCGACATAATAACTTCAAAAGCGTTAACATTGTGTACAACGTGTTAAATCATTTCTTTTACCCAGTGTAACCAAACGGGCCATACCATATACTAAAAAAATGTCCCCTCGTACTTTTTCATTTCAGCAGACGCTATCTTGTTTAGCAGATGTAATCGATCACATGACAAGTAAGCGATTTCTGATTGGTTGTCATAAGTCAACGTTTGTTCACGCATCAAATATCAGTTGATAAAGACGTAAATTGGCGTGGTAATAGTATAGTGACTGTGTCTATACCTTGTGTCACCAAAACACGTATTTCCAAACGCAGCTGGTTGCCCCTGTACATGTGAATCCTCCTCTACCTGGAGGCACGGGTGGCCAAGTCGCCTAAAGTGCCGCGATTTCCTGTTCAAAGTTGCGTCCTTTGGACACGCCAGAAACCTATGATTGTGGGTTCGAATCCCGGTTCGCCCCGATGATGTTTCTAGGTTTGCCAGCACCATACCCGTGCATGTGGGTTTCAACGAAGTTGTAAACGTGGAGAAGTGGAGACCTGCATCACTTCGGGCTTTCCTCCCACATTAAGCTGACACGCCGTGATATAACTGGAATAATGTTAAAAGCGGCGTTAAACCCAACTCACTCACTCACTCCTCGTAAGCCTCGGAAACCTCGCTTTGCTTCAAACGTCTCTCAAAGTCTTGGTCTGCGTTCGTCTCGACGTCAGTTCATAAAACGTCAACGCCAGACAAAAGCAAGTCTCGATTATCCGACGAAATTGATTCTATTGGGTTAAAATTCAAAATAGAGGACATTACAACATTACATTCCATAAGCAATCATTTCGTGTAAGAGTGCCTCATTAAAAGTGTACACAAGCTGTGCTTTATTTGGCCCATCTGTTTCTTAAAGAGTACTTGTCACTTTAAAGTATCAGCAATTGCGCAGACTTGAAGTGAAAACGTTAGTTTCCTTAAAATGTCATATATTGTTATAACTTTCTTATAAACGTAGCCCTTTAAAACCTTTTTAATATTGGCCCAGCTGTTATGTCATTGTCTTGTAAGACATTTAGTGATCAAGTAAAAGCGGTAAAACCGGATCATGACCCAACTTCATCACGGTGGAATTTTACTTCTTGGTCCCTGCATGAAATATACTGAACAACAAAAGTTCCTGTGACATTGAATAAGATTTAATGCAAAGTTATGTTTTTTACCAAATCTGAAACAATTTCGGTTTGCAACATAAATATGACTCCTGTAAGTGTTCAAATGGTTTAATTTGCCATACTGGCTTCAGTGAGAGAGTGAGTTGAGTTTAACGCCGCTTTTAACAATATTCCAGTTATATCACGGCGTGTCAGCTTAATATGGGAGGAAAGCCCGAAGTGATTCAGGTCTCAGACGTTTACCACTTCGGTGAAACCCACGAGCACGGGTATGGTCCTGACAAACCTAGAAACATAATCGGGGCGAATCGGAATTCGAACCTACAATCATAGGATTCTAGCGTGCCAAAGGAACGCAACTCTGCACAGCGAATCGCGGCGCCTTAGACGACTGGGCCACCCGTGCCCCCCATACTGGTTTCAGAACATTGCGTGATTTCATAAAAAAAACATGAACATGCCAAAATGTCAATTTACAAATCAATAGCGTGTGTGTTCACCACTGGTTGCGATGCAAGCAACACGTCTTCGTCTCATGGAATGAACCAGGCGTCGCACAAAGTCCTGTGTGATATCTGTCCATATCTGCTGGAGCATGTTTCGAAGTTCCTGGAGTGTCTGCGGAACACGTGGTTGACGTCGAAGGCGCCGATCCATCATTCTCATCCCACATGTGCTCGATTGGTGAGAGATCAGGGGAGTGAGCCGGCCAGGGGATGACATTCACATTGTTTTGTTCAAGAGAATCCTGAACAAGTCGAGCAATATGAGGCCGGGCGTTGTCATGTTGAAAGGTAATGCCTGGGCCATGACGACACAAACACGGTAGAACAACAGGGCCGATGATCTCCCCGTGGTAGCGCTGATCATTGAGATTTCCCTCTACCACTATCAAACGGGTCCTCTGTCTTGCTGTAATCCAACCCCATACAATAACGCTGCCGCCCCCGAACCGATCTTCTTCCATGACACAATGATTGATGTAACGTTCACCTCGACGTCGGTACACTCGAATCCGTCCATCGTTGTGGCTGAGGTGAAAACGAGACTCGTCAGGGAATAGAACTTGTCCCCACTGCATGGCCGTCCAGCGTAGACGCTGTCTGCACCACTGTAGACGTGCTTGACGGTGGTTTCCTGTCAAAATGGGACGTCTGGCGGGTCTTCTGGCGACAATTCCTGCACATCTGAGACGTACGATTTGTGAAGATGTTCGTCGAAGGCCAGGGATGCTTCTTGCAGTCACTGTTGCTAGCTGGAATGGATTTGGTAGGTGTGTTGTTCGAATCCAGTTGTCTTGTCTATTATTGGTTACGTGTGGCCTGCCACTCCGAGGATGGTCTCTGACTGCATTCGTCTGTTGCCAACGTTGCCATAAAAACCAAATGGTGTTTCTGTGGAGGTTAAATTGTCGTTGACTCGATCCTGCTTCAAGCATACCAATGGATCATAGATGCTCATTTTCGGACAGGCGTGGCATTTCGTAATGTTGAATAATTGCGTAATTTTGTTGTTTTTCTGAGTGATTGTTGTCAGCACAATGCTAAACAAAATGGATTCCCGTCAACGAACATGTTTTTTATACCCATTCTTGGGTAGTGAAATGCATGGGGCTTGCATAAAAGTCAACTTTTGCATGGAATGCATGCTTTTCTGTAGCAGTTGCGTTTTTGTGACTTGATTCCATACATGTACTACAATATTGAAAAACAAACTTTACTTGTTTGTAAAATATACTAAAATATTGGTGTCACAGGAACTTTTGTTGAGAATATTATGTGTTGAACGATTGAAAACAAGCAAGAAAGTGTAGGAAGAAAGCGGGAAAATATTTCCGCAAACTTCCTACAGTTCATAACTTTGATAAATATCACCACTAGCATTCTCCTTCCTCATAAATAAATTATCATCGTATGTATCAAAGCATGTAAAATAGGGTATACAGCTGTTTCGTGATATTCAATATTTAATTATTGATGTTTGCAGAATAATAAAATCAGATGATATCATTCTTGTATCCGACACAGTTCCAGGGCCCATTTGCACAAAGCAATCTTAGCGCTACGACTATTGTAAGCCTATATTAAAGTATGGGAGTAACGATCAGAGAGAGAGAGAGAGAGAGAGAGAGAGACACACAGAGAGAGAGACACAGAGAGAGAGAGAGAGATTATACATGACATACCGAAGATTATACATAATTAATCAAACGTATTCACACAAAATCATATTACGTGTACATACAATACAAGACAGTAGCACCAGTGTCATGCCATCAGCACCAAAGAAAAATTACAACAAATGTTCTTGATCTTGTAATTCCAACTGGACATAGGTTTCAACATCAAGCAGATCAATAAAAGTTGAAAACAGTTCATTTCTTTCCTGCAGTAGAGCTTCACAATGTAATATGATGTGATCATCATAATCAAAGACATGCTTGTTACACAATAAACAGTCCCTGGAAGTTTTGTTTCGTGATGAAACTCTTAACACAAAAGTTTGACTTGACTTTTTTTCTGGGTACAGATATGCTAGTTGCTATAATATATGGTGAGTAAGCTTTGTGTTTATAAGCATGTAGCTTGAAAGACCAGTATTGACAGAAACTTTTCTGCGCCACATATTTTCTTCATATTCATGAATGGTTTTATTAACCTGTTGTTTCCAGTTTCTCTTTGTAGGAAATACACCAGAGCTTACATATGTACAAAGGTTGTTTCGTTGGTTATACTTGTTAAGAACTGATAATAAATCTCCAGATACAGATTTAGGATTAGTTGGATTTGCAATGAATGCACAAAAAGATGTTTAACAAATTTGTTACAGGTAAGGTTAAATAAGCGGCCAAGCAGCTGAAGTATACACTTGTCGATATAGCCGATCATTGTCCAAAGCCAAAGATTAGCAATGGTGGATTCTGATTGAGATCTTTTATCAAGTCCTTGTACAGTTCGCGCGAAATAGCGTTTAGTATTTTCAATGACATTAATGTTTGACCCTTAATATGAAAGAACAGTTCGCAGCCCTAAGAACTTTGTTTTTAATATCATTCTTAACCAGATTTTTACACTGGTAGCTGGATGTAGCTCAGAACTGTTGAGTCCCATAGATTTTAACGAATTAATACTTTGTCTTGCTTTTGGGCAACATTTTTCAATACTTGATTTACATGACAGGTTATGTGTTAGTAGTATGCCACCATACATGACAGAGTCAGAGGTTGTTATATCTATATCACCAAGTTTGCAGTTAATATCTAAACCCTTTTGTTTTGTCTTAGAGAAGACAATAACATTACTTTTTGAAGGGTTATACGTTAGTCGCCACTTTGAGGCATATGAATGTACTGTATCAAGTGCTTTCTGTAGCCCTCGTGGTGAGGTGCTCACAAGAGTTGTGTCGTCTGCAAGCAAAACATTTGGAATATCTAGACCAAATACACAAATACCACTATTTGCTTGTCTAAGGGCTGTTATAAGGTCATTAATGAAGACTACGAAGAACCAAGCAGAGAGAACACTTCCTTGTCCGACACCTTGTCTTACATGGTATATATCTGACTGTTCACCCTGATAAGTAACAAAAGCATGGCTATTTGTATAGCTATGGTGTAATAACTTCCATGTATTTCCTCTGATACCCATTTGGTGTAATTTATGAAAAAGGCAGTCCTGCCATATTCTGTCGAAAGCCTTTTCATTGTCTAAGAAAGCAGCATATACTGTAGAATCTCGGTGTATGTAAAATTCAATACTTTCAATAAGGGTAAAAACGGACATTGTTGCCCCATGTTCTTTCCTAAAGCCGAACTGGAAACCATCTTTCTCTTTAATCATTTTTAGTTCAAGGCGCTTAACAATAAGTTTTTCAAACAGCTTTCCAATGCATGAACTTAAGGTTATACCTCTATAGTTTCGAGGATCCGATTTGTCATTCTTACCCTTGTATATAGGAATGACCATTCCTAGTCTATGATTAAAAGGAATGTATTGTAGTCTTGACATAGCATTAAACAGGTACACAGATATCAAGGATTCACCCCCGTGAATTATATGCTCGTTTGTAACTTTATCAGGCCCAGGGGACTTGTTTCTACTCAGTGTTTTTACAGTTTCATTTACTTCTACAGTAGAAAATTGTCTTTCTAGTTCCTCATCATGTGCCCCTATATCTTTGTGAATACGTTCTAGGGAAGAAGAAATTTCTTTTAGAAAATTTTCATCAAAAGTGTCTGAGAAATATGGCTGAGCTAGATCAGAGTAATATTTTCTCCACAATCTACAAATGTCCGAGGGTGTTGTGACACTCTCTCCCTCATAGTTGAGTTTTGTTAAATCTGTAGTTTGTGACCTTTGCTTTCTTACAGTTTTGTAAAAGGAATGTATATCAAGTTCAGATTATTTTTCTATTTCTGTAAGGACTTCCTTCCTTTTACCTTTTTTGCATTTGCGATAAAGGCGTATAAAACACCTTTTTTCATTTTTGTAAGATATACGTTCGTTTGAATCTTTATCTCTCGATTTACCATTTTGAATCCAAGCTCTTCGAGCCACCCTCATACGATAGAGTGCGTTATCAAGACCATCTTGTCTCTTTAAGAAAGGGCTTAAACACACTTTGTGGGATACATTTGCTACCTGCATGTATAAGAATTTCATTTATGATGTCACATTGGTTTTCTAAATTTTGTGGATCTAAGGAGTGAGGATCTGGATTGCCATCATATGCACATTTAATAAATCTATCAACTTCTGCTTGAAACATAGAAATATAAGTCTTATTTGCTTTTTCCCACTTAGGGATAACTCGCTTTATATTTTTATCGTGGCTAGTTAGACCTTCTTGTGATATAGAAATATGACAAGGAAAGTGATCAGATAGTTCATAAGGACAGCTTGCTATAATGTAACAGTCTGTAATGAAGTTCCGTAGCCATGACGGTACAAGAATATAGTCTATAAGGCTTCGTGACGTGTATCTTTTGATCTGCATGTATATCCTGGTCCTCCGAATTGTATCATATTTACTGCATGTAATAGATGTCTATTTTCTATAACATTTCTAAGTAGCTTATCCCGTGCTGTTAGATTGGACTTACAAACATCAGCCTTTAAATCACCCAAGATAAAAACTGTTCCTAACTCACACAGATTATCATATATATCCATGAGTTCATCAAGGGCATTACAGTATACAGAGTTTAACACATTTGTAGATGGTAGTCGACTGGCTATTACATAAACATCACAGTAGCCTGTTTGTGACGATTTATCACTTATTGCATAATCCGAGCTTATAGCTATTGGAATAGATTTCCACTTGGTGTGGGTATTAGATAAAATAGCTAACCCATCTGACCCTCGTGCAAAACTCGCATTTGGGGGTAAAGCTCTGTATGTGATTAAATTTAGGTTTTGAAATGATCTTAAGCAGTCTACTTTATCAGACGATAGCCGGTGCTCTTGTACGGCAACAAGGTCAACTGGCATTGATAAGGTGTTACGAATATAATCTGTACCATAGATGACCCCACGTACATTCCATGTTACATAAAAGACCCCTGATGTAAGTTCAAGTAATTTTAAATCTTGGCATTATCTTTTTACATAATATCTGACATGCAAATACCACATATTCTGTGGTGGTGAAAAATAGGGCATGCATATTTGGTTCACAAGATATTGTACATCTAATTGCCTGGAAGAGATGTTTGAAAGTAGGCCCCCCGATTCCAATATCTATTGTCTGTGGAGAAGGCGGTTGATACCTTTTTCATATATTATTGTTATATGTGTAAGACATTGACATAATTGACCGTATCCACTTAAATGTTTATTAAATGCAGTGTACTTAGATAACCGTGGATACAAATATTACGCACCAAGCATACACCATATGCCATTTTCGCAAGGCATTGGTTGTGTACTATTTGGTTCATTTATTAAGTCTTTCGATGCTGATGGTGTTGATATGTCG
Organism: Haliotis cracherodii; assembly: GCF_022045235.1. NCBI lineage: Eukaryota > Metazoa > Mollusca > Gastropoda > Lepetellida > Haliotidae > Haliotis > Haliotis cracherodii. The sequence continues at coordinate 13,988,333 of NW_027266308.1, read as the reverse complement.
TTTCAAGTTTCGACATTTACTATACGTATAGAGAGAAAACAAACTGTTGGAACCAGACACTTATCTTGCATGTATAGTGAGTGAGTAGGGTTAAACGCCGCTTTCAACGATATTCCAGTTATATCACGGCGTGTCAGCTTAATGTGGGAGGAAAGCCCGAAGTGATGCAGGTATCAGACGTTTACCACTTCGGTGAAACCAACGAACACGGGTATGGTGCTGACAAACCTAGAAACATAATCGGGGCGAACCGGGATTCGAACCCTCAATCATAGGTTTCTGGCGTGTCCAAGGGACGCAACTCTGCACAGCGAATAGCGGCGCCATACATACATACATACATACATACATACATACATACATACATACATACATACATACATACATACATACATACATACACTTTTTCTCACTTCATAACTTTGACATTCATATTTACAAAAGTATCTCAATAACCTTACACCGTTGGAAGACAGAAGCGTTCTAAATTTATAGATATTCGGATTATGGCGATACATTTCAGGTAGATAGGTGTCTTATGTGCTTATAGGAGTTACATATTAAAATAAAATGATATTCATCTTCTATCCCTAGATTACAAAGGGGACATAAACGTTAACTTATATCAATCGCCGACCATCTCCTTTCGTTAACAACCCCGATCTCAGTCTCATCAACATGTTGCGTTGTTTTTCTATATGTTAAAAGGGTGAGGTACTTCTCTGGTTCGATTAGGCTTTGAAATTCTTTTATATGTCATGTCTTGAACTATTTTCTACAGCACCATTCCATGACTGATGATACATATCAATTGCAACCTTTTTACACGGTCTAAGAAAAGTAAATGTATCTCCAACACACAGAGCAATCCATGCAAATCCAAATGCATGTGAAAACAATAACGTGCGTACAGTAGAGGTATGGGTTTGGTATCCACAATTACCATAGTACAAAAGAAACGTGTCATAGGCTTTCTTAGGAATTCCATCATTACCTCTCCGCAAATTGTCTCCCTTTATGCATGTCGGAAAGTGTAAGCAAGTATTTCATACGCCATTTTGCATTTATGCATAACGGATATCGGCCACATTCTCCGTATAGAATTACATTTAGGTGTTTGACGACCAACGTTGAGAAATGTCTTGCAAGCAATAAACTGGACAGGTTCAGTCTTTTCAAATCTATTTGTACCCCACGCCTAGAGCCATATAATAGAATAGGCTGTATTTGGGTGTTGAATATCCCAAAATACACCGATGGGTCCACCATACTAAGTTTATACAACTAATGGTTCGATTAGGCTTTTAAACTCCTCATATATGTCTCTAAATGAATCTCAGTTGTTATTTGTTGGCAGTGTGTGGTTATTGTGTTCTTCTCCAACAAGAATTCGCCGCCGGATAGCCGACCAGCCTTAGGGCCCAGTCACACATTCAGGATTTTTACTGCTGTCCTGGATAGGACCATTCCCGATTAAAATTTGTCAAAAGTCTGATCAAGATCCTGTGATTCGTGGTGGGAAATTCACAAACAATCAGATATTGTTCAGGAAGCGTCCCGATTCAGCCGTTTCCATCCGAATTCGTCCCCAATCTCCCGTCCTCAATCCGAATCTGATCCGATTTGCATCTTCCGCATGGTAAAAAACGACAGAGATAAGAGAGTGACCAGACAGTGAACCGACAAAAACGTTCGCATACGGCAAGATCTGGACGCAATCTGGACTCAATCGACAAGAAACGTCAATGAACAATTCACGACAGCGTCCCCATCCAGAGGACACCGTCAAGACAACACAGGACATTGTTACTATTTTGATCCGATACAGCAGAATCTCTCACGACATAGTCACGATTGTAATCCGACTAGACAAAATCGGCTGCGTTTCCCGAATGTTACAGGACGCACCATACTGCCGTGAGTGCATGGCCGACCTCGCTGGACCTTGCCTGATCAGTAGGACTCTCTTACGAACCTATACGACTGCGTTCAGACAGTGATAGGGCATTCCAGATCATTGAGGATAGTAATCCGACTTTTTCACTTTTCGTGTCGTAGCCTGTCTGATCTCAAACGGGAGCCATAATCGGCACTGTGTGAACCTGGCCTTAACTAGCCTGTGACTTTAGCGATATCCATATCATAAGAAGAGAGCTTAGGTATGGCTACTTCTTTGTCAATGAAAGGTTCGGTTAGGCATATTATTTCGAACGTTTATATATATACATGTACCATAAACTCAAAATCACTGATTTTTGTTGCAAAACCTTCAATATTCCAAATTATAAGTTTGAGTGAGTGAGTGAGTGAGTTTGGTTTAACGCCGCTTTTAACAGTATTCCAGTTATATCACGGCATGTCAGCTTAATGTGGGAGGAAAGCCCGAAGTGATGAAGGTCTCAGAGGTTTACCACTTCGGTGAAACCCACGAGCACGGGTATGGTTTTGACAAACCTAGAAGCATAATCGGGGCGAACCAGGATTCGAACCCACAATCATAGGTTTCTGGCGTGCCCAAGGGACGCAACTCTGCACAGCGAATCGCGGCGACTTAGACGACTGGGCCACACGTGCCCCCCTTATAAGTTTGAAGTCTGAAGGAAAACTGGAACGTTTTGCACCTGAAATTTATTCAAAGTCAGGTCCATGGGCCAGGCCGTCTCCCCAGCTTCTATCCGTCGTATCACTGCAGCCAAGGTCAACGGGTGGGGTGGTAGCAGGTCGAGTCTGTTGCACAGGGGCGCGGGGGGTAGTTGGTGCTGGTCTAGCCCGGAGGTATCTTCGTCTCAGATCTAGTCTTGAGTTGTTTTCGGGGCGGCCGGGTAGCCTTGTGGTTAAAGCATTCACTCGTCACGCCGAAGACCCGGGTTCGATTCCCGACTTGCGTATAATGTGTGAAGCCCATTTCTGATGTAATTTAAAGCACATCTGGACATGCGGAATTATACAGTTTCATTGAACACATTTAACTGTGTCTTGGGTATATTTTGAGGTGCAAGACATATCTAAAATCAAAAATTATTTCTGAGGGATTCTTTAACGGAGAACTTGAAATCATACGCGCATTTTGATTGGTTTGTCGTATTTTCGCATATAACATTCATCGATAGGGGGGCGAGTCTTCTTGCAGATTACGGAAAGGGGCGAGTGGTGATGAATGTGCGTCAATATCCCTGCATATGGCACCCTGCTCATGGCTAACTCCATTAAGATCATTAGCATGTCTGATATTGCGTTTTCTAGAGACGTACACTTATTGTAAGGTCAGTGAGAGGGGTTTGATTGCATTCATTTCGTTAAACAAAGACTGTCTAAAGGGGGGGGGGGGGGGGGGGGGTGTTCGAAAGTATGTTCCTAAATGTTTTGTCATTCGAGTTTCCAAACGATTCTCAAACTGTGGGTTGGAATGCCATTCCTTTTTAAATAATATTTTACAAACGAGAGCTCCAATGCAAATTATCAGGTAAATACACATCTCAAAAACCTCTTTAATACGTCTCTTTTAAATATAATCTTCATCGTGTCTTCAACTCACAAACCATTAACACACAATGGGCAGATATCTGTGTGTATCTCTGCATACCTATTTGACCAGCTGTCCAGATAGCTGTCATTCCCATTTATATCACTGCCCCAGTTTCTCTGCCCTACCTTCACTTCCAGCACTTCACTTCTAGCTTGAAGCTGAAACCATGAGGTGTCTTATTATCGCAGCCCTTGGTCTGGTTACTTTAGGTAGGCCTTCACGTTTACTTTAAAATAACTGTATCTTAATTTTCATAATGTTTACAAACATTTTTTTCTGCAAATTGTGCTTTGTAGAGCAGCACTAGCTTACCCTTTTTGCGAACACCCGGTATCATCACCGGTGTTCAATTATCCATTCATATAAATTTCAACACTAATTTGCTTTGTACGTGCAATGGTATCTGTTTTGGAATAGATATTCTCTATTGTTGATGTTTTATCTATTTACCAAAGTACGGCCGAAAAATCGTGAAAGTTATATATTTCCTTGTAGCTATCTATATGACTATCCATGTAGCTATTTATATTTACTTAACATAAACTGTTCTCAAGTACCAGTGTTAGTGATTAGAAGTGAAATTAATTAGTTATAAAGGATGACGAAATGTCATTGATAGTATCGATACAAATATTATGAAACATTACCGTTCGTCATCATTGTGTGCCGACAATGCGCCTTGTTTGAATAGACATGTGAGAGTCCATTGAGAACATTGTCAGACAATCAGCGTTACCCCGCTTAATTATGGGAAGGAATATGTACATGCGTTATAAAGTTTTTACCACTACAACAGTGAAGCTATATCTGAATCACTATTACAATAGTGGAGTAAACTATGGTTATAACGAACTCAAAGGGACCACTCAGTTTAGTTCGTTATAACCGTAGTTCGTTAAAATCATATATACAGCATATATATAGCAAATGTTTGGACAAAATATAAGTTCGTTAAATCCGTCAGTTCGTTATAAGCGTGTTCGTTATAAACGTATAGGTATACAGTATTATATCAATAGCAATAGTGTTTTAACCACTGCAATACTATTGTATCAGTACAGTGCCCCTATAGTCACCCCTATTGACCATGATGTTGGGGAACGGCGTACTGTCTCGTACCACCCAGGGAAACATTCAGTTTGCGGAAACAGTATGGGGAATTTGATAAACCGTTGGCAATGAATATCCAACCAATATTTCGACCAACAATGTGTTTCAAACTCGATTTTGACATATGAATGGTTGTCAAGCGTATGTTGGTTGCTTTCAGTCAATCAGATACTGCGTAATATGGCGTCAACCTTTGAAGGGAATGAAGACAGGCTATACAACAACACGCCTTTGAAGTGTGAAGCCGCCTATGCAATAAAGTCACATTGCAAGTTGTAGCAGGATCACGAGGGATCTATTCTGCCTCTCAGAAATCCACGTGCAGCCTGTTTTGCTCTTGGCGGGGTATAAGATATTTATTCCCGGCTTAGAAAGTTATTGTTATTACCCCACAAGGCGGGTTACACAGTATTTTATCAAGATCACGTGGACCAATCACATCCTCATCACTCTGACATGGAGGTATAATACGTGGTTTTATGCGTCCCGCGTTAGCCACGTTCGTGGTATAAAACTTGACACGGGACGCATAAAACCACATATCATACCTCCCTCGTGATACTGCTACAACGAATTTACCTTACCGACATGTTTTAATAGGACATTGTGAAAGGATTAAACCTAACTCAAAATTGATAGAAAACAGCTGTTCGATTGCTTTTACTGACTCTGTTACATGTAGATTCCCAAATTGAAACAATATGTTAACCCAGAAATCTGTACGTAAAGGAACTTAGTGTGAAACCAACAAACAACCAACAAGCGGTATACAATCAACAAATGTACTATAACATAAACTAGGTTTACAAATCAAAACAATTACTACACAGCAATTACATTGGCAGTACACAATAGAGCGATAGTACAATACTCAATGACAGTATATAATATGATGGCAGTGGTCAGTATCAAATGAAAAAATACAGTAGTGATAGCACTAGTCAGTGGTAATATATATATATACCCAGCAGTGACGGTGGTCAAGCTTCCATTATGGGTTAGGATGATGAGCGATCCTCATTAGGAAGCTGGTTCCGATAAGATAAAATTGCATAAAAGATTCAGTAAACACGCTATTGTTGTCCCCTTATATACTACCACCGAGACAGTGCCCTCGCTAGTCCTTCAGCATTAGAACATTAAAGTATTTTCCATAACATACTATCACCGTCCTGGGTTATACCGGACTGGCAGTTTACACACCACACTGGCATCTAACTTCTTGGCGACTGATCACTTTCTAAACACAATACAATGACCGTCTACGGAATCTCGACAGAAACAATGTCACACATTAACAATCATTGTTGAACAATAAATACACTGTCATATTAGGAAATAGCGAGGTATACGGAATTTATTCCTCCTCTCAGAAATCCACATGTCTTGTATTGTTCGTGGCGGGATATGAGGGATTTATGTCCCCGATAAAGAAATTGGTTCCCTCCAATGTGGGATACATAGTATTTTATCAAGATCACGTGAACCAGTCAGATCTCATCATTCTGACATGGAGGTTATGATAAATGTTTTTTGTAGCCCTGGTTGATGCCGAGGGATGCCAAGGCCATGATACCAGCACCTGCAGGCATGAAAGCTGCGACGCCCTCTCGACTTTGGCTTGTGTGAGGGGAACCTGCACGTGCCTGGTGTCCAGCTGTGGAACCCATCCAGGTATAGTGATTTACATCTCATTTGTGTTTGATATCTCATTTGTGTTTAATATCTCATTTGTGATTAACAACTTATTTGTGTTTAACATCTCATTTGTGATTAACATGTTCTTTGTGTTTAACATCTCACTTGTGTTTAACATCTCGTTTTTGTTTAATATATCCTTTGTGTTTAGCATGTTCTTTGTGTTTAACATCTCATTTGTGATTAACATGTTCTTTGTGTTTAACATCCCATTTGTGTTTAACACCTCATTTGTGTTTAATATCTCACTTGTGTTTAACATTTTATTTGTGTTTAATATATCATTTGTGTTTAATATCTCACTCCTGTCTCATTTACTGCCGGACCTGCCTTACCGTCTCTTTAAAACAATTATGTAAAGGGACTTCACATTTACCGATTTGTATTGAGGTCTGCTACAAAATGGCGTCGGCATTTAAGAGAAGTGTTTGCGTGTGTGTTTGTTTGATACCGCCCTATATGGACTATAGCTCTGTAAATAACTGAGTCTGTTCTAGACAATCCGGTGACTGACATCATGAGCATCAATCCGCGCAATTGGGATACGATGACATGAAGTCAACCAAATCCTCAAGCCTTGTGCGTTTAGTCGCTTCTTATGACAACCTCAGATTGCTGGGAACCTTTATTCTTACCCGGATATTTATCGTGTGTAAACATTAGTTGGCAAACTTTTAAGGAGATTATGTTTGCAAAGTAATGTTGCCCGTGTGAGGCCGTCTTAGAGTAAGTGAGGAACATGCATTGAGAATACTTATGTGTATTTGTTTTGGGTTTTTTGTTTGTTTGTTTGTTTGTTTTTTGTTTAACGACGCACTCAGCAATATTCCAGATATATGATGGCGGTCTGTAAATAATCGAGTCTGGATCAGACAATCCAGTCATTGACATCGATCCACGCAATTGAGATCGATGACATGCATCAACCAAGTCAGCGAGCTTGACCCCCCAATCCCATTAGTCGCTTCTTACGACACGGGTCTTTTTCTGTTAATATATACACGCCCTCGTATACACGTAATTAAATGCCCCGATTGGTAATTGCTTTGAATATTACCTGCTTCCAAGTGATATCCACTTCTCGTTTGATAGAGGGATGCCATACAACAGCCAATCACTGCAGACACTATGCTAGCCAACATAACTGCCCATGTGACCACTCCTGGCACTGCATCGACAGCAGTTGCCAGTGCGGGTATCCCAGGTAACATTTCTGTCGGCATACCTATCCATCAATCCATCATCCGTTCATCCATCATCAATCCCCCACCAACCATACATCTATCCATCCACCTTTCCATCGTCCATCCATCAACCCGGTCACCAACTCCCTTGATCAGCAATGATATATCTGTCCATCCATCATCCGTTCCCACATCCATCCATCCGTCCATCTACCCACCTACCCATCCATCACCCGTTCCCACATCCATCCATCCGTCCATCTACCCACCTACCAATCCATCTGTCCATCCATCACCCGTTTCCACATCCATCCATCCGTCCATCTAGCCACCTACCAATCCATCTGTCCATCCATCACCCGTTCCAACATCCATCCATCCGTCCATCTACCCACCTACATATCCATCTGTCCATCCATCACCCGTTCCCACATCCATCCATCCGTCCATCTAGCCACCTCCCAATCCATCTGTCACCGGTTCCCACATCTATCAACCGATCCATCAATCAACCATCCTCCCATCCATCATCCACTATTCCCCACCATTCATCCGTCCATCTACACACCCACTCAACTGTCCATCCTCCAATCCAGGCATCAATCATCATCATCATCATCATCATCATCATAATCATCATCATCATCATCATCCGGGGCAGTCGGGTAGCCTAGTGGTTAAAGCGTTCGCTCGTCACGCCGAAGACACAGGACGGGTGCAATGTGTGATGCCTATTTCTGGTGTCCCCCGCCATGATATTGCTGGAATATTGCTAAAAGTGGCGTAAAAACCATACTCACTCACACACGCATCATCATCATCCATCAGTCCGGCCACACCCTCCTCCGTCCACATAATCATCTCCTCCATCTATAAATCATTAAAATGTACCTCTGTCTAAAAGGAACCAAACACACAAAAATGAAGCAACAAATCAGTGTGACGTTAATGACAATAGCATAACTATAATGACAAATACATGTAATGCATAAACTTCCACATTTGAAATACTTTACTATCCCCACATCTCAATAGTCAGAAAAAGATCATATATATTATGTAATTCATGATGAAATACTATATTTATCGGAAAATATGTAAACAATCTTAAAGGAGATTACAGTAAACTATAAATATGGGATAAAATCATTTATAAAGCATTTAAGACAAGTATCTAGAAGACACTAATTCGAAAGGCAATATTAGCGACAAAAAGTTTAAGGGACAACTTTAAATCTGCTTCAGTGGAATTGTGGTTTTAAGAATACGACCATGAAGATCAGAGGTAATAAATAAAAAATGTGTCTTTTCATGTTGATCCATAAGAATATTATTTGACAAGAAAAGTCAAATATCCTCTTTCATATGCATGATCCAAACATCTGACCCTTGTGTTTCAGCACCTAAAGGTAGACATCTGGATTAAGTACACGTGGTCCTCGGGGTGATGGCGATATTTCACGTTCTTGGAGACATCATTCATAAACTCAGTTCTACTGCCTCTTGTCGTTTTGATTCATTTAAGTAGCATACAACCCTGACGGGTAAAATATAACTCGTGACGGATCGACCATTAAATTTTCATACGTTACGTGTGGTGGTGAAGCAAAGGTGTATACCTCAAAACCACTCGCACAATTAAAATGGATCACACAACAATCTAACTGCAGTTGAAAAGAGTTTATTAATTCCACACTAAGAATAATTCATTGCCCGCAATACTGGCTTACATAATAATAACAAAGGGCATCCTAGCAATGATGTCGGCAAAGCAATATGGAATTTTTAAAACACAAAGTGACCACATACATGTATATCTTGCTGCCCATGATAGCGTTACAAGCCCATCTGGTTTATCCTGCATTATAACCCTACGACAGGTTTATTCTCTTGTTGGTTGTCAAGTCTCTTCAAAACGTGTCAAACCCACTTCGTAGGTTTTCCCTCCTGAAGACCCTGGGCCATGGGTTTGCCATTGATACTTTTGTGGTGTTTCTTCAGAATGTACCTCGTTTGAAATATACAATGTATTTTATATCGCTACAGCACTTACTTGAGGAAATATGCGGAATGGTTTTACTTCTATTTAATTGGGACGAACATCCAAACGTCGTACAAACGCCAGCAAGGGATATTTTACGTCCGTTTCCTATAAAGGTTCATAGAAAGTGGAAACATAAAACTGATGATAAGTGTTGTTCAGATTTTTCTTTCGGATCATAAGTCAGATAATACATCCCCCTCTGGTTTTGTTGAGAATGTAATCAAAGACCGAAAGTTTCAACACAAAAACTGTTTTCTGGACATTCCTTCCACATTAAGCTGGGATATAACGGGAATACTGTTCAAAGCGGCGTCAAACGAGCATACTACAGAATAAATAGGTGAGGTAAGGTGAAATGGGATTTAATATTGCCTACAAAAGTATCGCACTTACATAATGACGCGCATGCACACAGGGCAGGGTAAAAACAAGTACCATCTTTTGTGGTTTGACGCAGTCGGGACCGATCCATCGACTTTCCGTTCTCTAGGCACAAGCTCTATCTGCTAGACGATGGAGGAAGTCACAGTATTAATGGAAACCAGAGGCTGGATGTATGTTTATCATATGTTAATAATGGCTGATGATGTGAAAGGGACTTTGATGATTGTATTAGCCTTTATACAGATACGGTCGGTGGCGATCCCATGCTGTCGTATGCTGTGTCGTAAGCGGTTACTATGTGGATTGGGTGGTCACGATGCCACTGTATCCTGGCGGCTTGGGACGTTGTTCATAATGTTAATCTTTGGTTTTGTCCATCCATCTTTGGAATCGAAACGTGATGTTCCGTGTGCCGAAAGAACGCTAATACTACTATTAAAACACCGTCCACAATGACCCAACGATGTCGTCGGTGATACATTAAAGTGCACATGTTATATGACCTCAAACATCAGGTCATAGCATAGTCCATCTGCTCAGGTGTCAACGACTGATACAATCAAGGATTATTCACTAATGTGAATCACACACGATTGACGGCCTTAAAGGATATACCATACACAACATACCCATTACACGAGCAAACTTAAAATATTTTTTTTATCTTTCTCTTTAAATACCACAATCTGATCAGGTATGATAATACGTCCTAGGGTCGCCAGGGACATGCCACGGTGACGTCAGCTGATATAGCGGAGTTTGATCTCAACAGCCATGAAGTTCCTTGTGCTCGGAGTGTCTGTTATCCTCGCTTTTGGTGTGTAACTTAAGATTTTAGAAGTATGAATAAGTACAATTCATCCACATTGTATATCATACACCCTAAAAAGTAAAACAATGTGAACAATAAATTTCGTAATCTTGTGATCGCTCGTCACACCAAAGGCTCAGGTTCGATTCCCCATGTGGTAAAAAAGTGTGAAGCTATCTGGTGTCTCCATTACTGGAAAATTGAAAAAAGAACTAACTCAATCAATCATTCCCTCACCAAACAGGAATTCCACAGGAAATGAGTCCTTTGTTTGAATAAACCTCATTTGCTGATTAATATTCTATAAGGTTTAAGTCAAATACGTATTATTGCACTGGAACATCGGGATTTTCCTGTTCGAAGCATATAATTGTCACATCAAAGTGTTTCAATTATGTGTTATGCCTAAAGGGCGACGTGTGTGGTATACGAAAGGTTTTCTTTATAATCACGATACTTGACCTCAACGTGACTTCTGTGTGGAAGTTGATGACGTGTAGACTTTATCAAGGTGTTCATGCGACAGATAACAAACACTGCAAGACAGGAAAGTAACCTGTCCTTTTATTAAAGAACCTGTTATATTTACGAACGAATTTGAACTTGCAATTTAATAAGTGTCAAGTCTGTATATTTAAGTGAAACCCGGATATCATCCACGAAAGTTTCAACAAAGGTATAATCTTTCGAAAATATTTGTAAAATATAAAATAAGTTTTTTTTTAATTTTAAAGAAATTTCTTGACAGTAAGGTAGTGGGGTAAAATTAGTAAACGAAGCGTTCAAAGTAAATATTTATTCGCCTTACCATATCGATCGACAGTGGAGGTTTTTTTCTTTTTTGTTTTTTATTTTGGTTATTTAAACAAATTCGATAAGTATACGTACAAACACACACACACACATTCACACACATGCACATCGCTATATAAGTAAATGATTTTGAACGCGACGCTAAACCTTATTTCACCTCGCACTAATCAATAAATGAGATCCCCTTTCATAAATACATATTTTGTCTTAATTTCCCAGGGGTCGTCAGCAGCGAACGGTGCAGCGGCAGTGACGCCAACACCTGCTCCCGAGAGAAGTGCGACACCAACTACCAGCTATCATGCGTCAATGACGAGTGCACCTGCCACGTCTCTGCTTGCTTCACCGGCCAACGTGAGGCGCTGTGGATACTACTGGACAGATACTCTTTTTTTACAATACGACGAAACCTCTTAACTCGAATCCATTGTCTCGATATATCGTTTGAGACAACATTCCCCTATTTGACCCCTGTAGAATCGTTATTGGCTCTTTGATTCTTTTTTTCTCGGTACTACAGCATTGCTATTTGGCCCATATAATACCATATAATCACTCACTCACTCACTCACTCACCCTCGGTGCTACGCGTAACTCGATGTGTGTTCGACTTCGAGTTATTGAAGTCTCTCTGTTTCTCTGGGTTACTTCTACTATGCATATTCCAGACTGAGTGGAGAATGTTGTTTGAAGCCATAGTCCGTGAGCTATGTCACTGTGAGGGGGCACGGGTGGCCCAGTCGTCTAAGGCGCCGCGATTCGCAGTGCAGAGTTGCGTCCCTTGGGCACGCCAGAAACCTATGATTTTGGATTCGAATCCCGGTTCGCCCCGATTATGTTTCTAGATTTGTCAGCACCATACCCGTGCTCGTGGATTTCACAGAAGTGGTAAACGTATGAGACCTGCATCACTTCGGGCTTTCCTCCCACATTAAGCTGACACACCGTGATATAACTGGAATAATGTTAAAAGAGCCGTTAAACCCACTCTAAAGCAGCCTTGTTGGATTTTTTGGGTGGCCCCATATCTTTAACTATTTGGAATGTCATAACCTACGACTGTACTAAGTTTCATGTTTTCACTATAAAGTACGCATTTTTTCACGAAACGGCTGCTCTACCATCACTCGTAAACACAACCTTATGATTAAGTTGGAAACTTTAAATAGAGATTTCCATTGATTAAGGAATTGTCCTCTGTCGCTTTTATTTACAATATTTTCGAAACGCCAAGGTTTATGAAATCGATCTTTTGTATCCCAGCAATGTTGTCACTAAGGTTTTCAGTCCCGCGAAGATTCCGGGGTCTTCAGCAAACCATGCTTGCCGTAAAAAGGTGACTATGCTTGTCGTAAAAGGCGACTAACGGGATCGGGTGGTCAGGCTTGCTGACTTGATGCAGGTCATCGATCCCAAATGCGTGGATCGATGCTCATGATATTAATCACTGGATTGTCTGGTCCAGACTCGTTTATTTACAGACCGCCGTCATACACCTGATATAATGCTGAGTGCGGCGTTAAACAACAAACCAACCAACCAATCGAAGGTTTACTTACACCATTTGGGCATGTGTCGAGTATGAAGCAGACAGATCATCGGTTGATCAATCAACTAAGCCACCGGGCCTGTCCACCCAATTCATGTCATCCCTTTGAGGGTCGCGACTGTATGAAAAGCGACATCACGTAAATCTAGCCAATCCAGATCCAAACATTGTATCCTTATCTGACGAGGATAGGTTAGAAACACGGAATAACCACAGGATGTTCTCCATAGGTATAAGCAGGTAACGCATCAATTCAATAAGAGTAAACATATTCAGCATCAAAACAAACCAGTAAATGGTAGTAGTAGGTTTATTTCACATGTGTACATGTATGTATCCAACAAGGTAGGAATAATTTCCATGGGTTTTCCTCCTTTCAGGATTTATTTACCTCTGAAATTCATCAGGTAGATGAAAAGTGGCATTTGAACTTGAATATTTAGTAAGAAACTGAATTGGAGTAAGAACTATAATATGGATGTGGATGGCAATCGTTTTGCGGAACGAACCCCTGGGGTCATCATTAATTTTCAGTGATCCATTCATATAATTTTCACTGCAATTTTGCCTTTTACGCCCAATGAAATCTGTTTAGGTAGATGATCGTCACTGATTGCTAAACGTCGACGTTTTACATTTACATTATTTACCATATATCCAAACACATAGCATAGGACTGCTATAAACCGCCGTCGTATAGCTGAACTATTGCTGAGTGCGGCGTTAAACAACGAACAAACAAACAAACAGGACTGATATAGTGTTACTATTATGTCGAATGATTTAAGTATTACCACTGAAATGAGAGGGGACAAATATGCATGCCATACAAAGACGACTGTGTATGTTTAACAAACAAATGCACGACTAAAATCATATTCCTAATATTCAGTCCATGTTAAAGCATACATGAAATTGTTGCTTCCTGTTTTTGAATTTTATTCAAGATTTTTCAACAATATAATAACATATTGTTTTCAGTTTCAACAAAATCAGCAAATGCTCTATCGTGTGACTGGATTTCTGACCTTCACTTGATAGTCTGATTTGTTTACATGACGCTTTGCATGACAGGGGAATTGCTATGCAGTGTCAGGCAACAAATACATACTTTTTTTGTAAAGTGTGGTGGATGCTACGCAAGCGCAATTTGACGCTCTTTAAAAAGCGTCATAGAAAGAACATGCTTGATCTCAAAATTTGTGAAATGTAGACATGGGCTGGAGTTGGTGGAATATTGCTCGACAGAAACGGAAAGTTGACTATTGGATCCCTCTTGTCATACAGTCTTACGGATCGTTTTGGGTCACTTTAAATCTACATATGAAACAGATGAGACTGTTTCACTGGTACCTTTTATTTGTAGTACAGGTGGGAAAATCAGTGGAAGAGATGTGGCTCTTTGATCATTATTGAACTGTATCAGATCTTCGATATTCCTGAAGCATATGTTAAACTTCTTGGTTAAATTCCTCTGTTTTAATGTTGCTGAGCCGAGCAGGAATCCTTCAAACGCTCATAGAGAAACAAATCAACAATGAGGGGAAGAGCACAATTGGTAGATGTGGGGACGCCTACTTTATGCCCCAATATCTTATCCCCACATTTCACAAAGAAGTTATCTGTCATGAAATCCAGCATTCACATATTGTTGTTCCCAGTTAACTTCAGATAACATTTGCTTTCATTTTTTACAAAATGCCCTGAACTAAAACGTTTACATGATCAAGAATGAAGTGTTTCATCAATAAAGTTCTCTATATCGTGTGTTCTCATTTGTCATCTAACTTTCAAAGTGGCTATAAATCATTTTCATATACGAAGGCTTGTCAAAAAGTTCTAAACCTGACAAACTTTTAAATGTGGGCCATACGAAAGTGAACTAGTCAATGTAGTACATTGTTTGAGTTGTTCATTGCAAGTGGATATGGTCTGTTGAGGCCATTTGTGGGGATAAGTGCCCTCGCCATTACACTGTTGAACGTTGGGCAGCTATGTTTAAGGCTGGGAGAACAAGCCTTGATGATGACCCTAAATCTGGACGTCCCTCAATTTCCATCAATGATGATTCAATCAAGGAGATACACAAACTTATACTGTCAGATAGACGTATTACCTTTGCTGAACTTGAGGAAGACACAAGTCTAAGCCATGGATCCAATGGACCTATTATTTATGAACATTTACAGATGAATAAGATATCTGCTCGTTGGGTGCCAAAGTTTATAAATTCTAAAGAAACTGACATTGCCAGAAAAAAATTAGAGCTAATTGAAAAGGAATTCGTCAAATTCCAAAAGATATTAGTAACGGGTGATAAAACATGGGTCTACCACTATGATCCCGAGTCAAAACGTCAATACATGGAATGGCACTATTCCACTTCTCCAGCACCAAAGAAATTCAAGTCTTCAAGATCAGTTAAGAAAGTTATGGCTACTGTATTCTTCGATGCAAAAGGTGTGATCCTTGTTTGATTACTAAGAAGGTCAAAAGAAGGTTACCGGTGTCCACAATGCTGAAATGCGTCATTGCCTGAGAGATTCTTTCAAAGAAAAGCGGCGAGAAATGCTGACTGCTGGAGTTCTATTACTTCATGAGAATGCCTCTTCTAACATCTCTCGACATTGAGACAATGCGGGTTCGAAGAGCTTCCTCACCCTCCATACTCGCCAGACCTGGCACCAAGTGATTTCTACCTGTATCCTAAACTGAAACAACACCTTTTTTTAAAGCGCTATGACGACAACGAAGACCTGTCGTGAATGGGTTTTTTTAGGGTGGCATCAGAAGACTCCTTCCTGACATATGAGTTGCCTGATATGAAAAGTGTATGTTATAAAAAAACACTTTCATAATTGTTGGTTTTGTTTGTCAGGTTTCAAACTTTTGGACCAGCCCCCGTATATTAGAATCATGTTTCAAATATCTAGTGAATAAATTATATTATAATAATCTTCATAAGTGATCTTTTCGTATTAATCCTGTTTGGATGTTATGTCATGTGTTGACATTTGTGAAACATTTGGTCCAGAATTGTTGCAGTTGATCACACTCCAATCAATATAGATCACAGTAGAAAAGAATAGCTATTGCACCAAGGATCAGCTAGCACCATTGCCTTTCTCTCTTTTATTAACAGAGGCAATCTGACGTGTGGAGATTCCAGGTCCCAGAAACATAACCGTGTCATAAAAGGTGATTAAATGGATCGCGAGGTGAGGCTCGGTGACTTGGCTGATTGCATGTCATCGTTTCGAATATTCCGTGGATCGATTCTTGTGATGTCAATCACCATTGTCTGGTCCACAATCGATTATTTAGCTCCGATCGTGATATATAATACTGGTGCCCCTTTATACAATAATACCGTCAATTATACATCGTGAATTTATACACTAGTATGGAGTAGAAATATTATTTCTCTCGTTTGAAGGGTGAATTAGAAGGAAATTACTTTCTCCTAATGGTGTGTGGCGTTGATGTAAATGAGTAATCCGCCCCGCTATGTGGCGTTAAACTGGGGTACTTAAGGGGTGTCAAGATTTAAATTGTTTATTCTCGCTCTAAGTGCAAGCACGACCATCAGATTATTTTAGTCATGAATACCGACGCTAAACTTGATGCTATTCTTCAACAATTAGATAATGACAAAGCACAGTTTGAATTGTCTCTTAATGACTGCAGCGGAGCGTTGAGGGAAGAATTCAGTCAGATCGCTAAAGAATTAAGAAACTGCTAGCTTGAAAAGAATATTCGTCAGAAACGCTCACGCCAAACGCCGTATCTAAGTAAGTCATCGGGGCGATAAGCAACCTTTACCCGGCCCGTGCAAGGTCCTTTCTTCCTGCCTCTTCTGTGCAACATATTCAACCAATCACAAACCAGCCTTTTCGTGCAAAAGGTCAGAAGACAGGAGCATGCTTCACGTGGGGTGATTTTAGTCACTTCAGAAGAGACTGTCCCCAAAACAATGTGTCAGCCCAGAGAATGTCCAGTTTTGCAGCCGGAGGCTCATCCCAGTGGAATCAAGACCTGTCAGTTGAGTATTTCAGTCATGATGGCGTTGTTGATGATTTGCATTTTTCTAAAAAATCTTGTAGAGGACTATTATGAGTATGAGCAAGGTATTACCTATTTCGCACCTGCATTGTGCTTTTAATCTTTTATCTATTGTCCAACAGAGCGATACAGTGTTACCAGTCATTAGAGCCTTCTATAGCTTAAGTCACGCACATTGTAGTGAGGGGCTTGAGAGTCCTACTGAAAATAGTCTTTTGAAAAATGTGAAAAAAAGCAGCTAATACGGGCACTGTACTGATACAATAGTATAACAATGGTTAAGCACCATTGCTATTAATATAATACTGTATAACTATACGTTTATAACGAACACGCTTATAACGAACTGACGGATATAACGAACTTATTTTTTGTCCAAACATTTGCTATATATATGCTGTATATATGATTATAACGAACTACGGTTATAGCGAGCGGGGCTAACGCGGGACGCATAAAACCACTTTTCATACCTCCATGTCAGAGTGATGAGGATGTGATTGGTCCACGTGATCTTGATAAAATACTGTGTAACCCACCTTGCGGGGTAATAACTTTCTAAGCCGGGAATAAATATCTTATACCCCGCCAAGAACAAAACAGGCTGCATGTGGATTTCTGAGAGGCAGAATAAATCCCTCGTGATCCACTACAACTTGCAATGTGACTTTAGTGTATAGGCGGCTTCACGCGGACAACAGAAGAAGACATATTGCCAACTTGTAAAATTATAATTATGATTATAACGAACTACGGTTATAGCGAGCGGGGCTAACGCGGGTTCCCTGGGTGGTACAAGACATCATGGTCAATAGGGGTGACTATACGGGCACTGTACTGATACAATAGTATAACAATGGTTAAGCACCATTGCTATTAATATAATACTGTATAACTATACGTTTATAACGAACACGCTTATAACGAACTGACGGATATAACGAACTTATTTTTTGTCCAAACATTTGCTATATATATGCTGTATATATGATTATAACGAACTACGGTTATAGCGAGCGGGGCTAACGCGGGACGCATAAAACCACTTTTCATACCTCCATGTCAGAGTGATGAGGATGTGATTGGTCCACGTGATCTTGATAAAATACTGTGTAACCCACCTTGCGGGGTAATAACTTTCTAAGCCGGGAATAAATATCTTATACCCCGCCAAGAACAAAACAGGCTGCATGTGGATTTCTGAGAGGCAGAATAAATCCCTCGTGATCCTCTACAACTTGCAATGTGACTTTAGTGTATAGGCGGCTTCACGCGGACAACAGAAGAAGACATATTGCCAACTTGTATTTTCACACTACAAAGGCGTGTTGTTGTTACATAGTCCCTCTTCATTCCTTTCAAAGGTTGACGCCATTTTGTAGCGTAAAAGCCATATGAATACTACGCAGTATCTGATTGACTGAAAGCAACCAACATACGTTTGAAAACCATTCACATGTCAAAATCGAGTTTGAAACACAACATTGTCGGCCGAAATATTAGTTGGATATTCATTGCCAACGGTTTACCAAATTCCTCATACTGTTTTCGCAAACTGAATGTTCCCTGGGTGGTACAAGACATCATGGTCAATAGGGGTGACTATACGGGCACTGTACTGATACAATAGTATAACAATGGTTAAGCACCATTGCTATTAATATAATACTGTATAACTATACGTTTATAACGAACACGCTTATAACGAACTGACGGATATAACGAACTTATTTTTTGTCCAAACATTTGCTATATATATGCTGTATATATGATTATAACGAACTACGGTTATAGCGAGCGGGGCTAACGCGGGTTCCCTGGGTGGTACAAGACATCATGGTCAATAGGGGTGACTATACGGGCACTGTACTGATACAATAGTATAACAATGGTTAAGCACCATTGCGGAATACAATCAACAAATGTACTACAACATAAACTAGGTTTACAAATCAAAACAATTACTTCACAGCAATTACATTGGCGGTACATAATAGCGCGGTAGTACAATACTCAGTGACAGTATATAATATGATGGCAGTGGTCAGTATCAAATGAAAAAATACAGTAGTGATAGCACTAGTCAGTGGTAATATATATACCCAGCAGTGACGGTGGTCAAGCTTCCATTATGGGTTAGGATGATGAGCGATCCTCACTTGGAAGCTGGTTCCGATATGATTAAATTGCATGAAAAGTATATTTCCATAACATATACTATCTCACCGTCCAGGGTATACCGGACTAGCAGTTTACACACCACACTGGCATCTAACTTCCTGACAACTGATCACTGTCTAAACACAATGCAAGGAGCGTCTACGGAATCTCAACAGAAACAATGTCAAACATTTACAATCATTGTTGAACAATAAATACACTGTCATATTCGGAAATAGCGAGGTATACGGAATTTATTCCTCCTCTCAGAAATCAACATGTCTTGTCTTGTTCGTGGCGGGATATGAGGGATTTATTCCCCCGATAAAGAAATTGGTTCCCTCCAAGGTGGGATACATATTATGTTATCACTATCACGTGAACCAATCAGATCTCATCATTCTGACATGGCGGTATGATTAACGTTTTTTGTACCTGCAGGCATGAAAGCTGCGACGCCCTCTCGACCTTGGCTTGTGTGAGGGGAACCTGTACGTGCCTGGTGTCCAGCTGTTGAACCCATCCAGGTATAGTGATTAACATCGTCTTTGTGTTTAATATCTCATTTGTGTTTAATATCTCATTTGTGATTAACATCTCATTTGTGATTAACATCTTATTTGTGTTTAACATCTCATTTGTGTTTAATATCTCATTTGTGATTAATATCTCATTTGTGATTAACATCTTATTTGTGTTTAACATCTCATTTGTGTCTAACATGTTCTCTGTGTTTAACATCCCATTTGTGATTAATATCTCATTTGTGTTTAACATCTCATTTGTGTTTAACACCTCATTTGTGTTTAATATCTCACTTGTGTTTAATATCTCACGTGTGTCTCATTTACTGCCGGTCCTGCCTTACCGTCTCTTTAAAACAATTATGTAAAGGGACTTCACATTTACCGATTTGTATTGACGTCTGCTACAAAATGGCGTCGGCATTTAAGAGAAGTGTTTGCATGTGTGTTTGATACCGCACTATATGGACTAATAGCTCTGTAAATAATTGAGTCTGGTCTAGACAATCCGGTGACTGACATCATGAGCATCAATCCCGGCAATTGGGATACGATGACATGAAGTCATCCACATTCTCAAACCTGGCCACCTGGTGCGTTTAAACGCTTCTTACGACAACCTAAGATTGCTGGAAAACTATATTCATACCCGTTATGAAACGTGTGAAAACATTAGTTGGCAAACATTAAGGAGTTTATGTTAGCGAAGTAATGTTGCCAGTGTGAGGCCGTCTTAGAGTAAGTAACATACATTCAGAATACTTATGTGCATTGTTTTTTGTTGTTTTTTGTTTGTTTTTTGTTAAACGCCGCACTCAGCAATATTCCAGATATATGACGGCGGTCTGTAAATAATCGAGTCTGGACCAGACAATCTAGTGATTGTCATCATGAGGATCGATCTACGCAATTGAGATCGATGACATGCATCAACCAAGTCAGCGAGCCTGGCCACCCAATCCTGTTAGTCGCCTCTTTCGACAAGCACAGTCGCATTTTGCATCAAGCATGGGTTGAAGACCTATTCTACCCCGGATCTTCACTGGTCTTTTTCTGTTAGTGTATACACGCCCGGGTATGACGTCAGCTGACAAAGCGGAGTTAAATCTGAACAGCCATGAAGATTTTAGAAGTATGAATAAGTACAATTCATCCACATTGTATATCATACACCCTAAAAAGTAAAACAATATGAATAAATTTCGTAATCTTGTGATCGCTCGTCACACCAAAGGCTCAGGTTCGATTCCCCATATGGTAAAAAAAGTGTGAAGCTATCTGGTGTCTCCACTACTTGGAAATTGAGGAAAAGAACTAACTCACTCAATCATTCCCTCACCAAACAGGAATTCCACAGGAAATGAGTACCTTTGTTTCAATAAATCCCATTTGCTGATTAATATTCTATAAGGTTTAAGTCAAATACTTATCATTGCACTGGAACATCGGAATTTTTTCCTGCGACAGATAACAAACACTGCAAAACAGGAAGGTAACCTGTCCTTTGATAAACGTGTATTTTATTAAAGAACCTGTTATATTCACGAACGAATTTGAATTTACAAAGTACACAATTTTTCACGAAACGGCTGCACTATCATCACTCGTAAACACATCCTTATGATTTAGTTGAAAACTTTAAATATAGATTTCCATTGATTAAGGAATTGTCCTGTGTCGCTTTTATTTACAATATTTTCGAAACGCCAAGGATTATGAAATCGATCTTTTGTATCCCAGCAATGTTGTCACTTAGGTTTACAGTCCCGTGAAGATTCCGGGGTCTTCAGCAAACCATGCTTGCCGTAAAAAGGTGACTATGCTTGTCGTAAAAGGCGACTAACGGGATCGGGTGGTCAGGCTTGCTGACTTGATGCAGGTCATCGATCCCAAATGCGTGGATTGATGCTCATGATGTTAATCACTGGATTGTCTGGTCCAGACTCGATTATTTACAGACCGCCGTCATACACCTGGTATAATGCTGAGTGAGGCGTTAAACAACAAACCAACCAACCAATCGAAGGTTTACTTACACCATTTGGGCATGTGTCGAGTATGAAGCAGACAGATCATCGATTGATCAATCAACTAAGCCACCGGGCCTGTCCACCCAATTCATGTAGTCCCTTTGAGGGTCGCGACTGTATGAAAATCGACGTCACGTATATCTAACCAATCCAGATCCAAACATTGTATCTTGATCTGACGAGGATAGGCTAGAAACACGGAATAACCACAGGATTGAATTGGAGTAAGAACTATAATATGGATGTGGATGGCAATCGTTTTGCGGAACGAACCCCTGGTGTCTTCACTGATTTTTAATGATCCATTCATATAATTTTCACTGCAATTTTGCCTTTTATGCCCAATGAAATCTGTTTAGGTAGATGGACATTTAAAAAGTGTATCTCATATACTTTTACCATATATCCACAGGTTATATAACAAGATATTATCTGTTGGAGTTT
The DNA here is from genome assembly GCF_022045235.1 of Haliotis cracherodii. NCBI lineage: Eukaryota > Metazoa > Mollusca > Gastropoda > Lepetellida > Haliotidae > Haliotis > Haliotis cracherodii. Next base: position 13,965,994 of record NW_027266308.1, on the reverse strand, counting down.
ACCCATCACAATGGACAGAGGCAATGATATTTCCTATTCATAAAAAAGGTGAAAAAACAGATCCTAATAATTATAGGGGAATATCTTTGTTATCAGTAATTGGAAAGGCCTTTACCAAAATACTAAGTAATAGACTTGTTGGCTGGTGTGAAGAAAAAGAAAAGCTGTATGAGGAACAAGCTGGCTACAGAAATGGATATAGCACCATAGACAATATATTTGTATTACAATCAGTTATTCAGAAATACCTCTCCAAGTCAAAAGGGCCCTGCTATTGTTTATTCATAGACTTTTCGAAGGAATTCGACAGCGTCCAGCACCATTTATTGAAATATGTACTTTTACAAAAAGGTGTAAAAGGTAAATTTTTCACAGTTATCTCATCTCTGTATAGTCAGCTAAAATCATGTGTTCTAGTTAACAAGTCCTCACTGTCTGAGTTCTTTGAGTGTACAATAGGAACCAGGCAAGGGTGTATGATAAGCCCACTGTTATTCACTCTGTTTTTGAATGAGGTAGTAGATAATTACAGGTTTAATGATTGCAAGGGTATTTTTGTCAATGAGTATGCTGAAAACATCACTTTGATAATGTTTGCAGATAATATTGCTAATGTTGGAGATTCTGTTAGAAGGTTACATCACCAGATAGATTGTCTAGCAGGATTTTGCAGTCAGTATGGGATGAGGGTTAATTTGGAGAAAACGAAAGTCATGGTATTCCGAAGAGGTGGTATAGTAACAAAAAAGGAAAAGTGGTATTATGATGGTATTCTTCTGGAAGCAGTATCCGCTTATAAGTATCTTGGTTTGTTTTTCATTCCTAAGCTCTCATGGATTTTGGCAAGAAGTACCCTGGCACAACAAGGAGAAAAAGCTCTGTATATTTTGTTTGGATTCTTGAAAAAGTCTAAGCTTAACATTAAAGAGTCCTTGTTTCTATTTGATAGGATGGTTTCTCCAGTCTTATGTTATGCATCATGTGTTTGGGGATTTGAAAGTGTCCAAGTTATAGAAAATGTGCACTGCAAATTTCTTAGAAAAGTTCTCCATGTTAATTCAAACACTCCAGCAGCAGTCTTGTATCCATTACATGTAACAACCATGTTCAATTCAATTAAGTATTGGCTGAAAATATTAAACATGTCCACAAATAGGTATCCTAAGGCTTGCTATCTGATGTTATATCAGTTAGATGGGGCTGGTAGAGCCACATTGGCAACTAGAATAAAATATCTGTTGAACATACTTGGATTTGGTCTAGTTTGGTTTGAACAGGGTGTTGGTGACATAACCCATTTCCTTAGAATTTGTAGGGAAAGGTTGCAGGATTGTTGGAAACAAACATGGGCACTATCTATAAGTGAAACAAGTAAGCTTAATAATTATTCCATTATCAAATCAGTGTTGGATCCTGAAAGGTATTTGCACAATATGAAGAGTAAAAATTTAAGAATTGTTCTTAGTCGATTCAGATGTGGTAACCACAAACTGGCTGTTGAAACTGGGCGGTGGGGAGGAGTTGCTAAAGAGGATAGAGTATGTAAATATTGTTTTGATAATCTGAGTGTATCAATTGTGGAGGATGAAGTTCATTTTGTTACATCGTGTTACTTGTATAACAAATTCAGAAATATGCTTTTGCCAAGTATTTACACTAGTAATCTTTGTACTCTTGACAAATTTGAGAAAGTTATGACAGATAATTCTTTGTCAGGATCTTAAGCACTGTATATTGTTAAATGCACGCAGGCAAGGCAGGTTTATCTCAGAAGTTAAAGGGAGACAACTTTATATATAGTTTACGAGTGCTTCACTTACTTTTGATGATTATAGCAGATCTTTTCTTAATGATTGTAAGTGTTGTTTGTAATTTAAAATTGTTGTGACTTGATAACATACACATGTACTCTGGGCTGGAGGCCTTCATTACAGAATAAAAGAGTCTTGAAGTCTTGAAGCATCAATTCAATAAGAGTAAACATGTACAGCATCAAAACAAACCAGTAAATGGTAGTAGTAGGTTTATTTCACATGTGTACATGTATGTATACAACAAGGTAGGAATAATTTCCATGGGTTTTCCTCCTTTCAGGATTTATTTACCTCTGAAATAAAAAAGGTAGATGAAAAGTGGCATTTTCAAAATTGAATATTTAGTAAGAAATTGAATTGGAGTAAGAACTATAATATGGATGTGGATGGCAATCGTTTTGCGGAACGAACCCCTGGGGTCATCATTAATTTTCAGTGATCAGTTTGTCAGAATGACAGATAGGCAGAATGTATTCTACGCAAGCTTCAAACACTCCATTGTGCTCAGAGATCAGAAGAAATCAATAAGATCGGATCTACCCGTAAAACTGAAGAAACTGAGGAGCAAACTTGTAGCAAAAGGAAAAAATCTACGAGAAACTCACAAAGTCCAAACCCGGATATTCGAGAAAGGCGGTGATGTGATGCTACAGTATCGATATGACAAGGACTCTCGGTGGCATAATATCGAGCTAGAAGAACGCTTTCCCCTTTAATCTATTGTCAGACTCTGAAACCGTGCTAGCTTTTCGGTGGCTACAGTCGCCCAGTGCAGGGATGCTGGAAACTTAAGTCAAGATCTGACTCTATGGGGGTATAAATAACTTATATGATCAAATGCATCTTTATTTCTGTTAAATGACAGTGGAAACAATTGCGAATGTGAATTATGCTCTGTTTTTTTCACGTTATCAGCTGACTGGAAGGATTCGCTCCTAGTGTTTATACACGCGATGTTCAGAGTGTTCAGCGTTGTAAGGAGCTATCCCTCGGATGTGTTTACTTCCGGTGTCCTCACAGTGACTTTTTATTTATATTTCTTTTTTCTTTTTGGCCTTGGACTTGGCTGGTATCCATCTAGTGTTTAAAAAAACCGAAGGCAGTTTTGCAGGGACAACATCGCCTACTTGTTGTGTGTAATTTGTCTCATTTTATTTTCCAGGTGTGCTTGATGTACGAAAGGTATTAATGTATGCTCCTAGAAGCTTTAGATCTTTTTCACTCGATTTTAGAAAATGGCTAATAATTTATGTTTTGGATCTTTAAACTGTAGAGGGCTTGGGGATATAAATAAGAGAAGGGACATATTCAACTTTCTGCATTCCAAAAAATGTACGTTATATTTTTTGCAAGATACACATTTCACATTTGGGGAAGAAAAATATGTAAGATCCATGTGGGGCTATGATGTGATTCTTAACTGTCATTTTAGCCAAGCGAGAGGTGTAGCTCTGTTATTAGACTGTAATGTAGAGTATAAGATTCACCATGTATTTAAAGATGGCTCCGACAACTTTTTATTGATTGACATAACTTTGAATGGTAATCGAATGTCGGTTGGAACTCTTTATGGCCCAAACACCGACACACCTGATTTCTATAAGATGATATTGACAAAATTAAAGGAATATGGAAATTGCAGTTACATATTAGGTGGAGACTTTAATCTGGTGCTTGACCCTGATAAAGATACAAACAATTACAAAAATATTAACAACCCTAAGGCCAGAGAACAGCTTTTAGAACCGATAGGAGAACTTAACCTAATTGACATTTGGCGAGATAATAACCAAGACTCAAGGCAATATACATGGAGACGTTCAAATCCTATAAAACAGGCCAGGTTAGATTTTTTCCTTATTTCTGAAAATCTGTGCAGTAATGTTACCAATGTCAAGATAAATCCAGGGTACAGAACAGACCATTCATTTATAAATTTTACCATGAATATTGAAAGAAACACCAAAAGGAAAACCTATTGGAAATTTAACAACTCCTTGCTACAAGATCACAAGTATGTTGAACAAATAAAACAGGTAATATCTGATGTAAAGAAAGAATATGCTATACCAGTCTACAATCAGGATGCCATTGACCAAGTCCCTAATGATAACCTGCAATTCCAGATGATCACCTTTTTATGGAAACTCTCCTCATGAAAATTAGGGGCAAATCAATAGCCTATTCTTCATTTATAAAAAAACAAATGACCAAAAAAGAAAATGACTTAACAGCAGAAACAATTATGATGAAAATACTGCTAATGATCTAGAAATTAAAAAGATTGAATTGCATCAATTGCGAAAAAAAAGATTAGATGGTATATTAGTGAGATCAAAGGCAAGATGGATAGATGAAGGTGAAACTATAAGTAAATATTTCTGTTATCTGGAGAGTAGAAACTATATCAGCAAAAATATGAAAGAAATAGAAACAAAAAATGGAACTGTACTAAATGACACCAAGGATATTATACATGAAGCATCCAATTTCTATCAAAACCTGTATACTTCTAGAGATCACACGATTAATGATATAGATCTTGATGATTTACTTCTAGATTATGATGTTCCTAAACTTAAAACATCTGAATCTGATCTTATCGAAGGATGTATTACTAAGAATGAGTTGCTAGCAGCTCTTAAAAGATCCAAGAATAACAAAAGTCCAGGGTCAGATGGTTTTTCATATGAATTTTTCAAAATGTTTTGGCTTGATCTGGGCGACTTCATACTTAGAACAATTAATTATAGCTATGAAACTGGAAACTTGTCAATCACCCAGAAGCAAGGCATCATCACCTGTATCCCCAAAAAAGATAAACCGAGACAATTCATAAAAAATTGGCGCCCGATTACCCTGTTAAACTCCATATATAAACTTTTATCATCTGTGATTGCAGATAGATTTAAAAAAGTATTGCCTCAGATAATCAGTGAAGACCAAACTGGTTTCATGTCTGGAAGATATATCGGAGACAACATCCACCTGATATATGATCTACTCTTATACACAGAATCTAAACAAATGCCGGGTATGCTACTTCTAGTTGATTTTGAGAAAGCATTTGACTCTGTCTCCTGGTCTTTCATCTTTAAAACCCTGAAATATTTTGGATTTGGCGAAAGTATTTCTAAATGGATATCTATACTCTATAAAGATATCAGGTCTAGCCTAATTATAAATTGAAATATGTCACCTTGGATACCAGTCGGCCGTGGCTGTAGGCAGGGGGATCCATTATCTCCTTATATTTTTCTGCTTTGTGCAGAAATTCTCGCAATTCTTGTTAAAAAAAATAAAGATATTCAGGGCTTAACTATAAACGGTAAAGATTATTTAATTGCGCAATATGCAGATGATATAGAATTTCTTTTGGACGGTTCTAAAAGATCCTTCGAGGCTACCATAGACACTCTTGATATCTTTGCAAATATCTCTGGATTAAGAATAAATTTTGATAAAACTCAAATAATCTGGATAGGCTCCAAGAAGAATAGTAATATCAAATTTAGACAAGACTTAAACCTTGAATGGAACCCTGAAACCTTTAGAATTCTAGGCAGAATTTTTTCTACTAATCGAGATAGAATGATTAAACTTAACTTTGAAAGCAAAATCTTTGAAATTGAACAAACCATCAAAAGATGGATGAAAAGAATTATAACCCCATTAGGCAAAATTGCAATTATCAAATCAATGCTCATTTCAAAACTTAATTTCCTTTTCCTTACCCTTCCTAGTCCCCCAGATGAATTCCTTAGAAAGATAAATACTATTCTTTTCAAGTTTTTATGGGATAATAAACCAGACAAAATAAAGAGAACAGTTGCTTGTAAACCTATTTCCCTTGGAGGACTTGGTATGATAGATATTTTTGCATATGTTGACGCTCTGAAAATAATCTGGATAAAAAAGTTACTAAATGTTAATCTCGAAAAGAAATGGAAAATTTTAATGACTAATACTACTCCTGAATTTCCTGATTTACTATTTATGGGAAGTGATTTTCCACTCAAGCTTGCTAAAAAAAAAAAACAATTCTGGAAAGATTGTTTTACTGCCTTTTCTAAATATAGCAATAAAATAAAACCCAATAATTATGAAGAGTTCCTAAGGGAACCTCTGCTATACAATAAAAATATTATTATACATGGCAAATCATTAGATAACAAAACCTTTCATCTCAATAATATACACAGCATACATTGCTTGCTAAACAATGATGGAAATTTTATGACATTGCAACAATTCTGTAATAAATACTTCAATATAAATTTTCTTGAATTTTATGGTATTACAAGATCAGTAAATACATACATGATACAATTAGGCATTAATAAAGACCTGCATCTGGAAACAACAAACAATACAAATATATCTATTACCAATCTTTTTTCATGTAAAAAAGGCTCAAAGAAATATTACTATATAATAAGTCAAACCGATGAAAGCTTAAAAGTTATTGACAAGTGGGAAGAGGAACTTTTAATGGATATGAACTGGCCTAGCTTATTTATCAGAGCACACAAAACTACTCCAGACCCTAAACTTATATGGTTTCAGCTTAGATTGCTCCATAGAATTCTACCTGTTAATACTTATCTACTCAAGATGCATATTGTTGATAACTGTCTATGTACTTTCTGTAATGCCGAGCCAGAATCTATCCAACATCTGTTTTGGGGACTGTAGGGTAAGCAAAAATTTCTGGAAAAGATCTTCACAATGGATTGAATCCAAGTGTTCACATACTGGCAAGATAAATCTTACTTCAGACCTAATTCTTTTTGGCTTTTCAAAACATTTCCACACCGATGATATTTTTTATCTGATACTCTTATTGGCCAAATTTCACATTTATAGATGCAAAATGAAAAATAACCAACCAACCATTACACATTTCCAAAATGAGGTTAAATATTATTACCAAATAGAAAAATATAGACACTTTAATAAAGCCAAACAGACTGAATTCTATACGAAATGGGCTCCTTATGAAAACCTTTTGAAAATATAAACATTTGCCATTCCAAAACTTTACTAAATATATATCCTGCATTCTGTCTTCATAAGTACTAAAGCTTCTAGTGAGTGTGAATGTGTGTATGGATGTGTGTGAATGATATGTACTTTCTCAAAAAACCCTGGTCATGTATTTTGACTCTTATCTAAATATGATGTACTCTTACCAGGAACAATAAAAAAAAATTAAAAAATATTAAAAAAAAATTCAGTGATCCATTCATATAATTTTCACTGCAATTTTGCCTTTTACGCCCAATGAAATCTGTTTAGGTAGATGATCGATACTGCTTGCTAAACGTCGACGTTTTACATTTACATTATTTACCATATATCCAAACACATAGCATAGGACTGCTATAAACCGCCGTCGTATAGCTAGACTATTGCTGAGTGCGGCGTTAAACAACAAACAAACAAACAAACAAACAGGACTGATATAGTGTTACTATATGTCGAATGATTTAAGTATTACCACTGCAATGAGATGAGACAAATATCCATGCCATACAAAGACGACTGTGTATGTTTTACCAACAAATGCACGACTAAAATCATATTCCTAATATTGTGTTTCACCAACATTCTGAACCAACACTATCAAAGCGTTGACGTCCCAAATCACATTCAGGCTAAATTTAGACATTTGCCCCTGACATAAAACCAAACAATCATAAAAAGCAAACAAATTCATCAACTTTCTTTCGACAGTAATTAAAAAGCCAATGAAACGTCAAACTGATTCAAGTGTAGCAACCAAAACTATGCCTGACAACCTCCGGCGGTAATTATGGTTACTTACACGCCAGGTCCGCCAGGGCCGACAGGTGCCATACGTCCACATAGGCAGCGGCCGTCGAAGCAGTGGTGTTCTTCATGGGTGTCTCTACAGATGCAGGTGTCGCAGTCAGGGCGGTCTCTGCAAGTTTCTGAAATATAAACCTCCTTCTTAACAACACAGGACAAAAATTTGTCAGAGGTTTGAACTAGATTCCATCATTCATTTGATGCAGGCTTGTATTTAAAGGGCATGTCTTATTTGCAGTTTTGTGCAAGGGTTTTGCTGACGCTACGTTAGTAGTGGGTTTGAATCACAGATTCGCCATGATTGTGTTTTTTGTATTGCCAATGGTTTCAACAAAATGGTAATCATCTTAGTTCTGTATCATATTTGTCGTTCCTTCTACATTTGTCTGAAATATTATATCAGCGGCGTGAAACCCAATTTGTTTATTGACTTATAGTCACCACCTTTTCTTGTAGGAGAACCTTTCCAGATGCCTAAATAAAACCTTCACATATGAAATATGTTGCCTGCAGTTATTATGGTCACTAATTTGTAAACTGACTTACCTGTGATGCAGCTATTGGCTGCAACCAGACAGGTACATATGTCATGAGAGCAGGCAAGCCTTCCGGTACTATCACATACCGTGTGGATACAGTCGTTGTCATCCCTGCAAGGCTCGCTGTCGATCACAGCTGAACGAAAGAAACAATATCTCATTAGAAGTTGGGGCACGTGATCCTGTTTGGAGGTCACAGGGCAAGGCTTTAAGCACAGTTTGTGGAAGAAAGCAATTGGATGGCTGAGCGTGTTTGGCAGCTTTGTTTCCTAAGAGTTTCTTGGACCTGCCCAACACTGTAGCCCAAGTAGTACATGTGGTGTTTTCCAAAGGCTAGTGCCTTTGTTCGAAACATGCCTCTGTTCACTCAGATTGGGTTCCCCTTTCGGTGAGGTGGTTATGTGACAATTAGTCTTCTAGTGCCTCATAGGCAGATCAGGTTATATATTGCCCAGGGAGCTGAAATAAAACGCATTGATATCCAGCATGGAAAAAGGCGCAATGCAAATTAATAATATTATCTATGAATAATATGAACTATTATCATTATAAAAATAACATGAACAGAACAAATCTCATCGGCTAACGTAGACACTAACTTAACTATTAAAGCCATAAGTATCTTCAACTCACCAATAATAGTGCTGACAATGACGAGAACCAGTGTTACTTTCATGTCTGGAGTTAAGCGAAAAGCTTTCAAAGTAAAGTCTTCATTTGGTTGATCCTCTTATATACTTTCTGTTTCAAATGATACCAACACCAACCCTGTCAGCCAGTCACGATGTTGTGATTCTGCGCACAGCAGGTGCACGCAGGACTAATGTTCCCGTGCGCGGTTATGTCATGAAATGTAGATAACAGGTTCATTTGTGGGGATCTGATGACCCACGATAGCTATCTAGTCATGTTCATGGTCCTACAAATATATAGACAACACGATTTTATATATAAGAAATGGCAAGGATGGCAATCGTGTATATATATAAAAAGAAAGTCACGCAATAATTACACGATTTTTTCTACATGTTTCAATTGTATCTGACCGCCTCCGTGGTCTATTCGTAGAGCGTCGGCCCGGAGAGCGGAAGGTCCGGGGTTCGATCCCCGGCCGCGTCTATTGTCAGCACCATACCCGTGCTCGTGGGTTTCACAGAAGTGGTAAACGTCTGAGACCTGCATCACTTCGGGCTTTCCTCCCACATTAAGCTGACACGCCGTGATATAACTGGAATAATGTTAAAAGCGGCGTTAAACCCAACTCACTCACTCACTCACTCACTCACTCACTCACTCACTCTAAGGAGGCCATGTTGGATTTTTTGGGTGGCCCCATATCTTTAACTATTTCGAATGTCATCACCTACGACTGTACTAAGTTTCATGTTTTCACCACAAAGTACATAATTTTTCACGAAACGGCTGCACTTTCATCACTCGTAAACACAACCTTATGATTTAGTTGGAAACTTTAAATAGAGATTTCCATTGATTAAGGAATTGTCCTCTGTCGCTTTTATTTACAATATTTTCGAAACGCCAAGGTTCATGAAATCGATCTTTTGTATCCCAGCAATGTTGTCACTAAGGTTTTCAGTCCCGCGAAGATTCCGGGGTCTTCAGCAAACCATGCTTGCCGTAAAAAGGTGACTATGCTTGTCGTAAAAGGCGACTAACGGGATCGGGTGGTCAGGCTTGCTGACTTGATGCAGGTCATCGATCCCAAATGCGTGGATCGATGCTTATGATGTTAATCACTGGATTGTCTGGTCCAGACTCGATTATTTACAGACCGCCGTCATACACCTGATATAATGCTGAGTGCGGCGTTAAACAACAAACCAACCTACCAATCGAAGGTTTACTTACACCATTTGGGCATGTGTCGAGTATGAAGCAGACAGATCATCGGTTGATCAATCAACTAAGCCACCGGGCCTGTCCACCCAATACATGTCGTCCCTTTGAGAGTCGCGACTGTATGAAAATCGACATCACGTAAATCTAGCCAATCCAGATCCGAACATTGTATCTTGATCTGACGAGGATAGGTTAGAAACACGGAATAACCACAGGATGTTCTCCATAGGTATAAGCAGGTAACGCATCAATTCAATAAGAGTAAACATATTCAGCATCAAAACAAACCAGTAAATGGTAGTAGTAGGTTTATTTCACATGTGTACATGTATGTATCCAACAAGGTAGGAATAATTTCCATGGGTTTTCCTCCTTTCAGGATTTATTTACCTCTGAAATTAAAAAGGTAGATGAAAAGTGGCATTTTCAAAATTGAATATTTCGTAAGAAATTGAATTGGAGTAAGAACTATAATATGGATGTGGATGGCAATCGTTTTGCGGAACGAACCCCTGGGGTCATCATTAATTTTCAGTGATCCATTCATATAATTTTCACTGCAATTTTGCCTTTTACGCCCAATGAAATCTGTTTAGGTAGATGATCGATACTGATTGCTAAACGTCGACGTTTTACATTTACCTTATTTACCATATATCCAAACACATAGCATAGGACTGCTATAAACCGCCGTCGTATAGCTGGACTATTGCTGAGTGCGGCGTTAAACAACAAACAAACAAACAAACAAACAAACAGGACTGATATAGTGTTACTATATGTCGAATGATTTAAGTATTACCACTGCAATGAGATGAGACAAATATCCATGCCATACAAAGACGACTGTGTATGTTTTACCAACAAATGCACGACTAAAATCATATTCCTAATATTGTGTTTCACCAACATTCTGAACCAACACTATCAAAGCGTTGACGTCCCAAATCACATTCAGGCTAAATTTAGACATTTGCCCCTGACATAAAACCAAACAATCAGAAAAAGCAAACAAATTCATCAACTTTCTTTCGACAGTAATTAAAAAGCCAATGAAACGTCAAACTGATTCAAGTGTAGCAACCAAAACTATGCCTGACAACCTCCGGCGGTAATTATGGTTACTTACACGCCAGGTCCGCCAGGTCCACCAGGGCCGACAGGTGCCATACGTCCACATAGGCAGCGGCCGTCGAAGCAGTGGTGTTCTTCATGGGTGTCTCTACAGATGCAGGTGTCGCAGTCAGGGCGGTCTCTGCAAGTTTCTGAAATATAAACCTCCTTCTTAACAACACAGGACAAAAACATTTGTCAGAGGTTTGAACTAGATTCCATCATTCATTTGATGCAGGCTTGTATTTAAAGGGCATGTCTTATTTGCAGTTTTGTGCAAGGGTTTTGCTGACGCTACGTTAGTAGTGGGTTTGAATCACAGATTCGCCATGATTGTGTTTTTTGTATTGCCAATGGTTTCAACAAAATGGTAATCATCTTAGTTCTGTATCATATTTGTCGTTCCTTCTACATTTGTCTGAAATATTATATCAGCGGCGTGAAACCCAATTTGTTTATTGACTTATAGTCACCACCTTTTCTTGTAGGAGAACCTTTCCAGATGCCTAAATAAAACCTTCACATATGAAATATGTTGCCTGCAGTTATTATGGTCACTATTTTGTAAACTGACTTACCTGTGATGCAGCTATTGGCTGCAACCAGACAGGTACATATGTCATGAGAGCAGGCAAGCCTTCCGGTACTATCACATACCGTGTGGATACAGTCGTTGTCATCCCTGCAAGGCTCGCTGTCGATCACAGCTGAACGAAAGAAACAATATCTCATTAGAAGTTGGGGCACGTGATCCTGTTTGGAGGTCACAGGTCAAGGCTTTAAGCACAGTTTGTGGAAGAAAGCAATTGGATGGCTGAGCGTGTTTGGCAGCTTTGTTTCCTAAGAGTTTCTTGGACCTGCCCAACACTGTAGCCCAAGTAGTACATGTGGTGTTTTCCAAAGGCTAGTGCCTTTGTTCGAAACATGCCTCTGTTCACTCAGATTGGGTTCCCCTTTCGGTGAGGTGGTTATGTGACAATTAGTCTTCTAGTGCCTCATAGGCAGATCAGGTTATATATTGCCCAGGGAGCTGAAATAAAACGCATTGATATCCAGCATGGAAAAAGGCGCAATGCAAATTAATAATATTATCTATGAATAATATGAACTATTATCATTATAAAAATAACATGAACAGAACAAATCTCATCGGCTAACGTAGACACTAACTTAACTATTAAAGCCATAAGTATCTTCAACTCACCAATAATAGTGCTGACAATGACGAGAACCAGTGTTACTTTCATGTCTGGAGTTAAGCGAAAAGCTTTCAAAGTAAAGTCTTCATTTGGTTGATCCTCTTATATACTTTCTGTTTCAAATGATACCAACACCAACCCTGTCAGCCAGTCACGATGTTGTGATTCTGCGCACAGCAGGTGCACGCAGGACTAATGTTCCCGTGCGCGGTTATGTCATGAAATGTAGATAACAGGTTCATTTGTGGGGATCTGATGACCCACGATAGCTATCTAGTCATGTTCATGGTCCTACAAATATATAGACAACACGATTTTATATATAAGAAATGGCAAGGATGGCAATCGTGTATATATATAAAAAGAAAGTCACGCAATAATTACACGATTTTTTCTACATGTTTCAATTGTATCTGACCGCCTCCGTGGTCTATTCGTAGAGCGTCGGCCCGGAGAGCGGAAGGTCCGGGGTTCGATCCCCGGCCGCGTCTATTGTCAGCACCATACCCGTGCTCGTGGGTTTCACAGAAGTGGTAAACGTCTGAGACCTGCATCACTTCGGGCTTTCCTCCCACATTAAGCTGACACGCCGTGATATAACTGGAATAATGTTAAAAGCGGCGTTAAACCCAACTCACTCACTCACTCACTCACTCACTCACTCACTCACTCTAAGGAGGCCATGTTGGATTTTTTGGGTGGCCCCATATCTTTAACTATTTCGAATGTCATCACCTACGACTGTACTAAGTTTCATGTTTTCACCACAAAGTACATAATTTTTCACGAAACGGCTGCACTTTCATCACTCGTAAACACAACCTTATGATTTAGTTGGAAACTTTAAATAGAGATTTCCATTGATTAAGGAATTGTCCTCTGTCGCTTTTATTTACAATATTTTCGAAACGCCAAGGTTCATGAAATCGATCTTTTGTATCCCAGCAATGTTGTCACTAAGGTTTTCAGTCCCGCGAAGATTCCGGGGTCTTCAGCAAACCATGCTTGCCGTAAAAAGGTGACTATGCTTGTCGTAAAAGGCGACTAACGGGATCGGGTGGTCAGGCTTGCTGACTTGATGCAGGTCATCGATCCCAAATGCGTGGATCGATGCTTATGATGTTAATCACTGGATTGTCTGGTCCAGACTCGATTATTTACAGACCGCCGTCATACACCTGATATAATGCTGAGTGCGGCGTTAAACAACAAACCAACCTACCAATCGAAGGTTTACTTACACCATTTGGGCATGTGTCGAGTATGAAGCAGACAGATCATCGGTTGATCAATCAACTAAGCCACCGGGCCTGTCCACCCAATACATGTCGTCCCTTTGAGAGTCGCGACTGTATGAAAATCGACATCACGTAAATCTAGCCAATCCAGATCCGAACATTGTATCTTGATCTGACGAGGATAGGTTAGAAACACGGAATAACCACAGGATGTTCTCCATAGGTATAAGCAGGTAACGCATCAATTCAATAAGAGTAAACATATTCAGCATCAAAACAAACCAGTAAATGGTAGTAGTAGGTTTATTTCACATGTGTACATGTATGTATCCAACAAGGTAGGAATAATTTCCATGGGTTTTCCTCCTTTCAGGATTTATTTACCTCTGAAATTAAAAAGGTAGATGAAAAGTGGCATTTTCAAAATTGAATATTTCGTAAGAAATTGAATTGGAGTAAGAACTATAATATGGATGTGGATGGCAATCGTTTTGCGGAACGAACCCCTGGGGTCATCATTAATTTTCAGTGATCCATTCATATAATTTTCACTGCAATTTTGCCTTTTACGCCCAATGAAATCTGTTTAGGTAGATGATCGATACTGATTGCTAAACGTCGACGTTTTACATTTACCTTATTTACCATATATCCAAACACATAGCATAGGACTGCTATAAACCGCCGTCGTATAGCTGGACTATTGCTGAGTGCGGCGTTAAACAACAAACAAACAAACAAACAAACAGGACTGATATAGTGTTACTATATGTCGAATGATTTAAGTATTACCACTGCAATGAGATGAGACAAATATCCATGCCATACAAAGACGACTGTGTATGTTTTACCAACAAATGCACGACTAAAATCATATTCCTAATATTGTGTTTCACCAACATTCTGAACCAACACTATCAAAGCGTTGACGTCCCAAATCACATTCAGGCTAAATTTAGACATTTGCCCCTGACATAAAACCAAACAATCAGAAAAAGCAAACAAATTCATCAACTTTCTTTCGACAGTAATTAAAAAGCCAATGAAACGTCAAACTGATTCAAGTGTAGCAACCAAAACTATGCCTGACAACCTCCGGCGGTAATTATGGTTACTTACACGCCAGGTCCGCCAGGTCCACCAGGGCCGACAGGTGCCATACGTCCACATAGGCAGCGGCCGTCGAAGCAGTGGTGTTCTTCATGGGTGTCTCTACAGATGCAGGTGTCGCAGTCAGGGCGGTCTCTGCAAGTTTCTGAAATATAAACCTCCTTCTTAACAACACAGGACAAAAACATTTGTCAGAGGTTTGAACTAGATTCCATCATTCATTTGATGCAGGCTTGTATTTAAAGGGCATGTCTTATTTGCAGTTTTGTGCAAGGGTTTTGCTGACGCTACGTTAGTAGTGGGTTTGAATCACAGATTCGCCATGATTGTGTTTTTTGTATTGCCAATGGTTTCAACAAAATGGTAATCATCTTAGTTCTGTATCATATTTGTCGTTCCTTCTACATTTGTCTGAAATATTATATCAGCGGCGTGAAACCCAATTTGTTTATTGACTTATAGTCACCACCTTTTCTTGTAGGAGAACCTTTCCAGATGCCTAAATAAAACCTTCACATATGAAATATGTTGCCTGCAGTTATTATGGTCACTATTTTGTAAACTGACTTACCTGTGATGCAGCTATTGGCTGCAACCAGACAGGTACATATGTCATGAGAGCAGGCAAGCCTTCCGGTACTATCACATACCGTGTGGATACAGTCGTTGTCATCCCTGCAAGGCTCGCTGTCGATCACAGCTGAACGAAAGAAACAATATCTCATTAGAAGTTGGGGCACGTGATCCTGTTTGGAGGTCACAGGTCAAGGCTTTAAGCACAGTTTGTGGAAGAAAGCAATTGGATGGCTGAGCGTGTTTGGCAGCTTTGTTTCCTAAGAGTTTCTTGGACCTGCCCAACACTGTAGCCCAAGTAGTACATGTGGTGTTTTCCAAAGGCTAGTGCCTTTGTTCGAAACATGCCTCTGTTCACTCAGATTGGGTTCCCCTTTCGGTGAGGTGGTTATGTGACAATTAGTCTTCTAGTGCCTCATAGGCAGATCAGGTTATATATTGCCCAGGGAGCTGAAATAAAACGCATTGATATCCAGCATGGAAAAAGGCGCAATGCAAATTAATAATATTATCTATGAATAATATGAACTATTATCATTATAAAAATAACATGAACAGAACAAATCTCATCGGCTAACGTAGACACTAACTTAACTAATAAAAAGCCCTAAGTATCTTCAACTCACCAATAATAGTGCTGACAATGACGAGAACCAGTGTTACTTTCATGTCTGGAGTTAAGCGAAAAGCTTTCAAAGTAAAGTCTTCATTTGGTTGATCCTCTTATATACTTTCTGTTTCAAATGATACCAACACCAACCCTGTCAGCCAGTCACGATGTTGTGATTCTGCGCACAGCAGGTGCACGCAGGACTAATGTTCCCGTGCGCGGTTATGTCATGAAATGTAGATAACAGGTTCATTTGTGGGGATCTGATGACCCACGATAGCTATCTAGTCATGTTCATGGTCCTACAAATATATAGACAACACGATTTTATATATAAGAAATGGCAAGGATGGCAATCGTGTATATATATAAAAAGAAAGTCACGCAATAATTACACGATTTTTTCTACATGTTTCAATTGTATCTGACCGCCTCCGTGGTCTATTCGTAGAGCGTCGGCCCGGAGAGCGGAAGGTCCGGGGTTCGATCCCCGGCCGCGTCTATTGTCAGCACCATACCCGTGCTCGTGGGTTTCACAGAAGTGGTAAACGTCTGAGACCTGCATCACTTCGGGCTTTCCTCCCACATTAAGCTGACACGCCGTGATATAACTGGAATAATGTTAAAAGCGGCGTTAAACCCAACTCACTCACTCACTCACTCACTCACTCACTCACTCTAAGGAGGCCATGTTGGATTTTTTGGGTGGCCCCATATCTTTAACTATTTCGAATGTCATCACCTACGACTGTACTAAGTTTCATGTTTTCACCACAAAGTACATAATTTTTCACGAAACGGCTGCACTTTCATCACTCGTAAACACAACCTTATGATTTAGTTGGAAACTTTAAATAGAGATTTCCATTGATTAAGGAATTGTCCTCTGTCGCTTTTATTTACAATATTTTCGAAACGCCAAGGTTCATGAAATCGATCTTTTGTATCCCAGCAATGTTGTCACTAAGGTTTTCAGTCCCGCGAAGATTCCGGGGTCTTCAGCAAACCATGCTTGCCGTAAAAAGGTGACTATGCTTGTCGTAAAAGGCGACTAACGGGATCGGGTGGTCAGGCTTGCTGACTTGATGCAGGTCATCGATCCCAAATGCGTGGATCGATGCTTATGATGTTAATCACTGGATTGTCTGGTCCAGACTCGATTATTTACAGACCGCCGTCATACACCTGATATAATGCTGAGTGCGGCGTTAACAACAAACCAACCTACCAATCGAAGGTTTACTTACACCATTTGGGCATGTGTCGAGTATGAAGCAGACAGATCATCGGTTGATCAATCAACTAAGCCACCGGGCCTGTCCACCCAATACATGTCGTCCCTTTGAGAGTCGCGACTGTATGAAAATCGACATCACGTAAATCTAGCCAATCCAGATCCGAACATTGTATCTTGATCTGACGAGGATAGGTTAGAAACACGGAATAACCACAGGATGTTCTCCATAGGTATAAGCAGGTAACGCATCAATTCAATAAGAGTAAACATATTCAGCATCAAAACAAACCAGTAAATGGTAGTAGTAGGTTTATTTCACATGTGTACATGTATGTATCCAACAAGGTAGGAATAATTTCCATGGGTTTTCCTCCTTTCAGGATTTATTTACCTCTGAAATTAAAAAGGTAGATGAAAAGTGGCATTTTCAAAATTGAATATTTCGTAAGAAATTGAATTGGAGTAAGAACTATAATATGGATGTGGATGGCAATCGTTTTGCGGAACGAACCCCTGGGGTCATCATTAATTTTCAGTGATCCATTCATATAATTTTCACTGCAATTTTGCCTTTTACGCCCAATGAAATCTGTTTAGGTAGATGATCGATACTGATTGCTAAACGTCGACGTTTTACATTTACATTATTTACCATATATCCAAACACATAGCATAGGACTGCTATAAACCGCCGTCGTATAGCTGGACTATTGCTGAGTGCGGCGTTAAACAACAAACAAACAAACAAACAAACAAACAGGACTGATATAGTGTTACTATATGTCGAATGATTTAAGTATTACCACTGCAATGAGATGAGACAAATATCCATGCCATACAAAGACGACTGTGTATGTTTTACCAACAAATGCACGACTAAAATCATATTCCTAATATTGTGTTTCACCAACATTCTGAACCAACACTATCAAAGCGTTGACGTCCCAAATCACATTCAGGCTAAATTTAGACATTTGCCCCTGACATAAAACCAAACAATCAGAAAAAGCAAACAAATTCATCAACTTTCTTTCGACAGTAATTAAAAAGCCAATGAAACGTCAAACTGATTCAAGTGTAGCAACCAAAACTATGCCTGACAACCTCCGGCGGTAATTATGGTTACTTACACGCCAGGTCCGCCAGGTCCACCAGGGCCGACAGGTGCCATACGTCCACATAGGCAGCGGCCGTCGAAGCAGTGGTGTTCTTCATGGGTGTCTCTACAGATGCAGGTGTCGCAGTCAGGGCGGTCTCTGCAAGTTTCTGAAATATAAACCTCCTTCTTAACAACACAGGACAAAAACATTTGTCAGAGGTTTGAACTAGATTCCATCATTCATTTGATGCAGGCTTGTATTTAAAGGGCATGTCTTATTTGCAGTTTTGTGCAAGGGTTTTGCTGACGCTACGTTAGTAGTGGGTTTGAATCACAGATTCGCCATGATTGTGTTTTTTGTATTGCCAATGGTTTCAACAAAATGGTAATCATCTTAGTTCTGTATCATATTTGTCGTTCCTTCTACATTTGTCTGAAATATTATATCAGCGGCGTGAAACCCAATTTGTTTATTGACTTATAGTCACCACCTTTTCTTGTAGGAGAACCTTTCCAGATGCCTAAATAAAACCTTCACATATGAAATATGTTGCCTGCAGTTATTATGGTCACTATTTTGTAAACTGACTTACCTGTGATGCAGCTATTGGCTGCAACCAGACAGGTACATATGTCATGAGAGCAGGCAAGCCTTCCGGTACTATCACATACCGTGTGGATACAGTCGTTGTCATCCCTGCAAGGCTCGCTGTCGATCACAGCTGAACGAAAGAAACAATATCTCATTAGAAGTTGGGGCACGTGATCCTGTTTGGAGGTCACAGGTCAAGGCGTTAAGCACAGTTTGTGGAAGAAAGCAATTGGATGGCTGAGCGTGTTTGGCAGCTTTGTTTCCTAAGAGTTTCTTGGACCTGCCCAACACTGTAGCCCAAGTAGTACATGTGGTGTTTTCCAAAGGCTAGTGCCTTTGTTCGAAACATGCCTCTGTTCACTCAGATTGGGTTCCCCTTTCGGTGAGGTGGTTATGTGACAATTAGTCTTCTAGTGCCTCATAGGCAGATCAGGTTATATATTGCCCAGGGAGCTGAAATAAAACGCATTGATATCCAGCATGGAAAAAGGCGCAATGCAAATTAATAATATTATCTATGAATAATATGAACTATTATCATTATAAAAATAACATGAACAGAACAAATCTCATCGGCTAACGTAGACACTAACTTAACTAATAAAAAGCCCTAAGTATCTTCAACTCACCAATAATAGTGCTGACAATGACGAGAACCAGTGTTACTTTCATGTCTGGAGTTAAGCGAAAAGCTTTCAAAGTAAAGTCTTCATTTGGTTGATCCTCTTATATACTTTCTGTTTCAAATGATACCAACACCAACCCTGTCAGCCAGTCACGATGTTGTGATTCTGCGCACAGCAGGTGCACGCAGGACTAATGTTCCCGTGCGCGGTTATGTCATGAAATGTAGATAACAGGTTCATTTGTGGGGATCTGATGACCCACGATAGCTATCTAGTCATGTTCATGGTCCTACAAATATATAGACAACACGATTTTATATATAAGAAATGGGAAGGATGGCAATCGTGTATATATATAAAAAGAAAGTCACGCAATAATTACACGATTTTTTCTACATGTTTCAATTGTATCTGACCGCCTCCGTGGTCTATTCGTAGAGCGTCGGCCCGGAGAGCGGAAGGCCCGGGGTTTGATCCCCGGCCGCGTCTATTGTCAGCACCATACCCGTGCTCGTGGGTTTCACAGAAGTGGTAAACGTCTGAGACCTGCATCACTTCGGGCTTTCCTCCCACATTAAGCTGACACGCCGTGATATAACTGGAATAATGTTAAAAGCGGCGTTAAACCCAACTCACTCACTCACTCACTCACTCACTCACTCACTCTAAGGAGGCCATGTTGGATTTTTTGGGTGGCCCCATATCTTTAACTATTTCGAATGTCATCACCTACGACTGTACTAAGTTTCATGTTTTCACCACAAAGTACATAATTTTTCACGAAACGGCTGCACTTTCATCACTCGTAAACACAACCTTATGATTTAGTTGGAAACTTTAAATAGAGATTTCCATTGATTAAGGAATTGTCCTCTGTCGCTTTTATTTACAATATTTTCGAAACGCCAAGGTTCATGAAATCGATCTTTTGTATCCCAGCAATGTTGTCACTAAGGTTTTCAGTCCCGCGAAGATTCCGGGGTCTTCAGCAAACCATGCTTGCCGTAAAAAGGTGACTATGCTTGTCGTAAAAGGCGACTAACGGGATCGGGTGGTCAGGCTTGCTGACTTGATGCAGGTCATCGATCCCAAATGCGTGGATCGATGCTTATGATGTTAATCACTGGATTGTCTGGTCCAGACTCGATTATTTACAGACCGCCGTCATACACCTGATATAATGCTGAGTGCGGCGTTAAACAACAAACCGACCTACCAATCGAAGGTTTACTTACACCATTTGGCATGTGTCGAGTATGAAGCAGACAGATCATCGGTTGATCAATCAACTAAGCCACCGGGCCTGTCCACCCAATACATGTCGTCCCTTTGAGAGTCGCGACTGTATGAAAATCGACATCACGTAAATCTAGCCAATCCAGATCCGAACATTGTATCTTGATCTGACGAGGATAGGTTAGAAACACGGAATAACCACAGGATGTTCTCCATAGGTATAAGCAGGTAACGCATCAATTCAATAAGAGTAAACATATTCAGCATCAAAACAAACCAGTAAATGGTAGTAGTAGGTTTATTTCACATGTGTACATGTATGTATCCAACAAGGTAGGAATAATTTCCATGGGTTTTCCTCCTTTCAGGATTTATTTACCTCTGAAATTAAAAAGGTAGATGAAAAGTGGCATTTTCAAAATTGAATATTTCGTAAGAAATTGAATTGGAGTAAGAACTATAATATGGATGTGGATGGCAATCGTTTTGCGGAACGAACCCCTGGGGTCATCATTAATTTTCAGTGATCCATTCATATAATTTTCACTGCAATTTTGCCTTTTACGCCCAATGAAATCTGTTTAGGTAGATGATCGATACTGATTGCTAAAAGTCGACGTTTTACATTTACATTATTTACCATATATCCAAACACATAGCATAGGACTGCTATAAACCGCCGTCGTATAGCTGGACTATTGCTGAGTGCGGCGTTAAACAACAAACAAACAAACAAACAAACAAACAGGACTGATATAGTGTTACTATATGTCGAATGATTTAAGTATTACCACTGCAATGAGATGAGACAAATATCCATGCCATACAAAGACGACTGTGTATGTTTTACCAACAAATGCACGACTAAAATCATATTCCTAATATTGTGTTTCACCAACATTCTGAACCAACACTATCAAAGCGTTGACGTCCCAAATCACATTCAGGCTAAATTTAGACATTTGCCCCTGACATAAAACCAAACAATCAGAAAAAGCAAACAAATTCATCAACTTTCTTTCGACAGTAATTAAAAAGCCAATGAAACGTCAAACTGATTCAAGTGTAGCAACCAAAACTATGCCTGACAACCTCCGGCGGTAATTATGGTTACTTACACGCCAGGTCCGCCAGGTCCACCAGGGCCGACAGGTGCCATACGTCCACATAGGCAGCGGCCGTCGAAGCAGTGGTGTTCTTCATGGGTGTCTCTACAGATGCAGGTGTCGCAGTCAGGGCGGTCTCTGCAAGTTTCTGAAATATAAACCTCCTTCTTAACAACACAGGACAAAAACATTTGTCAGAGGTTTGAACTAGATTCCATCATTCATTTGATGCAGGCTTGTATTTAAAGGGCATGTCTTATTTGCAGTTTTGTGCAAGGGTTTTGCTGACGCTACGTTAGTAGTGGGTTTGAATCACAGATTCGCCATGATTGTGTTTTTTGTATTGCCAATGGTTTCAACAAAATGGTAATCATCTTAGTTCTGTATCATATTTGTCGTTCCTTCTACATTTGTCTGAAATATTATATCAGCGGCGTGAAACCCAATTTGTTTATTGACTTATAGTCACCACCTTTTCTTGTAGGAGAACCTTTCCAGATGCCTAAATAAAACCTTCACATATGAAATATGTTGCCTGCAGTTATTATGGTCACTATTTTGTAAACTGACTTACCTGTGATGCAGCTATTGGCTGCAACCAGACAGGTACATATGTCATGAGAGCAGGCAAGCCTTCCGGTACTATCACATACCGTGTGGATACAGTCGTTGTCATCCCTGCAAGGCTCGCTGTCGATCACAGCTGAACGAAAGAAACAATATCTCATTAGAAGTTGGGGCACGTGATCCTGTTTGGAGGTCACAGGTCAAGGCTTTAAGCACAGTTTGTGGAAGAAAGCAATTGGATGGCTGAGCGTGTTTGGCAGCTTTGTTTCCTAAGAGTTTCTTGGACCTGCCCAACACTGTAGCCCAAGTAGTACATGTGGTGTTTTCCAAAGGCTAGTGCCTTTGTTCGAAACATGCCTCTGTTCACTCAGATTGGGTTCCCCTTTCGGTGAGGTGGTTATGTGACAATTAGTCTTCTAGTGCCTCATAGGCAGATCAGGTTATATATTGCCCAGGGAGCTGAAATAAAACGCATTGATATCCAGCATGGAAAAAGGCGCAATGCAAATTAATAATATTATCTATGAATAATATGAACTATTATCATTATAAAAATAACATGAACAGAACAAATCTCATCGGCTAACGTAGACACTAACTTAACTAATAAAAAGCCCTAAGTATCTTCAACTCACCAATAATAGTGCTGACAATGACGAGAACCAGTGTTACTTTCATGTCTGGAGTTAAGCGAAAAGCTTTCAAAGTAAAGTCTTCATTTGGTTGGTCCTCTTATATACTTTCTGTTTCAAATGATACCAACACCAACCCTGTCAGCCAGTCACGATGTTGTGATTCTGCGCACAGCAGGTGCACGCAGGACTAATGTTCCCGTGCGCGGTTATGTCATGAAATGTAGATAACAGGTTCATTTGTGGGGATCTGATGACCCACGATAGCTATCTAGTCATGTTCATGGTCCTACAAATATATAGACAACACGATTTTATATATAAGAAATGGCAAGGATGGCAATCGTGTATATATATAAAAAGAAAGTCACGCAATAATTACACGATTTTTTCTACATGTTTCAATTGTATCTGACCGCCTCCGTGGTCTATTCGTAGAGCGTCGGCCCGGAGAGCGGAAGGTCCGGGGTTCGATCCCCGGCCGCGTCTATTGTCAGCACCATACCCGTGCTCGTGGGTTTCACAGAAGTGGTAAACGTCTGAGACCTGCATCACTTCGGGCTTTCCTCCCACATTAAGCTGACACGCCGTGATATAACTGGAATAATGTTAAAAGCGGCGTTAAACCCAACTCACTCACTCACTCACTCACTCACTCACTCACTCACTCTGAGGAGGCCATGTTGGATTTTTTGGGTGGCCCCATATCTTTAACTATTTCGAATGTCATCACCTACGACTGTACTAAGTTTCATGTTTTCACCACAAAGTACATAATTTTTCACGAAACGGCTGCACTTTCATCACTCGTAAACACAACCTTATGATTTAGTTGGAAACTTTAAATAGAGATTTCCATTGATTAAGGAATTGTCCTCTGTCGCTTTTATTTACAATAATTTCGAAACGCCAAGGTTCATGAAATCGATCTTTTGTATCCCAGCAATGTTGTCACTAAGGTTTTCAGTCCCGCGAAGATTCCGGGGTCTTCAGCAAACCATGCTTGCCGTAAAAAGGTGACTATGCTTGTCGTAAAAGGCGACTAACGGGATCGGGTGGTCAGGCTTGCTGACTTGATGCAGGTCATCGATCCCAAATGCGTGGATCGATGCTTATGATGTTAATCACTGGATTGTCTGGTCCAGACTCGATTATTTACAGACCGCCGTCATACACCTGATATAATGCTGAGTGCGGCGTTAAACAACAAACCAACCTACCAATCGAAGGTTTACTTACACCATTTGGGCATGTGTCGAATATGAAGCAGACAGATCATCGGTTGATCAATCAACTAAGCCACCGGGCCTGTCCACCCAATACATGTCGTCCCTTTGAGAGTCGCGACTGTATGAAAATCGACATCACGTAAATCTAGCCAATCCAGATCCGAACATTGTATCTTGATCTGACGAGGATAGGTTAGAAACACGGAATAACCACAGGATGTTCTCCATAGGTATAAGCAGGTAACGCATCAATTCAATAAGAGTAAACATATTCAGCATCAAAACAAACCAGTAAATGGTAGTAGTAGGTTTATTTCACATGTGTACATGTATGTATCCAACAAGGTAGGAATAATTTCCATGGGTTTTCCTCCTTTCAGGATTTATTTACCTCTGAAATTAAAAAGGTAGATGAAAAGTGGCATTTTCAAAATTGAATATTTCGTAAGAAATTGAATTGGAGTAAGAACTATAATATGGATGTGGATGGCAATCGTTTTGCGGAACGAACCCCTGGGGTCATCATTAATTTTCAGTGATCCATTCATATAATTTTCACTGCAATTTTGCCTTTTACGCCCAATGAAATCTGTTTAGGTAGATGATCGATACTGATTGCTAAAAGTCGACGTTTTACATTTACATTATTTACCATATATCCAAACACATAGCATAGGACTGCTATAAACCGCCGTCGTATAGCTGGACTATTGCTGAGTGCGGCGTTAAACAACAAACAAACAAACAAACAAACAAACAGGACTGATATAGTGTTACTATATGTCGAATGATTTAAGTATTACCACTGCAATGAGATGAGACAAATATCCATGCCATACAAAGACGACTGTGTATGTTTTACCAACAAATGCACGACTAAAATCATATTCCTAATATTGTGTTTCACCAACATTCTGAACCAACACTATCAAAGCGTTGACGTCCCAAATCACATTCAGGCTAAATTTAGACATTTGCCCCTGACATAAAACCAAACAATCAGAAAAAGCAAACAAATTCATCAACTTTCTTTCGACAGTAATTAAAAAGCCAATGAAACGTCAAACTGATTCAAGTGTAGCAACCAAAACTATGCCTGACAACCTCCGGCGGTAATTATGGTTACTTACACGCCAGGTCCGCCAGGTCCACCAGGGCCGACAGGTGCCATACGTCCACATAGGCAGCGGCCGTCGAAGCAGTGGTGTTCTTCATGGGTGTCTCTACAGATGCAGGTGTCGCAGTCAGGGCGGTCTCTGCAAGTTTCTGCAATATAAACCTCCTTCTTAACAACACAGGACAAAAACATTTGTCAGAGGTTTGAACTAGATTCCATCATTCATTTGATGCAGGCTTGTATTTAAAGGGCATGTCTTATTTGCAGTTTTGTGCAAGGGTTTTGCTGACGCTACGTTAGTAGTGGGTTTGAATCTCAGATTCGCCATGATTGTGTTTTTTGTATTGCCAATGGTTTCAACAAAATGGTAATCATCTTAGTTCTGTATCATATTTGTCGTTCCTTCTACATTTGTCTGAAATATTATATCAGCGGCGTGAAACCCAATTTGTTTATTGACTTATAGTCACCACCTTTTCTTGTAGGAGAACCTTTCCAGATGCCTAAATAAAACCTTCACATATGAAATATGTTGCCTGCAGTTATTATGGTCACTATTTTGTAAACTGACTTACCTGTGATGCAGCTATTGGCTGCAACCAGACAGGTACATATGTCATGAGAGCAGGCAAGCCTTCCGGTACTATCACATACCGTGTGGATACAGTCGTTGTCATCCCTGCAAGGCTCGCTGTCGATCACAGCTGAACGAAAGAAACAATATCTCATTAGAAGTTGGGGCACGTGATCCTGTTTGGAGGTCACAGGTCAAGGCTTTAAGCACAGTTTGTGGAAGAAAGCAATTGGATGGCTGAGCGTGTTTGGCAGCTTTTTTTTTCCTAAGAGTTTCTTGGACCTGCCCAACACTGTAGCCCAAGTAGTACATGTGGTGTTTTCCAAAGGCTAGTGCCTTTGTTCGAAACATGCCTCTGTTCACTCAGATTGGGTTCCCCTTTCGGTGAGGTGGTTATGTGACAATTAGTCTTCTAGTGCCTCATAGGCAGATCAGGTTATATATTGCCCAGGGAGCTGAAATAAAACGCATTGATATCCAGCATGGAAAAAGGCGCAATGCAAATTAATAATATTATCTATGAATAATATGAACTATTATCATTATAAAAATAACATGAACAGAACAAATCTCATCGGCTAACGTAGACACTAACTTAACTAATAAAAAGCCCTAAGTATCTTCAACTCACCAATAATAGTGCTGACAATGACGAGAACCAGTGTTACTTTCATGTCTGGAGTTAAGCGAAAAGCTTTCAAAGTAAAGTCTTCATTTGGTTGATCCTCTTATATACTTTCTGTTTCAAATGATACCAACACCAACCCTGTCAGCCAGTCACGATGTTGTGATTCTGCGCACAGCAGGTGCACGCAGGACTAATGTTCCCGTGCGCGGTTATGTCATGAAATGTAGATAACAGGTTCATTTGTGGGGATCTGATGACCCACGATAGCTATCTAGTCATGTTCATGGTCCTACAAATATATAGACAACACGATTTTATATATAAGAAATGGCAAGGATGGCAATCGTGTATATATATAAAAAGAAAGTCACGCAATAATTACACGATTTTTTCTACATGTTTCAATTGTATCTGACCGCCTCCGTGGTCTATTCGTAGAGCGTCGGCCCGGAGAGCGGAAGGTCCGGGGTTCGATCCCCGGCCGCGTCTATTGTCAGCACCATACCCGTGCTCGTGGGTTTCACAGAAGTGGTAAACGTCTGAGACCTGCATCACTTCGGGCTTTCCTCCCACATTAAGCTGACACGCCGTGATATAACTGGAATAATGTTAAAAGCGGCGTTAAACCCAACTCACTCACTCACTCACTCACTCACTCACTCACTCACTCACTCTAAGGAGGCCATGTTGGATTTTTTGGGTGGCCCCATATCTTTAACTATTTCGAATGTCATCACCTACGACTGTACTAAGTTTCATGTTTTCACCACAAAGTACATAATTTTTCACGAAACGGCTGCACTTTCATCACTCGTAAACACAACCTTATGATTTAGTTGGAAACTTTAAATAGAGATTTCCATTGATTAAGGAATTGTCCTCTGTCGCTTTTATTTACAATATTTTCGAAACGCCAAGGTTCATGAAATCGATCTTTTGTATCCCAGCAATGTTGTCACTAAGGTTTTCAGTCCCGCGAAGATTCCGGGGTCTTCAGCAAACCATGCTTGCCGTAAAAAGGTGACTATGCTTGTCGTAAAAGGCGACTAACGGGATCGGGTGGTCAGGCTTGCTGACTTGATGCAGGTCATCGATCCCAAATGCGTGGATCGATGCTTATGATGTTAATCACTGGATTGTCTGGTCCAGACTCGATTATTTACAGACCGCCGTCATACACCTGATATAATGCTGAGTGCGGCGTTAAACAACAAACCAACCTACCAATCGAAGGTTTACTTACACCATTTGGGCATGTGTCGAGTATGAAGCAGACAGATCATCGGTTGATCAATCAACTAAGCCACCGGGCCTGTCCACCCAATACATGTCGTCCCTTTGAGAGTCGCGACTGTATGAAAATCGACATCACGTAAATCTAGCCAATCCAGATCCGAACATTGTATCTTGATCTGACGAGGATAGGTTAGAAACACGGAATAACCACAGGATGTTCTCCATAGGTATAAGCAGGTAACGCATCAATTCAATAAGAGTAAACATATTCAGCATCAAAACAAACCAGTAAATGGTAGTAGTAGGTTTATTTCACATGTGTACATGTATGTATCCAACAAGGTAGGAATAATTTCCATGGGTTTTCCTCCTTTCAGGATTTATTTACCTCTGAAATTAAAAAGGTAGATGAAAAGTGGCATTTTCAAAATTGAATATTTCGTAAGAAATTGAATTGGAGTAAGAACTATAATATGGATGTGGATGGCAATCGTTTTGCGGAACGAACCCCTGGGGTCATCATTAATTTTCAGTGATCCATTCATATAATTTTCACTGCAATTTTGCCTTTTACGCCCAATGAAATCTGTTTAGGTAGATGATCGATACTGATTGCTAAACGTCGACGTTTTACATTTACATTATTTACCATATATCCAAACACATAGCATAGGACTGCTATAAACCGCCGTCGTATAGCTGGACTATTGCTGAGTGCGGCGTTAAACAACAAACAAACAAACAAACAAACAAACAGGACTGATATAGTGTTACTATATGTCGAATGATTTAAGTATTACCACTGCAATGAGATGAGACAAATATCCATGCCATACAAAGACGACTGTGTATGTTTTACCAACAAATGCACGACTAAAATCATATTCCTAATATTGTGTTTCACCAACATTCTGAACCAACACTATCAAAGCGTTGACGTCCCAAATCACATTCAGGCTAAATTTAGACATTTGCCCCTGACATAAAACCAAACAATCAGAAAAAGCAAACAAATTCATCAACTTTCTTTCGACAGTAATTAAAAAGCCAATGAAACGTCAAACTGATTCAAGTGTAGCAACCAAAACTATGCCTGACAACCTCCGGCGGTAATTATGG
This sequence comes from Haliotis cracherodii, assembly GCF_022045235.1. NCBI lineage: Eukaryota > Metazoa > Mollusca > Gastropoda > Lepetellida > Haliotidae > Haliotis > Haliotis cracherodii. The sequence continues at coordinate 13,937,108 of NW_027266308.1, read as the reverse complement.
TTACTTACACGCCAGGTCCGCCAGGTCCACCAGGGCCGACAGGTGCCATACGTCCACATAGGCAGCGGCCGTCGAAGCAGTGGTGTTCTTCATGGGTGTCTCTACAGATGCAGGTGTCGCAGTCAGGGCGGTCTCTGCAAGTTTCTGAAATATAAACCTCCTTCTTAACAACACAGGACAAAAACATTTGTCAGAGGTTTGAACTAGATTCCATCATTCATTTGATGCAGGCTTGTATTTAAAGGGCATGTCTTATTTGCAGTTTTGTGCAAGGGTTTTGCTGACGCTACGTTAGTAGTGGGTTTGAATCACAGATTCGCCATGATTGTGTTTTTTGTATTGCCAATGGTTTCAACAAAATGGTAATCATCTTAGTTCTGTATCATATTTGTCGTTCCTTCTACATTTGTCTGAAATATTATATCAGCGGCGTGAAACCCAATTTGTTTATTGACTTATAGTCACCACCTTTTCTTGTAGGAGAACCTTTCCAGATGCCTAAATAAAACCTTCACATATGAAATATGTTGCCTGCAGTTATTATGGTCACTATTTTGTAAACTGACTTACCTGTGATGCAGCTATTGGCTGCAACCAGACAGGTACATATGTCATGAGAGCAGGCAAGCCTTCCGGTACTATCACATACCGTGTGGATACAGTCGTTGTCATCCCTGCAAGGCTCGCTGTCGATCACAGCTGAACGAAAGAAACAATATCTCATTAGAAGTTGGGGCACGTGATCCTGTTTGGAGGTCACAGGTCAAGGCGTTAAGCACAGTTTGTGGAAGAAAGCAATTGGATGGCTGAGCGTGTTTGGCAGCTTTGTTTCCTAAGAGTTTCTTGGACCTGCCCAACACTGTAGCCCAAGTAGTACATGTGGTGTTTTCCAAAGGCTAGTGCCTTTGTTCGAAACATGCCTCTGTTCACTCAGATTGGGTTCCCCTTTCGGTGAGGTGGTTATGTGACAATTAGTCTTCTAGTGCCTCATAGGCAGATCAGGTTATATATTGCCCAGGGAGCTGAAATAAAACGCATTGATATCCAGCATGGAAAAAGGCGCAATGCAAATTAATAATATTATCTATGAATAATATGAACTATTATCATTATAAAAATAACATGAACAGAACAAATCTCATCGGCTAACGTAGACACTAACTTAACTAATAAAAAGCCCTAAGTATCTTCAACTCACCAATAATAGTGCTGACAATGACGAGAACCAGTGTTACTTTCATGTCTGGAGTTAAGCGAAAAGCTTTCAAAGTAAAGTCTTCATTTGGTTGATCCTCTTATATACTTTCTGTTTCAAATGATACCAACACCAACCCTGTCAGCCAGTCACGATGTTGTGATTCTGCGCACAGCAGGTGCACGCAGGACTAATGTTCCCGTGCGCGGTTATGTCATGAAATGTAGATAACAGGTTCATTTGTGGGGATCTGATGACCCACGATAGCTATCTAGTCATGTTCATGGTCCTACAAATATATAGACAACACGATTTTATATATAAGAAATGGGAAGGATGGCAATCGTGTATATATATAAAAAGAAAGTCACGCAATAATTACACGATTTTTTCTACATGTTTCAATTGTATCTGACCGCCTCCGTGGTCTATTCGTAGAGCGTCGGCCCGGAGAGCGGAAGGCCCGGGGTTTGATCCCCGGCCGCGTCTATTGTCAGCACCATACCCGTGCTCGTGGGTTTCACAGAAGTGGTAAACGTCTGAGACCTGCATCACTTCGGGCTTTCCTCCCACATTAAGCTGACACGCCGTGATATAACTGGAATAATGTTAAAAGCGGCGTTAAACCCAACTCACTCACTCACTCACTCACTCACTCACTCACTCTAAGGAGGCCATGTTGGATTTTTTGGGTGGCCCCATATCTTTAACTATTTCGAATGTCATCACCTACGACTGTACTAAGTTTCATGTTTTCACCACAAAGTACATAATTTTTCACGAAACGGCTGCACTTTCATCACTCGTAAACACAACCTTATGATTTAGTTGGAAACTTTAAATAGAGATTTCCATTGATTAAGGAATTGTCCTCTGTCGCTTTTATTTACAATATTTTCGAAACGCCAAGGTTCATGAAATCGATCTTTTGTATCCCAGCAATGTTGTCACTAAGGTTTTCAGTCCCGCGAAGATTCCGGGGTCTTCAGCAAACCATGCTTGCCGTAAAAAGGTGACTATGCTTGTCGTAAAAGGCGACTAACGGGATCGGGTGGTCAGGCTTGCTGACTTGATGCAGGTCATCGATCCCAAATGCGTGGATCGATGCTTATGATGTTAATCACTGGATTGTCTGGTCCAGACTCGATTATTTACAGACCGCCGTCATACACCTGATATAATGCTGAGTGCGGCGTTAAACAACAAACCGACCTACCAATCGAAGGTTTACTTACACCATTTGGCATGTGTCGAGTATGAAGCAGACAGATCATCGGTTGATCAATCAACTAAGCCACCGGGCCTGTCCACCCAATACATGTCGTCCCTTTGAGAGTCGCGACTGTATGAAAATCGACATCACGTAAATCTAGCCAATCCAGATCCGAACATTGTATCTTGATCTGACGAGGATAGGTTAGAAACACGGAATAACCACAGGATGTTCTCCATAGGTATAAGCAGGTAACGCATCAATTCAATAAGAGTAAACATATTCAGCATCAAAACAAACCAGTAAATGGTAGTAGTAGGTTTATTTCACATGTGTACATGTATGTATCCAACAAGGTAGGAATAATTTCCATGGGTTTTCCTCCTTTCAGGATTTATTTACCTCTGAAATTAAAAAGGTAGATGAAAAGTGGCATTTTCAAAATTGAATATTTCGTAAGAAATTGAATTGGAGTAAGAACTATAATATGGATGTGGATGGCAATCGTTTTGCGGAACGAACCCCTGGGGTCATCATTAATTTTCAGTGATCCATTCATATAATTTTCACTGCAATTTTGCCTTTTACGCCCAATGAAATCTGTTTAGGTAGATGATCGATACTGATTGCTAAAAGTCGACGTTTTACATTTACATTATTTACCATATATCCAAACACATAGCATAGGACTGCTATAAACCGCCGTCGTATAGCTGGACTATTGCTGAGTGCGGCGTTAAACAACAAACAAACAAACAAACAAACAAACAAACAGGACTGATATAGTGTTACTATATGTCGAATGATTTAAGTATTACCACTGCAATGAGATGAGACAAATATCCATGCCATACAAAGACGACTGTGTATGTTTTACCAACAAATGCACGACTAAAATCATATTCCTAATATTGTGTTTCACCAACATTCTGAACCAACACTATCAAAGCGTTGACGTCCCAAATCACATTCAGGCTAAATTTAGACATTTGCCCCTGACATAAAACCAAACAATCAGAAAAAGCAAACAAATTCATCAACTTTCTTTCGACAGTAATTAAAAAGCCAATGAAACGTCAAACTGATTCAAGTGTAGCAACCAAAACTATGCCTGACAACCTCCGGCGGTAATTATGGTTACTTACACGCCAGGTCCGCCAGGTCCACCAGGGCCGACAGGTGCCATACGTCCACATAGGCAGCGGCCGTCGAAGCAGTGGTGTTCTTCATGGGTGTCTCTACAGATGCAGGTGTCGCAGTCAGGGCGGTCTCTGCAAGTTTCTGAAATATAAACCTCCTTCTTAACAACACAGGACAAAAACATTTGTCAGAGGTTTGAACTAGATTCCATCATTCATTTGATGCAGGCTTGTATTTAAAGGGCATGTCTTATTTGCAGTTTTGTGCAAGGGTTTTGCTGACGCTACGTTAGTAGTGGGTTTGAATCACAGATTCGCCATGATTGTGTTTTTTGTATTGCCAATGGTTTCAACAAAATGGTAATCATCTTAGTTCTGTATCATATTTGTCGTTCCTTCTACATTTGTCTGAAATATTATATCAGCGGCGTGAAACCCAATTTGTTTATTGACTTATAGTCACCACCTTTTCTTGTAGGAGAACCTTTCCAGATGCCTAAATAAAACCTTCACATATGAAATATGTTGCCTGCAGTTATTATGGTCACTATTTTGTAAACTGACTTACCTGTGATGCAGCTATTGGCTGCAACCAGACAGGTACATATGTCATGAGAGCAGGCAAGCCTTCCGGTACTATCACATACCGTGTGGATACAGTCGTTGTCATCCCTGCAAGGCTCGCTGTCGATCACAGCTGAACGAAAGAAACAATATCTCATTAGAAGTTGGGGCACGTGATCCTGTTTGGAGGTCACAGGTCAAGGCTTTAAGCACAGTTTGTGGAAGAAAGCAATTGGATGGCTGAGCGTGTTTGGCAGCTTTGTTTCCTAAGAGTTTCTTGGACCTGCCCAACACTGTAGCCCAAGTAGTACATGTGGTGTTTTCCAAAGGCTAGTGCCTTTGTTCGAAACATGCCTCTGTTCACTCAGATTGGGTTCCCCTTTCGGTGAGGTGGTTATGTGACAATTAGTCTTCTAGTGCCTCATAGGCAGATCAGGTTATATATTGCCCAGGGAGCTGAAATAAAACGCATTGATATCCAGCATGGAAAAAGGCGCAATGCAAATTAATAATATTATCTATGAATAATATGAACTATTATCATTATAAAAATAACATGAACAGAACAAATCTCATCGGCTAACGTAGACACTAACTTAACTAATAAAAAGCCCTAAGTATCTTCAACTCACCAATAATAGTGCTGACAATGACGAGAACCAGTGTTACTTTCATGTCTGGAGTTAAGCGAAAAGCTTTCAAAGTAAAGTCTTCATTTGGTTGGTCCTCTTATATACTTTCTGTTTCAAATGATACCAACACCAACCCTGTCAGCCAGTCACGATGTTGTGATTCTGCGCACAGCAGGTGCACGCAGGACTAATGTTCCCGTGCGCGGTTATGTCATGAAATGTAGATAACAGGTTCATTTGTGGGGATCTGATGACCCACGATAGCTATCTAGTCATGTTCATGGTCCTACAAATATATAGACAACACGATTTTATATATAAGAAATGGCAAGGATGGCAATCGTGTATATATATAAAAAGAAAGTCACGCAATAATTACACGATTTTTTCTACATGTTTCAATTGTATCTGACCGCCTCCGTGGTCTATTCGTAGAGCGTCGGCCCGGAGAGCGGAAGGTCCGGGGTTCGATCCCCGGCTGCGTCTATTGTCAGCACCATACCCGCGCTCGTGGGTTTCACAGAAGTGGTAAACGTCTGAGACCTGCATCACTTCGGGCTTTCCTCCCACATTAAGCTGACACGCCGTGATATAACTGGAATAATGTTAAAAGCGGCGTTAAACCCAACTCACTCACTCACTCACTCACTCACTCACTCACTCTAAGGAGGCCATGTTGGATTTTTTGGGTGGCCCCATATCTTTAACTATTTCGAATGTCATCACCTACGACTGTACTAAGTTTCATGTTTTCACCACAAAGTACATAATTTTTCACGAAACGGCTGCACTTTCATCACTCGTAAACACAACCTTATGATTTAGTTGGAAACTTTAAATAGAGATTTCCATTGATTAAGGAATTGTCCTCTGTCGCTTTTATTTACAATATTTTCGAAACGCCAAGGTTCATGAAATCGATCTTTTGTATCCCAGCAATGTTGTCACTAAGGTTTTCAGTCCCGCGAAGATTCCGGGGTCTTCAGCAAACCATGCTTGCCGTAAAAAGGTGACTATGCTTGTCGTAAAAGGCGACTAACGGGATCGGGTGGTCAGGCTTGCTGACTTGATGCAGGTCATCGATCCCAAATGCGTGGATCGATGCTTATGATGTTAATCACTGGATTGTCTGGTCCAGACTCGATTATTTACAGACCGCCGTCATACACCTGATATAATGCTGAGTGCGGCGTTAAACAACAAACCAACCTACCAATCGAAGGTTTACTTACACCATTTGGGCATGTGTCGAGTATGAAGCAGACAGATCATCGGTTGATCAATCAACTAAGCCACCGGGCCTGTCCACCCAATACATGTCGTCCCTTTGAGAGTCGCGACTGTATGAAAATCGACATCACGTAAATCTAGCCAATCCAGATCCGAACATTGTATCTTGATCTGACGAGGATAGGTTAGAAACACGGAATAACCACAGGATGTTCTCCATAGGTATAAGCAGGTAACGCATCAATTCAATAAGAGTAAACATATTCAGCATCAAAACAAACCAGTAAATGGTAGTAGTAGGTTTATTTCACATGTGTACATGTATGTATCCAACAAGGTAGGAATAATTTCCATGGGTTTTCCTCCTTTCAGGATTTATTTACCTCTGAAATTAAAAAGGTAGATGAAAAGTGGCATTTTCAAAATTGAATATTTCGTAAGAAATTGAATTGGAGTAAGAACTATAATATGGATGTGGATGGCAATCGTTTTGCGGAACGAACCCCTGGGGTCATCATTAATTTTCAGTGATCCATTCATATAATTTTCACTGCAATTTTGCCTTTTACGCCCAATGAAATCTGTTTAGGTAGATGATCGATACTGATTGCTAAAAGTCGACGTTTTACATTTACATTATTTACCATATATCCAAACACATAGCATAGGACTGCTATAAACCGCCGTCGTATAGCTGGACTATTGCTGAGTGCGGCGTTAAACAACAAACAAACAAACAAACAAACAAACAGGACTGATATAGTGTTACTATATGTCGAATGATTTAAGTATTACCACTGCAATGAGATGAGACAAATATCCATGCCATACAAAGACGACTGTGTATGTTTTACCAACAAATGCACGACTAAAATCATATTCCTAATATTGTGTTTCACCAACATTCTGAACCAACACTATCAAAGCGTTGACGTCCCAAATCACATTCAGGCTAAATTTAGACATTTGCCCCTGACATAAAACCAAACAATCAGAAAAAGCAAACAAATTCATCAACTTTCTTTCGACAGTAATTAAAAAGCCAATGAAACGTCAAACTGATTCAAGTGTAGCAACCAAAACTATGCCTGACAACCTCCGGCGGTAATTATGGTTACTTACACGCCAGGTCCGCCAGGTCCACCAGGGCCGACAGGTGCCATACGTCCACATAGGCAGCGGCCGTCGAAGCAGTGGTGTTCTTCATGGGTGTCTCTACAGATGCAGGTGTCGCAGTCAGGGCGGTCTCTGCAAGTTTCTGAAATATAAACCTCCTTCTTAACAACACAGGACAAAAACATTTGTCAGAGGTTTGAACTAGATTCCATCATTCATTTGATGCAGGCTTGTATTTAAAGGGCATGTCTTATTTGCAGTTTTGTGCAAGGGTTTTGCTGACGCTACGTTAGTATTGGGTTTGAATCACAGATTCGCCATGATTGGGTTTTTTGTATTGCCAATGGTTTCAACAAAATGGTAATCATCTTAGTTCTGTATCATATTTGTCGTTCCTTCTACATTTGTCTGAAATATTATATCAGCGGCGTGAAACCCAATTTGTTTATTGACTTATAGTCACCACCTTTTCTTGTAGGAGAACCTTTCCAGATGCCTAAATAAAACCTTCACATATGAAATATGTTGCCTGCAGTTATTATGGTCACTATTTTGTAAACTGACTTACCTGTGATGCAGCTATTGGCTGCAACCAGACAGGTACATATGTCATGAGAGCAGGCAAGCCTTCCGGTACTATCACATACCGTGTGGATACAGTCGTTGTCATCCCTGCAAGGCTCGCTGTCGATCACAGCTGAACGAAAGAAACAATATCTCATTAGAAGTTGGGGCACGTGATCCTGTTTGGAGGTCACAGGTCAAGGCTTTAAGCACAGTTTGTGGAAGAAAGCAATTGGATGGCTGAGCGTGTTTGGCAGCTTTGTTTCCTAAGAGTTTCTTGGACCTGCCCAACACTGTAGCCCAAGTAGTACATGTGGTGTTTTCCAAAGGCTAGTGCCTTTGTTCGAAACATGCCTCTGTTCACTCAGATTGGGTTCCCCTTTCGGTGAGGTGGTTATGTGACAATTAGTCTTCTAGTGCCTCATAGGCAGATCAGGTTATATATTGCCCAGGGAGCTGAAATAAAACGCATTGATATCCAGCATGGAAAAAGGCGCAATGCAAATTAATAATATTATCTATGAATAATATGAACTATTATCATTATAAAAATAACATGAACAGAACAAATCTCATCGGCTAACGTAGACACTAACTTAACTAATAAAAAGCCCTAAGTATCTTCAACTCACCAATAATAGTGCTGACTATGACGAGAACCAGTGTTACTTTCATGTCTGGAGTTAAGCGAAAAGCTTTCAAAGTAAAGTCTTCATTTGGTTGATCCTCTTATATACTTTCTGTTTCAAATGATACCAACACCAACCCTGTCAGCCAGTCACGATGTTGTGATTCTGCGCACAGCAGGTGCAGGCGGGACGTACATGTATGTTCCCGTGCGCGGTTATGTCATGAAATGTAGATAACAGGTTCATTTGTGGGGATCTGATGACCCACGATAGCTATCTAGTCATGTTCATGGTCCTACAAATATATAGACAACACGATTTTATATATAAGAAATGGCAAGGATGGCAATCGTGTATATATATAAAAAGAAAGTCACGCAATAATTACACGATTTTTTCTACATGTTTCAATTGTATCTGACCGCCTCCGTGGTCTATTCGTAGAGCGTCGGCCCGGAGAGCGGAAGGTCCGGGGTTCGATCCCCGGCCGCGTCTATTGTCAGCACCATACCCGTGCTCGTGGGTTTCACAGAAGTGGTAAACGTCTGAGACCTGCATCACTTCGGGCTTTCCTCCCACATTAAGCTGACACGCCGTGATATAACTGGAATAATGTTAAAAGCGGCGTTAAACCCAACTCACTCACTCACTCACTCACTCACTCACTCACTCTAAGGAGGCCATGTTGGATTTTTTGGGTGGCCCCATATCTTTAACTATTTCGAATGTCATCACCTACGACTGTACTAAGTTTCATGTTTTCACCACAAAGTACATAATTTTTCACGAAACGGCTGCACTTTCATCACTCGTAAACACAACCTTATGATTTAGTTGGAAACTTTAAATAGAGATTTCCATTGATTAAGGAATTGTCCTCTGTCGCTTTTATTTACAATATTTTCGAAACGCCAAGGTTCATGAAATCGATCTTTTGTATCCCAGCAATGTTGTCACTAAGGTTTTCAGTCCCGCGAAGATTCCGGGGTCTTCAGCAAACCATGCTTGCCGTAAAAAGGTGACTATGCTTGTCGTAAAAGGCGACTAACGGGATCGGGTGGTCAGGCTTGCTGACTTGATGCAGGTCATCGATCCCAAATGCGTGGATCGATGCTTATGATGTTAATCACTGGATTGTCTGGTCCAGACTCGATTATTTACAGACCGCCGTCATACACCTGATATAATGCTGAGTGCGGCGTTAAACAACAAACCAACCTACCAATCGAAGGTTTACTTACACCATTTGGGCATGTGTCGAGTATGAAGCAGACAGATCATCGGTTGATCAATCAACTAAGCCACCGGGCCTGTCCACCCAATACATGTCGTCCCTTTGAGAGTCGCGACTGTATGAAAATCGACATCACGTAAATCTAGCCAATCCAGATCCGAACATTGTATCTTGATCTGACGAGGATAGGTTAGAAACACGGAATAACCACAGGATGTTCTCCATAGGTATAAGCAGGTAACGCATCAATTCAATAAGAGTAAACATATTCAGCATCAAAACAAACCAGTAAATGGTAGTAGTAGGTTTATTTCACATGTGTACATGTATGTATCCAACAAGGTAGGAATAATTTCCATGGGTTTTCCTCCTTTCAGGATTTATTTACCTCTGAAATTAAAAAGGTAGATGAAAAGTGGCATTTTCAAAATTGAATATTTCGTAAGAAATTGAATTGGAGTAAGAACTATAATATGGATGTGGATGGCAATCGTTTTGCGGAACGAACCCCTGGGTTCATCATTAATTTTCAGTGATCCATTCATATAATTTTCACTGCAATTTTGCCTTTTACGCCCAATGAAATCTGTTTAGGTAGATGATCGATACTGATTGCTAAACGTCGACGTTTTACATTTACATTATTTACCATATATCCAAACACATAGCATAGGACTGCTATAAACCGCCGTCGTATAGCTGGACTATTGCTGAGTGCGGCGTTAAACAACAAACAAACAAACAAACAGGACTGATATAGTGTTACTATATGTCGAATGATTTAAGTATTACCACTGCAATGAGATGAGACAAATATCCATGCCATACAAAGACGACTGTGTATGTTTAACCAACAAATGCACGACTAAAATCATATTCCTAATATTGTGTTTCACCAACATTCTGAACCAACACTATCAAAGCGTTGACGTCCCAAATCACATTCAGGCTAAATTTAGACATTTGCCCCTGACATAAAACCAAACAATCAGAAAAAGCAAACAAATTCATCAACTTTCTTTCGACAGTAATTAAAAAGCCAATGAAACGTCAAACTGATTCAAGTGTAGCAACCAAAACTATGCCTGACAACCTCCGGCGGTAATTATGGTTACTTACACGCCAGGTCCGCCAGGTCCACCAGGGCCGACAGGTGCCATACGTCCACATAGGCAGCGGCCGTCGAAGCAGTGGTGTTCTTCATGGGTGTCTCTACAGATGCAGGTGTCGCAGTCAGGGCGGTCTCTGCAAGTTTCTGAAATATAAACCTCCTTCTTAACAACACAGGACAAAAACATTTGTCAGAGGTTTGAACTAGATTCCATCATTCATTTGATGCAGGCTTGTATTTAAAGGGCATGTCTTATTTGCAGTTTTGTGCAAGGGTTTTGCTGACGCTACGTTAGTAGTGGGTTTGAATCACAGATTCGCCATGATTGGGTTTTTTGTATTGCCAATGGTTTCAACAAAATGGTAATCATCTTAGTTCTGTATCATATTTGTCGTTCCTTCTACATTTGTCTGAAATATTATATCAGCGGCGTGAAACCCAATTTGTTTATTGACTTATAGTCACCACCTTTTCTTGTAGGAGAACCTTTCCAGATGCCTAAATAAAACCTTCACATATGAAATATGTTGCCTGCAGTTATTATGGTCACTATTTTGTAAACTGACTTACCTGTGATGCAGCTATTGGCTGCAACCAGACAGGTACATATGTCATGAGAGCAGGCAAGCCTTCCGGTACTATCACATACCGTGTGGATACAGTCGTTGTCATCCCTGCAAGGCTCGCTGTCGATCACAGCTGAACGAAAGAAACAATATCTCATTAGAAGTTGGGGCACGTGATCCTGTTTGGAGGTCACAGGTCAAGGCTTTAAGCACAGTTTGTGGAAGAAAGCAATTGGATGGCTGAGCGTGTTTGGCAGCTTTGTTTCCTAAGAGTTTCTTGGACCTGCCCAACACTGTAGCCCAAGTAGTACATGTGGTGTTTTCCAAAGGCTAGTGCCTTTGTTCGAAACATGCCTCTGTTCACTCAGATTGGGTTCCCCTTTCGGTGAGGTGGTTATGTGACAATTAGTCTTCTAGTGCCTCATAGGCAGATCAGGTTATATATTGCCCAGGGAGCTGAAATAAAACGCATTGATATCCAGCATGGAAAAAGGCGCAATGCAAATTAATAATATTATCTATGAATAATATGAACTATTATCATTATAAAAATAACATGAACAGAACAAATCTCATCGGCTAACGTAGACACTAACTTAACTAATAAAAAGCCATAAGTATCTTCAACTCACCAATAATAGTGCTGACAATGACGAGAACCGGTGTTACTTTCATGTCTGGAGTTAAGCGAAAAGCTTTCAAAGTAAAGTCTTCATTTGGTTGATCCTCTTATATACTTTCTGTTTCAAATGATACCAACACCAACCCTGTCAGCCAGTCACGATGTTGTGATTCTGCGCACAGCAGGTGCAGGCGGGACGTACATGTATGTTCCCGTGCGCGGTTATGTCATGAAATGTAGATAACAGGTTCATTTGTGGGGATCTGATGACCCACGATAGCTATCTAGTCATGTTCATGGTCCTACAAATATATAGACAACACGATTTTATATATAAGAAATGGCAAGGATGGCAATCGTGTATATATATAAAAAGAAAGTCACGCAATAATTACACGATTTTTTCTACATGTTTCAATTGTATCTGACCGCCTCCGTGGTCTATTCGTAGAGCGTCGGCCCGGAGAGCGGAAGGTCCGGGGTTCGATCCCCGGCCGCGTCTATTGTCAGCACCATACCCGTGCTCGTGGGTTTCACAGAAGTGGTAAACGTCTGAGACCTGCATCACTTCGGGCTTTCCTCCCACATTAAGCTGACACGCCGTGATATAACTGGAATAATGTTAAAAGCGGCGTTAAACCCAACTCACTCACTCACTCACTCACTCACTCACTCACTCACTCTAAGGAGGCCATGTTGGATTTTTTGGGTGGCCCCATATCTTTAACTATTTCGAATGTCATCACCTACGACTGTACTAAGTTTCATGTTTTCACCACAAAGTACATAATTTTTCACGAAACGGCTGCACTTTCATCACTCGTAAACACAACCTTATGATTTAGTTGGAAACTTTAAATAGAGATTTCCATTGATTAAGGAATTGTCCTCTGTCGCTTTTATTTACAATATTTTCGAAACGCCAAGGTTCATGAAATCGATCTTTTGTATCCCAGCAATGTTGTCACTAAGGTTTTCAGTCCCGCGAAGATTCCGGGGTCTTCAGCAAACCATGCTTGCCGTAAAAAGGTGACTATGCTTGTCGTAAAAGGCGACTAACGGGATCGGGTGGTCAGGCTTGCTGACTTGATGCAGGTCATCGATCCCAAATGCGTGGATCGATGCTTATGATGTTAATCACTGGATTGTCTGGTCCAGACTCGATTATTTACAGACCGCCGTCATACACCTGATATAATGCTGAGTGCGGCGTTAAACAACAAACCAACCTACCAATCGAAGGTTTACTTACACCATTTGGGCATGTGTCGAGTATGAAGCAGACAGATCATCGGTTGATCAATCAACTAAGCCACCGGGCCTGTCCACCCAATACATGTCGTCCCTTTGAGAGTCGCGACTGTATGAAAATCGACATCACGTAAATCTAGCCAATCCAGATCCGAACATTGTATCTTGATCTGACGAGGATAGGTTAGAAACACGGAATAACCACAGGATGTTCTCCATAGGTATAAGCAGGTAACGCATCAATTCAATAAGAGTAAACATATTCAGCATCAAAACAAACCAGTAAATGGTAGTAGTAGGTTTATTTCACATGTGTACATGTATGTATCCAACAAGGTAGGAATAATTTCCATGGGTTTTCCTCCTTTCAGGATTTATTTACCTCTGAAATTAAAAAGGTAGATGAAAAGTGGCATTTTCAAAATTGAATATTTCGTAAGAAATTGAATTGGAGTAAGAACTATAATATGGATGTGGATGGCAATCGTTTTGCGGAACGAACCCCTGGGGTCATCATTAATTTTCAGTGATCCATTCATATAATTTTCACTGCAATTTTGCCTTTTACGCCCAATGAAATCTGTTTAGGTAGATGATCGATACTGATTGCTAAACGTCGACGTTTTACATTTACATTATTTACCATATATCCAAACACATAGCATAGGACTGCTATAAACCGCCGTCGTATAGCTAGACTATTGCTGAGTGCGGCGTTAAACAACAAACAAACAAACAAACAGGACTGATATAGTGTTACTATATGTCGAATGATTTAAGTATTACCACTGCAATGAGATGAGACAAATACCCATGCCATACAAAGACGACTGTGTATGTTTTACCAACAAATGCACGACTAAAATCATATTCCTAATATTGTGTTTCACCAACATTCTGAACCAACACTATCAAAGCGTTGACGTCCCAAATCACATTCAGGCTAAATTTAGACATTTGCCCCTGACATAAAACCAAACAATCAGAAAAAGCAAACAAATTCATCAACTTTCTTTCGACAGTAATTAAAAAGCCAATGAAACGTCAAACTGATTCAAGTGTAGCAACCAAAACTATGCCTGACAACCTCCGGCGGTAATTATGGTTACTTACACGCCAGGTCCGCCAGGTCCACCAGGGCCGACAGGTGCCATACGTCCACATAGGCAGCGGCCGTCGAAGCAGTGGTGTTCTTCATGGGTGTCTCTACAGATGCAGGTGTCGCAGTCAGGGCGGTCTCTGCAAGTTTCTGAAATATAAACCTCCTTCTTAACAACACAGGACAAAAACATTTGTCAGAGGTTTGAACTAGATTCCATCATTCATTTGATGCAGGCTTGTATTTAAAGGGCATGTCTTATTTGCAGTTTTGTGCAAGGGTTTTGCTGACGCTACGTTAGTAGTGGGTTTGAATCACAGATTCGCCATGATTGTGTTTTTTGTATTGCCAATGGTTTCAACAAAATGGTAATCATCTTAGTTCTGTATCATATTTGTCGTTCCTTCTACATTTGTCTGAAATATTATATCAGCGGCGTGAAACCCAATTTGTTTATTGACTTATAGTCACCACCTTTTCTTGTAGGAGAACCTTTCCAGATGCCTAAATAAAACCTTCACATATGAAATATGTTGCCTGCAGTTATTATGGTCACTATTTTGTAAACTGACTTACCTGTGATGCAGCTATTGGCTGCAACCAGACAGGTACATATGTCATGAGAGCAGGCAAGCCTTCCGGTACTATCACATACCGTGTGGATACAGTCGTTGTCATCCCTGCAAGGCTCGCTGTCGATCACAGCTGAACGAAAGAAACAATATCTCATTAGAAGTTGGGGCACGTGATCCTGTTTGGAGGTCACAGGTCAAGGCTTTAAGCACAGTTTGTGGAAGAAAGCAATTGGATGGCTGAGCGTGTTTGGCAGCTTTGTTTCCTAAGAGTTTCTTGGACCTGCCCAACACTGTAGCCCAAGTAGTACATGTGGTGTTTTCCAAAGGCTAGTGCCTTTGTTCGAAACATGCCTCTGTTCACTCAGATTGGGTTCCCCTTTCGGTGAGGTGGTTATGTGACAATTAGTCTTCTAGTGCCTCATAGGCAGATCAGGTTATATATTGCCCAGGGAGCTGAAATAAAACGCATTGATATCCAGCATGGAAAAAGGCGCAATGCAAATTAATAATATTATCTATGAATAATATGAACTATTATCATTATAAAAATAACATGAACAGAACAAATCTCATCGGCTAACGTAGACACTAACTTAACAAATAAAAAGCCATAAGTATCTTCAACTCACCAATAATAGTGCTGACAATGACGAGAACCAGTGTTACTTTCATGTCTGGAGTTAAGCGAAAAGCTTTCAAAGTAAAGTCTTCATTTGGTTGATCCTCTTATATACTTTCTGTTTCAAATGATACCAACACCAACCCTGTCAGCCAGTCACGATGTTGTGATTCTGCGCACAGCAGGTGCAGGCGGGACGTACATGTATGTTCCCGTGCGCGGTTATGTCATGAAATGTAGATAACAGGTTCATTTGTGGGGATCTGATGACCCACGATAGCTATCTAGTCATGTTCATGGTCCTACAAATATATAGACAACACGATTTTATATATAAGAAATGGCAAGGATGGCAATCGTGTATATATATAAAAAGAAAGTCACGCAATAATTACACGATTTTTTCTACATGTTTCAATTGTATCTGACCGCCTCCGTGGTCTATTCGTAGAGCGTCGGCCCGGAGAGCGGAAGGTCCGGGGTTCGATCCCCGGCCGCGTCTATTGTCAGCACCATACCCGTGCTCGTGGGTTTCACAGAAGTGGTAAACGTCTGAGACCTGCATCACTTCGGGCTTTCCTCCCACATTAAGCTGACACGCCGTGATATAACTGGAATAATGTTAAAAGCGGCGTTAAACCCAACTCACTCACTCACTCACTCACTCACTCACTCACTCACTCTAAGGAGGCCATGTTGGATTTTTTGGGTGGCCCCATATCTTTAACTATTTCGAATGTCATCACCTACGACTGTACTAAGTTTCATGTTTTCACCACAAAGTACATAATTTTTCACGAAACGGCTGCACTTTCATCACTCGTAAACACAACCTTATGATTTAGTTGGAAACTTTAAATAGAGATTTCCATTGATTAAGGAATTGTCCTCTGTCGCTTTTATTTACAATATTTTCGAAACGCCAAGGTTCATGAAATCGATCTTTTGTATCCCAGCAATGTTGTCACTAAGGTTTTCAGTCCCGCGAAGATTCCGGGGTCTTCAGCAAACCATGCTTGCCGTAAAAAGGTGACTATGCTTGTCGTAAAAGGCGACTAACGGGATCGGGTGGTCAGGCTTGCTGACTTGATGCAGGTCATCGATCCCAAATGCGTGGATCGATGCTTATGATGTTAATCACTGGATTGTCTGGTCCAGACTCGATTATTTACAGACCGCCGTCATACACCTGATATAATGCTGAGTGCGGCGTTAAACAACAAACCAACCTACCAATCGAAGGTTTACTTACACCATTTGGGCATGTGTCGAGTATGAAGCAGACAGATCATCGGTTGATCAATCAACTAAGCCACCGGGCCTGTCCACCCAATACATGTCGTCCCTTTGAGAGTCGCGACTGTATGAAAATCGACATCACGTAAATCTAGCCAATCCAGATCCGAACATTGTATCTTGATCTGACGAGGATAGGTTAGAAACACGGAATAACCACAGGATGTTCTCCATAGGTATAAGCAGGTAACGCATCAATTCAATAAGAGTAAACATATTCAGCATCAAAACAAACCAGTAAATGGTAGTAGTAGGTTTATTTCACATGTGTACATGTATGTATCCAACAAGGTAGGAATAATTTCCATGGGTTTTCCTCCTTTCAGGATTTATTTACCTCTGAAATTAAAAAGGTAGATGAAAAGTGGCATTTTCAAAATTGAATATTTCGTAAGAAATTGAATTGGAGTAAGAACTATAATATGGATGTGGATGGCAATCGTTTTGCGGAACGAACCCCTGGGGTCATCATTAATTTTCAGTGATCCATTCATATAATTTTCACTGCAATTTTGCCTTTTACGCCCAATGAAATCTGTTTAGGTAGATGATCGATACTGATTGCTAAACGTCGACGTTTTACATTTACATTATTTACCATATATCCAAACACATAGCATAGGACTGCTATAAACCGCCGTCGTATAGCTGGACTATTGCTGAGTGCGGCGTTAAACAACAAACAAACAAACAAACAAACAAACAGGACTGATATAGTGTTACTATATGTCGAATGATTTAAGTATTACCACTGCAATGAGATGAGACAAATACCCATGCCATACAAAGACGACTGTGTATGTTTTACCAACAAATGCACGACTAAAATCATATTCCTAATATTGTGTTTCACCAACATTCTGAACCAACACTATCAAAGCGTTGACGTCCCAAATCACATTCAGGCTAAATTTAGACATTTGCCCCTGACATAAAACCAAACAATCAGAAAAAGCAAACAAATTCATCAACTTTCTTTCGACAGTAATTAAAAAGCCAATGAAACGTCAAACTGATTCAAGTGTAGCAACCAAAACTATGCCTGACAACCTCCGGCGGTAATTATGGTTACTTACACGCCAGGTCCGCCAGGTCCACCAGGGCCAACAGGTGCCATACGTCCACATAGGCAGCGGCCGTCGAAGCAGTGGTGTTCTTCATGGGTGTCTCTACAGATGCAGGTGTCGCAGTCAGGGCGGTCTCTGCAAATTTCTGAAATATAAACCTCCTTCTTAACAACACAGGACAAAAACATTTGTCAGAGGTTTGAACTAGATTCCATCATTCATTTGATGCAGGCTTGTATTTAAAGGGCATGTCTTATTTGCAGTTTTGTGCAAGGGTTTTGCTGACGCTACGTTAGTAGTGGGTTTGAATCACAGATTCGCCATGATTGGGTTTTTTGTATTGCCAATGGTTTCAACAAAATGGTAATCATCTTAGTTCTGTATCATATTTGTCGTTCCTTCTACATTTGTCTGAAATATTATATCAGCGGCGTGAAACCCAATTTGTTTATTGACTTATAGTCACCACCTTTTCTTGTAGGAGAACCTTTCCAGATGCCTAAATAAAACCTTCACATATGAAATATGTTGCCTGCAGTTATTATGGTCACTATTTTGTAAACTGACTTACCTGTGATGCAGCTATTGGCTGCAACCAGACAGGTACATATGTCATGAGAGCAGGCAAGCCTTCCGGTACTATCACATACCGTGTGGATACAGTCGTTGTCATCCCTGCAAGGCTCGCTGTCGATCACAGCTGAACGAAAGAAACAATATCTCATTAGAAGTTGGGGCACGTGATCCTGTTTGGAGGTCACAGGTCAAGGCTTTAAGCACAGTTTGTGGAAGAAAGCAATTGGATGGCTGAACGTGTTTGGCAGCTTTGTTTCCTAAGAGTTTCTTGGACCTGCCCAACACTGTAGCCCAAGTAGTACATGTGGTGTTTTCCAAAGGCTAGTGCCTTTGTTCAAAACATGCCTCTGTTCACTCAGATTGGGTTCCCCTTTCGGTGAGGTGGTTATGTGACAATTAGTCTTCTAGTGCCTCATAGGCAGATCAGGTTATATATTGTCCAGGGAGCTGAAATAAAACGCATTGATATCCAGCATGGAAAAAGGCGCAATGCAAATTAATAATATTATCTATGAATAATATGAACTATTATCATTATAAAAATAACATGAACAGAACAAATCTCATCGGCTAACGTAGACACTGACTTAACTAATAAAAAGCCATAAGTATCTTCAACTCACCAATAATAGTGCTGACAATGACGAGAACCAGTGTTACTTTCATGTCTGGAGTTAAGCGAAAAGCTTTCAAAGTAAAGTCTTCATTTGGTTGATCCTCTTATATACTTTCTGTTTCAAATGATACCAACACCAACCCTGTCAGCCAGTCACGATGTTGTGATTCTGCGCACAGCAGGTGCACGCAGGACTAATGTTCCCGTGCGCGGTTATGTCATGAAATGTAGATAACAGGTTCATTTGTGGGGATCTGATGACCCACGATAGCTATCTAGTCATGTTCATGGTCCTACAAATATATAGACAACACGATTTTATATATAAGAAATGGCAAGGATGGCAATCGTGTATATATATAAAAAGAAAGTCACGCAATAATTACACGATTTTTTCTACATGTTTCAATTGTATCTGACCGCCTCCGTGGTCTATTCGTAGAGCGTCGGCCCGGAGAGCGGAAGGTCCGGGGTTCGATCCCCGGCCGCGTCTATTGTCAGCACCATACCCGTGCTCGTGGGTTTCACAGAAGTGGTAAACGTCTGAGACCTGCATCACTTCGGGCTTTCCTCCCACATTAAGCTGACACGCCGTGATATAACTGGAATAATGTTAAAAGCGGCGTTAAACCCAACTCACTCACTCACTCACTCACTCTAAGGAGGCCATGTTGGATTTTTTGGGTGGCCCCATATCTTTAACTATTTCGAATGTCATCACCTACGACTGTACTAAGTTTCATGTTTTCACCACAAAGTACATAATTTTTCACGAAACGGCTGCACTTTCATCACTCGTAAACACAACCTTATGATTTAGTTGGAAACTTTAAATAGAGATTTCCATTGATTAAGGAATTGTCCTCTGTCGCTTTTATTTACAATATTTTCGAAACGCCAAGGTTCATGAAATCGATCTTTTGTATCCCAGCAATGTTGTCACTAAGGTTTTCAGTCCCGCGAAGATTCCGGGGTCTTCAGCAAACCATGCTTGCCGTAAAAAGGTGACTATGCTTGTCGTAAAAGGCGACTAACGGGATCGGGTGGTCAGGCTTGCTGACTTGATGCAGGTCATCGATCCCAAATGCGTGGATCGATGCTTATGATGTTAATCACTGGATTGTCTGGTCCAGACTCGATTATTTACAGACCGCCGTCATACACCTGATATAATGCTGAGTGCGGCGTTAAACAACAAACCAACCTACCAATCGAAGGTTTACTTACACCATTTGGGCATGTGTCGAGTATGAAGCAGACAGATCATCGGTTGATCAATCAACTAAGCCACCGGGCCTGTCCACCCAATACATGTCGTCCCTTTGAGAGTCGCGACTGTATGAAAATCGACATCACGTAAATCTAGCCAATCCAGATCCGAACATTGTATCTTGATCTGACGAGGATAGGTTAGAAACACGGAATAACCACAGGATGTTCTCCATAGGTATAAGCAGGTAACGCATCAATTCAATAAGAGTAAACATATTCAGCATCAAAACAAACCAGTAAATGGTAGTAGTAGGTTTATTTCACATGTGTACATGTATGTATCCAACAAGGTAGGAATAATTTCCATGGGTTTTCCTCCTTTCAGGATTTATTTACCTCTGAAATTAAAAAGGTAGATGAAAAGTGGCATTTTCAAAATTGAATATTTCGTAAGAAATTGAATTGGAGTAAGAACTATAATATGGATGTGGATGGCAATCGTTTTGCGGAACGAACCCCTGGGGTCATCATTAATTTTCAGTGATCCATTCATATAATTTTCACTGCAATTTTGCCTTTTACGCCCAATGAAATCTGTTTAGGTAGATGATCGATACTGATTGCTAAACGTCGACGTTTCACATTTACATTATTTACCATATATCCAAACACATAGCATAGGACTGCTATAAACCGCCGTCGTATAGCTGGACTATTGCTGAGTGCGGCGTTAAACAACAAACAAACAAACAAACAAACAAACAGGACTGATATAGTGTTACTATATGTCGAATGATTTAAGTATTACCACTGCAATGAGATGAGACAAATACCCATGCCATACAAAGACGACTGTGTATGTTTTACCAACAAATGCACGACTAAAATCATATTCCTAATATTGTGTTTCACCAACATTCTGAACCAACACTATCAAAGCGTTGACGTCCCAAATCACATTCAGGCTAAATTTAGACATTTGCCCCTGACATAAAACCAAACAATCAGAAAAAGCAAACAAATTCATCAACTTTCTTTCGACAGTAATTAAAAAGCCAATGAAACGTCAAACTGATTCAAGTGTAGCAACCAAAACTATGCCTGACAACCTCCGGCGGTAATTATGGTTACTTACACGCCAGGTCCGCCAGGTCCACCAGGGCCGACAGGTGCCATACGTCCACATAGGCAGCGGCCGTCGAAGCAGTGGTGTTCTTCATGGGTGTCTCTACAGATGCAGGTGTCGCAGTCAGGGCGGTCTCTGCAAGTTTCTGAAATATAAACCTCCTTCTTAACAACACAGGACAAAAACATTTGTCAGAGGTTTGAACTAGATTCCATCATTCATTTGATGCAGGCTTGTATTTAAAGGGCATGTCTTATTTGCAGTTTTGTGCAAGGGTTTTGCTGACGCTACGTTAGTAGTGGGTTTGAATCACAGATTCGCCATGATTGTGTTTTTTGTATTGCCAATGGTTTCAACAAAATGGTAATCATCTTAGTTCTGTATCATATTTGTCGTTCCTTCTACATTTGTCTGAAATATTATATCAGCGGCGTGAAACCCAATTTGTTTATTGACTTATAGTCACCACCTTTTCTTGTAGGAGAACCTTTCCAGATGCCTAAATAAAACCTTCACATATGAAATATGTTGCCTGCAGTTATTATGGTCACTATTTTGTAAACTGACTTACCTGTGATGCAGCTATTGGCTGCAACCAGACAGGTACATATGTCATGAGAGCAGGCAAGCCTTCCGGTACTATCACATACCGTGTGGATACAGTCGTTGTCATCCCTGCAAGGCTCGCTGTCGATCACAGCTGAACGAAAGAAACAATATCTCATTAGAAGTTGGGGCACGTGATCCTGTTTGGAGGTCACAGGTCAAGGCTTTAAGCACAGTTTGTGGAAGAAAGCAATTGGATGGCTGAACGTGTTTGGCAGCTTTGTTTCCTAAGAGTTTCTTGGACCTGCCCAACACTGTAGCCCAAGTAGTACATGTGGTGTTTTCCAAAGGCTAGTGCCTTTGTTCGAAACATGCCTCTGTTCACTCAGATTGGGTTCCCCTTTCGGTGAGGTGGTTATGTGACAATTAGTCTTCTAGTGCCTCATAGGCAGATCAGGTTATATATTGTCCAGGGAGCTGAAATAAAACGCATTGATATCCAGCATGGAAAAAGGCGCAATGCAAATTAATAATATTATCTATGAATAATATGAACTATTATCATTATAAAAATAACATGAACAGAACAAATCTCATCGGCTAACGTAGACACTAACTTAACTAATAAAAAGCCATAAGTATCTTCAACTCACCAATAATAGTGCTGACAATGACGAGAACCAGTGTTACTTTCATGTCTGGAGTTAAGCGAAAAGCTTTCAAAGTAAAGTCTTCATTTGGTTGATCCTCTTATATACTTTCTGTTTCAAATGATACCAACACCAACCCTGTCAGCCAGTCACGATGTTGTGATTCTGCGCACAGCAGGTGCACGCAGGACTAATGTTCCCGTGCGCGGTTATGTCATGAAATGTAGATAACAGGTTCATTTGTGGGGATCTGATGACCAACGATAGCTATCTAGTCATGTTCATGGTCCTACAAATATATAGACAACACGATTTTATATATAAGAAATGGCAAGGATGGCAATCGTGTATATATATAAAAAGAAAGTCACGCAATAATTACACGATTTTTTCTACATGTTTCAATTGTATCTGACCGCCTCCGTGGTCTATTCGTAGAGCGTCGGCCCGGAGAGCGGAAGGTCCGGGGTTCGATCCCCGGCCGCGTCTATTGTCAGCACCATACCCGTGCTCGTGGGTTTCACAGAAGTGGTAAACGTCTGAGACCTGCATCACTTCGGGCTTTCCTCCCACATTAAGCTGACACGCCGTGATATAACTGGAATAATGTTAAAAGCGGCGTTAAACCCAACTCACTCACTCACTCACTCACTCACTCACTCACTCACTCACTCTAAGGAGGCCATGTTGGATTTTTTGGGTGGCCCCATATCTTTAACTATTTCGAATGTCATCACCTACGACTGTACTAAGTTTCATGTTTTCACCACAAAGTACATAATTTTTCACGAAACGGCTGCACTTTCATCACTCGTAAACACAACCTTATGATTTAGTTGGAAACTTTAAATAGAGATTTCCATTGATTAAGGAATTGTCCTCTGTCGCTTTTATTTACAATATTTTCGAAACGCCAAGGTTCATGAAATCGATCTTTTGAATCCCAGCAATGTTGTCACTAAGGTTTTCAGTCCCGCGAAGATTCCGGGGTCTTCAGCAAACCATGCTTGCCGTAAAAAGGTGACTATGCTTGTCGTAAAAGGCGACTAACGGGATCGGGTGGTCAGGCTTGCTGACTTGATGCAGGTCATCGATCCCAAATGCGTGGATCGATGCTTATGATGTTAATCACTGGATTGTCTGGTCCAGACTCGATTATTTACAGACCGCCGTCATACACCTGATATAATGCTGAGTGCGGCGTTAAACAACAAACCAACCTACCAATCGAAGGTTTACTTACACTATTTGGGCATGTGTCGAGTATGAAGCAGACAGATCATCGGTTGATCAATCAACTAAGCCACCGGGCCTGTCCACCCAATACATGTCGTCCCTTTGAGAGTCGCGACTGTATGAAAATCGACATCACGTAAATCTAGCCAATCCAGATCCGAACATTGTATCTTGATCTGACGAGGATAGGTTAGAAACACGGAATAACCACAGGATGTTCTCCATAGGTATAAGCAGGTAACGCATCAATTCAATAAGAGTAAACATATTCAGCATCAAAACAAACCAGTAAATGGTAGTAGTAGGTTTATTTCACATGTGTACATGTATGTATCCAACAAGGTAGGAATAATTTCCATGGGTTTTCCTCCTTTCAGGATTTATTTACCTCTGAAATTAAAAAGGTAGATGAAAAGTGGCATTTTCAAAATTGAATATTTCGTAAGAAATTGAATAGGAGTAAGAACTATAATATGGATGTGGATGGCAATCGTTTTGCGGAACGAACCCCTGGGGTCATCATTAATTTTCAGTGATCCATTCATATAATTTTCACTGCAATTTTGCCTTTTACGCCCAATGAAATCTGTTTAGGTAGATGATCGATACTGATTGCTAAACGTCGACGTTTTACATTTACATTATTTACCATATATCCAAACACATAGCATAGGACTGCTATAAACCGCCGTCGTATAGCTGGACTATTGCTGAGTGCGGCGTTAAACAACAAACAAACAAACAAACAAACAGGACTGATATAGTGTTACTATATGTCGAATGATTTAAGTATTACCACTGCAATGAGATGAGACAAATATCCATGCCATACAAAGACGACAGTGTATGTTTTACCAACAAATGCACGACTAAAATCATATTCCTAATATTGTGTTTCACCAACATTCTGAACCAACACTATCAAAGCGTTGACGTCCCAAATCACATTCAGGCTAAATTTAGACATTTGCCCCTGACATAAAACCAAACAATCAGAAAAAGCAAACAAATTCATCAACTTTCTTTCGACAGTAATTAAAAAGCCAATGAAACGTCAAACTGATTCAAGTGTAGCAACCAAAACTATGCCTGACAACCTCCGGCGGTAATTATGGTTACTTACACGCCAGGTCCGCCAGGTCCACCAGGGCCGACAGGTGCCATACGTCCACATAGGCAGCGGCCGTCGAAGCAGTGGTGTTCTTCATGGGTGTCTCTACAGATGCAGGTGTCGCAGTCAGGGCGGTCTCTGCAAATTTCTGAAATATAAACCTCCTTCTTAACAACACAGGACAAAAACATTTGTCAGAGGTTTGAACTAGATTCCATCATTCATTTGATGCAGGCTTGTATTTAAAGGGCATGTCTTATTTGCAGTTTTGTGCAAGGGTTTTGCTGACGCTACGTTAGTAGTGGGTTTGAATCTCAGATTCGCCATGATTGGGTTTTTTGTATTGCCAATGGTTTCAACAAAATGGTAATCATCTTAGTTCTGTATCATATTTGTCGTTCCTTCTACATTTGTCTGAAATATTATATCAGCGGCGTGAAACCCAATTTGTTTATTGACTTATAGTCACCACCTTTTCTTGTAGGAGAACCTTTCCAGATGCCTAAATAAAACCTTCACATATGAAATATGTTGCCTGCTGTTATTATGGTCACTATTTTGTAAACTGACTTACCTGTGATGCAGCTATTGGCTGCAACCAGACAGGTACATATGTCATGAGAGCAGGCAAGCCTTCCGGTACTATCACATACCGTGTGGATACAGTCGTTGTCATCCCTGCAAGGCTCGCTGTCGATCACAGCTGAACGAAAGAAACAATATCTCATTAGAAGTTGGGGCACGTGATCCTGTTTGGAGGTCACAGGTCAAGGCTTTAAGCACAGTTTGTGGAAGAAAGCAATTGGATGGCTGAGTGTGTTTGGCAGCTTTGTTTCCTAAGAGTTTCTTGGACCTGCCCAACACTGTAGCCCAAGTAGTACATGTGGTGTTTTCCAAAGGCTAGTGCCTTTGTTCGAAACATGCCTCTGTTCACTCAGATTGGGTTCCCCTTTCGGTGAGGTGGTTATGTGACAATTAGTCTTCTAGTGCCTCATAGGCAGATCAGGTTATATATTGCCCAGGGAGCTGAAATAAAACGCATTGATATCCAGCATGGAAAAAGGCGCAATGCAAATTAATAATATTATCTATGAATAATATGAACTATTATCATTATAAAAATAACATGAACAGAACAAATCTCATCGGCTAACGTAGACACTAACTTAACTAATAAAAAGCCCTAAGTATCTTCAACTCACCAATAATAGTGCTGACAATGACGAGAACCAGTGTTACTTTCATGTCTGGAGTTAAGCGAAAAGCTTTCAAAGTAAAGTCTTCATTTGGTTGATCCTCTTATATACTTTCTGTTTCAAATGATACCAACACCAACCCTGTCACGATGTTGTGATTCTGCGCACAGCAGGTGCAGGCGGGACGTACATGTATGTTCCCGTGCGCGGTTATGTCATGAAATGTAGATAACAGGTTCATTTGTGGGGATCTGATGACCCACGATAGCTATCTAGTCATGTTCATGATCCTACAAATATATAGACAACACGATTTTATATATAAGAAATATATATAAAATGAAAGTCACGCAATAATGACACGAATCGTTCTACATGTTTCAATTGTATCTGACCGCCTCCGTGGTCTAGTCGTAGAGCGTACGCCTGGAGAGCCAAAAGACGTTTAAAGATGGTACTTTTTGTTACCCTGACTGGCTAAAACAAGGACTGGCCGGCTCGGAGTCAGTATACTGTGTCTGAGTTGGGTATTCATGTTAAATTGCGGCATGGTATCTCAGTGAGCTAGCACTATAAATCGGCATCAGTCCGGACTAGTACAAGCAGCCACACAAACACACACACGTACATGCACGTCGCTATATAAGTGCAATAATCTTAGACGCGACGTTAAACCCCATTTCACCTCACCTTCTATTGTATCTTCAGGGAGAAGTGATTACAGAGTTATAACACCGCGGCTTTATAATGACAGCGGTAACTTTCACAATAGATACAAATATAGTTAATGTTCCATGCGCTACTTATTTACAGATGGTCACAACCTTTTAATGAAAACATTTTTTTATCTTTACACTGCTGGGCATCAGCAGTATTCATTTTACAGAAAGGGTATATCTTAAATTATATTTCTTTTCCTGCTGCGCATTTGTCGAGCGCTTAAGGGGCTGAACCTTGCATGGGGTCCTTTATCTGTTTATGGACGCCCATTCTGTCTTTCAAGCACTTCGATTGTCCAATATGTTGTACATGACATCCTTGGCGTATAATAACATAAATAATATATTACAGTCCATGTTAGAGCGTACATGAAATTGTTGCTTCCTGTTTTTGAATTATATTCACGAATTTTCAACAATATATTAAAATATTTTTTTTGGTTTCAACAAAATCAGTAAATGCTCTATCGTGTGACTGGATTTCTGACCTTCACTTGATAGTCTGGTTGGTTTACATGACGCATTGCATGACAGGGGAATGGCTGTGCAGTGTCAGGCAACAAATACATACCTTTTTTGCAAATTGTGGCGGATGCTACTGATAGGGCAGGACGTGCTTGTCCTTTTCGCGAACACCTGGTGTCATCCATGATTTCAGTGATCCATTTTTATCAAAATATTCCACTAGTTTGCTTTTTAAACCCAGTGGCATCTGTTTTGTGGGATAATCGAGAGTGATTATTCTCTAGCGTTGACGTTTTTATTTCCTGGCTATTAATGCAGAAAATAATTCAAAATATTTGAATGTCCATGCTAACAGCAACTTGTTTTAAGTTTCTGTCTTTGCTGATATTATAAAGTGGTGAATATCTTTCCAGGTGAGCTCTTATTATCAAAAACTCATCTTAGTAGCAACAACACTAAGAATTAAATTTGATCACCAAACAGTAGCTATCCCACTCGCATATATCATAATGCCATATCTGTCAGACATTTTCCACATTTAACCTACTCCAAACCTGTTTTGCGAAACACAAAACAATCACAATGTATGGTTCTTCTCCATAGTTTACAAAAAGCGGCGGTAAGTATTAGATGAATGTTCTTTTCCTCCACTGAAATGTAAACAAATATGTGACTAGAACACGGAAGACATAAAGACAAGATTGGCAAGAATTAAATAATAAACAAATATTAGACTAAAGAAGTATGATTGTACGATTCCGACTATATCATGAGCATGTGTCTTTGAATCACCATCAAAAAGTGATGATATCCGCTGTTCGCGAAAAGTTGCAAGTCAATTGTTCATCTAAAAAAACGGAAACATATGACACAAGTCCAGATATGGAATTGCCTTTTGCGTCACTATTTGTCACTGATGCATCAAGATTGGAAATGCTCTCTACTATAACACCTTTTCAAAACTTTGCTTAGGCGTTGAATATTATAACCCTGATAAAAAAAACTTTTCAGCAAGTGCAATATGACGCTCTTTAAAAAGCGTCAAAGAGAGAACATGCTTGATCTCAAAATTTGTGAAATGTAGACATGGGCTGGAGTTGATGGAATATTGCTGGACAGAAGGGGAAAGTTGACTATTGGATCCCTCTTGTCATACAGTCTTGCGGATAGTTTTGGGTCAGTTTAAATCTACATATGAAACAGATGAGACTGTTTCACTGGTACCTTTTATTTGTAGTACAGGTGGGAAAATCAGTGGAAGGGATGTGGCTCTTTGACCATTATTGAATTGTATCAGATCTTCGATATTCCTGAAGCATATGTTAAACTTCTTGGTTAAATTCCTCTGTTTTAATGTTGCTAAGCCGAGCAGGAATTCTGCAAAAGCTCATAGAGAAACAAATCAACAATGAGGGGAAGAGCACAATTGGTAGATGTGGGGATGCCTACTTTATGCCCCAATATCTTATCCCCACATTTCACAAAGAAGTTATATGTCATGAAATCCAGCATTCACATATTGTTGTGCCCAGTTAACTTCAGATGACATTTTCTTTCATTTTTGACAAAATGCCCTGAACTAAAACGTTTACATGATCAAGAATGAAGTGTTTCATCAATAAAGTTCTCTATATCGTGTGTTCTCATTTGTCATCTAACTTTCAAAGTGGCTATAAATCATTTTCATATACGAATGCTGGTCAAAAAGTTCTAAACCTGACAAAAAATTTAACTGTGGGCCATAAGAAAGTGAACTAGTCAATGTAGTACCTTGTTTGAGTTGTTCATTGCAAGTGAATATGGTCTGTTGAGGCAATTTGTATAAAAGTGACAGCCAATTGAACGTGATATAGGTCCAAATGGACACAGAAATGGAAAACTACGAGCATGAGCAGTCATCAAGCTTTCGATTTAGATAAAAATAAAATATTCATGACCGCACATCACAAGCGTATTGGGATAAGTGCCCTCGCTATTACACTGTTAAACGTTGGGCAGCTATGTTTAAGGCTGAGAGAACAAGCCTTGATGATGACCCTAAATCTGGACGTCCCTCAATTTCCATCAATGATGATTCAATCAAGGAGATACACAAACTTATACTGTCAGATAGACGTATTACCTTTGCTGAACTTGAGGAAAACACAGGTCTAAGCCATGGATCCATTCGACCTATTATTTATGAACATTTACAGATGAATAAGATATCTGCTCGTTGGGTGCCAAAGTTGATAAATTCTAAAGAAACTGACATTGCCAGAAAATATTTAGAGCTAATTGAAAAGGAATTCGTCAAATTCCAAAAGATATTAGTATCGGGTGATTAAACATGGGTCTACCACTATGATCCCGAGTCAAAACGTCAATCCATGGAATGGCACTATTCCACTTCTCCGGCATCAAAGAAATTCAAGTCTTCAAGATCAGTAACAAAAGTTATGGCCACTGTATTCTGCGATGCAAAGGGTGTAATCCTTGTTTGATTACTAAGAAGGTCAAAGAAGATTACCAGTGTCCACTATGCTGATTTGCGCCATTACCTGAGACATTCTATCAAAGAAAAGCGGCGGGAATGCTGACTGCTGGAGTTCTACTACTTCATGAGAATGTCTCTTCTTACACCTCCCGACAATGAGACAATGCGGGTTCGAAGAGCTTCCTCACCCTCCATACTCGCCAGATCTTGCACCAAGAGATTTCTACCTGTTTCCTAAACTTAAACAACACTTTTGTGGAAAGCGCTATGACGACAACGAAGACCTGCCGTGAATGTCTTTTTTTAATGTGGCTTCAGAAAACTTCTTCCTGACATATGAATTACATGATATGAAAAGTGTATGTTATAAAAAAACACTTTCATAATTGTTGGTTTTGTTTGTCAGGTTTCACACTTTTTGACCAGCCCCCGTATATCAGAATATGTTTAAGATATCAAATAAATTAATTATTTTATAATAATCTTCATAAGTGATCTTTTCATATTAATCCTGTTTGGATGTTACGTCATGTGTTGACATTTGTGATACATTTGGTCCAGAATTTTCGCAGTTGATCACACACTTTATTCTCCAATCAATATAGATCACAGTAGAAAAGAATAGCTATTGCACCAAGGATCAGCACCATTGCCTTCCTCTCTCTTATTAAAAGGGGCAATCTGACGCGTAGGGATTCCAGATAAGCACATAGGTCCCAGAAACATATGCGTGTCATAAGAGGTGATTAAATGGATCGGGAGGTCAGGCTCAGTGACTTGGCTGATTGCATGTCCCAATATTCCGTGGATCAATTCTTGTGATGTCAATCACCATTGTCTGGTCCACAATCGATTATAAACATCCGATCGTGATATATGATATAATATTGCTGGGTGCCCCTTTATACAATAATAGCGTCAATTATACATCGTGAATTATACACTAGTATGGAGTAGAATATGTCCCGATCAACCTATGCTGAAGACCTTCGCTCTCCGTGCAAACGCTCTGCCACTAGAACAAGGAGGCGGTGCTTTCTTTGTGTAACAATTGATCATAGACTTAAAAGGTATTGAGAGCTGTACATATGCTTCAAACCTGTTTCTTTATTATGCATTGTGATATTTAAATTAAAAATGCACTTGGCATCTCGAGTAAAAATAAGACGAGAATCATGTTTAGTTACCTAAGCAGCTATAAGAAAAAATGCTACTTATGGTAACACTATGTCTAAACTTTATCATACCTTGAACGCAGGAGCCAGCAGTGGCGGAAGTCAGGCAGGTACATTCTCCATGAGAGCGGCCCAACTTTTAGGAACTGTCACATGTCACGTGATTACAGTCTTTCTGATCTCTGCAGGTCTCGCTGTAGATAACAGCTGAAAGGGAAAACAGTGCACATTGAAAACGTCTGGCAAGATTAGCGTTGTTTTGAACTGTATGGTTCAAATAAGTTTCAGATCAACTTACATTTGAACAAGGTCATACTATGTATGTATACTGAACAACAAAAGTTCATGTGACATTGAATAAGATTTCATGCAAAGTTATGTTTTTTTACCAAATCTGAAACAATTTCGGTTTGCAACAGATAACAGACTCCTGTAAGTGTTCAAATGGTTTAATTTGCCATACTGACTTCAGAAAATAATAAAAAACATGAACATGTCAAAATGTCAATTTAGAAATCAATAGCGTGTGTGTCCTCTGGTTGCGATGCAAGCAACACATCTTCATCTCATGAAATAGACCAGGCGTCGCACAAAGTCCTGTGGGATATCTGTCCATATCTGCTGGAGCATGTTTCGAAGTTCCTGGAGTGTCTGTGGAACACGTGGTTGACGTCGAAGGCGCCGATCCATCTCATCCCACATGTGCTCGATTGGTGAGAGATCAGGGGAGCGAGCCGGCCAAGGGATGACGTGCACGTTGTTTTGTTGAAGAGAATCCTGAACAAGTCGAGCAATATGAGGCCGGGCGTTGTCATGTTGAAAGGTAATGCTTGAGCAATGACGACGCAAAAACGGTAGAACAACAGAGCCAATGATCTCGTCGCGGTAGCGCTGTCCATTGAGATTTCCCTCTACCACTATCAAACGTGTGCTCTGTCTTGCTGTAATTCCACCCCATACCATAACGCTGCCGCCCCCGAACCGATCTTCTTCCATGACACAATGATTGACGTAACGTTCACTTCGACGTCGGTACACTCGAATCCGTCCATCGCTGTGGCTGAGGTGAAAACGAGACTCGTCGGTGAATAGAACCTGTCCCCACTGTATGGCCGTCCAGCGAAGACACTATCTGCACCACTGTAGACGTGCTTGACGGTGGTTTCCTGTCAAAATGGGACGTCTGGCGGGTCTTCTGGCGACAATCCCTGCACATCTGAGGCGACGACGTACGGTTTGTGAAGATATTCGTCGAAGGCCAGGGATGCTTCTTGCAGTCGCTGTTGCTGGCTGGAATCGCTTTCGTAGGTGTGTTGTTCGAATTCAGTTGTCTCGTCGATTATTGGTTACGCGTGGTGTGCCACTCCGAGAATGGTCTCTGACTGCATTCGTCTGTTGCCAACGTTGCCATAAACACCAAATGGCGTTTCTGTGGACGTTAAATTGTCTTGCAGCATCACGTTGATTCGACCCTGCTTCAAGCATACCAATGGCTCGAAGACGCTCATTTTCGGACAGGCGTGACATTTCGAAATGTTGAATAATTGCGTAATTTTGTTGTTTTTCTGAGTGGTTGTTGTCAGCACGATGCTAAACAATGCATATGGATTCCCGTTAACGCATATGTTTTATACCCACTCTTGGGTAGTGAAATGCATGGGGCTTGCATAAAAGTCAACTTTTGCATGGAATGCATGCTTTTCTGTAGTTGCGTTTTTGTGACTAGATTCGATACATGTACTACAATACTGAAAACCAAATTTTACTTGTTTGAAATAAACACTAAAATATTGGTGTCACAGGAACTTTTGTTGTTGAGTATATTATGTGCTGAAAAGCTAAAAGCTGACAATTTCAGATACTTACCAGATTCCATCTAGTTGTTTTCGGGTCAACTATATAATATTGCTGACCAAATAATCCCTAAGTCCTCTAAAAATATTTGTAAACCATGGTTTAATAACAACTGCAAACAAGCAAGAAAGTGCAGGAAGAAAGCGGGAAAATATTTCCTGCAAACATCCTACAGTTCATAACTTTGATAATGTTACAGTTATTATTGCCAAGGCACGACGTGATTATGAACAAATGAGCGCCAATCTTGGAGAAACTATGTCGCCAAAATTAATTCATGCAGACATATGTCCAAGGTATGGAACATAAAAAATAAAAGGCAAAGGTTAAAATCGTCCGTATCCCATCTTGAAGACTTTGAGAAATTGATAACTGATAAATCTGACATTGAAAATAAACTTAAGCGAAACTCCAGCCAAACATTCTTCATCATCAAATTATGTCCCTGAGTTTAAGAGATATCAGTAACAACGGGAATAGAAAAGAGAGAATTTAATAACGGTGAAGATTATAATGTATTATAAGTATTTCCATTACATGAGCGTCATACTGCTCTTACTGCAGCGTTTTTTTCCGTATATGGTCATTGGACGGAAAAACGACGTTATTTGGACGTTTTCAAACCATCGTTTTTCCGTCCAAATAATGTCGTTATTTGACATTGGAATTTACTGGGAGAGAACGATATCATCAAGCTCCTCTTTTTCTTGATTGACATTGTCAATCAAGCAACAGCGTCTACCGGTATTTCTACTTCTCAGATTTCATTGGTCAGTTCTCTCGTGTTAGATTACAGGCCCGCGTTTGAAGCTGCACTCGAAGCGCTTAGCGGAAGTATTGAAATCAATGGTTCTGCGCATGCGGATTACTTAATGCCTTGTCCAAATTGTCCGTTCTGTGCATGCGCGATTTCGCGTATTGTTTCCGAGATTTCATGTCACCACTATTTGACAATGATTCATAAACACAGTCTCGTGAAAGTTCGGAATCGTAAAATTCCAAACTGGTGATGCCTGTTCAGACTAATGCTTAGTCTCTAAAGCTGTATAGTTTTGAAAGAAACAAGTAACTAAATCAAAACTGAAGAGGAGCCCCAGTGTAATGGGAGATTCCGAGATGAACCTATTCTATGGCTATCAAGGCTGCCACCCAAACCGATCCAAACTGTATCGTGATGTCTTCAGAATTACAAATTTCTTTCAATATTTATACTACGAGATAGTAAGGGTAAGGCTTACTCACCGGTGGAACGTAGACAATACCGCTAATACAGATATAACGTATTTGAATGTTAATACTAAAGACAAGCACTCATTATTTTTGCAGGGACGATATAACCCTTAAACACGTTTATTGGTAACTTTCGTCAGTTTTGCTCTTCATTTTAATAACTTTGTTTTCACATATATATGTAGCAATACCCGACAAACCTGTCATACATAATTATGAGGCAGTTTTCAATCTTGTACTGACTTACTCTGGTGTTCCTAAGCGAAGCTTATTGGCCTGGGTGTTACACCCCGTTTTTCTGGTTATCCTATTATTACTTTATTTTTTATGTAATGACACCCTGTACACTGGATCACGGTCAAAAACCAGTGCTGTGAGGTTTGATTACACACTTCTACCAGGTCGAACATCGAGGATCTTCATTTTGAGAATCAAAGTTCATATGCTGATCCATCTGCGAATACCGTCCCCTTCAAGATGACCTTACTTGTTGCTAAAACTATCATGTATACCCCACTCTCACCCCCACGCACGCGCGCACACACACACACACACACACACACACACACACACACACACACACACACACAACGGACAGGAAATACTGCTGATAGCCTCTGGTCAACTCCGTCGCGCTACCGCAGGATGTTCGTCCAACTCTGCAGGGGGCATTCTCAGTGGCTTCAAACGCCCTGAAAAGTTTTCGCCTTGCCCCCAAGATGGTGGACAAGTGAAATCGTATGATATTTGGGCTATTTTAGGACGCGATCTCTTTTTTGATTACCCAATAAAGTCAATTCAAAGTATACGGTTGTGAAGAAGCTAACCAACTTTGTAACACTTATTCATCTCATTCCAATAGAGCTACTCGTGCTCACATAAAGTTGTAGTTATTATGTCACTGTTTCGTTTCTTTAGAAATATATTACGTGTTCATGAATAACATTTAAGATGAACATTTAATTTCCGATACAAGTAAATGAATAAGTGTTTTTTACGCCACAATCAGTCAAAGACCAACGTTGTCTGGTTTGATGACATTGTGTACACCCTATCCTCATTTAAGTCTCCACTGTGCGTATTCCTGGTGACGAAAAGGCACCATGTACCTGGGAATCTCATTAATACATTCATGCGCGGCATTCTCTACCTTAAGAAGATCATAGTTAATATGCTTATCCGACTCGAACTACCATCCCGCCGAAGATGAATTTTGATTTACCAATCCCTGAATTGAGAAGACGTCCAAGTCGTCATCAATATCCGTAAATGTCTGTGATGTTATTACCCATCAAAAGCCGAATATATTTATTGTGCTTTCTTGGCGACAAATGTCATAATTGGGATAACACATTCTCAGTAAAGTACAGATTCTCGTACTTTTTTGGGTTGACTTCCGACTGAGCCCACACTGTGAGTGAGGCACCCAATCGCCAGCACACAAGTCAGCGATCTAACCCATTCTCAGTAAACTACATATTCTCGTAATTTTTAGGGTTGAGAATATAGACGTCGACGGACAAATTAAAGCCAAAACTTAACTTATGAACGATTGGTAATGGGCAATGGACAATGGGCAAACGGGAGGCCGGGTTAATCAGCGCTAATCATCTGTTGGCTTCCCTTGTTACGTTTCCTTCTTTGCTATCTTTTAACTTTTGGTGTTCTTACAGATACATATATATGTTCTCTGCCTCATAGCATTTATTCACCCGATGAAGGAGTGCGTATATACACCGAAACGTTGTGTTCCTCATAATAAAGACGTTGACATTCATATTTTCTTCCTTATGTGTATCACTTCTTAATGCGCTTCAAAGACTCAATCTAGCTTTGTTTTTAAATGTGGAGATATTTGCTTAGAATGTAATATGGTCATGCCTATAAACATTTGGGTCTTTGTCTACTAG
Organism: Haliotis cracherodii; assembly: GCF_022045235.1. Lineage (NCBI taxonomy): Eukaryota > Metazoa > Mollusca > Gastropoda > Lepetellida > Haliotidae > Haliotis > Haliotis cracherodii. The sequence goes on along the minus strand of NW_027266308.1, from coordinate 13,901,288 downwards.
AGCATTTTAACATAACTTTTATAGCTGATGACATTGCTAAATCTGCAGGAATGCAGTACACGTCATAGCAAGCTGTGATCTTTATTCACACTTTAGATACTCGAAATGGAGATCTGTAAGTTTATCGTAATCTTCCGCAATTCTCTCATCCTGACCAGTTGAACTTCTTAGTGCATTATGATGCCATTGGAAAATTCCAGGCTGCCCTTCTTTCTGTGATGTTTCGACGAATGAAATCTATTGCTAATCTCTGTTTGCTGATATTTAATATAATTAATATGAACGATATTTTAAACGTGTAATTCGATGCATGCAATGCAATGTAAACATTATTGCGGATGCACGAATGCGGTTATAGTCATAGTTATAGTGCGATGGATATAGGGGAATGGTAGGAGGGTGAATGTATGTAAGCACGAATACCGATACATGAGGGCGGATATAGTTATTGTTCGATGGATGTTGGGGAATGGTGGGAGGATGGGTTATGTATGTAAGCATGCGCATGGATCCATGATGGCTGACGTAGACATAATGGTGGGGAAAGAAGAATGAGAGTTTTCTTTTACTCAAAAAGATGTGTTACGGATTTTAATGACTGAAAATGCAGTGTCTCAAAGGTCATACTGACCGGGCATTCTACATAACTATTCAAACTACGTAGCCATTTTTATGCTGTACAATTCTTCTACTTCTTCTTCACACACACACACACACACACACACACACACACACACACACACACACCGAGAGAGAGAGACACACACACATTCACATTAATTGTTTCATTAAATGTATCATCGAGTATCAGTAAGAAACTAGAAATTACTGCCTTTGTTCTGTAAATCTCACCAAGTTTCAGCTTTCGCCTCTTCGAATTCCTTTGTGGAATGAGGTTTCACATTTGTAAAATGATCTCCCTCATCCGTCTGTAACACCAACTGTGCCCTCACCCCCTGCAGTTTTCCCGTCCCATATTGCCAAGCAGGTCACCCACAAGGAGAAATACGGCCCTCCCACATTCCAGTTGTACCATGCGTAGCACAATATGTTGTGGTGCCTTGCTGTGGCCAAACATTTTGTAACAATTTGGCAAACTTTGATATGTAAACAGCAAATATAGTTCAGTTTTATTTCAACAAAAACGGAAAAAAATCCTACTTATTTTGTGGATACCATAACAATAAATCAAACCAATAGATCGTTTGAGCTAGCATGAATATCAAAAATATTTAGCAAGTCGATAGTCATAATTCCCACTGTTTGTCCAAAGTGAAATGTTCTTCATGAATAATGTAAATCATGAAGTTAACGCAATAATAAGTCAGCACATTAATGAGAGTATAGAGCCCTATAGAAAATGCATCATGACATTTATGAGAGTAGCCTTTCAATATCACCGTAGACTCACAATTCAATAATGTAGTATTGGCTGATAGCAAATGATATTGTTCGGTCGAACGTCTAACTTCAACTGTTCATCTAATTTCCATTAATGTATGTTACATAGTTGATGTGTTCATGGGCTTCATCACTGAAAGTATAGTGTGGATAAGTAACATAAATAATGATATTATTATGCTATTATCATTGTTATTCCCTCAGATTATTACAAAAAGTGAGTATGTTTTCATATTAAATATAGAGAAAGAGGTATGGGGATTGTGGGAGATATTTTTAGCACAGGAATTGTTCACATAATTCTTATAGATATTTTGTTTTATTTGTTTGTTGTTTAATGCCAAACGCAGCAACTTAAGGATATTACAACATACATACATTTAGGTTCAGTTGTATTTTTAAATTTGTATTATTTTGCAAATGTTACAGAGACCTGATAAGTGATTTAATATTGTATAGTCGCTATTCTTAAAATAGATTAGATTATCAACCAGAAATATTGCACACCAAAGGATAATCATATTTCATGACACTATTCTACGTCGAAGTCAACGATATTTGTGTATGCCATTGCTACATGATTGGCTATGAATCGGATACGTCATGATAAAGCAATGAGAAATTGATATTTCATGATATAAGATAGCTACGCGATCAATCGCAAAGAATAAAGAATGAAGCGATATTTATTTCACGATAAAACATTGTTCTATCATGACGTCATTTATGGAGATTCGAACATGCACTCGCAACTTGAAAACGTCGTAAATTTGACCTTATTTCTTAGAGGTATGTGTCTAGTGTGTTGTTTCCATTAGATGTAGCTGGAGAAGGTAGATAAAGGCAGTGCCCGAACAATCGCATCCGAAAGTGAGAGCGAAATGGCAATCGGTATTGGGAGAAAAGGTACAGATAATCGACAAAAAAAAGGGTGAGAATATGACCAAAGACCAAAAGAAAGACTAAATTCAAACCCTTCTGTTCATAAATGGGATTTATCTGGCATGGCCGCGGTCGGATTCTATTCAAGGAGTCATAATTTTTTAAGTACGGGTAAATATTTTAAAACGTGTACTTTTTCCTAATTTAACACCCTAAAAAGAGGCTGTAAATAATGTGGATATTTCATATAAAAATGAAAGAGGCGTAGTCGTTGTTTATCGTACAGTAAACAACTCCAACTTGTCGTTTGTTTCTTAATTACATGACCATATACACTAACATTATATCTTTTCATGTTTATCAGTCAACAAAAGCGACATAAGCATTTTCCATTACCATAAGAAACCCTTGCCAAAAGTAGCGCCAACTGCACGATTACGACAAGACCAGAAGCATGTTTCATGATTCACCATAAAAATGATGACACTGGGTGCTCGCAAAAATGCGAGCTCATTCCGATCCACTAGTGGCACCCGCAAAGGCAAGCAAATTGTTCACACGAAAAGGCAGAGAATTGCATCAGACATCATTTTGGTCATTGATACGTATATATATACTAGTTCTGAAGTAAATCGTATTTACCCGTATGAATCGTCTTATGTCATTTATTGCCGATAAACAGAATATGCACACTTTCTGAAAGTAATGTGTGATAAGTCACGCACCAAACCTATACTCTCGATATACATGCCGCGCTTACTTAAAAAAAAATATTGGGTTAACAAGATACGTATATCAAAGTGCCATTCTTTCCTGATGTGTTATCATTCTAATTTGAAATAATGACATAAATAGTTACCACTCATCTTTCAATATTTTTCAAGGTTGAGTTATCACGAACAACTTTAAAGTAATTATATGTATCTCATGTTCAAAAAATGTATTATTGGTATCTGTGGTGCTGGTACCGTTTTGCCGCCATTGTCTAGCTTTTGTGGAGTTGCTATGAATATCAAATACATGTCTTGAAATATGGACTTGTAACAGAACCCATCATTCTACCATGACATTGATGAATGCTTGATTCTGATTGGTTAAAAAGAGGTTTCCTTTTTGCTACGGAAACCCCTTTCAAATATATTAAGCCTTTTCACACAAAAAAACGTGCGTATGAATACATAGATAGCCTACATATCGATTCACAGAAAATGGCTGCCGGTCGATCACCCCCATATGAACTGTTAAACATATCTATATTTCCTCTAATACACGCTGGGTCTCTAATACCAGACAGGTCTCTAATACACGCCGAGTCAAGGGCTCTCGCGAAATTAATAGACGGCGTATAGTGTCAAATAGAGGAAATACGGTAGTTTGATATCGGATGTTTGGGGCGTTCTAGGCCGCAACCCTGACTGCTTCGATGATGACATTAAAAGATTTAACGAAGGCATATCTTTTGCATACAAATGAAATGTTTATGAAATGTTAGAGAAATGTTCTATGGTGACCAGAATTGGAACAATTTAAGCTATTTCCTCATTGAAACAACCGACAATGAAAGTAAAATATAACATTATATAAAAATTGTTTGAAAAAACAACATAACATCAGCAGGGATAGTTAGTCAACGTGTTAATGTTGAACAGCATCACACTGTGCATCAGTACTGGGCTGTCTTCTGGTTTCCTGCAATTCTTTAACAGCACTGTTACTGTTAACAATTTCTTTGGCAGCCATAACTGAGAGTGTAGTGCAGATACAGTGACAACCGGGACACGTTAGTACGGTTCTCATTTCAGGGTGGGGAGGTATAATTCAAAGATTCACACATTCAAAATAAGTGAAAGAATGATATCTAATAAATTTTGTCGAGAAAATAATAATTGTTCATTTTTTTGGTAACTTTTTCTGAAACCCACGAACAGGTAATTTCATTATTGAAACAACCGACAATGAAAGTGAAATATAACATAATGAAATGTGTTTGAAGACATTTTATTCATGACAACATGGTGTTTACAAACCTTTTTCTGATCGATATCCATTACCATCACCGTCAACCACCACCGTTAGAATTTGGCAGGAGGGGATTTGAAAGTGCATCAGAAAACACTCCCTTTCGAATGTCCACGAAAACAATGTCCCAACTGAAGTGACAGCTTATCAAACTTGATGAAATTCATTTCAGAACACGCACAATTGTGAAAATTATACACGACCTACTATTTCTGGACCAGAAATGTCTAAGTTTTGTCACTATTTGGCTTTGGATCCGTGAAATCTTGAAATTGACAGGTCACACCATGCAGATTCCTCGTTTCAAAATATCCGGCTCGTTTGCAGCCTAAACAGCGGCTGTTCAGTCATACTCAGTTCCATTGGTAATCATATGGATGAACCAGCAGGCTCGATCAATCCCAGTAAATCTAAAGGTAAATGTTGAACCACATCATAGATCGGGGTTGTCATCTTGCTTCTTTTAACTAGATCAAGTCAATGTAAACACATGATTGTCAGCCATTGACAGCTGGGAGGTGTGAGTAACCGTGATTTAGGTCAAGTTCTGCCACATCCAAGTTCGGGGTGGAGAGGCATTTACTTTGATGTTATTATTGTTTACTGGGGGTAATTGCTATCTAACTAATAACTCTTAGACATGTTAAATATATATTAGAATGGTAATTCATAAAGTTTGCTGTAGAAATATATTCGTTTAGCATTTTAAAACCTTTCTCTATTACCCGTCACCCCTACAATAGAAATGATGGCATGTTCCATTTCCAAGAAATGACCTCTCGCACAAATTTCCGAGAAACGACAGCCAGTCCACAGTGTACAACAGTGTGCAACAGTTTGAAAGAAATTAAAACATCTCTCTTTGGATTAAGTTAATAGTGTCATTTGTCAACTTCGTTTGAAAAACTATGTGTTTTGAACACTTATTATGAACTACTCACGACCTTGGTGTTTTTTAATCTTGAACTTTAGTAATATTTGTTACATATATAACTACCTGTGACCACTTTTCGGAATGTTCTAAGATCGCGGACCTGTGCACCTGTGTTATTACGCGTTGCAAGAGAGCGCCGTTTCCAAAGCGTTGTTGCCGTCATGGTAGAATGGAGATAAACCTACTGTGTTTTGAAATTTGATGTAGTCCCACTGTAGAATAGAAACCTCTTTATTATAAATTGGAACCTCGCGCTAAATCTATTAATTGAACCATTTGCAGTCTAACCCATCTTATTGCCGTGTAAGGACTTATACACACTCATTATGGACATATACATAATTTCATTGTACCTTATTATTACAAAAATACCCTTGAAGATCGGGGTTTGAATAGGCCTTCAACAACCCATGCTTGTACAAAGGCGACTCACATTATCGGGTGGTCAGGCTCGCTGACTTGGTTGATGCATGTCTTCGTATCCGAATTGCGAAGATCGGTGCTCTTGATGATGAAAACTGGATTGTCTGGTCCAGACTGGATTATTTACGAACCACCGTCATATAGCTGGTATATTGCTGAGTGCGGCGTTTAACAACAAACACTCAAACAAAAACTATTATTAAACACCTTCCAACAATGAGAAATTAAACTTATATTTTCTATATATTCTGTTATATTTATAACGTAATTTGATTCATAATTTAATTATTGCGTTGCTTTCTTGTCTGTCATTCAATGTACATGTCCAAACCCCAAAAGTTTGAATATTTGATTTTTTCACAAATGGTTACGTTAGTGAGTTGCCTAGATCTCTCGTTACCTTCTCACACGAACAGATTAAAATCATTTGTTTTTACTATCATATTTCAGTTTATTTAATTCATAATACGAAAATAATAATTCATTTATCACAGTATAGATCATATTCGTTTATATCACTATCTGATCTATCTATTTTTAACCACGAAAATTAAGGTATTATTGCAGAGATTATAATGAATTCAAAATGTAGAAAGATACACAATTTGCCATTATTTGACTTTTAAACTATACAAAGTATAATATATTGATGTGAATTCCTGTAACGGACAGTATTTAAGAAGGAAATATTAGTCGATTAGTCAGATATGCCCTTCAGTAGTATTACTGTATATCTCCAGAGAGAGGTTTACATTGTAGTTCTCATTATTTGTGGATAATTCAACAAGCAACATAGAAAATATATATTCTACCATAACGAAAGAATACAGAGTATACAATAACTCGCAATTGTTCAAAAGAGATTTCAAATCACAATAACATATCTTATATAAACAGAGGTGCTAATGGTTTAATCTCTTATTTGTGCCCATGATCGTGAGCCCTTGTTCTATTCAGCAAACAGCCTGAACCCGAAACTACACAACATATCCGATTACACTGACCCAGTTCTCCAGTTCTCCATGCGATACTGTCGGTCTTGTACGTCTCCCAGTCCATAGAGAATAAATTTAAAAGGAATCCAACTCAAGTCTAGAACTATTTGTCAAGCCTAGATTGCCTCATTTCTATCCATGAAAGTAAGCGTTAATAAAAAATATTGTTCTTGGCTGCTTCAGATTATATTTTGTCGATACACATTTTTAACTACGAAAATTGTACTGACACCGGGACTGTCCCTATTGAAGCTATTTATAGCTCAAATAAGAATTTCGAATTGTCGTCCATTGTTCGATGTCAATACATCAATGACAAGTGAGGATGATATAGTAAGCGTTGATGCCGCGCTACACTATAATAAAAATTATAATCAAGTTGACTAGTATGTACATTACTACAGTGAACATGTACATGATCATGCCCTAATAGTCGGTTGGCCAGGGGTGAAAAACAAGATTTTCGTTCCCACATTTTCCTGTATACCTTAAACATTTTCTATTGCATAAAGGAGGTATCTGTACACAATTTCCATTGGGTAGTAAGCTTGCAAGTGTGTGCAGGAAGTTTCAGGGGGTCATAATTGCATAAATTGAAGGAAAAATGCATAATTTGACAAAATTGGCTTTTAAATTTTTATTAAGTCATTAAACTATCCAAATTATGTCTTTGATTACAGGTAATATGTTCGGTTATCTGAATTTGGCAAACATTTTGTTTCATTTAACTGTTATTCTAATTCTCAGTGGAAACATTGGTAAAAATCATTTTCTTGTGAGTAGGTAAAACACTAATTCCATTGGATTGTGACAATAAAACCACGATAACTGGGTATTAAAATCTGTCTCAACCATTGTACTATCCTATACAAAAAACAAAATGAAAATATATTACATAGGGGTTGAGATATTGTATACAATGTGACCCAACCCCCCAAAGACCAATTTTGACGAAAATTGCTTATTGAGATATGGTGGTAGATGATGATGCTGTAGTCGATGAGTGGGATAATTGCAACAATGCTTAAAAACACCTAAATAGTAAACTCATAAAGAAAAATGTTTCAAGTTTTTCTGTGAGCATTTATGGTGGCCATCTTGAATTTCAAGATGGCCGCCATTTTGACCTGTTTTCAAAATCAAGATCTTATATAGTTCTTCAACATGGTCATGTAATATATCATATGAAAGCTTTTCACATTGTCTTTTCAATGATGTACATTATTCACTGACTCCTGTGGAAAATTGATCCCCAACAATGAAAAAAGGAAATATTGAAAGCTAATCCAATGGAATTAGTGTTTTACCTACTCACAAGATTTGAAAATGAAGTAAAAAAACATGATTTTTACCAATGTTTCCACTGAGAATTAGAATAACAGTTAAATGAAACAAAATGTTTGCCAAATTCAGATAACCGAACATATTACCTGTAATCAAAGACATAATTTGGATAGTTTAATGACTTAATAAAAATTTAAAAGCCAATTTTGTCAAATTATGCCTTTTTCCTTCAATTTCGTTTCCATTAAACATGAAGTACATATTATTCCTCGCTGTATCAGCAGTTGCTGTCAGTGAGTATGACAGTCATCTGCATCAACGCCGTCAGGGAACAGTATTTTGTTGTTTCACGACCTCAGCAATATCCCATCCTCAATGTATATGACGGCGGCCTGTAGAGAAGCTTGCCATGTTTTGAGCAATGTCCCACCCTTGGCGAAACTACCATAGTAGCAGAAAAGCAGTTGATTACAATTAAAAAGCACATTTTATCAAAGATAAGTAAACCTCGATTTACAATCTATGCAGTATTTTTTTAATTCAAACTCTACACGGTCGAACATGATATTTATTGTCTAACTTGAAAATCGGAATCTTGCATTGAGGTATCAGTAATGAAGTAACGAAACCTTTAGGAAATAATATGAAGAAATACTAGTAAGTATAGTTATATGAACATTTCACATAACTAGGCTTGCTAGTATTTCCCTCAGGCGAGCAGAGAGTCCTTGAAAGTAAGTGTTTCACAAAATATACAGTAAACTACGTTTATAACGAACACGCTTATAACGAACTTACTTTTTTGTCTCTGACTATTTGTTGTAGTTATGCTGTATATATATATGCTTAATAACGAACTACGGTTATAACGAACTAAAATTAGTGGTCCCGTTGAGTTCGTTATAATCGTAGTTTTCTGTACTTACTTTGTGACTTTCACAATTATTTTTATTATTATAATAGACGGCTCGCGTTGAAAAATAAAAAAAATAAAATCACATAGCTTCGAATAAACATGGAAAACACATAAAAATAATATTATCGATTAGTTGCGCCCTGCCCACACCATGGAATGATGACAAGAAATCAACCCAAACACTGAACCTGATTCCTCGATCCATGAGTCCCCTAGTACGACAGGCGTAGTTTGCTGGAGGGCAAATTGAATCTATAATCCCCATTGGCGAATCCGAGGACACACCCAGTCGAGACGTTTATATAAAGTTTTTAAAGTCAAGTTTATATCTGTTATCGTCTCGACTCTTATCTGCTATTATGTGTCAGTTGGAAATCAGTTACCACTTGAAGCGGCCATATAATATGATAGGCTAAATAACTTGCATTATCGATATCAACAATTAATTGAAAGTTTTTATTTTACTTTAAGCCTTGGTGTGGAGCGAATCATGACACTTACACAACTCTGCACTGCATCAACCAAGGGTGCACGTGCACCTACACGCATGCATCATGTATTCAGGTTAAGTGAGTGAGTTGTGTTTAACGCTGCTTTTATTTGTTTGCTTCTTGTTTAACTCAGAAATATTCCATCCACACAAAGGCTGCGCTGCTTTTAACAGTTTGTGTTACCTTAGTGAACCAAATAACAATAAATAAAGCGATAGAACCCTTTCCATATCCATTAGAAATCTCTGCATAAAACAGAGTCGATTGCACGATTCCGACTATATCATGAACATGTGTTTATGAATCATTATCAGGTGTTCGCGAAAAGGTGAGTGTATCCTGCCCAAACGGTGGCACCCTTCACAAACACATGCAAAGGGAAGTCAGTTGTTCACCTGGATAAACACAATGTATTTCTCATGTCTAACACTCGTAAAGCTTTTTGAAAGCTTTACTGTGGCCTTGTATATTGTAACCTTGATCGTACAACTTCATAGCAAGAGTCGTATGACGCTCGTTGCAATCTTGATTAAAAGACATGCTCGATTGTATCTCAAAAGGTAGGAAATTTAAACACCAAAGGATAGAGCTGCTGGAATATTGTTCCACATGAAGGGAAAGTTGACAGTTGGAAAGTTGAAGTCATCCCTCTTGTCACACGGTCCTTGTGTCCTTGTGGTTTTGGTCCAATATCAATACTGCTTCAATATTAAACAGATTGGGTTAACTTAATAATGGAGCAAAACACACAAGGACACATGTCATAGATATTCACCATGGTGTCTGGTTGGCTCCATCTTCTCGAGGCAAGAGACTTAACTGACTACAAAAGTCCAGTTTCCACCCTTGCCGAACTAGGCTGGTATTATGGAGTTACAGTTTGGCTGGACTAACGAGTCTCTGCAAAGTCCAATCAAAATCGCGCAACGAAATCGAAATCCGGTTTGTGAACTGTCATGCAGATTTCCGTCTATTGCAGGATTTGCAAAGCATGTGCACTGCCAACTCGACCCGTGAAAATCAGGGGTAGAATAGATCTTAAGCAACCCATGCTTGCCGTAAAAGGCGGCTATGCTTGTAAAAGATCACTTATAAAGATTATTATAAAATAGTTAATTCATTAGATATTTGAAACATGATTTTAATATACGGGTGGCTGGTCAAAAAGTGTGAAACCTGACAAACAAAACCAACAATTATGAAATAGTTGTTTTATAACATACAGGCAATTCATATTTCATATCAGGCAATTCATATGTCAGGAAGAAGTTTTCTGAAGCCACGTTAAAAAAAGACATTCACGGCAGGTCTTCATTGTTGTCATAGCGCTTTCCACTTAAAAGTTGTTTCAGTTTAGGAAACAGGTAGAAATCGCTTGGTGAAAGGTCTTGCAAGTATGGAGGGTGAGGAAGCTCTTCGAACCCGCATTGTCTCAATGTCGAGAGGTGTGAGAAGAGGCATTCTCATGAAGTAGTAGAACTCCAGCAGTCAGCATTTCTCACCGCTTTTCTTTGATAGAATCTCTCAGGCAATGACGCAAATCAGCATAATGGACACCGAAAATCTTCTTTGACCTTCTTAGTAATCAAACAAGGATCATACCCTTTGCATTGCAGAATACAGTGGCCATAACTTTCTTAACTGATCTTGAAGACTTGAATTTCTTTGGTGCCAGAGAAGTGGAATAGTGCCATTCCATGGATTGACGTTTTGACTCGGGATCATAGTGGTAGACCCATGTTCCATCACCCGTTACTAATATCTTTCGGAATTTGACGAATTCCTTTTCAATTAGCTCTAAATATTTTCTGGCAATGTCAGTTTCTTTAGAATTTATAAACTTTGGCACCCAACGAGCAGATATCTTATTCATCTGTAAATGTTCATAAATACAAGGTCCAATGGATCCATGGCTTAGACCTGTGTCTTCCTCAAGTTCAGCAAAGGTAATACGTCTATCTGACAGTATAAGTTTGTGTATCTCCTTGATTGAATCATCATTGATGGAAATTGAGGGACGTCCAGATCTAGGGTCATCATCAAGGCTTCTTCTCCCAGCCTTTAAACATAGCTGCCCAACGTTTAACAAAGTAATAACGAGGGCACTTATCCCAATACGCTTGTGATGTGCGGTCATGAATATTTTGGAGAGTACTTTTATCTAAATCAAAACCTTCATGACTGCTCGTGCTCGTTCTTTTCCATTTCTGTGTCCATTTGGACCTATATCACGTTCAATTGGCTGTCACTTTTATACAAATGGCATCAACAGACAATATCCACTTGCAATGAACAACTCAAACAAAGTTCACTTTCTTATTGCCCACAGTTAAATCTTTGTCAGGTTTAGAACTTTTTGACCAGCATTCGTATATGAAAATGATTTAGAGCCACTTTGAAAGTTAGATGAGAAATGAGAACACACGATATAGAGAACTTTATTGATGAAACACTTCATTCTTGATCATCGAAACGTTTTAGTTCAGGGCATTTTGTCAAAAATGAAAGCAAATGTCATCTGAAGTTAACTGGGCACAACAATATGTGAATGCTGGATTTCATGACATATAACTTCTTTGTGAAATGTGGGGATAAGATATTGGGGCATAAAGTAGGCGTCCCCACATCTACCAATTGTGCTCTTCCCCTCATTGTTGATTTGTTTCTCTATGAGCTTTTGCAGAATTTCTGCTTGGCTTAGCAACATTAAAACAGAGGAATTTAACCAAGAAGTTTAACATATGCTTCAGGAATATCGAAGATCTGATACAATTCAATAATGGTCAAAGAACCACATCCCTTCCACTGATTTTCCCACCTGCACTAGAAATAAAAGGTACCAGTGAAACAATCTCATCTGTTTCATATGTAGATTTAAAGTGACCCAAAACTATCCGCAAGACTGTATGACAAGAGGGATCCAATAGTCAACTTTCCCTTTCTGTCGAGCAACATTCCATCAACTCAAGCCCATGTCTACATATCACAAATTTTGAGACCAAGCATGTTCTTTTTTCGCGCTTTTTAGAGAGCGCAATATCACACTTGCTGGAAAGTTATTTAATAGTGGTTACAACATTCAAGGCCTAAGCAAAGCTTTGAAAAGGTGTTATAGTAGAGAGCATTTCCAATCTTGATGCATCAGTGACAAATAGTGACGCAAAAGGCAATTCCATATCTGGACTTGTGTCATATGTTTCTGTTTTCTTAGATGAACAGTTGACTTGCCTTTGTATGGGATATGTGACGGGTTCCACCGGTGGTGAAGGATACGCTCAACTTTTCGCGAACAGCGGATATCATCACTTTTTGATGGTATTCAAAGACACATGCTCATGATAAAGTCGGAATCGTACAATCGTACTTCTTAAGTCTAATATTTGTTTATAATTTATATCTTCCCAATCTTGTCTTTATGTCTTCCGTGTTCTAGTCACATATTTGTTTACATTTCAGTGGAGGAAAAGAACATTCACATAATACTTACCGCCGCTTTTTGTAAACTATGGAGAAGAACCAAACATTGTGATTGATTTGTGTTTCCCGAAACCACCGGTTTTTAAAAAAATATAACAGGTTTGGAGTAGGTTAAATGTGGAAAATGTCTGACAAATATGGCATTATGATATATGCGAGTGGGATAGCTACTGTTTGGTGATCAAATTTAATTCTTAGTGTTGTTTCTTCTAAGATGGGTTTTGGTTTTGATAATTAGAGCTCACCTGGAAAGATATTCACCAGTTTATACTATCAGCAAAGACAGAAACTTAAAACAAATTCAAATTTGAATTATTTTCTGCATTAATAGCCAGGAAATATAAACGTCAACGCTAGAGAATAATCACTCTCGATGATCCCACTAAACAGATACCACTGGGAGTAAAGAGCAAACTAGTGGAATATTTTGATAAAAATGGATCACAGAAATCATGGATGACACCAGGTATTCGCGAAAAGGACAAGCACGTCCTGCCCTATCAGTAGCATCCGCCACAATTTGCAAAAAAAGTATGTATTTGTTGCCTGACACTGCACAGCAATTCCCCTGTCATGCAAAGCGTCATGTAAACAAACCAGACTATCAAGTGAAGGTCAGAAATCCAATAACACGATAAAGCATTTATTGATTTTGTTGAAACTAAAAACAATATATTAATATAGTGTTGAAAATTCTTGAATAAAATTCAAAAACAGGAAGCAACAATTTCATGTACGCTCTAACATGGACTAAAATATATTATTTATGTTATCATACGCCAAGGATGTCATGTACAGCATATTGGACAAACGGAGTGCTTGAGAGACAGAATGGGCGTCCATAAACAGATAAAGGACCCCATGTAAGGTTCAGCCCCTTAAGCGCTCGACAAATGCGCAGCAGGAAAAGAAATAGAATTTAAGATATACCCTTTCTGTAAAATGAATACTGCTGATGCCCAGCAGTGTAAAGATAAAAAAATGTTTTCATTAAAAGGTTGTGCCCATCTGTAAATAAGTAGCGCATGGTATATGAACTATATTTGTATTTATTGTGAATGTTACAACTGCCATTGTGAAGCCGCGGTGTTATAACTCTGTAATCACTTCTCCCTGAAGATACAATAGAAGGTGAGGTGAAATGGGGTTTAACGTCGCGTCCAAGATTATTGCACTTATATAGCGACGTGCATGTACGTGTGTGTGTTTGTGTGGCTGCTTGTACTAGTCCGGACTGATGTCGATTTATAGTGCTAGCTCACTGAGATACTATGCCGCAGTTTAACATGAATACCCCACTCAGACACAGTATACTGACTCCGAGCCGAACAGTCCTTATTTTAGCCCCTTAATGCCGAGCGCCAGACAGGGTAACAAAAAGTACCATCTTTAAACGTCTTTTGGTATGACGCGTCCGGGGATCGAACCCCGGACCTCCTGCTCTCCGGGCCGACGCTCTACCACTTGACCACGGAGGCAGTCAGATACAATTGCAACATGTAGAACAATTCGTGTTATTATTGCGTGACTTTCATTTTTTATATATTTCTTATATATAAAATCGTGTTGTCTATATATTTGTAGGATCATGAACATGACTAGATAGCTATCAGGGGTCATCAGATCCCCACAAATGAACCTGTTATCTACATTTCATGACAGAACTGCGCACGGGAACATACGCTCTGCGTGCACCTGCTGTGCGCAGAATCACAACATCGTGACTGGCTGACAGGGTTGGTGTTGGTATCATTTGAAACAGAAAGTGTATATAAGAGGATCAACCAGATGAACACTTTACTTTGAAAACTTTCGCTTAACTCCAGACATGAAAGTAACACTGGTTCTCGTCATTGTCAGCACTATTATTGGTGAGTTGAAGATACTAACGGCGTTAATAGTTTAGTTAGCCGATGAGATGTGTTGTGTACATGTATTTTTTATAATGGTAATGGTTCATATTATTCATAGATAATATTATTAATTTGCATTGCGCCTTTTTCCATGCTGGATATCAATGCGTTCTGTTATGACTCCGGGAAATGAATCCGTGTGCACTCATTTCAGCTCCCTGGGGAATATATAACCTGATCTGCCTATGAGGCACTAGAAGACTAATAGTCACATAACCACCGCACCGAAAGGGGAACCCAATCACTGCTGAGTGAACAGAGGCATGTTTCGAACAAAGGCACTTGCCTTTGGAAAACAACACATGTACTACTTGGGCTACAGTGTTGGGCAGGTCCAAGAAACTTTTAGGAATCAAGGCTGCCAAACACGCTCAGCCATCCAATTGCTTTCTTCCACAAACTGTGCTTAAAGCCTTGACCTGTGACCCCCTGTGCCCCAACTTTTAATGAGATATTGTTTCTTTCGTTCAGCTGTGATCGACAGCGAGCCTTGCAGGGATGACAACGACTGTATTCACACGTTATGTGATAGTACTGGAAGGCTTGCCTGCTCTCATGACATATGTACCTGTCTGGTTGCAGCCAATAGCTGCATCACAGGTAAGTCAGTTTACAAAATAGTGACCATAATAACTGCAGGCAACATATTTCATATGTGAAGGTTTTATTTAGGCATCTGGAAAGGTTCTCCTACAAGAAAAGGTGGTGACTATAAGTCAATAAACAAATTGGGTTTCACGCCGCTGATATAATATTTTAGACAAATGTAGAAGGAACGACAAATATGATACAGAACTAAGATGATTACCATTTTGTTGAAACCATTGGCAATACAAAAAACCCAATCATGGCGAATCTGTGATTCAAACCCACTACTAACGTAGCGTCAGCAAAACCCTTGCACAAAACTGCAAATAAGACATGCCCTATAAATACAAGCCTGCATCAAATGAATGATGGAATCTAGTTCAAACCTCTGACAAATGTTTTTGTCCTGTGTTGTTAAGAAGGAGGTTTATATTTCAGAAACTTGCAGAGACCGCCCTGACTGCGACACCTGCATCTGTAGAGACACCCATGAAGAACACCACTGCTTCGACGGCCGCTGCCTATGTGGACGTATGGCACCTGTCGGCCCTGGTGGACCTGGCGTGTAAGTAACCAAAGTTACAGCCGGAGGTTGTCGGGTATAGTTTTGGTTGCTACACTTGAATCAGTTTGACGTTTCATTGACTTTTTAATTACTGTCGAAAGAAAGTTGATGAATTTGTTTGCTTTTTCTGATTGTTTGGTTTTATGTCAGCGGCAAATCTCTAAATTTAGCCTGAATGTGATTTGGGACGTCAACGCTTTGATGGAGTTGGTTCAGAATGTTGGTGAAACACAATATTAGGAATATAATTTTAGTTGTGCATTTGTTTGTAAAACATACTCAGTCGTCTTTTATATGGCATGGATATTTGTCTCATCTCATTTCAGTGGTGTGTTTGGATTTATGATAATAAATGTAAATGTAAAGCGTCGACGTTTAGCAATCAGTGTCGATCATCTACCTAAACAGATTTCATTGGGCGTAAAATGTGATATTGCAGTGAAAATTATATGAATGGATCACTGAAAATCAGGGGTTCGTTCCGCAAAGCGATCGCCATCCACATCCATATTATACTTCTTACTCTATATTCAATTTCTAACTAAATATTCAAGTATGAAAATGCCACTTTTCATCTACCTTTTTAATTTCAGAGGTAAATAAATCCTGAAAGGAGGAAAACCCATGGAAATTATTCCTACCTTGTTGGATAAATACATGTACACATGTGAAATAAACCTACTACTACCATTTACTGGTTTGTTTTGATGCTGAATATATTTACTTTTATTGAATTGATGCGTTACCTGCTTATACCTATGGAGAACATCCTGTGTTTATTCCGTGTTTCTAGCCTATCCTCGTCAGATCAAGATACAATGTTTGGGTCTGGATTGGCTAGATTTACGTGACGTCGCTTTTCATACAGTCGCGACCCTCAAAGGGACTACATGAATTGGGTGGACAGGCCCGGTGGCTTAGTTGATCGATCAACCGATGATCTGTCTGCTTCATACTCGACACATGCCCAAATGGTGTAAGTAAACCTTCGATTGGTGGTTGGTTGGTTGTTTAGCGCCGCACTCAACATTATACCAGGTGTATAATCCAGTGATTAACATCATGAGCATCAATCCACGCATTTGGGATCGATGACCTGCATCAAGTCAGCGAGCCTGACCACCCGATCCCGTTAGTCGCCTTTTACGACAAGCATAGTCACCTTTTTACGGCAAGCATGGTTTGCTGAAGACCCCGGAATCTTCGCGGGACTGAAAACCTTAGTGACAACATTGCTGGGATACAAAAGATTGTTTCATAATCCTTGGCGTTTCGAAAATATTGTAAATAAAAGCGACATAGGACAATTCCTTAATCAATGGAAATCTCTATTTAAAGTTTCCAACTAAATCATAAGGTTGTGTTTACAAGTGATGATAGTGCAGCCGTTTCGTGAAAAATTGTGTACTTTGTGGTGAAAACATGAAACTTAGTACAGTCGTAGGTTATGACATTCCAAATAGTTAAAGATATGGGGCCACCCAAAAATTCCAGCATGGCCGCCTTAGAGTGAGTGAGTGAGTGAGTTGGGTTTAACGCTGCTTTTAACAGTATTCCAGTTATATCGCGGCGTGTCAGCTTAATGTCGGAGGAAAGCCCCAAGTGATGCACGTCTCAGACGTTTACCACTTCGGTGAAACCCACGAGCACGGGTATGGTGCTAACAAACCTAGAAACATAATCGGGGCTAACCGGGATTCGAATCCAAAATCATAGGTTTCTGGCGTGCCCAAGGGACACAACTCTGCACAGCGAATCGCCGCGTCTTAGACGCCTGGGCCACCCATGCCCCCTCACAGTGACTAAGGCTTCAAACAACATTCTCGAATATGCATGGTAGAAGTAACCCAGGGAGACTTCAATAACTCGAAGTCGAACACACATCGAGTTACGCGTAGCACCGAGGGTGAGTGAGTGAGTGAGTGAGTGAGTGAGTTTAACGTTGTAACGGCATTATATCGGTCAAATGCAATGCTGTAGTACCGAGAAAAAAAATCAAAGGGCCAATAACGATTCTACAGGGGTCAAATAGGGGAACGTTGTCTCAAACGATATATCGAGACAATGGATTCGAGTTAAGAGGTTCCGTCGTATTGTAAAAAAAGAGTATCTGTCCAGTAGTGTGCACAGCGCCTCACGTTGGCCGGTGAAGCAAGCAGAGACGAGGCAGGTGCACTCGTCATTGACGCATGATAGCTGGTAGTTGGTGTCGCACTTCTCTCGGGAGCAGGTGCTGGCGTCACTGCCGCTGCAACGTTCACTGCTGACGACCCCTGGGAAATTAAGACAAAATATGTATTTATGAAAAGGGATCTCATTTATTGATTAGTGCGAGGTGAAATGAGGTTAAGCGTCGCGTTCAAAATCATTTACTTATATAGCGATGTGCATGTGTGTACATGTGTGTGTGTGTGTGTGTGTGTGTGTGTCTATCGAATTTGTTTAAATAACCAAAAATAAACAAGTATTTGTCACAAAGTGACGAAATGTCCCCTGCCTATATATACACCATAGTACCAAATATGAAGACAATCCAGTGTTTAGTTCTTGAGATATCGCGGCAACACCGTTTTCCATCTCCAAAAGCAGATTTGCCTGCTGTGACCTGGAAAATGGGGTCAAGGTCACCAAAACCAGCTTGTGTCTGTGGAGTCTGTATATACACCATAGTTCCAGATATGAAGACAATCCAGTGTTTAGTTCTTGAGATATCGCGGCAACACCGTTTTCCAACTCCGAAAGCAGATTTGCCTGCTGTGATCTTGAAAATGGGGTCAAGGTCACCAAAACCGACTGGTGTCTGCGGAGTCAGTATATACACCATAGTTCCAAATATGAAGACAATCCAGTGTTTAGTTCTTGAGATATCGCGGCAACAAACAGTTGGGACGTACGTACGGACGGTCGTGAATACTATATCCCCCGCTTCGCGCTTTCGCGCGGCGGGGGACAAAAACAAAAAACAAAAATACTTCCACTGTTGATCGATATGGTAAGGAAAATGAATATTTACTTTGAACGCTTCGTTTCATAATTTTACCCCACTACCTTACTATCAAGAAATGTCTTTAATAATAAAAATAACCTTATTTCTCAACTGCTTATTCGAAAAATAATGCGTTTGTTGAAACTTTCATGGATGATATCCGGGTTTCACTTAAATATAATGTCTTGACGCTTATTTAATTGCAAATTCAAATTCGTTCGTGAATATAACAGGTTCTTTAATAAAATACATGTTTATCAAAGAACAGGTTACTTTCCTGTTTTGCAGTGTTTGTTATCTGTCGCATGAACACCTTGATAAAGTCTACACGTCATCAACTTCCACACAGAGGTCACGTTGAGATCAAGTATCGTGATTATTAAGAAAACCTTTCGTATACCACACACGTCGCCCTTTAGGCATAACACGTAATTGAAACACTTTACTGTGACAATTATATGCTTCGAACAGGAAAATCCCGATGTTCCAGTGCAATAATACGTATTTGACTTAAACCTTATAGAACATTAATCAGCAAATGGGATTTATTGAAACAAAGGACTTATTTCCTGTGGAATTCCTGTTTGGTGAGGGAATAATTGGGTGAGTTAGGGTTTTTTTCAATGTTCCAGTAATGGAGACACCAGATAGCTTCACACTTTTTTTACCATATGGAGAATCGAACCTGAGCCTTTGGTGTGACGAGCGACCACAAGATTACGAAATTTATTGTTCATATTGTTTTACTTTTGGGGGTGTATGGTATACAATGTGGATGAATTGTACTTAGTCATACTTCTAAAATCTTAAGTTACTTACCGAAAGCGAGGATAACAGACATACCCATCACAAGGAACTACATGGCTGTTGAGATCAGGGGCCACGGGTGGCCCAGTCGTCTAAGGCGCCGCAATTCGCTGTGCAGAGTTGTGTCCCTTTGTCGCGCCATAAACCTATGGTTGTGGGTTCGAATCTCGGTTCGCCCCGATTATGTTTCTAGGTTTGTCAGCACCATACCCGTGCTCGTGGGTTTCACCGAAGTGGTAAACGTCTGAGACCTGCATATCACTTCGGGCTTTCCTCCGACATTAAGCTGACACGCCACAATATAACTGGAATACTGTTAAAAGCGGCGTTAAACCCTACTCACTCACTCACTGTTGAGATCAAACTCAGCTATGTCAGCTGACGTCACCGTGGCATGTCCCTGGCGACCCTCTGACGTCTTATCATACCAGATCAGATTGTGGTATTTAAAGAAAAAGATAAAAAAATATTTTAAGTTTGCTCGTGTAAAGGGTATGTTGTGTGTGGTGTGTGATTCACATTAGTGATAATCCTTGATTGTATCAGTCGTTGACACCTGAGCAGATGGACTATGCTTATACCTCCTGGGGAGTTAAAATATTTCGACGTAAGCCATTGAAACATAAAAGAATACATAAACACATACCTAAAATTCCTACACAGATTCGATCAACGAGAGTTACCTCCCTTACACCAATGCCATGATAGCAATGTAAAGCGCAAAAATTGGCAATAACATAACGAGATTGACCAAAATCTTAACGTAAATTAAATATTTTGTTTTGTAAGATTTGAGATATGTTATGCTAAATGGGTGTACGGGATTTCATTTAAACACGACGCCGTAATAGGACTAATAACAAATTACTCCCACTTACTGTCACATTTGTACCCTGAACAAGGCAATCTTTTTCACTTCCAGAATGACTTGGTTTCCGAGGTTTTGAACCCAAGTTCGAAGAGCTTCCTGCTTCTCAACTGAATGAGAGACTGAGGTTCTTTTATGCCGAAGTCAGAAATGCTGAGGGAGATCTTTACTCAAATTCGAGTTTTGTTGGGTTGCTGCTGCCATACACAGGCACATCAGGGGACCGCCATTTCAGCGCAGCATAAACATTATCCAAGACCGGGAATTTCAGACTGCAAACAATGTTTTTCTGTTCATGATAAAAAAAACTTAAGCGCGATGGCCTTGACCAGACAACACATCAAGCTGCTATCCCCGAGAATGATTTTTAAAAAATCTGTGAAAGTTTGGATACGGAAACTCCTTCCGGCTTGCTTCGTAAAGTGTGGTTCGACCTTACATTCGGTTTCGCTCGTCGTGGTATTAACAAAGGGAATTAACTGCATCTTCCTTTCGTGTATCCACCGATGAAAACAGGGGTTTGAGTTTATTGAAATGACACACTCCGAAGTCACTAAAAATCACAGGGGGGACCTCAAAGACTCAAATGGGCCCAGCAAACGCATTTATGCAACATCCGACCAATTCTGTCCTGTACTTTCATTAAAAAAATACATGTCTCTCCTCAATCCCAACAATGGTGCTTTTTACCAGGCTCCCAAGAGACGAGTCCACGTCGACGACACCGAATGGTACACCACGAGGCCAGTTGGTGTAAATGTCATTGGCAACATGATGAAAGAAAGTTCTACCAACGCTGGTCTCAAAGTGTATACAAACCATTGTCTTCGGGCAACTGCTGTTACTTTGCTGTCAAACGCAGGCATTGAAAATCGCGAGATTTGCAACATTACCGGCCACAAAACCGATGAATCGTATTCCATTGACTCGAGCTCGGTTCAAAAACGACATTATTGGAACATTCTTCAGGGACAGCAGCAGCTCACTAACAACCGTAATTTGGTACCTGTCCAAGATACAAATATCCTGCCACTGTCCACTGCTCCCGTGAATAACTTCCAGGTTAATTCTTCTGCTAATTCCCATGGTCTCTTTCACATATGTAATTCCACTGTGACAGTAAACAACTTTTTCCATCCCAGCTAAGCTGCATATCTAAAATCACGCGCATGTTTGACCTCTCTTGTCACTACCTCAGCGAGTTGACACTATCTTGTATAGGGGCCAAACAGTATGTACGTCTTTTCTAATTTTGATTATTTGTATTTTATAGATACGCATAACTACAAATTACTAGTAAGGTGAGGAACTGTGATAAAGAATTGAATTTGTGATATTTCCTGTTGTTTGTTTATTTTCTGAGAAATGGGCTTGAACGTGTGGCCACCCCTTTCGTAAAATGAACCATCATTATTGGAGTACCTCGAAACAATTGCTCGGTTTCGCGGCACCCCATATCATGCATCCTTTCGAAGGTGAGCACGGGGAGCCGTATTGCTAGCAACAGTTTTGTTGTGTCATGCGCTCAGTAAATTAGTTCTTCCTAAATATCGATTTAATTAACGTCCATGTTACAATGTCGATAAATATTCCTTACGGCGTCGTGTTCAAATGAAATTTCCGTACATCCATTCAGCATAACATCACGCAAATCATACAAATATACATTTTATATTTCCAACGAGGTACATTCTGAAGAAACACCACAAAAGTATCAACGGCAAACCCATGTCCCAGGGTCTTTAGTAGGGAAAACCTACAAAGTGGGTTTGACACGTTTTGAAGAGACTTGACAACCAACAAGAGAATAAACCTGTCGTAGGGTTATAATGCAGGATAAACTAGATGGGCTTGTAACGCTATCATGGGCAGCAAGATATACATGTATGTGGTCACTACCGGGGTCATAATGCTATATGAAGGATATATAGTTGTATGGCCCCGGTAGTAACCATATATATCTTGCTGCTCTTTTTTAAGAATCATACCCCTGGTTTTTTTAATAATTCCATATTGTTTTGCCGACATTATTGCTAGGATGCCCTTTGTAATTATTATGTAAGCCAGTATTGCCGGTAATGAATTATTCTTAGTGTGGAATTAATAAACTCTTCTTAACTGCAGTTAGATTGGTGTGTGATCAATTTTAATTGTGCGAGTGGCTTTAATTCTCCACCACCCCTAACGTATGAAAATTAAATGGTCGATCCTTCAAATGAGTGAGTGAGTGAGTTTGGTTTTACGCCGCTTTTAGCAATATTCCAGCAATATCACGGCGGCCTTCAAATGAAATACGAGGTCGAGTAATGCGGGTAACATCGGTCACGAGTTATATCTTATCCATCAGGGTTGTATTAAGGACTGACTGTGTATTTGGTTCGGTTCTTTGAGGTATGAATAAAAAAAAACGATGTGGAAACTGTATGAATCATTAAATGAATGCAAAAACACGTGACTATTTCCGCCAATCAGAATGCAGGAATTTCTATGAACACAACGAAAATTTAATTATTGTTACTTAAATGAATTAAAAGGACAAGAGGTAGAAGAACTGAGTTTATGAATGATGTCTCCAAGAACGTGAAACATCGCCATCACCCCGAGGACCACGTGTACTGAATCCAGATGTCTACCTTTAGGTGCTGAAACACAAGGGTCAGATGGTTGGATCATGCATATGAAAGACGATATTTGACTTTTCTTGTCAAATATTATTCTTATGTATCAACATGAAAAGACACATGTTTTTTTATTACCTCTGATCTTCATGGTCGTATTCTTAAAACCACAATTCCACTGAAGCATATTTAAAGAAGTTAAATAAACATTTTGTCGCTAATATTGCCTTTCGAATTAGGGTCTTCCAGATAATTGTCTTAAATGCTTTATAAATGATTTTATCACATATTTATATTTCACTGTAATCTCCTTTATATCTTTATTTTTATATCTTCCGATAAATATAGTATTTTATCACGAATAACATAATATATATGATCTTTTTCTGACTATTGAGATGTGGGGATAGTAAAGTATTTCAAATGTGGAAGTTAATGCATTACATGTATTTGTCATTATAGTTAAGCTATTGTCATTAACGTCACACTGATTTGTGGCTTCATTTTTGTGTGTTTGGTTCCTTTTAGACAGAGATAGATTTTAATGATTTATAGATGGAGGAGATGATTATGTGGACGGAGGTAACTGTACCTTCCATCCTAAAATAATTATAAGACATAATCATACCAAACAAATTTGAATGAAATGACTTAATGTAACAAATACATGTACGGTTACTGTTGTAACAGAATTCAGAAATCTTATTAATCCTCGCAAACATTCGGTTTTAACACTAACTACGTAAAAACTGTCAATATATCCACGCGCGCCTCCAGCTCAGGCTGTACGTTATACTCTGATTTTAGATCTAAAATATATTCCTTAATACAGGCCACGATATGAAAATGGTATCAGTGTAATATCAGTGGCTATAATATCATGGTGCAAGCAGGTTTCTGTTAAACATACAACATCATAACTATCTAATTCAGCACTGATAAAATCTACTTTGTCTTTAAGACTGCGTACGTTTAGATATATAATCTTTAAATCTGGACTATGCAAAGGTCCTGGATTCGGATGGATATCACCGCAGCAGAAGAGAAAAAGTAAAACAAAGAATGATAATCGGAAATTATATAAGCAAAGTAACCCAAAATATAGAGAAATGTGTATCATCTTCCCGAAATGATTAGCATGTAGAATAGATTCAAAAACACCCACTATCAGCCTGTATTGAACAACATCAACCGGCATCGACAAAGCAAAGTGATCATGTAATTGTTACAATCGGGCTGGCGGTGAATCTGAGAAGGGATTCATACGTTATATACTACTTTAAAAAAATATGATTATGAAAAACGAAAGGAAAAGTGCCCTCCCCCCACCCCACCCCTCCCACACCCGAAAAGAAAAAAACCCAGCAAAATCAATCAAAATCAAAATCAACAAATAAAAACAAACAAACACACACACACAAGTAACTAAATGTATATTTAGATAAATATATCACCCAGAAAAAATAAAGGAGAGAATAAAATAAATAAAAAATACATAAACAAATAAACATTAAAACCTAGAGGAATATGAAAATGTGTAATGCTAAAGCACGAAGACACGATAAACTGTACCAACATCACAATGTTCCCCGTTATGCATGCTTTACCTGGGTTACATACGGATGATCTAAGTTAGAAATATATGACTGATATAAATACTTTAGTATGGAAATATCGAATATGCTTGGATTATCTTTTTTTTCAAATGTGCTCCATTCACGAAAAGTTATATAGAATTATATATTTACTCTCCCCCATGTATTTTGCTCTTTTATGTAAAAGCTTTTCCACCTTACACATTTTAATTACAGATTCCTTTGTTTTGATTTATTGCAAACAAACCAGGCTTTTGAAATGCTATACAAAAACTATGCTTAAAAGTTTGTTGTTTCTAATACAGTTTTTGTTGTCTGTATACATTTTTTTAATATACCAGTTTGAGTCTACATGTGAACACAATCGATGGTTGAAATGTAAGTCTAAGCACAAAACATGAACAAATTCTCAAGAACTCTGATGTATAAAGTTACCTTCATCTTTGATTGACTGATGTATTTTCAATCTTTATTCAGCACTGAAGAGGCCACAGGCCTATAGTACGAAGCATTAAGTTTATGAATAATCAGCATTGATTTTGACTCCATAAACTGTCATAAAGTATTCATAAAGTATCAGGGGTCATTTAAACTTGCAAAATGATTGACATACCCCTTTATAGAGCGAGGATTGGGCTGTTTTCCCACCCGATTGACTGATATTACAACACTCACATGGTTTAGAACGGTACAATGAATGGTAAAGCATGCAAATTACACTAATACGCGATATTTCATAAGAAAACATCATATCTCCGTTAAAACATAAATCCAATATTTATGAGTCTACATATTGATATAAGACTTTATCACTGTATCAAATTCCAAAATTTTAGATATAAACTTTCGGACAGTTCAGTTCAAAATTCTTCAACCTTTGTTTGTAGCTAGACGACGGGAATCTACAGTCTTGACTGTGTGTTTTCTTTGATGAGAATGTTTCTCACCGACCTTAGCGTGTAGGGGTGTGATATCCTAGGCAGGAAATGACAGTGGTTTGACATTAATAAACGTGTTGGACATCCCTAATTAACCTTTACTAATTCATGTTAAACCAACACAGGATGTTTTCTGGAAGTGGACAATCGCGAATGCCATTGGGCTGACACGACACGTGTTAATAACTGTCCTAGAACTTCTAAAGTTAATAAACAATCTTTATACCTAACGACTAGCATATAAACTTAACATCGTCTCTATCAGAAAACAGCTAAACAACCAAACAATCAAATTTCAAAAACAAACCATATTCTTATGACTTATTTTCGATGAACATCTCACCTGGGATGCTCACATCCAAAACCTAACAACTAAATGCAGTAAAGACCTACACACCCTAAGATGCCTAACTGGCTCTAACTGGGGAGTTTGAATACTATTCCTGTTGTTTTTTTCTGAGTTAAGGGAGAAGCCCCATTTGTCAGCCCATTGTTGTATTTTATTTAGAGATCTTTGGAGTATATTTTGATCCATTTTAATGCTCTTAATGCTTTTAGTGCGGATCATCCGCGAATTTTGATGTGTTTAGTTTAGGGGATAGGCCATCGAATAGATCGTATATCATTATATCGAAGAGGGTGGGGCTGAGGATACTGCCCTGAGGAGTGCCATTTTCTAGGGGACATTGGTCCGATAGTGTTTGGTCTATACCCACGGTTATTTTACGATTGTTTAGGAAGTCCTGGATGTAGTTTATTATCTGACCTTTGAGTCCTATTTTTAAAGTTTTGTATTAGCCCGTCGTGCCATACCATGTCGAAAGCTTTAGAGAAGTCTAATAATATGCCTGTGGTATATTGTTTATTTAGTTGTCCTCTCTTAATATCTTGCTCTAGTCGGGCGAGGTTATCTAGGGTTGAGCGGCCAGGAGTGAAACAGCTTTGATCTGGGTTTAGTGCCTCAAATACAATCACACTGCCTCCCAATGCACATACCCTAAAACTAAATGTAAAAAATGCGCACAAACAGACTGCCCAGGCACATGCACACCCTGGTGCATCCACTGCAAATCCATCCAACACACTTCACTCTCAAACCAATGCCCACACAGACACACACTCACCCAGCAGGCAAACAAACACATAAACATAGACACGGCCAAAATCCAAACACGAAAATTTGCTACACCCGCATCCAGACCACTCCTCCCTACACCACACCCAAACACCATCCCACAAACAAACACCACACCCATAACCGACAGCTCTGTCTGGAGCCCCTACCGAGAAACCGCACCCACCTCACACACACAAGCAGCCACTCAACCAACCACGAACCCTCCCACATCTCAACATAGCCAAAACATCAACCCCCGCATGCAAAACAAACCACAAAACGACCGCCACAACACGACCCTCATCCAAGCACCCTACAGCCCACATGGCAACAACACTCCCCCACAAGCAAGCACAACAACAAAACACAAACACTAAGAAATCCACAGCTACACCCATCCCGCAAACACCTACACAACCCTCCACATCACATGCCTCCCCTATGGAAACTCAAACAGCTAAACCTAATCTAACCGATGACGAAGATTTCCCCACTACTGAGGACACATTAGACACTACTCCAACTAAAACAAACCAAACTTCCCTCTCAGCCCCAAAAAGGAAGAAAAAACTAAACCGCAAAACTCTCCAACCAGCTAACACCCAAAACCTAAATAACCTCACCTTACTCCTAGTATACATGCATAGTCAAAAATCACCAAAAGCTAGCATGAAATCCTTCCACAAAGTAGCTTTCAATCTAAAATTAACCCATCTTCCCTTCTACCTCTTTAACCTCCATCTAAAAGAAGTCACCGAATAAAATAAAAAATAAAAAATAAATCACCAATCACCCGAACCCAATAATGGAAGGACTAAATATTTTTCAGTGGAACGCCAACGGACTCACTTCCCACGGCCATGAACTAAGAACTAAATTTAAACTAAATAAAGGCCCTCACATTGCTTGTATCCAGGAAACCAAATTCTCAAAAAAAAATCCAAATTCACACTACCTAACTACAACTCAGTTAGAACTGACAGAGCTAAACCAAAAACAAGAAGAGCCGCAGGAGGAGTAATCATATTTATCAGGGTAGATATAAATTACGAAGAAATAAAAATAGACACGCCAAACCTAGAAGCCAACGGCATTAAAATCACGTTATATAACCGAAAAATAAACATCATAAATATATACCACTGGGCGGAACAAAAAGTCCAACCTGAGAATCTAAACAAACTACTCAAAATAAGCGATAAATCTACTATATTCCTAGGAGACTTTAACGCTCACCATCCTACATGGAGCATAGATGATAAAATAGATAATCATGGCAAATTAATTTCAGAATGGATAGAAACAAAACGACCTAGTACTCCTAAATAACAACCAACTCACGAGGTACGATAAGATAAACCAAAAAATGTCGGCTATCGAACAAACCATATGCACCGCAGATCTAGCTCAAAGTACTCAATTGGAAGTGCACGACGTCCCGCTAGGTAGTGACCACTTCCCCATAAACATAACCATAGGAAATACAAACGTACCAATCCAAACAGAAAACCAAGAACCAAAATTCCATTACAATAAAGCTAACTGGGACCAATTCCAAGATATCTGCGACGAAGCTAACTTAAACGAAAAAGAAAATAATGACCCAGAAACCTATTGTTAAAACCTAACAGACTATATAATAAACGCAGCCAAAACCTCCATCCCCTTCAAAACATCTAAGACAGGCTAGGCAAACCCACGGTACCATGGTGGAATGAGGAAATAGAACAGACTAGACGAAAACGTAAATCAGCCTTCAATAAAGCAAAACGCGACTACAAATTTAAACATCTAAACATAGCCTACGAACTAAACCACCAGGTTAAAAAACTAGTCCAACTAACCAAAAGTAGAGACTGGAAAAAATTCTGCGAAGGTATAAATAACCGTACAGATGCCAGAAAGGTCTGGCGCAAAATCCACGCCATTAGAGGCTTAAAACGACATAAAAAAAACAACCTAACATTAACAACTCAACCAACCCCGCCCAAAAAGCAAATAATCTCGCCAACCACTTTTCAGCCGTTAGCAGTAACACCAACTTCAGCCAAAAATTCCAAGTTTCCAAGAAACTTAAAACAAAAAACAAACCCACAAAAGAACCAAACAATAACAATCTAGAAATAAACCAACCCTTAACAATGGAGGAGCTCCTCTACGTAATCCAAAACAGGAAAAAGGGCACAGCCCCAGGATTTGACCTAACTTCTTACCAAATAATTAAAAATCTCCCGCTAAAACTACTCCAGGCACTACTCAAACTATACAATCTCATCTACCTAAACGGACAGGTTCCTACTCCATGGAAACAGGCCCTAGTCATACCAATCCCTAAACCTAATAAACCAGCTAATCAAGCTAACTCATATAGACCAATATCCCTAACTTCAAACTTATGCTAAGTAATGGAATCAATGGCTAAAAATAGATTACAACATTACCTAACCCAAAATAACATCAACTATTGAACTGCATAGCAAGTATTTATAAAACGACCGGGGGAGGAAATATTCTGGGGGAGATTTTATTTCGTAGGGTGGGGGAGAGTTTATCTCGAGAGGGGCGGAACTGTACCGGTATAAATTCGCCGGGGGGAGATTTTATTCTGGCGGCGAATATATTTCGTGACACCGGCAGTAAATGAGACACAAGTGACATATTAAACACAAATGAGCTGTTAAACACAAAGAACATGTTAAACACAAATGATATATTAAACACAAGTGAGATATTAAACACAAATGAGGTGTTAAACACAAATGAGATGTTAAACGCAAATGAGATATTAAACACAAGTGGGATGTTAAACACAAAGAACATGTTAAACACAAATGAGATAGTATAAACACAAGTGAGATATCAAACACAAATGAGGTGTTAAACACAAATGAGATGTTAATTAGGAAATGTAGCTATCTTTGTGGGTAGCATCGGTAATGGTGACGAAGTTTTGATAAGTCACTGGCTTGGTAATTTTGCGATTTTCGTTTACACTATTTTGACTTGCTACACAAAGTAAATATTTCATCTGAGCATTGCTTTTTTTATAGTGTGTATATTTTTTTACTGTCAAAATGTGTAACATTTTTAAATTTATTAAACGCCTAAATATTCAGTTATTTTACAAAGTGACTGAAAAACATTTCCATCTGTATTATTATGATAACGAATTCCAAACATTTTGATGTTTAATGTCATCACCAAGAGGCTGAAAATGTTACGTTGAAAAGTACATTTCTATGTTGTTTGGCTTCTAATCCTACATAATAATCTGTTGTGATGTTTTTAGGCCCTTTTGATCGTCCTAATCAAGTTTAGTCAATCTGGACAGAATTTTCAGTCAAAATGACAGAAATATTTACACATTTTATAAATTGCCTGAGAGAATCCCATTTTACAAATTGACGGTGATATATACACGCTTTCAAAGGAAAAGACTTGTGAAAACGTCTATCGCACATTGAAGAATTTCCCAACCAAGACGTAGAGGAACAAGAACGAATCGGTTCAATGCTACAGCAAATGAAGGAAAACAAAATGCAAATACCATAATTACAACCTACCAATTTATGTGTATAATTTTAGGCAGCTTCCTTGTTCGAGGAATGTATCCGTGAATATCCACACAAAGGAACAATATCCCACTTGTCTGCAGCTGTACAAAGAAACTTATTCCATGTAACGTGTCTCTGTAACAATCAAATATATCGTGTTCGTTTCGCAACTGATCACTTAGGTTGTTTCAAGTGTTTCACATAGGTGTCAAGGCTTAAGGGTCGGCTGAGAAAGCCCACGTGACAACTATTTTTATAACGTCCACGGTTCCTAAAAAATCCAGTGAGTGATAGATAACAATAAGCAATCAATCAACGTATTATCAGTTACCCTTTGAACAAAGTATGTTGTGTTTACATCGGCACTTCACGCCATGATATGAGCGTATTCCCTTTGTTTTAGTAAACCTAGACATGTAAACACTCACTTTTGACATATCCACTGTGCAAGATAACAGTGATTAATCAATCAACGTATTTTCTGTTAATCCTTTGATGACTAGGAACGATCCGTTGATTTACAAAAAAAAGTAAATCAACTGATCATTCACCTCTTGCTGGGCTGCCACGTGTATATTACATAACACACATTTCACCTCACTTCAAACCTGGATTTAGATTGAATAATTACCCCAGACACAATAAATGCCAAATGGGAACCTTTGTCAGGTAATCTAAGTGGTGCTACCACTTATTGTACCTGTAATAAATTCATTGACTGAGCATCAAGTGAATGACGACAAATAGACAAGTGTAGGTTATACCAGAAAACGTGGATGACAAGGTAGTAGTAATCGAGGCAATCCGAAATCCGAAAATGCTTTCACTGCATTGATACTTTTTTATTATTTTTAAACTATAACCATCTGTTGTATTTCCAAATGAAGACATCCGATGAGCTCCGCCGTTCTTTTTGTCTGTTTTTGTTTGTTTAGACTGAAGAAATTAATTAACATGCGCCCTTTGTCGAAATCTTTATAGATCACAGTTAACCAATCAGTGTTCAAAAATGCGTAAAACAAATATTGCCTCCAGCCTCCAAATTTATTTAGCTATCCTTGCAGACGGTAGCCCAGTCTCTATATCACGCTCAGTTGCGTTGATCAGTTCCCCTTTAAGCACAAATGGGATGTTAAACACAGACGATGTTAATCACTATACACATGTGAGACACACAAGTGAGATATTAAACACAAATGAGCTGTTAAACACAAATGAGCTGTTAAACACAAAGAACATGTTAAACACTAATGGTATATTAAACACAAGTGAGATATTAAACACAAAATGAGGTGTTAAACACAAATGAGATATTAAACACAAGTGGGATGTTAAACACAAAGAACATGTAAAACACAAATGAGATGTTAAACACAAATAAGTTGTTAATCACAAATGAGATATTAAAAACAAATGAGATATTAAACACAAACGAGATGTTTAAACACAAGTGAGATGTTAAACACAAAGAACATGTTAAAATACACAAATGAGATGTTAAACCGAAATAAGATGTTAATCACAAATTAGATATTAAACACAAATGAGATGTTAAACACAAAAACGATTTTAATCACTTTACCTGGATGGGTTCCACAGCTGGACACCAGGCACGTGCAGGTTCCCCTCACACAAGTCAAGGTCGAGCGGGAGTCGCAGCTTTCATGCCTGCAGGTGCTGGTATCATGGCCTTGGCATCCCTCGGCATCAACCAGGGCTACAAAAAACATTAATTATACCTCCATGTCAGAATGATGAGATCTGATTGGTTCACGTGATCTTGATAAAATACTATGTATCTCACCTTGGAGGGAAACAATTTCTTTATCGGGGCAATAAATCCCTCATATCCCGCCACGAACAAGACATGCTGCATGTGGATTTCTGAGAGGAGGAATAAATCCCGTATACCTCGCTATTTCCGAATATGACAGTGTATTTATTATTTAACAATGATTGGAAATGTGTGACATTGTTACTGTTGAGATTCCGTAGACGCTCATTGCATTGTGTTTAGTCGTCAGGAACTAAGATGCTAGTGTGGTGTGTAAACTTCCAGGCCGGTATACCCAGGACGGTGATAGTATGTTATGGAAAATACTTTAATGTTCTAATGCCGAAGGTCTAGCGAGGGCACTGTCTGGAACTTTCCAGTGGCTGGGTAGGTGGTATATAAGGGGACAACAATATCGTGTTTACGAATCTTTCATGCAATTTCATCATATCGGAACCAGCTTCCAAGTGAGGATCGCTCATCATTCTAGCCCATAATGGAAGCTTGACCACCGTCACTGCTGGGTATATACTGACTTGTGCTATCACTACTGTATTTTTGCATTTGATACTGACCACTGCCATCAAATTATATACTGTCATTGAGTATTATACCGCTCTATTATGCATTAATTGTTTTGATTTGTAAACCTAGTTTATGTTATAGTACATTTGTTGATTGCATACCGCTTGTTGGTTGTTTGTTCGTTTCACACTAAGTTCCTTTACGTACAGATTTCTGTGTTAACATATTGTTTCAATTCGGGAATCTACATGTAACAGAGTCAATAAAAGCAATCGAACAGCTGTTTTCTATCAATTTTGAGTTTGGTTTAATCCTTTCACAATGTCCTATTAAAACATGTCGATAAGGTAAATTCGTTGTAGCAGTATCACGAGGGCGTATGTGGTTTTATGCGTGCCGTGTCAAGTTTTATACCACGAGCGTGGCTAACGCGGGACGCATAAAACCACTTATCATACCTCCATGTCCGAGTGATGAGGATGTGATTGGTCCAGGTGATCTTGATTAAATACTGTGTAACCCGCCTTTCAGGGTAATAACAATAACTTTCTAAGCGGGGAATAAATATCTCATACCCCGCCAAGGGCAAAACAGGCTGCACGTGGATTTCTGAGAGGCCGAATAAATCCCTCGTGATCCTGCTACAACTTGCAAGTTCAAGTTCATTTATTCTCAAAAACCACGTTTGGTGGTACAAGAGCATATACAGTATACAAAGACAAATGAAAAAGTAATTAATACACAATGATGAAATACAGAATTAATAAATACAAGATATTATACAAGATGGCTGGAGTTAAGATTCTACTGTTCTTGTAAGAGATATAACCTTCGAGAGGTATTTTGATAGATTAATAATTTCTTTGGCGCCTTTGGTTGTAAATAATTTAACAAAGTTTGGTATACTTGGATATTTTGTTATGAGAGATAGTAAGAACATTTTTCTTGCTCCACAGAGAGTTTTACAGTAAAATATGTAATGAAATTCATCAGCAATAGAAAAAGATTTACAAAGATTGCAAGTTCTCTCACATCGTGGTAGAATCTCCCAGCGGAGAATCTCCCAGCAGCCAGTTTCTATCGGTAGTTTATGATTAGATGTAATAAATCTTAGTAAAGGAATATAGAATCGCTTTGGAAAAGATAGATATGCGTCAAATGATGGATACGTTTTGAGATTTTTATGATGAAGTCCTTTTGAGCTCCAGGCAACATCATTTCTCCACTTTTGGATAAATTGATCTTTAAGTATTTGTTCCACCTGTGAAGCTGGCCATTGGGTAGTATATGAGCTCGGGCTATTGAATACATACGTCAAACCAGTTCCATCTAAAATGTCTTTAACCTTTAACAACCAGGGGTTTTCTAGTTTTTCATTATTCAATGTCAAGTAAATATAGACATGGTTTGAAAGTTTATTTATACCGTTCTGGTAGGTTAATTTATGCCAAAAGGAAATTAGACGTTTGTACATATTTATCGTGATAGGGAATCTGCCGAGGGGTCGAGCTCCTTAATCCTGTAACAAGTCGAGGAAATTTTAGATGGATTTTTTCCAGATATTCAACATTTTCAAAACACCAAATTTCGGACCCATAAATTAGAATAGGTAATATCATTGTATCAAAGGCATACAGTAAACAATCCAATGGCAAATCGATATTTCGTGATTTTTTCAACAGACTGAACATAGCTTTTGTAGCACTATCAGCGATATCTTTAATACTTGTAACCAGTCTTCTATTCCTATGAAATGTTATGCCTAGGTAGTTATATGTGTCAACTATATCATTTTGTTGTTATAATAAAAATTTAATTTGGATGTGTTTGCTGGTCCACTCCCAAAAATAAGAATTTTAGTTTTGCTGATATTGACTGACAATTTCCATCTATCACAATATATTTCGAAGGAGTCTAATGCTTTCTGTAATCCTTGCGGTGATTCATCAAATAGAACGGCATCATCTGCATACAGTAAGATCAAAAGTTGTATGAATAGTTCAATATAGTTGTCTTAGTTGTCAATTGGAGTCAAGGAGGTGATTTTCAATGTCATTAATAAAGATTGAAAACAGTAAAGGACATAAGTTTTCTCCCTGTCTAACACCAATATTGCAGTTGAAGTAGGCTGATTCATTGTTATTATATTGTACAAGAGATTTTATACCATTATACACTGCCCTGACTAGTGTTAGAAATCTCCCTTCAAAGCCAATGTTTTGCATTTTATTCCACAAACCTACCCTCCAAACTGTGTCAAAAGCTTTAGTGAAGTCCATAAAAGCACAATACAATTTCTGCTTTTTATTTTTCAATATTTGAATTAGGTTATAAATGACAAATAGGTTATCAACTGTCGAAAATGATTTCCTGAATCCAGCTTGGGCTGGGGTCAATATATCGTTTTCATCTAAGAAATTTGAAAGGCGATTGTTTAATATTTTAGCAAATAGTTTAGCCAAACAGCTTAGAATAGTTATAGGTCTATACGAATTTGGATCCGATACATCCCCTTTCTTTTTGTAAATTGGTTTAATTATTCCAGTCAGCCATGACCCGGGGAGAGTACTTGTTTCAAATACCAAATTAAAGAGTTCAGTTAATAAAGGGGTTAATAGTTCACAGCCAACAATAATATATTCATTTTCTATAAGATCTACACCGGACGCTTTGCAACGTTTCAATCGCTTAATGGCTGCACTAATTTCTTCTTTTGTAATACTACTATTTAGTGTTTCACAATTAAGTTGGATGTTATCATCAAATGTTTCGGATTCCATATCCTCTGGTTCTGATTCATTAAGTGATTTGAAAAAGTTGTAAAATACATCAATATCTATATTATTATCGCAGTCAGTCGTGTCAACGTTTAGTATTTTCCAGAACTTTTTAGGGGAGTGCTTGTATGACTCTCTAAACATTTGCCCAACTTCATCTTTATACCGCTTTATATATCCGTCCATACACTTTTTGTAATTTTTTTATTCAAACTTAAAAACACGTTTATCATAAAAAGAGTAGTGCTTTCTCAGACGTCGTTTAGCTTTGTGAAATTTCTTACGAGCATTATAGCATTCTGGTCCGAACCAGGGTTTACATGTTCGCTCCTGTTTTGTAGATACCCTATGTTCCCGGGTTCCGAGAGTTTTCCATGCCGCGTCCGTGAGCACGTGCGCGACCTCGTCAGTGATGTAATTGACTGTTACTGGGTCAACTGGATCAAGCCTAGCTGCATGTGCTTTTTCTTTGATATTGTTTATCTGGGTGGTATCTAGATTTTGAAGAAACTCTCTGGATTTCTGAGTATCAAATCGTTTAGGTTTAGGGTAAAAGTTGTGGGTTGTGTTAGCGGTTCTTTGGATACCTGTCTCTGATTCCTTTTTAGTGCTTTTAGATACACTAAATCTTATTGGGCAGTGCACATCTGAAAACAGTGGGGAGAAATCAAGAATATTTAGATCAGTAATGAGAGGTAAGCATGCAGGTGAACATATAACATAATCTACAACACTTGCAGCTTTCCATGTTATTTTACCAATTCCTTTCTCATGTCCAATCCTACCACTACATATAAACAGATTCTGATTTCTGCATATTTCTATCAGTTTACTGCCTGAGTTGTTGATTCTTTTTGTGTCCTCATTTGCTCTCTCGTAAATTCAGATTTTCTAAAATCTTATCAGGTTCAAAATCGTTATCAATATCACTTATATTCATATCTAAATCATTTAATATTTGTTCATTAAATATTGTATAATCACTCAGTAATTTTGTTCTTGCATTGAAGTCTCCCATTACAATCATATGCTCGCTGATGGATGCATAATATAGCAGAGACTGTTCAATGTTAGTGAAGGTCTCATTTGTAAAGTATTTAGAATTTTCTGGTGGTATATACACAACTCCAAGGTAAATGTCTTCATTGATAGTAAATAGAGTTTTATCTAACTTAATCCATAATATATAGTCACAAACTTCTTCAGTCATGATTGAGATATACTTTTCTAATCTGTGTGTATAGGCTATGCCAATGCCACCAGATCTTCTATTACTTTTTCTATTTTGCAAGAATAATTTGTATCCAGGGATTTCAATTTCATCTAAGAAATCAGTTTTAGTTTGAAATCCAATAATTGCATTATTGCTTATCATATCACTTAATTCTTTATATTGTAAACGCCTTCTTAGGCCACATACATTTAATGAGAGTATATTTATGGAACGTTGTGCTTCATCATCATTATCATCATCATTATCAACATCATTATCAATATCAACATCATTATCAATATCATCATCATTATCCAGATCATCATCAGCTATGTCTTCAACAGTAACAACACTAATATCTATTGTAGTTCTGACAACATTCAGCTGCCACTTTTTGTTAACTTCATCTTGGTTATCCTATAACATCATCCACAGCATCATCATCCTGATCAGCAACCTCATCATCATCAATAACAACATCATCATCATCATCATCATAATCATCATCATCATCGTCATCAACAACAACAACATTAACATCATCATGTCCTATGTCTTCAACAACACAATCAATATTATCTATTGTATTTCTGACAACATTCAACTGACACTTTTTGTTAACTTCATCTGGGTTTGCATTATGAATACTATGATCAACATTATTCTTGCTACATTCATTTTCAACATGTTGGATTCCCACATTACTGACATGATTCATGACATGGTCATTCTCTTCATTACCATTTGCATCATCAACCTCACTCATAATATCTGTTACAGCAATCTCTTCATGCCCTGGTATGTCACCTCTATCATCACAATTCTTTTTATCTGTGTCATTTTCAAGTTGCATAATTGCATAGATAACATTATTAGAGTGAAATATGTTACTATCTGATATGCTATTGGGATTGCTGCTTGGTAAAGATAGGACAGTCACATCCTGAGAGGGATCTATGTGTATTCCATTCTTAGTATGAACGAGTTCAACCTTCTCATCATCATTATATCCATTACCACTTGTGGCTGTAACATTAGCACCACTCATTAAATTAAATATGCTAACATTTCTCTGCTCTGTTATGTCAACCTCATTTACAACTTTATTAATTTTGTCATTTTCAAAGTGATTGTCTTCATCTTTGATCATATCACTGTTTGTATTAATAACATTATTAGTGCAAAGGATGTTGCAACCTAATATATTATTTGGATTGCTGTGCTGAGACAAATATAGTAGTTCAGGGATTTACAGGTTAATAGAAAGTTATTGATACATGTAGCACTTGGTGAAGTTAGGAGAGTCACATCATGAGAGGAGTCTAGGTCTATTGGCCCCTGCCCACCAATGCACCCCTACCTGTATGTACCTCGGGTTCATCTGCTGGGTACATGCCTGGGGACTCGATAGGGAGGGGGAGGGGTGTTTTCTAGTCGGTTCTCTATGTAGAGCTTGTCTACCACTAAGCTAGCTGTCTTACGCTCTCTCCTTGCTACTTTCATTCGAGGCAGCAAAACATCACGCCTATATTGAGCGATCTCCTCAGGAAACTGCTCTACTACCCCATAAGGTTTGCCTTTAAGTTGCAATGTGACTTTATTGTATAGGCGGCTTCACGCGGACAACAGAAGAACACAGATTGCGAACTTGTACTTTCACACTACAAAGGTGTGTTGTTGTTGCATAGCCCCTCTTCATTCCTTTCAAAGGTTGACGCCATATTACGCAGTATCTGATTGACTGAAAGCAACCAACATACGTTTGAAAACCATTCACACGTCAAAATCGAGTTTGAAACACAACATTGTTGGTCGAAATATTGGTTGGATATTCATTGCCAACGGTTTATCAAATTCCTCATACTGTTTTCGCAAACTGAATGTTCCCTGGGTGGTACAAGACAGTATGCCGTTCCCCAACATCATGGTCAATAAGGGTGACTATACGGGCACTGTACTGATACAATGGTATTGCAATGGTTAAAACACTATTGCTATTAATATAATACTGTATAACTATACGTTTATAACGAACACGCTTATAACGAACTGACGGATATAACAAACTTATTTTTTGTCCAAACATTTGCTATATATGCTGTATATATGATTATAACGAACTACGGTTATAACGAACTAAACTGAGTTGTCCCTTTGAGTTCGTTATAACCGTAGTTTACTCTACTATTGTAATAGTGGTTCAGATATAGCTTTACTGTTGTAGTGGTACAAACTTTATAATACTGTAACGCGTGTACATATACCTTCCCATAATTAAGCGGGGTAACGCTGATTGTCTGACAATGTTCTCAATGTCTATTCAAACAAGGCGCATTGTCGACACAAAATGATGACTAACGGTAATGTTTCATAATATTTGTATCGATACTATCAATGGCATTTCGTCATCCTTTCTAGTTAAGATGCGCATGCATGAACTGTAATGGTCGCAGTTTCAACGCTCTTCACAACAAATGATATTCTACAGACTACAAGAATGTACACAATGCAAAAACGTAATCAGTATGGATATCTCAAGGTACAGATTTGATTTATGAAATCACTTTTCTCATAACAGTTCCTACTTTATTGGAAATAACTTAAAACGTTCTATATCATTACAATGTGCTGTGTGTTTGAGGCTGATTAGAGCTCACGTACCAGCCGAACGTGAAGGCTTCTACCTTGATTGTGTAGAAATATTGAAATTTTTCTCTGATTATGTAGGATAGATGGTAGCATTTACGTGGTTAATAGCTCCTTACTGATATGTAGTTCGCTTAGGACAGCACGTTTCAGATCTTGCCCCACGTGCGGGCATGTGCGTTTGTCGGCTGCATGCCGATTTAGTGTTTACAGTCGTGGGTCGTATGGTAAGAGCGCTCCGATTGGTTGGTGACAGACTGGATTAGCCAGTGGCTGCATCGTTTAGACGTGTTGACCCAGAGGTTACGTGTCCTTGCGAGTATATAAGAGATAGGCGCGAATGCTCTCATTGTCTTGCATGATCGGGAAGATCATTACAGGTGAGGGAGACCACACCAAATTACCGTGTTCGGAGGACGAACAATTCCCCCAAGCCATAGTGTTTTTAAAGATCTAAATTCTGTGGCAACTTTAGAATAAATGGGTAAATTGTTATAAAGCTGGGTTGGACGGGTGGATTTAATCAGGAAATAATGTCAGCTATGTGATGTAGCTACATTGACCGACCGTGTTCGGAGGACGAACAATTCCCCAATCCCTAGTGATTTTAGGCAATAAAGATCTCAATTATGTGGCAACTTTAGAATTCATGGGTAAATTGTCATAAAGCTGGGTTGGACGTGTGGATTTAATCAGGAAATAATGTAAGCTATGTGATGTAGCTACATTGACCGATTGTGTTCGGAGGTTTTGAAGGGTGGTTTGTTTTCATAGACTGTGTTAAGGATGCTGTAGGGATTAAAGTGGGTTAGTGAGGGATTTGTTCGTTTGCTTTAGGCTGCTTTTGAGTTTTATTTTTAAGGTATAAGTAAGTAGGATTTTTGGTTTAATAATGTAAAGTTTAGTTCGGAATAGGATTGATTGATTTGTAATTGTTGTTGAGTTCGTATTTATATTTTGTTACAGTTGGGGTTTTTTTAGGTTTTTTTTATTTTTCTGCAATAAACTGTTGAAACTTGATTATATTTTGTTGTGAATCACCTCCCTACATCCATCAAACTGAGGTCGTAAAGGACAGACAGAGGGACCATAGACACTTTATTTTAGTATTTTCGGCATTAATATCTTCTGAATAAAAGAAACACAATGCAAAGTCATGGTGTCCTAAAGTGCCCAAAGCCTGTCCTGTTACATTTGGTTAACAATGACCGATGTTGAGGAAACATTCTACAACACACAGCCAAGCGACAGTCAGGATAAAGCAATCTATGACGAAGTCAAGCGTAAGCTGGGACACAAAGACAAAGAGTCTTTCCAACAATCTTTGATTGAGATATACAAGAGTGACCCACGTGAGCTAAATCACATACGTGAAAGTATTTACGACCATGCAAGGGATACATGCGATGATTTTCCACCTGGGAAATTGGTATCTCGTAGAGCCAAGAACAATGATAAGCAGGCTGTTCTCAACAAGTACTCACAGGATATATACTACATATTTCACTATGTGGAAGGTGGCATACCGGATCATGTATTGCAAGCAAAGGTACTCAGCCGAGCAAGCATTAAATCCATGGGAAACCAGTCTATGTGTACGCCTAATGAAGAGGATGACGATACAACTGAGCACACTGCAGCTGACGTCATACCACTCGAGGAGAATGACTCAATATCTACAATTCTCAGCCATGTTATACAGATAAAACAGTGCATTGCTCGTGGAAATGATATGGCTGAAAACAAATTAGCACAATTGGAAAACAAATTCACCCGCGAAATGAACTTACTCAGGGAGGCTATCTGTGAAAAGGACAAACTTGTCAATGAACTAAATAACAAACTGAGCGACTCTGTGCAACCAACAAAACAAATCATATCGTGATCATATTATTGAACTGGAAAATGAAATGCTCCGGTTGAACTACTCAGTTGACTCCAAACTCAAAGTCATCGAAAACAAGATTACCACTATATCTAACAAGCATAAATCTAATGGTGAAAATAAACTTAACGTGACAGTAGCTCATGTCGTCGAATCACATAAAACAGATGGACCATCTACCACAACTAAGTCTCCAACAGCATCGATGTCAAATACACCTGATATTAACACGGATGAAGACAGATCAGCACAAGACAGGCCAAAGCCATGTGTTCACTCAGACACCCAGCGTCGTGAACGTGAGACAACACCTACCCAAGATAACATTGCTACGGGCAAAGATAAATCAGCACACGATTACCTTGATCTAACTGAACGGAACTACGACTATGACTTCACCTACCAGGATGAACAGAGCCGTGGCAACAGGTGAGCTCGAGCAAAACCTACCGATCCCCCACTGATAACCACATCACCCACGAGAAACTGAAATTGTACCCCATCAGATCACTGGCAA
This sequence comes from Haliotis cracherodii, assembly GCF_022045235.1. Classification (NCBI taxonomy): domain Eukaryota; kingdom Metazoa; phylum Mollusca; class Gastropoda; order Lepetellida; family Haliotidae; genus Haliotis; species Haliotis cracherodii. The sequence continues at coordinate 13,859,580 of NW_027266308.1, read as the reverse complement.
AGACGTACCACGCCCTAGAAGGTGTACCGAGAATTCGGACAAAACGACTAGTTCTGTAAAACATCAAAGCTGATGAACCATTTGACTCTGTCAAAGATCTGATATACGAGTACGTCCAGGATATGCGTGTCTGTGTCACCTTTGTCCGACTTATGAAGAAAAATTAACCCTACACCTACCAACACACCTACACTGTGCCAGTGACGACTATGAACACTTCGTTTCTACTAATCCAGATGTTTGGCCTCCAGGTATTAAAACGAGAGAATATGTACCCAAGACCCGGATGATATCTCGTAACGCCGACTCTCATACCCACAGGTAAGAAAACATTCATGTGTCACATCCAGTTTAGAAGGGAGACTGTGATCAAGGTGGGTGTACTCCTAATGACGCTATCATTATTAACATGGAATGTACGTGGAGTTCTCCAACGGTACGGACTATATTCGGCAGACATTGTCTCGACATGTTGCTGTACAGGAGCATTGGCTGCCGGCAAATAGAATGTCTAAATTAAATATGTTTCAGGATCTAAATTTGATATCCTATAATGCTGTTTCTCCGGAAACATGCTGTTTTCGGGGATCAGATGGATTAGCAATCTTAGTTAGCAACAGCGAGTGGAAAGCTCACACGATCACTGTAAGCACAGACCACGCAATAGCTATCAAACTAACTCGGCGACACTGTGATATTTATGTAATAGCATGTCGCCTACCTTCAACTAATGTACTACATTCTGTGTATTGTGACGCCCTTGAACGCATAGATATGTATGATGACCTCTGTGAACAGGGTGTTACTTTTATCCTTGGTGATCTTAATGCAGATATTTGTAAGCACTATCTCTCTGCCCGGGATAAGTTAGTTAGCACTGCTATATCTGATTGACACCTCTTACACACCATTAGTGAGTTCGCAACCCATTCCCCACGTTATACATGTAGATCCAAGGACAACACCTTAAAGAGTATGATTGACTCTATCCTGGTACCCTCGTGGATTAAAGACCATGTTACCGATCTCCATGTTATAGATACATGCCCTTATACGGTGTCAGATCATCTCCAATGTTTATTATCTATGTCATTGAGAGCCTTTGGTCGAAATAATCTCAATATTAACCCCCCTGTTCCAAAATGGAACAAAGCAAGTCAAGATGATATACTCATGTACCAATGTGAGTTTGGTACATATCTTAATTCCTTTCACGTAATCTGTCTTGTCAGCCTGTTGACACATATAGCGACCATATAAGTAAATGCCTTTTACTTGCAAGTTCCAATTGTATCCCTAAAAGTGAATAAAAAAACTTATCGTAAACCATTCTGGAAACCTGATGGACTAAATGATGCACATTGCCGTATGAGGGTTGCTCGACGTGCATGGCTAAATAACGGTAAACCCAGGGACGAAAACTCAGATTCGCGCATCTCTTATAAAACTGAAAAGAAACACTTCAGGCCCCTCTATCGAAAATCGAAAAGGTCCAACAAAAAGAATACCCTAAGGGAAATTGAGAGGTCAGCTGAACTTGATATAAACTCTTTTTATAAAACTGTTAGAAAACAACGAGGGCTGGTGGCAGAGATACCTATACTTAACTATAAGGATGAATGTGGTTCTACACCCTCAGCTATTTGCAGATTATGGGGTAAATACTTTTCAGATTTAGCCAAACCCTACCATTCCGAAGGATTTGATGATGTATTTAAAGAAGATTTAACTAGTAAGGTACAGATATTTAAACAAGTACGAGAGAGGCCTGACGAGGAATTGGAAAAAGAATTTACGTGTCAAGAGATAAGAGAGGCCGTCAAATCCCTCAGCAGGAATAAATCCCCAGGTCCGTATAAGATTACAAATGAACATATTATCTATGCAGGAGAACATCTTACTTATTCTTTACGTATAATTTTTAATCATATGATGAAACTACAATATGTAGGCATTTAGTATTACATACAAATGGACTCTGCAGTCTATGCAGCTTTCTTAGATAATGAAAAAGCATTCGATAGGATATGGCACGATGGATTATTTTACAAACTACATAAACTGGGCATTAGAGGTAATACATGGAAATTACTACATCATTGTTATACAAATAGTTATGCTTATATTTCCTACCAAGGTGAACAATCAGACAGATATATGGTTCAACAAGGTGTTGGCCAATGCAGAGTTCTCTCTGCTTGGTTTTTTCTTGTTTTTATAAATGATCTCATTACAGCCCTTAGACAAGCACAATGTGGCATTCGTGCATATGGTATTGATATTCCTGCAGTCTTGCTTGCCGACGATACTACACTTATTAGCTCATCACCGAGAGGTTTACAAACATCCCTTGATATTGTACATACATATGCCTCAAGGTGGTGCCTAACATATAATCCATCAAAAAGTGCAATAATTGTGTTCACCAAAGCAAAACGCAAGGGGTATAACTGTCATTGTAAACTTCGTAATACACACATTACTACAACTGACTCTACGGTGTATGGTGGAATACTTCTAACATACAATCTGTCCTGTAAAACAAGAATTGAAAAGTACTGTCAGAAAGCAAAACAAAATATTAACTCCCTAAGATCTTTAGGATTAAATAGTTATGATCTTCATCCAATTTCAAGCGTGAAAATATGGCTCAGAATGATACTCAAAACCAGCCTTTATGGATGTGAATTACTCTATGACATTAAGGGTCAACATGCCGCTCTGTTGGAAGGCACGCAAAGATATTTTGCGCGCATTGTACAGGGTCTTGATAAAAGATCTCCTTCAGAATGTACTATTTCGAACCTTGGACTTTGAACAATTACTGCATATATTGATAAATGCAAACTTTTATTTCTTGGTCGTTTATGCAATCTGAACTGTAAGAACTTTGCAAAAGACATTTTCTGCGCTTCCATTGCAAGCCCTGTCAATTCAAAGACAATCTGTGGAGAACTTAAATCAACACTTGATAAATACAATCTGGGTCCCTACCTTCGAACATATACTCAGTACGGTACTTTCCCTCCAAAATTGAAATGGAGAAATCGTGTTAACGAAACTATATGCAAATACGAAGAACAATCATGGCTCACAAATATATCAAATAACGCAAGCATGTCCCGTTATAAGAGAATTCATACGAAATTAACATACCATGTACTTTGGCAATTAGCTTTTCTGTACCCGGAATTATCGACCTGCTTTACAACTCTGTGTGAAAGTCCCATCACGCAGTAAACTTTCGAAAGAGTGCAAGCTCTGTAATAGACATGCTTTCGACTATGAAAGCCACATTATTTTACATTGTGAAGCGTTGATATCAGAAAGAAATGCTTTTTTCTCTTCTCTCATTGACGTACTTGACGTTCAAAAATATGTTGATTTTGAAATGCAAGACGAAAGAGATATGTTATCGGTCTTATTTGGGGCTGAAACAAAATTTACTCACAATCTGGATCAAAACACCTGGGAAACTATTATACTACAATTCGCCTCGTATCTGTACAAACTAAGGCATCTTTTGATATATATCTTCTAGTGAAAATCTGTCATCATTTAGGTATCTGAATTAGATAAACTGTGTGTAATTGTAAATATGTTATGCCTTTTTATTGTGTTAACTGCGTGCTGGAAGTGAAGGTAGGGCGGAGAAACTGGGGCAGTGATATAAATGGGAATGACAGCTATCTGGACAGCTGGTCAAATAGGTATGCAGAGATACACACAGATATCTGCCCATTGTGTGTTAATGGTTTGTGAGTTGAAGACACGATGAAGTTTATTTTTACAAATGATGTTTCGTCAACACAGGCCCTGGTGACGGTGTGGTAATGTCAGGGTTCGGGTATCAGATGAAGTTCGTGTCATGGACGAAAGGTGTATACATTCATTGTCACGTTGCATCCAAGGAATAATATCTCAATCTACATAAATAATCTGGATCCATTTGCCACCTCAGCATTGTTTCGGAAGTGACGTCACCATCTCTATCTCTCACTGAGCCCATGAATTTCTCTCCTTTATAAGTATTTTGATTCGACTGCTATTGCGTCGAATCGGGCTCAAAACGGAGATGTTGGTCCAGGGTCTTTAACAGAATATAATGTATATAATACCCTGGATTAACGACGATGTCATTCAGTTACTTACGTTTTGAATAGATGTCAGCCTTGACAGGGTATAGTTATATCTGTCTGTATGTATGTATGTATGTATGTATGTATGTATGTATGTATGTATGTATGTATGTATGTATGTATGTATGTATGTATGTATGTATGGACTTCAACTTTGTGTGAGTTCTGTATTTGTCATTTTATGGCTCTTCTGTCAGTATACAATTAAAAGATGATCTCGATGGAAACAATTAACACAATCGTGACGATACATCTAAACTCGAAGCTTATGTTCAAGAATAAGTAAGAATTTATATAGAAAGATATTCTATCATCGTCGACGAGGCGGCCTGCAACTACGCATCTTGTCAAAGTGGAACTAGTGGTTAAAGCGTTCGCTCGTCACGCGGTAGCCCCGGGCTCGATTCCCGACATGGGTACAATGTGTGAAGCCCATTTCTGGTGTTCCCCGCCGTGGAATATTGCGAAAAGCGGCGTAAAACCAAAATCATTCACTCACTCACTAACGATACAGGGAAGTCAACAGTTTGTGTATGGGCCAGACACTTACAATAAAGGGAGACAATTTGCGGGGAGGTAACTCTTGTGTGTCATGTGAGTGTTATGCAGCGAAATATCAAGTTTGAGTGTTCACTGCACTAAAAAAATTATAACTTTTCTCAACCTCAGAAAACTTTTCACACTGAAATATATATTACATTTTCTCATTGACTGTAATATGTATAGATACAAAGCAAATATTAAACAACCAGTCTCAGCCGAAAGAGATTCCATTGGGTGCAAACAGCAAACAGAGGCGAAAATATACGAATGGATACCTGAAAAAGTCATGACACCAAGGTGTTCGTGACAAGGGAAATGAAATGACAAGTGTATGTAATGTGTGTGATTATGTTTGTGTGTGCATGGATGGGTTCAAGTGTGTGTATGAACACAATGAGTTACATTGTGTGTCATAAAGTGTGTTGTATTGCATTTTCTTGTAATGTATAGTTATATTGTGATGTTTCACTGATCTTAATGATTTCTCATAACGTCCGGTTGGTTTGGGCACATTTCAGGCATACGTTTACACAGTCTTCGTAGCATTCAAATATCCGCTTGAAAACCCGGTTGTACGGAACGTGCGGCTTTAATAAGCATTCTCTCATAACCAGGGCGAATCTGGACTTGGAGTCCCATTATCACAGGACCAGCATCGCCCCAGACGATTGGGCCACCCGTACCCCGCTGGTGTAGGATGCTCAAATGACTCCCCAGGCTCAGGTGACTCTAGAGTCATTTAAGCCTAGGCCCATATGACCTAGAGTCAAATTCAGGGGGAGTCGTTTGAGCCTACTACACCGATTTCGAGTAAATGACTTTTATCCTGCAACATTTCTTACAAATCTTCTTGCAAATCATTTCTATTAAATCACCTTATCTCAAGAGATGCCCCAGTTTTCTATGTGTTATATCTTCCTCAATAAATGACAAGGCCACAGTCTTTCAAGGAACACAAACCAAACCTTAATCTATTTTTCAGCTTGGAAAGTCTGATAGTCTCGGATAAGGAGATTCGTGACGACCTCCTTACATTCTAACCTTGCAAACGTCCTTGTTTACGAACACTGTTTCTGCAATGCAAACATTTCTCTTGTCAGACTTCTGTGTACATTTGTTTTGTTTACCTCACAAATGAAGAGCGAAAACTGAGCACAGAAAAACTGGTTACTTCAAGAATGGAAATCTAGTTGTAACTGACTACAACCCTACCCGAAATATTTGTTTGTTGTTTAACGCCGCACTCAGTAATATTCAAGCTATATGACGACGGTTTGTAAGATAATCGAGTCTGGGCCACACAATCCAGTGATTGACATCAGGAGCATCAATCTACGAATTTGGGATACAATGACATGTATCAACCAAGTCAGCGAGCCTGATCACCCGATCCCGTTAGTCGCCTCTTACGATAAGCATGGATTGCTGAAGACCTATTCTAACCCGGATCTGAATAGCAGTCAGTACAAGTGGGGTTAAACACGATTGTACAGAAAGGGAGATTTTAATATGCATTCTCTTATAATTAGGGCAAATCCGGAATCGGAATCAACGATCATGGGACCTGCATCGCATGACACGACAGGATCACCCCTCCCATCCCCACCCCCATCCCCAACACATCCCTCCACATGCACTTGATAAAAATAACAGTTGAAAACGATGTTGGAATATTTAAGGACAACAATGTGAATTTCAAATATGATGCTGACAAACCTAGAAACATAATCAGGGCGAACCGGGATTCGAACCCACAATCATAGGTTTCTGGCGCGTCCAGGGGACGCAATTCTGCACAGCGAATCACGGCACCTAAGACGATTGGGCCACCCGTGCCCCCTCTTCCCTTGGAAACCACTCAGACACTTATTCGGAGCATGAGACGACAGTTCCAACTATGATCGCATCAGATGGGTCCCATAAACGCAACTGAGTTTTCTTGACAATGATATGTGATGTTTCACGAATTAACATATTTCATATGGGCTGTGTGATACTGCAAAAGTGCATGAATGAGTGAGTTGGGTTTAACGCCACTTTGAGCAGTATTCCAGTTATATCACGGCATGTCAGCTAAAAGTGGGAGGAAAGACCCAAGTAATGCAGGCTTCAAATGCTTACCATTTGATGAAATCCTAGAGCACGGGTTTGGTGCTGACAAACCTAGAAACATAATCGGGAACCGGGATTCGAACCCACAATCATAGGTTTCTTTGTACCCAAGGGACGCAACTCTGCACAGCAAATGGCGGCCCTTTAGACGACTGGGCCACCCGTGCCCCACTGAAAAGGTAACTTTACATACATGGACATAACGGATGTAGTGTGATTGACTAATATTGCATCATCTTGGGGTTTTTTTTATGATGTTTAACTTTATCTCTAGAACTGAATCAGAACACCTCCAGATATAATTTAATCTGTCAACGAATGTGAGCTACCATACTTAAAAGCAGAATTTAATTCAGATAACAAACTGACTACAAAGTATTCATGGAATGAGAAAACAGGTATATTCTTCGAAAGGCTATTTACTTACGGATAAATCTAAAGACGCTTTACAAGTAGTCTTAGGTGATATTAAGAAAATAATTAGTACGTTCATAGGTAAGATCAGCTGACTGTGTTGTTATATGGCAGTGTATTTTATTGTTAAACAATGATTGTAATTATATTACTTTGTTTCAGTTGAGATTCGGAATAAGCTCATTGTATTTGGACAACGATTAGTTGTCAGGCTGTAGTACTATTTAATGTAAGCAGTGGTGAGAAAGTTACTATTTTTCGATGCTAGTGTGATGTGTAAATTTCCGGAATACCGTGGACTGAGATAGAGCGTTAGAGAAACAATTGGAATATTCTGTGATGTGATTTCCAGAAGCTAGTTAAACTGTATATTAGAAGAAAAGAGCCTCTCGTATTTTTCACATTTCATAAAATCAAGACCAGCTTTCGTGTGAAGGAAACTTATCATCCGGGATTCCCAGCCATGGCCATCTCGGAAGTTTGACCACTGTCGCTTCTGGGTGAATATATTATCACCACTGTTTTTGCCATCATATTATATACTGTCATTAAATATATACTACCACTCTATTGTGTACTGCCATTGTAATTAATGTACAGTAATCAGTGTTGATTTGTAAACCTAGTTAATTTTGCAATACATTTGTTAATAGTATACCATTTGTTGTTTGTTTGTTGGTTTCACACTTATTTCTTTATATGTATAGATTTCATGGGTTAACGTAATGTTTCAACTTGGGAATCGTCACGTAACAGTGTGAAGCGTCCAAACTATTTTCTTGACGTATAAAATGGTATAAGGAGAAATGTAAATGTTTTAAAAACAGTTCCGTAAATCAAACAGACGGTGTATTTCACTGTCATGAAATTTGTTTAGAACTGTATGTAGGAATGCAGAATTGGTACATCCAATTCACGAATCCAAATCCTTTTGGCTAAAAACTGCAGAATCTGCCCAAATAAGTGCAATAATGTCGAACGCGACCTCAAACCCAATTTCATTTTACCAGGAATACTAATTCAGTGAATAATATAACATGTGTGTCTTGGTGTGATTAGGGGCACGGGTGGCCCAGTCGTCTAAGGCGCCGCGATTTGCTGTGCAGAGTTGCGTCCCTTGGGCACGCCAGAAACCTATGATTGTGGGTTCGAATCTCGGTTCGCCCCGATTATGTTTCTAGGTTTGTCAGCACCATACCTGTGCTCGTGGGTTTCACCGAAGTGGTAAACGTCTGAGACCTGCATCACTTCGGGCTTTCCTCCCACTTTAAGCTGACACGCCGTGATATGACTGGAATACTGTTAAAAGCGGCGTTAAACCCAACTCACTCACTCACTCACTTGGTGTGATTATTTTAAAAGTCTGTACAGCCTTTCCAAAAGAAGTGATTGTATGTCTGTTGAAGATGATCAAAGTGAATTTATTTATGAAAATACATATACGAATGAACATTTGATTGGATACAATATGCCACTCAAGATATTTCTGATACTCCTATCAGCAGTAAGGAAATTCAAGAAACAGTACAACAAAACATCTGGCATAGATTATGTAGGAGCGAGTTTTTAGTATTTCTTTAGTCATTAGTAAATGCGCTATCGTGTCACACAATTCTCTACTTTTGGTTTAGAGACAGCCGTCATATAGCAGTAGTACTTCTGTGCGGCGTCAGGCAACAAACGAAGACTTACGTTTTATGCAAATTGTATGTGTGGTGGGTGCTACTGGTAGGGCAGGACATGCTTACCCATTTCGCGAACACCTGCTGTCATCATTGATTTTAAAAGATAAATTCAAATAATTTTCACCGATATTTTGCCCTTTAGTTTCAATGGTTATATTATAATTTGATGCTTTTGGGGAGTCTTCCCAGTGCCCGTGGGTTTCAGCAAACTGGTAATCGTCTACGGCTTCCGCCGCTTTGAACTTTTCTACCACAATAAATAAAATGGGAATTATATGAATTGTTGATGATTTGACGCATATTTTCCGCTGTATTGTTTCATCTCGGCAATAGATTTACCTCAAATACCATTATGTCTACTCGTGTAGAGGAACAAAGCGTTCGTCAACGGTTGACGCGTTGGGTACGATGATTGGTCACTCTTACCATTCGTGAGTTCGTGTCCTCCGATTAGTCAGATGTCCCAATAGTCAAAAAACAACAAACTTCATGGCTGATTGCACAAACCCCTAACTGTTTCCTATATAAAAATGGTTTGGTCCAACAGTAGGTTACAGAAAAACAATAGGAGCATTGATTTCTTCACATTTTAATTCATATTCTTTAATGTGATTTGTTAATTTGATATCATAGATATTAAGAAAATGTACATATAATATGTTAATAATACATGAAACAAAAAATTATATTTCATAGTTTATAATTACATTTAAGAAATTGTACATTTCAAAAGTTTTGATATTCTATGCATCTAACAGCGTGTAAACGTTTTCTTCATGTCAAATCATCACCGCCAAATCATGTCGTCTATGGTGAGTGAATACGGTTTTACGCCGCTTGTAGCATTATTCCAGCAATACCAGAAGAATCTAGAAATGTCTTATGACAAGTGAATTGGGTATCAAAGGTTAAACATTTAATTTGCTCTACCAGATTTGGCTCTGAACACCAGTCTGTTGATATTTTCCCGGGGTGTCTTTCTGTCTAGATTAAGATCCTGTTATGAACAAGAATGGCATTCTTTTGTATTTGAAAGTTCAAAACTAATCTCATAATAACTATTTAAACCTTCTTCTGGACGTGAATTATATTTGAGCAGGACACCAATTAACAAGTTTAGAATTTCTTCATCTCGATTTAGATGTGGGTCACACAAACCTAGAATTGAAACGGGGCGTTATTGTAGAGAGCCAACTGAGCATCGGATTTGTATATTATTGGGCAAACATTGTGTTGAAAATGAATATCAATTTGTACTTATTGTGATTATTATTGTGAAACCAGAAATTAATATATTAACGGAAAGTATTATATATTACCAGCAATACATAAATTCAATATGCAAATGCCATCTACAAATGTTGATGTTATACAGAAGCTGTTTATGATTCAATGTCCTACTCCTAGTGTTACTTTAGTCATTCGCCGATTGTTAACATTACATTACAATAAAAGAATGAGCTCTGATTATGCATTGTGCATAAGTGAGTAAAGGCATTAATTCCCAAGCTGTCTGATATATCGACCTAGTCCAGTTTGGGATAGTCCTATTTAGATATGGGTGTTGACCTTATCATTGCCTGCTCCATTGTCAGTAAACCCGTGTGTTATCCTACTCTATCATCCAAACTGGCTTCCATAAGAAATATCACTTTGTCGCGAGATAAAGAAATTTTATCACAATGCTTTGAAGACCATTGTGACGTAATCGGTTGCCATGACGTCAAAATACAAATGACATAACTAATCACTCTGCCACTGAAGCCGTAGCTGTTCTAAACACTTACTGTTTGGATGCCTTCCAAACTCAACTGTGTTAAGACTCGCTGATAGAAGTAAAACCATTTTTTGTAACATTTATCAACTCGTCTTGATATATTTGATCTCGGAAGAACCTTGGGTGAGTTTCTCCAATTATGCCAAGCACAATACAGAGCAGTCCAAACCCAAACATTGACATAACTCATTTATTCCATCAATGTGCAGGGCTACAAAGATGACACCAAATACTGGCTAACGCCCAATCCCACTACTGCTGAAACGAATACCATGCACACATTAAAAACTAGTTGAGTTTGACAGGCATATTTACATACACTAACATAAACCATGGGCACTTGAGGACCAGTGATTTTAAAAACACAATAAGAAAAGTTCACTGTCCAGTGATGAAAATATTATTCTGTCTATTATTCTAAATAAAAAAAATATAATGTGTCTTGTAATATGATAGTTATATCGATGCTACACCTTTACACGCTTCACACCTACGACACATTTGAGACCAGTTTCGTCATTTAAAATGTACATACAAGAATCCACAGGAGCACTTTCCATCCAGACAATGGTGACTGTGGAAGCTGGCTAGACAGCGGCAGTCGTTCGAGGCGCATTCCGCAGCCGTCTTGCAGTCAACGGTATATAATTACAGAAAACATTCGTTAGTGATCAATTCACATCAAATCCAGCGAACAAGAAATATTAAAATGTGCTGATTGGCAAGTACTGGATACTTTCCTCATCCTATTGATTTCCATCGGGTAAATTATCATTGAAATTCGACGAGAAGAAAAACTACTATAAAACTTATAAAAGTCCAGTTTCCACCATTGCCAAACTAGGCAGGAATTCCTGGGCTCGATCGTAGCGCCACCAGTGGCTATCACGAGTTATGTCCCTTCTATGCCTCTCCTATGGACCAATCAGATTCCACCTCGCGTATCACTTGCATTTGCTTCAAACAAAATGACAGCGCCCAGTCAAGACGATCTGATTGATAATCAAGCCTATATTGTGATAAAAAGGGGCTTACATCACGAAGTGCATCAAAGCCCGTGAGCACCTATATTAAAAACATGAAAAGATTAGGACAATATCTGTTGACAACGAGTTGGCGGTTGGCTGGTTGGTTGGTTTGTTGTTTAACGCCGCACTCAGCAATATTCCAACTATATGACGGCGGTCTGTAAATAATCGGGTCTGGACCAGACAATCCCGTGATTAACATCATGAGCATCGATCCACGAAATTGGAATCGATGACATGCATCAACCAAGTCAGCGAGCCTGACCACCCGTTCCCGTATGTCGCCTTTTACGACAAGCATAGTCGACTTTTACGGCAAGCATGGGTTGCTGAAGATCTATTCTACCCCGGATCTTCACGGGTCGAATTGGCGGTGCACATGCTTTGCAAATCCTGCAATCGACGGAAATCTGCATGACAGTTCACAAACAGCATTTCGATTTCGTTGCGCGATTTTGATTGGACTATGCAGAGACTCGTTAGTCCAGCCAAACTGTAACTCCATAATACCAGCCTAGTTCGGCAAGGGTGGAAACTGGACTTTTGTAGTCAGTTAACTCTCTTGCCTCGAGAAGATTGAGCCAACCAGACACCGTGGTGAATATCGATGACATGTGTCCTTGTGTGTTTTGCTCCATTATTAAGTAAACCCAATCTGTTTAATATTGAAGCGGCGTTGATATTGGACCAAAACCACAAGGACACAAGGACTGTATGACAAGAGGGATGACTTCAACTTTCCAACTGTCAACTTTCCCTTCATGTGGAACAATATTCCAGCAGCTCTATCCTTGAGTGTTTACATTTCCCACCTTTTGAGATACAATCGAGCATGATCTTTCAATCAAGATTTCAACGAGCGCCATACGACTCTTGCTATGAAGTTGTACGATCAAGGTTACAACATTCAAGGCCTCAGTAAAGCTTTCAAAAAGTTTTACGAGTGTTAGACATGAGAAATACATTCCTTAATTTGACGCATCAGCGACAAAGATGATGTCCGATGCAAATCCTTATTTTGACTTCTACCATAAATACCCGTGTTTATTCAGGTGAACAACTGACTTCCCTTTGCATGTGTTTGTGAAGGATGCCACCGGTGGGGCAGGATACACTCACCTTTTCGCGAACACCTGATAACAATTCATAAACACATGTTCATGATATAGTCGGAATCGTGCAATCGACTGTTTTATGCAGAGATTTCTATTGGATATGGAAAGGGTTTTATCGCTTTATTTATTGTTATTTGGTTCACTAAGGTAACACAAACTGTTAAAACCATCGCAGCCTTCGTGTGGATGGAATATTTCTGAGTGAAACAAGAAGCAAACAAATATAAGCAGCGTTAAACACAACTCACTCACTTACCCTGGATACATGATACATGCGTGTAGGTGCACGTGCACCCTTGGTTGATGCAGTGCAGAGTTGTGTAAGTGTCATGATTCGCTCCACACCAAGGCTTTAAATAAAATAAAAACATTCAATTAATTGTTTATATCGATAATGCAAGTTATTTAGCCTATCATATTATATGGCCGCTTCAAGTGGTAACTGATTTCCAACTGAGACATAATAGCAGATAAGAGTCGAGACGATAACAGATATAAACTTGACTTTAAAAACTTTATATAAAGGTCTCGACTGGGTGTATCCTCTGACTCGCCAATGGGGATTATGGATTCAAATTGCCCTCCAGCAAACTACTAGTGTCGTACGAGGGGACTCATGGATCGAGGAATCAGGTTCAGTGTTTGGGTTGATTTCTTGTCATCATTCCACGGTGTGGGCAGGGCGCAACTAATTGATAATATTATTTTTATGTGTTTTTACATGTTTATTCGTAGTTGTGTGATTTTAATTTTTTTATGTTTCAACGCGAGACGTCCTATCATAATACTAAAAATAATTGTGAAAGTGCCGTTTTTTACGTCACAAAGTAAGCACAGTAAACTACGATTATAACGAACTCAACGGGACCACTAATTTTAGTTCGTTATAACCGTAGTTCGTTATAAGCATATATATACAGCATAACTAAAACAAATAGTCGTGACAAAAAAGTAAGTTCGTTATATCTGTCTGTTCGTTATAAGCGTGTTCGTTAAAAACGTAGTTTACTGTATATTTTGTGAAACACTTACTTTCAAAGTCTCTCTGCTCGCCTGAGGGAAATACTAGCAAGTTTAGTTATGTGAAATTTTCATATAACTATACTAACTAGTATTTCTTCATATCATTTCCTAAAGGTTTCGTTACTTCATTACTGATACCTCAATGCAAGATTCCGATTTCAAGTTAGACAATAAATATCATGTTCGATCGTGTAGAGTTTGAATTAAAAATTTACTGGATAGATGGTGAATCGAGGTTTACTTATCTTTGATAAAATGTGCTTTTTAGGTGTACTCAACTGCTTTTCTGCTACTATGGTAGTTTCGCCAAGGGTGGGACATTGCTCAAAACATGGCAAGCTTCTCTACAGGCCGCCGTCATATACATTGAAGAAGGAATATTGCTGAGGTCGTGAAACAACAAAATACTGTTCCCTGACGGCGTTGCTGATGCAGATGACTGTCATACTCACTGACAGCAACTGCTGATACAGCGAGGAATAATATGTACTTCATGTTTTACGGAAACGATTTAATCTGAACATTGTGACCAGGGACACGCCTTTTATAATGCACAGTGCCTGCACCCATAAATTATCTTAAGCGCGTTGTCTAAAACAGATGACACTTTCCCAATTCCACAAAGTATTTATTTTTACACTTTCCCCTAATGTAGGACGAGATTGTTTCTATGTTGCCAACCTCATCTTAACCCTTACGACTGTATATGGATTTATTCATTTTGGGATGCATGACTGGTAGTATCGTAATCTTTCTCAAGATCAAAGAAAATTGATACTTCGCGTTGTTTATTTACTATATCATTTTAATAAAGGATTCTAATCATTAAAAAAATGATCGATATTACTTCTTTTTTTCATGGAAACCACATTGAATATTTGTAATAAGATTTTTGGTTTCCAAATACCAAACTAATCTGTTGTTTTCCATTCGTTCCATGGTTTTGCAAACGCAACTGGTTACAGATACATGAATATGGCGGTAATTTAAAGCATCTGTATGATCTTAGTGTGGGGACTACAATGGCATTTTGCCACGAGGAAGTAAATTCCCTGACGTCCATATGTGGCCAAATATACATAAAAACTGTCTCAATACATGATTCAAGGCAAATGCTTCAGTAACTGATGGTGGATATTATCATCACCCGCTGCAGTAAGAGCAGTATGACGCTCATGTAATGGAAATACTTATAATACATTATAATCTTCGCCGTTATTAAATTCTCTCTTTTCTTTTCCCGTTGTTTCTGATATCTCTTAAACTCAGGGACATAATTTGATGATGAAGAATGTTTGGCTGGAGTGTTGCTTATGTTTATTTGCAATGTCAGATTTATCAGTTATCAATTTCTCAAAGTCTTCAAGATGGGATACGGACGATTCCATACCTTGGACATAGGTCTGCGTGAATTAATTTTGGAGACATAGTTTCTCCGAGATAGGCTCTCATTTGTGCCTTGGCAATAATAACTGTAGCATTGTCAAAGTCATGAACTGTAGGATGTTTGCGGGAAATATTTTCTCGCTTTCTTCCTACACTTTCTTGCTTGTTTGCAGTCGTTATTAAACCATGGTTTACGAATATTTTTAGAGGACTAAGGAATTATTTGGTCAGCAATATTATTTAGTTGAGTCGAAAACAACTAGATGGAATCTGGGAATTTCTGAAGTTGTCAGGTTTTAGCTTTTCAGCACATAATATACTCAACAACAAAAGCTCCTGTGACACCAATATTTTAGTGTATATTTCAAACAAGTAAAGTTTGGTTTTCAATATTGTAGCACATGTATCGAATCAAGTCACAAAAACGTAACTGCTACAGAATGATGCTGCAAGACAATTTTACGTCCACAGAAACGCCATTTGGTGTTTATTGCAACGTTGGCAACAGATGAATGCAGTCAGAGACCATCCTCGGAGTGGCAGGCCACGCATAACCAATAATCGACAAGACAACTGAACTCGAACGACACACCTGCGAAATCGATTCCAGCCAGCAACAGTGACTGCAAGAAGCATCCCTGGCCTTCGACGAATATCTTCACAAACCGTACGTCGTCGCCTCAGATGTGCAGGGATTGTCGCCAGAAGACCCACCAGACGTCCCATTTTGACAGGAAACCACCGTCAAGCACGTCTACAGTGGTGCAGATAGTGTCTACGCTGGACGGCCATGCAGTGGGGACAGGTTCTATTCACTGACGAGTCTCGTTTTTACCTCAGCCACAGCGATGGACGGATTTGAGTGTACCGAAATCGAGGTGAACGTTACGTCAATCATTGTGTCATGGAAGAAGATCGGTTCGGGGTCGGCAGCGTTATGGTATGGGGTGGGATTACAGCAAGTCAGAGGACCCGTTTGATAGTGGTAGTGGGAAATCTCAATGGACAGCGCTACCGCGACGAGATCATTGGCTCTGTTGTTCTACCGTTTTTGCGTCGTCATGGCCCAGGCATTACCTTTCAACATGACAACGCCCGGCCTCATATTGCTCGACTTGTTCAGGACTCTCTTCAACAAAACAACGTGAATGTCATCCCTTGGCCGGCTCGCTCACCTGATCTCTCACCAAAAGAGCACATGTGGGATGAGATGGATCGGCTCCTTCGACGTCAACCACGTGTTCCACAGACACTCCAGGAACTTCGAAACATGCCCCAGCAGATAGGGACAGATATCCCACAGGACTTTGTGCGACGCCTGGTCCATTCCATGAGACGAAGATGTGTTGCTTGCATCGCAACCAGAGGTGGACACACACGCTATTGATTTCTAAATTGACATTTTGGCATGTTCATGTTTTTTTTATGAAATCACGCATTTTCAGTATGGCAAATTAAACCATTTAAACACTTACAGGAGTCTTTTATCTGTTCCACACCGAAATTGTTTTAGATTTGGTAAAAAAAACATAACTTTGCATGAAATTTTATTCAATGTCACAGGAACTTTTGTTGTTCAGTATACATACATAGTATGACCTTGTTCAAATGTAAGTTGATCTGAAACTTATTTGAACCATGCAGTTCAAAACAACGCTAACCTTGCGAGACGTTTTCAATGTGCACTGTTTTCCCTTTCAGCTGTTATCTACAGCAAGACCTGCAGGGATCAGAAAGACTGTGATCACCTGACCTGTGATAGTCCCTCAAAGTTGGGCTGCTCTCATGGAGAATGTACCTGCCTGACTTCCGCCACTGCTGGTTCCTGCGCTCAAGGTATGATACAGTTTAGACATAGTGTTTACGATAAGTAGCATTTTTCCTCATAGCTGCTTAGGTAACTAAACATGATTCTCGTCTTATTTTTTCTCGAGATGCCAAGTGCATGTTTAAGTGAAATATCACAATGCATAATAAAGAAACAGGTTTGAAGCATATGTACAGCTCTCAATACCTTTTAAGTCTATGATCAATTGTTACACAAAGAAAGCACCGCCTCCTTGGTCTAGTGGCACAGCGTTTGCACGGAGAGCGAAGGTCTTCAGCATATGTTGATCGGGACATATTCTACTCCATACTAGTCTATAAATTCACGATGTATAATTGACGCTATTATTGTATAAAGTAGCACCCAGCAATATTCCCGTATTATATCTCACGATCGGATGTAAATAATCGATTGTGGACCAGACAATGATGATTGACATCACAAGCATCGATCCACGGAATGTTGGGAAACGATGACATGCAATCAGCCAAGTCACTGAGCCTGACCTCCAGATCCATTTCATCACTTCTTATGACACGCATATGTTTCTGGGACCTATGTGCTTATCTGTAATCCCCACGCGTCAGATTGCCTCTGTTAATAAAAGACAGGAAGGCAATGGTGCTAGCTGATCCTTGGTGCAATAGCTATTCTTTTCTACTGTGATCTATATTGATTGGAGAATAAAGTGTGTGATCAACTGCGACAATTCTGGACCAAATGTATCACAAATGTCAACACATGACAAAACATCCAAACAGGATAAATATGAAAAGATCACTTATCAAGATTATTATAAAATAATTAATTCATTAGATATTTTAAACATGATTCTAATATACAGGGGCTGGTCAAAAAGTGTGAAACCTGACAAACAAAGCCAACTATTATGAAATAGTTGTTTTATAACATACACTTTTCATATCAGGCAATTCATATGTCAGGAAGAAGTTTTCTGAAGCCACCCTTAAAAAAAACATTCACGGCAGGTCTTCGTTGTCGTCATAGCGCTTTCCAAAAAGGTGTTGTTTCACTTTAGGAAACAGGTAGAAATCACTTGGTGCAAGATCTAGCGAGTATGGAGGGTGAGGAAGCTCTTCGAACCCACATTGTCTCAATGTCGAGATCATAGTGGTAGACCATGTTTCATCACCTGTTACTAATATCTTTTGGAATTTGACGAATTCTTTTTCAATTAGCTCTAAATATTTTCTGGCAATGTCAGTTTCTTTAGATTTTATCAACTTTGGAACCCAACGAGTAAATATCATATATATCTGTAAATGTTCATGAATAAAAGGTCCAATGGATCCATGGCTTAGACCTGTGTCTTCCTCAAGTTCAGCAAAGGTAATACGTCTATCTGAAAGTACAAATTTGTCTATCTCCTTGATTAAATCATCATTGATGGAAATTGAGGGACGTCCAGATCTAGGGTCATCATCAAGGCTTCTTCTCATTAGCAAAGCTTTGAAAAGGTGTTATAGTAGAGAACATTTCCAATCTTGATGCATCAGTGACAAACAGTGACGCAAAAGGCAATTCCATATCTGGACTTGTGTCATATGTTGAAAACTATGAAGAAGAACTATACATTGTGATTGATTTGTGTTTTGTGAAACCACTGGGTTTTAAAGAAATATAACAGATTTGGAGTTGGTTATATGTGGAAAATGTCTGACAAATATGGCATCATGATATATGCGAGTGGGATAGCTACTGTTTGGTGATCAAATTTAAGTCTTAGTGTTGTTTCTACTTAGATGGGTTTTTGATAATAAGAGCTCACCTGGAAAGATATTCACCAGTTTATAATATCAGCAGAGACAGAAACTTAAAACAAGTTCCTTTCAGCATCGACATTCAAATATTTTGGATTATTTTCTGCATTAATAGCCAGGAAATATAAACGTCAACGCTAGAGAATAATCACTCTCGATTATCCCACTAAACAGATGCCACTGGGTGTAAAAAGCAAACTAGTGGAATATTTTGATAAAAATGGATCACAGAAATCATGGATGACACCAGGTGTTCGCGAAAAGGACAAGCACGTCCTGTCCTATCAGTAGCATCCGCCACAATTTGCAAAAAAAGTATGTATTTGTTGTCTGACACTGCACAGCTATTCCCCTGGCATGCAATGCGTCATGTAAACAAACCAGACTATCAAGTGAAGGTCAGAAATCCAGTCACACGATAGAGCATTTACTGATTTTGTTGAAACTAAAAACAATATGTTAATATCGTGTTGAAAATTCTTGAATAAAATTCAAAAACAGGAAGCAACAATTTCATGTACGCTCTAACATGGACTAAAATATATTTTTTATGTTATTATACGCCAAGGATGTCATGTACAACATATTGGACAAACGGAGTGCTTGAGAGACAGAATGGGCGTCCATAAACAGATAAAGGACCCCGTGCAAGGTTCAGCCTCTTAAGCGCTCGACAAATGCGCGGCAGGAAAAGAAATAGAATTTAAGATATACCCTTTTCGTAAAATGAATACTGCTGATGCCCAGCAGTGTAAAGATAAAAAATTGCTTTCATTAAAAGGTTGTGCCAATCTTTAAATAAGTAGCGCATGGTATATGAACTATATTTGTATCTATTGTGATTGTTACCACTGTCATTGTAAAGCCGCGGTGTTATAACTGTAATCACTTCTCCCTGAAGATACAATTGAAGGTGAGGTGAAATGGGCTTTAACGTCGCGTCCAAGATTATTGCACTTATACAGCGACGTGCATGTGCGTGTGTGTGTTTGTGTGGCTGCTTGTACTAGTCCGGACTGATGCCGATTTATAGTGCTAGCTCACTGAGATACCATGCCGCAGTTTAACATGACTACCCAACTCAAACACAGTATACTGACTCCGAGCCGACCAATCCTTGTTTTAGCCCCTTAATGCCGAGCGCCAGACAGGGTAACAAAAAGTACCATCTTTTAACGTCTTTTGGTATGATGCGGCCGGGGATCGAACCCCGGACCTTCCGCTCTAGGGGCGGACGCTCTACCACTAGACCACGGAGGCGGTCAGATACAATAGAAACATGTAGAACAACTCATGTCATTATTGCGAGACTTTCTTTTTATATATATTTCTTATATATAAAATCGTGTTGTCTATATATTTGTAGGATCATGAACATGACAAGATAGCTATCGTTGGTCATCAGATTCCCACAAATGAACCTGTTATCTACATTTCATGACATAACCGCGCACGGGAACATAAGCTCTGCGTGCACCTGCTGTGTGCAGAATCACAACATCGTGACTGGCTGACAGGATTGGTGTTGGTATCATTTGAAACAGAAAGTATATAAGAGGATCAACCAAATGAAGACTTTACTTTGAAAGCTTTTCGCTTAACTCCAGACATGAAAGTAACACTGGTTCTCGTCATTGTCAGCACTATTATTGGTGAGTTGAAGATACTAACGGCGTTAATAGTTTAGCTAGTGTCTACGTTAGCCAATGAGATTTGTTGTGTACATGTATTTTTTATAATGATAATAGTTCATATTGAGCATAGATAATATTATAAATTGGCATTGCGCCTTTTTCCATGCTGGATATCAATGCGTTCTATTATGACTCCGGGAAATGAATCCGTGTGCACTCATTTCAGTTCCCTGGGGAATATATAACCTGATCTGCCTATGAGGCACTAGAAGACTAATAGTCACATAACCACCTCAGTGAAAGGGGAACCCAATCACTGCTGAGTGAACAGAGGCATGTTTCGAACAAAGGCACTTGCCTTTGGAAAAAAACACATGTACTAATTTGACAACAGTGTTGTGCAGGTCCAAGAAACTCTTAGGAAACAAGGCTGCCAAACACGCTCAGCCATCCAATTGCTTTCTTCCACAAACTGTCCTGAAAGCCTTGACCTGTGACCTCCAAACAGGATCACGTGCCCCAACTTCTAATGAGATATTGTTTCTTTCGTTCAGCTGTGATCGACAGCGAGACCTGCAGGGATGACAGCGACTGTACTCACACGACATGTGATAGTAGCGGAACGCTTGCCTGCTCTCATGGCGCATGTAGCTGTCTGGTTGCAGGCGATGGCTGCGTGGCAGGTAGGTCAGTTTACAAAATAATGACCATAATAACTGCAGGCAACAAATTTCATATGTGAACGTTTTATTGAGGCATCTGAAAAGGTTCTCCTACAAGAAATGGTGGTGACTATAAGTCAATAAACAAATTGGGTTTCACGCCGCTGATATAATTTTTAGACAAATGTAGAAGGAACGACAAATATGATGCAGAACAAAGATGATTACCATTTTGTTGAAACCATTGGCAATACAAAAAAAACAATCATGGCGAATCTGTAACTAAACCCACTACTAACACAGCGTCAGCAAAACCCTTTGTTGTTAAGAAGGAGGTTTATATTTCAGCAAATTGCACTGTCCGCGCTGACTGCGACAGCTGCACCTGTAGAGACACCCATGACGAACACCACTGCTTTGACAACCGCTGCCAATGTGGACGTGGTGCACCTGTCGGCCCTGGCGGCCCTGGCGGCCCTGGTGGACCTGGCGTGTAAGTAACCATAGTTACAGTTGGAAGTTTTCGGGTATAGTTTTGGTTGCTACACTTGAATCAGTTTTACGTTTCATTACTGTCGAAAGAAAGTTGATGAATTTGTTTGCTTTTTATGCTTGTTTGGTTTTATGTCAGCGGCAAATCTCTGAATTTGGCCTGAATGTGATTTGGGACGTCAACGCTTTGATGGTGTTGGTTCAGAATGTTGGTGAAACACAATATTAGGAATATGATTTTAGTCATGCATTTGTTTGTAAAACATACACAGTCGTCTTTGTATGGCATGCATATTTGTCTCATCTCATTTCAGTGGTAATACTTAAATCATTCGACATATAGTAACACTATATCAGTCCTGTTTGTTTGTTTGTTCGTTGTTAAACGCCGCACTCAGCAATAGCCCAGCTATACGACGGCGGTTTATAGCAGTCCTATGCTATGTGTTTGGATATATGGTAAATAATGTAAATGTAAAACGTCGACGTTTAGCAATCAGTGTCAATCATCTACTTTAACAGATTTCATTTGGCGTAAAAGGCAAAATTGCAGTGAAAATTATATGAATGGATCACTGAAAATCAGTGATGACAACAGGGGTTCGTTCCGCAAAGCAATCATCATCCACATCCATATTATAGTTCTTACTCCATTTCAGTTTCTTACTAAATATTCAAGTATGAAAATGCCACTTTTCACTTACCTTTTTAATTTCAGAGGTAAATAAATCCCGAAAGGAGGAAAACCCAATGGAAATTATTCCTACCTTGTTGGATACACACATGTACACATGTGAAATAAACCTACTACTACCATTTACTGGTTTGTTTTGATGCTGTATATCTTTACTCTTATTGAATTGATGCGTTTCCTGCTTATACCTATGGAGAACATCCTGTGGTTATTCCGTGTTTCTAGCCTATCCTCGTCAGATCAAGATACAATGTTTGGATGTGGATTGGCTAGTCGTCGCTTTTTATTACAGTCTAGTAACAGTCGCGACCCTCAAAGGGACTACATGAATTGGGTGGACAGGCCCGGTGGCTTAGTTGATTGATCTACCGATGATCTGTCTGCTTCATACTCGACACATGCCCCGATGGTGTACACCTTCGATTGGTTGGTTGGTTTGTTGTTTAACGCCGCACCCAACATTATTCAAGCTGTATGACGGCGGTCTGTAAATAATCGAGTCTGGACCAGACAATCCAGTGATTAACATCATGAGCATCGATCCACGCATTTGGGATCGATGACCTGCATCAACCAAGTAAGCGAGCCTGACAACCCGATCCCGTTAGTCGCCTCATACCACAAGTATAGTCACCTTTTTACGGCAAGCATGGGTTGCTGTAAACCTTAGTCACAACATTGCTGGGATACTACCTTGGCGTTTTGAAGATATAGTAAATAAGAGTAACAGAAGACAATTCCTTAATCAATGGAAATCTCTATTTAAAGTTTCCAACTAAATCATAAGCATGTGTCTACGAGTGATGATAGTGCAGCCGTTTCGTGAATAATTGTGTACTTTATGATGAAAACATAACCTTAAGTCGTAGGTTATGACATTCCAAACAGCTAAATATATATATGGGGCCTCCCGAAAAATCCAACATGGCCACCTTGGAGGAATTAAATGTTCTTTGGTGCCGGAGATGTGGAATAGTGCCATTCCATGGATTGACGTTTTGACTCGGGATAATAGTTGTAGAGCATGTTTCATCACCTGTTACTAATATCTTTTGGAATTTGATGAATTCCTTTTCAATTAGCTCTAAATATTTTCTGGCAATGTCAGTTTCTTTAGAATTTATAAACTTTGGATCCCAACGAGCAGATATCATATTCATCTGTAAATGTTCATAAATAATAGGTCCAATGGATCCATGGCTTAGACCTTTGTCTTCCTCAAGTTCAGCTAAGGTATTACGTCTATCCGACAGTATAAGTTTGTCTATCTCCTTGATTGAATCATCATTGATGGAAATTGAGGGACGTCCAGATTTAGGGGCATCATCAAGGCTTCTTCTCCCAGCCTTAAACATAGCGAGGGCTCTTATCACCATACGCTTGTGATGTGCGGTCATGAATATTTTGGAGAGTACTTTTATCTAAATCAAAACCTTGATGACTGCTCCTGCTCGTTCTTTTTCCATTTCTGTGTCCATTTGGACCTATATCACGTTCAATTGGCTGTCACTTTTATACAAATGGCCTCAACAGACCATATCCACTTGCAATGAACAACTCAAACAATGTACTACATTGACTAGTTCACTTTCTTATGGCCCACAGTTAAAACTGTGTCAGGTTTAGAACTTTTTGACCAGCATTCGTATATGAAAATGATTTAGAGCCACTTTGAAAGTTAGATGACAATTGAGAACACACGATATAGAGAACTTTATTGATGAAACACTTCATTCTTGATCATCGAAACGTTTTAGTTCAGGGCATTTTGTCAAAAATGAAGCAAATGTCATCTGAAGTTAACTGGGAACAACAATATGTGAATGCTGGATTTCAGGACAGACAACTTCTTTGTGAAATGTGGGGATAAGATATTGGGGCATAAAGTAGGCATCCCCACATGTACCAATTGTCCTCTTCCCCTCATTGTTGATTTGTTTCTCTATGACCTTTTGCAGAATTCCTGCTCGGCTTAGCAACATTAAAACAGAGGAATTTAACCAAGAAGTTTAACATATGCTTCAGGAATATCGAAGATCTGATACAATTCAATAATGGTCAAAGAGCCACATCCCTTCCACTGATTTTCCCACCTGTACTACAAATAAAAGGTACCAGTGAAACAGTCTCAACTGTTTCATATGTAGATTTAAAGTGACCCAAAACTATCCGCAAGACTGTATGACAAGAGGGATCCAATAGTCAACTTTCCCTGTCTGTCGAGCAATATTCCATCAACTCCAGCCCTTGTCTACATTTCACAAATTTTGAGCGTCATATCGCACTTGCTGAAAGGGTAACAACATTCAAGGCCTAAGCAAAGCTTTGAAAAGGTGTTATAGTAGAGAGCATTTCCAATCTTGATGCATCAGTGACAAATAGTGACGCAAAAGGCAATTCCATATCTGGACTTGTGTCATATGTTTCCGTTTTTTTAGATGAACAAAAAACTTGACTTGCCTTTGTGTGGGATAATTAACGGGTGCCACCGGTGGTGAAAAATACGCTCAGCTTTTCGCGAACAGCGGATGTCATCACTTTTTGATGGTGATTCAAAGACACATGCTCATGATAAAGTCGGAATCGTACAATCGTACTTCTTTAGTCTTATATTTGTATATGATTAATATCTTGCCAATCTTGTCTTTATGTCTTCCGTGCTCTAGTCACACATTTGTTTACATTTCAGTGGAGGAAAAGAACATTCATCTAATGCTTTCCGCCGCTTTTTGTAAACTATGAAGAAGAACCATACATTGGGATTGATTTGTGTTTTGTGAAACCACTGGGTTTTAAAGAAATATAACAGGTTTGGAGTTGGTTATATGTGGAAAATGTCTGACAAATATGGCATCATGATATATGCGAGTGGGATAGCTACTGTTTGGTGATCAAATTTAATTCTTAGTGTTGTTTCTACTTAGATGGGTTTTTGATAATAAGAGCTCACCTGGAAAGATATTCACCAGGTTATAATATCAGCAGAGACAGAAACTTAAAACAAGTTCCTGTCAGCATCGACATTCAAATATTTTGGATTATTTTCTGCATTAATAGCCAGGAAATATAAACGTCAACGCTAGAGAATAATCACTCTCGATTATCCCACTAAACAGATGCCACTGGGTGTAAAAAGCAAACTAGTGGAAAATTTTGATAAAAATGATCACAGAAATCATGGATGACACCAGGTGTTCGCGAAAAGGACAAGCACGTCCTGTCCTATCAGTAGCATCCGCCACAATTTGCAAAAAAAGTATGTATTTGTTGTCTGACACTGCACAGCTATTCCCCTGGCATGCAATGCGTCATGTAAACAAACCAGACTATCAAGTGAAGGTCAGAAATCCAGTCACACGATAGAGCATTTACTGATTTTGTTGAAACTAAAAACAATATGTTAATATCGTGTTGAAAATTCTTGAATAAAATTCAAAAACAGGAAGCAACAATTTCATGTACGCTCCAACATGGACTGAAATATATTATTTATGTTATTATACGCCAAGGATGTCATGTACAACATATTGGACAAACGGAGTGCTTGAGAGACAGAATGGGCGTCCATAAACAGATAAAGGACCCCGTGCAAGGTTTCAGCCTCTTAAGCGCTCGACAAATGCGCAGCAGGAAAGGAAATAGAATTTAAGATATACCCTTTTCGTAAAATGAATACTGCTGATGCCCAGCAGTGTAAAGATAAAAAATTGTTTTCATTAAAAGGTTGTGCCAATCTTTAAATAAGTAGCACATGGTATATGAACTATATTTGTATCTATTGTGATTGTTACCACTGTCATTGTAAAGCCGCGGTGTTATAACTGTAATCACTTCTCCCTGAAGATACAATTGAAGGTGAGGTGAAATGGGCTTTAACGTCGCGTCCAAGATTATTGCACTTATACAGCGACGTGCATGTGCGTGTGTGTGTTTGTGTGGCTGCTTGTACTAGTCCGGACTGATGCCGATTTATAGTGCTAGCTCACTGAGATACCATGCCGCAGTTTAACATGACTACCCAACTCAAACACAGTATACTGACTCCGAGCCGACCAATCCTTGTTTTAGCCCCTTAATGCCGAGCGCCAGACAGGGTAACAAAAAGTACCATCTTTTAACGTCTTTTGGTATGATGCGGCCGGGGATCGAACCCCAGACCTTCCGCTCTAGGGGCGGACGCTCTACCACTAGACCACGGAGGCGGTCAGATACAATAGAAACATGTAGAACAACTCGTGTCATTATTGCGAGACTTTCTTTTTGTATATATTTCTTATATATAAAATCGTGTTGTCTATATATTTGTAGGATCATGAACATGACAAGATAGCTATCGTTGGTCATCAGATTCCCACAAATGAACCTGTTATCTACATTTCATGACATAACCGCGCACGGGAACATACGCTCTGCGTGCACCTGCTGTGTGCAGAATCACAACATCGTGACTGGCTGACAGGATTGGTGTTGGTATCATTTGAAACAGAAAGTATATAAGAGGATCAACCAAATGAAGACTTTACTTTGAAAGCTTTTCGCTTAACTCCAGACATGAAAGCAACACTGTTTCTCGTCATTGTCAGCACTATTATTGGTGAGTTGAAGATACTAACGGCGTTAATAGTTTAGCTAGTGTCTACGTTAGCCAATGAGATTTGTTGTGTACATGTATTTTTTATAATGATAATAGTTCATATTATTCATAGATAATATTATTAATTTGCATTGCGCCTTTTTCCATGCTGGATATCAATGCGTTCTATTATGACTCCGGGAAATGAATCCGTGTGCCCTCATTTCAACTCCCTGGGGAATATATATCCTGATCTGCCTATGAGGCACTAGAAGACTAATAGTCACATAACCACCTCACCGAAAGGGGAACCCAATCACTGCTGAGTGAACAGAGGCATGTTTCGAACATAGGCACTTGCCTTTGGAAAAAAACACATGTACTAATTTGACAACAGTGTCGGGCAGGTCCAAGAAACTCTTAGGAAACAAGGCTGCCAAACATGCTCAGCCATCCAATTGCTTTCTTCCACAAACTGCGCTTAAAGCCTTGACCTGTGACCTCCAAACAGGATCCCCAACTTCTAATGAGATATTGTTTCTTTCGTTCAGCTGTGATCGCCAGCGAGCCCTGCAGGGATGACAACGACTGTATTCACACGTTATGTGATAGTACCGGAAGGCTTGCCTGCTCTCATGGCACTTGTACCTGTCTGGTTGCAGCCAATAGCTGCATCACAGGTAGGTCAGTTTACAAAATAGTGACCATAATAACTGCAGGCAACAAATTTCACATCTGAACGTGTTATTGAGGCATCTGAAAAGGTTCTCCTACAAGAAAAGGTGGTGACTATAAGTCAATAAACAAATTGGGTTTCGCGCCGCTGATATATTTTTTTAGACAAATGTAGAAGGAACGACAAAGATGATAGAGAACAAAGATGATTACCATTTTGTTGAAACCACTGGCAATACAAAAAACCCAATCATGGCGAATCTGTGATTCAAACCCACTACTAACACAGCGTCAGCAAAACCCTTCCACAAAACTGCAAATAGGACATGTCCTTTAAATACAAGCCTGCGTCAAATGAATGATGGAATCTAGTTCAAACCTCTGACAAATGTTTTTGTCCTTTGTTGTTAAGAAGGAGGTTTATATTTCAGAAACTTGCGGAGACCGCCCTGACTGCGACACCTGCATCTGTAGAGACACCCATGACGAACGCCACTGCTTCGACGGCCGTTGCCAATGTGGACGTGGTGCACAGGTCGGCCCTGGTTGACCTGGCGTGTAAGTAAGTAGCCTGAATATGATTTGGGACGTCAACGCTTTGATGGTGTTGGTTCAGAATGTTGGTGAAACACAATATTAGGAATATGATTTTAGTCATGCATTTGTTTGTAAAACATACACAGTCGTCTTTGTATGGCATGCATATTTGTCTCATCTCATTTCAGTGGTAATACTTAAATCATTCGACATATAGTAACACTATATCAGTCCTGTTTGTTTGTTTGTTGTTTACGCCGCACTCAGCAATAATCCAGCTATACGACGGCGGTTTATAGCAGTCCTATGCTATGTGTTTGGATATATGGTAAATAATGTAAATGTAAAACGTCGACGTTTAGCAATCAGTGTCAATCATCTACCTAAACAGATTTCATTGGGCGTAAAAGGCAAAATTGCAGTGAAAATTATATGAATGGATCAGTGATGACACCAGGGGTTCGTTCCGGAAAGCGATCGCCATCCACATCCATATTATAGTTCTTACTCTATATTCAATTTCTTACTAAATATTCAAGTATGAAAATGCCACTTTTCATCTACCTTTTTAATTTCAGAGGTAAATAAATCCCGAAAGGAGGAAAACCCATGGAAATTATTCCTACCTTGTTGGATAACCACATGTACACATGTGAAATAAACCTACTACTACCATTTACTGGTTTGTTTTGATGCTGAATATGTTTACTCTTATTGAATTGATGCGTTACCTGCTTATACCTATGGAGAACATCCTGTGGTTATTCCGTGTTTCTAGCCTATCCTCGTCAGATCAAGATACAACGTTTGGGTCTGGATTGGCTAGATTTACGTGACGTCGCTTTTCATACAGTCGCGACCCTCAAAGGGACTACATGAATTGGGTGGACAGGCCCGGTGGCTTAGTTGACTGATCAACCGATGATCTGTCTGCTTCATACTCGACACATGCCCAAATGGTGTAAGTAAACCTTCGATTGGTTGGTTGGTTTGTTGTTTAACGCCGCACCCAACATTATACCAGGTGTATGACCGCGGTCTGTAATTAATCGAGTCTGGACCAGACAATCCAGTGATTAACATCATGAGCATCAATCCACTCATTTGGGATCGATGACATGCATCAAGTCAGCGAGCCTGACCACCCGATCCCGTTAGTCCCCTCTTACGACAAGCATAGTCACCTTTTTACGGCAAGCATGGTTTGCTGAAGACCCCGGAATCTTCACAGGACTGTAAACCTTAGTGAAAACATTGCTGGGATACAAAAGATTGTTTTCATAAACCTTGGCGTTTCGAAAATATTGTAAATAAAAGCGACAGAACACAATTCCTTAATCAAGGGAAATCTCTATTTAAAGTTTCCAACTAAATCATAAGGTTGTGTTTACGAATGATGATAGTGCAGCCGTTTCGTGAAAAATTGTGTACTTTGTGATGAAAACATGAAACTTAGTACAGTCGTAGGTTATGACATTCCAAATAGTTAAAGATATGGGGCCACCCAAAAAATCCAACATGGCCCCCTTAGAGTAAGTGAGTGAGTTGGGTTTAACGCCGCTTTGAACAGAATTCCAGTTATATCACGGCATGTCAGCTTAATGTGGGAGGAAAGCCCGAAGTAATGCAGGTCTCAGACGTTTACCACTTCGAATCCAAAATCATAGGTTTCTGGTGTGCCCAAGGGACGCAACTCTGCACAGCAAATCGCGGCGCCTTAGACGACTGGGCCAACCATGCCCCCTCACAGTGACATAGCTTACGGACTATGGCTTCAAACAACATTCTCCACCCCGTCTGGAATATGCAAAGTAGAAGTAACCCAGTGAATCAGAGAGGCTTCAATAACTAGAAGTAGAACACACATCGAGTTACGCGTAGCACCGAGGGTGAGTGAGTGAGTGAGTGAGTTTAACGTTGTAACGGCATTATATCGGCCAAAATGCAATGCTGTAGTACCGAGAAAAAAAGAATCAAAGAGCCAATAACGATTCTACAGGGGTCAAATAGGGGAACGTTGTCTCAAACGATATATCCAGACAATGGATTCGAGTTAAGAGGTTTCGTCGTATTGTAAAAAAAAGGATATCTGTCCAGTAGTGTGCGCAGCGCCTCACGTTGGCCGGTGAAGCAAGCAGAGACGAGGCAGGTGCACTCGTCATTGACGCATGATAGCTGGTAGTTGGTGTCGCACTTCTCTCGGGAGCAGGTGTTGGCGTCACTGCCGCTGCACCGTTCGCTGCTGACGACCCCTGGGAAATTAAGACAAAATATGTATTTATGAAAAGGGATCTCATTTATTGATAAGTGCGAGGTGAAATGAGGTTTAGCGTCGCGTTCAAAATCATTTACTTATATAGCGATGTGCATGTGTGTGTGTGTGTGTGTGTGTGTGTGTGTGTGTGTGTGTGTGTGTGTGTGTGTGTGTGTGTGTGTGTGTTTGCACCTATCGAATTTGTTTAAATAACCAAAAATAAAAAACAAAAAACAAAAATACTTCCACCATCGATCGATATAGTAAGGGAATTAAATATTTACTTTGAACGCTTCGTTTCTTAATTTTACCCCACTACTTTACTATCAAGAAATAAAAAAACAACTTATTTTTCAACTGCTTACAAAGATTTTCGAAAAATAATGCGTTTGTTGAACTTTCGCTGAGGATATCCGGGTTTCGCTTAAATATACCGACTTGACGCTTATTTAATTGCAAATTCAAATTCGTTCAGTTTTTTAATAAAATACACGTTTATCAAAGGACAGGTTACTTTCCTGTTTTGCAGTGTTTGTTATCTGTCGCATGAACACCTTGATAAAGTCTACACGTCATCAACTTCCACACAGAGGTTACGTTGAGGTCAAGTATCGTGATCATCAAGGAAACCTTTCGTATACCACACACGTCGCCCTTTAGGCATAACACGTAATTGAAACACTTTACTGTGACAATTATATGCTACGAACAGGAAAATCCCGATGTTTCAATGCAATGATACGTATTTGACTTAAACCTTATAGAATATTAATCAGCAAATGGGATTTATTGAAACAAAGGACTCATTTTCTGTGGAATTCCTGTTTGGTGAGGGAATAATTGAGTGAGTTAGGTTTTTTTTTCAATGTTCCAGTAATGGAGACACCAGATAGCTTCACACTTTTTTTACCATATGGAGAATCGAACCTGAGCCTTTGGTGTGACGAGCGATCACAAGATTACGAAATTTATTGTTCATATTGTTTTACTTTTTGGGGTGTATGGTATACAATGTGGATGAATTGTACTTATTCATACTTCTAAAATCTTAAGTTACTTACCGAAAGCGAGGATAACAGACACCCCGAGCACAAGGAACTTCATGGCTGTTGAGATAACTCCGCTATGTCAGCTGACGTCATACCCGGGAGTGTATACACTAACAGAAATAGACCAGTGAAGATCCGGTGTAGAACAGGTCTTCAACCCATGCTTGCTGCAAAATGCGACTGTGCTTGTCGAAAGAGGCAACTAACGGGATTGGGTGGTCAGGCTCGCTGACTTGGTTGATGCATGTCATCGATCTCAATTGGGTGGATCGATGCTCATGATGTCAATCACTGGATTGTCTGGTCCTGACTCGATTATTTACAGACCGCCGTCATATATCTGGAATATTGCTGAGTGCGGCGTTTAACAAAAAAAAAAACGAAAAACAATACACATAAGTATTCTGAATGTATGTTCCTCACTTACTCTAAGACGGCCTCACACGGGCAATATTACTTCGCAAACATAAACTCCTTAATGTTTGCCAACTAATGTTTTCACACGATACACATCCGGGTATGAATATAGGTTCCCAGCAATCCAAGGTTGTCGTAAGAAGCGACTAAACACACCAGGTGGCCAGGCTTGAGGATTTGGTCGACTTCATGTCATCGTATCCCAAATGCGGGGATCGATGCACATGATGTCAGTCACCGGATTGTCTAGACCAAACTCAATTATTTACAGAGCTATAGTCCATATAGTGCGGTATCAAACACACATGCAAACACTTCTCTTAAATGCCGACGCCATTTTGGAGCAGACCTCAATACAAATCGGTAAATGTGAAGTCCCTTTACATACTTGTTTCAAAGAGACGGTAAGGCAGGACCGGCAGTAAATGAGACACAAGTGAGATATTAAACACAAGTGAGATATTAAACACAAATGAGATGTTAAACACAAATGAGATGTTAAACGCAAATGAGATATTAAACACAAATAAGATGTTAAACACAAAGAACATGTTAGACACAAATGAGATGTTAAACACAAATGAGATGTTAAACATAAATAAGATGTTAATCACAAATGAGATATTTAACACAAAGACGATGTTAATCACTATACCTGGATGGGTTCCACAGCTGAACACCAGGCACGTTCCCCTCACACAAGCCAAAGTCCAGAGGGCGTCGCAGCTTTCATGCCTGCAGGTGCTGGTATCATGGCCTTGGCATCCCTCGGCATCAAACGATAGTGATAACATAATATGTATCCCACCTTGGAGGGAAACAATTTATTTATCGGGGGAATAAATCCCTCATATCCCGCCACGAACAAGAAAAGACATGTGGATTTCTGAGAGGAGGAATAAATCCCGTATACCTCGCTATTTCCGAATATGACAGTGTATTTATTGTTTAACAATGATTGGAAATGTGTGACATTGTTTCTGTTGAGATTCCGTAGACGCTCATTGCATTGTGTTTAGACAGTGATCAGTCGTCAGAAGTAAGATGTTAGTGTGGTGTGTAAACTTCCAGTCCGGTATACCCAGGACGGTGATAGTATGTCATGGAAAATACTTTAATGTTCTAATGCCGAAGGTCTAGTGAGGGCACTGTCTGGAACTTTCCAGCGGCTGGGTAGGTGGTATATAAACGGACAACAATAGTGTGTTTACAATCTTTCATGCAATTTCATCATATCGGAACCAGCTTCCAAGTGACGATCGCTCATCATTCTAACCCATAATGGAAGCTTGACCACCGTCACTGCTGGGTATATATGTAGCAGGACTGGGTCCACAGACCACAGACACTACGGTGTTCTTCAATGGCCAATATTTATTTGCAGAAATGCGAATGTGATTTTAAAGAAAAAAACACCCTGAAACAATCAGGTATACAATAGAGCACATATAAAACAATACACATATCATAAACACAGATATATACATACAATTCATATGCATACTAGAATTATTGGTGAGATGCAGTACATAGTATTGTTCTTAATGCACTGGGTAAAATATATTTATGTACATGTTAATTAGAAACGAATTCTGTCTTGATATATGATCAAATACTTACTCTAGATAATGACCTGTAAACGATATGTAAACGACAACATGTAAACGACATGTAAACCTACCAGGTGTGTGGGCCTGGGTTGATATCACACCTGGGGACGATGCCGCGCTATGTTTCTGCACAGTAGTGTAAAACTTGTCTGCAGAGGAAATAATAATATATACAGTACATGCAGACGTGCCAATAAGAACAAATACTTTCTATCACACTATACATGTAGCTAAACATGAAAGAGTAATATTATAAAACGACTCATGCATTCATTCATTTATGTTTACCTTCATTCATTCATATATGTTTACTTTCATTCATTCATTTATGCTTACTTTCATTCATTCATATATGTTTACCTACATTCATACCATGCATGCTTGCTTAGCCTTACCTCTTATATCACAAGTAACCTCTATCATTTCTAAAACTACTAATCTTACTTTTTAGTTTAATGCTTGTACATGTTTTAATGATTGTAGGATCCTTATTTGGTTGTTAAACTGAAAAGATAATCTACATTCCGTGTATTCCTGTCTAAACACACATATATCCAAATACAAACAATATCTACAATATTGCAAATACAATTCAATGAATAAAATCCTCAATTCAATAATACAATATACTAACCTTGGAATTTGATCTAAGGTTCCCCAAAAACGATCCTTGTGAAAAAACACGTGAATATATATATATCTTTATCCGTGGAGAGGCATATGTGGAGTGACCACAGTCCTTAGGTGTCCAGCATACAGCATGGCTGAGTACCCAAGCTGGCCATATAGACAAAAGGCTTGAGTAGGGAGAAGGCTGGGGCTATTGTATTAGTTCACAGGGTGTGACATTCACAAACAAACCATGCAGTAAGCATGCTTGGTAAGAGTGATGTGACTGATGGTTAAGTGTTTAAAGTAGGCTGAGCAATAAAAAAAGAATGACTACAACTGCATTTAATTATGTACATGAATTATACTTAAAAGGTAAAATACAAGAAATAGTCAAAATATGTAACTGCCACATATATATTATCACTGACTAGTGCTATCACTACTGTATTTTTGCATTTGATACTGACTACTGCCATCATATTATATACTGTCATTGAGTATTGTACTACCGCTCTATTGTGTACTGCCCATGTAATTGCTGTGCAGTAATTCTTTTGATTTGTAAACCTAGTTTATGTTATAGTACATTGTTGATTGTATACCGCTTGTTGGTTGTTTGTTCATTTAACACTAAGTTCCTTTACGTACAGACTTCTAGGTTAACATATTGTTTCAATTTGGGAATCTACATGTAACAGAGTCAATGAAAGTCACCTGACACAGCAATCGAACAGCTGTTTTCTATCAATTTTGAGTTTGGTCAAGTTTTATACCACGAGCGTGGCTAACGCGGGACGCATAAAACCACTTACCATACCTCCATGTCAGAGTGATGAGGATGTGATTGGTCCACGTGATCTTGATAAAATACTGTGTAACCCGCCTTGCATTGTAATAACAATAACTTTCTAAGCGGGGAATAAATATCTTATACCCCGCCAGGAGCAAAACAGGCTGCACGTGGATTTCTGAGAGGCCGAAAAATCCCTCGTGATCCTGCTACAACCTGCAATATGACTTTATTGTATAGGCGGCTTCACGCGGACAACAGAAGAACACAGATTGCCAACTTGTATTTTCACACTACAAAGGCGTGTTGTTGTTGCATAGCCCCTCTTCATTCCTTTCAAAGGTTGACGCCATATTACGCAGTATCTGATTGACTGAAAGCAACCAACATACGTTTGAAAACCATTCACACGTCAAAATCGAGTTTGAAACACAATATTGTTGGGCGAAATATTGGTTGGATATTCATTGCCAACGGTTTATCAAATTCCTCATACTGTTTTCGCAAACTGAATGTTCCCTGGGTGGTACAAGACAGTACGCCGTTCCCCAACATCATGGTCAATAGGGGTGACTATAGGGGCACTGTACTGATACAATAGTATTGCAGTGGTTAAAACACTATTGCTATTGATATAATACTGTATAACTATACATTTATAACGAACACGCTTATAACGAACTGACGGATATAACGAACTTATTTTTTGTCCAAACATTTGCTAAATATATGCTCTATATATGATTATAACGAACTACGGTTATAACGAACTAAACTTAGTGGTCCCTTTGAGTTCGTTATAACCGTAGTTTACTCTACTATTGTAATAGTGGTTCAGATATAGCTTTACTGTTGTAGTGGTACAAACTTTATAATACTGTAACGCGTGTACCTATTCCTTCTCATAATTAAGCGGGGTAACGCTGATTGTCTGACAATGTTCTCAATGGACTCTCACATGTCTATTCAAACAAGGCGCATTGTCGACACAAAATGATGACGAACGGTAATGTTTCATAATATTTGTATCGATACTATCAATGGCATTTCGTCATCCTTTATAACTAATTAATTTCACTTCTAATCACTAACACTGGTACTTGAGAACAGTTTATGTTAAGTAAATATAAATTGCTATATAGATAGTCATATAGATAGCTACAAGGAAATATTTAACTTTCACGATTTTTCGGCCGTACTTTGGTAGACAGATAAAACATCAACAATAGAGAATATCTATTCCAAAACAGATACCATTGCACGTACAAAGCAAATTAGTGGTGAAAGTTATATGAATGGATAATTGAACACCGGTGATGATACCGGGTGTTCGCAAAAAGGGTAAGCTAGTGCTGCTCTACAAAGCACAATTTGCAGAAAAAAATGTTTGTAAACATTTACTGAAAATGAAGATACAGTTAGTTTATCGTTATTTTAAAGTAAACGTGAAGGCCTACCTAAAGTAACCAGACAAAGGGCTGCGATAATAAGACACCTCATGGTTTCAGCTTCAAGCTAGAAGTGAAGTGCTGGAAGTGAAGGTAGGGCAGAGAAACTGGGGCAGTGATATAAATGGGAATGACAGCTATCTGGACAGCTGGCCAAATAGGTATGCAGAGATACACACAGATATCTGCCCATTGTGTGTTAATGGTTTGTGAGTTGAAGACACGATGAAGTTTATTTTTAAAAGAGATCTTTTTTGAGAAGTGTATTTACCTGATAATTTGCATTGGAGCTCTCGTTTGTAAAATATTACTTAAAAAGGAATGGCATTCCAACCCACATTTTGAGAATCGTTTGGAAACTCGAATTACAAAACATTTAGGAACATACTTTCGAACACCCCCCCCCCCCCCCCCCCCCCTTTAGACAGTCTTTGTTTAACGAAATGAATGCAATCAAACCCCTCTCACTGACCTTACAATAAGTGTACGTCTCTAGAAAACGCAATATCAGACAAGCTAATGATCTTAATGGAGTTAGCCATGAGCAGGGTGCCATATACAGGGATATCGACGCACATTCGTCACCACTCACCCCTTTCCGTAACCTGCAATAAGGCTCGTCCCCCTATCTATAAATGTTATGTGCGAAAATACGACAAACCAGTCAGAATGCGCGTATGATTTCAAGTTCTGCGTTAAAGAATCCCTCAGAAATAATTTACCTGTATATGGGCCATACGAATAAAAGACTTGACCGCAAGTAACTGAAACATACATAAAATATGTATAGGCCTTCTACAGTTTACAAATGATGTTTCGTCAACACAGGCCCTGGTGACGGTGTGGTAATGTCAGGGTTCGGGTATCAGATGAAGTTCGTGTCATGGACGAAAGGTGTATACATTCATTGTCACGTTGCATCCAATCAATAATATCTCAATCTACATAAATAATCTGGATCCATTTGCCACCTCAGCATTGTTTCGGAAGTGACGTTACCATCTCTATCTCTCACTGAGCCCAGAATGTCTCTCCTTTATAAGTATTTTGATTCGACTGCTATTGCGTGGAATCGGGCTCAAAATGGAGTTGTGGGTCCAGGGTTTTTAACAGAATATAATGTATATAATTCCCTGGATTAACGACGATGTTGTCATTCAGTTACCTACGTTTTGAATAGATGTAAGTCTTGACAGGGTATAGTTATGTATGTATGTATGTATGTATGTATGTATGTATGTATGTATGTATGTATGTATGTATGAATGTATGTGTGCGTGCGTGCGTGCGTGCGTGCGTGCGTGCGTGCGTGCGTGCGTGCGTGCGTATGTATGTATGGACTTCAACTTCCCCACGAGAAACATCGGTTTTAATGGGTACAAACAGATCATTATTACTCCGAGTTCATGTATCTGTATTTGTCATTTTATGGCTCTTCTGTCAGTATACAACTAGAAGATAATCTCGATGGAAACAATTAACACAATCGTGACGATACATCTAAACTCGAAGCTTATGTTCAAGAATAAGTAAGAATTTATATAGAAAGATATTCTATCATCGTCGACGAGACGGCCTGCAACTACGCATCTTGTCAAAGTGGAACTAGTGGTTAAAGCGTTCTATTCTACCCCGGATCTTCACGGGTCGAGTTGGCGGTGCACATGCTTTGCAAATCCTGCAATAGACGGAAATCTGCATGACAGTTCACAAACCGCATTTCGATTTCGTTGCGCGATTTTGATTGGACTATGCAGAGACTCGTTAGTCCAGCCAAACTGTAACTCCATAATACCAGCCTAGTTCGGCAAGGGTGGAAACTGGACTTTTGTAGTCAGTTAACTCTCTTGCCTCGAGAAGATTGAGCCAACCAGACACCGTGGTGAATATCTATGACATGAGTCCTTGTGTGTTTTGCTCCATTATTAAGTAAACCCAATCTGTTTAATATTGAAGCAGCGTTGATATTGGACCAAAACCACAAGGACACAAGGACTGTATGACAAGAGGGATGACTTCAACTTTCCAGCTGTCAACTTTCCCTTCATGTGGAACAATATTCCAGCAGCTCTATCCTTTAGTGTTTACATTTCCCACGTTTTAGATACAATCAAGCATGATCTTTCAATCAAGATTTCAACGAGCGTCATACGACTCTTGCTATGAAGTTGTACGATCAAGGTTACAACATTCAAGGCCTCAGTAAAGCTTTCAAAAAGCTTTACGAGTGTTAGACATGAGAAATACATTTCTAAATTTGACGCATCAGCGACAAAGATGATGTCCGATGCAAATCCTCATTTTGACCTCTACCATAAATACCCGTGTTTATTCAGGTGAACAACTGACTTCTCTTTGCATGTGTTTGTGAAGGGTGCTACCGGTGGGGCAGGATACACTCACCTTTTCGCGAACACCTGATAACAATTCATAAACACATGTTCATGATATAGTCGGAATCGTGCAATCGACTGTTTTATGCAGAGATTTCTATTGGATATGGAAAGGGTTTTATCGCTTTATTTATTGTTATTTGGTTCACTAAGGTAACACAAACTGTTAAAAGCAGGGCGGCCTTCGTGTGGATGGAATATTTCTGAGTTAAACAACAAGCAAACAAATTAAAGCAGCGTTAAACACAACTCACTCACTTACCCTGGATACATGATGCATGCGTGTAGGTGCACGTGCACCCTTGGTTGATGCAGTGCAGAGTTGTGTAAGTGTCATGATTCGCTCCACACCAAGGCTTAAAGTAAAATAAAAACTTTCTATTAATTGTTGATATCGATAATGCAAGTTATTTAGCCTATCATATTATATGGCCGCTTCAAGTGGTAACTGATTTCCAACTGAGGCATAATAGCAGATAAGAGTCGAGACGATAACAGTCAATACAGGACTGGGTGTATCCTCTGACTCGTCAATGGGGATTATGGATTCAAATAGCCCTCCAGCAAACTACTAGTGTCGTAAGAAGGGACTCATGGATCGAGGAATCAGGTTCAGTGTATGGGTTGATTTCGTGTCATCATTCCATGGTGTGGGCAGGGCGCAACTAATCGATAATACTATTTTTATGTGTTTTTCATGTTTATTCGTAGCTATGTGATTTTATTTTTTTGATGTTTCAACGCGAGCCGTCCTATCATAATGCTAAAAATAATTGTGAAAGTGCCGTATTTTACGTCACAAGGTAAGTACAGTAAACTACGATTATAACGAACTCAACGGGACCACTAATTTTAGTTCGTTATAACCGTAGTTCATTATAAGCATATATACAGCATAACTACAACAAATAGTCTGGACAAAAAAGTTAGTTCGTTATATCTGTCAGTTCGTTATCAGCGTGTTCGTTAAAAACGTAGTTTACTGTATATTTTGTGAAACACTTACTTTCAAGGAAATTTTCACATAAATATACTTACCAGTATTTCTTCATATATATTTACTAAAGGTTTCGTTACTTCATTACTGATACTCCGATTTTCAAGTTAGACAATAAATATCATGTTCGATCGTGTAGAGTTTGAATTAAAAATTTACTGGATAGATGGTGAATCGAGGTTTACTTATCTTTGATAAAATGTGCTTTTTAGGTGTAATCAACTGCTTTTCTGCTACTATGGTAGTTTCGCCAAGGGTGGGACATTGCTCAAAACATGGCAAGCTTCTCTACAGGCCGCCGTCATTTACATTGAAGAAGGAATATTACTGAGGTCGTGAAACAACAAAATACTGTTCCCTGACGGCGTTGCTGATGCAGATGACTGTCATACTCAATGACAGCAACTGCTGATACAACGAGGAATAATATGTACTTCATGTTTTACGGAAACGTTTTAATCTGAACATTGTGACCAGGGACACGCCTTTTATACTGCACAAATTTATAAATTATCTTAAGCGCGTTGTCCAAAACAGATGACACTTTCCCAATTCCACAAAGTATTTATTTTTACACTTTCCCCTAATGTAGGACCAGATTGTTTCTATGTTGCCAACCTCATCTTAACCCTTACGACTGTATATGCATTTATTCATTTTGGGATGCATGACTGGTAGTATCGTAATCTTTCTCAAGATCAAAGAAAATTGATACTTTGCGTTGTTTATTTACTATATCATTTTAATAAAGGATTCTTATCATCAAAAAAATTATCAATATTACCTCTCTTTTTTCCTGGAAAACACATTGAATATTTGTAATAAGATTATTGGTTTCCAAATACCAAACTAATCTATTGTTTTCGATTCGTTCCATAGTTTTGCAAACGCAACTGTTTACAGATATATGGTGGTAATTTGTGAGGCATCTGTATGATCTTGGTGTGGGGACTACAATGGCATTTTGCCACGAGGAAGTAAATTCCCTGACGTCGATATGTGGTCAAATGTACATATAAAACTGTCTCAAGACATGATTCAAGGCAAATGCTTCAGTAACTGATGGTGGGTATTATCATCACCCGCTGCAGTAAGAGCAGTATGACGCTCATGTAATGGAAATACTTATAATACATTATAATCTTCACCGTTATTAATTTCTCTCTTTTCTTTTCCCGTTGTTTCTGATATCTCTTAAACCCAGGGACATTTCATGATGAAGAATGTTTGGCTGGAGTTTCTCTCAAGATTATTTGCAATGTCAGATTTATCAGTTATCAATTTCTCAAAGTCTTAAAGGTGGGATACGGACGATTTTTAACCTTTGCTTTTATTTATTTAACCTTGGACAAATATTTTCCTGCTTTCGTTCTACACTTTCTTGCTTGTTTGCAGTCGTTATTAAACCATGGTTTACGAATATTTTCAGAGGACTTAGGAATTATTTGGTCAGCAATATTATTTAGTTGACCAACTACTAGATGGAATCTGGTAAATTTCTGAAATTGTCAGGTTTTAGCTTTTCAGCACATAATATACTCAACAACAAAAGTTCCCGTGACACCAATATTTTAGTGTATATTTCAAACAAGTAAAGTTTGGTTTTCAATATTGTAGTACATGTATGTAATCAAGTCACAAAAACGCAACTGCTACAGAAAAGCATGCATTCCATGGAAAAGTCGACTTTTATGCAAGCCCCATGCAT
Organism: Haliotis cracherodii; assembly: GCF_022045235.1. Lineage (NCBI taxonomy): Eukaryota > Metazoa > Mollusca > Gastropoda > Lepetellida > Haliotidae > Haliotis > Haliotis cracherodii. The sequence continues at coordinate 13,818,204 of NW_027266308.1, read as the reverse complement.
TTCACTACCCAAGAGTGGGTATAACGGGAATCCATATGCATTGTTTAGCATCGTACTGACAACAATGATTCAGAAAAACAACAAAATTACGCAATTATTCAACATTTCGAAATGCCACGCCTGTCCGAAAATGAGCGTCTTCGAGCCATTGGTATGCTTGAAGCAGGGGCGAGTCAATGTGATGCTGCAAGACAATTTTACGTCCACAGAAACGCCATTTGGTGTTTATGGCAACGTTGGAAACAGACGAATGCAGTCAGAGACCATCCTCGGAGTGGCAGGCCACGCATAACCAATAATCAACAAGACAACTGAATTCGAACAACACACCTACGAAATCAATTCCAGCCAGCAATAGTGACTGCAAGAAGCATCCCTGGCCTTCGACGAATATCTTCACAAACCGTACGTCGTTGCCTCAGACGTGCAGGGATTGTCGCCAGAAGACCCGCCAGACGTCCCATTTTGACAGGAAACCACCGTCAAGCACGTCTACAGTGGTGCAGACAGCGCCTACGCTGGACGGCCACGCAGTGGGGACAGGTTCTATTCACTGACGAGTCTCGTTTTCCCCCTCAGCCACAGCGATGGACGGATTCGAGTGTACCGACGTCGAGGCGAACGTTACGTCAATCATTGTATCATGGAAGAAGATCGGTTCGGGGGCGGCAGCGTTATGGTATGGGGTGGGATTACAGCAAGTCAGAGGACCCGTTTGATAGTGGTAGAGGGAAATCTCAATGGACAGCGCTACCGCGAAGAGATCATAGGCCTTGTTGTTCTACCGTTTTTGCGTCGTCATGGCCCAAGCATTACCTTTCAACATGACAACGCCCGGCCTCATATTGCTCGATTTGTTCAGGATTCCCTTCAACAAAACAACGTGAATGTCATTCCCTGGCCGGCTTGCTCCCCTGATCTCTCACCAATCGAGCACATGTGGGATGAGATGGATCGGCTCCTTCGACGTCAACCACGAAACATGCTCCAGCAGATATGGACAGATATCCCACAGGACTTTGTGCGACGCCTGGTCCATTCCATGAGACGAAGATGTGTTGCTTGCATCGCAACCAGAGGTGAACACACACGCTATTGATTTGTGAATTGACATTTTAGCATGTGTTTTTATGAAAACACGCATTTTCTGAAGTCAGTATGGCAAATTAAACCATTTGAACACTTACAGGAGTCTTTTATCTGTTCCACACCGAAATTGTTTCAGATTTTGTAAAAAAAACATAACTTTGCATGAAATCTTATTCAATGTCACACGAACGTTTGTTGTTCAGTATACATACATAGTATGACCTTGTTCAAATGTAAGTTAATCTGAAACTTATTTGAACCATACAGTTCACAACAACGCCAACCTTGCGAGACGTTTTCAATGTGCACTGTTTTCCCTTTCAGCTGTTATCTACAGCGAGACCTGCAGGGATCAGAAAGACTGTGATCACCTGACCTGTGATAGTTCCTCAAAGTTGGGCTGCTCTCATGGAGAATGTACATGCCTGACTTCCGCCACTGCTGGTTCCTGCACTCAAGGTATGATACAGTTTAGACATAGTGTTTACGATAAGTGGCATTTTTTCTCATAGCTGCTTAGGTAACTAAACATGATTCTCGTCTTATTTTTGCTCGAGATGCCAAGTGCATGTTTAAGTGAAATGTCACAATGCATAATAAAGAAACAGGTTTGAAGCATATTTACAGCTCTCAATACCTTTTAAGTCTGTGATCAATTGTTACACAAAGCAAGCACCGCCTCCTTGGTCTAGTGTCAGAGCGTTTGCACGGAGAGCGAACGGTCGGGCGTTCGATACCACGTCATACCAAAAGACGTTAAAAGACGTTGTTGTTACCCTGTCTGACTCTCAGCATTAAGAGGCTAAAACAAGGACTGGTCGGCTCGTAGTCAGTATACTGTGTATTCGTGTTACACTGAAGCATGGTATGTCGGTGGGCTAGCTCAATAAAATCGGCATTAGTACGGACGGGTACTAGCAGCCACACATACACACACACGTGCAGGCACGTCGCTATATTAGTGCAATGAAGGCGACGTTAAATCTCATTTCACCTCACCCCACCCCACAAAGAAAGCATGTAGAATGAATATAAGATCGAAAAATTGACTATTCTGATTTCAGTGTTGAAGGATGCATCTTGTCCGTGATGTGTGTTGTCTTTTCTTCTTGTACCGTCATAGAATAAAAGCGACGGCAGATCTGATATTAGGATATCTGGCATATGTAGGTCTCATGTTAACTAAGTGCATCTATTATCATTGGCAGCGACTCCAATTTGAGTGAGATGTGAATGGTTTAACTGAAAGCATTCTTGTACTTTTTATTGCATCGGTTTGAAAAAAACGTGGAGATGTAGCGATCAGCATGTCCGTCCGTCCGTTCCGTGTCCGTAGCAGAACTCTAAAACGGTTAATATTTTTTGTTGAACTCGCTATACAGATCAATATAGTGATGAATTGGTGCTTTGTGATGATTTGGGATTTTTATTTTTTTATAGTTTCATGACGACATGATGACGTTTCCGGAGCATACCATTGAATATTTATTAATGAAAATTGTTTACACAGATCAGTCTAGTGTTGAAGCGGTGCCTTTTGATGATATGTATATTGAAAAAAATACTGAACAGCATTATTTTTCTTCCACTGAACTGAAGCCAAACGCCATTTCCGAATTGCACCAGATGTGTCACATCCTGATGACTCTTGTTATTCCGTATTTTCTTTATAGTATAACTGACATTTTATCATGAGATGAGAGTACGATTTCCCTTTTTTAGCAACATGTAGCGCCCGTGTTGACTGCGACAGCTGCAGATATAGAGACAGCCGTGGTTCACCCCACTCCTACGATGGGCACTGTCTCTGTGGACGTGGATTTGGACCTGACATGTAGGTAACCAGGACGATTCTACCTTTTGAGAAATAACCAGTAAGGTGTTGTAAATATTGCAAAGCATGGAGAAAGGGAGCCACCAAGTTATATTAAATAGTGACTTTAAATGGTATCAACAACGTAATACATCTGTTAGAAGTCATACCATTCATATAACTTTGGATGAAACATGTTGTATAAGTTAGAATATTATGTTGATATTAACTCTATGTTTTCCTTATTTCAGAGGCAAACAAACTTTAACGCAGAGGATCAATCAACTATGTATTGTTTTTGCACCATTGTGTTCTTATGTGTTCTGATATGTAATAAAATATACAAAACGTCTCCTTGTTTTCTTTATTCTTCCAATGTATTAGAGACATGTCCAGTGTTACAGAGCCTATTAACTGCTTTGATACCGCTATTCGTTTATTGGCACTCGTGAAGAGCAACCTCCTCGTGGTGAGTGCTGGGTAGCACTAATAGCTCTTCACCCGTGTGGAACCGGGGCAGAATATTTCCACAGCACCCCAATGCCGGTCGTAAAAGGCGACCGTTTGCCGTGGGTTGCGCCCCTGTGTCGGCAAAGGACGGGATTCTGGTGGTTGAGGGCACTGCAGCCAGGAACCGGTGTTCCTTTTGCCCAACACACCACTTCGACCCTTCCTTCGCCTAGAGGGGTGGTAGAATGGGCCCGATTCTATCAATCGGCTGGTCACGCCATGCCCTGCGCATGGAAAACATTCATGTTGTAATAATTCTGCATTATTTGATTGCTGGCCAGCCTGGCATTTAATTTGGTATACAAATATTGCTATTTGTGTCATATTCACTGGCGTATAACAGTTGACACTCCATGGTGGGTGGGGAGCAGGGTTGCTGAAAAAATTCCTTTCAATATGGCTCACAATCATCCTGGTTCTAAACGGAGAAATTTAGATACAAGTACATCTGATGAAATTGATACACATGTTGATTCCTGGGCTCGATTCCTTGTCGTCGAAGATGCAGATCATGAACCAATTAAATTAAACCCCTTCGCTATATCTAAAGCTGTTCATGGCTATTGTGGGGAGGTGAAAAATGTGACACGTTTGCGTAGTGGATCTCTTTTGGCGGAATGTATGCGAAAGCAGCAATCAAACAAATTGATGTCAATCTCTCAGTTTGCTAATGTGAAGGTTACTGTTTCTCTACACCAGACTCTGAACTCTTGCCGTGGCATTGTCCGTGACCGGACACGTTCCCTATCGGAAATGTCAGAGGACGAAATTGTAGCTGAACTAAAAAGTCAAGGAGTTCAGGGGGTCAAACACTTTACCAGAAAGGATGATAAATCTACTATTGTTCCTACGAACACATATTTATTCACTTTTGCCCTTTCGTCTATTCCCATTTCAATTAAAGCTGGTTATGTCAACATCAGAGTGGAGGTGTATGTCCCCAATCCACTCCGATGTTATAAATGTAAAAAAGTTGGACATGGTTTCAAAACTTGCACGCGCCCCATGGTCTGTCATCGTTGTAGTGACAACCATGAAAGTTCAGATTGTAGCCAAGATCTGAAATGTGCGAACTGTGCTGGCCAACACATGGCCTCTTCTAAATTCTGCCCTGTTTATCAACATTATATTCTGAAACTAAAGTGCGAAAAAACCATCAGTTTTGCAGACGCAAGAAAGCTTGTTACCAATCAGTCAACACCATTTCAACTTTAAATTATTCTGCTGCTGTAGCTAAATCTGTTACAACCTCTTCCTCTGTTCTGTGTCAGACTGAGTTGACATGGGTCAAGTCTGATCGTCCTGTAATAACTTCGTCTGTCACTCAGCCAGACGTATCTGAGACTCAGACAATTCCTGTAGAACCAGCAATGACGCAACAAAAGCTATCAAAAAAGAAAGAAAAAGGTTAGACAGAAATGAAAAGTCAAACAAAAATCAAACGCTAGATACCCCCTCTTCTGAGGAGGTATCTCTCCACAATCCCTTTGGTGCTCTTGACATGGACGTGACGCCATCGTCAAACAGTAGCCGTAGGAGTTCTTGTTCCTCACGTTCGCGTGAGAGATCACCCATTGAGCCACCATGAATCAATCATCAAATATATTACAATGGAACTGTAGAGGACTTAGGAATAACTATAATGACTTACAACTCTTAATTCAAGATTTCAAACCATCTGCGATATGTTTACAAGAAACATACTACAAAGATACTGATCAATTTGATATAAGGGGTTATACCTCCTACAATGTCCTTTCACCTCCTGGTGCTAAAGCCACTGGGGGTTCTTCAATTCTAATGAAACACGGCGTCATCCATAGCCCCATTCAACTTACTACTCGCCTTCAGGCTGTTGCAATCCGTGTAACTTTGCACATTGTTTTTACATTGTGCTCACTATATATTCCACCATCTTCTTCTCTTCGACAGTCTGAACTTCAAGCTCCCTATGATCAACTCCCCAAGCCCTGTATTATTACTGGTGATCTGAATGGGCACAATCCACTTTGGGGTAGTGTTCAGACAAATAATAAGGGGAAACGTTTGGAAGATTTCATTTCCAACAATGACTTATGTATCTATAACGATGGTTCAAACACATATCTACATCCCGGTTCAGGTACCTACTCTTCTCTGGATTTAGCAGTTTCGGATTCTGATTTATTAAATGAATTTGAATGGTCCGTCCACGAAGACCTCTGTGGCAGTGATAATTTCCCAACTATTTTAAAACCTGTCTTACCTTCAGATGTTCCTCCCTCAATGAGACGGAACTTCACGAAGGCCAACTGGCCTTTATTTGAAATGCTTGCATCCGATATACTAAAACCTGATCTATTTATTGACGCGACTGATCCTGTACAATCATTTTCGGATGAATTAAACACAATAGCAGATGAATGTATTCCTGAGTCCTCTACAAATCCACATATCCGTAAACCATGGTTCAACAATGACTGCAAACGAGCTCGGAAGGCACGGAAAAGGGCAGAACACTATTTCCGTCGCCATCCCATGGTCCATAATTTGAATAAATATAAAATCTTAAATGCTAAAGCCAGGCGTACGTTTAAACAAAATAAACGCCAATCTTGGCAACATTATGTTTCCAAAATAAACTCACGAACGCCCATGTCCAAGGTATGGAACATGATACAGAAAATTATAGGTAAGGGTTCTAAATATAGCGTCCACCATCTTAAGGATGGGCATGACCTAATCACTAATGGATCGGATATTGCAAATAAACCTGGTGAAACGTTAGCGAAACATTCTTCTTCCTGAAATTATGTCCCTCAATTCCAAAAATTTCAAAAACAGCAGGAAAAGAAAACTATTAATTTTAAATCAGATAATGGGGAAGATTAAAATGAAATATTTTCGATCCACGAACTCTTGGACAAGCTCATGATACTGCTACAGGAGCTGATGATCTGCACTATCAACCGTGTTTAGAAACCCTTTTGTTAATTTTTGATGATATATGGACATCAGGTAAGTTTCCTTCCTCCTGGCGTGATGCCATAGTTATACCCATACCGAAACCTGGACGGGATCACAGTGATCCCTCAAATTATAGACGAATTTCATTGACCAGCTGCATTTGCAAAACCATGGAACGCATGGTCAACAATAGATTAACATGGTACATGGAATCAAATAATTAAATAACAAATATTCAGTGTGGCTTTCGAAAGAATCGAAGTACCATTGACCATTTAGTATGGTTAAAATCATTTGTGAAATATGCAATCATTAATAACCAGCATACAGTGTCTATCTTTTTCGATTTAGAAAAAGCGTATGACACAACGTGGAAGCACGGGATTTTAAAGGATTTACATGATTTTGGATTGAGAGGCCGTTTGCCTGAATTTATATCCAAGTTTTAAACTGACAGACAATTTCAGGTCCGCATGGGTTCTACCCTGTCTGATCATTATCATCAGGATCAGGGTGTCCCACAAGGCAGTTTTTGTCTGTCACTTTATTAAGTATAAAAATAAATAGTCTTTCAAAGGTTTTAAGTGATTCAGTAGATGGATCACTTTTCGTGGATGATTTTAATGTTTCTTGTCGTGGAAAAAATATGCATACAATAGAGAGGCAGTTGCAAATCTGTCTCATAAAATTCATAAATGGTACCCTGAAAATGAGTTTAAATTTTCTAAATAAAAAACTAACTGTATACATTTCTGCAGAAAATATAAGCCGCATAAGAACCCTGAACTATTTTTAGATGGCACTCCTATCAAAGTTGTTAAAGAGGCCAAGTTCTTGGGACTTATTTTTGATAGTCATCTAACTCTCCTTCCACATATTAATTACCTTAAAGCAAAATGCCTGAAGGCACTCGATTTATTGAAAGTAGTTTCTAATACTAAGTGGGAAGGGGATCATACAACCCTCTTACACTTGTACAGGTCATTGATCCGTTCAAAACTCGATTATGGCTCCATCGTCTATGGTGGAGCCTGCAAAAGTAAGCAAAAAACTGGATACTATCCATCACCAGGGCCTGAGGCTTTGCCTTGGAGCCTTTAGGACGTCTCCAATTCATAGTCTGTATGTAGAAGCGGATGAACCTTCTCTTAAACAACGCCGTCTGAAATTATCGTTACAATATGTCACTAAATTAAATTCTAATCAGTCAAATCCAGCTTTTAATTGCGTCTTTAATCCTCTTTACCAAGATATTTATAATAAAACATTGTCTCTTTTTCCACCACTTGGAATCAGAATCCATTCTGCCATGTCTGCCGCTAATACTAAACTGCAAGATGTAGCTCCCTTTCGACTGTTTTCATCACCTCCTTGGCAAATGGTAAAGCCAGAGGTTGATCTCACATTAACCAAATTATAAAAATCTGAAACAAATCAATTAATTTATCAACAACAATATAATGAATTAAGGAACACTTATGATACTTACAAATCCATATTTACAGATGGATCCAAGGATGGTGACGCTGTTGCCAGCGCCACTGCCATTGGATCCAGAACCATATCATCCAGATTACCGAATGACAGTTCCATTTTTACAGCAGAATCACATGCAATATTAACTGCTCTCAAATATATAAATACTAAATATCAACATAAACGGTTCATTATCTTTTCTGATTCACTTTCCTGTCTTCAGGCAATTAAGAATATATCCTATCACCATCCACTTTTACATGAAATTATAGAACTGGTTACCAAGCCATGTTGGTATTACTGGTAACACAATGGCCGATGCTGCTGCTAATGCAGAACTCACCAAATCTGTGACACCACTTCTCATCCCTCATAGTGATTATAAACCTTTGATTACATCTTACATCCGTGATCTGAAAGAAGTGGGACACCCAAGAAGGTATAAATAAATTACATGAAATTAAAACAACTATCGGTTACACCTACTTGGGTTGTCAGTCCAGATTTGAGGAGGTCATAATACGACGATGTCGTATTGGCCAAAGCAGGTACACAAATGAATTTTTATTGAAAGGTAAGGATCCTCCATTTTGTATCCCTTGTGATGAAAGAATCACTGTTAGGCATGTCCTGCTTGACTGTATTGATTTTTCATCACAAGGGATAAATATTTCAAAGTGTCATCTATAAAGTATCTTTTCAATCAAGTACATGCTCATTTAATTATCAGTTTTTTAAAGGAAATAGAATTAATTAATAAATTTTGATGTACAAAGATATATATTTTATAAATTGGTAGTATATGATAATTAACGGAGAGTTAATAAACGGAGAGAATTGTTAGTGGCTGTATCCTCGAAGGGGGTTGAAGTCGCGTAAAATTATTGTCCCACATAAATCAAAGTAATTTTCTGCCAGTGTTTTAATCGTAGTACATTTGTTGGTTTTAAATCTCCGGCTAAACCTTGTCAATGGTCGCCAGTGACTAAAGGGATGGTGTAAATCCTGCTGGGGTCCATGCAGGTAGCAAAGGTACTGTAAGTCCCCATGGTTCTCAGTATGGTGACCTCACTTTAGTTGCTGGTGATATGTAGCCCAATTTTATTTATTGTAATGTTATGAATTGTCATATTTTATGGTTCTGTACTAGTTTTAAACATATATCTGTGATAATCTAGTTGTTTTACTGTCCTTCGTCGACAGAATTTTATACAGTTTACATATATGTTATTAAAGTCAAATTTTATCTCGTCACGATATGGCTGCAATACTGCCGATGTGACGTTAAATATTAACTCACTCACTCACTATTCGTTTATATCCTGCTGACTGAGACATACACGTACAGCAAATATTAAAAACAAAAACAACCTTTCTCTGTATATCCAGTCCAGTCCATGTAATGTTCGATTCTAATAATTAACTGATAGACACCTCGAAAAAAAGCGACAAAACTCTTTCCACAGGCACAAGAAATCTCTGCTAAAAGCAGAGTTGTTTGAATGTAAAAATTAATTGTCAAACAGTACATGGATTAGATATGCTGAGTCATGAGGATGTGTTTATGAATCACTATCAAATGGTGATACCAGGTGTTCGAGAAAAGGTGAGCGTATCCTGCCGCACCGGTGGCATCTATTGCAAACACATGCAAAGTCAAGTCAATTGTTACTAGAAATACGGAATGACATGGTGCGGATCAAAATATGTAATTGCATCTGACGTCAGTTTTGTCACTGATGATTTGGAAATGTCCTCCATTTGTCTACCATAAAACCTTTTGGAGGGCCTTGCATGTTGTAACTTCAACGTCACTCTCTATTCCAGTTTTCCAACTCTGTCCTAAAAGTTGAAAATGCTCTGGCATTCCAGATTTACAACTTTTGGCTTGAAAAATGAAAAACATAAAAGCTCATTTTTGCTTTCTCATTCTAATTTGAAGAATACTGTTTCGTATTTCATAATTCTGAGTGGGATCGCCCTCATAAGTAAAACATTGTTACTCTAGTTTTGTGAATTCGTTCATGTCTCCAAATTGGGGCCTCTATATGACTGAAACAATAATTATTTAACTCACTCACCAATTTAAAATAGTAAATGAACGTGAAGTTGTATACCCAAACAGACGTATTGGACTGTGGTTTTGTGTGTCTTTGTTCCATTCCCGTCTGTGCAATATTTCAGCAATAAATTATCGAGTTTGGACAGGACAAGTAAGTTATATCATAATCAACGTTCCATGCTTTAAGAAAAATTGACACACAATCAACGAAGTCAACGAGTCTGCTCACCCTAATCATTAAGTCGACTCACACTACCAGCATAGGTTCATCGGGACGTATTCTACTCCATACTAGTGTATAAATTCACGATGTATAATTGACGCTATTATTGTATAAAGAGGCACCCAGCAATATTCCCGTATTATATATCACAATCGGATGTAAATAATCGATTGTGGACCAGACAATGGTGATTGACATCACAAGAATCGATACACGGAATATTGGGACATGCAATCATACACTGAGCCTGACCTCCCGATCCATTTAATCACCTCTTATAACACGCATATGTTTCTGGGACCTATGTGCTTATCTGGAATCCCCACGCGTCAGACTGCCTCTGTTAATAAAAGAGAGGAAGGCAATGGTGCTAGCTGATCCTTGGTGCAATAGTTATTCTTTTCTACTGTGATCTATATTGATTGGAGAATAAAGTGTGTGATCAACTGCGACAATTCTGGACCAAATGTATCACAAATGTCAACACATGACAAAACATCCAAACAGGATTAATACGAAAAGATCACTTATACAGATTATTATAAAATAATTAATTCATTAGATATTTTAAACATGATTCTAATATACAGGGGCTGGTCAAAAAGTGTGAAACCTGACAAACAAAGCCAACAATTATGAAATAGTTGTTTTATAACATACACTTTTCATATCAGGCAATTCATATGTCAGGAAGAAGTTTTCTGAAGCCACGTTAAAAAACATTCACGGCAGGTCTTCGTTGTCGTCATAGCGCTTTCCACAAAAGTGTTGTTTCAGTTTAGGAAACAGGTAGAAATTACTTGGTGCAAGATCTGAAAAGTATGGAGGGTGAGGAAGTTCTTTGAACCCGCATTGTCTCAATGTCGAGAGGTGTGAGAAGAGGCATTTTCATGAAGTAGTAGAACTCCAGCAGTCAGCATTTCTCGCCGCTTTTCTTTGATAGAATCTCTAAGGCAATGACACACATCAGCATAGTGGACACCGGTAATCTTCTTTGACCTTCTTAGTAATCAAACAAGGATCACACCCTTTGCATCGCAGAATACAGTGGCCATAACTTTCTAAACTGATCTTGAAGACTTGAATTTCTTTGGTGCCGGAGAAGTTCAATAGTGCCATTCCATGGATTGACGTTTTGACTCGGGATCATCGTGGTAGACCATGTTTCATCACCAGTTACTAATATCTTTTGGAATTTGACGAATTCCTTTTCAATTAGCTCTAAATATTTTCTGGCAATGTCAGTTTCTTTAGAATTTATCAACTTTGGATCCCAACGAGCAGATATCTTATTCATATGTAAATGTTCATAAATAAAGGTCCAATGGATCCATGGCTTAGACCTGTGTCTTCCTCAAGTTCAGCAAAGGTAATACGTCTATCTGACAGTATAAGTTTGTCTATCTCATTGATTGAATCATCATTGATGGAAATTGAGGGACGTCCAGATCTAGGGTCATCATCAATGCCTCTTCTCCCAGACTTGAACAGCTATAATAGCTGCTCAACGTTTAACAGTGTAATAGCGAGGTCTCTTATCACCATACGCTTGTGATGTGCGGTCATGAATATTTGGGAGAGTACTTTTATCTAAATCAAAACCTTGATGACTGCTCCTGCTCGTTCTTTTCCATATCTGTGTCCATTTGGACCTATATCACGTTCAACTGGCTGTCACTTTTATACAAATGGCCTCAACAGACCATATCCACTTGCAATGAACAACTCAAACAATGTACTACATTGACTAGTTCACTTTCTTATGGCCCACAGTTAAAACTGTGTCAGGTTTAGAACTTTTTGACCAGCATTCGTATATGAAAATTATTTATAGCGACTTTGAAAGTTAGATGACAAATGAGAACACACGATATAGAGAACTTTATTGATGAAACACTTCATGCTTGATCATGTAAACGTTTTAGTTCAGGGCATTTTGTCAAAAATGAAGCAAATGTCATCTGAAGTTAACTGGGAACAACAATATGTGAATGCTGGATTTCATGACAGATAACTTCTTTGTGAAATGTGGGGATAAGATATTGGGGCATAAAGTAGGCATCCCCACATCTACCAATTGTGCTCTTCCCCTCATTGTTGATTTGTTTCTCTATGAGCTTTTGCAGAATTCCTGCTCGGCTTAGCAACATTAAAACAGAGGAATTTAACCAAGAAGTTTAACATATGCTTCAGGAATATCGAAGATCTGATACAATTCAATAATGATCAAAGAGCCACATCCCTTCCACTGATTTTCCCACCTGTACTACAAATAAAAGGTACCAGTGAAACAGTCTCATCTGTTTCATATGTAGATTTAAAGTGACCCAAAACTATCCGCAAGACTGTATGACAAGAGGGATCCAATAGTCAACTTTCCCCTTCTGTCGAGCAATATTCCATCAACTCCAGCCCTTGTCTACATTTCACAAATTTTGAGCGTCATATCGCACTTGCTGAAAGGGTAACAACATTCAAGGCCTAAGCAAAGCTTTGAAAAAGTGTTATAGTAGAGAGCATTTCCAATCTTGATGCATCAGTGACAAATAGTGACGCAAAAGGCAATTCCATATCTTGACTTGTGTCATATGTTTCCGTTTTTTAGATGATCAATTGACTTGCCTTTGTATGGGATATGTGACGGGTGCCACCGGTGGTGAAGGATACGCTCAACTTTTCGCGAACAGCGGATATCATCACTTTTTGATGGTCATCAATGACACATGCTCTTTGATGGTCATCAATGACACATGCTCATGATAAAGTCGGAATCGTACAATCGTACTTCTTCAGTCTAATATTTGTTGATAATTTATATCTTGCCAATCTTGTCTTTATGTCTTCCGTGTTCTAGTCACACATTTGTTTACATTTCAGTGGAGGAAAAGTACATTCATCTAATACTTACCGCCGCTTTTTGTAAACTATAAAGAAGAACCATACATTGTGATTGATTTGTGTTTCCCGAAACCACCGAGTTTTAAAGAAATATAACAGGTTTGGAGTAGGTTAAATGTGGAAAATGTCTGACAAATATTGCATCATGATATATGCGAGTGGGATAGCTACTGTTTGGTGATCAAATTTAATTCTTAGTGTTGTTTCTACTAAGATGGGGTTTTGATAATATGAGTTCACCTTGAAAGATATTCACCAGTTTATAATATCAGCAAAGACAGAAACTTAAAACAAGTTGCTGTCAGCATCGACATTCAAATATTTTGAAATATTTTCTGCATTAATAGCCAGGAAATATAAACGTCAACGCTAGATAATCATTCTCGATTATCCCACTAAACAGATGCCACTGGGTGTAAAAAGCAAACTAGTGGACTATTTTGATAAAAATGGATCACAGAAATCATGGATGACACCAGGTGTTCGCGAAAAGGACAAGCACGTCCTGCCCTATCAGTAGCATCCGCCACAATTTGCAAAAAAAGTATGTATTTGTTGCCTGACACTGCACAGCAATTCCCCTGTCATGCAAAGCGTCATGTAAACAAACCAGACCATCAAGTGAAGGTCAGAAATCCAGTCACATTTACTGATTTTGTTGAAACTAAAAACAATATATTCAAAAACAGGAAGCAACAATTTCATGTACGCTCTAACATGGACTGAAATATATTATTTATGTTGTTATACGCCAAGGATGTCATGTACAACATATTGGACAAACGGAGTGCTTGAGAGACAGAATGGGCGTCCATAAACAGATAAAAGACCCCACGCAAGGTTCATCCCCTAAAGCGCTCGACAAATGCGCAGCGGGAAAAGAAATAGAATTTAAGACTTACCCTTTCTGTAAAATGAATACTGCTGATGCCCAGCAGTGAAAAGATAAAAAATGTTTTCATTAAAAAGTTGTGCCATCTTTAAATAAGTAGCACATGGTATATGAACTATATTTGTATTTATTGTGAATGTTACCACTGTCATTGTAAAGCCGCAGTGTTATAACTGTAATCACTTCTCCCTGAAGATACAATTGAAGGTTAGGTGAAATGGGGTTAAACGTTGCTTCCAAGATTATTGCACTTATATAGCGACGTGCATGTACTTGTGTTTGTTTGTGTGGCTGCTTGTACTAGTCCGGACTGATGCCAATTTATAGTGCTAGCTCACTAAGATACCATGCCGCAGTTTAACATGAATACCCCACTCAGACACAGTATACTGACTCCGAGCCAACCAATCCTTGTTTTAGCCCCTTAATGCCGAGCGCCAGACAGGGTAACAAAAAGTACCATCTTTTAACGTCTTTTGGTATGATGCGGCCGGGGATCGAACCCTGGACCTTCCGCTCTCCGGGCGGATTCTCTACAACTAGACCACGGAGGCGGTCAGATACAATTAAAACATGTAGAACAATTCGTGTAATTATTGCGTGACTTTCTTTTTATATATATTTCTTATATATAAAATCGTGTTTGTAGGATCATAGCTATCGTGGGTCATCAGATTCCCACAAATGAACGTGTTATCTACATTTCATGACATAACCGCGCACGGGAACATACGTCCTGCGTGCACCTGCTGTGTGCAGAATCACAACATCGTGACTGGCTGACAGGATTGGTTTTGGTATCATTTGAAATAGAAAGTATATAAGAGGATCAACCAAATGAAGACTTCAATTTGAAAGCTTTTCGCTTAACTCCAGACATGAAAGTAACACTGGTTCTCGTCATTGTCAGCACTATTATTGGTGAGTTGAAGATACTAACGGCTTTAATAGTTTAGTTAGTGCCTACGTTAGCCGATGAGATTTGTTATGTACATGTATTTTTTATAATGATAATAGTTCATATTATTCATAGATAATATTATTAATTTGCATTGCGCCTTTTTCCATGCTGGATATCAATGCGTTCTATTATGACTCCGGGAAATGAATCCGTGCGCACCCATTTCAGCTCCCTGGGGAATATATAACCTGATCTGCCTATGAGGCACTAGAAGACTAATTGTCACATAACCACCTCACCGAAAGGGGAACCCAATCACTGCTGAGTGAACAGAGGCATGTTTCGAACAAAGGCACTAGCCTTTAGAAAACACCGCATGTACTACTTGGGCTACAGTGTTGGGCAGGTCCAAGAAACTCTTAGGAAACAAGGCTGCCAAACACGCTCAGCCATCCAATTGCTTTCTTCCACAAACTGTGCTTAAAGCCTTGACCTGTGACCTTTAAACAGGATCACGTGCCCCAACTTCTAATGAGATATTGTTTCTTTCGTTCAGCTGTGATCGCCAGCGAGCCCTGCAGGGATGACAACGACTGTACTCACACGACATGTGATAGTAGCGGAACGCTTGCCTGCTCTCATGGCGCATGTAGCTGTCTGGTTGCAGGCAGTGGCTGCATGACAGGTAAATCAGTTTACAAAATAGCGACCATAATAACTGCAGGCAGCAAATTTCATATGTGAACGTTTTATTGAGGCATCTGAAAAGGTTCTCCTACAAGAAAAGGTGGTGACTATAAGTCAATAAACAAATTGGGTTTCACGCCGCTGATATATTTTGTTAGACAAATGTAGAAGGAACGACAAATATGATACAGAACAAAGATGATTACCATTTTGTTGAAACCATTGAATACCATTTTGTATTGGTTTGTGAAAAATATTATGCTCTCCGAGTGACATATATTCCTCAAAAATATTATGTAAATCCATCAATAGAACAATTTTACATACTTATGTCGTCTCTGCATCAGTCAACAATTAGAAGTCTGGCTTGTTATATTTACCACGCTTTTAAGTTAAGGAATTCATTTTTGCAGAAGTAATATTCTTTATCTATGAATGCCTTGCTGTTGTGTATTTAGGTGTACACAGTTGTATTTTTATACATGTCTGGTGAACCGAATTGTACTATGGGCCGCTGGCCCACTCATGTACTGAATAAACAGATTAGAAACCATTGGCAATACAAAAAACCCAATCACGGCAAATCTGTGATTCAAACCCACTACTAACACAGCGTCAGCAAAACCCTTGAACAAACTTGCAAATAGGACATGCCCTTTAAATACAAGCCTGCATCAAATGAATGATGGAATCTAGTTCAAACCTCTGACAAATGTTTTTGTCCTTTGTTGTTAAGAAGGAGGTTTATATTTCAGCAAATTGCACTGTCCGCGCTGACTGCGACAGCTGCACCTGTAGAGACACCCATGACGAACACCACTGCTTCGACAACCACTGCCAATGTGGACGTGGTGCACCTGTCGGCCCTGGCGGCCCTGGTGGACCTGGCGTGTAAGTAACCATAGTTACAGTTGGAAGTTTTCGGGTATAGTTTTGGTTGCTACACTTGAATCAGTTTTACGTTTCATTGACTTTTTAATTACTGTCGAAAGAAAGTTGATGAATTTGTTTGCTTTTTATGCTTGTTTGGTTTTATGTCAGGGGCAAATCTCTAAATTTAGCCTGAATGTGATTTGGGACGTCAACGCTTTGATGGAGTTGGTTCAGAATGTTGGTGAAACACAATATCAGGAATATAATTTTAGTCGTGCATCTGTTTGTAAAACATACACAGTCGTCTTTGTATGGCATGCATATTTGTCTCATCTCATTTCAGTGGTAATACTTAAATCATTCGACATATAGTAACACTATATCAGTCCTGTTTGTTTGTTTGTTTGTTCGTTGTTTAACGCCGCACTCAGCAATAGTCCAGCTATACGACGGCGGTTTATAGCAGTCCTATGCTATGTGTTTGGATATATGGTAAATAATGTAAATGTAAAACGCCATCCACATCCATATTATAGTTCTTACTCTATATTCAATTTCTTGCTAAATATTCAAGGATGAAAATGCCACTTTTCATCTACCTTTTTAATTTCAGAGGTAAATAAATCCTGAAAGGAGGAAAACCCATGGAAATTATTCCTACCTTGTTGGATACATACATGTACACATGTGAAATAAACCTACTACTACCATTTACTGGTTTGTTTTGATGCTGTATGTCTTTACTCTTATTGAATTGATGCGTTTCCTGCTTATACCTATGGAGAACATCCTGTGGTTATTCCGTGTTTCTAGCCTATCCTCGTCAGATCAAGATACAATGTTTGGATCTGGCTTGGCTAGTCGTCGCTTTTCACTACAGTCTAGTGACAGTCGCGACCCTCAAAGGGACTACATGAATTGGGTGGACAGGCCCGGTGGCTTAGTTGATTGATCAACCGATGATCTGTCTGCTTCATACTTGACACGTGCCCCAATGGTGTAAACCTTCGATTGGGTGGTTGGTTTGTTGTTTAACACCGCACTCAACATTATTCTAGCTGTATGACGGCGGTCTGTAAATAATCGAGTCTGGACCAGACAATCCAGTGATTAACAACATGAGCATCCATCCACGCATTTGGGATCGATGACATGCATCAAGTCAGCGAGCCTGACCAGCCGATCCCGTTAGTTGCCTTTTACGACAAGCATAGTCACCTTTTTACGGCAAGCATGGTTTGCTGAAGACCCCGGAATCTTCACGGGACTGTAAACCTTGGTGACAACATTGCAGGGATACAAAAGATTGTTTTCATAAACCTTGGCGTTTCGAAAATATTGTAAATAAAAGCGACAGAGGACAATTCGTTAATCAATGGAAATCTCTATTTAAAGTTTCCAACTAAATCATAAGGTTGTGTTTACGAGTGATGATAGTGCAGCCGTTTCGTGAAAAATTGTGTACTTTGTGATGAAAACATGAAACTTAGTACAGTCGTAGGTTATGACATTCCAAATAGTTAAAGATATGGGGCCACCCAAAAAATCCAACATGGCCGCCTTAGAGTGAGTGAGTGAGTTGGGTTTAACGCCGCTTTTAACAGTATTCCAGTTATATCACTGCGTGTCAGCTTAATGTGGGAGGAACGCCCGAAGTGATGCAGGTCTCAGACGTTTACCACTTTGGTGAAACCCACGAGCAAGGGTATGCCTGACAAACCTAGAAATATAATCGGGGCGAACCGGGATTCGAATCCAAAATCATAGGTTTCTGGCGTGCCCAAGGGACGCAACTCTGCACAGCCAATCGCGGCGCCTTAGACGACTGTGCCACCCATGCCCCCTCACAGTGACATAGCTTACGGACTATGGCTTCAAACAACATTCTCCACTCCGTCTTGAATATGCATAGTAGAAGTAACCTATTGAATCAGGGAGACTTCAATAACTAGAAGTCGAACACACATCGAGTTACGTGTAGCACCGAGGGTGAGTGAGTGAGTGTGTTTAACGTTGTAACGGCATTATATCGGCCAACTAGCAATGCTGTAGTACCGAGAAAAAAAGAATCAAAGAGCCAATAACGATTCTACAGGGGTAAAATAGGGGAACGTTGTCTCAAACGATATATCGAGACAATGGATTCGAGTTTAAAGGTTTCGTCGTATTGTGAAAAAAGGATATCTGTCCAGTAGTGTGCACAGCGCCTCACGTTGGCCGGTGAAGCAAGCAGAGACGAGGCAGGTGCACTCGTCATTGACGCATGATAGCTGGTAGTTGGTGTCGCACTTCTCTCGGGAGCAGGTGCTGGCGTCACTGCCGCTGCACCGTTCGCTGCTGACGACCCCTGGGAAATTAAGACAAAATATGTATTTATGAAAAGGGATCTCATTTATTGATTAGTGCGAAGTTCAAATGAGGTTTAGCGTCGCGTTCAAAATCATTTGCTTATATAGTGATGTGCATGTGCGTGTGTGTGTGTGTGTGTGTGTGTGTGTGTGTGTGTCGTTTAGATAACCAAAATAAAAACAAATAAACTTCCACTGTCGATCGATATGGTAAGGAAAATAAATATATACTTTGAACGCTTCGTTTCTTAATTTTACCCCACTACCTTACTATCAAGAAATGTCTTTTAAAATAAAAAAAACCCTTCTTTTCAACTGCTTACAAAGATTTTCGAAAAATAATGCGTTTGTTGAAACTTCCGTGTATGAGATCCGGGTTTCACTTAATTATACAGACTTGACGCTCATTTAATTGCAAATTCAAATTCGTTCGTGAATATAACAGGTTCTTTAATAAAATACACGTTTATCAAAGGACAGGTTACTTTCCTGTTTTGCAGTGTTTGTAATCTGTCGCATGAAGACCTTGATAAAGTCTACACGTCATCAACTTCCACACAGAAGTCACGTTGAGGTCAAGTATCGTGATCATAAAGAAAACCTTTCGTATACCACACACGTGGCCCTTTAGGCATAACACGTAATTGAAACACTTTACTGTGACAATTATATGCTTCGAACAGGAAAATCCCAATGTACCAGTGCAATGATATGTATTTGACTTAAACCTTATAGAATATTAATCAGCAAATGGGATTTATTCAAACAAAGAACTCATTTCCTGTGGAATTCCTGTTTGGTGAGGGAATGATTGAGTGAGTTAGTTTTTTCAATGTTCCAGTGATGGAGACACCAGATAGCTTCACACTTTTTTCACCATATGGGGAATCGAACCTGAGCCTTTGGTGTGACGAGCGATCACAAGATTAGGAAATTTATTGTTCATATTGTTTTACTTTTGGGGGAGTAAGGTATACAATGTGGATTAATTGTACTTAGTCATTCTTCTAAAATCTTAAGTTACTTACCGAAAGCGAGGATAACAGACAGTCCGAGCACAAGGAACTTCATGGCTGTTCAGATAACTCCGCTATGTCAGCTGACGTCATACCCGGGCGTGTATACACTAACAGAAATAGACCAGTGAAGATCCGGGGTAGAATAGGTCTTCAACCCATGCTAGCTGGAAAATGCGACTGTGCTTGTCGAAAGAGGCGACTAAGGGGATTGGGTGGTCAGGCTCGCTGACTTGGTTGATGCATATCATCGATCTCAATTCCGTGGATCGATGCTCATGATGTCAATCACTGGATTGTCTGGTCCAGACTCGATTGTGTACAGACCGCCATCATATATCCGGAATAATGCTGAGTGCGGCGTTAAACAAAAAACAAACAAAAAACAATACACATAAGGATTCTGAATGCATGTTCCTCACTTACTCTTAGGCGGCCTCACACGGGCAAGATTACTTCGCAAACATAAACTCCTTAATGTTTGCCAACTAATGTTTTCACACGATACACATCCGGGTAAGAATATAGCTTCCCAGCAATCTTAGGTTGTCGTAAGAAGCAACTAAACGCACGAGGTGGTCAGTCTTGAGGATTTGGTTGACTTCATGTCATCGTATCCCAATTGTCACCGGATTGTCTAGACCAGACTCAATTATTTACAGAGATATAGTCCATATAGTGCGGTATCAAACATACATGCAAACACTTCTCTCAAATGCCGACGCCATTTTGTAGCAGACCTCAATACAAATCGGTAAATGAGAAGTCCCTTTACATAATGGTTTTAAAGAGACGGTAAGGCAGGACCGGCAGTAAATGAGACACAAGTGAGATGTTAAACACAAATGAGATGTTAAATACAAATAAGATATTAAACACAAATGGGATGTTAAACACAAAGAACATGTTAGACACAAATAAAATGTTAAACACAAAGACGATATTAATCACAAAGACGATGTTAATCACTATACCTGGATGGGTTCCACAGCTGGACACCAGGCACGTTCCCCTCACACAAGCCAAAGTCGAGAGGGCGTCGCAGCTTTCATGCCTGCAGGTGCTGGTATCATGGCCTTGGCATCCCTCGGCATCAACTAGGGCTACAAAAAAACATTATCATACCTCCATGTCAGAATGATGAGATCTGATTGGTTCACGTGATCTTGATAAAATACTATGTATCCCACCTTGGAGGGAAACAATTTCTTTATCGGGGGAATAAATCCCTCATATCCTGCCACGAACAAGAGAAGACATGTGGATTTCTGAGAGGAGGAATCAATCCCGTATACCTCGCTATTTCCGAATATGACAGTGTATTTATTGTTTAACAATGATTGGAAATGTGTGACATTGTTTCTGTTGAGATTCCGTAGACGCTCATTGCATTGTGTTTAGACAGTGATCAGTCGTCAGAAGTTAGATGCCAGTGTGGTGTGTAAACTTCCAGTCCGGTATACCCAGGACGGTGATAGTATGTTAAGGAAAATTCTGTTCATGCAATTTCATCATATCGGAACCAGCTTCCAAGTGAGGATCGCTCATCATCCTAACCCATAATGGAAGCTTGACCACCGTCACTGCTGGGTATATATATATATTATCACTGACTAGTGCTTTCACTACTGTATTTTTGCATTTGATACTGACCACTGCCATCATATTATATACTGTCATTGAGTATTGTACTACCGCTCTATAGTGTACTGCCAATGTATTTGCAGTGCAGTAATTGTTTTGATTTGTAAACCCAGTTTATGTTATAGTACATTTGTTGATTGTATACCGCTTGTTGGTTGTTTGTTGGTTTACGTACAGATTTCTGGGTTAACATATTGTTTCAATTTGGGAATCTACAACAGAGTCAATGAAAGTCACCTGGCACAGCAATCGAACAGCTGTTTTTTATTAATTTTGAGTTTGGTTTTATCCCTTCACAATGTCCTATTAAAACATGTCGATAAGGTAAATTCGTTGTAGTAGTATCACGAGGGCGTATGTGGTTTTATGCGTCCCGTGTCAAGTTTTATACCACGAGCGTGGCTAACGCGGGACGCATAAAACCACTTATCATACCTCCATGTCAGAGTGGTGAGGATGTGATTGGTCCACGTGATCTTGATAAAATACTGTGTAACCCGCCTTGCATTGTAATAACAATAACTTTCTAAGCAGGGAATAAATATCTTATACCCCGCCAAGAGCAAAACAGGCTGCACGTGGATTTCTGAGAGGCCGAAAAAATCCCTCGTGATCCTGCTACAACCTGCAATATGACTTTATTGTATAGGCGGCTTCACGCGGACAACAGAAGAACACAGATTGCCAACTTGTATTTTCACACTACAAAGGCGTGTTGTTCTTGCATAGCCCCTCTTCATTCCTTTCAAAGGTTGACGCCATATTACGCAGTATCTGATTGACTGAAAGCAACCAACATACGTTTGAAAACCATTCACACGTCAAAATCGAGTTTAAAACACAATATTGTTGGTCGAAATATTGGTTGGATATTCATTGCCAACGGTTTATCAAATTCCCGATACTGTTTTCGCAAATTGAATGTTCCCTGGGTGGTACGAGACCAATTGCTATATATATGCTGTATATATGATTATAACGAACTACGGTTATAACGAACTAAACTTAGTGGTCCCTTTGAGTTCGTTATAACCGTAGTTTACTCTACTTTAGTAATATTGGTTCAGACACATGCATTATCATACCTCCATGTCAGAGACTTAGTGCTGGAAGTGAAGGTAGAAACTGGGGCAGTGATATAAATGGGAATGACAGCTATCTGGACAGCTGGTCAAATAGGTAAGCAGAGATATACACAGTTATCTGCCCATTGTGTGTTTATGTTTTTCTGAGTTGAAGACACGATGAAGTTTATTTCTAAAAGAGACGTATTAAAGAAGTTTTTAAGATGGGTTTTCTGCGGGTGGGGCAGTACTCGGACAGTGGCATTACCCGGACACCCAGCAAATTAACACGTGTACACAATAAACAAACGTGTACTGATGCGCATAATTTTCACGCAGGCTTCTTCCTCTTCCTCCCTGACGTCAGAAAAGAGTCGTCTGCTACTGGTAACACTCACGATAAAAGCTCGTGTACATGTTTTCCCACGTGACCATGCCGCCCACGCATTTTGTTGCGTTTTGGCAATGCATTGCAGTTTCTGATCATAAGGTTATAGCTACCGCACGACTAGTTTCTGGTCTGTTTTTCTGTTTTTGGCAACTTCTTGTGAATCGACCATGCCAACATGGAAACGTTTGGCGCAAAATTCTAAAAATAACCTAATTAAGCTGTGTCCGACTACTACCTCGGAGAAATTACGTGGGAATGCAGTACTCGGATAGACGACAAATAAAATTTGGAATTACATATTAGAAATTTTTTAAATAAAAATAATTGAAAAAAGCTATTAAGAAAATGCAAAATGAAAAAAATAGGTGTTTTTCGATCGCGAGTGACATACTTTATGAGGGTTTTGATTGGGGATGGGGTGGTGTGGTGCACGTGACTTTGTCTTTGGGGGTGTTATTCAGGGGGTTAATACGTACAGTATGTCAGTTGCATGTTTTTAGTGTAAATATTCAGTAACTGTCAATCTCATAAAAAGACGTTATCTCAGTGTCGTTTATCAATCATATTTTACTTTTGCGATGAAACTGAACGTTTTTTACATGTCACCCATCAGGACCCTCATTCATTCTAATCTGATAACAGAAGGTATTACGTACCGGTAACATTCCCGTTGTTCTTCAGTATATGGATATGCTAGTTCCATTGACTAGTTCTAATTATATTGTAGGACCGTCTGTGTAGATTTGCTAAAATGAGCGTTCGAGGAGGAAAGCCTGCCTATTCATATGAAAACTTAAAGCGAGCTATGGATGCTGTTAACGCCAAGCAGATGTCTGCACGCAAAGCTGCTGTCGCTTTCGGTATACACAAAAGTACTCTTCATGACAAACTCTCCAATAAAGTACCTCTTGTTTACCGCAAAGGTCCTTCACCCATTTTATCACAAGACGAGGAAAGACATCTTTCAGATTGGGCTATACACATGTCGAGTATAGGGTACGGCCGGACAAGGGACGAACTGTTAGTCACGGTCCAGAAAATAATCAAATTAGATGGTAGGGAGAATCCTTTTACTGATGACAGACCTGGTAGCGATTGGTTTAGTGCTTTCTAAAAACGAAACCCTACAATATCAGTAAGAACACCCACACAACTTTCAAAAGAACGTGCTATGGTATCACAACACAAAATTGCTGATTGGTTTGATACCTTCACAACCTACATCGCTGACAAAACTGATTCAGACATCTTACATGACCCATCAAGGCTGTATAATGCTGATGAGTCGGGTTTCCTCATGTGTCCAAAGAGTGGTAGGGTTCTGGCCGAACGATGATCCCAGACAGTTTATAACTTCTCGGCCTCAGACAAGAGCCAGATAACAGTTCTTGCTTGCGCAAGTGCTTCAGGTGACTACACTCCCCCCATGATCATCCTTCCCGGTAGCAGGTTCTAGGGCGAACCGAGAATGGCTGGATGGACGCAGAACTATTTGTTTCTTGGATTAAAACTTGTTTCATTCCTCATGTCGATAAACAGGCAATCAATAAACCAATAATTCTGTTTCTAGACGGTCATTCAACGCACCTGACCCTTGAAGCGTGCACTGTTTGTGTGGAGAATAACATCGTCCTGTACTGTCTCCCATCACACGCATCACATGTTACACAGCCATTGGACCTGAGCTTGTTCAGGCCACTCAAACATGCGTGGCGACAATCTGTCCGAGATTTTCAGATTTCAAACATCGGGGAATGTGTTAGGAAATGTACCTTTGCCAGGGTATTTAAAACTGCTTGGGTATGGGCAGCTACAACAGAAAATGCAAAGAGGGGTTTCCTCGAATCAGGGCTGTTTCCGCTCAATCCCGATAAAGTTACCGATAATCAAAATTAAAAGCAGCACCATCTTTGAACCATGCAAACCAGTCCTTCAGTCAACCCCTGTAACCCCATCCACAGTCAGAACATTCACATTTGCACCCCCAGCAGACACCCCATCCCAACCTTCCGCTAACATCACCAGAATATGCATCCTCACCAGTCGTGCAAACAACTCTGCCGTCACCCCATACAGACCCTCATGCACCAGTACAATCACAAACTACACATAGCACAACACCCCAAACAGACACTTCACACCTAGCCTTACATTCTACATCAGACACAGCCCACACATCTTCCAGTGACATATTTAGTTCTCCCTAAAGTACGGAGCCGTACCCAAAAGTATAAACCTACAATGTTGCCCAAATCTGCCTCAGGAGAAGACATCAGGGAACTTCTCCTTGAAAAGAAGAGAAAGGCAGAGGAAGAGAAACAGATGAAAGAAAGCAGAAAGCGAATGAGAGAGGAAATAAAGCTTAAACGAAAAGAAGAGAAAGCAGCCCGGAAAGCCCTAAGAGAAAAAGAACGGGAAGAAAAGCGTGTGCAAAAGAGAAAGCAAGAAGACGAGAAAAAGGCATACAAACTCTTAAAACAAATTGAAGAAAAAAGAAAAGCAACACTAGACAGTGACGAAGATCTCTCTGAATCCGAGATTCCCTACATGGATGACGACGAATACGACGACGACACCGATTTTTCCGATGATACCCTCCGGGATTTTTGTCACCTTTGTTTGGGTCGGGATTTGGCGGCAAATGATGACTGGGTGGGATGTCTTAACTGTACCAAATGGTTCCACAAGAATTGCCTGGGATACCAGACATTAACACATCAACAACTCGCCGACCTTCCCTTCACGTGTGACACTTGTAGCTGAGGGGGGAAAAAAACGTTTCCCTGCAATGTGAATGTTATTGTTGGCACAGTTTGCTTTTTTTAAAGAAGTGAACTCAGTGTTCATTTCACATTAAAATGTACAAAAATTGAACATATTTTTCACATTTTAACAGAAAAACGGAATATCCCTTTGACGCCCATTTCCACGAGATTCATGCATACTCTGGACCACCTGGGTGGGGTATAGACACCAATGCTGTCAGCTATCACCATAGCACGAAACCCATCGCAATATTTTCGTCAATAACTGGGTAATATTAATCATGAAACTATATTCATTTGATGTACTGGTTTATTTCTATGAGTATCAGTTTTTGGGAAATATATGACAACTATGAAGTACCAGGTTAATGATAGACTTTGCACCTAATTAACAACATAAGATTATTCAGCGAATGTTGCCACTTCTCATATTATATTTTCTTTCTTCATAGGTACCATGTGTATCATGTGAAGCCGTTACCATTTATGGCACTGAAGATGAATCAGGAACCAGAAAACATCTATGACGCAAACGCTCTCAAAATTAGTATTCCCGATGAAGCTGACATACATAGATCTGGATGTCCGGCCCCCACCCAATAGACAGGTTTTACGGGACATAGCTGGCCGTGGCCGGCAGAGTTCCGTTACAGTTGTCAGGAGTACTCACTCCTTTGATGACGGAAGGTTGCGTTTTAAATGTGACACCGTTCTTTACTGGTTGAATTACTCACAGCGGGCCTGTTAGGGGTGGGGGGCCCAAAACTAGACTGTTTTTATTTATTGCGTATCAAGCCACAACGTCGTACTTTATTCAAAATAATAGAAAGACTGAATGAAACAGGATTCGATGGTGCCAGCGTTTGGGTTTAGTGACTGAGAAGAAAACTAATGTCAGTATAAAAAAAACACATGTATCTGTGTACAGTGATACCAAAATGAGAAGATAAGCCAATGAAGTTGTATTTATGTTGCTATTATTTTGATGTTCTCATTTACACAATGAAAAAAACACAATTGTAATTATGTCATATTCGGTTAAGACATTCGGTTAAAAATTCTTAAAGTGTCCGGGTACTGCCGCAAGGGTGTCCGACTTCAACCGCAGGCGTCCGATTACTACCGAAGTAGTCGTCGAGTAAATATCATAAGAATTTGCTGAAACAAGCGCACGAACACAATATAATCACCACAGCAGTTACCTCCCTTCACATATACGATGAAAGAAAGTCAATAGGTACTTTGGTTCAACTTGCATGCCGTTAGTAACGTTAAGTGTCCGAGTACTGCCCCACCCGCTCTATATCTTGCTGCCCATTATAACGTTACAAGCCCGTCTGGTTTAACCTGCATTATAACCCTACGACAGGTTTATTCTCTTGTTGGTTGTCAAGTCTCTTCACAACATGTCAAACCCACTTTGTAGGTTTTCCCTCCTGAAGACCCTGGGACATGGGTTTGCCATTGATACTTTTGTGGTGTTTCTTCAGAATGTACCTCGTTGGAAATATACAATGTATTTTGCATTTGAACACAATCTACATAACACACATTGCAGCGCTAACTTGAGGAAATGTGCGGAATGATTTTACTTCTATTTAAGTGGGATCGAACATGCAAACGTCGTACTTTTCGCCTATTGAGTGGATTATTAAGCTACAGAGACGCTGATAAACCGTAATTCTTTTAAAGAACCTCTTTTCCAGGTTCATGTACGCCAGCAAGGGATATTTTACGTCCGTTTCCTATAAAGGTTCATAGATAGTGGAACATAAAATTGATGATAAGTGTTGTTCAGATCTTTCTTTCGGATCATAAGTCAGATAATACACACCCCTCTGGTTTTGTTGAGAATGTAATCAAAGAACGAAAGTTTCAACACAATAACTGTTTGTTGGACATTCCTTCCGCATTAGGCTGGGATATAACACGAATACCGTTCAAAGCGGCGTTAAACCCAACTCACTCACTTACTTTCAGCATTTCAAAGAGATTTAGTGACAAAAAAGATGTCAAAAGACCCATGAGCATAATACAGAATAAATGGGTGAGGTAAGGTGAAATGGGATTTAATAATGCCTTCGCGAGTTTCGCACTTACATAAATGACGTGCATGCACACAAGGCAGGGTAACAAAAAGTACCATCTTTTGTGGTTTGACACAGTCGGGACCGATCCAGCAACTTTCCGTTCTCAAGGCACAAGCTATATCTGCTAGGCGATGGAGGAGGTCACAGTATTAATGGAAACCAGAGGCTGGATGTATGTTTATCATATGTTAATAATGGCTGATGAGGTGAGGTGAGGTGAAATGGGGTTTTAACGTCGCGTCCAAGATTATGACGCGGCCGGGGATCGAAACCCGGACCTTCCGCTCTCCGGGCGGACGCTCTACCATTAGACCACGGAGGCGGCTAATGGCTGATGATGTGAAAGGGACTTTGATGAATGTATTAGCCTTTATACAGATACGGACGGTGGCGATCCCATGGTGTCGTATGCTGTGTCGTAAGCGGTGACTATGCGGATTGGGTGGTCACGATGCCACTGTATCCTGGCGGCTTGGGACGTTGTTCATAATATTAATCATTGGTTTTGTCCATCCATCTTTGGAATCGAAACGTGATTTTCCGTGTGCCGAAAGAACGCTAATACTACTATTACAACACCGTCCACGGTGACCCAACGATGTGCGTCGGTGATGCATTACAGTGCACATGTTATATGACCTCAAACATGAGGTCATAGCATAGTCCATCTGCTCAGGTGTCAACGACTGATAAAATCAAGGATCATTGACTAATGTGAATCACACACGATTGACGGCCTTAAAGGATATACCATACACAACATACCCTTTACACGAGCAAACTTAAAATATTTTTTTTATCTTTTTCTTTAAATACCACAATCTGATCAGGTATGATAAGACGTCCTAGGGTCGCCAGGGGCATGCCACGGTGACGTCAGCTGACATAGCGTAGTTATCTCAACAGCCATGAAGTTCCTTGTGCTCGGAGTGTCTGTTATCCTCGCTTTTGGTAAGTAACTTAAGATTTTAGAAGTATGACTAAGTACATTTAATCCACATTGTATACCTTACACCCCCAAAAGTAAAACAATATGAACAATAAATTTCCTAATCTTGTGATCGCTCGTCACACCAAAGGCTCAGGTTCGATTCCCCATATGGTAAAAAAAGTGTGAAGCTATCTGGTGTCTCCATCACTGGAACATTGAAAAAAACTAACTCACTCAATCATTCCCTCACCAAACAGGAATTCCACAGGAAACGAGACCTTTGTTTCAATAAATCCCATTTGCTGATTAATATTCTATAAGGTTTAAGTCAAATACGTATCATTGCATTGAAACATCGGGATTTTCCTGTTCGAAGCATATAATTGTCACAGTAAAGTGTTTCAATTACGTGTTATGCCTAAAGGGCGACGTGTGTGGTATACGAAAGGTTTTCTTTATAATCACGATACTTGACCTCAACGTGACTTCTGTGTGGAAATTGATGACGTGTAGACTTTCTCAAGGTGTTCATGCGACAGATAAGAAACACTGCAAAACAGGAAAGTAACCTGTCCTTTGATAAACGTGTATTTTATTAAAGAACCTGTTATATTCACGAACGAATTTGAATTTGCAATTAAATGAGCGTCAAGTCTGTATATTTAAGTGAAACCCGGATATCATCCACGAAAGTTTCGAAACATTTTCGAAAATATATGTAAGCAGTTGAATTTTTTTTTATAAGATTGCAAAGAAACATATTTTTAAAGCAATTTCTTTACAGTAACATATTACGGTGAAATTAAGAATCGAAGCGTTCAAAGTAAATATTTATTTCTCTTCTCCTATCGATCGACAGTGGAGTATTTTTTTGTATTTTTATTTTTTGGTTACTGAAACAAATTCGATAGGTACAAAAAAAACCATAAACACACACATGCACATCGCTATCTAAGTAAATCATTTTAAACACGACGTTAAACCTCATTTCACCTCGGACTAATCAATAAATGAGATCCCTTTTCATAAATACATAATTTGTCTTAATTTCCCAGGGGTCGTCAGCAGCGAACGGTGCAGCGGCAGTGACGCCAGCACCTGCTCCCGAGAGAAGTGCGACACCAACTACCAGCTATCATGCGTCAATGACGAGTGCACCTGCCTCGTCTCTGCTTGCTTCACCGGCCAACGTGAGGCGCTGTGCACACTACTGGACAGATATCCCTTTTTTCACAATACGACAAAACCTTTAAACTCGAATCCATTGTCTCGATATATCGTTTGAGACAACGTTCCCCTATTTTACCCCTGTAGAATCGTTATTGGCTCTTTGATTCTTTTTTCTCGGTACTACAGCATTGCATTTTGGCCGATATAATGCCGTTACAACGTTAAACTCACTCACTCACTCACTCACCCTCGGTGCTACGCGTAACTCGATGTGTGTTCTACTTCGAGTTGTTGAAGCCTCTCTGATTAACTGGGTTACTTCTACTTTGCATATTCCAGACGGAGTGGAGAATGTTGTTTGAAGCCATAGTCCGTAAGCTATGTCACTGTGAGGGGGCATGGGTGGCCCACTCGTCTAG
This sequence comes from Haliotis cracherodii, assembly GCF_022045235.1. Lineage (NCBI taxonomy): Eukaryota > Metazoa > Mollusca > Gastropoda > Lepetellida > Haliotidae > Haliotis > Haliotis cracherodii. The sequence goes on along the minus strand of NW_027266308.1, from coordinate 13,787,996 downwards.
GGCGCCGCGATTCGTTGTGCAGAGTTGCGTCCCTTGGGCACGCCAGAAACCTATGATTTTGGATTCGAATCCCGGTTCGCCCCGATTATGTTTCTAGGTTTGTCAGCACCATACCCTTGCTCGTGGGTTTCACCAAAGCGGTAAACGTCTGATACCTGTATCACTTCGGGCTTTCCTCACACATCAAGCTGACACGCCGTGATATAACTGAAATACTTTTAAAAGCGGCGTTAAATCCAACTCACTCACTCACTTTAAGGGTACGAGCCAGGGCCAGAGAAAACAATGTTTGATAGCATGAGCAATGTACCATGTCGTCACGTACATGACTGATAATAACCCAGGAAATGCACACCCAATACAATCTGGCAAGCGTGACGTAAATACACAGGGGTAATAATTCGGATCAAGATATCTAAACAACTTTGGGTAAAAACAAAAGTCTTAATCAATCCTGTATCTCATTCACATTTGTCGCGGGGGCAGTCTATTTTAAAGGTGCCCCAATTCGCAGTTTCGTCTCTTGGGTGTGCCAGAAACCTATGATCGCTGGTTCGAATTCCAATTAGCCCCGATTATGTTTCAAGGTTTGTTGGCACCATATACGAGCTCGTGGTTTCACCAAATGGGAAAACGTATTTGACCTGCATCGCTCTGCGCTTATCTCCCACATGAAGCTCACACGACGTGATATAAATGAAATACTGTTCCAAGCGGCGTCAAACCTAACTCACTAACTCCATTTGTCGCCAAAGTTGTCTTAGGTGCCGCAATCGACTGTGTTCAGTTGCATCCCTTGGGCGCACCAGGAACCTATGACCGTGGGTTCGAATCATTTATAGTTCCAGGTTTCTAAGCACCATCCCCGTGAACGTCTGAGTCCTGCATCACTTCGGGTGTTCTACCACATCAAGCCGACAGTATAATGTCAAAGAGGGGTTTAACAAAACTCACTCACCCGCTCCATTTTCGCAATTAATAGAAAAAAAGACAAAACCCTAAAACAACATCATATCCCCGAAGATACCATTGCTTGGGATCCTGAATAATATAAATTATTCCGTGAAGTGACATTTACACCCATTCCATCTTTTTAAGAATCTTGCCACGCCCACGTTGACCACTGCAACCATGCTGCCGCTGCTGTCGGATGTCGCTGTCAACACAGCTGGCACTGTATAGACCACCGTTGTTACTGTGGAGGAAGGTAAGAATGTTGTCATGGCCCAGATATGAACACGACATTTTTTGCAAGATCGCGGTGATCTTAGTAGTAATACAGCTATAGACATCCCTGTGATAATCACAACCCAGCAGATTGCTTAACGGGCCACATTTCTGGCTGAAATACTGAAATTGTAACTCACGAACTCATGCAATGAACGGATCTCCGATTAGAAACAGTGTAATAGTTTTACTTAACTGCGAAATAACAAGCAAATCTTGCCCAAACTCATAAAATGAATTTGTGATTTGAAATTTAGCTGATTGCAGTCAGATGATACTGACATACGAAAGTATGTTCCTTACTGAAGCGCCCAATTTTCAAGTGTATACTTTCTTTAACCCGGCAGTTTGTCAATATTTTATCCGATGCATATGCACCTCGAATAGTGAAATATAATCGTAGGATTAGAGGCATGAACTTTCGTAATATTTGTAATATTTTTTGTGAAGAAAATGTGCTTCCGTGTTCCCAGTTTGACACATAAAATAACATGTTCAGATAACTAACGTACCCCATTTTGGTCAAATTCAGTTGAAAATACATATTTTACGTGCGTCTTGGTACACTTTATCTTATAACTTTTGTTTGCAGGACTTAAACGAGGTCGCAGTTCATCACCAGCTACATTTCTGTTGTTCAAGAGATAGAATAAAAGAAGTTTTAGACACCCATCTTATCATTATGTGTCACGAGATGTTCAGTCCGTTGTGTTCATGTGTTTTGGAAGAGAAAAGGAAGACATCCGTCACCACTCTCGTTTTTCCGTAAACTTCGGCTTGCCCCGGAGTGAGTGAGTATGGTTTTTCGCCGCTTTTAGCAATATTCCAGCAATATCACGGCGGGGGACACCGAAAAAGAGTTGGTCATCCCGGTAGAAAAATATTTGGGGCAAAGGTCGCTATACACAGACTAAGGGTAGTCTAAGGGGCCACAATTCGCTGTGCAGAATATGCTGTGCTAGCCCTCGTGGGTTCCGATCCGCGATTCCCCCATTACACGAATCCAATGTTCCCGGGTTTAGAAAAGGTGGCAACAGTCTGTGCTCTCCTTTCTTTAAAACTAAAACGCCATGATATTCGTGACTGAAATGACTTCAATGGGGCGTTAAATCCAACTGTGCAGAGCTTCATGTCGGTAGTGACGTCACAATATCCTTCTCTTCACATCATCGATTCCCCACATGGGTACAAAGTGTGAAGCCCATTTTTGGTATTCCCTGTCGTGATATTTGCTGGAATATTGCTAAAAGCGCCGTAAAAGCATACTCACTCTCTCCCCTACATCTGCCCTACATCAAACAGAATTTCTCTCATCCCGTTCGAGCTCACAACGAAACTATGGTAGCTAATAGGTCAAGGGTATTTATATCAATAGAATTGAGGTATAATACTCTGGATAATGAAGGATGTGTTTGCATAACATCGGAACTTATCGTATAAGAAATCCATCAAAATTTTCAACGCGTCCCATCGACAAAGAAGCACCCATAAAATGTATACTAAATCGCAATACTCACGTGTTAAAAATGAAATATGTTTCTGGTAAATAAACTATGTTCTACGCCGCAGTCAACAATATCTATATCACGGCTGTAAATAATCGAATCTGGACTGGGGAAGACTAAAGACACACACAAATAATTCACACACTGTGACAAGCGAAGCTATGACTCTTAAAACAAGATTTGATTTAAATGACAATGAACTGAAGCTGGACATTTGTACATTCTGCGTACTTGTTGTTTTACGCCGCACTCAGCAGTATTCCAACAAACGGACAGCGTTCTGTAAATAATCGTATCTGGACCGGAAAATCCAGTGATCATGTGCACCGATCGACGCAATTGGGATACGATGACACGCATCGACGGGGGTATGCAATCAATGATACCCCCTAGAAGTGAGATGACTGGTATCCCTAAAAGTGAGATGAATGGTACCCCTAGAAGTGAGATAAGTGATACCCTTAGTAGTGAGATGAGTGATACCCCTAGTAGTGAGATGAGTGATACCCCTAGAAGTGAGATGAGTGATACCCCTAGTAGTGAGATGGGTGATACCCCTAGAAGTGAGATGAGTGATACCCCTAGAAGTGAGATGAGTGATACCCCCTAGTATTGACATGGGTGATACCCCTAGAAGTGAGATGGGTGATACCCCTAGAAGTGAGATGAGTGATACCCCTAGAAGTGAGATGAGTGATACCCCTAGAAGTGAGATGAATGATACCCCTAGAAGTGAGATGAGTGATACCCCTAGAAGTGAGATGAGTGATACCCCCTAGAAGTGAGATGAGTGATACCCCAAGAAGTGAGATGAGTGATACCCCTAGAAGTGAGATGAGTGATACCCCTAGAAGTGAGATGAGTGATACCCCTAGAAGTGAGATGAGTGATACCCCCTAGAAGTGAGATGAGTGATACCCCCTAGAAGTGAGATGAATGATACCCCCTAGAAGTGAGATGGGTGATACCCCTAGTAGTGAGATGAGTGATACCCCAAGAAGTGAGATGAGTGATATCCCCTAGTAGTGAGATGAGTGATATCCCCTAGTAGTGAGATGAGTGACATTCAAATGTGCGTACACTCACGTTGTGCAGATGTAGACGGTGACAAGGTACAATGAAGGACCGTCTTGTTGATGGAATCAACACGTCGAGACACCGGCACTGACAAATATATAAACGACTACTTTAAGGTAACAGAGAAGACATTCTATAATTGTATCCGCTTAAGTACATCACAAATATGTCAATTCACAATGACCATCTCCCCGAGGCAAGGGCGTTAACTGACTAGAAATGTCCAGTTTCAACTCCTTTGCCTCTGGAAGATGACAATAACAGAAACAATGATTCCTTCTGTCAGAACCATGGACCATAATAAGGAAAAATCTGGTATTCGAACCCATACCAGCAAATCAGGACACAGCTAAGAGACGACCAAAATAGTCATTGCTTATAACTTCTGGTAAGAATATTACATGTTTATAACGGAAAATATATACATAAAAATATATATACATTGAAAGAGTTTATCATAAGGAAAAAAACGAGTATGTGGATGATATTTACAACACATTATGATGTGTAAAAACAAACATTATTAAAACTACTTTCAATACAGCGAGACCTCATAAATCCATATAAATATATATGATTGCTTAATTAATGACTTGTTTATCTGAACGATTTCACTTTGGGTGGGGGTGTCGGAAATTTTGTCATTAAGAAATTAAAAATACATTACACATAGTCGCCGTAAAATCTTCCACAGATTTGGTATAATCCCTAAAGTAGATACATGTAGGAGGAAAAGAATACTCGCTATGAATTCAATCAACAAATATGTCTTAAGGACCATACAAAGTTATTGACATAAATCCTGAACTGATTTTGACCTTTGATAAATCCACAATGTTATTTGGATATTTACATATCGTCTTAATTACGTCTCCTACAGCTGGCTTCATATCTGCTATAGTTGGCTTCATAATTGATGATGTGTAATGAAATAAAGTGGTGCGAGCTCGGCTCCTTGCAGCACACCATTAACAGAGTGAGTTTAACGCCGCTTTGAATAGTATTTAGTAACCTGGAACATTAGTTATTCTATAATTCAAAAGCAACGCTACTCGCATTAATATTATGACGCATTTTAGGCCAAGTGTCGGTATTCGCATTAATTTGTTTACGCATTCATTTCATGTTTTACAGCATTCATTTTTATTTTCTTACTGCATTTGTTGGCTATATTATTGATGATGTGTAATGAAATAACCTGGCACTACAAGGGATCCTAATCAGGATTCAAACTCACGACCAACGGATCCTAGCACGGGTGATATTGATGGCGTAGCTCCTTATAGCGAATGGCAGCACTTCATGGATCACTGAACACAGATTGAAGGATGGATCAATACAAATACTATCCAATGGCACAGACAGATAGAATGTGATTTACAAAGAAGGAATCCATAAACGTTCTGCACACATACACCACAGCTTGTATTTGGAAGACTGATACATTTACACAAGAAAGCGTATGAAAATGGAGTTAAAATGAGTGAATGAGTTGGGTTTACACCACTTTTGGCAATACTCCTGAACTTCCAAGTCGGGGACACTAGAACTGGGCTTCAGGATTTATATACTTTGTCGGGATTTAAACACAGGTTCTCGGCGTGGATACCTTAGGATCCACAACGGTAAAAGAAGAAAACTCATTCATCTTTCGTCCTGATCAGCACAGTGCCTGTGCTCGTGGTAAACGTCTCAGACGGGTGGCACAGTTGTCTTAGGCGCCGCGATTCGCTGTGCAGAGTCGCGTCCCTTGGGCATGACAGAAACCTTTGATTGTGGGTTCGAATCCCGGTTCGCCCCGATTATGTTTCTAGGTTTGTCAGCACCATGCTCGTGGGTTTCGCCGAACTGGTAAACGTCTAAGACCTGCATCACTTCGAGCTTTCCTCCCACATTAAGCTGACACGCCGTGATATAACTGGAATACTGTTAAAAGCGGCGTTAAACCCAACTCACTCACTCACTAAGACCTGTTGACACGCTGCGATATGACTGAAATACTGTTCAAAGTGGCGTTAAACCAAAACTAACTCACTCATAACATGCCGCATGTTTTACTCGGAGGTTTCTCACATGAAGCCACTCCCCAGTCAGACGGAATTGTATGAAAGGGTGAAATAGAGCGGTGTTCATATCCTGTAATAATATCTTGATATAATAAAATAGAAATCCAAAGAATTTTTTATTCAATGATCATGGGATAACGGTAAACCCCGTGATCTATTGCTGGCATTCAAGCCCCTCCCTACAGGGTAATAAACCGCGTGACCCATCGCAGCAACCTACACCGCGATCACCTCCCGTGGTACCTCTCTCTGAAACATGGAACCCCTCGCGGTTCTCATTCCTCGCCAACCTCTATTAGCACCGGGAGGCTAATTAATTGTGTTATTTAAATATAGACCAGAGTCGAGCACTTAGCACGTGGGAAACATGTGCCGCTTGCATTATGGGAGATCACTGTTGTTAACTTAGGCGCGGCTGTTAGGATCGATAATATTTCAGTTGCTTCCCATTTGTTTACGAGTTTAGTTCAGTTTTCTGACTATAGGCGGCGATTCTAGCCTGGGGAACCAATCAGCTGTTGAATAATCGATTGGCGCTAATTGTATTCAATATGGAGGTCGGTACTGACTATTTGTCATATGTCAGATCAGCACTGCTAGTGTTTCTTCGGTATTAGTTCATATCTGAACATGCTCTTCTCGCAAATTGATTGATAGCAAGAAATTCGAAGCATTCCTCAAAAGAGGTACAGCGTAATGTCGTGGTAATTTATCCAGGGCTTGTGTTGGAAACACGACCGTGAATGTTCAAGCCGCGGTGGCTAGGAGCAGAGAGAGAGAGAGAGAGAGAGGGGAGATCCATCTCAAGGCTCATGGTCAGGATATTTTACTAAGATGTCGGTACCGGGGTTGAAGATGCGCTCGGATTGAAGTGGGTGAAGCCAACTGGGTAGTCTTTGTGTTTCAAGTGTGGACATAGTGCTGGGCCATTTCCCGAGGGCGCAGAGACCGCTGTCAAGAATATGTGATGGTATAAGAACACTGGTGCAAGATTCCTTGCCAGGCGTCAAAAATCTTTGCGCCCAAAAGTGTCTAGATTTTTATTACGCACCATGCCGAACAGTTTGAAGGAATTAGAGGTGGAATGGCGTTGCTAAATATCTAATTAACTCTATTTGATGTTCAAAGCGAATCTGTCGAGCGAAAGCAGGCACGGTTTCAGCGATAGGGACAGGAGAACCGTTCGTTCCATGGTACCAGTGCACGGGATGTAATATTCGAAAAGCAAGCATTGATTTTCTAGGATTTTCGCCCGCCTCAAAGTCTTTAAACAGCGGGCATATCTACATGGACAGAGTGTGTTTCTGAGGAATCAAATTTTAACGGATGGAATGGGGTATGGGTGAAAACACATGCCGGTAGAACGCATGGCTAGATCCATGCATGGGATTGTATATTGATTGGGACTGTGAATTGGTCGATTGGCACATGTCTTGGTTGTTGTTCGAGAGGAGGGTTCGCTCGCCTTGTTGTCGCCGGTTTTCTGTTAAGGGAGGGTTACGCCTTCAGACACAGATTTCAAAGGCTGTTAAAGAAATTAACTCGTGATTGTAATGATGGCCCACCGAAACAGCACGAAGCGGTCGGAATCCCTGCCGAACACTTTACCAGGTGCAATGTTTGGAAACGGACAACACAGTGCCGAGGATAACCCGAACTACTTGGTTTATAAGAAGGTTAGTAATCTCATAGACCGTTATAGTCCGTTTCTTTTAATCACCGCTTCCTTATTTCAGTATCACTTGTAGAAAGACCGTTTTTAGGCACCTGTTGCAGGAACCAAAGAAATTCGTTTTGAGTTTCACTTATACCTCTCTTTAAGGACATTTTTTTACCATTATATTTTTGGTACCAATGTAATTGTTTGTTTCAAAGAATGGAATCATTTGTTTTGTCCAGATAATATAGTGTAAGGAGATGTGTCAGAAATGTTTATTGTTTTCATATGATTTTGCTTATTCAGCAGTTTGTGACAGTTATTTGGTATTTTGAAGTGGCATTCTATGGTTTGCATATGTTCCCATATTGTTTATAGTTAAGTATTTGAGTTAGAAAATGTCTTTTATTTTGAAATGCATGTTTTCATAAATTCAGTTCTGACTACTATCCATGAATGACTCAATCCACAATAAAACTCTTTATAATGTGTGTAGAAAAGCAGGTACTTTGTATAGAAGGACCCAGAAATGGGTTGGGGATGTTTGGGTTTTTTAAAACCCGTGGTAAAAAGAACCTGGCTTAGTAAGGGACACAACTCCACAGCAAATACCTTAGATGACTGGGATAATCCTACCCTCAAATCAAACTTCACTATAGCTTCTTTGTGCACACATGTAATAGGTGTCATCATATATTACAAACCGAATGAGACCTGATTAAAAAAAAGATGTGGCCATTTCTTAACATATTAGAGTATACTGAAAAAATCGTGCATAAGACAATGTTACACATTTCTTTTTATGTACTGGGTGATTAAAATAGAACTGATACTTGACCATGTTGACCACAGTGGTATGGTCATAATCTTCTCATGAGGCTTCTTGGTAAAGGCTACAAGAAATACAAGACACTGACAGCTGCTTTATTTCTCTTTAGGAACCTCTTGAGTTCTGTAATGAGATGAGGATGGTTGAAGCACAAGAGAGTGATTTTATTGCCCCATGCTCATGTTTACATGGTTTATATGACTGGCCTTCGCCCACGCTGCAAGGGAAGGTGGCAGAGTTGACATGGTGGCAGGTTATAACCAAGTGCAATAAGGCAGCACTTCAAATGCTTCTGTCAATAATTGTGTTGATGGGTGACTATGGTGACCCTACGAATGCACATGTGTCTGTAATCAAGTACCTGGTTTGATTCCCTTCATATGAGGTTTACCTGTACCAATCCTGATTCTTCAGTTTTACAATTATGAGACCTTTTCTGTTATTTCGATTTAATTTTTGAAAAATATTTTCTTTTTAATATATAATGTTTAATATTGAATGAAGTATTTATTATACACTTATTATGTTCGATATTTATTTTTGAAATTTTTAGTTTCTTTATTTTGTGGAACATTTGAAATGAGATGAAGAGGAATACTTATCACAATTTTATATGATTTACAATTTGGTATGACAGTTTATTAAAATCTAAGACAGACCAAGATAAAGTAACACACGATAACGAATACACTATTATACACAGCTGCTCCATTGTGGGTGTGGTATGATACTATATTCTTGACAACTGATCCAGTATTGGCCTGGTCTAATACTATATTCTTATGAAATGCTCCAATATTGTCTTGGTCTAAGACTAATCTTGACAACTGCTCCATTGTAAACCTGGTTTTTTACTATATTCTTGACAACTGCTCCAATATTGGGCTATTCTAATACTATAGTCTTCACAATTGTTCCAATATTGGCCTGGTATTATAGTGTATTCTTAACAATTTTATCAGCTCCAATATTGTCATATTCTAGTACTACATTCTTGACAGCTGCCTTTTGAAAGTCTACATTCTTGACAACTTGTCAATTTGGGTCATGGGCTATCTGAAGACATGACCTCTGAGAACTAGACATAATTTTCAATGTAAAGTTGTAGGTTTGTTATCATTTTGAATTAGGGCGATCGTGCAGCATAGGGGTTTAAGCGTTTTGCATGGGAGTTACAATGAAGCTTCCTATTCCCTTTTTTTTGTAATAAAGAATGTTTGAGTGTGGATGTGGGCTTGAGGTCCAGTGATATAGACCACCATTGTAACTCAGTTCACAAAATTCTGGAGAACAAAATAAGATTATTCTTGTGTAACTAAAGTGGTCTGGGCACTGCAATTGTGGTAAGTCTTTGTTAAATAGTGAGTGAATGAGTATGGTTTTCATCGCTTTAAGCAATATTCCAGCAATATCACAGCGGGGGACAGCAGAAATGGGCTTCACACATTGTACCCATATCGGGAATCAAACCGGTGTGACGAGCAAACGCTATAACAACTAGGCTACCCGACTGCCTCTCTTTGTTAAAATGTGGGAGTTGAAAGGGTCGCTGCTGTTGCATTGTTTCTGGGTCATTAACCCCCCCCAAAACATATGACCATATTTTCTGATTACTATGGGTTTCCATGTTCCAATTATTAAACCAGGACCATCATTGTTCATTGGTACCTTGACCAAAAATAAGTAGTATTCTGGGTATCTGGATATAAAATCATAAGGATTTTGATGTTTTTTTCGCATTATTTCTAAATCAATTTTGAATTGGGTAAAATAAAAAATAAAAAAATGTCTGTGCTTCCTATTGTGCCAATTCAAATGGTTACTTTGCATCCTATAATAAATTACTTTGAAGTTTTTGTATTATTAAAATCAGTTAACAGGCTTGATGTGAATTTTTATTTTGTGCACTTTTGTGAATATTTTGGCTGGTGGTTCCCTGAATAAAGGAAAATAGCCATTAGAAAATTAATCCTGGTAATAGACTTAAATAAGGTTAAGGATTTTCAAGTCATTGAATCCTCTGCCCTTTATGAGGGTACAAAGAACCTGTTTCCCTTTCCTTGAGGTATGTGAGTGTATTCTAGAAAACATTTTTATAATTTTTATTTTTATTGCATTTTTGTAGCACATGGTTACATTTTACATGTTTAAGTTTATACTTGACATTAGATAGTAAATAGGTTGTGACACAATGACCAGAATTTATGAAGTGGTCATTTTGAGAGGACATAGTATTGCAGAGTTCCGGAACCGAAAATTTGGTATGTGCTTAGTGGATTCATGCTTGAATATGATAAATTTGAAAAGAACAAGAATGACATTTTTGGCATCATTATTTCTGTGACAAAGATCAAGAAGAACTTATTGCCTGGAAAATTTAAGTTTTAATTCAATTCTATTTTGAAACCAACTTTGAAGTTCTTGCCAAATAGATGTTACCTTGCTACAACTGTAAACAGGTGTGAAGCAGTTTTTTTAGAATCTGATAGGTACAAGTATTGTGGTCCACATATCCCATTTTAGAGAGTCTCAAAAGTATTCAAAAACATTCTGTGGAAAGAATTCAGATCCATTTGATATGACAAAAGCATCGCATGAGATTCTATTGTTGGTTGTTGTGGCCTGTTTGCACAGTACATTCAGAATCTGATACTTTTGTGTTAAAAGGGAATATGCACTTAGCATATTTATTGTATGACAAAGATCTTGTTAATATTTATATACTAAAATATTTCTGTTATTTTGCATTATGTCACTTAAGCTAACAACATATTAAAAGCATAAACTGATTACTTTGTACTAAAAAAGGTACTTTTTTATAGTTACAGAAAGCTTAGTGAGACTCTTAATGGACTTAATTATTAGGGATTTTAGAATTATGTTAAACGGTAATTAAGATTATATTCAAAATCTTTTTAATTTACCAATAACAAAATCAAAACATACCTATACACAGTACATAATACGAGAATGTTATTTATCAGTAGATCATGTATATTACACAAGTCTTAATATTTCTGTTGGTGTGGCAATTTCACCTGATAAAAGTCCTTATATTAGTGCTAAAATAAACTGAAAATGAGACAAGGAAGGAGTGGGACACTTAAAACACTTTTAGCACAGACTGGTTTTGATGTCAGTGGGGGGTGTTATTTTTCGGGAGTTTATCGGCATCTTTATTCAATCAATATACTTTAAAAACTATTTTATCCACAAAATTCTCACAAGAATACAATCAAATTGGACATAAAAGAATTATCAATAACTGACCTAAGCTAATTTTAAGAAACAATAATAATAAGACCATTTTGGTTCAGACCCAAAAGAGAAATAATCCATACAAAGCCAAGTCCCTTTGGGACAACTGAGGCTGGCAAGTATTGCCAATTTTAGAGCTACATTAATAACTGCATTGACCTTTTCAATGTAATAATGTTTGAAAGGATTTTCTTACTCAAAATGCAATGCAAGTATTAATCAATTAGCGATTTACTTGACATTGATGTCCATTTTGGGGCTAAGGCCCCCGAAATATCTTGCATTTCGGGTATAGGGTCATTTTGGAGATGGTTTGTTTATTTATTTTTTAAATGATGATTTGACAGATGACTTATTTAGAAGTGATGTTGGTGGCCATGTCAATAAAGCTGCAGCATCAGTAATGTGAGAAAAGAACTAGTTTTTTTCCGAATGTAAAGTATTAGCCTTTCTATGTCTGTTTCCATCTGTTATAAAAACTTAAGGGTGAAAAACACAATGGGTCAGTTGGCTTGGCTGAAGCACAAGTATGGTTTTATTTGGCCTAAGCATTGATGATGGAGGTACGTCAGTTGGTGCTGGTCGTGTTACCTAGTCACTCAGAGAGGTGAGGGAGAGTCATTAGAACACCAGAGCTTGTGTTTTCAGCTGCCAAACTTACATGAAGGTTTTGATAACAAGAAGGACCTGCTTTGATAAGAAAAAGCCTGAAGTAATAGCTGTACGTGTTCACCCTGATCTCTGGGGGGAATCTGGGTAAGAATTAGTCTCCAGCAACCTATGCTAGTCATAAGAGGCAACAAAAGGGATCGGGTGGTCAGGCTTGGTGACTTGGTGTGTCAGTGTTCCCGACAAAAGGACACTTGCATTTTTCGTATTAAAGTCATGCTTGAAATCATTTCAAGAGTTACGGTATCAGGAGCTGGAATATAGCTAAGTGCATGTGACATTAAGCAACATATGAAGAATGTAATCATCACCTTGAGTGACAGTTTGGAGCTGTCTTTGTGTTTGTCTGAAAGTCTTTCATCATTAAGTTGAAAGCATTAATTTAATATGAACTTAAATTAAGTGTATTTTTTAGGTTATTGAAAGAAATGTTCTTTGTAAAGTGAAATATTTGGGGGCTAACTATATGTTTTAATCAGAAATGTTTTTTATGATGTTTTATGTCAGTTGATTAAGCCTTGGTCATGTTGGTACCTTTTATTGAAATGTTACATTTGTTTGAAAAATTAGGATTCTTATCTTTCATTCTGAATAGATGTGAAACAAACTGATTTTTTCTTATGAGAATGCTTGTTTTGATTGAAAATATATTTTTTGTTTATGAGATTTCAAAATTAGAAAATATACCATCAATCTATCAGCTTTAAAAAAATGGATTTGCTTCCTTCCTTGCCTTACTGACCAACATATCTTTAAAACAGAAGAATAAATTTGACATTCTAATAACAATTGCAAAATATATGTAGTTTTCATTCAACCCTAACTGGCAAAGCCATGCAATGAGATATTTTGTTAAGCCTGGATCATGCACTATGGAGATATACTGCATGTATGAACTATTGTATTTACTGTATCTGGTCTGGCATTTAACATCTGACATTATAGCCTAGCCAATATCAGGCGTGGTGTCATCACAACTGAGTTCTTGGATGTGCTCTGTGCACCAGCTGTCAATCAGGCTTGTTTACTATGAGCGCTTCATTCACAGGTCTTCAATGCAACATCGGAAGGATGTAGACACTTGTAATATAAGCTTCGATTGTTTAAAGGGCAAGAGATGTCTTTCTAAAAACAGTTCTTTTGTTATGAGAAGTTAATGTATTAACATTTTTTGTTTGATTCTTTATACGTTACATGAAACTGTTTGAATTTAAAAATGAATGTCAGAGAGTCATTGTTACGTTAAATTTAATATTAATTAAAAATAAGGACTTTTGAGATGTACGTACATGGTTTTTTAATTTATCATTTTTATTTTTTAATTTTCAAAAAAGATTATTATGTGTAAGTCAAAAGAAATTACATGAACAAATTAATGTTTATTTGTTTTTTAATGCTGCACTCTGTAAATATAATTGAGGCTGGACCAGACAACCAGTTCTTAGAGAACCGGGGTAGAATAGGCCTTCAGCAATCCATGCTTGCTGTAAAAGGCGACTATGCTTATCGTAAGAGGCGACTAACAGGATCGGGTGGTCAAGCTCGCTGACTTGGTTAATGCATGTCGTCGATCCCAATTGTGTGGATCGATGCTCATGATATTAATCACTGGATTGTCTGGTCCAGACTCGATTATTTACAAACCACTGTCATATAGCTGGAATATTGCTGAGTGGGGCGTTAAACAATAAACAAACAAACAAACAGTTCTTAGATGTTTTCCACTAGCTTTGCCCACAAGCAGGGTCTACTGACAAAACTAGAAGAAAGGTCAGGGCAGATAGTGGATTGGAACCAACAGTTATCGTGTTCTGTTATGCCTAAGGATGCAATTTTGCACGACGAATTGCAGCTCCTTAGACACCTGCATGACAGAGTGCATGACCTCAACATGAGACTTAAGTTTTAAATCTGCCTGACTTCAGTTCACAGGCACCAAAAAATCCTCTTTGTCTGATCTGGGTGTTTTTTCTGTCTTATGCCGCTCTGATGGTGGTTTTCCTGACAGAAGGAGGAAGATTACTTCAAGGGATAGTTGACCCCAAATGCCAACCTCACTGCCCCTCATTAGTTGAATAAGGTTAGTGTTGGGTAGGCATATCAGATGCCAAATAGCCTACAGTGCCTACTTTAAAGATAAAATACCTTCACCGATGGCTTTCCTTTCCCCGTTATATGGTGTAAGGCAGCGTCCTAATATGGCACGGGCTACTCCTGAATCTAACCACTGATTATGTTTATAAATACATGTTTTCATTTTGTTTGAATGTCTAAAATTATTTTGTTTAATGATGACTTATCATTTATTTTTGTTGCATGTGAATTTCCTAACAGATATGAAATTATGTTATTGTATGCTATTAAAAAATTAATTTGATTTGCAATACATACATATTTGCAACATGTGGTGGAGGTCAAGGTCAGGTTGTATTCATATCTACAAAATCCTTATTATTAGGATGGTTTAACACAATAGAGGTGCAGCTTTATGTGAAAGATGTTCAAATTTGCTTTTTGATGAATTTGGATATACTGAAATATGTCCTTCACATGGAAATATTACAGGTCAATGCAAAGTTAGGCTAAATTATTCCTGCAATGTCTGCAATGCTTTTTAAATGTATTTTGGTAAACCTGGTTATCAAGAAGATGTTCCTAATGAAGATCTTTCTTAAGGACTCTGGATGGAATTAGGAGATAAACATTACGCGCTTTAAGATTTGCAGGTGTTTTTAAGTACTTATTGCCAGCGTTTCTTTGGCGGCATTACCAAAGTATTTGATAATTTTCCATGGCACTTTTTTTCTGTGTGTACTCAGACAACTGTGATGCAGATATATTGCCACACCAGAATTATCGACATGCCTTGAAAAAGGGGATGACATATATGATTCAATGACATGTTGGATGAAATGATGAGGTTTGTGAACGAAAGTGAAAGTTTTTGGTCAAATTGATCAATCGAATATGAATTCAAAATAATATTAACTTCATTGTTCATGGTTCTAGGCAAATGCCACATTGTTCCATTTTGTTTTGTAAGCTGAGTATTCATACACCATGAATACAGTCCAAAAGATTATATGCCTTGAATCCCATTCTACCATAGTTTTCCACCAATGCAAAGATTAGCACAGCCATTGTGGGTTCAGTGGTCAAACTGAGTATGTAGGTGTTAAGTGGCAAAGGATGGGTGTGAAACAAAAAAGTCAAGTCAGGATTTCTTTGTTAGTTTATTGTTTAACCATGTTAATGCTGCATTCAGCAATATTCCAGCTATACGACTGTGGTCTGTGAATAATGGTGTTGGAATCGGACAATCCAGTGATTGACATATGCTTCGATCTAATCAAATGAGATCCAATGACAAGCATCAACCAAGTCAGTGTGCTTGACCACCTAATCCTGTTAGTCGCCTCTTACGAAAAGCATGGGTTGCTGAAGACCAATTTTTACCTGGATCTTAACGGTCAGGATGCAATATGTGTCAGAATACTTTCTTGAAAATATGATACATGTATTGATGCAGAGGAATATTGTGCCAATGTATTATAGACTTATTTTCTCACCAATCACTATTCAAAGTGAAATGTAATGTGGTGTTAAGACAAAATGAGTACAGGCTGAATAATGGACGTCGTACCCGAGGGACGCACAATAATATTCATTGTACCCAATTCTTTTGTAGAAATATATAGGGCTAGTTATTGTTTGTTTGTTGTTTAACGCTGCACTCAGCAATAGGTATTAATATGATTATCAAATCTTACAATACACTACACTACACTATTTCATTACCTTGCAGGACCCTCATATTTCCTGTAACAATCCTTGAAATAAGTTATTGGGGGTCCTCAGACCCCTAGTTTTGTAGGGCAAGGTAAAACCCTGAATCATAGGATAAGTCAAGTGTTGATCAAGTCCGGACATTCTGACAGGCAGATAATTTAAATAATTTGCGAAATGTTATTTGTTATCTGGATGTTACAGGTGATATCGGGGGCACGGGTGGCCCAGTTGTCTGAGGCGCTACAATTCGCTGTGCAGAGTTGCGTCCCTAGGGAACGCCAGAAACCTATGATTTTGGGTTCGAATCCTGGTTCGCCCCAATTATGTTTCTAGGTTTGTCAGTGCCATACCTGTGCTCGTGGGTTTCACCGAAGTGGTAAATGTCTGAGACCTGCATCACTTCGGGCTTTCCTCCCACATTAAGCTGACACGCCAGGATATAACTGGAATACTGTTAAAAGCGGCGTTAAACCCAACTCACTCACTACAGGTGATATCGCTGATGTGAGGTCAAATGATATCTCTGAGAAAATTTTGCTTTCGTGATCACCCATTGGTCGATGCATATAAGTGTTTTCTTGAGATTGATGTGTTTAAATCTATCATAAGTCATTCTAATTTATTTTATTTCATTTCATTCCAACAATTCCTTGACAAAGGTCAAATATCAAACTCTTATTTATGAGGATGTTCCAGACCAAACTGTTCTCTAACTGTGACACTACAGTGTAGTTACATTGCAATGTGGATAATGCTGTGCCTTGCCTTATCGACTGTGACTGTCATAAGCTAATGGCGCCACATCTACAGAATGGTGATATTTCTCAACAGATTAAACATGTGATCAATTTTTGACCATTTTGTAAAAAAGAAGGACATTTTGTTCAACTTGGCATTTGCATTTGAACATCTATAAATACAATGCTTACAGCTGTTGATTTCTCATAGATGTTGTACCCTTTCATAACATAGTTCGATGGCAAATGTTACAGTGGAATTTAAAAAAATGCAGTTTCATAAGACCTGTGTTGATGCAGCTTTTTAACTATAAGACGTTCACCCAAATCAACATGGTAATCAATTAATCCACCGTTTTTGTTCATGATATTGAAAATGATATTGAACGATAAATATAAACTCATCACAATGTCTTTTGACGTGAAATAAATCAACACTCATCAATAAAAAAAGGAAACATCCTTAGCAAGCTTCAAAGTTTCAAGTGGCTGTATTTGATGTCCAAAGACACTTTGGTGAGATGCTGTATGTTTAAAAAAACATTCTGTGTATCAATACAGAATGATGCGTATCGTGCATCGTATTGTTGGGTTTTATGTTGGCACATTGATGAACCGTTTCAGCCTTAGCAGTCCATTAAAGTGCAACGCAATCCTCTACAGCATTGATCAGCAAGCACACTATAGGCTGCAGGTGTGGCTCCAAAGCATCTTCTCATGCAGGCTCCGTGCCTTGGCTCAGGGACTGCTGACGGTGGTGAAACCCCCATTGTTTCTCTCTAAGTAATAGGAAGGATTTGATTGCAAGCACAACTGAGCTGGCAGCTTTCCTGCATGAATTCAATCAGCATTGCATGAGCACAGATTATATGTATTGATGAGTGCCACCAACTTGGAAGACCTACTGTTAAGTACAGTCGCCTTGGCTCAGGTGGTGTGTTAAATGTCGTTTGGTTTGCTTACACCAAACTTTGGCTGTGATTCCTCAAAGAGCAATGTGTTGTGTTGTTCTTTGCCAGGGTTTCATTGATTGAGTGTGTGTTGCTTGTTTTCATTGAAGATTGAATGATTGAGTTTTTGTTCCTTCCTTTATTGATGACAGGGGGGTTGAGTTTTTGTCTACTTGGTTTCATTGAAGATAGAATGAGTAAGCCTTTGTTTACTGCGTTTCATTGATGATAGAATGATTAAGCCTTTGTCTACTGGGTTTCATGGAAAATAGAATGATTAATACTTTGTCTACTGGGTTTCTTTGAAGATAGAATGATTGAGCCTTTGTATACTGGGTTTCATTGCAGATAGAATGATTAAGCCTTTGTCTACAGGGCTTCTTTGAAGACAGAATGATTGAGTCTTTGTCTACTGGGTTTCTTTGACGATAGAATGATTGAGTCTTTTTCTACTGAGTTTCTTTGAAGATAGAATGATTGAGCCTTTGACAACTGGGTTTCATTGAGCCTTTATGTCATAGCTTTCCCGGGAGACCCCCAATGTTCATGCTGATACAGATGCAGGTTAACTAATGTTACTCACCTTTGCTTGGTTGTACTGCATGTGCCATGACGCAAAGCAGCCATATGTCACACAACTAGTTTTTTTTCTGTAATTCACTGTTGAATAACCAGTTTTATTAACTTTTTCTTTCAGCATGTAACAGCTTGTTCATTTCATAGGAACCAGCCAACCACAGAATCTTCAAATTGCAGTGCATAGATATGTCCTGATTCACCACAAGATACTCAGAGTGAAACAGTACTTCCCTGACATAGGCCTGACTGTCCTGCTTGGACCTGACATCGACTTGACAGTCCACAAGGACCTGACATCGACCTGACAGTCCACAAGGACCTGACATAGACCTGACTGTCCACAAGGACCTGACATCGACCTGACAGTCCACAAGGACCTGACATCGACCTGACTGTCTAGCATAAAGTTGCAGCAGGAGACAGCAGGTATCTGCTAGCATTCAGTTGCACCAGGAGACAGCAGGTGTATGCTAGCATTCAGTTGCACCAGGAGACAGCAGGTGTCTGCTAGCATTCAGTTGCACCAGGAGATAACAGGTGCCTTCTAGCATACAGTTGCACCAGGAGACAGCAGGTGCCCTCTAACATACAGTTGCACCACGAGACAACAGGTGCCTGCTAGCATACAGTTGCACCAGGAGACAGCAGGTGTCTGCTAGCATTCAGTTGCACCAGGAGATAACAGGTGCCTTCTAGCATACAGTTGCACCAGGAGACAGCAGGTGCCCTCTAACATACCTTTGCACCAGGAGAAAACAGGTGCCTGCTAGCATACAGTTGCACCAGGAGACAGCAGGTGTCTGCTAGCATTCAGTTGCACCAGGAGACAGCAGGTGCCCTCTAACATACTGTTGCACCAAGAGACAACAGGTGCCTTCTAGCATACAGTTGCGCCAGGAGACAGCAGGTGCCCTCTAACATACAGTTGCACCAGGAGATAACAGGTGCCCTCTAACATGCAGTGGCACAAGGAGACAACAGGTGCCCTCCAACATACTGTTGCACCAGGAGACAACAGGTGCCCTCTAACATACTGTTGCACCAGGAGACAACAGGTGCCCTCTAACATACAGTTGCACCAGGAGACAGCAGGTGCCCTCTAACATACCTTTGCATCAGGAGACAACAGGTGCCTGCTAGCATACAGTTGCACCAGGAAACAGCAGGTGCCCTCTAACATACATTTGCACCAGGAGATAACAGGTGCCCTCTAACATAGAGTTGCACCAGGAGACAGCAGGTGCCCTCTAACATACCTTTGCACCAGGAGACAACAGGTGCCTGCTAGCATACAGTTGCACCAGGAGATAACAGGTGCCTTCTAGCATACAGTTGCACCAACAGCTGAAGTACATTGCAAAATAGATAATATCATAGCGAAACTTGAAGCAGCATCTGCCTCTTGGTAAAATATTGTAGTGTTTTGTTGAATAGATCGTAATTCTATTGCCCTATCAAATATGCATGTATGCATGAAGAATTTTGTTATTCAATTTGCAATATGTTGGCATGGAAGTCCTCTTTTTCACTGGTTGCATATGATGTTTTGCTGTTTCGTCACAGGTCAAGAATATTTAGTAATGGATGACTATAAAATATGCTGTGCAGGGAACATGCATTATTTCATAATACACATGAATATTTTATAAACCTGGTTTGGAAGTAGTGGTGTGTAAAATGTGAACATGGCCATGATGAAGCAGATGATTTATCTGGGGTATTTAATTTGGGGGTCCAAGGATCTTAAAGCCTTTCATTGTTTGTGGTCCCAGGTTAAAAAATTGGGTGCCAGAGAAATGTCAAAAATGGAATGCAGTACTCTCCAGATTCCATATACTCAGAGGCCATTTGTTAAAATAGATAAGGAGTATTGTATTTATTTAATGATTTGGTTTGGTTTATCCCCTCTCCAGGCCTTCTCCAGGTTCCCTGTTTGGTCCCTCACTCCTCCAGGCCTTCTAAGGGTCCCCTGTTTGGTCCCTCCCCCCTCCAGGCCTTCTAAGGGTCCCCTGTTTGGTCCCTCACCTCTCCAGGCCTTCTAAGGGTCCCCTGTTTGGTCCCTCCCCTCTCCAGGCCTTCTCCAGATCCCCTGTTTGGTCCCTCCCCTCTCCAGGCCTTCTCCAGATCCCCTGTTTTGTCCCTCCCCCCTCCAGGCCTTCTCCAGATCCCCTGTTTGGTCCCTCCCCTCTCCAGGCCTTCTCCAGATCCCCTGTTTGGTCCCTCCCCTCTGCAGGCCTTCTCCAGATCCCCTGTTTGGTCCCTCCCCTCTCCAGGCCTTCTCCAGATCCCCTGTTTGGTCCCTCCCCTCTCCAGGCCTTCTCCAGATCCCCTGTTTGGTCCCTCCCCTCTCCAGGCCTTCTCCAGATCCCCTGTTTGGTCCCTCCCCTCTCCAGGCCTTCTCCTGTTTGGTCCCTCCCAATTGCTGTCTGATCTACTGAACCAAACTATTCAACTCTGTCAAGTGAAGTTATATGAACATATTTTATTTGATAGTATTTACATGTCAGACTGTATGTTTTCCATTCTAGATTTATAAAAAGAATATGCTGAAGGATAAAAAATTCCAAATTAGAGATAAAAACAAAATCACTTATTAACAGGCAAGGTAGTCATCAGGGTCATTCCGAATACAGTTCAGGGTAAAAAATTATGTTTTTAGTTTCACCAGTCCACAAAAATGATTTGCTTCAGAGTGGCCATCTATCCAATGGTAAAAGTGTTTGGACACAAGAAAATGTTACTATGGTTGCCTCGGACGAGCAGACTTTATTTCAAAACATGCATTTAGATTGGTAGTCAGAACAATTATTAATCAATTGAACAAAATGAAGTGGGGTGGCTTGAGGTTATTGAATTAAAATGCTCAGCGTTATTATTTCATGAATATCAAATGGCGCTGAGAACAACAAGAAGAGGCTTTGATAATGCACCCCAAGTACCACGAGTAAAGGTTAACTGGCCTCTGTAATTAGATGACTGTAGAATCGGATTCCCTTTATAAGAAAACATTGGTAAAAAGCCCCAGTTGATGATCCCAGTGGCATTCACAAGGGTTATGGCACTTGTATGATTGGGCAAGCCAGATAGCGATGTGGGCCGCTTAACACTCAGTCAGGTAGTCATGGTGATGAGGCAAGAGATTTAACTTGTTGATCCTTGATTGATCCATGTTTTTGCCTTCCAAGCACAGTTTGTTGGGAGACGACATGGCAGCTTGCTCTCATATTTGTTCACATCCACAGCTGATGAAGACACCCGTTCTGTAGTGTCCGTCTTGGCAGTTTACAACTTTGGCTGGGCTGCCAATGTGTGTGATGTGAGAATATGATTATCATATGATGATAGGACGTGAGGCAATCATCAGATAGTAGGGCAAAATCACTGCTTTGGTGATCAGTTGTTCCAAACACCCTCAGAGCATGGCAGAGCCCTAATTTCCTGATCAGGCATGTTGATTAACAAATGGTGCTACGTTTGTGCCCCACAACATTTCCTAATGACTCATCATCAACCATGCCTTGGGGGCCGTAAGCTAGCTATTAGACACATTTCAGCTTCGTTAGATCCTCTCCATATTTCAGAAATAGTTTTGATTCTTTACAGAGTAAGAACTTATTAGAGAAAGAGTTAAGTCAGCATGGAGGAAATTTTGAAGTGCCATTTTGACTAGCGTAGTTGTATTTATTTCCATCGGTTTGTTTGTTTGTTGTTTAATGCTGCACTGAGCAATATTCATAATATGATGGTGGTCTGTAAATAATCAAGTCTGGATCAGACAATCTAGTGAGTGACAGCCTGAGCATCGATCCACGCAATTGGGATCGACGACATGCATCAACCAAGTCAGCAAGCCTGATCACCCAATCCCGCTAGTCGCCTTTTACAGCAAGCATTTGTTGCTGAAAACCTATTTTACCCCGGATCTTCACGGGTCTATTTCGATCAGTAGTTACATGTGGTTATATTCAGATACAGCGATATTGTAGCTCTCTTTTTGTTTTAATACAATTGTTTTTAAACCATGGATTTATTTTTAATAATGATGGCATGATGAGAGAACAAACACACTTTAAAAAACATGAGATGAGGAAAATACAAAATGTCTCATATGGATTTATGATTTTTCTGGCATTGGTGATACAAGGAAATATTTGAGTTTGATGGGTAGGGTTGGAATCTAAAATCTTAGTGTTACAGTTTTATCTCTGGAACTATCTGGTTAATGTTGTAAGAAGATCAAAATAATGCAGTTGTCAATGTTAGACACAGCCACTAGTCACAAGACTAGTGACAGTCCACTTGTTTGCTCCCCATATCTGGTTCTCCTATGTCAACCTCTCGTCTGAAATGGGCTGATTGGTACTAGGTGATGGCAAATGGTACTGACAGATAGGTCTGGTGTTAGAGCTTCTGCCCAGAGAGGAATGGCAGTTGTTTGATCCCCAGGTACATCATTCCAAAAGGCAAAGAGGCCACTTGTTGTTACCCTTCATCAGCATTTAGGGGGTAAGTCAGGGTCGGTATACTGTGTCTGAGTCGGGTATTCTTGTTAACTGTGGCTTGGTATCTCAGTGAGCTAGTGCGATAAATGCAATAGTCTTGAACGTGAAGTTAAACCACATTTCACCTCACCTGACATTCAGGGCCAATTTTGGATTTAAACCTGACCTCCCTGCAAAGTCCTGAGATGCCATTCTGGACATCTGGGTTCCTTGAACCACATGGACCCAAAAGTCTGCATGAAACCAAACTAAAAGAAAAATTATGCATATCCTTATTAATGAACTCTAAACGTGATATTCAACAATAATGGAATTGTACAGAAAGAAAAGTTGAATACATCCAAATCAACATTATTTTGTTTTACGCTTTAATAGGTTGATTAATTGAATAATTAATGGGATAAAACTGTTCTTAGTTCTGTTCAATACAATTAACTTTTAAAAAAAACTACAACAATGTTGATCAGTGTTATATCGTACCATGTTGTAAACCCATTAGCACGACTGTAATCAGATTGTGCAAGATGCAGATGTACGAGTTAACTCTTTCAGTTAAAAAGAAATGAAATACTGAGAAAAATGAGTGTGTTCAGTTTGCTTTGTTCTTCTATTTTTGTTTCTAAAAATATTCATTTTAATTATTAACTACCAATGCATCCTTTGATGCAGATTATTTCTGATGCATTGGAGGTAGTAATGAATCCCATGGTGTGTAGGCGTTGTTTAAATCATTGGAGTGAGTGAGTTTGGTTTTGCAGCATTTTTAGTAATATTGCAGCAGTATCCAACAAGGACTTAAAAAATGGGCTTCACACATTGTACCTATGCGGAGACTCAAACACCGTAATGTCAGTGAATGCTTAACCACTGAGCTAACCCGCCAACCTTGAATCATCGGAAAGCGTTTCCTCAACAGTAGCCCAGTTGTGTCTACAGTATCAGGGTACAAATAACTTCACTGTAATTCACTATAAGAGATAACAGATGACTGCTTGGCCTTAAAGTGGTTAAAATAGGATGCACATTTCAGAAGCAAGCATCTCATGTTTAGATGAGCTTGGATGTGCTCTCTCTGTTCTCTCCTCATCATGAGGAGCATTGGATGATGCCAAATTACATGCTATACTCATTAAAATCAGCCAGAAGTTCTTACCAGGGCCATCAGGGCTAGCATGCTTATTAGTGTGTCTCTTACAACCCTCCTACTCTGCCTTGTTACCCAATTCCCCTTCTAATCTGCTTCCCTGTTCTATGTCCTCCCCCTCTCCCTTCTCCTTCCCTGTTCTATGGTCCTCCCCCTCCCTGTTCTATGGTCCTCCCCTTTGCTGTTCTATGGGCCTCCCCCTCCCTGTTCTATGGTCCTTCGCTGTTCTATGGTCCTCCCCTTCCCTGTTCTATGGTCCTCCCCCTCCCTGTTCTATGGTCCTCCCCTTCCTTGTTCTATGGTCCTCCCCCTCCCTGTTCTATGGTCCTCCCCTTTGCTGTTCTATGGTCCCCCCCCCTCCCTGTTCTATGGTCCTCCCCCTCCCTGTTCTATGGTCCTCCCCCTCCCTGTTCTATGGTCCCCCCCCTCCCTGTTCTATGGTCCCCCCCTCCCTGTTCTATGGTCCCCCCCCTCCCTGTTCTATGGTCCTCCCCCTCCCTGTTCTATGGTCCTCCCCTCCCTGTTCTATGGTCCCCCCCCTCCCTGTTCTATGGTCCCCCCCCCCCTCCCTGTTCTATGGTCCCCCCCCTCCCTGTTCTATGGTCCTCCCCCTCCCTGTTCTATGGTCCTCCCCCTCCCTGTTCTATGCTCCCCCCCTCCCTGTTCTATGGTCCTCCACTCCCTGTTCTATGGTCCTCCCCCTCCCTGTTCTATGGTCCTCCCCCTCCCTGTTCTATGGTCCTCCCCCTCCCTGTTCTATGCTCCCCCCCCTCCCTGTTCTATGGTCCTCCCCCTCCCTGTTCTATGGTCCTCCCCCTCCCTGTTCTATGGTCCCCCCCCCCTCCCTGTTCTATGGTCCCCCCCCCTCCCTGTTCTATGGTCCTCCCCCTCCCTGTTCTATGGTCCTCCCCCTCCCTGTTCTATGGTCCTCCCCCTCCCTGTTCTATGGTCCCCCCCTCCCTGTTCTATGGTCCCCCCCTCCCTGTTCTATGGTCCCCCCCCTCCCTGTTCTATGGTCCTCCCCTTCCCTGTTCTATGGTCCTCCCCCTCCCTGTTCTATGGTCCTCCCCTTCCCTGTTCTATGGTCCTCCCCTTCCCTGTTCTATGGTCCTCCACTCCCTGTTCTATGGTCCTCCCCTTCCCTGTTCTATGGTCCTCCCCTCCCTGTTCTATGGTCCTCCCCCTCCCTGTTCTATGGTCCTCCCCTTCCCTGTTCTATGGTCCTCCCCTTCCCTGTTCTATGGTCCTCCACTCCCTGTTCTATGGTCCTCCCCTTCCCTGTTCTATGGTCCTCCCCCTCCCTGTTCTATGGTCCTCCACTCCCTGTTCTATGGTCCTCCACTCCCTGTTCTATGGTCCTCCCCTTCCCTGTTCTATGGTCCTCCACTCCCTGTTCTATGGTCCTCCACTCCCTGTTCTATGGTCCTCCCCTTCCCTGTTCTATGGTCCTCCCATTCTATGCTGCTACCTCTTCCTATTATTATGTGCTTCGTCATTAAACAATCCATCTCAATAACTGGATTATATGATATATTGCAAATTACTACTCAACTATATAACAAGACCGCATCCGCGGTCTAGTGGTAGAGGGTCCGCCCAGAGAACGGAGGGGTCCGGAGTTCGATCCCCGGCCACGTCATACCCAAAAGACGTTAAAAGATGGTTGTTGTTACCCTGTCTGGCGCTCGGCATTAAGGGGCTAAATCAAGGACTGGTCGGCTCCGAGTCAATATACTGTGTCTGAGTGGGGTATTCATGTTAAACTGCAGCATGGTATCTCAGTGAGCTAACACTATAAATCAGCATCAGTCTGGACTAGTACAAGCGGCCACACACACACACACACACACACTCATACATGCACATCGCTATATAAGTGCATCAATCTTGGACACGACATTAAACCAATTTCACCTCACCTCACCTCACCTCACCTCACTGTATAACAACATCATAACATAAATCATTACCACTACATCCAATGCTAACACTTCTACATTTGTGGCAATGTCTACCAAGTATATAGTCATCCACAAACACTATACTGCTAGTCCTACAACTAGTGTCATGACAATGCCAGGGATACCATAGTAGGATTGCTTCAGCAATTGTTTGCTGCTGTTGTTACAATTGTTCTGCTGGTTGCAAGGAAGCAAAACATAGTACTCATGCTGCTGTAAGCATTTGCCGACTTTGCCATGCTTCAGGGGATGCTGCTGTTGTGCAGTGATAATATGGATTCAAGAAAATAGCCTTGTCTAGAAGGCATGCATTGCATGATGGGAAATGTCAATACTCGCTTTGTGTCAGGGATCATCTATGATTCAGCATCTGAACAGCCAAGGAAATTTTTGATGTAACTAAGTGAACTGCTGATTATCATTATTAATTATGAATGTTAGCATTATTTCTATGCTACATGGACTTGCTTTGAGGTTGTGTAAATGTATAAATTCATTCAGGATTCATAGTCATGGCCGAGGTCACCTGTGTTGAACAAGCTATCTGTCTGTAAACTGGAAGCCAACATTCTTCCAATTAAATAAATCGAAGCATTTTCTCAGGGTTGAAGAATCTTCTTGGGGAGTATTCATGATAAGGCAAATTCTGTTTGTTATCTCGTTTTGCCGAGCTTTCATGTCACTATGCCAGAGTTTTAACAAATAATTATTTCGTCTGGGTAGGTTTTAGGTTAATTTCCTGAGATAATTCTTTAAATTCAAGTTATAAAAAAAATGAGTGATTTCCAAAGCTTTATTTGAATAAAACATCTATTCAACTTAAGTTTTAGGTTTTTACATGTGCTAACTTTGGAACATGCTTTTGATTAAAACAAAAAGGGAAATTATTTTATGCTAAGAACAAGGATAAATTCTAACCAAAGCTGGGTTTTTTTTCAAATACTCTGCCAAGTTTGAAGAAAATACCATTCCTACAAATTCATACAAATGTATGTGAAACATTGCAAATAAAACATGTAAAAAGACTGGGTTATTTGAATTCTCAGGTTTTAATTGAATCCTTAACCCTACCGTGATATTGCCTGAATATTGCAAAATGCTGTGTAAAACTCAACTCTCTCACTCACTCTTGTCTATTGTTAACTGAAAGGTTATTTGAATAACCTGGTCGGTCAGGTAACAGCAGATTGTGCCCCGAAATAGAATTTAAACCCCAATAGGATAAATTCACAATGCCTAATCCTTTTCAGTGTTGGCGGTGATGGATAAAAGGGTGATATTGATAAAAGAGTGCTTACTTTGAATAACGCCAGTGAGGCACTGCAGGGGGAAAACTATCTGCATACAACTAGTCCTGTTGAATAGGCAACATCATGAGGTATGAGATGGTTTTCCCTTCCTAGGAACAATTTTACTCTATTTCTCTTTAAAAAAACCCATTCCATTAACTTTTTTACTTTAGACCAGGGTCCACATGCACAAAACAATCTTCAAATGCTACGACGATCATCATTTTAACATAGACATATGATAACGTAAGATTGTATGTGCAGTGGGATCTGCAGAACAATATTAAAGCCTGGCTCTTATTTGTGCTGCACCTGTGACAAGGAAGGAATGCCTATTTTATCATGTTGATATATAATCATTAGTTGTAGCCAATCCAACCCTTATTTGAGGTCAGTTCGTATTTCAAACCCTTACCCCTCGACCTAACCCATAATACAGACCCACAGAACTGTTCTTATAGAGAAAATTAGATAGGTTGCAAGGCCCAGGATTTTGATTTCTATTGATTTCATGAATATTTCGCAAACCATACAAGTACTGATTCACTTTTATCCAACTGATTGAACCATTCCTCATTTCTTTCCTGATGCACTGGTTTGAATGGCTCAGAGTCCAGTTCAGCCAATTGAAACTGTATTCTCATATAAGTCGACTAACAATGTTTCATCATTGAAATTATTTCTGTGTTACCTAGTGATATCAGGGATATCACCCCTGATATCACGTTATGCCCACCTCACACATCAGTACATATCATGATGTTCACTGTTGGATGTCTAATCGTCCCTCTCCTGATATCGAAACCATTCCACATAGTATTGCATATATTCAACAACTTTCAATCCTTTTTTCTGTTTTATTAGGAAAACAAAATACGGACAAAATATTTCATATTTTGCACAAAGCGGGATCACCTTTATATTAAAATTACTTCAATGATAAATGTAAGCTTGTATTTATATCATGAACCAGCATCACTGTCGAATCCTGAAATACTCTTAAGGCATGACAGCTTTTTTTAAAGTACTTTTATTTGTTTGTTTGTTGTTTTAACGCTGCACACAGCATTATTCCAGCTATATGACGGCGGTCTGTAAATAATCGAGTCTGGACCAGACAAGCCAGTGATTGACATCATGAATATCAATTTAAAAAAAAAAATTAAAGTAAAATTGGTTTATGTATTTGTTGAACCTAAAAATATTAAAATGGATAAAAATAAAATCCCATTTTTTTCTGCTAAATATTTTTTTCAAACTCTAAGACTGCACAGGTTACATACAGTATGTTCATTAATTAGGTTGGCTTAACTATTCTGCACACATGGCAGTATATCCTGACAACACTTTGAAGAACAAAAACAATAATCTGAAATGTTTTTTAATTTATTTTTATTTTTTTCATCTCCTACCACATGTACCAAACAGGATTTGTCTAAAAATGGATGAAATGATTTAAAAAAAGTCTTGCTTAACTGTTTTAGAGAGCCTTTAAAACAAATTACAGAAGATCACATGTGAGGTTGCAGGGGTAAATGAGTGAGTGGCGCAGGCTGTGGCGAGCATGTGGTACTAGTATTCCAGAGTATGTGAGTAGTTTCTGAGCTGGCACTTCATCAGAAGCCTGTTTATCGGAATCACTTGAAGCAATATAGAATATAACTTTGTTTTCTTTTGACCATCTGTGGTTTGTTAACATGAAAGAAGATGGAGAGCTATTTCTGTAGATGTGTGGTCCAAATGATTCAAACTCAATTAACAAGGTGCTCTGCTTCAGTGATGGTCATACTGCTGAGTCTGCTTTATCTGGACGGTTTTCTTTCCAAAGACATCAGATGGATTAACAAGTTTTGCCTCTGACAAACATGGCATATCATACCATAAATAATTATCCCTGCAGTATATGGTTGGGTAAACAATTTGATGCCTTGGAAATGAATGGATTAACTTGCTTATGGTCTTACAAACATGCCATACCGTGCCATATACAGTTATCCCTGCCACAAATTGTGGTATGTATAGAAACAAATTCTGTCTGTTTTATTTTATTTTCTGAACTCAATTTGATTGATTAAGCTATTTTTATGACAGTGCTATTAACTTTGTGATCCTTGGCACATCATCACTGTGTACAACATAGTGGTTTCCCCAAAGTGGTTTATGTTTCTAGGTTTGTCAGCACCATGTTCGCTGGAGGGTTTCCCCAAAGTGGTTTATGTTTCTAGGTTTGTCAGCACCATGTTCGCTGGAGGGTTTCCCCAAAGTGGTTTATGTTTCTAGGTTTGTCAGCACCATGTTCGCTGGAGGGTTTCCCCAAAGTGGTTTATGTTTCTAGGTTTGTCAGCACCATGATCGCTGGAGGGTTTCCCCAAAGTGGTTTATGTTTCTAGGTTTGTCAGCACCATGATCGCTGGAGGGTTTCCCCAAAGTGGTTTATGTTTCTAGGTTTGTCAGCACCATGTTCGCTGGAGGGTTTCCCCAAAGTGGTTTATGTTTCTAGGTTTGTCAGCACCATGTTCGCAGGAGGGTTTCCCCAAAATGGTTTATGTTTCTAGGTTTGTCAGCACCGTCTTTGCTGGAGGGTTTCCCCAAAGTGGTTTATGTTTCTAGGTTTGTCAGCACCATGTTCGCTGGAGGGCTTCCCCAAAGTGGTTTATGTTTCTAGGTTTGTCAGCACCATGTTCGCTGGAGGGTTTCCCCAAAATGGTTTATGTTTCTAGGTTTGTCAGCACCGTCTTTGCTGGAGGGTTTCCCCAAAGTGGTTTATGTTTCTAGGTTTGTCAGCACCATGTTCGCTGGAGGGTTTCCCCAAAGTGGTTTATGTTTCTAGGTTTGTCAGCACCATGTTCGCTGGAGGGTTTCCCCAAAGTGGTTTATGTTTCTAGGTTTGTCAGCACCATGTTCGCTGGAAGGTTTCCCCATAATGGTTTATGTTTCTAGGTTTGTCAGCACCGTCTTTGATCGAGGGTTTCCCCAAAGTGGTTTATGTTTCTAGGTTTGTCAGCACCATGTTCGCTGGAGGGTTTCCCCAAAGTGGTTTATGTTTCTAGGTTTGTCAGCACCATGTTCGCTGGAGGGTTTCCCCAAAGTGGTTTATGTTTCTAGGTACGTCAGCACCATGTTCGCTGGAGGGTTTCCACAAAGTGGTTTATGTTTCTAGGTTTGTCAGCACCATGATCGCTGGAGGGTTTCCCCAAAGTGGTTTATGTTTCTAGGTTTGTCAGCACCATGATCGCTGGAGGGTTTCCCCAAAGTGGTTTATGTTTCTAGGTTTGTCAGCACCATGTTCGCTGGAGGGTTTCCCCAAACTGGTATTTTCTCAGACCTGCTTCACTCTGGGCCTTCCTCTCACAAGAAACGGACACGCCATAACAAGCTGAAATATTGATTGTTGTAAACCACTCACTCACCCACCAAAGTGTTAACCTGCTTCAACCTGTGTCACATTTGGGTCTCTTTCCCCATCAAGCTCCCATGCCATGATATAGATATCATATTGTTCAAAGCAGCATTAAACACAACTCACTCACTCACCTCATTTATTTGTCTATGAATACGTTGTTTTAATATCCTCATATATGATAATATATTTATATTCAATGTGCTTGTTGGTTGTTAAAATCCAATGAATCCCAATTAACCACCATTCCAAGTAAATTGGATTAAGACGTTTTTGGAATAGTAAATCGTCATTACATGGTAAGACCTTTTGTATACGTAGACTTCTTAAATATTATTGTCTGAAAAGTAGGCTTCTGGATTAACAAGGTCTAGACTAATGAGGTTTTTCCGGCATGTAATTATACAAGCCATATAACGCTCTGTCTTCAGTTTAGAAATTGATATCTTGGAACTGATGTCCATTATGATCAGGATACAGTGCAAAATAAGAATTCCCATACATAATCAATATGATACTGCATGTTAAGTACTACTTACCTACAACAGACCTTGTTAGAGGAATGAATACTGATCCTGACATGAACTTTCTGATGTCAAGAATTATGAAAATACCCTGTCAGTGCATCTCGGTTGAAAATTACTTGTACTATAATTGATTTAATCCCCAAACTCGGCTTCATCAAATAAAAAAGATTGCTCAATCATGGACTTAAATGTTATGAATAACTGTGGAGGTCCAAGTCTCTGACATGAAGACACGTTCTTCAGATCAATGGACTCCATATTCCTCTGTTAGAAACGAAAATTGCTTCAAATCAGCCAGTATATGATTAGCTTCATTTTTTACGAAGCCTTTAAAATGCTAAAGCTTGTGCATTCAATCCGAGTCATAACTATCATGATAATATCATTGATCATGTGTAGAAAAAACTCGGCCTGCACTGGATATGATTGATATGGGTAATTATGCAATATTCATCATAATGATGTAATCATGGACAAGAAAATACAGACTTAATAATTTTTTATGGAAATTAATCAGGTGAAATGGATGAATAACACTCAGGAAGAGGATAATATTTGAGAATCATATTTTCTGACACACTAATAAATAATGTTTTTTGAAAAGCCTTGCCAAGAAAGTATTTCTGTTCTGGTGTTCTGGCAGCTTTCCTCGAATCTATGGTAACCCTTTAGGAATATAAATTCATTGTCAAGTAAGCCCTTGAATCGATACAGGTCTCATATTGAATCACTTCAGAGTATTAAAATGAAACATAGCATGTAACAAGTTGTGTGGTGAATAGCATCTATAACGCTACCTGCAGTGTGTGTTATTGATGGCGCCGGCTCTATGGGAAGTGTGGTCCTCTGCAACAGACGCATGCATATTCACAACAAACCTGTCAGTATTGCTGAATATCACCGCCATGCATCTTCACAGTGCATCCGACAAATGCAGACATTAGATTTTGGTGATAGTGTTTATTTTGTTCAATGCCATTTGTAATAGATATTTTGCTAAAAACGTAGCAGACACTATTCCATCATGTAGTTAAAAGCATTGTTGTGTTTTCCTGGAGTATGAGCATTCTTGCAAGATTTGACAATTAAGAGATATTATTATAAGTAGTTACAATGCCATCAAAAGAACTAAATGAATTAAAACAATGTTTATGTAAATAAACATGTATTCACAAAATCAAGGTGTATGATTTGAAGATATACACTATCTTACTGAAAATATTCTCTAAAGGGTTAATTTAAGAGATATTAGAGAATTGTTAAGTGTTATTTCATGCTTCATCCAAATAGTCATGTTGATGTTGTGTAATGCTATCTGAAGCTGGAGTCAAATGGGGCATAATAATATTGCCGTGATCTGGGTTCCCTGTCATGATGCCGTTCTTCTGAGTACAACCTTAAGAATACCTGGGAACATCGGAGCCAAGCAGCCATGATCATGTGTAAGAACGCCAGCATGGAACGCCTGCTTCATTGGACAACTGCGTAATTAGAATCATGTAAGATGATTTCTGGGAACGGTGACAATGGCAGCATTCTTCAACATGAGTGATTTTCAAAGGGGAAGAAAGCAGATTTATTATGTGACTTGTAGTGTATAGGATATTGGCATAAGTTTACGTAATGACCCCAGGATGTGTGGATGGCATAGAATGGTAGAGGGGACTTGCTGACCATTTTCAGGTGTTCATATCATCCATGTTAAGAGAATGTGATGACATTGTGTATTTACTTTAGGGTAAGATGAGTTCTCATATCATTGTTCTAGATCAGCTTGGTAGTAAGATATGTTGTATGACAATAGCATATCATCTCAATGTATACTCCGTCATACCTCACACACATTTCTTGTGAGACTCACACATTTTCATCACAGGACATGCTCTCATGTTCACTTCAGTAAATTACATGTATTTATTTTTTAAGAATATATTTTAAACAAAACACATTTTATCTTCACTGTTCATAGCAAGAAAATACAACAGGAACGTATCTGTTAGACTTACTAACCTAGAAATGACCAGAATCTGAATGGTTTGGCAAAGCCCTCGACGAAATATAAGACGTGATTGATGATTGGCCCATTCCTGAACTCTAACCAATGAAAGGTGATCTTCCTTCATGTCATGATTGGAAAGGTTTTCCCAGGTTGTACAGTTTATCATGTTAAGCAAAACGAGTGACAGCAATTCTGATTCAAGACCCTCTTCATCAAAGACAACATAACAAAATGGAGGTTTGACACGAAATTCAATTCAGCATGGACGAAAAGTCCATACAAAACAGTCCAACAGATTATATCCCGCCCTGATGCAGTGCAACCCTTCAGCAGGCAAGACATATAAAATAATATATCATCAGCTTTACATGTCCTGACACAATCATATCATCCTCTTAGCCGAGCACTGTCAAATGATATATCTTGAGCTTTACATGTCCTTAGTCCATTTTTTCATCGTGTTAGCTAAGCAGCTATAACAACCAAGCAAACAGCAACTCAAGTTTTCAAATAATAATTGATCAAATGTATTGTCTACAGTCTCAGGCCAGTGCAGATGCCTTACTAACAGAACAAAGGTTTCCCTGACAAGTAACTACACGTTGATGTTGATGGATTAAATAACAGTAAAAATAATGCACTTTTAGCAGAAGTAACATTACTTTTTCCATCAAAACCAAATGACCCAAACAACCTTTTTCTAAATAATATGAAAAATTATTGAGCTGCACATATTTATTTATGGGTTGATTGTGATCTACCCATCCTCATCAGTTAGACCCAACTCCATGAAGAATACAATCAAGAGGAATTGGTGTTCCAAAATTCTGCTGGCTGTGGGTTTCATCCCAGATAATGATAACAATAATCATAATAATAATAATGATTATTATGATAATTGACATGGTGGACTGGCTTGATCCTTTTATTACTGTCTTCGCCATGCTTGTGGTTTTGACACCGAGGTCCATCCGTGGTACGACCAAGAATATGTAGAGGATATCATTGAAAACAATAAATATAAAATCCTTTGTAATAGGCCCGAATATAGATTCAGACCTATCCAGGCCAACAAACCTGATCTTGTCCTTTTTGATAAATCCAATGGAATCATTTACACCATTGAATTTTCTGTTCAGTTTGGCACAAATGTAATTGACAAGATTCAGGAAAAACATGGCAAACATATGCGGACCTCACTTTCAAAATGTCAAGCTTGCATCCCAAGTGCCAAGTTGTCCAACTCACCATTGTTCTCGGTGCCTTATAGGTTTGGTACCTCCCAATCTGTTGACTGACATTGGGAGAGTACCCAGGTTTGCTGCCAGGAATACAGCCCTTCTGACAATCTGGGTAATGAAGAAGGCTGCAGTGTTGGGGAGTCTTCACATTTTCTTAAAAGTTCTGGGTGGGTTTGACAAGTCAGCGCTTCCTTGGAGAAGTCCCATTTGCTGTCTGGGCAGCGTGTAGAGGGGGCAAGGGCCCTGAGCTGATGATGAGCCTAACCAGCCTGACTGTGCCAGGATCACCCAAACCCTCTTTGCTGCATTTTATATTTTAATCTGTAAATAATAATAATAAGTCCATTTATATTGTGCCAGATTCCGTTCACCAACTGAATGCTCATGGCGCTGAAACCATTATTACCTTGATCATTGGATCAGTGTCAATTCAAATTTATTCTCAGCTCCCTGGAGAGTATACCAGGTACCCATTCAACCTGACTAACAGGATCGGGTGGTCAGGCGCTCTGACCTGGTTGATGCATGTCATCGATTCCAATTGCATGGATCGATGCTCATGATGTCAATCACTGGATTGTCTGGTCCAGACTCGATTATTTACAGACCGCCGTCATATAGCTGGAACATTGCTGAGTGCTGCGTTAAACAACAAACAAACAAATTGATGGTTACCTTTTCCACCTTAAAGCAAAGTCAAAAAAGAATCTGCATCCCTTTCAATGTTTGTGAAAAATCTTAAATTTTGACATTGCCTTAAATATGAATCTGCCTTTAAAATGCCTTAACAACTGATGCGATGCCTTGAAATTTGCATCCATGTCGTCATGCATTATTAGAAAAACATAATTGCAATGTATTAATTCAGTCATATGGAAAATTACTCGTACATAACAAAATTGAAAATCTGCTCTGTGAGTATTTAACAGACAGAAAAATGAAGCCTGTTACAACAGAATAAAATAAGGATGTCCTGCTAGATCTGTTTGAAAGCAACCTTGGGTCGTACTTGGAGTCTTGGAAGGGCCTTGAAAAAAGACCTAAATTTTGATGAAAGTCCACTTTTTATATGTAAGATGCTTTAGTAGTTTTCTTTCCTGTTACCTATTAAGCTAGCATGTAGTTATATATATATATATGTTTTGACTTAAGCAGTGAGTGAAATATTGGTGCATGCCCAGTAGAAAGTGGCCACAGAAAATAAACTGTATTTACTTTCAATGTAATTACCTATGATATAAAAAACATCCTCTCCCATTTCAAAAAGAAATGTTTACTTGAAAAATATGACTGTATTCTAAAAACAATAATCTAGCTTGTTATGCAGCTGTCACAACTCACTTGATAAAGACCACTTTTTCTCGAATGGAGTCCAAATGCATTATATTTTTCAAAAGTATCTCATGTTTCCATTGGCTATATCGCTTTGCTGAATTAATTGATATTGACTGAGATCAAAGTTCTTTCCTTGTTGAAACTTGCAATAATTTTTTCTCTGCTTCCGGATTTCTCCTTGTATTTGTTAGGGGGAAAATTGACTACTTAAGTCTGAAATTGGCTAGTAAAAAATTATCTATCTAGCCCAGCTGGTCGATGGATGAAACATTATTTCACAGACTGTATTGAAATATTATGCAGAATAATGGTGAACTCCACTTCAGGCTTTCAGTAGTCTCTCAAACTCATTAAAGCAAAATATCTGAAATGTCCTAAGCAAGTCTACAATGCTTTGGCAAGTCTAGATTCTTCAGTTTCAGTTCAAAATGAAGAGCTTCTCTGGGCTCCTTTTCAATATATGTCAAAAGACAATTAAACAAAAAAATATTATAATTGATATACTTTATCAGAGACAAAATGTTGGTCTAGGTTGTCATCTAAAACTGTCATGATGAAAATACTTTTCAAGCTGTGTTAAACCAACTCACTCACTCATATCCCCCACACTACGATATCACCACCAGTGCAGGCAAGTTGTTGCTGAATGATATCAGGAGCTGTCTGTATTCACACAGTCATACCCCTACCAGTTGTATGGCTGGCTGTGAGGGAGGCAGATGTTCAAGTTGCCCTAGACTACACTGATGTAGTTCACCGGCTGATGGATGCTGTCAAGTGATGCAGCTGTGTGCTGTTACAGACGCGTCCTAGCTGCATCCACTGGGAGATATCTGCCATAGCCCAGATTACCAAGTCATGCCTCATATCGCGGAGCTCCTTTAATTGTATCTGTAAAGGGACTGTTTCAACAGTGATAAAAGGCCAGAATTTTACCAAAATACAAATTATGGTCTTGTTTTAAAAAAAGAAATTACCAAAAAATTGAAGCTTTCACTATTTTCCATCAGTTATGATACAGTGGTTTGTATTTCAAATGAAACACAGAAACAGGACATATCATCACTTGTTTGATAATGGTGCTAGTATCTATATGGAAACATCGTCTCAATTATTATAAAAAAGTTGTTAATCCATAACAACTTGTCCATGTTCATCACACCAACTAATGCCTCATAAAGAAGAGGAAGTAGATATTGCTTTTCCTTTTAACAACTTCAAGCAGCTCCCATGAAATTAGCACATCACCAAAATGGCCAGCATCAAGTATTATTTTTGGCTTCCCAATATGAATATACCACAACACAAAGTTACTACATTCTGTTGACCTTGCTCGAAAATGATTAAAAATACTTATAGCCATAATATTTTAAAAGACATGCTAAATTTCAGGTGTTAAATACTGACACTAATATCCTGTAAAATTTGCATACATTTTAGATTTGATTAAGTGATAATTAACTAATTTTGTATTTAATTTCTTTAGCAGGTGGTTAAACATGTGGAAATGTAAATTCTCCTGCACCATATGACCTCTTTTGGCTGTTCTTTGTGGTGTGATGGAAGAGGTGGGCCTAACCTGGGCCCTGGTAATCACACCTGTTTACCCTGCAAGTCTGACGTACTAGCAAGGAATGGCATGACATGTGCAACAAGTCAAAATCTGGGGCAAAAACGAAATTTGAGTGAAAAAAATTGTTTCTTAACAGTATTTGAAAATAATAGGTTTGAGAGTTTTAGGTACGAGTCAGGAGAACAGGGCCATCAAACTTGTTTGACAGTTTGGGTGGCTTAATGGGTAAAGTGTTCGCTCATGACCTTGAAGACCAGGTTTGATTCCCCACATGGATACTATGTGAATCCTATTCTTGGTGTTCCATGCTGTGATATGACTGGAATATTGCTGGAAAACCATAAAACCATGCCCTCTCACTACATATAGTGGAACCACAAAATCTTTGCACTTAGCTCCACTGCAAGAAAACTTGAAGTTGTATTTTGTAAAATTAGGTGTTACTAGTAGCATGTGTCTGTCCCTAAAAAACCACACACACACTTTGCACTTAGGTCCATGTTTTCATTTGCCTTGTGGTTTGGAAAACAAATTGAGTGCATTTCAAGCAGACGCTTTTCTTCAACAGAATACCAATGTTTTAAGACAAAAAACTGCAGCATAAAAACATGTAAAATGAATTCTTCTCGCTATGGATTTGGGACTTTAATCTCATTCCCTTGAAATATTCAGGTCATTAGAAGTATCAAAAAAAATATTGCATGCTTTTACCAAGAAATAACATTTCGAACCGAAAAAACATTCCTACAATACCAAACAAACTGATCATTCTAGGTGTCCATTAAAGAAAGCCTGTGAATCTCCATGCAAGAGCTAAAGGGACCACCTATACACCTCAGTAACAAGCATTACCCAGTCTGCTCGCTTATATGTACAACTTATTGGGTTGCCGCTAATCAATATTTTCCAATGGGCAAAATCTCCTCAAAGATGGGGTATGCAAGATGAATAATCTAATAAATTAAGCCGAGGAAAGGTTTTCTGTGACCTTGTTCTATAATATGGCAAGTGGCTTTCTTCAATTTTCTCAATTGTAATGGATTGTTTTTGGGGCCCATCCCTTCTGATTTCCTCTTCGGTGTAGCCAGCGACAAGCTTTCATTGAGAATGCAGGACAGAGTTTCAAAGAAATGATATTCATAAGCCAATAACAGCTCTAGTCAGACAGATGGCAGGGTTCTGCCAGGGATGTTCTCACTTGGCTATCGACCGCCATCACAGAGGCTGCGAGGCTACGGAGGGGAAAACTGATGGTTAGTTGGGGGATCTATATGTAGTGTTGAGTTGGTGTAAATACTATCTGCAGTGTCTTGTTCCCTGAGATTTTAGTCCATGGGAAATGGAGGATATCCTCAATAGTCTTTGATTCTGTGTGTTACTCTTTAGAAGAGTCATCAAAGCTTTAACATATCCTGTTTGTCATTTAGGCTTTTTTTACGCTTGGTTTATAGATTTTTTAACATCACTCTCAGTGATTAAAAGTGCATAAACAAGTTTTTGGAGCGGGCTCTTATAAATGTTAACAAAAAAAAGAAGCATTGTTTTGTTAAATAAGTCAAAGAGTTATTCACCTTTCCATTTCGGTCTGTTTTGGATTTTTTGTTACTGAAATTTGGTACCAGACAGCAGGAAGAATTTCTTTAAAATCCGGTTTCTTAAGATTATGAGAGTCGCTATATATTTTTTTCATATTTGTTATATTTGGGTCAGCTGACAATAATCCAAATAGTATGAATGATGCATTTAACCGTTATGATATGTACATTCAAATCTTATTTTTAGTCAGATATGTAAAAAGTTATTTTTATAATTCATCATATGAATGCTTATATTCTTCTGCAACCCATGGTTGCTGTAAAAGGCGACTCTACTTGTCGTAAAAGGCGGCTAACAAGATTGGGTGGTCAGGCTCGCTGACGTGGTTGATGCATGTCATCGATCCCAATTGCGTTGATCAATGCGCATGATATCTTTCACTGGATTGTCTTGTCCAAAGGCGACTAACAGGATTGGGTGGTCAGACTCGCTGACTTGGTTGATACATGTCTTTTATCCCAATTACGTTGATCGATGCTCATGATATCAATCACTGGATTGTCTGGTCCAGACTCGATTATTTACAGACCGCCATCATATAGAATGCATCCAAAAGTGGGAGAGATATAACAATCGGTATTAGGTAGAAAATGTTCAGATGATCGACGTGAGGATTGT
This sequence comes from Haliotis cracherodii, assembly GCF_022045235.1. NCBI lineage: Eukaryota > Metazoa > Mollusca > Gastropoda > Lepetellida > Haliotidae > Haliotis > Haliotis cracherodii. The sequence goes on along the minus strand of NW_027266308.1, from coordinate 13,748,468 downwards.
GAGAATATTGTGAAATACCAAACTGAACACAAGTGGACTTGGGGGCCATGCGTGGCCCAGTTATCTAAGGCGCTGCGATTTGCTGTGCAGAGTTGCGTCCCTTGGGAACGCCAGAAACTTATGATTGTGGGTTGGAATCCCGGTTTGCCCCAATCATGTTTCTAGATTTGTCAGCACCATACACGTGCTCGTGGATTTCACCAAAGTGGTAAACGTCTGAAACCTGCATCCAGGGCTTTCCTCCCACATTAAGCTGACACGCCGGATATAACTGGAATACTGTTAAAAGCAGCGTTAAACCCAACTCACTCACTCACTAAAATGGACTTGTCCAACATTTACAAGGTCAGAACATATTCAGGGAGTCATCATCATTAAAATTTTGGTATAGATTTTTAAAGCTTGTGCATTTTATCAACGTCCTTCAAGATGCTGTGCATAATGTTGATATCTGATATGAGAAATAAACGACTTGTAGTCGTTGATTATTGTACAATAAAACACTGCAGGGAGAATAAACTCTTGAGGGGCTGCAGTGTTTTATTGTATGATAACCGACTCCAACTCATTTATTTACTGATTACCACATAAAATTCAATCGCTGATGAAGGGGCAAATAATAGCCCTAAAACGAGTATCTGCAATAAAGAAGTTGTTATCCATGATATTACTTGTCATAATTAGAAATGCCTATAAGGACTCTCTAAATCTGTCCCATCCTTGATTATCCAGGGTATTATATTTCCATTCTATTTGGATAAATACCCTGGACCCCTCACCACTTCGTTTTGAAATTTATATCACACCTCGATCATTCCTACCTCTGACTTACCATGGAATTTCTCTAACACAGGAGAATAATGTGAGTTGGAGTTACTATTTTTAGCATAGTACCGTTCAAATGGGGTTCAAACGAAGCAAGGCATCCAATGGACGTAGGGTATCTGTAAATAGATAATCGAGGATGAATCAGTCAACGGTAGGGATGGTTATGATACGCTTACTATTATCTTTCATTCCACATATATCACAGTAGAGACTCAAATTAAAATTGACCGCCTCCGCGGTCTAGTGGTAGAACGTCTTCCCGGAGAGCGGAAGGTCCGGGGTTCGATCCCCACCGCGTCATACCAATAGAAGATAAAAGATGGTACTTGTTGTTACCCTGTCTGGCGCTCGGCATTAAAGGGATAAAACAAGGACTGGTCGGCTCGGAGTCGGTATACTGTGTCTGAGTGGGGTATTCATGTTAAACTGCGGCATGGTATCTCAGTGAGCTAGCACTATAAATCGTCATCAAGCAGCCACACACACACGTACGTGCATGCACGTCGCTATATAAGTGCAATAATCCTGGATGCGACGTTAAACCCAATTTCACCTTACCTCAAATTAAAATCGCCTGTGGAATTGAACCTAGATCTTCTGTATGTCTAGTGAACACTTAAACCACTAGGCTGACCCACTGCCCATCAATCATGGGAACAACAGAAGAAATATATATATAAAAAAGAAAATCTGACATGACATGAGGCTGACATTTTGGTGTGGTCCTACAGTAGACTGAAATATTATGTTCAATGATGGCTTATCATGTATACCACTACACTGTAAGTTTTATTCTATTTCAATTTCGAAATTATTTTTGTTACCTGCAATTCTCATGGTTGATTAACTTTTACTGATTAATGTTTGTTTTTTATGTCTTATATACAAAAGTATATTAGGAAGCCTGTTATTCAGTGTGATCATGCATATGTATTGTTGTAACATCAACACTACATATTAAAAAGCAGTTATATATTTATTAATTATTATTCATGTTAGAATTTTTCTTTTCTTCTTCTTTTATACAGTAAAAAAATGTTACTTAAACATGATGTATCAATTATATCATAAACATTTGTCATAAAGTTTCAAAAGGTTTTCTTAAGAACTAATTGTGTTTTAATTAAATGTCTTTCGGTCATTTTGTTTGAAACTAAATAAAAAAATTGGCTGTATCACATGTTGTTATTGAAATGAAAGAGTCATAGTCATGATAGCAATATTTTGCAGTGATAAATAGCTTTCAAAACAGTGACATATGTGACTTGTTGACAACCGTGGCACATAATGTTGACCTTTTTGCACTGAGTGTAACCTGATGTACATATTTTTGTATTTTTGTGTGGTTTCACCAGCCGTGAAAACAATCCTGTGTCATACCGGTGCAACGAGGTTGAAGCCCAACAAATGAGAATAACCTTCATGGCAAGGACTTAGATTGATGATTAAATGGTGTCAGCACTTCAAGTTCAAATGTCTGAAAAATGTATTTAAACGAGGGCATGATCAATATTGAATTTGTATGGCGCTATCAGAATATGATAGCATTCTTTATATGCCTTTGGTCTGTGTGCTATGACTATGGAATTAAGGTGAAATGATAAGACGGCAAGTGTTATTATAAGTGAACTAAATATCCAATTCAATAACGTTGCATTTTCCTATTAAAAGACATGTCTACTATTTCTTATTAATGTTGTGACTGTCTATATCGTATACACTGCTGAAACATACCATTAAGTGCACTGAAAGACATTTCTACTATTTCTTATTAATGTTGTGACTGTCTATATCGTATACACTGCTGAAACATACCATTAAGTGCACTGAAAGACATGTCTACTATTTCTTATTAATGTTGTGACTGTCTATATCGTATACACTGCTGAAACATACCATTAAATGCACCGAAAATGTTAACTGATGTTGATTTTGTTAAAGTGTAATTGCTTTGAGTTCTTGATTCTTAAACAGTTTGCTTATTTATTTCATTGTAGTTGTCTTAGAAGGAGAAATACAGAAATCTTAACGGTTTATTGTTGGGGTCATATCAGACTTTTATACTTTTATTTTGAATGCAGGTCCATTCGAGTAAGCGATATCAGAGCCACGTTTGTGGCAAATGTATGTTAAAGTATGGGAGTTACAATCATATTATAGCTAAGATGGAATTGTGGAACAGGGCCAGTTTCTTTTGTTTTAGTTTCTGTTGGGTCCCAAATGGAAGGCTGGTTTAAAGCTTTTTCCGCTATATTATGTAGGTGGTTCAGACAGGTTTGCTTCATATCATTCCATATTGCAAATTATGTAGCCTTGAACAGGAAGTGTATGCTTATGACAGCCTTGAACAGGAAGTGTATGCTTATGACAGCCTTGAACAGGAAGTGTATGCTTATGACAGCCTTGAACAGGAGCTGTATGCTTATGACAGCCTTGAACAGGAAGTGTATGCTTATGACAGCCTTGAACAGGAAGTGTATGCTTATGACAGCCTTGAACAGGAAGTGTATGCTTATGACAGCCTTGAACAGGAAGTGTATGCTTATGACAGCCTTGAACAGGAAGTGTATGCTTATGACAGCCTTGAACAGGAAGTGTATGCTTATGACAGCCTTGAACAGGAGCTGTATGCTTATGACAGCCTTGAACAGGAAGTGTATGCTTATGATAGCCTTGAACAGGAAGTGTATGCTTATGACAGCCTTGAACAGGAAGTGTATGCTTATGACAGCCTTGAACAGGAGCTGTATGCTTATGACAGCCTTGAACAGGAAGTGTATGCTTATGACAGCCTTGAACAGGAAGTGTATGCTTATGACAGCCTTGAACAGGAGCTGTATGCTTATGACAGCCTTGAACAGGAAGTGTATGCTTATGACAGCCTTGAACAGGAAGTGTATGCTTATGACAGCCTTGAACAGGAAGTGTATGCTTATGACAGCCTTGAACAGGAAGTGTATGCTTATGCAAGCCTTGAACAGGAAGTGTATGCTTATGACAGCCTTGAACAGGAAGTGTATGCTTATGACAGCCTTGAACAGGAGCTGTATGCTTATGACAGCCTTGAACAGGAAGTGTATGCTTATGACAGCCTTGAACAGGAAGTGTATGCTAATGACAGCCTTGAACAGGAAGTGTATGCTTATGACAGCCTTGAACAGGAAGTGTATGCTTATGACAGCCTTGAACAGGAGCTGTATGCTTATGACAGCCTTGAACAGGAGCTGTATGCTTATGACAGCCTTGAACAGGAGCTGTATGCTTATGACAGCCTTCGACAGGAACTGTATGCTCATGACAGCCTTGAACAGGAAGTGTATTCTTATGACAGCTTTGGACAGGAACTGTATGCTTATGACAGCCTTGAACAGGAGCTGTATGCTTATGACAGCCTTGAACAAGAGATGTATGCTTATGACAGCCTCGAACAGGAAGTGTATGCTTATGACAGCCTTGAACAGGAAGTGTATGCTTATGACAGCCTTGAACAGGAGCTGTATGCTTATGACAGCCTTGAACAGGAGCTGTATGCTTATGACAGCCTTGAACAGGAGCTGTATGCTTATGACAGCCTTCGACAGGAAGTGTATGCTCATGACAGCCTTGAACAGGAAGTGTATGCTTATGACAGCCTTGAACAGGAAGTGTATGCTTATGACAGACTTGAACAGGAGCTGTATGCTTATGACAGCCTCGAACAGGAACTGTTTGCTTATCACAGCCTAATATAGTTATAACTATATAGTTTAGCCTTGAACGAGACTATTTTGTCTAAAACTTTATACTTATGACAACCTTGAACAGGACAATTTTATCTGCAATGATATGAGAAGTAAAACAGACAAGAAAATCATCAGAATAATGACAGTGTATTGAGGTTGATGCCAACAGCTGTGTGTAATGTTGTAAACTGCTCTACAGTGTAACCATGGCCATATTTCATTAGGGCCTTTTACCCTGGAACGTTCCGCTCCGAATAGGCATGCAAGCAGCATGGAAGATGGAGGACGCTTTTCTTGGTGTAATGAACTCTATTTGTATTTGATAACCTATTGTAACGCTGGCGTATTGATTCTATATCTTCATTTATACTTCATGGACATAATGACGGAAACCCTGTACGCCATTATGTTTTTTGTTTGGCGTGATTCACGTCCATAGAGTGCTGGCCACTATGACAAATCTTTGTCATATTTTTTTTCACATTGCCCATTTCAACCATGCTGATGTAAAGATGGTTGTCAAGTGTTTGACTTGGTTGAAACAGATATTTTAAGTTAACCATTTAACTGCTTCACAAGTTTGAATTTTTATTCTCAATTTTCTCATTTGTAATCCCATCTTAAGAATAATGTAGCAGTTAGGTCAATCTCAAATGAAATTACTTTGTTATTGCTGGTGAACCTCATATCTACAAAGGAGTTGTAACATTTACTTCCTGTATCATGTATATAATTGTCTGTACCCGAAACTTGTATTCTCCTGACCTTTGGCATCATTTACAGCAGATTGTTTTCAAATCTTTAAACAACAAAATACATTTTACTGATCTTATTCCCAAACAAGATACACCTGCAACATTTTGGGGTCAAGTATATGATCTTTCAATTCTTTTTTTCACCAAAATTATATTCTCATAATCACCCCTATTTCAATTTTGAGAGCGCCCTGTGCGCTTATTACGTCAAATATGGTATGTGCAGGATTTTACTCAACGCAGAAATGTGCATCCAGTACACACAAATGTATGGAATGGACGCAGAAAAAACATAAATTGTGTCCAGAGGGATGCACAATAATATCCATTGTATCAAATTCTTAACAAGAAATTTTAGTCCCGGTAATTGGGGTGGTCGTTTAGCCTAGTGGTTAAAGTGTTCGCTTGTCAAGTCAAAGACCCGGGTTCGATTCCTGACATGGGTACAATGTGTGAAGCCAATTTCTGGTGTCCCCCGCCGTGATATTGCTTGAATATTGCTAAAAGTGGCGTAAAACCATGCTCACTCTCAATTCCCTGTAATTACAGTAATTATTTAATCTTAAGCACACTACATTACACCATCTCATCACTTTACAGGACCCACAGTTTTCCTTTAAGGACCCTTCAATTGGTAACTGGGGATCCTCTGCAGCCCTAGTATTGTAGGTCAAGGTAAAACCCTGGGCATGGTTGATCCTACATCCCTTAGATGTGCCAGGATCTGCTGACTGGAGGTTCAAATCCCATTTTCACCCGATTATTATCCTTGATCTGTCAGCACAATACCCATGCTGGTGGAATTCAATATAGTGGTAAACCTGACCTGCTTCATTTAAGGCTTTGCTCCCACATCAAGCTGACATGAATACTAAAATATCGACAACGCAGTGTCCATTCTCTTTCCTCGTCCATCAGCAGTACATTTTGTTCATGTAGGTTTCATTCATGTTTTCCAGGTATATTGCTTTTTAGACAATACATTTTCAGTTGAATACCTGGTTCACTTTGGGGTTTTGAAACCAGGGGATATACCCATTTCCTTATACTCTTCATTTTTACCTCTGTTTATCTCAAGGTCATGGTAGGAATGAAACATCTAGATTTTCTAATGGACCTAATCTGGCAAGGTTAAACACCGAAGCATTAGTGGTCTTGATAAACAGACTCTGCCTAACATGGACCCTGACAAGATGGCCTCGGTTTTATCCCAGCTCCACCTTCCATTTAGCTTCCTCTTGGCTGCATCTCCTTGTATCAGCGATATAACACGATTTACACAAACACAACACAGTCCTTTTTCTAAACAAACACTCTAGCAAATTCCTGATCTCTTCTAATGTGTGTTTCTGAACATGTTTATCTAGAAGCTAAAATTCCTGGGGCGGTAGAGAAACACCTGATTCGAAAAAATGTTTCCTTATTCATTGTTCTTGACAAGAGTTGATGTGAGGTGATGTGAGTTGTGTGAACTGATACCATTATCTTGCTCTATGCCAAGAGATTCAGGTAACAATTTAAAGAGGACTACTGATTTAATCATTCTATGAACTGTGTGGGCTTGATGCGTGTTCCTACAGGTTAGGATGGTCAGAGATACATGATAATTTCAACTGACATACTTGTGTTCAGAGAACCAGTTAGCCATCATGCTTAATGGTAAATATTGCTGACTGCTAAAACAAAATTCGCTTACCAATGGAGAAGGATTTTAAGATGATTTACACTCATACAGTTTTAGGTCTAAAGAATCCTCTTCTCTGTTGATCTTTGGGATATATGTTCATGCCTTTTTATGTTCAGTGATGATGGGATGGAGATTTTGCCACCCAAAGTAGCTTTTGTCATGGTTACTTATAATTATTAGGAATAGGATGGCTATAAATGTTTGAATTTGTTGTCATTTTTCCCATGTCTACCATGCAAAGGTTAGAGGACATCCTACAGTGGACATTTTCTTAATGGATTTAGGGAACACTTCACACCTCATGAGAAGGTCAAGGTCACAAGCATTTGTGGTTCCTGTCACATTTTGCAGTCATGATGTGAGATAAGTGAAATACCAACCTCACTTACGTGGCCTTACTGTAGCGGCCATATAATTTCCAAGTCCCGTGATGGGATTCGAACCACAGACCTTCTGATCCAAGGTCGGACGCCTTGTCCACATGACCGAAGAGGTTAACCCCGTCAGCATCCTTTTCCATAGAATAACCCTGTAAACACATTTACTTAAGAAAATAAAGTAAAAGTATTGTTTCTGTGATTAATTACGAATAAAGTATTTTAATAACATTTTTTTTTCTGATGATTTTATGTTGACAAAAATGAAACAATTTTATACCTATTGTTATCATAAGACTGGTATCAGAAATCTTTCTAATACTCAGAAACCGTTTTAGGCGCCAATGTCCATATTCCTGTGAGTAGGATGGTTTTCCTCTTGGAACAATTCCTTGACCTAGACAGCCATGTTCCTGCTCCAACACTACCACTTGTTAATTGTACAGGACAACCATCTGTATGGATTTCTTGGATTTACTCTGCCTTGATTGAGAGAAAAGATCCTTTGTAAATTTGGGAGGGCTGACTTTTAGTTCCTGAAAAGTGAATTGATCGGAGCTGCAAAGTGGTGAGTGCTTGTAAGTGGATGGCAGATCACTCAGAAGCTCACAGGTGTGAGGGCAAAGGGCAAAGGAATGCTCATTCATCACTGGAGGGACAATTAAGTTATTCTGCATTTCTCATTTGTTGTTGTTCTCAATATGCCACGTGAAGACGGATGTAAATGCATCTTGTGTGAATGAAGAATTTGGGATGTGTTTAAGTTAAGTCTTGTAAACTGAAATGTAAATGTGTATGATCGAAAAGAAGCTAACTAAACTGAACAAATTATTATTGTTTCTTTCAGCTGGGTGGCCCAGTCGTCTAAGGCACAGCGATTCGCTGTGCAGAGTTGCGTTCCTTGGGCATGCCAGACACCTATGATTGTGGGTTGGAATCCTCTTTCGACCCAATTATGTTTCTAGGTTTGTCAGCACCATACCCGTGCTCGTGGGTTTCACTGAAGTGGTAAACGTCTGAGACCTGCATCACTTCTGGCTTTCCTCCCACATTAAGCTGACACACCGCGATATAACTGTAATACTGTTAAAAGCGATGTTAAACCCAACTCACTCACTCACTTCTCTCAGTTGAATGTTTTATCCACATGTGGTCAGAGTTATAAAGTTAAGTGCTACCAATTATACTTATCACTCGATAGTGTAGAATTAAGCATGGTAGTTAATAAGTGCATCCAATGCTATAGAATGTGCACTAGCCCTTTCTGTTTGCAAGGGGATTTAAAGGATACTCATCTTTGAAAAATATGTCCTCTGAAAGAATAGACCAGGTTATGTTATCTAAAAGAATATGTACTGTTAAACTCACTCACTCACTCACTCGTTCACATGCTTGCTCCAGCCCCCTCACTCACTCACTCATCGTCTTAAACCTAAAACTCAAAATATTTATTATTTTGAATAGATGAAGAGTGGGGAGAGTGTTGTTTTAGAAATATAATGATTGCATGGAATTCTTCAGATTTGCTGATAAAAGAATATTGTTTGAGATAAGTCTATGATTTAGAAAATCAATGATAACTATTCGATGCCTGAACGATGAAGCTGCTACGAACACAAAGAAGTTATATGTGATTATTCTGAGACAAGTTACCTCGCTGAGAAAATGACTTATGTTTATTTCAGTTTTAGCAGTTCTTGCACGTTATTTCTATTCAAATAATGCTTTCTATAAATAATAAAAGAGTGTTTGTGGAGCCAAATATAGGTCTTGTTGTCCACTGATTCTTGTCAATATGCATTCAGTCCAGAGACAGGATCATTTAGGCTAACTGTAAACACCAGCTAAATCCAAGCTTCTTTCGGCCATCATTATGAAACTGACCGGTATGCCTAGTACTTGGGACAAATGAAAATGCTCACAATCAGGGGGCAGTCATGAAGTGTACATACTGCGATCTCCGTTAGCTGGTAATGATTTTTCTCAAGTGACGGTTCAGAGAGAAGGCCGGTGGTGGCGATAATCTCCCCATGAAATGAAGCATATGTACACACTTCTAATTCCACGGACCAGTCTCCGGTTCTCTGCTGTGCGTGGATCACGCAGACACTGCCAGACGGATTTATATTTTCTGCTCCAGTTGATTTTCAGGAAATGACAGAAGTGAAGTAATTTAATGAGGAAAGCTATTAAAGTTTTGACCTGAGGAATGGCAGGGAATTTGATATAGATATGTAGAAGATTGGGTATGGGATCTCTGGACGTCTTCTGTTGTCCTTGAAGCAGGTTGTGGAATGACATTTCAGATACATTAATATAGGAGAAGGGCATTGACCTTATTTAATTGAGTTTAAAGGACAAGGCTTATGCTGAATAAATTGTGAGTATATTGGAGATTTCTTTTGTACATTTTTTTTTGTTTTGGGTGTCTGATCATGGTAACATAGGTACCAGGTGCACTTTCAAGGACATTTGGTTGTCATGATGTTTTCCATCAATATTACATGTGTATTGATTTATGGGATACTGCAATTTACTTCCGAGTTGGTGCAACGTGTTGTGTGTAAATTGCTAAATATGACAGAGTCGTTAAGAGTTTCTAAAGCTGTTAAGTTGTTTTCAAAGTAAACAATTGCACAGAGATTACAAGCATATTCCCAGTTACAGTTCATTTTCATAACAGAATGCTGTTTCAAAATGTACTTATTGAGCATACAAAAGGATAACCTTCCTCAGATATTTCAGGCCTCAAAGATAGCCAGTGGTTTAGTGCTTTCACACAGTAAACAGAGTTGCGTCCCTTACGGCTACCAGGATCTGCTGGTCATTAGTTGGAATCCCAGATTTGCCCCCAGGAATGACATCTTTTCAGCTTTCATGTGTTTCACCAAGTGTTTATGTGGACAACCTGTTCCACACAACAAACTAGCCTCCCACATCAAGCTGACATACCATGATATATCTGAAAAATTGTTCAAATCTATGTTAAACTTAAGCCTGAAGATTACTGAATTTTAAAAAAAACGAATGTCAACAAGCTTCCACTGCCTGGAATCCCCCATTGTCGCTGTTGGTGTGATATCCAACTCCTGTAGTTGGTTGTCTCATGCCTGGACATAGATGAGGGGTGCACGAGGAGAAGACTGGAGCACTTTCACTCTATAACCTAGTACAGGGTAACATTCAACAGGTTTGGCAGAGCGTATTAGCCTAGGAACAGATGATCCATTTAGTTGCACGGATGGATCCTCAGTGATACCAAGATGGCTGATACAAACTATCAGCCATCGTTCTGGCGGTATTTTCCTCACATGATGGCAAAGGAATGCAGATATACAGATGTTTATTGTGTCACAGTCCAAAATGTTTTTAAGAAAAGTAATGAGTTGACAGTTTGTTTGATTTTAGAAGATACTTCAGTAGACAGGAATTTGTCTTAAGTGTATAAGCAAAAATATTGAGGTTTTCTGTTTGTTCACTAATGGTTTCAGATTACCATTGGCACAGGGATTTCATTTAAACTTCATGAGAACTGTTTTAGTAATTCAGCAAACTTTCAGTTGCTTTATACATCACAGAAAATTCAATTAATTGTTCACAGAGAGATTGGTTATAGTTCATCATAGTTAATTGCTCAAGGAGTGATTGGTTATAGTACATCATAGTTAATTGTTCACAGAGAGATTGGTTATAGTACATCACAGTTAATTGCTCACAGAGTGATTGGTTATAGTACATCATAGTTAATTGTTCACACAGAGATTGGTTATAGTACATCATAGTTAATTGTTCACAGAGTGATTGGTTATAGTACATCACAGTTAATTGTTCACACAGAGATTGGTTATAGTACATCACAGTTAATTGTTCACAGAGTGATTGGTTATAGTTCATCATAGTTAATTGTTCACAGAGAGATTGGTTATAGTACATCATAGTTAATTATTCACACAGAGATGGGTTATAGTACATCACAGTTAACTGTTCACAGAGAGATTGGTTATAGTACATCACAGTATGTTCAGTTGACAACTTGTTCACAAATGGATTGGCAATAATTATTTTTCACATTCTGAAGAATGACAAATCAATCTGAAAGTGCATGTTTGGTGAATAATTCCCATCTGTAGATGTCTGTCTCCAAAACAATAAAGTCAAGCATGGCTGAATTGTGAGACCAGTTGTCATGTGTTTTGTTTAGACTGAAATAGAGGGGACTGATTGACATGTGTGTGGTTTGTTTGTGGACTGTGGTGCTGTTGGGGTTAGTGTTCACTGGTGAATGACTAATCTGTACTCGCTACCCCTATGTCTTCATTCCCTCCTGACTTGACCCTGCCCAGTGAAAGAGAAGTGCTTTCAAACTTACCGATGTAATTGTGGAACTTCAAGTTTCTCATGAATTACATAGTGTTGGCTACAGTCAAACTAAAGAAGAAGTAATGATTCGTACTCCAGAAGACCCTGTATCTCTTCAGCTGTGTCAACATTATGTGTTAAGACATTCGCTAATTGGAATTAAAGATTAATTGCACTTGTGCCCATAACCTCAAGTTGAAAACAATAGGCAAGCCCTTGGGAGAAGGATAAACATTTCACATGCTCTGGGGCTGTGTATTTATAGATTGCTCCATTCTTTCAAATTCTATTGCTGAAGTTCAGGTGGACCAAAGATGTAATTTGCTTTGTCTGTATTTTGGAGTTAAAGATTACAGCAATTGTCGACTATACGCAGAGACTGATCTTGGATTTGGAAAATGATTGGTGCACGCTATACCCAAATCATGAGTGCAAAAACATGGCTGGCAAGTTAGGTATCTGAAAAAAGAGGTGTGTGACCCCTGCACCCAATTTGAGCAACATTTTGCTTTGAAGTCCGCAAGCCTCATTTTTACTAATTATCAAGAACATTTTTCTGGTCAGAAGACGTTTCCTTGGACGTGTCTCGTTAGTGGTGGTCAATATCACAGACTGTATTTGTTTTTTCAGCTAAACATTATGCTGAAGGATTTAGATTTTTGTGTTTGGCTACAAGCATGATCACAAGCTCCAGGCACATCCTAGCATTTACAGTATTCATCCTGGTGGTCATTCAAAGGGTACATGTTTAATGGCACAGTCACGGTTTGGGTCACTGTTCAACATTATGGTCATTGAAATTCTTCGGAGTTACTTCCCTCCCCTATGCCAGGATCTGCTGATAGTGAGTTTGAATCCCAAGCTCACCCTGATTATGATCCTTAGTCTGAGTGGTTAAACGTTGCTAGTATGCTGCTATTTAGATTTTCTAACCTCAATACAGCGACATGCTGGGATATAACTGATGCCAGATTTCAAGCACTCATCACATTCTCTGAATGGTAACATCTTAAAATTGGAAAAATATCCAAGCAAAAGTGTATTAGGTGAAACTCATACCGTTTCTTATTTAAGATAAAAAATTATCGCTTATGGGTTCTCACATCTAATTATCCCCCGCCCCAACGAAGATGGCGGGGGATATAGAAATGTGTTCCGTATGCGTGGTTTCCGGAGCATTACTTAGAAACCGTTAAATATTTTTCTACAAAACTTTGCATGTCTATCAGACTTATGCTGAACTGGTGCCTTTTGCTATTTAGGAGTTTTATAAATGTTTATTTTAGAATTTCCATTGCAACTATTTTGACATGGCTTAAGAAAAATGTTGGGTCAGTTACTTGGTTTGGGACCATAACGTGTTAAAAAGGCGGGGGATATAGATGACTTTGTCGACTATACGCTTGTTTCTCTAACATTTGCCTTTAGATACTTAGATATGACTTTGCTAAGGCTTGAGTTTCATCTTTTAACAATCATGAGGTAGAGGTCATTTATGAGAAAACATTACCTGGCAGAAGGAGAGTGAAGAAGGTGATTATTAAATGTCATCTTCATCCAATACAGCACCAGCTGCTGAGACAACAGGCACTTTCAACAATGTTACATAGCTAGACCCCATGCAGGAAGAGAAACTTGCCAATGTCCTGTGATGGCCGCAGTGCACTCAGTGAGGGTAGCCACATGTTATCCCTTTGAAATATCCCCCATCTCAAGATATCCCTTGTGTTGGCTGCCTCTCGAGACTATCTTGTGATATGGATTTGATATTTGCCAGCTCAGTGTATACTCCCATCCATGTGATTTACCTCTTGGTTGAGATCACATCAAAGATACAGTCTGCTGCAGCCCTGAACAGCCCCAGGTTTCTCGTGTTTACCTGAAAAATGGGCTGGCAAGACCCGGGAGGGGAGGACCAAGCTATCAGTGTACCATCTTAGCGCTAAGGTGATTGTAACTCGCATACCTTAACATAGACTTATGACAGTCGTAGCGGTAAGGTTGTTTTGTACAATGTCACCCTTGGGTTTAGGACATTATTTTTTTGTTTATGGATTTTTTGCTTGGGAAAGTAAATAATTACAGATAAATTGTGTAGCTCATTGTTTCTTCTTTAATTTGATATGAGGTGACATGAAACATGGTTTAACGTTGCATACAAAATTATTGCACTTATATAGCATGAGTTCAATGTTTTTGCACTTTTATAAAGCGTGCGTGCGTGCGTGTGTGGGTGTCCAGAACAATGCTGGTTTTATAGTGCTAGCCCACTGTGACACCATACCACAGTTTATAACGCATACAGGGCCATGGGTGGCCCAGTCACACCAGAAACCTATGTTTGTGGGTTCGAATCCCGGTTCGCCCCTTTTATGTTTCTAGGTTTGTCAGCACCATACCCGTGCTTGTGGGTTTCACCGAAGTGGTAAACGTCTGAGACATTCATCACTTCGGACTTTGCTCCCACATTAAGCTGACACGCCGTGATATAACTGGAATACTGTTAAAAGCCGCGTTAAACCCAACTCACTCACTCACTCACTCACCTAAAATGGATACCCCACTCAGACTCAGTATATGGACTCAGACCTTGTCCAAGCACCAGGCAGGGTAACAACAAGTAACATCCTTTGGCATTGCCTGGCCGGGAATCGAACCCCCTATCTTCCACTCTGTAGGAAGACGCCCTACTACTAGACCAAGGAGGTCGTCCAAAAGAAAGAATACACCCATGTTTCAAGGTGGCAAAAAATAACACCAACAAGAACAGGTTATTCGATGGTGATGTATTTGATATGGGTACTGTAGTGGTGTTTTGGACCTTAAGATTTCACTGATTTGGCAACCGGTTTCAGCCTTGTAACTTTTTGATAATGTAAGTAATTTGTGGGTCAAATTCAATTTACAAGTGATACGTCTTTTGCCTTGCAGTTTATAAACATTATAATAATATTGTTCCAACAATTTATAGATCTGGATGAGTTCACTGGAAGCCAGAATTTCCAGATTAACTGTAATCTAAATTAAATGAGATCCATTATATTATTTTTTTAAATAAAACCATCAGCTGGATTTAGACAGAAAGTGCAGAATGCTAAATATAGAAGTCAAACAGATGTTGTTAATGAATTAAAATGACTTTGACACATCAGAGCCTGCTACCGGAAGAAAGGAAAAAGATTATTCTTTTTAAAAAATGTCCCTTTTTCAGTCAATAGTCATCTGTCATTTTTTTTTTTTTTTATGATATTTATTGTTATTGATGTTGCTTGAAATACAGCTGTTTATTTGTGTCTGTATGTTTTCCCTTCTCTGTCCTTGCAGCTGTTTAGTATTAATCAATAAACTGGACAGTGCTTCACAATAAAACTTGTAAAACTTTGTTGGGAATTTATTATTTCAGTTTGAAAAAACATCCGAGTTGTTGATCCATTCTGTACAATGCAGTGAAATAGTTTCATCTTTCACTGGGAGAAACCCTGCAATAAACCACAATCAGCTGCCGATCTTGTTAAGAAAATCTTTTAACTTGATTCATAATACGGGGATGGAAAATCAATTTTATCCACAGCGTTTAGAGATGATTTAAAGCCAGTGTGTGAAACCAATACATCTCGCCCGACAAAAGATTCACCAATCAGATCACTCAGCATTCAGGCTAGTGCTGCTGCTTGATGTTCTCCAATTGCTGACTCGGCGTAATTATTATTAATTGTTTAACAAATCTTTCATATCTGATTTCATTAAGTGGTATGAAGTGGTCTAGTGTTAGGTGTTTGATGGTGATCGCTAGTGTTTCATTCTCAGTGAGGGGAGGGGAGGTGAAATGAGGGTTAACATCACGTTCAAGATTATTGCACTTATATAGCAACATGCATGCACATGTGGATGGCTGCTTGTACTAGTCCGGACTGATGCTGAGTTTATAGTACTAGCCCACTGAGATACCATGCCGCAGTTTAACATGGATACCTCATTCCGACTCCGAAGCAACCAGTCTTTTGTTATGATGTGGATGGGGATTGACCCACTATCCCTCAGCTCGTCAGGCAAACACTCCACTTGACCACTGGGCAGTGAATCAATAACCGAAGATGGACACTGCTTTGAATTTTAGTTACATCACAGCGTGTCATCTTTTTTGAGTTCAAGACATGAATTTTAGTTACATTAAAGGGTTTCAGCTTTTTGTGATTGAAAGCCAAAGTGCAGATAGTAGATGTTTATAGCATTGTTTTGGGGTTTGTTTTTTCTTTATTTGTTGTTTTTTGGTACTTTTTTTCTTTTATTGTGTAAAGACAAGACTATCTAGTGATTGATATTGTGTGATCCATGCTGTTATGGTACGATCACACACACTCAAGTCACTTAGTCTGATCACCTGATCCTTTGCACCAAGGATCATATCTTAACCCACAACCTGCTGATACAGACATATGAGGGACGAGGGCTGGGATGAGTCCAAATTTACTACCCGGATACCTGACCCCCTATTACCCGACCCTACCCGGGTACCCACTGTAGGTCTCAGGAGATGTCTCAAAATGTCTGAATGGGAACATTAATTTTAGCATAGCCCTGGCAAAACGTATTTAGATACATTTATTAAACAATCTGGTCACTCACACACTGGAGTCGAATTTAGTTATATCTTTATTCAACCATATAAAAAATCAGAAGGAATGGGTGCATAGTCAGAAAGAAATGCGAACTTTAGTGACTTGTAGTGTTACCATAGAGTTCTAGATAATTTTTGTCATCAAACAATATATCATGTGATTAACCATGGGTCCGGGTAGTCCTGTGGGTACCCGGGTCCTACTCAGTACCCACCCGACCCGGGTACCAGAGTTACACAAGGGACACAACTCAAGGGAAAACTGGTCACATCAGCTCACTTAGCCATCACTCAAAGAGGTGATAGCGAAATGTAGAATGTGATGATAAATCGAGATTCTAATACAATAGGTTTTTGTCATGACTTGGTGCTCTACGACTTATTCATATTCAACATTTGAGGTGCATATGATGCTGTGTTAATTGCTAAGAGGTTTCAGACCTGTCAGTATAGATTGAGAACACATTATTGTTGATATCATGAGGCATCCATTGTATATTGATGCATTGTTTTGCAGCCGAGTTGGCAGTATACTGACATATCACCTCATCATCACATTCCAGTGTTAAGTAGGTACCATTAAGTACTGTTTGCTCCAAGTTCCCAGTCTCTGCACTGGATAGTATAATAAATTTTCTCCCACTTGAAACTGTATGTATTAGTCTTGTTGGGATTCAGATGCATCCGTTACAAAGCACTTGCATTCAACCCACGGGATTAAATCTTTACCATAAGTGTTTTAGACCGAAATTTTGTGTGCTTTGAGATCCAGCTACACTTTACTCCTCCCCACAAGGCAAAAATACCAGCATGGTCAACAGAAGGTTAATTTACACCCATCTTCAACACAAGCTGAATTTCCTGTAGGTTCTTCAACATTTGTCCTTGACTTATTTCTGTGTGTCGTCCTCTTGGTGTAGCAGACAGCCGCTGGCCACAACTTGACTTCCAGCATCGGGATGTGCAGTCGCGAACGCCAGTAGAGGGAGGACAGTTTCAGTTGAAGGAATCAATACCATGGCTCATTTTGATCTCAATTTATTATGACGGAGCTCCCTCCATGGTTCCCCTGCAAGGGGGATGCTGGGTGAGATGCAGCATTCTTTGGGCCCTGTCTTACAGTTTTTTCGCTGGGTCAAAATTGGAGGCGGCATGGTCCAATTTTGTAAATAAATTCAACCTTGAATTCTGCTTTGTCCTTTCAGGAGAGTTCACCCATTCCGGCTGTTCGATGTTTTTCCGTATAGGAATGTTGAAGGCCTGATTAGGGGTATCTAAATGCAGGTGGTTTGACGAAGGAATTATATTCCAATATCGTGGTATATGATGCTTTCTGTAATGTGAAGGTCACTGCGGATAAATTTTGTGAGGAATTGAATGTGTGAATAGGATGTTTTCAGTGATGTGTGAACACATATATTCCGGTATATTTGCAGTACATGTTTTGAATACTGTATCATGATAATGTATCAATACTACAGCTGTGTGTGTCAATATGGGCTGTGGTGCTGTATCAAGAAGTGTCGCTCAATTGTTCAATATAAAGGTAAAAAAGGAAATATCCCAGACATTATTATTGTCCAAAAGTATTTCAAAATATTGCAAAATAATATCAGTGTTAGCATAGGAACTAGCCTTACTAGTCATCATCATCATCATCATCATCATCATCATCATCATCATCTTAGTTCAAGAACTAAGGTATTCTAGTATTCTAAGGTGCCTTATTGTGATGTGAAGAGTTGTGCCCCTTATGTATGCCAGAATCCTATGATTGTTGCTTCGAATGTCAATTTCACTACTCGCTTACTCAGTAATATTATGGGGAAGCAAGTTTAATAGGAATATCCAAATATCTATTTATCATATAACACTGTATGAAGTTATATACACCATAGCAACTCTATGCATTACCAGAAGGACTTGCCTTCATATCAGTGTTAATCTGTATCAGGAATTATCCTCGAAGAAGCCAATTATCAGTGTATCTTTATTAAGTATAAACTATTATGCGAACAAGGAGAGACTTACTAGTCAAGAGGGTTTTCATTTGACCAAAGCACAAAGACACCGCTGGACGAGCCTGTGCTGATATGATTGCCATTAATTGTATCTGGGTGCCTGAATGTGAAACCAGTCATTTGTAAGGACAGCTAGTGTCCCCAGTTCCTTGCAATAGAGGATTCAATCACCCCCAGCCATGTTTTCAGACTCTCTGGCTGGGCTAAAGGGGTTAGAGGCTAGCTGGTCGAACAGCAGATATCATCATCGTCTAGGGTTAGAGGCTAAACACCACTTGCATGAAAAGATTGCAAACACAAAATTTGCAGGTTGAATGATCAACAACATACCCATTTTCTGCGTGTGTTATTCAGAAGAAGGATGTTTAAGGTGGGATGGTGGTGGGCTGATTTCATTAGATTTTAGCCATAGCAATGACATCAAGGACACCTTAGGAAGAGTCTCATAACGATTCAACGGACATGTCAAACCTATTTGTGGTGTTGATTTTGAATGCATTAACTATGGATCACATAAAACAACAAAGAATTAGGTTATTCCTTCAAAATTGAATTTTTTTATTTTTTTATTTTAGACTCTGGACCACAATACAATGCTACACATTCATGTGTTTAATTTATGCTTTTGTAGCAAAAAAAACATAATTATGTAAATGCAGATAGATCTTTTCGATTGAAACAAGTTATACAAAACAGTTTATATCAACACATAAATGGTGTGTACATGGTAGATAATGTTTTCATAAATCAGTGAATGCTTTTCAGGTAATTAGAAAGTGGAATTCATCCTCGTCAGGGATGTAGGAGGGCATTGTCTCATTGTTTGTGTTCCATTTTCCACCATCTGCTGTCATTTTTCCTTCAAAACAAAATTATTAGAATATTCTGCTCTGTAATATGTGATGTTCTGGCCATTTCTGAATGTTTCCCGTTTCCATGGTGATCGAGGCAAACACATACTTGTAGTTGTATCTGTATCTGTTTGTATCTGTTTTTGCGGCCAATTCATGTCAAACAGACTCTTGCTTTCTGGGTGTCTTGGGAACACATGTTTGCTGGCTGGCTGTTACGGACACATCTTCTTGAGGCAAGGGCATTAACTGACTATGAAAGACCAGTTTCCACACTTGCTGAACTAGGCTGGAATTCCAGGGTTACAGTTTGGCTGGACTAACGAGCCTATGCATAACGAAATTGACATCCGGTTTTGTAAACAACATGGATTTCAACATGCAGATTTCGGTCGACTGCAGGATTTGCAAAGCATGTGTACTGTCAACTGGGTGTTGATAGATGTTTTGCAAATCTTTTCATGGTGCTCAAGTGATCTGATGCTCTTCATAGGGTAAGACCTGTTTTACTACAATATAGATCTTGCTTATCGATCAGATCATCTTGACTGGGCGCCAATATTTTGTTAGAAGCAAGTGCAAGTGATATGAGAGATGGAATCTGATTAGTCAATATGATCGACATCATAGCAGCCACTGGTCACACTTCAATTGGGCTTGGAATTCCCAGCGTAGTTCGGCAAGGATGGAAACTTTGCCTTGGGAAGATGTTATGGACACTGTTCATGAAATCATGTCCCTTCTGATAGGTGCAGTACCGTGAAAACTATGCAAGCAGAGTTTGACAGGAAAAAACAACCCAATTTCAGACTCCTCTCTGGCCAACGGGAGCATTATTTATAACACATGTAAGCATGAGTGAGTGAATGTTGGTTTATGCCTGTAGGAAATCAAATCTCTTTCAAGCTATCACATGGTTGACAGCATGAGCAACGATCCAAGCTGTTGGAGTTCAATGGTGCACAGTTGTACATTGATCATGACCACTCATTGGTCAGCTCTTGCAACAAGCAAGGGGTGCTGGCTTCCATTCTACCCTAGAATCTCCACACCAGACTAACTAGTGGATTGTAGAAATGTCTTTGAGGAGAAAGAGCTGGGCAGGTGGTACACTACTCACATGTTACTTTGAAATGCAATATGACAGAAAATGTTTGAAGTGTACAATCTTAATGGTTACAATTCAACTCTAGCCTGGCAGTTGGGTGCAGCCAGCTGTTTGATGGGAATAGCAGGTGCCCCTGATTCGTCAAACCTGCTGCTCGTCCTGACTGATCCAGAGCACCTGATCCTGTCTGCAGTACAGGCGACAGAACAATGTGTTTCCGTATATGCTGAACAGTACTGGCGACAGGACAAAGTGTTTGTGTATATGCTGAACAGTACTGGCGACAGGACAAAGTGTTTGTGTATATGCTGAACAGTACTGGTGACAGGACAAAGTGTTTGTGTATATGTGCTGAACAGTACTGGCGACAGGACAAAGTGTTTGTGTATATGCTGAACAGTACTGGCGACAGGACAAAGTGTTTGTGTATATGCTGAACAGTACTGGTGACAGGACAAAGTGTTTGTGTATATGCTGAACAGTACTGATGATAGGACAAAGTGTTTGTGTATATGTGCTGAACAGTACTGGCGACAGGACAAAGTGTTTGTGTATATGCTGAACAGTACTGGTGATAGGACAAAGTGTTTGTGTATGTGTGCTGAACAGTACTGGCGACAGGACAAAGTGTTTGTGTATATGCTGAACAGTACTGGCGACAGGAGAAAGTGTTTGTGTATATGCTGAACAGTACTGGCGACAGAAAGTGTTTGTGTATATGCTGAACAGTACTGGCGACAGGACAAAGTGTTTGTGTATATGCTGAACAGTACTGGCGGCAGGACAAAGTGTTTGTGTATATGCTGAACAGTACTGGCGACAGGACAAAGTGTTTGTGTATATGCTGAACAGTACTGGCGACAGTACAAAGTGTTTGTGTATATGCTGAACAGTACTGGCGGCAGGACAAAGTGTTTGTGTATATGCTGAACAGTACTGGCGACAGGACAAAGTGTTTCTGTATGTATGCTGAACAGTACTGGCGGCAGGACAAAGTGTTTGTGTATATGCTGAACAGTACTGGCGACAGGACAAAGTGATTCTGTATGTATGCTGAACAGTACTGGCGGCAGGACAAAGTGTTTGTGTATATGCTGAACAGTACTGGCGACAGTACAAAGTGTTTCCGTATATGCTGAACAGTACTGGCGGCAGGACAAAGTGTTTGTGTATATGCTGAACAGTATTTGATAGAAAACAGCTGTTCGATGGAGCTGTGGTTAACTTGTGCTATGTCATGTGACTTTCATTGACTCGGAAAAAGCATGCAGCTTTTTGCCTAGAAGCGGGGTATAAGGACTGTATTCTCCCACTCAGAAACCCATGTGCAGCCTGTCTTCTTCATGGCGGGGTACAGGGGATTTAGTCACCCACTCAGAAATTTATTTCCCTCCTAGGCAGGATACATCATATGTGATCAAGATCATGTGAACCAATCAGATCTCATCATTCTGACATGGAGGTATGAAAACGAGGTTTATGTTATTCTGATATTTTTGAATATTATTATATATTATATGTTATTGCTACAGTTTCTTGCAGACTGCAGATTCTATTACATATTACTGTACTGATAAGACTAACTTGGCACTGTCACAGAGGATTATGCAGAAACTATCAACACAATCGTTGTTGGATGTAGTTATTTAAGACATCATAAAGTTGGCATATTTGGGAAATGTTTTTCAGACAGGTGAGCATTATTGTTTGTGTAGGGGTATTGGACAGGACGCATACACAGGGTAACATATCTACACATCTGTTTTCTGTGGTATGATATCTTTTAAATTCTCCAAGGGATAGGCAAGTTTGGCTAATTGTTCCCTGCATGTGTAGTAAAGGCAGTGATACCAGCTGTTGATGCAGCATTGCACAGGACAGTGTTGTATGATCCAGTGCCGTAATTTGTGGAGTATTGATTGGCCTCTGTATTTACTTCAGTGTAGCAGTAGCTGTGTAGGTAGGATGTGGGACACCACCCCTTCCATGTTTCATAGCCTCGGTGTTATTGCTGTCATACAAAGACACCACCCTCCAACCCCTCACTGTCTCATCACTTCAGTGTTATGGCTGTCACACACAGACACCACCCCTCCGACCCCTCACTGTCTCATCACTTCAGTGTTATGGCTGTCACACACAAACACCACCCCTCCGACCCCTCACTGTCTCATCACTTCAGTGTTATGGCTGTCACACACAGACACCACCCCTCCGACCCCTCACTGTCTCATCACTTCAGTGTTATTGCTGTCACACACAGACACAACCCCTCCGACCCCTCACTGTGTCATCACTTCAGTGTTATGGCTGTCACACACAGACGCCACCCCTCCAACCCCTCACTGTCTCATCACTTCAGTGTTATGGCTGTCACACACAGACACAACCCCTCCGACCCCTCACTGTCTCATCACTTCAGTGTTATGGCTGTCACACACAGACACCACCCTTCCGACCCCTCACTGTGTCATCACTTCAGTGTTATGGCTGTCACACTCAGACACCACCCCTATGACCCCTCACTGTCTCATCACTTCAGTGTTATGGCTGTCACACACAGACACCACCCTTCCGACCCCTCACTGTGTCATCACTTCAGTGTTATGGCTGTCACACACAGACACCACCCCTATGACCCCTCACTGTCTCATCACTTCAGTGTTATGGCTGTCACACACAGACACAACCCCTCCGACCCCTCACTGTGTCATCACTTCAGTGTTATGGCTGTCACACACAGACACCACCCCTATGACCCCTCACTGTCTCATCACTTCAGTGTTATGGCTGTCACACACAGACACAACCCCTCTGACCCCTCACTGTCTCATCACTTCAGTGTTATGGCTGTCACACACAGACACCACCCTTCCGACCC
This sequence comes from Haliotis cracherodii, assembly GCF_022045235.1. Classification (NCBI taxonomy): domain Eukaryota; kingdom Metazoa; phylum Mollusca; class Gastropoda; order Lepetellida; family Haliotidae; genus Haliotis; species Haliotis cracherodii. Next base: position 13,725,261 of record NW_027266308.1, on the reverse strand, counting down.
CTCACTGTCTCATCACTTCAGTGTTATGGCTGTCACACACAGACACAACCCCTCCGACCCCTCACTGTGTCATCACTTCAGTGTTATGGCTGTCACACACAGACACAACCCCTCCGACCCCTCACTGTCTCATCACTTCAGTGTTATGGCTGTCACACACAGACACAACCCCTCCGACCCCTCACTGTGTCATCACTTCAGTGTTATGGCTGTCACACACAGACACCACCCCTCCGACCCCTCACTGTGTCATCACTTCAGTGTTATGGCTGTCACACACAGACACCACCCCTCCGACCCCTCACTGTGTCATCACTTCAGTGTTATGGCTGTCACACACAAACACCACCCCTCCAACCCCTCACTGTCTCATCACTTCAGTGTTATGGCTGTCACATACAGACACCATCCCACAGTCTCCTTGCTGTTATGGCTGCCTCTGTAGTCATGGCTATGTGGCATCAGCTGCATACATGATTTAACCTCATACTTTTCACCTCAGTGTTATTACTTTCTTATCAAGACACCATCCTTTACTGGCGCAACACCTTGGTGTTACGGCTGTCGTGCAAAGACACCATCTCTCCGACCCTTCACTGTCTGATCACTTCATTGTTATGGCTCTCACACAATGACACCATGATATTCTGATGCTTTTCGTTTATAAATCTCTACACATGGCTTAAACCCCAGCTTAAAATGTAATGTTATGTGATTGAAACTTGGAAATAGTCCAAACTCCCTTAACAGTTTATCATAAACAATGTGACCTTAGGAAAACAACCATCAGTCGAATCTTCTTGAACAGATTTTGGGTCGGGAGAAACTATTTCATCCTTAGTTGTTTCTTTTTGTTGTGTCACATAGCATTCAGCAATATTCCAGCTATATAAAGGTGGTTTGTAAATAATCAAGTCTGGATGAGACAGTCCAGTGATTCATATCGTCTACAACAATCCATGCCAAAGGGGTATGATGACATGGTATTAGCTAAGTCATAGCCTGACCACCCGATCCGTTTGGTCACCTCTAACGACCAGCATAGGTTGCTGGGGACCTAGTCTAACCCAGAATCCCCACCTCTTAAGACCAGCATGGGTTGCTGGGGACCTAGTCTAACCCAGAATCCCCTCGTAATCACCTCTTACGACCAGCATGGGTTGCTGGGGACCTAGTCTAACCCAGAATCCCCACGTAATCACCTCTTACAACCAGCAAAGGTTGCTGGGGACCTAGTCTAACCCAGAATCCCCACCTCTTACGACCAGCATGGGTTGCTGGGGACCTAGTCTAACCCAGAATCCCCACGTAATCACCTCTTACGACCAGCAAAGGTTGCAGGGGACCTAGTCTAACCCAGAATCCCCACGTAATCACCTCTTACAACCAGCAAAGGTTGCTGGGGACCTAGTCTAACCCAGAATCCCCACCTCTTACGGCCAGCATAGGTTGCTGGGGACCTAGTCTAACCCAGAATCCCCACGTAATCACCTCTTACGACCAGCAAAGGTTGCAGGGGACCTAGTCTAACCCAGAATCCCCACGTAATCACTACTAACGACCAGCATGGGTTGCTGGGGACCTAGTCTAACCCAGAATCCCTGTGTAATCACCTCTTACGACCAGCAGAGGTTGCTGGGGACCTAGTCTAACCCAGAGCCCCCATGAGTGTTATCTTTATAAAGTAAATCTTTTGACAAGTGTGAATTCTTAAGAAGGCTATCAATGTACACATTTTTCAGCCAACAATATTTGGCTACAATCTTTCTGTTGTTTGTAACAGATTTGTTGAACCCACTCAACCTAATTACATGTGAAATGTTCTGTAATAACTCAGTTAACAAATATCTTTGGAATTGAAGATTTAAAAAAATATTTCTCATAGAATGTTATGATGATAACAGTGTTAATCCATTTGATTCCTTGCCTATCAGATATTCAACAAATGTTTCCAAATATTTCTTATAGAAATAAGCCTGAATGTGTTTTTCCCTTTTCTACGTAAGAATATTTTTCAGAGGAAGTCTAATGGAGTTATTGATTGACAAAGATTGACAGTAAAGGTGTAAACGCTACAGCCACAAGTGGTTGCACTTACCTCTAGTGCAAAGCATCACAGCCCTATGAAGCATTCCCACACATCAGATCCATAATTACATTTTTCAATCACCTCCAATACTCTTTGGACATATCCATAGCAACATCAAAATTAATTTGCTCTTCACAATGAACCAGAAATGAGCCAAACACACGTCCAGACAGCGGCTAGTGTTTTAGTTAATCAGAACCTGATTTTGCCATTACGATAGTTCATTTTGACGGGCCATGCGGCCCTGGCAGCCATCTTGGAATCCATGACCATCTTGTAATCAGTTTATATTAGGGAGGTGGTGAGGTGAAATGGGGTTTAACATTGCATTCAAGATTATTGCACTTCTATTGCGATGTGCATGAATATGTGTATGCGTTGGCTGCTTGTACTAGGCCAGACTAATGTCGGTTTATAGTACTTGTCAACAGAGATAACATGGATACCCCACTTACACACATTTAATGACTCCGAGCAGACCCGTCCTTATTTTATCAATTTGATACCAAGCACCAGGCAGGGTAACAACAAGTACCATCGTTTGACATCTTTGATAAGATGTGACAGGGATCGTACCACCAACCTTGGATATAGAATACGATGTAAATGTTGCCGAGGTTATTGGTGAGTTACAGGCTTTCAATTCTGTACTGTTCAAGCTGTTGCTGTGTGAAAAAGAATTCATTTTTTATTCTGTATCTGGTAATTAATGTGGTTCATATTAGGGGTATTGTTACATGTTCAAACTGAAAAAACTGGATTAATGTAGTCCCACTCCAATTAGGAATACATCAAAGCACGTTGACAACAGTTTGCTGCATATATAGCTATGTAAAGGCTGAACAGTGTTTGAAACGGCCTAGATTACAGAACAATCAGTGCACTTTACTGAGCTGGGGAACTTCAATCAGCAGGACCCCCGTTTCACAAAGCCATCTTAGCGCTAAGGTGATCGTAACTCTCATACTTTAACACTGGCTTACGATAGTCGTAGCGCTAAGATCGCTTTGTGGAACGGGGCCCTAGTGCACAGTATCACGATCACTGTTTCTGCCATGACATGTTTAGTTTTCCAAAACATTTTTCTGTGAACTAAAATAACTGAAAATGGAGAAACCAAATTACCAATATACCGGTGAGATTGTGTAGACATTACTGAAATGTTAAAGTCGGTTCAGGGACAAATCTTCTACATTTGGCATAAATGTGTTGGAAACTTGCAGTATCTCTCTGATCTTGGTGGTTAGTAGGGAAAAACCTTTTCCAAGAAATAAGAATTATCCCTTTCTTTATGGTTATAAAGGCGGGTATGCATGTAAGTAAATTTGGGTTGTTTTTTTAATCCCAAATTCTGTCAAGCTATCATTTTATGCAGTATATTAAACACAAATTTGTTGAAAGCCAGCCGTGGACATTTTGTCCCTCAAAAGGTAAAATAAATAATGTTCTATTTTGGACAGTCCAGGAGGGTTAAATCGTTTTCCATTACACTATCCCAGGTGCAATTTTACTAGCCAAGACTTGCAGGCTAGCATCATAATTACACTGTTGATAATGTGTTATTAATGTAGCCATCGAAATGTATTGTGGAAAAATTTTCATGGTAAAAACTGTTCCATGGAAATAATTCCCTTAGAAAAATTTGAACAAAGGAACTGTTTTTACAACAGGAACAGTTATTTTTTTTACATGAATGCATGTGCACTGTATTTCATGTTTGCACTCTGAATAATAATATGTTAGTATATTTACACTGCATGTCATATAAGCTCTCTTAATTATTAGGGGGCACGGGTGGCCCAGTCGTCTAAGGCGCCGCGATTCACTGTGCAGAATTGCGTCCCTTGGGCACGCCAGAAACCTATGATTGTGGTTTCGAATCCCGGTTCGCCCTGATTATGTTTCTAGGTTTGTCATCACCATACCCGTGCTCGTGGGTTTCACCGAAGTGGTAAATGTCTGAGACCTGCATCACTTCGGGCTTTCCTCCCACATTAAGCTGACACACCGTGATATAACTGGAATACTGTTTAAAGCGGCGTTAAACCAAACTCACTCACTCACTCACTTAATTATTATGTTATCGTCATGATTGTCATGTTATTGAAAACTGTTTGAAATTAACTAAAACCCGGGACCAGTTTATTTCATATTCATTAAACATTTACACACAAAACCATCACTTTTACAATTGGACACAAACACATTTAATTGTATTCATACAATATTCAAATATTATGGTTAAGAGTCCAGGAAAATGCCACAGGAGGATATGTCTAAACGTCATTACAAATTGTAATGTAACTATGCCATAGCAGTAATGACAGTATTAGCATTAAAGAGACTTCAATCTGTGAGAAGGTCTTCCCAGGCCTCCACTGTGGGCCTAAATGACGTTATTCTGTAATTTGCTAAGCATGCTTAGTAGGTCAGTGGAGCTGAGTGACACCACAAGCATTGTCGTCAGCTGACAAGTCGGAGGGAGAGATACCGACGACATATCGTAGGGAGTGAGGAATATTGATCGTGGAACCACTTTTTGCTCTATGTCGTCCACTGTGTCTGCTCGCGGATAACCGAGAACGCGGACACGACATTGAATTCGGAAATGGAGACGATTTTGAAATGAGGCTGATAACCGAATGCCACCAATTACGCTGTGTGAATGATGATAGTTTTACCCACACACCAACGATGATCATTACCCGAACGTGGCATTAACTTTCTGTAAGCCATTGTTTTACATGCGTCTTTGAGACTGGAAAAAGGGGCAGAAGAATAAGGCTAAATACATATGTATATTACTGTTTGACTGAAGTGATGGTGAAGCTATTGCATATCCTTGACTGTCTGTGGTGTTGGTAAAGATGTAGTTTGTAGGCCTGAATAACTGGGCATCAGATGAGCCCAGTTATGAGATGTGTAATAAGGTTAGGATGACAGAGGCTACTGAGGGCAGTTGAGACTGTACTAGAATCAACTGTATGGATTTTCCTTAAGCAATTATGGCTTAATCAGAACACTTGAGGCTTTTCCCCCATGGTATACAGGTCATATTTCATGGCTTTATCAAAACACTTAAGGCTTTTCTCCCATGGTATACAGGTCATATTGCATGGCTTTATCAGAACACTTGAGGCTTTTCTCCCATGGTATACAGGTCATATTGCATGGCTTTATCAGAACACTTAAGGCTTTTCTCCCATGGTATACAGGTGATATTGCATGGCTTTGTCAGAACACTTGAAGCTTGTATCCCAATTTGTATACAGGTCATATTGCATGTTTTGATAAGAACACTTGAAGCTTGTATCCCAATGTGTATACAGGTAATATTGCATGGCTTAATAAGAACACTTGAAGCTTGTTTCCAAATTTGTATACAGGTCATATTGCATGGCTTGTTGAGAACCATAGGAAATCAACCACTGCTGTGAGATTTTATTATGTAGTGATGTGTGTGTGTGTGTGTGTGTGGCTGCTTGTACTTGTCCGGACTGATGCCGATTTATAGTGCTAGCCCACTGAGATACCATGCCACAGTTTAACATGAATACCCCACTCAGACACAGTATACTGACTCTGAGCTGACCAGTCCTTGTTTAGCCCCTTAATGCTTAGCGCCAGACAAGTACCATCTTTTAACGTCTGTTGGTATGACGCGGCCGGGAATTGAACCCTGGACCTTCCGCTCTCTGGGTGGACACTCTACCACTAGACCAGGGACGTGGTCAATGTTTACTGTAGTTGCTTTGAATAAGTGTGTTGAACTGTGAACTACATGCTTGGAACAGTACTTAAATCACAGCATGTCAACTTAATGTTTACCACTTTGGGGTATTATGAGGATACAGCAAGGGCTGAATATGGAAATTGAATCAAATTTCAACCAAAGCAGCACCTTGTACCACTGGGCCAGCCGAGCTCAGGGCCAGCTTCTGTACCTAGTCTGTTGAAGGAAGAAACGCAAATGGAAATACATGATATAGCTTACAGTGGTATATAAAACTACTTATTGGTCGTGCCTTGCCCATCTGCACAAAAGAAGCAGCAGTAGAGATACAACAATACAAGAACTTGGGCCAGATGGTCCCCATAAAGATCCGGGTTAGAGCTGGGCTTTAGCAGCCCATCTTTGTCATTAGACACGACTAACAGGGTCAGGTGGTCAGGCTCACTGACTTGGTTGACACATGCCATTGTATCCCAAATGCTTAGATTGATCATCTTGATGTAAATCACTGGATTGTCTGGTCCAGACTCATTTATTTCTGAGATATTGCTGAGTGCAGCACTAAACAACAGACAGTCAAACAAACAAAAGTGCCAGATAATGCAGGCACTTACATGGGGTGCAGTAGGTATAGTTCCTGTTTGTGTTGGAAGGTTACATCATTAAAAAGTGGATCAAAATCATAAATGACATTTTCAGTACATTTTCTACACAGTAAGAGATATTTTCATGATAAAAGAGGCAATTAAAGTCTAAATTTCATGTAACACCTGTGAAATGTGCAGTGGACCATCTCGAACTTATATCGATGTCCTTGTACACATCAGCCTTGCATGCTGGGTGTCACAAATACGCTGGCCAACTAGCAAAACATGCAGGGTATCACAATACGCTGGCCAACTAGCAAAACATGCAGGGCGTCACAAATACACTGGTCAACTAGCAAAACATGCAGGGTGTCACAAATACGCTGGTCAACTAGCAAAACATGCAGGGTGTCACAAATACGCTGGTCAACTAGCAAAACATGCAGGTGTCACAAATACGCTGGCCAACTAGCAAATAATGCAGGGTGTCACAAATACGCTGGCCAACTAGCAAAACATGCAGGGTGTCACAATACGCTGGTCAACTAGCAAAACATGCAGGTGTCACAAATACGCTGGCCAACTAGCAAATAATGCAGGGTGTCACAAATACGCTGGCCAACTAGCAAAACATGCAGGGTGTCACAATACGCTGGTCAACTAGCTAAACATGCAGGGTGTCACAAATACGCTGGCCAACTAGCAAAACATGCAGGGTGTCACAAATACGCTGGCCAACTAGCAAAACATGCAGGGTGTCACAAATACGCTGGCCAACTAGCAAAACATAAAGGGTGTCACAAATACGCTGGCCAACTAGCAAATGCTAGTAACATTGGAGCCTGGCCACCACTTATATATGTCTACCAGTTTGCTCGTTCAGTAAATATGGACAATGCTGTTTCCTTAAACTACCTTACAAATATATTGATTAAATTTAAAGCTGACGGAAAGGAGTCTTTAATCAATCTTGAGTGACAACTGTCGACTGAAAACAAATAATCTTAAAGCTTTTGTGATCAAGTAAACTTCTATCACATACAGGGAGGTTGGGAAGTACTGTGGTTAAAGCGGTCACTTGTCTTGCTGAAGACCTGGGTTTGATTTCCACTATGGGTGCAAAGTAAGAAGCCCATTCTTGGTGACAACTACTGTTATGTGCCTGGAATATTGTAAAACCATTCTCACTAACTACTATCACATACAGTTGGTGCCAAACCTGCAGACTACGAGTACATTTTCCTTCTGGCACTTGGCATGTTTCACAAAAGGACTTAACTAGGAACATATTTGTTAATATGGTTTAGTGTGCTGATAATTCTTTTATGGGTTTCTTGAATGATTGCTGTGATGCCAATTCAGCCACTTTTGGCTCAGTTCTTCTGAAAATAGAAAACTAATTTATGATCTCATGTTGGATGTTCCATATTTTATCAGTGGCATAAACCAGTAACACCCGCCACAGTTTCTCAATGCAATAAGCCAGTAATTGTTATCATAAATGACATAATAGATGCAATTGTCTTTTTTTCCTTGCCTGTAAACCAGATTAGATTGGATTTTGACTGCCATATCATGTTTTGAAAACTTGTGATTATGAATTTCACTTCAAGCCAAATGCCTCAAATTCTGAAATGATAATGCAGTTCTTTGAGCATACGCCTGTATGGTGTTGAAATATTGTGCAATATAAATGGCCTTTATTATTCATGAAATGATAAAATTATAAATTATCATATCACCATAGCGATTGCCATTACAGGGAGTATCTAAAGTATATATCATGGATTGACTTAGGCCGCGATTCCGCGATATTCTCGCATAGTTGTCGTAGATATCGCATCAACATTCAATCAGCACAATTGAAAATCGCGCATAACTTTGAATAGTTTTATCTGCATTATCACTCTAACTTTCACCCCCCAAAAATCATATTGCCTGAATAAATTTATCAACGGTACCTGAAAATGTCAATAAAAAACTTACACGCTAGTTTTTTCAATTGTCAAAAGTTGTCAATCAAAACAGCGATTTGCATACTCGCAACATTGCGTGCTATCTCTTACTGTGCATAACTTATTCCTATATCACTGCATGGTGCTTTGCATCAGCTTACAATGGTGGAGTGCGCAACATTTTTTTTATCCCCGATTGGCAAAATTTGGTAATTTTTTGTTATTACTGATGCCAGTATTTTTAAATACATGTATTCGAAGTGGAATAATTAATGTTTGAAAATAGGATATCCGAGGAAATATCAATATAATCTGGTGATATAACTTGCAGCATTATTTGAGTGAGAAGTACCAAAAATCAAATACAGTTTCCTCACTGTGTGAAGACGAAATATCTCTGAAAATTAGCAAAATCTCATCACACGCCCAAAAATCTCCCTACGCTCCAACCCTCGCTCCCACCCCACTCTCCCACCCCAGAGTCCCCACCCAACACTCTCCTCCACAAGACAATCTTAGCACTAGGATTATCATTAGCCTATGTTAAAGTTTGGGAGTTACAATCGTCTTAGCACTTGATCTGGTTGTGGAATACAGTTTGAAAATTGTCCAGTTAATGAAGTAAATCAGATATGTTTCAAATTAAGAACTTAATAGATCAACACTACCTGAGCCACTGGCAGGGCAGTGGTAGACTCGGCCTCCTTCAGAAATGACCAAAGACTTTAGAAGGCAGGCAGTGGTCGACACAACCTGCACAGCACTATGGAGGGAGGACATTCTGGACGGTACACCATCACACCATGCCAATCATGGCTCTACCTCCATATCGTATCTTAGACAGACAATGCTCCTATAAGCTAGTGCAGTTTTCTCAATTGTCTTCTGGCAGCTCCTTCCTGTGATGGTGATTGGCCATTAGGCTGTAATTAAGTAGAATGCTGGCAGTATTAATTGAAGCAGATGACTCTCCATCATGGGTAAACTGCTGCTTTTAGTAAATTGCTACCCGCTGCTTTGCCATGCAGAAAATTAGATTTTGGAAAGATAGCCTTGTGAAAAGTAATTATATACAAAGGTTTATGATATACAAAATAATTAGCCTAGTTTAATTAATCATGGAACTGTCAGAAAGTTGAGGAGGGGGTTGATTGAATGCTGTGGACCATGAAACATTTTTTAGATTTGGTGGAATTTGTGGATAATTATGAATGGTTAAAAATCCTGTTATTCTGTAATAAGTGCCTTGTCATTTTCATGTACTATTCTAATTTGATGTATTAAACACATGAGGAACCAGTCTGTGGAAAATCTTATATCAAAGCCTAGTTTCTACCCTTGCCACATCAAGGCCACTTTTCATGGCTCGACCCTGGCGCTACTTTGCATAGATCACGAGCTGTGCCCCTTGTAATGAAAACGTGATATCCAATCAGATCGCTGTTCTGATCTTGTACAGTTTCACAAAGATGGTGACTACGATAGGCAGCGATTTCATCCCTCAAACATAGGCAATCGTTAAGTGGTTTAAAAGATTAAAAAGACGTATACATGTCAATGAAGACAGGCAGTGGTAAATAACTTTCATACGAAGGTGTACCAATCATGGATGTTGATTTTGCGAAAAGGTCTCTGATTGGACTATCAATATGTGAGATAGTCCAATCATATTTAGCACAGGAAAGTGGGCTTGACGTGGCAAGGGTGGAAACAAAACTTTATCAATAAAGGCTAGTGGATGCCCTTGCCTAGGGAAGATGGGTTAGAACAGGTCTCCAGAAACCTGTGCTGTCTGCGAGGAAGCTGTGTAGATTCTGGTGATCAGGCTTCGTGTTTTGGTTGATTGCTTGTCAGCAGAACGCTTTAACCATTATCCCACCGCGCCAGCTCCAGTGTAATTTGCACTAAGAAGAGTGGTATAACTTCCATATAGACAGTCAGTGATAAAAATTACATAGATAATAAATTATTGAAAAAATTGCTTTCACTTGGAAGAAAAGCAAACATTTTTACTTCAGATATGAATATTTACTTTAAACTGCAAAAAAAATTAGGTTTCAGATTATCAAGTATAATTTATTATGATTTAGATAGATATTCCACCTCACCAGGTTCTTCCTATCATTGAGCATGTTTATCTGGAACAAGTAGTTTCACACGTCGACTACAGATCAAGATATGATGAAAAAATGGCTCTGGATTTTTTTTAACTCGGCTAGATACTGTTTTGAGTTGGATCTAGAGAACAAAGAAGCTAGCAGGATACAGTGGGAGAATGTTGGCATCAGTGAGTTGACCAAGGTCGCTATAGATTGAACTCCAGGGATTCTGGGTAGAACCACAGCCATTCAGCCTAACTTTGATCGCTATTGTTGCTGCGTATTGATTGGCCAAAGCAATCTTTTACGTAACGTTTTACTTCCTTTGGAAAGACAATGGAAACCGAAAATAATGTTGAAGCTTCTCTGTCGAATTGCTTATATATTCTTGTCAATATTTAAGTTATTGGCTAGTGTCGTACACAAGAAAGCGCTTTATGATCTCTGAAAGATTTTGTTGCTTTTATTTCCTCGATGTATGGAAATATGTTGACATTTTTCACTGCTACACATGGCAAAATATGAATCGATTAATGCTGAGCTTGTTTGTTATAGGAGACTATGATCAAAGAATATTCCAGTTCAGTCTGTAAAAACTGTTTTTGGAAAAAAGTGGGTGGCAATTTATGGGCTATGGATAGATGAGATTAATTTGCTTATTACAGAAAATATGATCGATGTTGAAGCAGTCATCTGACAAAAAGATTGTATATTATAAATATTTTTTTTATGAAAAAATGACGCAGCAATTTTGTCTTGATGAACACATCGGTTTTATTAAGCATCATTGTTTTTATGGTCAGATCAATCATTTCTGGACTGAAAACACGCTCAGTAACTCAGACATGATGTAACTGGTATCTTTTACATGCAAATGAGCACTTCTGATGATGTTCAAATGGATAATTTTCAAACAGAAAAAAACACCATTGCCTTTGAATAAAGGAGAATTTATGCCATATGCACCTTACTTTTGAAACAGTCGTGTTAGTGTCATTTAATTTGGTTGCATGTGTGGCTTAAATATTGATTTGACGTAAGGTTGAAATAGTTCTTCGCAGTCATTGGAGTGAGTGAGTGGCTTGGGTTCAGTATGGCTTTGAACAGTATGTCAGATGTAATACGTTTGAACAGTATGTCAGTTGTAATACGTTTGAACAGTATGTCAGATGTAATACGTTTGAACAGTATGTCAGATGTATAATACGTTTGAACAGTATGTCAGATGTAATACGTTTGAACAGTATGTCAGATGTAATACGTTTGAACAGTATGTCAGATGTAATACGTTTGAACAGTATGTCAGTTGTAATACGTTTGAACAGTATGTCAGTTGTAATTCGTTTGAACAGTATGTCAGTTGTAATACGTTTGAACAGTATGTCAGTTGTAATACGTTTGAACAGTATGTCAGTTGTAATACGTTTGAACAGTATGTCAGATGTAATACGTTTGAACAGTATGTCAGATGTAATACGTTTGAACAGTATGTCAGATGTAATATATTTGAACAGTATGTCAGTTGTAATACGTTTGAACAGTATGTCAGTTGTAACACGTTTGAACAGTATGTCAGTTGTAATACGTTTGAACAGTATGTCAGTTGTAATACGTTTGAACAGTATGTCAGATGTAATACGTTTGAACAGTATGTCAGATGTAATACGTTTGAACAGTATGTCAGATGTAATACGTTTGAACAGTATGTCAGATGTAATACGTTTGAACAGTATGTCAGATGTAACACGTTTGAACAGTATGTCAGTTGTAATATGTTTGAACAGTATGTCAGATGTAATACGTTTGAACAGTATGTCAGATGTAATACGTTTGAACAGTATGTCAGATGTAATACGTTTGAACAGTATGTCAGATGTAATACGTTTGAACAGTATGTCAGTTGTAACACGTTTGAACAGTATGTCAGTTGTAATACGTTTGAACAGTATGTCAGTTGTAATACGTTTGAACAGTATGTCAGTTGTAATTCGTTTGAACAGTATGTCAGATGTAATACGTTTGAACAGTATGTCAGATGTAACACGTTTGAACAGTATGTCAGATGTAATACGTTTGAACAGTATGTCAGATGTAATACGTTTGAACAGTATGTCAGTTGTAATTCGTTTGAACAGTATGTCAGTTGTAACACGTTTGAACAGTATGTCAGATGTAATACGTTTGAACAGTATGTCAGATGTAACACGTTTGAACAGTATGTCAGTTGTAATACGTTTGAACAGTATGTCAGATGTAATACGTTTGAACAGTATGTCAGTTGTAATACGTTTGAACAGTATGTCAGATGTAATACGTTTGAACAGTATGTCAGTTGTAACACGTTTGAACAGTATGTCAGATGTAATACTTTTGAACAGTATGTCAGATGTAATACGTTTGAACAGTATGTCAGTTGTAATACGTTCGAACAGTATGTCAGTTGTAATACGTTTGAACAGTATTTCAGTTGTAATACGTTTGAACAGTATGTCAGATGTAATACGTTTGAACAGTATGTCAGATGTAATACGTTTGAACAGTATGTCAGTTGTAATACGTTTGAACAGTATGTCAGTTGTAATACGTTTGAACAGTATGTCAGATGTAATACGTTTGAACAGTATGTCAGTAGTAATACGTTTGAACAGTATGTCAGTTTTAATACAGTTTTAGCTCAGTGTTGAAGGCAAATCTTAAATGGTACTTATCGCGGGTCTTTCTGGATGGGGTTTGACAAACCAAGAATCATACTTGGGGTTAAATGTGGATTCAAACCAGTGATCTCTGGTTGCTTCTGTGTGAATGTAAGATATGACTCCAAAAGGACATCTGTGAATGTAAGATACCACTCTAAAAAGACCTCTTTCAATGTAAGATACCATTATGAAAAGACGTACTGCCTTAGTGAAATGTCACGAACAAAGACCTCCCTGTGCCCCAGCCCTGTGTGAATCAGTGTGAATGTAGTACATCATTGAGGAAACACCATCCTGTGCCCCAGCCCTGTGTGAATCTGTGTGAATGTAGTACATCATTCAGGAAACACCAACCTGTGCCCCAGCCCTGTGTGAATCTGTGTGAATGTAGTACATCATTCAGGAAACACCTTCCTGTGCCCCAGCCCTGTGTGAATCTGTGTGAATGTAGTACATCATTCAGGAAACACCCTCCTGTGCCCCAGCCCTGTGTGAATCTGTGTGAATGTAGTACATCATTCAGGAAACACCTTCCTGTGCCCCAGCCCTGTGTGAATCTGTGTGAATGTAGTACATCATTCAGGAAACACCTTCCTGTGCCCCAGCCCTGTGTGAATCTGTGTGAATGTAGTACATCATTCAGGAAACACCTTCCTGTGCCCCAGCCCTGTGTGAATCTGTGTGAATGTAGTACATCATTCAGGAAACACCTTCCTGTGCCCCAGCCCTGTGTGAATCTGTGTGAATGTAGTACATCATTCAGGAAACACCCTCCTGTGCCCCAGCCCTGTGTGAATCTGTGTGAATGAACCAGGCATGGTAAACAGTTGAGGAAATTGCCTCAATCACATCAGCTAGCCAGGCCTTTGATGTACGTAGCCATAGAGCTTTTAGGGGATTCCCTGCCAGTTTGGGGGATTGATGGCTGCCTAGTAAAGCTCTGGGTCAGTGTGTGGCGGAATACGTACCCCCTGCTTCTATTAATGAGAGATTTTTAGCTACAAATACATTGTTTACCAATTACTGTTGACAGAACCCCAATTTTAGGATTTCCTATAATTTTATGTTTAACCCCAGAGTTGCAGTAGTTTAATGAACAGAAATCTGAATATCACAGGTAATTTGCCGATGGTAATTCTATGTTGTTTACATTGGAACAATTAAGCTTTATGGCAAAGCTTACAAATTGATGAGAATCTTTAGTTGCCCGATGGGTAAACATATTCTTCATTCAAATTGCTAATCCAGTTTCATCTTCTGCTATTGAAGGGGGTGAAGTCACGGGGGTTTGTCCTGAAGGTTTTCTGTATTTCCCTTGATTTATAAAAGTGAAATCATGTCATAAGCCAAAGATGATTTGAGTTAATGATCGATCGTGTAAAAGGCTGTACTGGTATTATGACTTCAGAAGTAGTTATGAAAATATGGGCATCCTGTTTTATGGATATGATGTGCCATCCTCAAGTTTGTCCTAGACACTTTTAGCATTGTACCCACATTGGATGGCTGCTGGTATTGTTTTGAATTACTTTTGTATATGTAAATGTTCTTATGACATTATGTCGGACAAACTATCCTTAATTAGAATCAGCCAAGAATCTTGATTTTCGTGAAATTGTCAAAAAATAAAGCAATATATATCAAACAAAATGGGAATCAAGTCCCATTTTACAGCTCTCCCATCTTGACCTAGGCAAGGGTGAATTTCAGTGTTGCTGAATTGGTCCTTATACCATAATAAGCTGCATTGCAGCGTTTGGGCATGACATTGTGTCACTGTATGACATCAGTGGAACGAAAATGCTTACATGTCTATTGATTTTTGAAAATCAGTTTTAAATTATGTTGTCTTATTGATAGATATTGCATCCATCTGTGGATAGAGTGTTCACCAAAAAAGGTTAAATATTATAATTCTACTTTTCTGAAAAATAGTGAATGATTTGCTGTAATAACAGACCTGCAGCATTCTTAACCAGGGCCCGATTCCTCAAAGCAATCTTAGCTCTAAGATGATCGTAGCTCCCATACTTCAACATAGACTTACTATAGTCGTAGTGCTGTGATGATCGTAGCTGCCATACTTCAACATAGACCTACTATAGTCGTAGTGCTGTGATGATCGTAGCTGCCATACTTCAACACAGACCTACTATAGTCGTAGTGCTGTGATGATCGTAGCTGCCATACTTCAACATAGACCTACTATACTCGTAGTGCTGTGATGATCGTAGCTGCCATACTTCAACATAGACCTACTATAGTCGTAGTGCTGTGATGATCGTAGCTGCCATACTTCAACATAGACTTACTATAGTCGTAGTGCTGTGATGATCGTAGCTGCCATACTTCAACATAGACTTACTAAAGTTGTGGCACTAAGATTGCATTATTGAACATGGCCCAGAGCCTCAAAGCCCTAGGTTTAGGATGAAACCACATTTCTAGCTGACTTATTAATCATAGCTGCATTAGTATGGTTGTCATCAATTAGTATGATTCTGATGGATTAGTGCGATTGGGCATTGATCAGTGTGATTGTCATTGATAACTGCAATTGGCATTGAATAGTGAGGTTTTCATTGATTCATCTGACTGTAATTGACAAGTGTGATTGCATACTTGCCCACTGTACCAGCTGGTTCTATGGGCTAGTGGTTGAGACTAAATCTAGTTGTCTGCACCCCAGTTGATTAAAACATCCTATTTCTACCAGTGTGTCAAAATAGTGTATATGATTGACCTATGTCTACTGTTTCTTAGCTCACCTAACCATTTTCCTCGAATCAAAATGCTCACATAATGCTGATTTGATTTTAAGCATAGTCCAATTGCAGCCATATTGAATTTGAGAGGTTGGCCCATTTTTTAGCAATTTGTTATCTATCATTGTGAAATTTGATAATCAGTAAGTAGGTGGTGGGTAATAGTATATACATTTATTCATATTATTTGCTTTTTACCCTGCTAAAGCCTATCATTATGAGTATGTTTTTATGCCGCTTTTAGCAATATTCCATGAATATCACATCATTAGACACCAGAAATGGGCTTCCCATATTGTCCCTTTTGAGGAATCGAACCCAGATCTTCGGCATGACAAGCGAACGCTGTAATCACAAGGCTACACCACCGCTCCCCCTATCATTATGAAATACACGTGCTTGTTATCCTTTGTCCTGACCCTGTATGATTAATGTTGCAAAGTTCAGGTGAGCTACAGACTCATTCAGTAATTACACAGAAAGCGAATTCAGTGAGCAACTTTATGTGATATCAGCAAGAAATAGGACAAGATATCTTGAGGTTTTTGTGTGGTGACCCTTGTGTCATATCCATTGGCTTTTGCACCGATTCAGTGATTGTAATGTAAGCGTGTAGTTCTGTATTGTTAATAGGGAAGGTAACCTGATGATTGATGTCTGTACTGAAAGTAAGTGAGTGAGTTGGGTTTAACACCGCTACAAAGACAAGGCCAATGGGGCCCCCTTATTAGAAGTGAGGCCATCCTGATGGTATATCACTGGGTCTACAGACTACTTTTTGAAACCATGGTTGTCAAAATAATTGAAAATATAATAATTTCGAATTTGTTTGTTTGTATTTGTATTAAATGATCTAAAAGTATGGTCTGTTTGGGTGAAATTTCCTGGAGGTGTTTCTTTGATTGGCAAGACTAAGAGTTACTTCCCTTTCCAGATCAATAAATTTTAACAGGAAAAACAAGGAATATCAAATAAATCTTTATGTTTTCATTTTATCCCACAGTTGTGAAATAATGCTTCAGTTGATCAAAAAACCAAATGCCGAAAGCCATAAGTGACCATCATTAATGCTTTGTTGTGTGTGGGTATCAACATTCTTCTCACTATGAAACTGTACCATTTTCTCTGTTAAACATCCTAAGTCTTTGGTGATTGTTGTGTTGCAGATGGAAGCAATAGTGGACCGGATGCAGGATGAGGCAACGGGTGTTCCTGTACGAACCGTCAAAAGCTTCATGTCCAAAGTGCCAAGTGTATTCACAGGTAGGCGCAATTCATTAGCTATATACCAACTCTGTGTAGTGTATTAAAGTTGCATGGTGTCATATTTTACATGTTGTATATTTAAACATGTCATACAAGCATCAAACATGTCATACAAGCACTGATTTCATGCCATGAAACATTTTATACCAGCAGTGATGTCATCCCATCAAACATGTCATACCAGCAGTGATGTCATGCCATCAAACATGTCATACCAGCAGTGATGTCATGCCATCAAACATGTCATACCAGCAGTGATGTCATGCCATCAAACATGTCATACCAGCAGTGATGTCATGCCATCAAACATGTCATACCAGCAGTGATGTCATGCCATCAAACATGTCATACCAGCAGTGATGTCATGCCATCAAACATGTCATACAATCACTGATGTCATGCCATCAAACATGTCATACCAGCAGTGATGTCATGCCATCAAACATGTCATACCAGCAGTGATGTCATGCCATCAAACATGTCATACCAGCAGTGATGTCTTGCCATCAAACATGTCATACCAGCAGTGATGTCATGCAATAAAACATGTCATACAAGCACTGATTTCATGCCATCAAACATGTCATACCAGCAGTGATGTCATGCCATCAAACATGTCATACCAGCAGTGATGTCATGCCATCAAACATGTCATACCAGCAGTGATGTCATGCCATCAAACATGTCATACCAGCAGTGATGTCATGCAATCAAACATGTCATACCAGCAGTGATGTCATGCCATCAAACATGTCATACCAGCAGTGATGTCATGCCATCAAACATGTCATACCAGCAGTGATTTCATGCCATCAAACATGTCATACCTTCCAGCATGTCCTATGTAGCAGCAAAATAATCTCAAAGTTTGTCGCATTGTTTCCATTTGCTACAAATGTCATCAGTTTTTGTTCGTTAAAAAACACATCTTTGTTGACATTTTAAACAGTTGAATACATTCAGGTGAGCTACAGTGTTGTTATTTTGCCCAGCCAAGAACACTCATAAATACATTCAGAATATCAAAAATAAATGTATCATTTACAACAAAGGAAATTTCATTATCTAAAAACTGTTTCTAAATATCAAATGGCCAATGGTTGACAAGAAGAAACCAAATTTACTGGCCTGCCATGCTTGTTTTAAACTCTTATCTTATAACATTTAACAAAAGCTTCAATTTATTTGTCTACAATCAGTTAACAGAGATCACGATGACTGCAATGTGATGTACAAACTTTGAAGAAGGTTTATTGTCGTTACCATAGTTTCTCAAGTAATACGATCATGTGATTTATACAGTTTAACAGGCATGTGTATTTCATAATGATAGGCTGTAGCAGGGTAAAAGAAATCAACGTACCATTATAAAATTACAATGTTATTCCTCAACCTACAATACATATTTACTGATTGCTAAATTGAGCAATGATAGATACCAAAATGGCTCAATAATGAGACAAGATGTCAACACTTTGCAATTGAATTTTTTTGGCTCCCTCAGGACTTGTAAAGTACTGTTTTGAGGAGATAAAATACAAATTCATTTTCCAATTTGGCCCGTGGTGACTATATTGTATGTGGCCCTAATCTCATAAGAAATGACATCTAAATTATATTTGAAGTAAAGAGATATTTTGTTATTTGTTCCGCTTTGCAGGATTAATTTTAGACATTAAAACATTAGTGATTTTTAAAATCACATCTCGATCTCATCTTTAGTGAAATGGAAGTGAAAAAAAAACCATTTAGGGAGTGATATGAAAACACATTCAGTCATTTTTTGTTAATGTGTTTTCGATGATGAAGTACTGTAGTTGTCACGGGGACACACTTTTGGAGAGGAGAGCCTCGATTTAGGCCTTACCAATGTAGACCCAATATGTTTTCTTGTTTTATCAATAAATAATAATTTACCATATTATTTTCAAAATTGAAAAATGGAATGCTGTTGTTGTTGTTACTTTTACTGGGTACATTTTTAGTTATCTTGATTTATCTCCTGCCCAAATGAAGTTCTGAGGAGGATATAGAGTCGGCTTCGTCCATCTGTCAAATTTTGTAACTCGTAAACAGACTTACATGAGTCAAACAGTGAACTGGTGCTTTTTTATTTTGTTTTAAAAAGAATTTTGTGTTCCTGGGGCAATTTGTGTTTAAATGGGGGTACGGTTTGTCAACCAGTCAATATTCCTCAATGAAACTTTGTTATGCACATCAGGCATTCCAAGACAACAACAACTTGACCTTAAAGTGAAACGGAGTAGGGTTCATTTTCATTGTGAAATAGTCATTAATTGTACAATGTTTGTGAGGCTGTATGCCCTACAGGCAAGTACTGAAATGGTGCTTTTTGTTCTTTAGGTTTTTCTAACGCAATGACGAGATGAACTTTGGTTCAAATGAGGGTTTTAATTTGCGTAATTCATAAGCCAGGGCTTTACCTTGACCTACAAAACTAGGGGTCCAGAGGACCATCAATAATTAATGTCAAGGGTCCCTACAGGAAGTATGAGGGTCCTGCGAAGTAATGAAATGGTGTAGTGTACTGTGAGATTTGATAATCACTTTAATTGCATGACCTTTAACCTTTTCAAGATTTGGGTATAATCTATATTATCACACGTCCTTCTTGATGCAATATCCATTCTCTGGGACTTTGACTGATTCAGATCCATAATGACCCAAGATTTGTTACATAGTTTGTAACGATATAGAAGGATTTCAGAAGTAGAGAAATTCATGAGCATGCCATCTGTCCCTGCAAAATCACAATTGATTATAGCATGTTACGTTAGGCCTTATATTTTTTGGCAGTTAGTTTACAAACTTTGGGACCTAAAATTCACTGTAGTGGTCAAAAAGTACATAATTAATTTTCAAACTCTTGATAAGTACATTCATTGATGATTGAAAAACAAACTTGTAGGTCACACCATCACAGAAGTATGATCGCAAATCGATACCGAAAGATAATTGCTTCGTCTTTGCTAAAGATGTTAATACATATTATTTACCATTACATAAAAACAGCGGTTATAAGGTCTTGTGTGTGTTTTTTTCATTTCACCTAATTGTAGACCAGAGTCAGCCATGTTGTGTTTTGGACAAAAGTCTTCTTTTTTGTTTTCGATTTCAGATTTATTTTGTCAGTCAGTCTCATAAACCAACTAAAAAAATAATAGGGCCTTAACATAGAACTGGATCCAATTTTCTTTGTGTCTCAAAAGAGCAATTACCATAGTTTTCAGGTAGGCTGATGTATAAGAATCCCGTTGATGCCCAGCCACCCACGCCTCCATTCAACAGATGGCCACCGTAACATAGTGGAGAAATGCAGCTATTTTGGGAAGCAGACAACTTATTTCATTGGTTGACGTATTGCGTTTGTAGCAGAAATAATGACAATAAAACTTGGTTCCTATTTATATTGCTTCAGGATGCCAGATGATTGAAACTGGTGATGAGAAGGAAGAAGGGCTTCAAATAGGGAGCGAGATGCTTGTCCAGTACGGACTGAAATGTAGAATCCTAGAAAAGAGTATTTTTATCCCTATTGAGCTTTAGGTAAAAAATTGCTTTCTTGAAATAGATTGATAAAATTGGGAATAGGAAGTCCAGGATGAAATTCCATTGCTATTTCTGAAAAATGTAGACGTCACACATCAGTTTTTTGAGTTTTCATGACCATCTTCAGCTTTATAAATTCAGTTTTTAAAGACTAGTCATGAGGGCTAATATAAAGCTTCTTTCACTGATCCTCAGAGTTTGTAGCTAGGCCTGCTTGGACATGAACAAATGTATGATATTTTTAATTTTCTGTCAGTTTTATTCAGTTCCAATTTGTAGCAAAACTGAAGCTTTAAGAACTGGTTCAGAATCATGGCCCCCAAACGCTACCAGCCAATAAGGACAATCATTGGATTGTCACTTGTCCTCAGCACAATTTGATAGTCTCAGGACAGAGGACTAGCATACATTTTGCAGCTGATCTTAAGTGTGTTATTTGAAGGGAAATCTATTCTAATTTGGTGTTTCATGTAAAGTGTTCCCATTCATCAGACCTATACCGTTGGATCCTTGTCATAAAGCTGTGTTATTAGAAACTATCAGTTAAAGAGTGGGTGGGTTTTACACTGCTATAAGCAACAGCCCAGCTATACTGGAGATGGAATTCACCCACGTGGCCATGATGTCTATCACTATACAACTGTCTTGTAATATATATTTAACGAATCTGAAAAAAGTGGATCTCACAATACACTGGTCGTATATATTTGTCCTAGGAGAAATGTCAGAAATGAAAGATTCATATTTGTGAAATTTTGATGGCTGGGTAGCCACGTGGTTAACACGTAACGTTGAAGGTAAAGTTTGAGCAATAAGAGAAGGCTTCTCTCAGGCCACTTGTGTTACTTTAGTCTAACAAAATAAAGCACTGTGAATCAATGTTCTTGTCAGATTAGTGTGGATGTCGGGTCAGGCTGACAATTTCTTAATTATTATCGTGAAAGTTGGTGGCTGATACGACAATGCGTATTAATGAACTAAAAATATTACTTCCCGTTATCTCCGGATTTCGCATCTGTCCAACTCAGGTTTGATTCATAATCAAATTATTAATAAATCATTTTGCGTGGTCGGACTTTTTGTCCATGCTAAGCTACTTGGTCAACAGATGAAACAATTCACACTGAGAATAATTCTGTCAGCCTCAGCAAGAGCGATTTGTCAAATTTAGGCGAGAGATATTTCATTTTTGTTTTACAGATGTAAGCCAAGATGAAAGATAACAAGAAAAATCTAAAATCATGTCATCATTGATTTGCATCTAATTTTGTCAAAACGCTTTCTTTGGAATAAAATGAGATAAAATAATACTTACAATTCTTTTATTAACAAGATATATATACATTGTTTTTTCAACAAATGTTTGGAAATAAATTTATTTTATCATTTGAAAAATGTGTAGGTTCGTATGTAAAACAAAAAAATAAATAGGTCTGGCCTTAAAAACCCTGCACTGAACCCTGCCACACCAAAGCAGTCTTAAAAGTTTTCATTTCGTTCATTTTGGATGACTATTCTAGTGATGTATTATTAGTTGTAGAATTTGATATTGGTTAATGCTTGTAACAGTCCAGTGTATTTAACTCACCATTGAGGGGGCTCATTAAGTGTATTCATGCTTATTTTAGGAAAATGGAAATTGTTGGCCAGGTGATTTATAACCTGTCAACCCAGGGTGGCGTTAACGTGGGAAAGCTACATGTGATAATAGAGTTATCTGCCCCTGTCCACAATGCATACATACTTGGGGGGACATTATGTTATTGATGACAGCAAAGCAATATGAAAATCCTGAGCAAATGTTAGATGCTCCCTGATCAATAACAGCCTATCATTGGTGACTTTGCACAATGAAAAGCAGGCTGCAGTGTAAACGACTCACAAAAATGTTCCCCGGATTGATTGGCATTGGTTTAGCTTGTTCGGTCATGACCCCATAACTTCTCTTGAAGCCATATTTCTTTCACAATGTACTGTCAATCTTCTGATTTCTTCCCAAATGACTGTGTGAAGTTGAGGTGTATTGTGGTGTAGTGACAACTAGAACAATCAAATCGTCATTTCGGCAGGTCCACATGCTGAAAATGCTGTTTGCGTAACGACTGAACAATTATAATGATGGCTGAACGATAAACATCTAAGTTTTGATCCAACCCCTAAAACTTCCTGTTTGCTTTGTGTGGTTGGGATCATTTGGTCTTAGTTGTAAGATTCATGGCAGAAAGATTTGTTGGCCATTATGTATGTTTGTCCATAGAACACCATCAATCAGAGATCTTTGTTTGATGTTTTCAAACTTGAAGCCTCAAATTGATTGATTCCTTAAAGAAAGGCATCATCAATAACTGAACCAATCACTACTGGGAAGATTAGGCATCAAGTCCCATCAGCAGCAGAGTCCATCATGATAGCTGATCATAGGGACCTGATTGAGGTCACTGGAACAGGCGGTCCTTCTTGACCTAGTTAGAGAGAAAGTGGGTCAAAATGGACTACCACTACTAACAGACACATAAACTAGAAAATTGGCACCTTGTTAGCAAAAACAGGAGGATTCAAAAGACTCTTGCAAGCAGTTAATTAAGTATATATACATGAACCACCATACACTACCCTGTATAAAGTCTTAGATAGGCTGGTATTGTAGGAGGGGCGCGTTAATTGACACTGTGAAGAACAGAATTCTTGAAGGATAAATCTTTTCTACAGATCCCAGCTGACAATGTCGGTCTGTATATTGGTCCTAGCTGGCAGCAACAGTCTGTATATTGGTCCAAGCTGACAACAACAGCCTGTATATTGGACCTAGCTGACAATGTCAGTCTGTATATTGGTCCAAGCTGACAACAACAGCCTGTATATTGGACCTAGCTGGCAGCAACAGTCTGTATATTGGTCCAAGCTGACAACAACAGCCTGTATATTGGACCCAGCTGACAATGTCAATCTGTATATTGGACCTAGCTGGCAATGTCAGTCTGTATATTGGTCCAAGCTGACAACAACAGCCTGTATATTGGACCTAGCTGACAACAACAGCCTGTATATTGGACCTAGCTGACAATGTCAGTCTGTATATTGGTACTAGCTGACAACAACAGCCTGTATATTGGACCTAGCTGACAATGTCAGTCTGTATATTGGACCTAGCTGACAATGTCAGTCTGTATATTGGACCTAGCTGACAACAACAGCCTGTATATTGGTACTAGCTGACAACAACAGCCTGTATATTGGACCTAGCTGACAATGTCAGTCTGTATATTGGTACTAGCTGACAACAACAGCCTGTATATTGGACCTAGCTGACAATGTCAGTCTGTATATTGGTACTAGCTGACAACAACAGCCTGTATATTGGACCTAGCTGACAATGTCAGTCTGTATATTGGTACTAGCTGACAACAACAGCCTGTATATTGGACCTAGCTGACAACAACAGCCTGTATATTGGACCTAGCTGACAATGTCAATCTGTATATTGGTACTAGCTGACAATGTCAGTCTGTATATTGGTCCAAGCTGGCAACAACAGCCTGTATATTGGACCTAGCTGACAATGTCAATCTGTATATTGGTCCAAGCTGGCAACAACAGCCTGTATATTGGACCTAGCTGACAATGTCAATCTGTATATTGGTACTAGCTGACAATGTCAGTCTGTATATTGGTCCAAGCTGGCAACAACAGCCTGTATATTGGACCTAGCTGACAATGTCAGTCTGTATATTGGTACTAGCTGGCAATGTCAGTCTGTATATTGGACCTAGCTGACAATGTCAGTCTGTATATTGGACCTAGCTGACAATGTCAGTCTGTATATTGGACCTAGCTGACAACAACAGCCTGTATATTGGTCCTAACTGACAATGTCAGTCTGTATATTGGACCTAGCTGACAATGTCAGTCTGTATATTGGACCTAGCTGACAATGTCAGTCTGTATATTGGACCTAGCTGACAATGTCAGTCTGTATATTGGACCTAGCTGACAATGTCAGTCTGTATATTGGACCTAGCTGACAACAACAGCCTGTATATTGGTCCTAACTGACAATGTCAGTCTGTATATTGGTCCTAGCTGGCAATGTCAGTCTGTATATTGGACCTAGCTGGCAATGTCAGTCTGTATATTGGACCTAGCTGGCAATGTCAGTCTGTATATTGGTCCTAGCTGGCAATGTCTGTCTGTATATTGGACCTAGCTGACTACAACAGTATGTATATTGGTCCTAGCTTGCATTGTCAGTTTGTATATTGGTCCTAGCTGGCAACAACAGTCTGTTTATTGGTCCTAGCTGGCAACAATGGTCTGTATATTGGTCCTAGCTGGCAACAATGGTCTGTATATTGGTCCTAGCTGGCAACAACAGTCTGTTTATTGGTCCTAGCTGGCAACAATGGTCTGTATATTGGTCCTAGCTGGCGACAGTCTGTATATTGGTCTTAGCTGGCAATGTCAGTCTGTATATTGGTCCTAGCTGGCGACAGTCTGTATATTGGTCCTAGCTGGCAATGTCAGTCTGTATATTGGTCCTAGCTGGCTGCAACAGTCTGTATATTGGTCCTAGCTGGCAATGTCAGCCTGTATATTGGTCCTAGCTGACAGCAACAACCTGTATATTGGTCCTAGCTGGCAACAACAACCTGTATATTGGTCCTAGCTGACAATGTCAGTCTGTATATTGGTCCTAGCTGACAACAACAACCTGTATATTGGTCCTAGCTGACAACAGCCTGTATATTGGTCCTAGCTGACAACAACAGCCTGTATATTGGTCCTTGCTGGCAATGTCAACCTGTATATTGGTCCTAGCCAGTAGATCTGCATATTTCCTCTACTGGAGCAGGCTCCCAATTTGAAACTGTTCCTGCAAGTATTGAGGTCAGTCTTCCGCTGCTGACCCCGCTTCCCAAACACCAGATCAGTGGAAGAGGACGCTTGTTTTTCCCACTTTGTGAGGATGGATGCCAGTTTCTGCATTTTTATGACAACACAGCGCCATTTTCTTACTCGTCCATCAAACTAGGGGATCGGAAGAAGGCAATCTTTAATTTTACCCACCATTTGTAGCACATCAACACGAGATCAATACCTGAATAGTGCTGTCAAATTCCAGGCTAGTTTTTACTCCTCAAGTGCAAAATTTCAATCCTCTTGCAAATTTGTAATAAGTCCATGATTTCACATATCAGCGATTTGCATGGGAGGTAGTGGTTGTCTCACGAAGAGATGAAACAACTCATTTTGATCTTGGTCTGTTCATTAGACATATTGTCAGTGATGGCCACATTGAAGTCTGACAGGGCATGTATGTTGAATACATGTATTGTTGTGTGTGCAGCTGGTGCCAACAAGGCCATTTGCTAACAAGGTCGCTGAAATGTCACAAGTTCATGAATACCATCGCATATTGTTGGAGTGTTATTCAACAATCATATATCAATGTTCTTGTCTGGGGAATGGGGATTTCTTTTCAAGAATCTTATGTTTGGAGAATATAGGATCAAGAATGAATTTTCCACTTAAGATAATATATACATTGGACGGTTTTAGTTGGGATTTCTTATGAAATTCCTGGATCTGTCTTTGATCGTTCAGTTAAGTTGGATAATTACCCTTTTTCGAACCATCATTTGCACTTTTTCTTTAATACATCATGGTGGTTTGAATAATGTCTCAGTTATATGTTGGCGTGTCAGCTTTATGTTTGAAGAAAGCCTAAAGTGATGCTTGATGTCATAGCAGGCCTCAAAGTTTAATTTTTTAACTAGTAGCCATATGGCTACAAGTACTTATATTTTTAGCTGGATGTAAAATCAACAAGACAAGCCAGAATATTAGGTAGCCAAAAACTTTTTAAATTATCTTTTATCAAATATCTATTATAATATGTATACAAATAATACAAGTCATAGCAATAGACTTGAAATTGTATATCAGTTGAAACTGTACTTGATTTTTGTTATATGTTATTTGTGACTCGGACAATGATGCAATTTATTTTACTAGATGACATAGGTATATCCTTTCTTATCCAGTGAGCATTGTCAACTAAAATAAAATAGTAAAACAATCTGCCATTAACAGATATAGGTCTTCGACAATGTGTTTTTAGATCGTAACTGAATATATTCAAAGTGATAAGACATTGAAAGCGAATACCGGTATTGTAAATGGTGTTACAGTTTCATTTTGCAATGAATATTTTTCCAGGTTCACTCTTTTGTTAAATTAGCAACAATTAAATAATTTATTTCCCACAAAAGTAACATGAAGAAATACCTCCGTTTTCAAAGCTTCGTATGAATAACACTTTCGTCGAAGACTGTCATATGACACACCGCTAGAAAGCTTGTTTTTTCATCTACACGGTTGTAACATGCTATTTTATTGGATAAAAATTGGTTTCTAATGACGCTTATCTGCTAATCTGCTACAAGGTTCGTGATTTGTCAAATTTGAGCATGTTACCTAAGGCAGCCAATCAAATTACCGCTATGGTACTGTCCGCATGTGTAATGAAATATAGATTTGATGAAAGATGTTTGTTAAATCTTGTCGTTGTTAACGTTTTTAGGCAGGAAATCGCGATCTATATTAAAAATATGGAACTTCATGGATGTATCATACTAGGTTATGAGCTGTGACAAAAAGTTTTCATGCATATATTTAACAGCATGTTCAGGCTGAGAAATCAAGGCGACGAAAGCCGAGTTGTCATTTGACTTTCACTACACGCAATTGCACGAAAAGATGGAAATGATAACTTAGATGTAAGTTTGACAACTTTTAGAAACATTTTTGATTGTTTTATTACTTTGTATAATATATTTAAAGATTGGCTTGAAACGTCTATATTTTGCTCTTCGACATGTTTGATGTAGACCCGATGTCGAAGTGTGTGTCCGAGAATTTTATTTTCAATAACATTGCAGGAAATAGTGGATATTTTTTTAATCTATCAATAAAAAATTATAAATTGAATAAGTATTTCAGACATTGTGAAATGTGATAGATTTAATAAATGAATGATATGACAGGTAGGTTCATGAAATTATAAATACTATTTTGACTTGACTACGGCTTGGCCGGTGTTCTGGCCGAGAAAGTGTTGAAAGAGTTTACGTAACTGAATCCCTCGTAATGGTAACTGAATCCCTCGTAATGCTGCATTGAGCAATGAGAATGTTAATGTGTCTATGTATGTGAAGCAATAGAATTTAGTCGCCACAAGATATTTTTCAAGGTAGCCATTTTGTGACCTCTGAATTTAGGTCAGACAAATTTAAATTTAGGTCGCATTGGCGACTGTTTTAGTCGCAACTTTGAGGCCTACATAGACATGTACCACTTTGGAGAAACGTACAATCATGGGTGCAGAACTTATGAATCTCGGGTTATAGGTAATGAGGGTGAATCTGGAATTCAAACCCATTATCAAAGGGTTCTGGCAGACTAAGCGATAAGACTCTGGATAGCACATTGTTTCATGGCATGTGCAGAGCTCCAGATAAGCTTTTGTTGTTGTGGGTATTTTACCCATGCATTTTAAAATCATTGGGTATCAGTAATTCTATCTGCGTATTCAAATTTCTGTCACCCACTAGTTTTTACACATGTGGGTATTTAAGTTAAATATTCAAAAACACTATTCATCTAGTCCCTGCAAACTGGTGTCGTGTGGGTTCGAGAGCTTTATAGGACTCAAAAATACCACGATACTCCCACAAGAAAGTGTGATGGCAAATGATCGTGATGTGACTGTCATCGTGGAGTTTGGCAAGGTTGACGGAATGCCCGTTTATAATTTCAAAATAAATTGCTGATTTGCTAATCGAATACGCAGGGTTACTTCACAATATTTTGATGATACGCACAAATTTTATTTTTGTAGCGTATCTGTAATGTTCGTTGCGTATTTGATACGCTTGGATTATATTTTACTGTGTATTTCTGCATTTCTAATGCGTATTTCACGCAGAAACGCAGGTTATCTGGAGCTCTGCATGTGTGTTGTCGGTTTGGTCAGTATCCATAACAACCAGTTTTAATTACATATTCGAAATATTGAGCACAAAGTTTGCATAAAAGTTTCCAAAGTATCCATTGAAAGATTTTAGTTTGCCCTTCTTTAAATCTTCTGCATCGGATGTTGCAGCATACCTTGCATCTTGGAGATTTGCCACCTCCTAATAGGTACAATGTGCTGGTGGTTGTCAAGCTACAATGTGCTGGTGGTTGTCAAGCTACAATGTGCTGGTGGTTGTCAAGCTTCAATGTGCTGGTGGTTGTCAAGCTACAATGTGCTGGTGGTTGTCAAGCTACAATGTGCTGGTGGTTGTCAAGCTACAATGTGCTGGTGGTTGTCAAGCTACAATGTGCTGGTGGTTGTCAAGCTTCAATGAGTTGGTGGTTGTCAAGCTTCAATGAGTTGGTGGTTGTCAAGCTTCAATGAGTTGGTGGTTGTCAAGCTTCAATGAGGTGGTGGTTGTTAAGCTACAATGCACTGGTGGTTGTCAAGCTTCAATGAGTTGGTGGTTGTCAAGCTTCAATGAGTTGGTGGTTGTCAAGCTTCAATGCGCTGGTGGTTGTCAAGCTTCAATGAGTTGGTGGTTGTCAAGCTTCAATGAGTTGGTGGTTGTTAAGCTACAATGCACTGGTGGTTGTCAAGCTTCAATGAGCTGGTAGTTGTCAAGTTACAATGCACTGGTGGTTGTCAAGCTTCATTGAGTTGGTGGTTGTCAAGCTATAATGCACTGGTGGTTGTCAAGCGTCAATGAGTTGGTGGTTGTCAAGCTACAATGCGCTGGTGGTTGTCAAGCTTCAATGAGTTGATGGATGTTAAGCTACAATGCACTGGTGGTTGTCAAGCTACAATAAGTTGGTGGTTGTCAAACTTCAATGAGTTGGTGGTTGTTAAGCTACAATGAACGGTGGTGGTTGTCAAGCTACCATGAACGGTGGTGGTTGTCAAGCTACCATGAACGGTGGTGGTTGTCAAGCTACCATGAACGGTGGTGGTTGTCAAGCTACCATGAAGGGTGGTGATTGTCAAGCTACCATGAAGGGTGGTGGTTGTCAAGCTACCATGAAGGGTGGTGATTGTCAAGCTACCATGAACGGTGGTGGTTGTCAAGCTACCATGAAGGGTGGTGATTGTCAAGCTACCATGAAGGGTGGTGATTGTCAAGCTACCATGAAGGGTGGTGGTTGTCAAGCTGCCATGAAGGGTGGTGGTTGTCAAGCTACCATGAAGGGTGGTGATTGTCAAGCTACCATGAACGGTGGTGATTGTCAAGCTGCCATGAAGGGTGGTGATTGTCAAGCTACCATGAAGGGTGGTGATTGTCAAGCTACCATGAAGGGTGGTGATTGTCAAGCTGCCATGAAGGGTGGTGATTGTCAAGCTACCATGAAGGGTGGTGATTGTCAAGCTACCATGAAGGGTGGTGATTGTCAAGCTGCCATGAAGGGTGGTGGTTGTCAAGCTACCATGAAGGGTGGTGGTTGTCAAGCTACCATGAAGGGTGGTGGTTGTCAAGCTACCATGAAGGGTGGTGGTTGTCAAGCTACCATGAAGGGTGGTGGTTGTCAAGCTACCATGAAGGGTGGTGGTTGTCAAGCTACCATGAAGGGTGGTGGTTGTCAAGCTACAATAATGATGGTGGTTGTCAAGCTATAACGAAGGTTGTCAAGCTACTCAGGAGAATGGTGCTTGTCAAGCTACAGTGATTGGCAGTGGTTGGTCCCCCACTCCACTCACAATGCACCAGGAATGTCCCCAAAGTCCCGATTCACATTGCTCGGCAGGGCTCCATGGAATTATTTCTTAATTAGCTCTCTTCCCTTGTTATTGATCAGCAATGAAGAATCCCAACTGAACAATACAACTGTGGCTAATTGTTTCTCCAAAAAAGTCTTATGCTAGTCATTTCAAAGCTGGAATCTTGTGAATGATATTGATGAGAATGGAGCTCTGCTTCTGTTGCCGATCCCCATGCAAGCAACCTCCATTGCCATCAGGTAATCAGTGAGCTCGCTATGCAAGATGTGGGTGATCTGGAGGTCTCTGTGGAGCGACGGCCTGGAGGACTGTATTGTTTAGGCATTTGTTTAGCATGATGGGCAGGCTATTTGCATAATGAGGACAGATTGGACTTTAATAGCCTATTGGCAATTGCTTGGCGATATATTTTAGAGAGAGCTCTATGGCCCTCCTTCTATTGTCCGTGCTTTAGATTAATAATATTTTGTAACTGCTATTGATTATGCTGCATCCATCTGTTTACAAAATAGGATTTCTTGATCCCAAAATTTTGTGTTGAAAATTCAGAGGTACCTTGTTATGAAAGAATAATATTCTGTATGTGCTATTATTGCAGAAGTTACGCCTATATGGGATTATTTGCCAGACCTGAACTATGCTATTGTCTGGTTGGATCATAATAAACATGAATTGTATTTTGCTGCCAGACAAATGGTAATTAATTTTGCTAATCCCCAAAGCTAATGAAGAAGTATTGGCTTCAGGGTAAAAGTCATATTTTATGTTGTGTCGGGAATTAGTTTTATCAGAACTTTTGATTGACATTCTATGGAGTAAAGACAACAGCAAATTGCATAGTCAGCATGACATAGTTGTCTTAAGTCAGTTGCTCCTTGTATATAAGGAAGTACATTAAGACCAGTCAGAGATACACATGTGTGTCACCTTTCACACATTTTAGATGAGGCTTGCCCTTTGGCAACAAAAATCAGTCGCAAGCAAATCCACATGACTCTCAGGGTTATTTTCCTTCAAACAGCTTTTTCCTTCACTTTCACTAGTTTTACTTCCATTTTAGGAGTGAATTTACAGTAACCAGTGCAGAGAGACCATAGAACCAGCTCTGTTATGTTTTGTTACTACAGTATGTTAGAAAAATGGTAAAAAGTCATTTTTTAGCCCTATGATTATCACAAGTCTGTTGAAACCAGATCAGGACTTACCATAGGTGGTCCAAAGAAGGGGTCCAGGGTATCGACCACCCCACTCCCTCTTTTGAAAACCAAATTTAGTATGTTGTAGGCGGTAAAATTGAGGATTTTGATATTTGGGACCCCTCCCTTTTAAAAAGGCTGGATCTGCCCTTGTTTACTCTTTGCAAAGAGTTATGTAAGTGGACGTTTTTCCGCATTGTCCATGCCTTCATGTCTTCAGGGGACTGAATCTATCTATCTCAGATGAAGGAAATCCCTGAATTCAGTTGTTGGCTGTAAAGGATGATGTTGGTGTTCCAGCTTCATGGCACTGGACATTGGGTCAGGACTCTTCCCTTGACATCCAGGCCATGATACCTTACTATTGGGCAGCATCCACAGCACCTTGTCCAGCCCATGATACCTTACTATTGGGCAGCATCCACAGCAGCTTGTCCAGGCCCTGATACCTTACTATTGGGCAGCAGCTTCAGCACCATGTCCAGACCATGATACCTTACTATTAGGCAGCAGCCACAGCACCTTGTCCAGCCCATGATACCTTACTATTGGGCAGCAGCATTAGCACCTTGTCCAGACCATGATACCTTACTATTGGGCAGCAGCCACAGCACCTTGTCCAGCCCATGATACCTTACTATTGGGCAGCAGCCACAGCACCTTCTCCAGACCATGATACCTTACTATTGGGCAGCAGCCACAGCACCTTGTCCAGCCCATGATACCTTACTATTGGGCAGCAGCATTAGCACCTTGTCCAGACCATGATACCTTACTATTGGGCAGCAGCCGCAGCACCTTGTCCAGACCATGATACCTTACTATTAGGCAGCTGCCACAGCACCTTGTCCAGCCCATGATACCTTACTTTTGGGCAGCAGCATTAGCACCTTGTCCAGACCATGATACCTTACTATTAGGCAGCTGCCACAGCACCTTGTCCAGACCATGATACCTTACTATTGGGCAGCAGCCACAGCACCTTGTCCAGACCATGATACCTTACTATTGGGCAGCAGCCACAGCACCTTGTCCAGCCCATGATACCTTACTATTGGGCAGCAGCCACAGCACCTTCTCCAGACCATGATACCTTACTATTGGGCAGCAGCCACAGCACCTTGTCCAGCCCATGATACCTTACTATTGGGCAGCAGCATTAGCACCTTGTCCAGACCATGATACCTTACTATTGGGCAGCAGCCACAGCACCTTGTCCAGACCATGATACCTTACTATTAGGCAGCTGCCACAGCACCTTGTCCAGCCCATGATACCTTACTTTTGGGCAGCAGCATTAGCACCTTGTCCAGACCATGATACCTTACTATTGGGCAGCTGCCACAGCACCTTGTCCAGACCATGATACCTTACTATTGGGCAGCAGCCACAGCACCTTGTCCAGCCCATGATACCTTACTATTGGGCAGCAGCATTAGCACCATGTCCAGACCATGATACCTTACTATTGGGCAGCAGCCACAGCACCTTGTCCAGCCCATGATACCTTACTATTGGGCAGCAGCCACAGCACCTTGTCCAGACCATGATACCTTACTATTAGGCAGCAGCCACAGCACCTTGTCCAGCCCATGATACCTTACTTTTGGGCAGCAGAATTAGCACCTTGTCCAGACCATGATACCTTACTATTGGGCAGCTGCCACAGCACCTTGTCCAGCCCATGATACCTTACTTTTGGGCAGCAGCATTAGCACCTTGTCCTTACTATTGGGCAGCTGCCACAGCACCTTGTCCAGCCCATGAGACCTTACTTTTGGGCATCAGCTTTCTGCACCTTGTCCAGACCATGATACCTTACTATTGGGCAGCAGCCACAGCACCTTCTCCAGACCATGATACCTTACTATTGGGCAGCAGCTTCAGCACCTTGTCCAGCCCATGATACCTTACTATTAGGCAGCAGCCACAGCACCTTGTCCAGCTTATGATACCTTACTATTGGGCAGCAGCCACAGCACCTTGTCCAGACCATGATACCTTACTATTGGGCAGCAGCCACAGCACCTTCTCCAGACCATGATACCTTACTATTGGGCAGCAGCTTCAGCACCTTGTCCAGCCCATGATACCTTACTATTAGGCAGCAGCCACAGCACCTTGTCCAGCCCATGATACCTTACTATTGGGCAGCAGCCACAGCACCTTGTCCAGACCATGATACCTTACTATTAGGCAGCAGCTTCAGCACCTTGTCCAGCCCATGATACCTTACTTTTGGTGAGCAGCTTCAGCATCTTGCCCAGACCAGCCTTAGCACCATTTGGTGATGGAGAGAGATGCTCTGTATCAGGAACTTACTGTGTCACATATACACCACTGGTGTCGGTCCACAGCGGAGGGCAATGACAGAACTTGGTATATTGCCAAACATGTACATAAGGCTGAGTTCTTCAAGAGTTTGGGAACACCATAACAAATTACAAGAGTAAGGAAAGTTTGGCAATTTGGACAGAAAGTAATCCGGAAATCTTGTTTCAAGGCCTGCATTATTGTTGCATTATTGTCTGGATTTACTGTCATACTGGAGACATGAATATTTAATGCCTTTGCCCTTGAGTATTGCTGATTAGGATTGGGTCATGTTGGATCAAGTAGTGGAGGACCTACTGAAGTTCATGTTACAGCATCAATTGCGTTTCATTTTTTGTCCTGTTTGTGGAGGTTCATCATTCTGGAGACCTAGTTTGGAAGGAACTAATGACCTCAGAACTGAAATCCTGGGCTGAGAAAGATCCTGGTAGAAGCTGTGTGTTCACCAAGTGCAGACATAAGCTTCATGCTAGGGGCCTTCAAGGGATATTCCAGGGAAAAGTAAAAAGTGTCAGGAACAGATTTATCATTAGTTCAATAGTAAAAAAAGTAGGTTAGGAATTAAGTTGGTTATTTTTATATACTCTTCTGTTGATTGATTATGTGTTTGGAAATTTTGACACAACATGCGATTTGGATGGAATTTCATAAACTCACTCGGGAATTTAAAAAAAGACATCAGCATGACAGATACATTTTGGTAATATTCTGTATAGAAGTGATGGAAATGAAGGTATCTTATTTTCCCTATTTTGATAACATGTGCGTTATGGTTCATGTCTAAGGTAACACTATAAATACTGACTTGTTTGTCATACCCTACCTGGCATATACAGAACTTAGAAGGTAAAACCTATGATTGTGAGTTTGAATTCTAGTTCATTTCTATTATATTTCTAAGTTTGTCAGTGTCATACCTGTGTTTCCCCCAAGTGTTTCCAAACTATTCTATGCTCTGGGTTAGATAATATGGACTAGTCATACTACACAACCATTCTATATGTTTTGATATCTTATCTTAACCATGAGATATGTTTTGTTTGGACTTCCTACACAAGTGTTCTATGTACTGGGTGAGATAATGTGGACTGGTCATCCTACACAAGTGTTCTATGTACTGGGTTAGATAATGTGGACTGGCCATCCTACACAAGTGTTCTATGTACTGGGTGAGATAATGTGGACTGGTCATCCTACACCAGTCTTCCATGTACTGGGTTAGATAATGTGGACTGGCCATCCTACACAAGTGTTCTATGTACTGGGTGAGATAATGTGGACTGGCCATCCTACACAAGTGTTCTATGAATTATATACTGAACAAAACAAGTTAGAGAAGTTTTTGAAAGTGTTTGATCAGTCTTCAGGACAATAATTATTACACATAATAGTCCTGATCTGTAACCTTTTCTATTTAGAAAAAATTGATTCTTAAATGAGTGGGCAAGTGGTCAAAAGCACCATGCTATCAAGTGCCAGGTGCTGAGAATGTATCCCTCTAGTGACTTGGTTGTTATTCAGCCTTTGGACCAACAATGTTTCAAGGTCTTTACAGTGTTGTCACTACCCCTAGTGTACAGTACATACACCCTGTGCACTCAAAAGAACCCACTCGTCTGATGGTAGACGACCAGATGGTGGAAAAACGAATATGTACATACACCAGAAACACAAGCATTTACAAGTGTGGTGTCACCCTGGGCAAGTGACTAAGTTCAAATGTGCCTCTGTTCACCCAGCAGGGAATGGATCCTCGATATGTGAGGTGGATGTAAAAACCTTCTCATGATCCTGGGTAGCTTGGGTTGTATACTCCCGAGGGAGTTGAGAATGATAACTGGAATGCAAACGGATCCACAGGTCGGGGAACAAATAAAAACCGCATTTGAGCAGATGCTAGTACCTGGATACCTGCGGTATATAAATGTTAGAGCTGTTACGATTCGAACCGTATCCATTCATGAATCGAATTCATTATTTGTTGCCATTAGAATCGAATATTCATGAATATGCAATCATGTGCATTCACATACCCTGTACCTAAAAATATCCATAAGGACATATCATATGCATAGATTTCTTCAAAGATAACACTCTTATAATATTTAATTTGACAGTATTGTGGTCACTGGTCATTGTTGCATTTGAGCAGATACTAGTACCTGGATAAGTGCAATATATAAATGTATAATATATTAATGATTAACAAACCATGTCAAATAATTTATGTTGTTATTGTTTCCCTGAATATAACAAATAATACATCAGCTGCAGACTTGTTATTGTATTTGTGAATTAATATTCGTATTCATGATATAAATCATATGGTGTATTCGTTGCAGCCCTAATAAATGTATAGTTTAAAAATATATAAAAAAAGATGCACACTTTGAACTTAATGTAAAAGTTGTTATTTGATATATTTTTTTAAAATGCACAAGAATGGCTGGAGATGTCAGCAGGGGATGTCTAATTGACCAGCATGTCATCCGTTCAAGACGTTCAGTGCAAAATGTACAGAAGACAGAGAAATGGGGTGTTTTGGCTGTGCCACTCATCACTCTTAAAGATGTGGGGCTGTCAGGTAGCCTAGTGGGTAAAGCGTTCACTCGTCACGCCGAAGACCCGGGTTCGATTCCCGACATGGTTACAATGTGTGATTCCCCTTTTCTGGTTTCCCCCCGCCGTGAAATTGCTGGAATATTGCTGAAATGGCGTAAAACCATACTCACTCATTGCTCAAAGATGTGTGAGTGTGCCCTTGGTAGTTTATGTTTGCATGAATCAGTTATTGTGATAGAAATAAGTAACTGCCAAAAGAAAGTATGCACTTGAAAATTGGATTTGACCGAAAAATTACAAATAATATCAAAACATTAGAAGGCTTAAAAAAACATTTGCCATAACACTGCAAACTTAGGTCCAAAACACAGCCATGATACCTGGATCAGACACATCACCATTGAACAACCATTTCTTGTTTGTTTAATTTTTAGTCACCATCAAACATGGCCGGATGCTCGTTGTAAGAGGCGACTAACTGGATACGGTGACCAGGCTCACAGGTCACTGTATCCCAATTGCGTGGATCAATGCTCATGATGTCAATCACTGGATTGTCACGTCCTCACTCCATTATTTGCAGATGGCGTCATATAGCTGGAAAAGTGTTGAGTGCGGCATTAAACAACAAACAAACAAACCAAACTTTCTTAGCCAAGTAATTTCTGTATTAATGTGTATAAATTAGTTTTAGTGACATTGTTTTAGGTGCAGGGCATGTTTTATTTTTTAGTGCAAAATGTATGGATAATGTATATAAGATTATTACAATATCTCACAGAGGAAGGGAGCCGAGGGGAGACAGTTTCCCAGACCACCCTGAGGATGTACATATGATGATTCTAGTTATTATTATGTCCATATAGGAATTCACAATGCCTTCGTCTTGTTTCCAGGTCAGGATCTGGTCAGCTGGATGATGAGGAACCTGGATGTGGAGGACCAAGGTGAGATGCCATTTTGAATTTTCAGTAATCGATATGACCTTGTAAGAATCGGCCTCTTCTTTAGAGGGGGCATGGGTGGCCCAGTCGTCTAAGGCGCCGCAGTTCACTGTGGGTTCAAATCCCGGTTCACCCCTTTTATGTTTCTAGGTTTGTCAGCACCATACCTGTGCTCGTGGGTTTCACCGAAGCGGTAAACGTCTGAGACCTGAATCACTTCAGGCTTTCCTCCCACATTAAGCTGACACGCCGTGATATGACTGGAATACTGTTAAAAGCGGCATTAAACCAAACTCACTCACTCATTAAGAGTCCTCTGTTCTATGACTGTATCCATTAGTGTAGGTCTTTGTCAGTATCTTGATGTAATGTTTAGAATTGTTACTATGGTGACCAAATAATCCCTTTTGACAATGCATTGCCATTGCAGAAAAATCCAAAATGTAATGAATGATACAGAAAATCTTTGTTTGTTTAGTTCTGTACATGCTGTATTTCGAACGATGTTACCTCTCATTCAGATGATCTCACAGGTGACATTGAGGGAAGGCAGCCATCTTGAAATTTATTCATTTGTGTTGCTTGGTTGCACAACAAAAGTGCATCATTTGGATATGAGTTCAAACATCTTGGAAGTTGCATGCAAATATTTCCTCGGTTGCAACAAAATTTATGACAAGAGCGGAAGATTATGTGCGTATTTGTGGTCTTAATTATCAGAAACAAATGAGGCTGTGGTTAGCGGTAACTTTGTATTTCACACCCTGTCAGCCACACAGCTCCTTCCGAGCTGGCTGATTGGGCCATGAGATGATCGACCTATTTGATGAGGTTTTGATGGACCTGTACAGAGATTGAGATTTGGGGTGATAGATGGTCCACCTACATGTGTCTAGCGTCCAACCCCAAGGGGTCAACCAGACCAGCGTGTGGCATATCTGTTCCACTGTTTATTGTGTGTGTGATGTCCTGCTCTTGGAAACATGATTGTCTGTGAGGAAAGTTTTGATTTTGTGTGTTGTTAATTGGCTTTGCTTATCTTGGCAATTAATTAATTCTGGGATGACATTTTTTTTTATTGACTTTATTTCTTTCTGACTGTGTTCTTTTGTATAATTATCCCCCCGGCATATAATGGGGGGGTTTATAGCTATGGGCATGTCCGTCCATCCGTCTGTCTGTCTGAATCGTTTCCGGAGCAGAACTCGAAAATTGTTAAATATTTCTTCATCAAACTTTGCATTTATATCACTTAAGTGGTGAAATTGTGCCTTTTGCTATTTTGGAATTTTTCCAATTTTTTTATTTTCATGAAAGCATGCTGGACTTTGTGAGTGATGTTTGTTTCCGGAGCAAAACTCCGAAACTGTTAAAAATTTCTTCATCAAACTTTGCATTTATATCACTCAAGTGGTGAAGTTGTGCCTTTTGCTAATTAGGAATTTTAGAAATTTATATTTTTTATGTTTCCATTGCAACAAGTTGGTCTTGGTTCTATAAGGGTGGTGTTCGTTTCCAGAGCATAACTCAAAACCCATTCAAAACTTTCTAACAAAATTTTGCATGGAAATTAAATGATAATAATAATGAGAGCCCCAGCATTCTTTTACCTGTAAAGATCCAGGTTAGAATTAGTCCCCAGCTACCAATACTTGTCATAACAGGCCACTTACAGTCAGACTCATGGACAGGGTTGAAACATGTTATTGTATCCCAATTGTGTTGATCCATTATGATGGTGCCAGTCACTGGATAGCTTGGTCTGGAGCTGATTATTTACAGACCGCCGTCATAAGGCGTAAAACAGCAAACAATGAATAAATCCACCATGTTTTATGCATTCACTTCACTAATAACATATGCTCTACATACTTCAACTCAAAAGTTTCAGGTTTTCTTGACATGAACATTTGGCTAAAGCCTAAAACCACTGGGCAGGATTTCCTCTTAGTGCTGTGAGAAGGTCAGAAATTGTTAGTTCATATAACTAGCAGTGTTGGTCTGGGACAACTGTTCTTGCCATTTACCGTTTCCAAAATCATGAACGTTGGGTACGTATCTGTAAATATAAGTGACAAAACCCTTTCCATGTTCACAAGAAACGGTTCCAGCTATATCATGAACATGTGTTTATGAATCACTATCAAATAGTGATGATACCAGGTTTTGCAAAATGTTGAATGTATCCAGTCCACTGGTGGCACTCATCACAAACACATGCAAAGTCAAGTCAAGTGTCCACCTGAAAAAAACCCCAAGATAATATATGGTACATATGGAATTGCATCCAATTCTAACCAATTCTCATAAAACAAACATAAACTCAGTGACTTGCTTGAGAGGGCAGTGTCTCCTCCAACTCTGGGACTTGCTTGACAGAAGCACCATCTCTTCCAACTGACTGACATGCTTGAGAGAAACACCGTCTCCTCCAACTGTGTGACTTGCTTGACAGAAGCACTGTCTCCTACAACTCTGTGACTTGCTTGAGAGAGGCAGTGTCTCCTCCCAACTCTGTGACTTGCTTGATAGAGGCAGTGTCTCCTCCAACTCTGTGACTTGCTTGATAGAGGCAGTGTCTCCACCAACTCTGTGACTTGCTTGAGAGGAGCACCATCTCCTCCAACTCTGTGACTTGCTTGAGAGAAACACTGTCTCCTCCAACTCTGTGACTTGCTTGAGAGAAATACCATCTCCTCCAACTGAGTGACATGCTTGAGAGAAACACCGTCTCCTCCAACTCTGTGACTTGCTTGACAGAAGCACTGTCTCCTCCAACTCTGTGACTTGCTTGAGAGAGGCAGTGTCTCCTCCCAACTC
This sequence comes from Haliotis cracherodii, assembly GCF_022045235.1. Classification (NCBI taxonomy): domain Eukaryota; kingdom Metazoa; phylum Mollusca; class Gastropoda; order Lepetellida; family Haliotidae; genus Haliotis; species Haliotis cracherodii. The sequence goes on along the minus strand of NW_027266308.1, from coordinate 13,684,858 downwards.
TGTGACTTGTTTGAAACACCATCTCCTCCAACTGAGTGACATGCTTGAGAGAAACACCATCTCCTCCAACCGTGTGACTTGCTTGACAGAAGCACTGTCTCCTCCAACTCTGTGACTTGTTTGAGAGAGGCAGTGTCTCCTCCAAAGCCTGTGACTTGCTTGAGAGGGGCAGTGTCTCCTCCAGCTCTATGACTTGCTTGAGAGGAGCACCATCTCCTCCAACTCTGTGACTTGCTTGAGAGAGGCAGTGTCTCCTCCAGCTCTGTGACTTGCTTGACAGAAGCAACGTCTCCTCCAACTCTGTGACTTGCTTGAGAGAGGCAGTGTCTCCTCCAGCTCTGTGACTTGCTTGAGAGAAACACCGTCTCCTCCAACTCTGTGACTTGCTTGAGAGGAGCACCATCTCCTCCAACTCTGTGACTTGCTTGAGAGAGGCAGTGTCTCCTCCCAACTCTGTGACTTGCTTGAGAGAAGCACCGTCTCCTCCAACTCTGACTTGCTTGAGAGAGGCAGTGTCTCCTCCAGCTCTGTGACTTGCTTGACAGAAGCACCGTCTCCTCCAACTCTGACTTGCTTGAGAGAGGCAGTGTTTCCTCCAACTCTGTGACTTGCTTGACAGAAGCACCGTCTCCTCCAACTCTGTGACTTGCTTGAGAGGGGCAGTGTCTTCTCCAACTCTGTGACTTGCTTGAGAGAAGCAATGTCTCCTCCAACTCTGTGACTTGCTTGAGAGAAGCACCATCTCCTCCAACTCTGTGACTTGCTTGAGAGAAACACCATCTCCAACTCTGTGACTTGCTTGACAGAAGCACCATCTCCTCCAACTATGTGACTTGCTTGAGAGCAACACCATCCCTTCCTAATCTGTGACTTGCTTGAGAGAAACACCATCTTCCTAATCTGTGACTTGCTTGAGAGAAACACCATCTCTTCCTAATCTGTGACTTGCTTGAGAGAAGCAGTGTCTGTTCTCCAGTTTAATGGTGATTTCTATCCTGATTTTCACATTTGCCTTTAATTCACATCAAAGTACGTTGCCTAGATACGCTTGTGTTGAAATCTGACTTGACTAGACAAAAACTGCTTCCCCCACAACCGTTTGTTGTGCAACAATAGAAGGTCTCAGCTAATTTCACAACTACTTCCAATGTCTAATTTTACTCAGCTTGCATTTTTGTAATTCAATCATTTCATGAAAATGAATATTGGTTCAATATTTTACTGTAGAGAGATAGCGGGAGGAATGTTCAAGGCAGAAAGTTGCTGGAATAGGTTGTGTGGCATATAGTCTTCAGTCCAACTTGACCTTGTTAGTTTCACAACCTTTAGAAGCAATTGGATATAAATTTGCATTGCCATCTGCAGCCTTTGGAAGATTAGCTAACTGATTTTATTCTAAATTTAGATGTCTCTCAAAAAGATCTTGGTTAGAATTTTAAGGTTTTAAGTAGTTTTAGTCTTTAACACATTTGATTACAACTGATCAATTCATACAACTAGTTATCCTCGTGGGGGTTAATTCGATCATTTAAAAAAATGATTTTCTGTACATTTTTTCACCACCAGCAAATCACTGTCTTGCTATACTAGACAAGCCAACTGTGCACCAGGGATCATGATAGTCATTTTAAAGTTGTGCTTATTAATTCTTCTTTATTCTGTATCGATATCGTTTAACAGGTTTTTACTAATCTGCATAACAGATTTAAAAAGTTATATTTCATTATGAACATTTTGGCTACGTCAGTCTGTTTCTGAATAATGCATTTGCAATTTTCATCATGAAGAGATATTTTCAACTAAAATGTAAAATCATCTGTACACAATATCTGCAGTATTATCCATCTTCCTGATTGAATTGGAGTGAGTATGGTTTTACGCCGCTTTAAGCAATATCACAGCGGGGGACACCAGAATCATAGCATCATTGGATCATAGCATATCTAGGTACCTTGGCCACCAGGGCCCCTAGTAGTTATAAAATTAAAGAGTTGTAGCACCTGTTTTGCTGGGTTGACTTAGTGGATGTGAAATGTAGTTGGAGGATTGCAGTTCTTCATTCTCATTAAAGTCAGATCAGAATTGATACCCACCATGCATTCGAGTCTGACATTCACAGATCTAAGTCTACATGTGCCACAGAAAAGAGACCCACCATGCATTCGAGTCTGACATTCACAGATCTAAGTCTACATGTGCCACAGTATTGAGACCCACCATGCATTCGAGTCTGACATTCACAGATCTAAGTCTACATGTGCCACAGTATAGAGACCTGTCGTACATACTATAGAGACCCGCTATGCATACTATAGAGACCTGCCATGCATACTATAGAGACCCGCCATGCATACTATAGAGACCTGCCATGCATACTATAGAGACCCGCCATACATACTATAGAGACCCACCATGCATACTATAGAGACCTGCCATGCATACTATAGAGACCTGCCATACATACTATAGAGACCCGCCATGCATACTATAGAGACCTGCCATGCATACTATAGAGACCCGCCATGCATACTATAGAGACCCACCATGCATACTATAGAGACCTGCCATGCATACTATAGAGACCCGCCATGCATACTATAGAGACCTGCCATACATACTATAGAGACCCGCTATGCATACTATAGAGACCTGCCATGCATACTATAGAGACCCGCCATGCATACTATAGAGACCCGCCATGCATACTATAGAGACCCGCCATGCATACTATGGAGACCCACCATGCATACTATAAAGACCTGCCATGCATACTATAGAGACCTGCCATGCATACTATAGAGACCTGCCATACATACTATAGAGACCCGCCATGCATACTATAGAGACCCACCATGCATACTATAGAGACCCGCCATGCATAATATAGAGACTTGCCATGCATACTATAGAGACCCGCCATGCATACTATAGAGACCCACCATGCATACTATAGAGACCTGCCATACATACTATAGAGACCCGCCATGCATATAAGTGTGACATACACAGGTCTGTGTCTACATGTGCCACGGTAGAGAGAGGCATTGTTTTGGATCCAGGGAATAAGATTACCTTGTGTATTTTCTTGTAAACTAAGCTGGAAATAGCAATAAGCTGTACACACGTTTTCTTGGAATTTATCGGTGATTAATTTAAAGGATTGGGGTGAAATTGTATTTGAAACTTCTTCTTTTTTCAAGAATAAAATGTTCCAATGTCTTTTTATTTTAGTTGCAGCTTTTACTAAATATATTTAAAATAATACTAACCCTAAGCGTAGCACTTTGGTGCAGCTGATCGTTATTGCAGGGTATTTTTTTCACATAGAACAATTTGACCAGTCACCATTGAGGCTCCTGCGCACGTGATCATGAGAATAACATGACATAGAATCCTCAAACTACAATAAATATGACTTTTAACGAGTCAAAGTATGGCATTTATGATATATGTGGTTGCTGACCGTGGTTGCTGTTAATAACGAACGGTGAGTTGTGCGATCTTAAGATCCCTTCACACACGATTTCACCGAAATAAATTTAAACAATATTAATAGGAATTAAATTAATGAAATAAGTTACAAACATAACACCAGATATACAATGAACACTTGAACTGCTCACGGTAATGTTTTTGTGTTGGGGGAAAGAAAACATCCAAACTCACTATGGCGTGTGTAATGCACCCCCTTCTACACAACAGTGGGTTTTTTTTAGAAAAAAAAGTGTGCACTGTACTCAAGAAAACACAGAACCCATTTTATGAAACAAGTGAATAATTCTGGCATCTGCTGAGCGAAAGTGAGTCAGATACCAGAACTATTCACTCGTTTCATAAAATGGGAATTACATGGGAGTGAGTTTAGTATTCTATACTACTCAAAAGAAGTTAAGGATCACCCGATTCTTTCATAATGGTAAAGTTAAACTGTCATGACATGAGAGATTAACTATAGTAATATGAAAGAATCAGGTGATGCTTAACTTCTTTTGAGTAGTATATATGACATACACAGATGTAAGCCCTACATGTGCCCCCTAGTGGACATTGATTAGCACAACATTTACGTATCTGCCATGCTCAAGTGTAAGAAACATTACTGTGTGAAGATGGTGGACTCTTGCTCCAAGACATTGGTTCAATTTAACAGAAAGTACTCTACTCTTAAGAACATATTGTTATTCAATAATGAAAATGGGCTTCTCCAAGAGCACGCTTTGCCACTTGTGGTGTGGCGGTAAATTTGATTACCTTTTACCATTTAAATAACTCCAAGCATTATTTGATGATTTTAGAAAGGTCTTCAGGTACTAAAACCAGATAGAAAGTCGCTACCGATACATTTCGGTGTGTTCGAAAATTTGACAAAGCAGTTCAGTTTCATGTATTATAAAGAACAGATAACAGTTTGTCATTGAGAATAACACTACGGTATATTAATTAGAATACACAATATAATTATGACTGTTAATCTGATAGAAGCTAGCGCTGTTCAATATGGTGATCATGTGTATCTGGAAATAGATCGTCATAATTGAGGGCTATTTTTTATCAGCCATGTAATTTCTGGCTGCCATTGATTTCATGGGTTTAAGTGATGTCTGTGGTCCACTCTAATTTGTATGTTTATTCATTACGGAGAGGGAAGCAAGTCATTAGACTAGAGCTGGGCCACCATGCTTCAACTTGAAGTTAGGTATTGCCTTCGTCCTTATTAAAACTTGCACGAGGCCATGACTGTGTGTGCACGAACCAGTCTCTGCACAAACAAATCATGTTCATCATGATAGTGGTGCTTGTAAATTGCTGATTTAATGGGACCCGAAAATGCATGTATCTTTCTTGTGATTACATACAAGCTAAAGAATTCAAATTCTGAATAAACAAGCTCAGAAAAAAATTAATTTCTGAAAGATTTATGAAAGAAGGTCTGGCTTAATGTTTTTTATTAGAATGGTTTAGGGTTTTGTTGGTTTTATTTTATAAACAGTTGGAGGAAATGAGCATATAGCATTAAATCCAAAAGGTTTATGAAAATATATCTTGCTACAGGTTTAAAAATTTGGATTGGTTTAAGATTATTATATACTGAACCACAAAAGAAATGTCACCCCACGTAACATTGCATGAAAGGTTGACATTTAAATATCTGGGTAATTTTTGTCAAAGTTTCTAAAATTTAACATTATCTTGTCCGGAAAAATTAAATTTGATGATGAAAAAACAAAGCAGATGAATTAAACCGATCGCCCAAACGCATCACTTCAACAGCCATGGTAACCCGATGCACGTGAGTTCCGTGCAAATTGAAATGCACATGCATTCCCGCATTTCTTGCACTATAAAAATCCACCCAGATCAGATAACATTCATTCGTTATTGAATTGCTACCACATGTCAATATTGACAAGAAATCAGCGACACCAAGCCCTTGGATGATTGCAAGCTGGACCAACCGCCCGGCTAGTAACCAATGCATTTCAAGTCTATGTAAGGACCATATACAGGCTCCAACAACGGCACCACACCACCAACACTACAGATGACTGACCACATAGTGGAAGACCAAGGGTCAACACCCGACGTCAGGATTGTCAGATTGTGCGACAGCATCTTCAAGATCACTTTGTTACTGCTGCGGAAGCTGCTCGATAGATCATGGGGACACACCAGTGTGGACACATAAGTCTGGACACCGTGTGTCGATGATTGAGGAGCAGACACCTCCACTGTCACAGGCCACACCAGGTCATCACCGGGACTGTCTACAGTGAGCAACACAGCACCAGCAGTGGAGAGGAGTCCTCTTGTAAGACGACAGCCGTTACTGTATCTCAACAGCAGATGGCAGAGAGAGAGTCTGGCAACGCCGTGGGGAACGTTATTTGGATGCTTGTGTTATTGAGAGAGACTCGAGGGCTGGTCCGAGAATCATGGTGTGGGGTGGAATTGCTCTTGGTCTTGCACAGAGGTGGGCCCTGTGGTCTTCCAGAACACCTGTCCTGGTAGAGGCAATGGTGTCACAGCAGCTCGGTACATTGATCAAGTTTTGCAACCAAACGCCATACCTCATTTGGCACGTCGCCTCAACCAGGAGTTCCAGCATGATAATGCCCGTGCCCACACTGCAAGAGCAACAAGAGATTTCCTCCAGCAGAATGGCATCAGAACCATGCAGTGCCCTGCCCTCAGTCCCAATTTAAATCCCATTGTTCACCTGAGGGACGAGATTCAAAGACGGCTAAATGACGTCCGACCAAGGCCGACAACTGCAGCTAAACTGCGTCAGGCGTTCTTCAGAGTGTGGGCTCAAGTGCCTATGGCCTTCATCAACCGCCTCATCCATTCCATGTATCGATGTTGCACGGCAGTCATCAATGCACATGGTGGACACATGAGATACTGACTTGTGATGCCATTTTCTCAGAGACTAGTGTTGTGTTTCACTTAAAGAATATTTGACACTTTAATTCCAATCTTGATGATCAGTTTTGCCAAATTTCATCTTTTTAATATATCTCAAAGTATGTTTACATTGTTTGGACAAATAAGATTTATCATATATCTATCCATGGTGACATTTCTTTTGCAGGTCAGTATAGTTTTGTTTGATATGGATTCATACTTTGATCTATGTTCAGAGTGAAAACAATACTCTCCACAAGAGAGATGACTTCAACTATCCAATAGTCAACTTTCCCTTTGTCAAGCAATATTTTTGCAGCTCCATCCCTTGGTGTGTACATTTCACAACTTTTGAGGTACATTCGAGCATCATCTTGCTCCAAAGATTTCAAAGAGCGTCATACAACTCTTGCTCAAAAGTTGTTTGATCAGGGTTACAGCATTCAAGGCCTCAGTGAAGCTGGCAAAACGTTTAATGGTAGACATGTGGAGGACATTTCAAAAAGGAAAGCGGGCGGTCGGGTAGCCTTGTGGTTAAAGCGTTCCCCCGTCACGCTGAAGACCCGGGTTCGATTCCCGACATGGGTACAATGTGTGAAGCCCATTTCTGGTGTCCCCTGCCGTGATATTGCTTGAATATTGCTAAAAAAGCGGCGTAAAACCATACTCACTCACTCACTCAAAAGGAAAGCATCAGCGACAAAAATGATGTCCAGTGCAATTTCCTTCTGCTCACTTTTTCCCAATCACCTGGTATCATCACTGTTTGATAGTGAATCATAAACACATGCTTATGATGTAGTCGGAATCGTACAATCAACTTTGTAATTAGCAGAAATTTCTATTGATTATGGAAATGGTTTTATTTACCATTAAGACAAACAAGCTTATGTAAATAAACAAGTTTCAGCATAGTCCTCCTTTAATGCAGAATGAACGTGGGGTAAAAGTGCACGTTTATACTATTTCCCTATAGCGTATTGTCAAGAAATCCAGTCCCATGGAGCCTCAAGTGTAAAGAAATAAATCAATACCAGTGTTCCTCAAATAGCATAATGTCTTCTGTGTTTGAAGACTGTTAGAAGATTGTTTTATGTATTTCAAAGGAAATGGAATTAGCTAAATGGCAGCAGTGATCTGCTTGTTTGGAAAAAAAACGTTATGTAGAGTAAGTATACAGGGAAATAGTTCTTGGGTCTTCATTTGATGGCAAGCAGTAAATGAGTGCATGATGAATGGAAGCATTAATCACCATAATTAGCACTGTAACTATGAGACTCAGACTTTTTGTGTGCATATATTTTATGTTTTACTATTTCTTTCAACAAAATTTGTGAGATGTAAAAACTTTGAAGGAAAAATATTCTTTGGCGTTCAGTTCATATTTTTCTCAGAATCAATTCTTATTTCTCATATATTAACCTGGTGGAGAATTGGAGGTTTTGCTGATTTGTTAATTTTATGAATTTTGATTTTTGTTGTTCCCATGGAAACAGGTGTGATTTAGAACCTGGATAGGGTTGTCTAGATGTTTCTGGAATGAATCTCAGAACTGTATATCTCTTTACACATGTTAGATCTTTCTGAAAAGTTTCAAGTTTGATTGCCATCATTGCTTCCAGGGTCCGGACAGACATGAAGAAGCCTTGAACTTTGATGATGGCCTTAAGATGTCCATGATATTGCCTTTAGAAGGCCTTGAACACCTGTTAAATATTGTAAAAACTTTAAGGAAAGCGATTTGTTTACCAGCTATTCACAGTCAGTATTCACTCTCTATTGAAGTGTTCTGCTGTTTCAGGGAAAACCTAATTTGCCAAAATTATTGAAAAGGCCTAAAGTGTATCCCATTTTCCTTGGTATAGGGCGGCAAGGGTATTGAAATGTTTAATTTAGATGGCCTTGAGTCAGGTGAAGGGAGCTTTGAAAAGGCCTCAATTTTGGTCCTGAACATCTGTATGAAGATGCTCCAGATAAGCTTTTGGTGTTGTGGGTATTTTACCCATGCATTTTAAAATCATTGGGTATCAGTAATTCTATCTTGGTATTCAAATTTCTGTTACCAACTAGTTTTTACACATGTGGGTATTTAAGTTAAATATTTAAAAACACTATTCATCTAGTCCCTGCAAACTGGTGTCGTGTGGGTTCGAGAGCTTTATAGGACTCAAAAATACCGCGATACTTCCACAAGAAAGTGTAATGGTAAATGATCGTGATGTAACTGTCATCGTGGAGTTTTGCAAGGTTGACGGAATGCCCATTTATAATTTTAAAATAACTTACTGATTTGCTAATCAAATATGCAGGGTTACTTCACATTATTTTGATGATACGCACAAGTTTTATTTTTGTAGCTTATCTGTAATGTTCGTTGCGTATTTGATACGCTTGGATTCTATTTTACTGTGTATTTTTGCATTTCTGATTCGTATTTTACACAGATACGCAGCTTATCTGGAGCTCTGAAGGTATATCTGAAAGTTGTGCTTGCTCTCATCCTTCATTGTATGTTGTGTCTCCATCCTTTTGTGAGGTATACCCTTAACCCATCTCTAACCTAAGATTCTCTCAGGAGCTTAACAAAGAGTACCAAGTTTGTTGTCACCCGTTTGTTCACCTGAATTTGCTGATGGGATATAATGTAGTTTTTCCACTGCATATAATACTTGGAAAAAACTTAGCCATTAAAGAATAGGGTTGTATTGACTCTGTATTACTTGGGTAGAGGAAGTAACTTGGGTCAGTTGACAAGTGATTCTTGAAATTTTGTAAATCCAAAAAATATTTGAGAAAATGCAAGTGTCTGGATAAATGATGTTCTACTGTATTGCGATACACAACTTTTAACTCTTTGCTCTTAGAATTAGGTGAGGTGGTGAAATGGGGTTTAACGTCACGTCCAAGATTATTGCACTTATATAGCGACGTGCATGCACATGTGTGTGAGTGTGGCTGCTTGTACTAGTCTGGACTGATGCAGTTTTATAGTGCTAGCTCACTGAGATACCATGCCGCAGTTTAACATGAATACCCCACTCAGACACAGTACACTGACTCCGAGCCGACCAGTCCTTGTGTTCGCCCCGTAATGCCGAGCGCCAGACTGGGCAACAACAAGTACCATCTTTTAATGTCTTTTGATATGATGCGGCTGGGGATCGAACCCCGGACTTTCTGCTCTCCGAGCGGACGCTCTGCCACTAGACCACGGAGGCGGTCTGCTTTTAGAATTAACGCTAGACATGTCATTGTGTAGTATGGCAGAGCATATCTTTCATCAGGACCCTTAAGGTTCTAAATGTGGTTCCATGGACTGCATGTTTACCAAAGATAAACCCTGTATATTGGTTATCTGTAACCTCGTCTAATTGTTGAACGTTAACGTAGACATAATTTATGTATCCAACCCAAGAGATAACAAATGACATTTAGATTGCATTTGTTTTGAAACAAATCCTTTGTCGATAAGAAAACATGAACTTAGCGTTATTCTTACTCTATGCCTGGCTTTGTCCAATTATCAGTGAGCTACTTGTTATCCGTTACCTGATTAAAGTTAATCTACTAATTATCAGAACATACCAAGTGTACCTCTCATTGCTTGGTTGTAGATAGACTAACATTCAGTCTATGAAATCTTATATAACACAATGCCCTTCTTGACTCTAAAAATAAAAAAAATTATTTTCCCCAATGCTGATTTCATAGCATGTGGAATAGAGCTAGCTAGAACTGGCTGGACTTGCTTTTGTATACATTTCTAGATTGTGTTTTTTTCATAAAATAAATATATTCAACAGTCATGGTGCAGGACTAGGTTGTAGACACTCCAGCTTGATAACAGTGTAAGAATCTACATCGAAATGTCGCTAAATGCAATAAACCAGAAGTTGTTATCCAAAAAAGTTGTGAGTTTTCTTATTTACTCACTAACTTCTGGAATGCCAATCAAAAAAATCCTTTGTTTTCAAACCAAATTTCAGGAACCATTATTGTTTGTACAAAAAACCCATCTTCATTCAGTGTTCAAATATAATTTTAACCAGGTGAGCTTCAGATCCCAGTGTGTTTGTCAGTTTAAAAATGAATCAAATAGTTTAATAAGATCAATTGAATCTGGCTCATATATATCTTACATCTAATATAGACAAATGAAAACAATACTAGGAGCCCATTTCCCCAAGGTATAAATCAGTTTAGAATGCGCAGACAGTGAAATGTTCAACACTGCCACAAAGCAACACCCTACATCTCCACGGGGAATCAGAATGGGGTAACATTTCATCAACGCTTACAACCAAACCTCAAATCCAAACTCCCATGATCCAATGTCAACAACCCACTTTTTCTCAGGAAAAAATGTTTGGCCTCGGAAGAGTCCTTTCCGACTTGGGTACAAGGAATATTCCCGCTGGGAGCATCGTCCCAGCTCGTCTTCGCTCGGATGGTTTTCCCAGCTCTGCATCAACACCACCAACCACTGTTGTACATGAATTCGTTCCAGCCTTAAGGGGCATTGATGGACTATTTTTATCATGACAAATTGTTACCTGCCTGAGTGAAATTGAGTTCAATTTACGTCATTAATGGGTCTGTCGTGTTCATGGAACTTGGAGGAAATTCAGGCGAGAATCTGAGGAGCAATCATGACAGATATTGTATAGTAAATAGCTGGACTCATCTTGTCATAGTCCTGTGCTAAATGTCTCCGATTGCTATTGCCATTTGTCAATCACTCTGCGGCCATCGGCAGAAAGTTGACAACACAGCTGTACATGGAGTAGATTGTAGACATTTGTAATATTCCCAGTCACTATCCTTTGATAAATGTTTGTACTACTGAAACATTATCTTAATTGTTTTCAAGATGTTTCTTTGATATTAGGAGGTATATTTGGTAATGAAAGCAGGTTTTGTTAACAAGAGGAAATATACCTCAAATACTTAGATAGTGTGTAGCAGATAATTTTGTTATGCTACAGAATATTTTTTATTATGCAGCTGAATGGAGTAAGGGTTGTCTCATCCCCCCTCCATCACTCTCTCCATCCCTCCCTACCTCACTCACTCACTCATACAGAATCAGAATATCTTTTATATACAATACAATGTTTTTTTAGGTTATACAGCTAAATGGTGTAAGGGGTATCTTACATACCCTCCCTCCCTCCTTCCATCCTCACTCAATCCAGCTGGACCAACAGTTCGGGAAGCAGTTTGGTGTTATGCATGCTGAGATTGAAGAAGGAGGCCGGTCACTTGATTTGACTGTTTCCTCCCAGTCTATCGTATTGATCTGTGACGGTGTTATACAGCCAGCATTACACTATCAGCCAATGACGCCATCACGGCAACCACTTCAAACTACCTAAATTTCAGTCTACTTGAGTGATGCCCTAAATTTCTTGCAAGTCCTCCTGCTCGATGTATACGTTTCACTGCAGAGATGGAAGGTTTGGGTCAAGCTAACATTGGAAACGTTACGCAAATTAGAGCTCTCGAGATGAAGTCGAAATAAAGTTTCAAAAGGCATTGATTTAGTTGTGGCAAGAGCTGAAAATATTGGAGTCAATATTCCATAATGAAATTAAGTGTCTCTTTAGAGTATTGTTTTATGATTCATGTTGACACTGGTTCCACCGCTGGTGCCGGCTGCGTTATGTGTCCGAGCACATTTGTAATTGTTTGGATCACTTCCTGTTCGGACATCTAAGAATGTTTCTTTTACTGCCAAGAGTATCAGTGCTGCTGTTCAGCCATGCAATAATGTGTGTGGGGATCATGGGTGGCATGAGGGAACGACCACCATGGGGATGTCCAGCATGGGACATCTTCATCTGGTGGGAGAGATGGTTGGCGGGAATGGCTCTGACCACAGTACATCAGATGCACTTTGCTGTGGAGGATCATTTGCTGGTCCTGTCAGGAAAGTTATGGCAGCATCCCCTTTGAGAGTCACACTTGGCCCATTTTGGATAGGATACATGCAGTCTGATATGCAGCCACACAGTCAGCAACATGAGGACATCAACATTGGCCTGATCTCCAGGAAAGCATGGCTACAGAATTCACTGGAGTGAAACTGGGAGTTGATAAAGATTTATACAGGCTTGAAAAAGCCTTTAAATTGGATACCAAGCCAGTATTCATGCAAATCATCCCTTTATGTAACAGTTACAATTATGATTGATCTTAAAAAATATTGAATATTGCATTTATGATATATGTTGATATTTATTTTCAAGCTTTTTTCTATATCATTGTAAAAATATTACAAAAGTTAGCATAGAACTAAGAATTTTAGCACAAGTTGATTAAAGTAGCAAAATTATTTCAAAAGGCCTCTATTATCAGGTGTTGATATATTAGATATCAAAAGATATGAATGAGATTTTATTTATTATCCTATATCATTCTGTATTATGGATTAAGTAGTGAAACAAAACTCCACATTCCATATTTACACAGTCTACCATATATAACGTAATAAGTGCCCCGTTCTAATAAGCGCCCACGGCGATATTTGCTAATATATTGGCTAGTGAAGAATCCCAATTAGCACCCCTTGCAGACAATGAAACCTTTGCCTGTGTCAAGTATAGTTAATGTATAGACTTATATTAAAAAGGCATTGGTGGTCATCCAGCTCACTTCTGTTCAGGGGGCACGGGTGGCCCAGTCATCTAAGGCGCCGCGATTCTCTGTGCAGACTTGTGTCCCTTGGGCACCCCAGAAACCTATGATTGTGGGTTCGAATCCCGGTGTCAGCACCATACCCGTGCTCCTGTGTTTCACCAAAGTGGTAAACGTCTGAGACCTGCATGACTTCGGACTTTCCTCCCACATTAAGCTGACACGCCGTGATATAACTGGAATACTGTTGATACAGCGTTAAACCCAACTCACTCACTCACTCACTCACTCACTCACTTCTGTTCAGGGCCCCGTTCCACAAAGTGATCTTTGCGCTAAGTCGATCGTAACTCCCATTCTTTAACACTGACTTACGACAATCTTAGCGCTAAGATCGCTGTTTGGAACGGGGCCCAGGACCATAAAGTAATCCTTTAGAATTACCCTCAAGACCATATGCTAAGAACTGCAGTGCCTTTATGTTTACATTGAGTGAGTGGTTTTATGCCGCTTTTAGCAATATTCCAGCAAAATCACGGCTGTAATGGGCTTCACACATTGTACCCATGTCGGGAATCGAACCTGAGTCTTCAGCATGACGAGCGAACGCTTTAACCACTAGGCTACCGAACCGCCCCCTTACATTGAGAGAGAGAAATTGAAAGTCAGTTTAATACAGTCATCAGGAACTTTGTTCTTGTCACCTGTGTTAGGGGCATCTATATGTTTGATGTTTGACTTCAGTATAATAATAAACAAGAAGCTTTGGGGCATTTTTTAAAAAAACCATTCACCTTTTCATGTATTTTTTAAAAATTGTTTTTGACCTAATTGTGGCTTGGGGTTGCTGAAATAAAATGAAATTTCATTTGACATTAACTTTTGTTTGGGTTGTCGATTTAGTAGGAAGAAGAAGATGTATGACTGTGAAAGGCATACATGTATTAAATTTTCAGAGAAGATTTTGTTCTTATTATGAGGTGGCTGGAGGCTACATGCTAGCATTTTGAAAAAGTTTTTAAAAAGTTTGATTTTTATGGTTGTATGTTTTTCTTATGCATTAAAGATGGAACTGTCACAAATATAAAAAAATAGCCCTATTTTATTTCCCAATTGTAATATTTTGCTCTGGCCAGTCTTTCCATAAACAGAAAAATAACAAAGTGTTCCGTTCTGTTTGATCTTGCATATCAGCAGAGAGCCCTTCCAGGTCACCCTCCACAAAGTGATCTTAGCGCTATGATTGCCAATAGCCTTTGTTAGGGTATGGGAGCTACAATCATCTTAGCACAAACATCACTTTGGGAAACTGGACTCTGAAGAGGGCACAACCCTATTCCACAAATTGATCTTTGTACCACGATTGTCATAAGTCTTTGCTAAAGTATGGGAGTTACAATCGTCTTAGCGCTAATATCAGGTTGTGGGCCCAGGACAACTCGGGAGGATGGAGCAGTTGTGGTCATTGTCCTTGTCATCTGTCTATTTCTGTAGGCAGTTGCTCAATATTGATTACACACTGTTCTCAACGTCTCCGATCGTTCAATTGACTCTTAAGCTTGATTTGGTGTCAGAATTTCACAAAAAGTCAGGGAAAGGCCCTTGATTCCTTTGCCGTCATAAAATGCAGGCATTTTCTGCAGCAGTTGCAGATGGCCACTAATGATTGAAGGCAACATCAGGGGAAGGGCTGGTACTGATATGAAACAGATATTTTGAGTAATGCCAATTCATTTTGACCAGCTGTAGAATTATCAAAGGAGTTAATGCTTATGTCACTGTATGTTGCTGCCAGAAAAGACTCAAGTGCCTGGAACGATGACACAATGCCTGATGGCTGACAATATGTTACAAATCTGTTCATCTGCGAAGGGTTGATCGTGAAAATATGTTAATTTGTGACCTTTGAGGAAAAGGGGCATTGATGTCATTCATGATAATACTGTACTAAACTTTATTTTTTATTATTTTGCTTAAGCTTTGAAAAGCACTTTTTCTCTTATTACATTGCAAACTGAGGTTCTCAACACCAGGAAATTGTGCACTTAATATGTAATACTACAAGAATGATGGTACTGGATCAATAATACTTCACACACAGCAACATTCTCTTTTTCAAAAATATTTTCTGCCTATCACCCAGGATTTAAACGAGAAATGTGAATCACAAAATAATGAAAGTCTGACCTAAGAAAACACCCTCAGGATACCTTTAACATTAGACAAACTGGTGCTAGGGGAAGTAACAATCCCTGGTATGACGTTGCGTTGAAGCAATATTACCCAAGGGATAAGGGACTACCTGCCCCACAATGCACACAGCGAACTCGACATCTCTGGGGTAGTTTCCTTGTGAACCCTAGTCATAGGTTATTATTATGTGACCTATAACTTGAAGACTATTACATAGATTCTTTTCACACTTGGTGAACACGTTCTGTACCAATAGCAGAGGTGCAGTGCAAAGTTTGATTTTGATATTTGGATTTTCTAGAAAAATAAAGCTATTTTTCATTTTTTCACTTAGAATATAGAAAACTCCTGTATGGATTATTTTCAAATTTAGGGAACTAATACTAATTGAAGAGGTGCAGTAAAACATTTGATATTGATATGTGGCTTTTCTGAGAAAATATTAATTTTACCTGTTTTGAACTTAGAATGTTTGTTTTTACTTCAGCATTTGTGTGACCTATAACTTGAGAACTACTACATGGCTTTTTTTCAAATTTAAGGAACACTTTCTATACTAATAAGAGAGTCTTAAGCAATGTCAAGTCAAGTGTACCGTATCCGGCAAAGCTTGCCAATGATGCACCAGTGCATCTTTGAATCATGCCATTACTATGTTGTATTTTTGTGCATTTTAAGAGAAACCGGCTCAAACGTTAAGGCATCAATATATCTCCAATATCAAAATTGTTCTTCGGCTGATGTTGGAGTTTAGGTCGGGGTATTAGTGCGCCCTGCTCACTTTTTGCCTTGTTGGTAGTGTCGGTGGAAGATCTAGTTATATTTCATGCATGGTCTAACGTGGTTGGCTCAGAAGTTCCTACCCTGTTGAACTTGCTCAAAATTCTTGTGCTTCAAAGGATGCTTATAGGGCACAGCAGTCAATGTCGGGATAATAACAGATTTACTAATTGTGTTTGTCTTTCAGTTCACCTGCACCTGTCCGGGTTCCAATATGATTTCAATATGGCCACTACAGCAGCCACATTGAAAACTTATTTAGGTCTTCACACTGCCATGGTACTATGGTACCTATGGTACAAGTTTAGTTAGTATTGGGGCTCAATACATATGGTCTATATTTGGTGATTTTTTAAATTTTGACCTTGAATAGACTCAATTGACTCATTTGCCATTTGGTGATATTCCTGAATTCTCCTGAAATTTGTTCCTTCGCTCTGTTGGCATCATCTCCTGAGAAGCCACTTGACCATTGAAGCCAGACATTGGCTTGTGTGTTTCTCCTGTGAGTGACATCATATCTAGTGTTAGTTTTTAGGTTTCAGTATTTATGCAGAACATATTTGAAAATCAGGGTACACAGTACCTTTTTAAGTGGCTGTCTTTGTTGACATTATTAATTGGTGACTTTTGTCTCGGTGAATCACAGTGCCATGGCTCTGTGTTTCATTGTGACTGTGTTAGTCAGTGTGTTTCTGACTGCAGCCTTTGTGACTCTGTTAGTCAGTGCGTTTCTTACTGCAGCCTTTGTGACTGTGTTTATCAATGTGTGTTTTGTGACTTATCAGTGGCTGTTTCTCAAACTTCTGCAGCCATTGTTTATCTGACTGTATGTCTGGTTTCAGTGGAAGCACTTCATCTGGCCCATCTAATGTCTGCACATGGCTACTTCTTCCCAATAGACGACCATGTGCTCTCCGTCAAGAGCGACAACACCTACTACAGATTTCAGGTGAGGAGAGGAGCATGTTCAACTCAAGTGTATATACTACACTTAGTCTGTCCGACAGACCCTGAAACAAATATGTCCAATACAGTCCATGCAGGTGTATATACTACACTTAGTCTGTCTGACAGACCCTGAAACAAATATATCCAATACAGCCCATGCAGGTGTATTACACTTAGTCTGTCCGACAGACCCTGAAACAAATATATGCAATACAGTCCATGGAGGTGTATATACTACACTTAATCTGTCCGACAGACCCTGAAACAAATATATCCAATACAGTCCATGCAGGTGTATATACTACACTTAGTCTGTCCGACAGACCCTGAAACAAATATATCCAATACAGCCCATGCAGGTGTATATACTACACTTGGTCTGTCTGACAGACCCTGAAACAAATATATCCAATACAGTCCATGCAGGTGTATTACACTTAGTCTGTCCGACAGACCCTGAAACAAATATATCCAATACAGTACATGCAGGTGTATATACTACACTTAGACTGTCCGTCAGATCCTGAAACAAATATATCCAATACAGTCCATGCAGGTGTATATACTACACTTAGTCTGTCCGACAGACCCTGAAACAAATATATCCAATACAGCCCATGCAGGTGTATATACTACACTTGGTCTGTCTGACAGACCCTGAAACAAATATATCCAATACAGTCCATGCAGGTGTATTACACTTAGTCTGTCCGACAGACCCTGAAACAAATATATCCAATACAGTACATGCAGGTGTATATACTACACTTAGACTGTCCGTCAGATCCTGAAACAAATATATCCAATACAGTCCATGCAGGTGTATATACTACACTTAGTCTGTCCGACAGACCCTGAAACAAATATATCCAATACAGTACATGCAGGTGTATATACTACACTTAGACTGTCCGTCAGACCCTGAAACAAATATATCCAATACAGTCCATGCGGGTGTATTTACTACACTTGGTCTGTCCGACAGACCCTGAAACAAATATATATCCAATACAAATTATGCAGGTGTATATACTACACTTAGACTAACTAATAGTTGGCAAGTCTAGATTACTACAGTTTCATTTCTGAAAATGAAGAAATCCCTTTGGCTCCTTTTTATCGCCCCATGTTTCAAGACTGGGAGATTTAATTTATTTTTGTGATGTTGACAACATAGAGAAGTAATTCACAAGTGTGCTATCAGTAATTAATTGGGTTGTTCTATCAGTTGTTCTTTCAGTAATCCATGTGATAATATCTATTTTGCAGACTCCATGTTTTTGGCCTTCTCGTTGTGGAGAACCAGAGAATACTGATTATGGTAAGATGAGCTTTTTCAATCCAAGGTGGTTATTATGATTTGAATTCTCTTATTGGCCATTCAGAATCAAGTATTTTACCAAATTGATGGTAGAATCCTGATGATGTTAAGTGGAGCAGTGTTCAAAAGTTTACCTCAACCTCAATTATCCAAAGTATTATATCTCCATTCTATTATGATCAATAACTTGGATTATACTATTCAGTAAAATATGTTTATAACAAACTTGCTTATAACGAACTAACAGATATAACAAACTTCTTTTTTGGACCCGGACATTTGCTGTATAAATGCTGTATATATAACGAACTACAGTGACAATGAACTAAAATTAGTGGTCCATTTGAGTTCGTTATAACCGTAGTTAACAATTTGGTTTGTTATAAGTCCAAATGTGACGTACACAAGACCCAAAATAGCCAACTAATCATTTAAAGCTTTTGTGTGATAGAGGGATCACAGGTGACCCAGTCGCCTAAGGCGCTGCGATTCACTGTGCAGAGTTGCGTCCCTTGGGCACGCCAGAAACCTATGATTGTGGGTTTGAAACCCGGTTCGCCCCAATTATGTTTCTAGGTTTGTAAGCACCATACCCGTGCTCGTGCGTTTCACCAAAGTGGTAAACGTCTGGAACCTGCATCACTTGGGGCTTTCCTCCCACATTAAGCTGACACGCCGTAATATAACTGAAATACTGTTAAAAGCAGCGTTGATCCCAACTCACTCACTCACTTTTGTGTGATAGAAGTTTTGGAGGAATTTACTGAGAAGAGATGGCACTTCCCGAGCAAGTGAGTGAGTGAGTTTGGTTTCAACGCCCCTTTGGACAGTGTGTCCGTTATAACATGGCATGTCAGATTGGCGTCGGAGGAAGCCAAAGTGATACAGTCCTTAGATATTCACACTTCACTGAAACCCACAAACTTGAATGTAATCCTCACAAACCAAGAAACAATATGAGGAATTCTGGAATTCAAACCCACGATCATAGGATTCTGGCATGTCTAAGGGACACAACTCTGTACAGTAAATTGCAGTACATGAGATGACTGGGACATCCACGTTCCTCTTCCTAAAACAAAGCTATTGTAGCAAAGGGTATTTACCATAATAGAATGGAGATATTATATAGTGGATAATCCAGGATGGCCATTGCCATGTCATCATTAAATGTTGAATTCATAATCGTATAACTGCCATTTAGAGAACATAGTTCCCATGCTTTTCAAATAATGTTATTCCTGAACATTCTATATTATTTGATTTATGATTAAACTGTACTACTCAAAAGATGTTAAGGAACACCCTGGTTTTTCATATGACGATAGTTAATCTGTCATGCAATGAGCAGTATTTAAACAAAGAATGTGAACCTGTGCTAATGTTTGTTGTAAGACTGTTGTATTTCTCTTAAACTCCTAAGTGTTTAGGATGAAGAAGAAATTAATGATCAACCCATTTGGAGAATTTATTTTGGCCTGAAGACTACTTTTGTTTAGACACTAGTCTTCTCATACAATTGTCAAGGGTTAGCTCTAAAGTGTTGCTTTTTTTGCAGCTGTTTATTTATGCAAGAGAACGATGCAGAACAAGCAAAGGCTGGAACTAGCAGACTACGAGGCTGAAAACTTAGCACGATTACAAAAAATGTTCTCTAGGAAATGGGAATTTATATTCATGCAAGCCGAAGCACAGGCCAAGTGAGTCGAGACACCAAGTTCGTCTGGGCCGGTCCTCTCTCGTTGATAAAGACGAGAAATCTCAGTCATAATGGTGTAAAAGTGTTACATTAAAGTTAAAGATCTTCTGTTTTTGAAGTTAGCATGGACAAAGTCAAAGTGAAAAAATGTTAAATTTTAGAAAAAGGTTTTGAGTGGTTTACTGTCATGTTTCATTAGCCCTATAGGACCAAAACCTACGTTATTACAATCGGTCAATAGGGAGCGTGAGTGAATATGGTTTTACCCCACTTTTAGCAATATTCCAGCAATATAATGACGGGGGACACCAGAAATGGGCTTCACACATTGTACCCATGTGAGACTCGATTATTTACAGACTCGATTATTTACAGACCACCGTCATATAGCTCTAATATTGCTGAGTGCGGCGTTCAGTGGTGATTTTTACGTTTGGCACCTGGATGCTAGGGATATTTAAGAATAAGGAGTAAGTGGTACGAAAACTTTTGTCCATGTGTATATTACAATGAGACAACATCAACTTTTCAAATGTCGTGTAATTAAGACCTAGAAATACATTGGCAACACCTTACAGTGTTAATGATAGACATTAGAAGTGTAACTTTGTTAATGTTCCATGATTTATTTTTTATTCAGAGTGGACAAAAAGCGTGATAAGCTGGAGCGCAAGGTGCTAGACAGTCAGGAGAGGGCCTTCTGGGATGTCCACAGGCCAGTCGTAAGTGCAGATTGATTCTTCAAATAAGGGAGAAAACATTTCTCTCTGTTTCAAGCCGACCTTGTTTGCAATAAGATTGAGTGAGTGAGTTTTGTTGAACACTGCTTTGAACATTATTTCCGTTACATCACAGCGTGTCAGCTTGATGTGGGAGCAAAGCCCAAAGTGATGCAGGTGATGTTGATCACTTTGGGAGAAACCCATTGGTATGGTGCTGCCAATCCTAGAAATATAATCAGGCTTAATCGGGATTCAAACCCATGATCATAGATTTCTGGCATGCCTAAGTGATGCAAATGTGCACAACGAATTGAGGCACCTATTCAACTGGGCCACCCGTGCCCTGTTTTAAAAATTAATGTTTTTAGCAAACTTATGAAAAATGTGCATATCAGTTTTTTAACATTTGTACCCCCATAAACACAAAAACATGTTGAGGTCATTCTTATAAAATGGTGATTCAGCAATTATTTCACAGACTGCTTATTTAATCCTGAATGTCCAACAAATTGTTGACAATGTTACGAAATCAGTGGCATCAATCAGTGCAATAATACAACATAAACCCTTCTCACTTTATTATCAGTCAATCAGGGAACAATAGTCCGCTTGTGAGTGTGGCCTAATTTGTTCCAGTTTTAGCAAGCATAAATGCCAAAATAATAGTTTGGTTGGCCAGTATCAAATGACATGGAATCACTTGCAATATATTTAGTTGGTATTATTTATATGTCATGGGTGACCATAAATTTGTTGCCCACTTTATTTTTTGTGATATTTTCCCGAAAGACTCAGATCCCACACTTAGACCCATTAGTACTGAATTTGAAGTAATAACCGCCCAGGGCGCTCTCAAAATTAGAAATAGTGGGCTCTTATCAGAATATTATGTTCGTGAAAAAAACAGAGTTGAAAGATTGTATATTTCGTGGTTTATGCTGACAGCTTGAAATGTTGATATACGACAGGTATATTTTTCCAGAAATTAATTGCCCATAATTAAGGCTGCATATAACACACGAGTGTGTATTATATACGAATAAATAAGTCTTGTGTTCCTTGATCAATGGGAAGGGGTGCTAAGTTGAGATTGTTCACTAGGCAATATATTAGGAAATAACGCTGTGGGCGCTTACTAGAGCGGGGTGCTTATTATGTCGAATACGGTAATTAAGATAAAAATAACAAGAATTTAGAGTCATGATTTTTTTAATTGATGATGTTAGAACCTGTGCTCTTCTCTGTCATGCTATGAAATAGATAGCAAACATTACGTGATATAGTTTAAGTTTTTTATCTAATCTGAATGTTCAACCGATACACCTAGTGAGAAGAATCCTTTGTCCTTGTAGTGTTGGTAGTAAGAAAGACCAATCTCTAGAAACATGTAGAACGGAATGGCCTTATCGTGCATGTATGAAAAATGCATTTGGTGAGGTTTACGAAAAAAAGTAACTTTTGTAATATTATGAAAAAAAATCTCGATCCTATCCCAACCCTGCAAAGATAACTGACATGTCCCCTGGGTTTAAATCTCTCACCATGATCACTAGTATTCATTATGTTCAAATGTGATAAGTTGCTGTATGTCACAGCCAAGGTTGAGTGAATGTCAAAAGTGACTTGTGACTCAAATGACAGGACTTACTACCATTAATTAATTAATGACAGCCTTCGGTGAGAAGTGAGGCTCTTCCCAACACTGAGGAGTACTTGTACTATTGACCCCTTCTATAGAACAGCCAGCTGAATGTGGGAAAACCCTGTAATAGTTCTTCAGGAAGATAGTGTCCAGCCATGCCACTTGAGGAGCCATCTTGTTATACTGTTACAAACAAACAAATCCTAATTTGCTCAGTATTGATAAATCATTGTTCACATTACAAGCATTGATTTCATCTTTACACTGATACTCATTCACCTCGTTTTAAGGCACATAATTTAGATCCTACCTCATGCTTATGTACTTATGTATATTTAATAAATATGTGACAGTCAAATTTAAAATAATAGTAGTTTGAAGGGATAATGTTGCAGAGGTTTAAAAACCCACCAGACACCTTTTGCTTTATAACGAGGCAGTTACAGACAGCTTTTGTGATGCAGTGGAAATTTTTAAGAGTGTTGGGTATAGATGCTTGTATATATTGGAAAGTATATTATCCTGCAACTCAGAATTGCACTTTAATCAAAATAATCATTGTGTCGTCATGAAAGAGGAAAATGCCAGTTTTTTTAGGCAGATGCATTTTGTAGGCATGCTTAGCACATCACCTAGTATTGATTGTCAATGGAAATTCATAGTTGGGTACAACTGTAGTAATCCGGGCGAGAATATCAGACATGCTCTGTGGCCAAATTGGCTCATCGATAAAGACTTGAGAAAGAGCCGCCGTAACATGCATGCCTTTGTGTTTGCTAGATGTTTTTATCATTCAAGAAAATTTAGAAAGGGAAATTAATGCATCTTACTTCCTTATCATTTCTATGTTAGAAAATGTGTCTGAAATAGTGCTGTGTATGCAAGGGACCCGGCATTCCCAGCACTTCCTGTAATTTAGATACACTTCTGTACTTCGTAGATGAAAAAAAATGAACATTCTGATATTTGCATTATAATTCTTGGATATGACAGAAGTAGGGAGTTTGTACGTAGGGATCAATTCTGAGATTGAAGGAAATCCTGTTTCATATTATTTAATTTATATTTTTAACTTTTTGTTTATGACGATTTTTTGAAAGATTTTGTGGAAATGATCTAAAAGCTCTGCAGAATACGTGGCTAGCAGTAGGACAATTCCTCAATACACCTATCTAGCCTGATTCATCAAGTTTTGATACAACTATTGTTTCCAGTGTTAATGTATCGATATACAACGTTACATTACATACCGGTAGTTATAAGTAAGTCACCCATATTGTGCTTCACAGTAAAGTTGAAAAAGAATTCAGTTTGAAGTTTACACAGTATATGGCTTTTCCATCGGATGAGAGGCTTGTCACATGACCACGAATCTGACATTCATAAGTGTATAAACGACACATTTTGAGGTTCATGAATTTTGCATGAGACTATTCTTGAAATGGCGTAAACACTGACGGACTTCGTCCACATTCCAGGGGGAAATCCTGGGAAATCCCAAGCACGAATAAATACAGAAGCGTTGTTTCTGATCATTTACACCCTTTAATCTTGAACTTCACTTTGGAAACAGGGAGTAAGACTACATGCATGTGTAGCAGGGCGTGGAGTCATCCCACAGATGACATCCTTACCTTGTCGGCTTGCTGACGGGGTTAACCTCTTTGGTCCTGTGGACAAGGCGTCCTACCTGTCATCAGAAGGTCCGTGGTTTGAATCCCATCACGGGACTCGGAAATTTAATGACCGCTGCACATGTACACAATAATCCTCAATAGAACCCATCCTTGTGAACTAAGGAAGAGACGCAAACCCAACAATCTTTTCCATCCATGCTTAGACTGACTGACAGTCTACAGCTACCTATGAATTTACCTCAGTATCTATTTGACACATCTTTATAATAAATATTTCAATGATCGGCCAATTGATCAATGATGACTAACACTTAATAACTTCGGAAATTTCTCCTGTCACTTTGATCTTGTCGGACATTTTGATGTCGTGTACTTTATGTAAATGTGTTACAATGCTTTGTCACTGTGACTGACTTTCTGACCCCCTATTACCCTACCCTACCCGGGTACCCACTGTAGGTCTCAGGAGATGTCTCAAAATGTCCGATTGGAAACATGTTTAGCATAGCCCTGGCAAAACGTATTTAGATACATGTATTAAACAATCTGGTCATTCATACACTGAAGTTGACTTATGTTATATCTTTATTCAACCATATGAAAAATCAGAAGGAATGGATGCATAGTCAGAAAGAAATGCGAACATTAGTGACTTGTAGTGTAACCATAGAGTTCAAGATAATTTTTGTCATTAAACAATATATCACGTGACTAACAACGGGTCCGGGTAGTCCTGTGGGTACCCGGGTCCTTGTCAGTACCCACCCGACCCGGGTACCCGAGTTACCCGTCCCAAGCCTAGAATCTATAGTTGTAACCAAACTTCAACTGATTTTAGTGTCGAGCAAGTTGAGCATACAAACACTCATGTCAAGTCTCTATCGATGGACTGTTGTTTTCCGTGATACAGCTGGTTGTTGTATGGCGCTCCGTGTAAACATGAAGTCACACGTACTAAATGAAATTGTGCATAGAGCCTTCAGTCTGCCATGTTGTCAATGTTGGCTAGAATTGTGTTCTGGGCAACATTGAAATGCCTTGCCACTGATGCTTGTGATTGAATAGCTTCAAGTGTACCAATGGCTTTATGTCTCGCAATATTACCGTATTCGACATAATTAGCGCTCCGCTCTAATAAGACCCACGGCAATATTTGCTAATATATTGGCTAGTGAACAATCCTAATTAGAACCCCTTCCGATTGATCAATGTACACAAGACTTATTTATTCGCTTATAATACACACTCGTAAGCTATATGCACCTTAATTATGGGCAATCAAATTCTGGAAAAATGTCTCTGTCGTATATAAACATTTCAGGCTGTCAGCATAAACCACGAAATTTACGATCTTTCAACTCTTTTTTTTCCCCGTCAAAATACTGTTCCAATAAAGAGCCCCCTATTTCTAATTTTGAGTGCACCCTGGGCACTTATTACGTCTATTACGGTATTAATCATGGCATGACGCTTTTCAAAATTTACTTTGTTAACTCTATGATTTGTAAAAATGATGTGTCCGTCAAAAGACATGATACTCTCTTGTGAGTTTGAGCAAACTTCCAAACATTCCAAATATTTCCAGTATCACCAGGGTAGAATACATTGCCAAAGATACCTGTCACAAATTCTCTAAGAAAACTAAGAAAACAAGTTATGCAATTGTCATCGAAATTAACTCTATCAAAGACAATACAACTGTTTTGTGACACTGTATCAGTCAAAAAGAAAATTTAGATCATATTTTTTATTTGACAGTCCACAATGGAATACTTTCCATCCACTAAGTTTTTGAAAATAGTGTTACCCCTTGTGCATTTCTATTTTGGGAGAGTACACATTTATGTTCACTCCATAGGGAGCTCGGTTCGTCATACCCCGATGGCGTGGGATGCTGCTCGATATCATTCGATTACAAGCCGCCATCAATTAGCTGGAGGGGCAGTGGGGTGGCCAAGTGGTTAAAGCATTCGCTCATCACACTGCAGGCTCAAGTTTGATTCCCCACATGGGTACAACGTATGCAGCCCATTTCTTGTGTCCACCTGCCATGATATTGCTGGAATAGTGCTGAAGGCAGCGTAAAATATGCTCATATAGCTGTAGAAGTGCTGATTGCGGCATTAAACAAAAAGTGGAAATTCTTCTGATTGTAAGAAACGTGTGTGTTTCAGCCTGGTTGTGTCAATACGACAGAGGTGGACATTAAAAAGGCTTGCCGCATGAACCGCCACTCAAAGATCACAAGAGTAGGAAGCCTGGTACGTATTAACTTTTCTTACTTTTGGCAAACACTCGTAGACACATACAAACACACGTTTACATGGCAGTTTATTTTACATTTACTCATCCTACTTTAGTTGTTTCAAATACCAGTTACCAAGTTTGGATTACAGGTTGGAATAGGCCCCCACTAATTGCCCGCACCCTCTCCCGATCAGTCAGCTGTAGTAGCCATCTCCTGCCTCTCATCAAGGATGTAACCCCAACAGTAGTGGTGGTACACCATGTACCCCCCAGACAGAGAGCCCATCTTTGACGGTCAGCCATATCCCCCCAGACAGAGAGCCTATCTTTGATGGTCAGCCATATCCCCCCAGACAGAGAGCCTATCTTTGATGGTCAGCCATATCCCCCCAGACAGAGAGCCTATCTTTGTTGGTCAGCCTATCTTTGATGGTCAGCCATATACCCCCAGACAGAGAGCCTATCTTTGATGGTTAGCCATATCCCCCCAGACAGAGAGCCTATCTTTGATGGTTAGCCATATCCCCCCAGGCAGAGAGCCTATCTTTGATGGTCAGCCATATCCCCCCAGACAGAGAGCCTATCTTTGATGGTCAGCCATATCCCCCCAGACAGAGAGCCTATCTTTGATGGTCAGCCATATCCCCCCAGACAGAGAGCCTATCTTTGATGGTCAGCCATATCCCCCCAGACAGAGAGCCCATCTTTGATGGTCAGCCATATCCCCCCAGGCAGAGAGCTTATCTTTGATGGTCAGCCATATCCCCCCAGGCAGAGAGCTTATCTTTGATGGTCAGCCATATCCCCCCAGACAGAGAGCCTATCTTTGATGGTCAGCCATATCCCCCCAGACAGAGAGCCCATCTTTGATGGTCAGCCATATCCCCCCAGGCAGAGAGCTTATCTTTGATGGTCAGCCATATCCCCCCAGACAGAGAGCCTATCTTTGATGGTCAGCCATATCCCCCCAGACAGAGAGCCTATCTTTGATGGTCAGCCATATCCCCCCAGACAGAGAGCCTATCTTTGATGGTCAGCCATATCCCCCCAGACAGAGAGCCCATCTTTGATGGTCAGCCATATCCCCCCAGGCAGAGAGCTTATCTTTAAAGGTCAGCCATATCCCCCCAGGCAGAGAGCTTATCTTTGATGGTCAGCCATATCCCCCCAGACAGAGAGCCTATCTTTGTTGGTCAGCCTATCTTTGATGGTCAGCCATATCCCCCCAGACAGAGAGCCTATCTTTGTTGGTCAGCCTATCTTTGATGGTCAGCCATTTTCCCCCCAGACAGAGAGCCTATCTCTGATGGTCAGCTATATCCCCCCAGGCAGAGAGCCTATCTTTGATGGTCAGCCTATCTTTGATGGTTAGCCATATCCCCCCAGGCAGAGAGCCTATCTTTGATGGTCAGCCATATCCCCCCAGACAGAGAGCTTATCTTTGATGGTCAGCCATATCCCCCCAGACAGAGAGCCTATCTTTGTTGGTCAGCCTATCTTTGATGGTCAGCCATATCCCCCCAGACAGAGAGCCTATCTTTGTTGGTCAGCCTATCTTTGATGGTCAGCCATATCCCCCCAGACAGAGAGCCTATCTTTGATGGTCAGCCATATCCCCCCAGGCAGAGAGCCTATCTTTGATGGTCAGCCTATCTTTGATGGTTAGCCATATCCCCCCAGGCAGAGAGCCTATCTTTGATGGTCAGCCATATCCCCCCAGACAGAGAGCCTATCTTTGATGGTTAGCCATATCCCCCCAGGCAGAGAGCCTATCTTTGATGGTCAGCCTATCTTTGATGGTTAGCCATATCCCCCCAGGCAGGTAGCCTATCTTTGATGGTCAGCCATATCCCCCCCAGGCAGAGAGCCTATCTTTGATGGTCAGCCATATCCCCCCAGACAGAGAGCCTATCTTTGATGGTCAGCCATATCCCCCCAGGCAGAGAGCCTATCTTTGATGGTCAGCCATATCCCCCCAGACAGGTAGCCTATCTTTGATGGTCAGCCATATCCCCCCAGGCAGAGAGCCTATCTTTGATGGTCAGCCATATCCCCCCAGACAGAGAGCCCATCTTTGATGGTCAGCCATATCCCCCCAGGCAGAGAGCTTATCTTTGATGGTCAGCCATATCCCCCCAGACAGAGAGCCTATCTTTGATGGTCAGCCATATCCCCCCAGACAGAGAGCCTATCTTTGATGGTCAGCCATATCCCCCCAGACAGAGAGCCTATCTTTGATGGTCAGCCATATCCCCCCAGACAGAGAGCCCATCTTTGATGGTCAGCCATATCCCCCCAGGCAGAGAGCTTATCTTTAAAGGTCAGCCATATCCCCCCAGGCAGAGAGCTTATCTTTGATGGTCAGCCATATCCCCCCAGACAGAGAGCCTATCTTTGTTGGTCAGCCTATCTTTGATGGTCAGCCATATCCCCCCAGACAGAGAGCCTATCTTTGTTGGTCAGCCTATCTTTGATGGTCAGCCATTTTCCCCCCAGACAGAGAGCCTATCTCTGATGGTCAGCTATATCCCCCCAGGCAGAGAGCCTATCTTTGATGGTCTGCCTATCATTGATGGTAAGCCATATCCCCATCGAGACAGGGATCCTGTCATTGAGGGTAAGCTATATCCTCCAGACAATGAGCCTATCATTGATGGTAAGCCATATCCCCCAGACAGTAAGCCTGTCATTGATGGTAAGCTATATCTTCCAAGACGGGAAGACCATTATTGATGGTAAGCCATATCCCCCAGACAGGGAGCCTATCTTTGATGGTAAGCTATATCCTCCCAGACAGTAAGCCTGTCATTGATGGTAAGCTATATCTCCCTCCCTCTCTCTTCCTCCTCCTCCTCCTCCCCTTCCCTCCCTGACGTTGATCCTATCATTGAGGGTAAGCCATGCCCCAAGGACAAAGAGCCTACGTCGCAGGATCAGAGGTTCATGGCAGCAATGGCCTCCCTGGAGGCTTGTCTCAGGAGAGTGCGGAGGGGTCAGCATGCACTGCCCCAGGAATACTCTTGCCATTTCCCCAGCCTCTGCTGCTCAGTCAAACTGCCTGCAGAGGCTTGGGAGGAGGTTGTGTGACACATGAAGGTGCAGATAGCGGTACAGATAAATGTGTTACAAGCACTGGCAGAGCCAGGGAGCACAAGGGGTGTGCACAGGTGTGAGACCCCACACAACCCCACCCCACCCCACATCTTACAAGTGGTACCCTCAGTGGCATATTGGCACATTCTAGGTGTACCTCAAACACACACACAGCCCATTTTAATGTGTGTGCCGCAGTGTACAGGCATCTTATAGGTGCCCTCGAACACACACACACACACACACACACACACACACACACACACACACACACACACACACTAACACACACACTAACACACACACTAACACACACACACACACACACACTTCAAATTACTTGAATGAATCAAGGACTACAAATTTGTCTGAACCTAGTACCCCTTTAAGAATATGCTCCTTCTATATTATTTTAAGGTATGCATATATTATATTAAGACTTATAAATGGCAAGGTACAATATATTATACCAGAATGAAATGTCAATTTCATCTATTTGCTAAATTGATATATTCTTTCAGGATTTTCTATTAAATGTTTATCATATTTTCCTAAGATGTTTCTAAAATGTTGATTACCATGTTCGTATTTTCCTAAGATGTTTCTTAAATGTTGATTACCATGTTCATATTTTCCTAAGATGTTTCTTAAATGTTGATCTCCTGTCCAGACATGATTATTTTCAGATCGCCATCATATAGCTGAAATATTGCTGAGAGTGCCGTGTTTAACAGACAAAAAAACAAATGTATTTTGTTGATAATGTTGATTATCTTGTTTGTATTTTCCTAGGATGTTTCTGCAATGTTTGATTACCATGTTCATGCTAAGATGTTTCTAAAGTGTTAAGTGTTTTTCTGCCTGTTAAGGATATGAGGACTACAAATCGTGTTTCTCTGCAGCCTAATTACGCAGTCCCTGGGGGCAGAATAAGCCCCAGTGTCTCTGAGGCTGATCTTCATAACCCCACAGACTCCATACGAAGGGAGGTAAGTGCTGTGTGCTCAACCCATCAAGCATTTCAGATTCTTTTTTTTCTCTCTTCAAAATAAAACTTTAATTCAAATTTCAATCATGTTCACCATTAGAGGCTTTAAAGGATATATTTTCTTAACTGTAAGATGTGATAAATAATTAGAATAATTAGCTGTTAAGTTTTGTATATTTCTCTATTTTGAATCCATGAGCTGAATATTGCAATTTTATATGTTGATGCTTCTCTTTTTCAGATTGATGCTCTACGAAGGAAATTAGAGAAAAGAAGAGTGAAAATATCAAAAGTCACTGAAAGGTATCGTCCACAAAGAATAAAATATTGATGGAAACAGTCTTTCACAATTATGGAACACATTAGGATTTTTATCAAAGGGAGATAACTCCTCAATATCTTGACTTTGTAATAATGTAATCATAAGACTAAATGTTTAATCTGTGAATATGTTTTTGAGTTAGGCCCATACAATCTGTCTTGTAAAAATTATTCTATTATTTACAGAGAATATAGAGTAGTCGTTGAAAACTGGACTGATAAACTGTAGAACAGAATTTGTTTAAATGATGAAAGCATCTTTCATTGTCCTGTTTCAGTTACATGGCTTACTATGAGCAATACGCAGAATACGATGCCTTCATAACCAGCCCCGATCCAACCAACCCCTGGATCTCAGATAACATGGAATTCTGGGAGACAGAAAAATCATTGTAAGTTCATTTTCCTTATGATAAAATACATGATATTGGGACCCGTGAAGATTCCGGGGTAGAATAGGTCTTCAGCAACCCATGCTTGCCGTAAAAGGTGACTCTGCTTGTCGTAAAAGGCGACTAACGGGATCGGGTGGTCAGGCTCGCTGACTTCGTTGATGCATGTCATTGATCCCAATTATGTGGATCGATGCTCATGATATTAATCACTAGATTGTCTGGTCCAGACTCGATTATTTACAGACCGCCGTCATATAACTGGAATATTGCTGAGTGCGGCGTTAAACAACAAATCAACCAACCAACCAACATGATGTGGGAAGCTGAATGTGTCTGCTGTTAATGACAGTGAACCTATGGGATTACTGCTGCAAACAGGTTGCCAGTAAACTAGGCCTAACAGGCAACTTATTGGATTGTCTGGTGCAGACTTGATTATTTACCAGCTGCCTTCATATACATGTTGCTTCGTGCAGTGATAAAAAACAATCATGTAGAGTTAAACCTTGTTTGTTAAGTCATAATCTAAAAATATTTCAAGTAACCCAAAGGCCAAGACCAGTGCTGATTTAGCGGAAATTTGGCTGATGGGATTTTGTATTCACTGCGCAACTTCAACTGTCATGTTTTAACGATATAACGTTAGTCAATATATTGCCAATATGAAGCAGTGAAACGAGGGTCATAGATTTATGGTTAAAGATATGGTGTTACATATATCAGACGAGATGGAATTAATTCCCATTTTCCAACATGTATTGCTTACGGCAAAAGTGAATAGTCATGCAACATTCTTTAAACTATGATATCACTGCATTGCAACAGACTCTCAGTAGTGTATGATGTCATCAATGGAATTTTGATTCAAGTTAGAAATTGAGGGAATACGTATGATGTGCATGAGCTTGTCCCAGCACCTTGGGATGAATGGTCCCAGCTATGATGTCTGTCAAAAGTGCTCACAGAATTCCAATCCGATTTTATAGATGGCAACCATACTGAAATTGTCATTTGGACCTTTATTCAGCAGTTTATGCATGTATCATTATGAAATTTGATATGCTTTTCGAAATAATATATCTTTCATGACATAGTTTGATTTTTGATACCTTTACGACTCTTTGACCTTCACATACCTATCTTTTTCTAGTGTCGCCGTATTTTCTACATTCCACTTGAAACTACAAGGCCTAGTTGAAAATTTTCGTAAATGATCTTAGTTATGTTGTTTCGGGGTTTTTTAATTTGCTTACCGGATTTTGTGCCCATGTTAAACATGGCGGCCATATTTTCGAAACCATTAATGAATATTAATCAGCTATTTTTTGTCGAAATATATTGACAATTGGCATAGATGTTAGTGTTACTGAAGTGTAAATGCCGTCATTGCAATAAAAATCAAAGTGCAAAATTGGAATATTTCTTAGACCCAACCACACACTAGCCTGCCAACAACATGTTTCGTCCTATCATCTGCATACATGGGAGAAATGGCACAAGTAGTTTCCACATATGATTGTCATGGAAACCAAATCTGATTGGAAAAAATTGGTGCAAGCAATAATAGAGGTTGCTTCTGGGAGTCCCAAACTTGTTTGCTTCCTTCATGTGCCGTTCCTATTGACAGAAGCGGTCGTGACATCCCCCAACGCCGAGTAAAGAGGTGGGCGTTCTCTGTGGAGGAACTACTCAACGACACAGCAGGGAGGGACCAGTTCAGCAAATTTTTAGACAAAGAATTTAGTGGTGAAAATTTAAAGTAAGTATATGTGTGACTTCTTAGTGTTATCTGCAGTTTGTGGGGCATAACTGCTGACCTTTTACTCTGAGTACTACTTACCTCAAATAGACTATAAGTTCTACTTACTTCATATGAATAAGTCCTACTTAACTCAAACAGACTATAAATACTACTTACATCAGGACCTGTGAAGATCTGGGGTAGAATAGGTCTTCAGCAACCCATGCTTGCCATAACAGACGACTCTGATTGTCGTAAGAAGCGACTAATGGGATCAGGTGGTCAGGCTAGCTGACATGGTTTATTGTCTTTGTATCCCAATTGTCATTGTATCCCAATTGTGTGGATCGATGTTCATGTTGTCAATCACTGGATTGTCTGGTCCAGACTTGATTATTTACAGACCACCCTCACATAGCTGAAATATTACTGAGTAATTGCATAAAACAACAAACAAACAAAACAACTTACATCAGATAGACTATGAGTACTATTTACATCAAATAGACAATAAGCACTACTTACAGTTATTCATAAGAGAAAGACAGCCTCCGTGGTCTAGTGGATAGTGCTATATATCCTTATACTGTTGTCAAGCCAAACAAGCCATTGGCTTGACAATGGTATAAGGATCTATACCGGAACATCGCTTTTTACAGTATTAAAGAAGTTGTTATCCATAAAATTGTGTCTACCTTGTCATCCGTCAACTTCTAAGTAATGCCTATCAAACAAAGGAATTGAAATAATTTTTTCATGATTTCGACAATTTTAAGGTGCCAGTAAGACCTTGTTGTCAGTAGGTCATGTGTGTGTGATTGTGTTACAGATTCTGGCTGGCATGTCAGGAATTAAAGGGACTTCCGATGCGGGAGGTGAATAAGAAGGTGCACGAAATGTTTAGGTGGGTTTGAGATTATTTTGCCTCACTCTGGAGGTGAATATATTTCTATATTAAACTAACAGGAACACTTTGTACCCAGTTTTCCCCTGCTAGTGTTAATACATGTCTTTTCAGATAGCCATTTCCGTTGAATGTTGTGTCAAAGTTTGTAAAGCACAGTTCTGCCTCCTCAGAACATGGTGGTTGCCATCTTTGTTGGTCACCCAATATAATAGGAGCACTCATTGGCCGGAGCACCTCCTCTTGTTGCAAGCAGAACCAGTGAACTCTAAGATGACTACAATCTTAACACAATCAGATCTTTTAGTCGATACATTACCTCTCTGTGTGAAAATCTGACCAGCCTTCATGGATGGTAACGTCTGGTGAACACTGCAAAATTTGACCACCCAGTCTAAATGTGGGATGCTTGGCTTTTTGAGGCAGCAGAACCTTCTCATCCTACACATTGTTGATATGGAAACCCATCCTTCTGGATTATTACTGTATACAAAGAGGAATAACTTCATTATTTGGTAGTTAGGGCCACTTCACTGGGAAGTTAATGTCTGGATAAGAAGGGGGTTTTGTAGGATCTTTCTACTCACGTGAACTATATATTGTGTTGTCTGTTCCAGTGAGTTCTTGGCGCCCGGTGCACACAACCCCGTGAATGTCGACTGCCAGGTGATGGAGCTGGTTAGACGCAGGGTAGAAAATAGTCCCACACGATTCTGCTTCGATGAAGCTCAGGTGAGTTTGGGGAGGGATAGTTCTAAATCCCCAGCAACTAATATGTAACTTTTGAAATAACTTTTGATTACAAAGTCCAGGTGAACACACACACACACACACACACACACACACACACACACACACACACACACACACACACACACACACACCATGTCATATATAGTTCCAAATGACTTGCAGCTGTGTTTGTTTACATCAGCACTCGAACATCTGGAAGCCTAAAAGAACTTATGGAAATGTTACTATTTGATAGTGATTCATAAACACATGCTCATAATATGGTCGGAATCATATAACAGATTGGCAGAGATTTCTTATGAAAATGGAAAGGAAGTTGTCAATTTTATTTATATGCAACGATTTTCGCATCTATGTAAAGAGTTCATTGAAAGTAGTTCCTGATAGAAGACCTCATTTGCATACTTATCAATCGTGATACCAAGTTTTATCGGATTTGTTTATCGCATCCATAACACTATCCATTGATAACGGATTTATGTGATGGTTCAGGAACATCTCCAAAACAATAACTCACCATCACAACTCTTTCACTGACCAACCCGTGAAGATCCGAGGTAGACTAGGTCTTCAGCAACCCATGCTTGCCGTAAAAGGCAACTATGCTTGTGGTAAGAGGCGACTAACGGGATTGGGTGGTCAGACTTGCTGACTTGGTTGTATCTTAATTGCGTGGATCGATGCTCGTGATGTAAATCAGTGGATTGTCTAGTCCAGACTCGATTATTTACAGACCGCCGTCATATAGCCGGAATATTGCTGAGTGTGGCGTTAAACAACAACCAAAAAAAA
This sequence comes from Haliotis cracherodii, assembly GCF_022045235.1. Taxonomy (NCBI): domain Eukaryota; kingdom Metazoa; phylum Mollusca; class Gastropoda; order Lepetellida; family Haliotidae; genus Haliotis; species Haliotis cracherodii. Next base: position 13,649,638 of record NW_027266308.1, on the reverse strand, counting down.
TAAAAAAATCATTCACTGACCGGGGGCACGGGTGGCACAGTCATCTAAGGCACCCAATTGGCTGTACAGATTTGCCCTCTCTTGGGCACGACAGAAAACTATGATCATGGGTTCGAATGCCAGTTCTCCCCGATTATGTTTTTAGGTTTGTCAGCACCATACCCTTGCTTGTGGGTTTCACCAAAGTGGTAGATATCTGAGACCTGCCTCCGACATTATGCTGACACACTGTGATGTAACTGGAATACTGTTCAAGCAGCATTAATACTGACTCACACACACTCACTCACTGACCTGCCATCATCGTTGTCTGTTGCAGGACCATATATTCAAGCTGATGAAGAGCGACAGCTACAGCCGCTACCTACGCTCCGATATGTACAAGGAATTTTTAAGTGGGACCCGGAAGAAAGTAAGACTTCTTCCCGTTCTCCCCAGCACCTGGTCAGCTGGGTTTAAGCACTGACCATTGTCCACTACTGTTGTTGCTCATTCACACTTCTGTTTCACTGCAGCGGCCAGAAACAAGACATTTAGCTTCTCAGGCGATACTTTTCTTTCTCTGACCCTAAAATATTGGGGAAAACACTATAAAAAAATCGTTTTTATCCTGCCAGATGCATATTTGTCTTAAACAGAAAGTATATACAATACCAGCATGTAAAACTGCAAGACTGGCTAAACAAACTTTTTCAAAAACAGGAAATTTTTTTGGTATCTTTTTTAATTTTCCCCACCTGCCAACCAGGAAGTTTCTAAAAAAATTATAATTATTTAAGAAATGAAAAAGTTTGGCCTCACAACATAATATAATCAGAACTGTTGTCTTTAAAGATATTTTAAAACTGTAAAATTAGATTTCTCAACAACAGGTTCTTAGACGAGGGACATTGAAGAATTGAGGGCTCGTCTTTTACCGATTTGGAAGAGATTGTTCCTGGTTTTGTTGTTCCTATGGCCAGCCTTTTAATATTACTTGGACTTTTAGTTGGAAAATAATAACAATAGAATGGACCTAAAAGCAGCCATTACGGACAAGAAATAACGCTGGTTGTTTTCTTCTTATTCCTTCTTAAGCCGTTAAACTGATTGAAAGGGTCACAGATTTAACTCGGTGAAAAATAATATACATGTACTCAAAGGACAAGCTATGGTAGGGCCCTTTTTTGACCACTGAAAATGTCAATTTTTTAAGAGATAGATGGCATAACCATGGCCTCAAAGGCCACACATATTTTATGGTGTACAGATTTGTGCACCTAAATTACCTGGGATTGGTTGGAATAAAAACTAATATAAATAAACTAACTAGTTCTATTTCATTTGGGAAAAAGTGATTTTGATTGGTCAGTTTATTAGGGAAAATAAATTGTAATAAGTGGAGCATGTTTAGTATTTCTACAGTAATGTATGCACCATATTCGATGTAATAAGCACCCAGGGCGCTCTCAAAATTAGAAATAGGGGGCTCTTATTAGAAAATTTCAGTGAGAGAAGAAAAAAAAGAGTTGAAAAATCGTAAATTTTGTGGTTTATGCTGACAGCCTGAAATGATACAGAAGAAATGTCTGTGCGTATTATACATGACAGGTATATTTTCGAGAAATTAATTGCCCATAATTAAAAGGTGCATATAACACACGAGTGCGTTTTATACACGATAAATAAGTCTTGTGTACATTGATCAATCGGAAGGGGTGCTAATTGGGATTGTTCACTAGCCAATATATTAGCAAATATCCCCGTGGACGCTTTTTAGAGATGGACGCTTATTACATCGAATACGGTATTTACTTCTGAGAAGTGTCCTTTTTTTTAGAAGATTGCAGTCCAGACTAAATTCAATGCATTTGATAAGCTATTATTCAAAATAGTAATAGTTATTTCATTTTGGTATCAGTTTACAATCAAATTAAATTAGTAAACCACAAAAATTAAGGTTTTCTAAAGTCTCTGGGAGACAGGAATGGGGGAAGATCATACTTTTTTCACTTCAGACATTTTTTCGCATATAAAGAAGCTAAATGTTGGTTTTCATGGGACCTACATGTTGACTCGACCTATAGGCTCACCAAGTGTGTTAATAGCCATTCCCTTCTCGTCATAGGTCTAGGAGGAGTTGAAATTGTAATTTGTGTAAATACAAGACCTTAAACATTTGTAAATAGTCACATTTTAGCTAATTTGATATTCAAATTCTGAATATGTACGTGACTTTCCTGAATATATTGATCTGTACTAATGTTTGAATGTTTGCAAATTTAAGCATATATTCACTATCCAATTTTCTGTTGGTTGAAATCAAAACGTGTAAATTTTCAAGTTTCTGATTTTTGACCTACTCAAACATGAATCGTATACTTCCTCGTCTGAAAAGACATTCTTGTTCTTAATAAAGTGTTAGATATTATACCATTCTTGCCGTATTCATCAAAAAGTTGGTATGTTGGTATGAATCTAAAAAATGAATGTGTTCATTTCAGTACATGTTACTTTGTACTCTGAGTAGACAAGCTTATATTGTCAGTTGACTGGTTTTTCTGTACGATGAATTTTAAGAGGGTGTTAAATTGACGAAGAACCTCTTGATTGGCCCATTTTGGGAAGGGTCTATGATTGGTAAGATATATTGAAGAATATATTCATAATATGGGAAAGATTTGTACATGCAGACCGGAGGTGCAACAAGTGAGGGTATTGTTAAGTTTTAAATTGTAAATATTTGTAATATATATAAGCGTGCCAATAGTTTCCTAATCAGGTATCCTAGTGTCGATTCCTTGATTATGATAATATTTCCTGTAAATATATCAATTGTGTGTCCTTATATGATAGTCTAGATTGTCAACACTGATGTGACATAGAATCAATAGTTGTTAGTATAGTAACATTCAGTCATGCTCCATTGTTGATCATGATAGCATATACCGAGGATGCATGTGTTGAAAGTAGCTTGCGAGACTAGGGTGTAGGAGTTTGATTTTCGACTTTGAAATTGGGCTTTCATCATCAATTTGTAGCATCTGTCTAACCAACAGGTTTACCATTCTGAGACCTTTTTTCTTAAATGTGCATGTTTCGGAAGTCTGGAATTTCCTTGTGCAAGACAGAGTTCATTACATGATATTTACTGTTTTCATTATGTTATAATGTTCATTGTTAATGTGATAATCTCGCAGTATTACAGTCACATCCACACAATCCTTTCACATCAGTTCACTTTATATTTCATAGTCAAGATTTAATTCCTTGTTATCATTTCATATTTATTGTTAAATGAATAAAAAATCATTAATCAAGAATCGTTTGTGATAAAATGCAAGTTTTATTAAGTTTGTTTTCATTTTATTACCTTTGGAATCTGTTGCATATTGTCCTAGTAATTGATGACGTCCCAGATACTGACAGGTAGTTATCAGTTCATATTTAATATGTTGAAATTTAAATACAGGTACTATTTCCATGACCATTTTTTTCAGTTTTTGCACAAGTCTTTAAACGCATCTTGATATTAATTTCACCATTGTCTATTTGCAAACCGCTTGTTATAACTTTGTTTGTGTCATCAAAAACCACCCTTTTTGTCCTTCTGTTTTCTAGCTACTGTTTTGGGAAGCTCATGTTTTATTAAAATGTTATGCCAAGTTCCCACATTTATACGTTTTCAAATATAGATTGAGAAAATTAATATTTGGAAAGCAAAATATATTATGTTTGTTTTTATTATGTTTATAATAATATAAGAACCCTTCTTTTAGTTTAGTTTATATGTCAGACTTTCTGTGTTTTCAATAGGACATGTGTGACAACAATATTATGTAGAATATAGCATTTGTAAAAACCCAACATTAAAACACAGATACACATAAAGTTACGTTTACACAAAGTTTACCAGTTTTTTTGTTTTGAACTTTTACTTTTTGTTATTTGAAATAGATTTTCTCAATCTTTATTTCCTTAACAGCATTTTTTTGTGTATTATATTACAAGAATTTTGTTATTCTATGAATGTGTTTATGTTTCTTTATCAAAATATTATGCCTGTATTCATTATGCTATTTATTTGTGTATTAATATTATATTTTTGCTGTAGAGTGACCACATTTGTGTGATATTCTGCAGATGATACAAATTAAAGTTGTTTTGTTTCTACACATTCTGTATGTTTTGATTTCGTTGAAAAACATTAATTTGGAAATAGATGAATATATAGGATAAGGATAGTTCCCTGGTATTGGGAAGCACATAGCAAAAATTATATATAGGTGAATTTTTATTCGCTCAATGGTAGTTATTTTTGGAGATGGTAAGCACACAGATCAATATTTACAATGAAAATGATGATGAAAAGGCTGACAACAAAACTTGCATATCCAGGTGACTGACAATAAGAGTTCGAGATAGAAATGTCTGATAAAAATGTATTCACTCCCTTTGAAATAGATTTGTTTACAGATATACCTGCAGTCTATTGGCATTTAGAATTTTGAAATAGGCACTGGATCCACTCTGTTGGCAGTAGAACCAATATTGTATTTGGGGCACAGTTGAAGTGTTTCCTTTCTCTTGGAGTAGAACATATTTTTGAATAGACATTTTTATAACTAGAGACCTACTTTGCTGTGAATATGTCTGCTGTTCTCATGTTAGTAGAATTGAATACCTCTCCATGTTGAATAAAATACAATGGGTGTTTGTATCAGGTTGTGAAGTACACAAGGAGTATTTCTTTTGAAATTCAAGCAGCTTTTGAATAATATTCCAAGAAGATGAGTATGGATGAATGTCTCCTGACATTCAATGATGGACGTATTTCACTAAAGTTGTTAGGTAATCTGACATGTGTAAATAGCTTACCTTGACAAATCAGGTTAAATTCTCCAGGTGTAAAATTATTATATACATATTTGAACATGTGGATTACCTAAGGAGATATGTTCTTCAGCAGGAACAGAAATATGATCATTCAGGTTAGCTATGAAATAATCGCTTGACTGATGTCTGACATTTAATTGTTATTTCCTATGCCTTCAGTGAGCTTCTCCATTTTGTCCTGCATCACCATCACCACACTGTTGCTTGTGTTGTTTGAATCGTTGTTGTAAACGTTGCTTGCGTTGTTGCTGATGACGTGCATGGCCAGATTGTTTGCATCTTACAGAGACCGAAGAGAAAGGAAGGGAGATAACTCTCCCCAACCATCGGAGTCACTGTTACCATTAATCTCACTTGAACAAATACTCTTGATTCATGAAACAAGGGAGACAACTCTCATCACCATCCTCATTGGTAATGAATAGGCCATAGATCACACTGTCCAGAACAAATATTACCAGTAGTTTTAATTCATTCCTTGATTTATGACAAAAGGGAGATAACTCTCACCTACCATCATTCTCATTGGTTACCAAAAGGCCATAAAAAACATTTGACAAACTTATACATTTACACCATTCCTTGATTCATGATTCAAGGGAGATAACTCTCAACTGTCATGATTCTCAATGGTTTCCAAAAGGCCATAAGTCTTAGATTAGTTTTCAACTATTCTGAAAGTCCATGAAGTATTAATATAATTATAACATAATATAACGTGAACATGTTTTCAGCAGAATAGATGTTTAGTTAGTCTGTCTCTTCACATGTGACCTCGGGGTCATGGATGGCCCAGTTGTCTAAGGCGCTGAGATTTGCTGTGCAGAGTTGCGTCCCTTTGGCACGCCAGAAACCTATGATTGTGGATTCGAATCCCGGTTCACCCCGATTATGTTTCTAGGTTTGTCAGCACCATACCCATGCTCCTGGGTTTCACTGAAGTGGTAGACGTTCGAGACCTGCATCACTTCTGGTTTTCCTCCCACATTAAGCTGACACGCCATGATATAACTGTAATACTGTTAAAAGCGGCGTTAAAACCCAACTCACTCACTCATCCTGAAAGAGATCCACATCACTGTAGTGATTTACCTCAGTTAAGAAGCACGCCACTTGTGATGAGGTAGCAATTTCCTAAATTAGATCACATCATCAGTGTTTGTAAATGATTTGCCTCAGGTTCACTGTAAAACAGCAAGCTCATTAAGTGTGTAAATATTATCATCAATATCCATAAATTAGACAAGACAAATTAAACCGAAAACTGCATGGTTATTTTGGGGTTATGTCCCCTGGCTATTAAGGGGATCTAACTCTTACAATTTCTAACCAAGGTTTTACAGACTGAGAATCATGACAAAGTTGGTGATTATAAACAATATGATTGTTTGCATTTTTTTCAGCGGTCAGTTTGAAGCCATGCCCTGAGCACAATTTAATATGAATTTCAGCTGCGTTCATGTCATACACCTTTTTCATGCAACAGATCTTTTACCCACAACTGGTAGTGTTTACTGTAATTAGATTTTCACCCCCCGGCCCCTGTTAGCCATAGACAACAAGTTCAGACCCAGGTACAGTTGAATATAAGGAACAGCTATACAATTTAAGGCAGCTTTGGTTGTATTCTCCTCAGGGAGCTGAAAATTACACTTGAGTGCGCACTGATCAGTTGTTATTATAATGTGGTGTTGGGACCAGACACTGGTGGTTGGATTTGGGACATGACAAGATATGATTATTATGGAAATTAAATGTTCCTTGCCGCAAGTGTTCCTGCCTACTTTAAAAATTTGGGATTCAAAGCCTGCTTATAGAGTATTCAGGATGCAATAAATACAACTTAAATAGTATACAGTACGCAAGATGCAGATTTTCGATTTGAAGACATTTGTCATGCTTCAAGAGTATCCAAAATATATTTAAGTGTCTTGATCTTTCACCTGACCATTTGAGGGGCAGATCAGTAAATGGTTGTAGTGAGTGCATGATGTAGAATTCAATTTATGATTCTTGTACATGGGTTGTTACCCTTGAAGTTTTCCTCAGCTGGTATGGGGATGCAAGTGGTTAGACACAGGATGCAGGACAAGTTACAGAGTAGTTTCTATGTGTATCAGAGATGGTTATTTTATGATGAAGTAAACAAGCTGAATTATTGTTTCAAATTTGCACTTGAAATGAAAGCAAAAAGAGATGGATCATAACAAGGAGGAAAATGATGATAAATGTTTAAATTTCATTAAAATTAAAATTTTTAATCCAATGTGTTTGCATGGTAAACATTGTTTCGATCTTTCAGTCGGGTTGAAATAATGTAGGCAATCAGAAATGCTGGGCCTGAACTTGGGTCTGAACTTAGTCTGAACTTGAACCTGGGTCTGAACTTGCACATAAGTACATGCACCTTTGGCGCAGGCACAGTAGTTGGTGAACTAACACCCGTATCCTCTATCTCTTCAGCAGACCAGGTCCATTATCCCCAAGCTTCCAAGTCTGAGCATCGGTGGAACTTGATTGTAGCTGTGTACGACACCACTGCCTGCCATCCCGCCCATCTGTACAAACGCCTGTCCGCCCGCCCGCCTGCCAAAAAACATACACTTGTCACCTATTTGCTTTAAAGCACTCCACATCTTACTACACTCATTCTTGGATTTGATTGGTCCATATATTTTCCTTTCTGCTTGATTGACCAATCGCCAGCCTCCTTACTGTTCTCTTCTTACATCAGCACTGTGAATGAATGGATGTTTCCAATTGGTCCAGCTAACCTGGCCAAGCTATGTGATTGGCTGGACTCTGCTTTTGCTGTGAATAGCATGTGCACTGTTTGACACCAGTTGCTCTTAGCGCTTCTTAGTTCTCTCTCTGCGACTAATACTCCTTGCTTTTTTGCTGTTTTCAGAGCAAAAAACGGCTAGAAATAAGAAAGGTGTAAAACTGTATGGGGACTCCTAACACTGACGTGTGTGATGACTTGTGTGATGGAAGTCATGGACGATTGCAGAATGTCTAATGTGCATGCTATACGTCTGCTGCCAAGTCACCTTAAATTCAGTCTCGGCTGTGCCTGGTGGTGGTGATGGTGATGGTGATGGTGGTGTGTCAACACTCTGCTAATGTAGCTGTCTTCATGCATAATGTGTACATGTCTAGTACTCAAACACTGTGGTACGTTGAGGTACTGTGAACAGTGGTACTGAAATAGTACCTTAAGATAAGTACCACTTGGTACTATCAGTAACATGTGGAAACGGTATCCTTTGATTTATGATGCAAAATACTGAACCTGGATGGTTCCATAAATGGTTCTTAAAATTCTTTTGGAAGATTTCTTGTTTGAGTGTTACAAAGAGAATCGGTTCTGATGTAGTACAGTGATGTCACGACAGCACCAAACCAGATGTCAGTGTACCATTTATGTTCATATCGGATGTATCATTCAACAAAAAATGAAATTCAAAAATGAAAAATGTAACGGCATCCATCTATATCAAGTCCCACGGAGACCTGGTGCAATGGTCGCCTACCGGGAGAGGCTAACAGGACACTGGTACCCTATGATAATGTGAATATGATCAGGGTAGCCAGTTATGACACTGATATTATGATACCCAAAACGGAAAGATGTACCAAGAAATGATAATTCTATTGCCTCATGAGGATTCTAATATTGATGGTATGTGATCATGGTACATCAGTGATTCTCAGTGATGATGTAATACTGTAACGGTACCCGGAGGTGATATGGTAACGGTTCCAGGAGGTGATATGGTAACGGTTCCAGGAGGTGATATGGTAACGGTTCCAGGAGGTGATATGGTAACGGTACCAGGAGATGATATGGTAACGGTACCAGGAGGTGACATGGTAACGGTACCAGGAGGTGACATGGTAACGGTACCAGGAGGTGACATGGTAACGGTACCAGGAGGTGACATGGTAACGGTACCAGGAGGAAGTGTTTCCATGGTCTGTGATATGCAAGACAAATTCAGTGAGTACTTGAAACATCTAGATAATGTCCATGACATCACACAGATGGGAAGATGATGACCTACCAGCAAGTACTGTGATACTAACACAGATGATACTGTGGGTACTGTGATGGCACAGTGTTGTTTGATGGACGTCTGAAACAACACTAAACAACATGGCATGAAGCAAGTGCCATAGTACTGTACCACAGTCCCACAACAGCAAAATGTTCAATATGCACAAGTGAGGAAGTGTTTTTGCGTTTGTTTTCCGAGATGGTTTTATGTAGACAGAAAGCAGCATTGTTTCAACATTGTGTAACTATGGCAACTGCATTATTGGAGCGGCAAGCAACTTTGTGAAAATGTGGCAGAGAGCAACAAGTTTGTATAACTATGGCAACTTCATTATATGGGTGGCAATCAACCTTGTGTTACTATGGCAACTGCATCACAGGCGCAGATGGCAAGAAGCATTGTGTAACTATGGCAACTGCATTACTGGGGTATATGTGATACATGACTTCTATGTGGAGCTGCTTGGTGAGTGTCAGTCCCCGACAACCCTGGTGGTGCTAGGAGGGGGATGTTCGTATAATCATGTATTGTTTGGAAAAGAATCGGATGAAGATATTTTCCTGATCTCAAGACAAACATTTGACATGAAAATGTCACTATTTTTGTCTGTAACCAATAGCAACTAAGTTATTCTCCCCATCACAGCTTGTGTTTGTGCAACAACAGCTGCTGTCCCAGCTTCGTCTTCATCCGCAACATCATCAGCTTTCCCCCCAGACTTGTACATGATGGTTGTTCAAGTGCCAAATATGGGTCCATTATTTCAAATTGCATGCCTCACCACAAGCTTTTCACGAAGCCATCAAGTGTGGACAACCACACTGGGTGCTCTGGTACTAGTGTTTGGATTGTCACTATGATGTATCATCATGCGTTTTCATAACCCCTGAGGAATTGTTATATTAGTACATGTGTAGGTCCATATAACATTATACAAAAACCAGCTCTTTCATGTCTGCAGGTGCTTGTTCTAATCTCTGAAGGTCAAAGATCACAAAGTTCACCGTTGCTGTGACAACTGCAAAGTGTATTGTGACCTATCATGTCAAATTGTCATGGTCAAGGTCGGTATGGCAAAAGCAACGAGTGCCCGACCTGTCCTCAGGTCATATTCTTAAAGAAATGAAGGACACTACAGCAAAAACAGACCATTATATACTCAATTTATATCATGAGGAAATTAGCATCCTTATATGTTAAGTATAAATGGTAGGTATTTTACTTGTGGCAAGAAGTAACTATCCGTTCATTTTGTCAATACTACAGCAAATAAAACCTGTGTATTGACCGTGACCCAGACAGTCTGTATGTGTCCATCTCTCCGCCACCATTGCCATAAACCAGTTATGACCTTGTAACCTTGACCTGACCTGTATGCATGATAAGAAAACCCAAGGTCAGGGTCATTGCAAGTTTATGTAAATATGTGAGGTTAAGAAATACAACAGGTGTAGCATATCTTGCTGATGACACCCTGCAAAATGCAGGGCTGATTGAAATATTTCATATAGATGAGAATGAGAATTCTTAATGTGTGCATGATCCATAACTCATTGATGTATGTATAAAGCTATTCCACTTGTATTTTATTTTGGAGTTTTTAGTGTCCATTGACTTAACTCTACCATTAGAATGGTGCAGAGATTTGAGATGAGTGAATTGATAACATCAGCACCTCTCTTCATCATTAAGACTTGCCATACGTTAAAGTTGTCATCAAATAAAATTGTTTTGTTTCAAAAAATGCTTTGTTTCAAATATTCATTATTTGCAACCTGCACTAAAGAATATGGTTATGCGCATCATAAATATTTTACAATATTTTTTTATGTCCAATGACCAATGTGTATTCATTTATCAAATCATTTCAGTACATTATTCCAAAATAAGACAGTGTGTCCAAAATCATCAACTATTTTTTTTGTCTACAGGAATACATATCACATGGAACAATTTATCAAGTTTGAACATTTATTTTTATGAGAATGTCTCCATGAACCAACCATACACAAGATTTCACCTCAGGTTAACTGTTGTCACTACAAAATATTCATGTCTTGAGAAGGTTATCATGTTGAATATTCAAAAAAAGAAGTTATCTTCTAAAAAAAACAAATATGTGACCAGATAGTTTGTATCAGGTTATATTCCTTAAGGTGATGGGGAAGTAGGTTATGTTCAACCCACAAGTTCTAATCTGGCATGGGCCAACAAAACACAGCATTACTGGGATCAAATCCAAGTCTCCAACTGTAAACCCGTGCTGATACTAGCCTTGTCAATATCTCTTCAAGGCATCATAAGTTTATAGTCTACAGTTAATACCAAAATTGATCAGTGAAGTGGTTATTTGCATGGCATTGTGCCCTGATGGGGTGGGTGGTTTTGAATGCTTTCAGTCACTGGTTTGTCTGGTCCAGATTGTTTACAGGTCACTGTGACATACCTGGAGTATTACTGACTGTGACATGTGTATGTGGTTAGTAGTTTTAACATGTTAAGCTTCAGATTTAAGGTTCAAACCTTTAAGAACAGAACAACATGTATATATGCAGCTTCCTTTCAAAACAGTGGTACTGCTGTGTCATGAAATAACAAGCTGATTCAGCAATTTAATGTCACTGATAGGTCCATGAACCAAAAATATACATTGTTGTAGGAGACCGTATAATAATCTGAAAGTCAGCATAGAGCCAGATTAATTTATTTTCTTCTTTTGCAGATGAACTAACCTTTTGAAAAAGTAAAACAAAATATGTAAAAATATTGTGCTTGATTCTGAACATACTTTTGTTAGAACTATTATTTCAAGAGTTTTTAATTTTATTTTGCACCTTGACAACTGACTAAAATAATCTGTAAAATAAAAAATATATTTGGTTTGGCCTTTTTAAAACATCTTTTGATGAAATAGTGCTGCTTGGAATTACAGCTTTGGAAGAGGAATATTAAACCAAATCATGTATAAAAAATACTTTGTTTCATATTTGTTATGTTGGATATATGTATCAAGTCCGAGAAAGATGATGCGACCCATATGTATTCACACCATGCAAAAACCAAGCGTATTTCACATTGCTGATCTATGTCATTGAAATAGCAGCATAGAATTCATCTTTTATCATGTTTTATCATTTTCTACTGTAACCATGGTAACAAGACCAATTACAGCATGACCATAGTTTGATGACAACCACAATGAGGTTGGATAAGCAGCAAGATAAGTCATTAGATATTGGGGGTGATGCATGTCCATCCTCCTTGAATTCTTGTCATGTTTCTCCTGAATGTCTTAGACTCCCTTGTAATAGTGGACATGCACTATACTGAACACTTGGTATACAACAGTTGACTGTTTACCTGGACCTGTGTATACAAGACACTCATTATTCTGGACATTGGGTATTGTGGACATCAGAACAGTGAGCCCATGAAGTTTGTCCTGTGTATCAATCCTCTTGGTGATAAAACCTTATTCAGACACATTAAATATGGTCTATTAAAGTCTGGCAGCTAAAATTAACTATTCCCACTTGTTCTTAATACATGTTATTTCAAGCGATCAACCATTTGTATAATGTTACCTGAGCACTGATTGGTCAGATCCTCTCTCATTTTGCTCTGGCTGGAACAAGGCTGTCACTCGATTGGCTGTCTATTGTCTACACCAAATATTGGCTCAGTGTTTACGGGTGATTGTAGCATACACAAACCTGTAACGTATTGATCATTATGAGAGCAAAACCATTCAGACCTCAGTTTCTGCAAATTTAAACCATAAGAACGGTGAACTCATTGTCATGTAGATGTTTTAGGACCACTTAGAATCCTATTGGTGTTTGGCTCAACGTGCAGCAAGCCAACAGTTATTTATATTTGTTGTTTTATGCTCCAGTCAGCAATATTCCAGCTATAAAACCGCAGCCTGTAAGTAGTCAACCTGGGTCAGACAAACCAGTGGTTGATAGTATGAGCATCACCCCGTGCCATCTGGGCAAGATGACGTGCAATCAGTCCAGTCCCAAATCCTCACCAACCAATCCTCTTACAACAAGCAATAGAGTGCTACTCCAACCTGGTCCCGGCAAATCCAACAGGTATAAAATCACAAATAAATTACCTCAACACCAGAGATTAAGTAGTCTTGAATATCCCACAAACTGATTTCAATGGACGTAAAAGCAAAATAGCTGTGAATATATGCATGGATCACTGAAAATCAGTGATGACACCAGGTGTTAGCAAAAAAGGTAAGCCTGTCTTGTCCAATGGTACCCATCTTCCCGGGGCAACAGAATTAACTGACTTTAAAAGTCCATTTTCCACCCTTGCCGAACGAGATTGGAATTCCTTTGCTCTATCGTAGCGCCACCAGTGGTTATCATGAGTTATGTCCCTGCTAAGCCTCTCCTGTTGACCCACCAGATTCCACCTCTTGTATCACTTGCATTTGTTTCAAACAAAATGGCGGCGCCCAGTCAAGACGATCTGATCGATAATCAAGAATATATTGTGATAAATGGCTCTTACATTGCGAAGGGCATCACATCACAAAAGCACCTTGATTAAAAACATGAAAAGATTTGAAAAAATATCTGTTGACAACGAGTTGGTGGTGCACATGCTTTGCAAATCCTGCAATTGACCGAAATCTGCACAAAAGTTTACGAACCGGATTTCGATTTCATTGCATGTTTTTGATTAGACTATGCATAGACTCGTTAGTCCAGCCAAAACGTAACTCCATAATGTTAGCCTAGTTCGGCAAGGGTGGAAACTGGACTTTTATAGTCAGTTAACTCTCTTGCCTCGGGAAGATGAACGGAACCTGACAAGGAAGGTTTCTCACAGACACAGACATCCCCGAGACTGAGGAGAAACATGAACTTAATTCAACGAGGTATATGGGCAGAGATGCTAATGGGTCATGTAGAGAGGGGAATCAAACCCAATTCCATTTGTTGACACCTTATTGTTATTTCTATATATATTTCATCATTACTCTCATCTTTTTCTCATGATACAGGATACTGGATAACTTTAACCATTGACAAGTGCCATAAGAGCATGTGTAACTCTGTTTTCTAATGGCATTTTGTCACCTACTCCCCAGCTACCAATTCCCATACAGATACTATTATGGAATTTGATTCCATGTAAAGCGATTAGATATAGCTATTAGAACAAAATTATTCATTAGAAAAAACTCCATGGTATTTCTCTTTATGAAATTCTTCAGTTTTAAAAGTGTTTGGAATGTATATATTTCTAGCCATTATTCATGAACCGTTAAAACTGCAGTCATGGGAAGGGAAATGTAATGGAACTACCTTGTTTTGGTTTATGCTTTCTTATATTACTACTCTGTATATACGCCAGCCAATAGTCTTGTGTCAGTGCAATCCTCTGCTTGACAATGCGCTCTCATTGACAAATCCAATTTTCCATATTTTGAAACATGTATCCTATCTTGTATGTAATTTTCTATGGTAGACAGACTGCACTCATGAAAGGGTCTGAATGCATGCATAGCTGTCATATCATGCACATGTTTCATGAACTATCAACCAATGATATGCAGAGATTGCACAAAATAGGAGGAAAATTGTGATGGAGTTCCGCTTTCCGGTCGGTGGACCCCATGCTGCTGATAGAAGAGTTTGTGTGATTTCCTGTGTAGAAGGAAATGTTTACATTTCAACAGTAGCATTTGAAATATTTTCAGATTAACAATCGAATGTTATATTTTCATGTACAAAATACAGAAACATGGGTTTGGTCAGCTGAAACACCGTCAAGGATGTCATCAGAATTGTGTTCAGTTGATGTATACGCCCCTTATTCCCAGCGTGTTTCGATTTCTGTTATTCGGAAATACTTGAAATCCACTGAATGCTGTTTCACTTTGAAATTGCCCAATCAGATTGGAGCAGAAAAATTCAGTTGCCCAATCAGATTGAAGCAGAGAGGTGCCATTGCTTAATCAACATTGTGTAACGGACAGTATATATAGTAGGATTGGTTTTCTGAAAGGTATTTGCCTCTATTGTGGTGCAGTAGCTACAACAATGATAGCTGGTATTAGTACCTGAATAATCAGTGGATCTTGGGTATCGGTTGGATTCTGGAAATAATAGCCCCTTGGGAATAAGGGATGTTTTAATGTACTTCCATCAAAGGTGCCTATTCTCCAACAGTCTCAACAAGGATAAAAACTTTATGCTTTAACTTTCACTAGATACTGGAGGCGGAACTTGATACAAAGCAAAAGCATAAAATCACACAGCTGTACAAGTACGGCAAATTGTTTGACAAATTTGATTTTTTATACAATCTATACAAATACCATAATTTGTTTTTTTAGTTGGTTTCAAGTTGTTTTTTGGGCGATGGTTTCAATATTCCAAGAACTGTCGATAACTTCTGAGAATCGGGTCACATTTGGTTTGTAACAGGACAAATTCGTCCCCTTAAATATGGCACCTGTTGTCATTTTGTTCCATCGTAACAAAACATTATTAGCAAGATTGTAGAAACTGTATCGACAGTGGATGCATCTCGGATAGAAGTTTGAAATATTTAATGACATTTGGTTCTGGTGTATACCTCCAATATTGACCAAGCGAAGTATTGTTACAACACACCCGTTCACCTGTATTTACCAAGGGGAAAGTGTCACTTGTTATTTCATTCTCCTTGAGCTCGAGTTGCAAAACAAGGGAGAGAACCCGTGCCAAATAAATAACCCAGTCTCTGATTGGAGACGAACCAGAGTGCTACCCAGCTGTGTGTGGTACATACCACGTGTATATTACATACGATCATTGTCTATTTATCCTATATTTTAGCCGAATGCTTGTGCTGCCAGTATGTTCTGGATCTATGTCAATCTGCAGCTGTGTATACTGTAGAACTTATAGGAAATTACATCCAACATCTGTTGGAACTTGTACAGATACGAAGGGCGAAACCCACAACATTCGCTGATGTTAGCTGTTCAGGGGTTAACTTCTTTTGACATTTGCTGATGTTGACTTTGCAGGGGTTAATGCCCTGTTGACATTTGCTGATGTTGACTTTGCAGGGGTTAATGCCCTGTTGGCATTTGCTGATGTTGATTCCTGTTTATGAAGCACCATTCTCTGGGAGACATCATGTATTTGGTCTCTACAAGTGATCAGCTCCAAACTGACACTTGCAGAAATGTAGAAATAAAGTTATTAAAGTTACATTGGATTTTGTTGTCTGTCAACTGAATAAAAAAAACATGGATCTGTGGAGAGAATGAAATCAATTTCCTATCGATCATCAGGGTGAGCGAGAAACGTACAAACTGGCCAATACATAGAACCAATATTGGCAATATCAGTGATACCCGGTAATATGCCAAGAACATACAAATTGGACAACACATAGTACCATTGTTGGCAATATCAGTGATACCCGGTAATATGCCAAGAACATACAAATTGGACAACACATAGTACCATTGTTGGCAATATCAGTGATACCCGGTAATATGCCAAGAACATACAAATTGGACAACACATAGTACCATTGTTGGCAATATAAGTGATACCTGGTAATATGCCAAGAACATACAAATTGGACAACACATAGTACCATTGTTGGCAATATAAGTGATACCCGGTAATATGCCAAGAACATACAAATTGGCCAATACATAGTACCAATATTGGCAATATCAGTAATACCCGGTAATATGCCATGAACATACAAAATGGCCAATACATAGTACCATTGTTGGCGATATCAGTGATACCCAGTAATATGCCAAGAACAAACAAATTGGCCAACACATAGTACCATTGTTGGCAATATCAGTGATACCTGGTAATATGCCGAGAACATACAAATTAGCCAACACATAGTACCAATGTTGGCAATATCAGTGATACCCGGTAATATGCCAAGAACATACAAATTGGCCAACACATAGTACCATTGTTGGCAATATCAGTGATACCTGGTAATATGCCGAGTGCATACAAATTGGCCAACACATAGTACCAATGTTGGCAATATCAGTGATACCCAGTAATATGCCAAGAACATACAAACTTGCCAATACATCAGCGATAATCTGCCAAGAACATTAAGATTGGTCAACACCTAGTATTCATGTTGGTAATATCAGCGATATCATGCCAGGGAGACATGGATTGGTCAACACCTAGTACTCATGTTGGTAATATCAGCGATATCATGCCAGGGAGACATGGATTGGTCAAAACCTTGTACCCATGACATCAACAACTAGGATGTGTTTTTACTCAAACAAACCCTACCCTTGAGTGAGACAAAGTCTAAATTGTTTCCATGGATAACAGAAAAAATATAATTTTGAAAAACTTTTAAATACCAAAAGGTACCAGTTAAACTGATGAAGAATGTATATGTGAAGTTTCGTTGAAAAACATAAACGGCTTCAAGTTATGGATCAGATAAGGTGGGTAATGCCTTAGTTAAGAGGAACCGAGCAAAAATCTATTTCTCCCATCCCTTCGTGTGCGTGCATGTGTGCCTGCGTGCGTGCATGCGTGAGTGCGTGCGTGCGTGCGTGCGTGCGCATACAAGAGACATAACAAGGCAACTTGCAACATGGCATATCCTTGCTGTTATTACAGAAAGACAACCTTTAATAAGAGATGTTCTCTATTATTGATGCCATTCATGCTAGTGTGGAACCTAATCTATGCATGCAGAGGACCGCAGGCACACACACACACAGACCTGAACTTGCATATACATGCATACAACCTTCAAGCTCTTTCTACATATACATATTGCGTACTATTTATCACAATTCTTTACAAATAATAAAGAATAGTCTTATTTCCTAAAATGTTGAAGGAGAGAGGAGACTTTGACAATGCTTTGAACAGAGTGATGCAAGTCTTAGACATGTCACCAACTTCGTGAAACACGTGGGTACTATGCTGACAAGTTCATCATGATCAGGGATAATCTTGCGGGATTATCACTGGATCCTGCCTCTATTCATGTTTAGAAGCTCACAATCATGGAGTTACTTTATCAGGCGCTTACTGGTTTTGTAGGCCAGGTGAATGGGGTTAACATTCTGTCCAAGATTATTGCTCAAATATATAGCGATGTGCATGCGTATGTGTGTGTGGTTGTTTGAACTAGTCCGGACTACAGTGCTATACCACTGAATTCCCAAGCCACAGTTTAACATAGTCACACCACTCAGACACAGTATACTAACGCCTAGCCTTGTTTTATTCCCTAATACCGAGCGCTAGGCAGGGCAACAACAATCTTTTGGTTTGACACAGCCAGGGGATCGAACCACTACCTCTGCTCACCAGGCAGATGTTCTATCCACTTGACCAAAGAAGCGGTACCAGTCTGAATTATCTTGTTCATACTGAGTGACCTTCACCTTCAACATCATCCAATCATGTCAAGAAAAATCCCCAAGAGGTAAATTGGATATGGAGTCTCTTACATCTGACATAAGTGTGTGTGAGATTGAGTGAGTGAGTTTGGTTTAACGCCGCTTTTAACAGTATTCCAGTTATATCGCGGCGTGACAGCTTAATGTGGGAGGAAAGCCCAAAGTGATGCAGGTCTCAGACGTTTACCACTTCGGTGAAACCGAAGAGCACGGGTATGGTGCTGACAAACCTAGAAACATAATCGGGGTGAACCGGGATTCGAACCCACAATCATAGGTTTCTGGCGTGCCCAAGGAACGCAACTCTGCACAGCGAATGGCGGCGACTTAGACGACTGGGCCACCCGTGCCCCTGTGTGTGAGATAGAGTGAGTGTGGTTTTACGCCGCTTTTAGCAATATTCCAGGAATATCATGGCAGGGGACACCAGAAATGGGCTTCACACATTGTACCCATGTCGGAATTCGAACCCGGGTCTTTGGCATGACGAGCAAACGCTTTAACCACTAGGCTACCCAACCACCACCCCCAGAGAGTGAGATTGAGGAAATATAATTGCATATAAATAATACAAAAAATACTAATGCAAATTAATCAACACTTCACAAATGATCTAGAAATAGCGATCACATTTCATTGACCTGTTCTACAAAAATCAGGTGCAAAAGACAGAAAATAAGAAAAACAAGAAATGAAAGATTAAATGTTTTATTGCATATTCAATGTATGGTACATATGTGACAGGATACTACATATTGGCATGTAGCACAAAGTATATAAAATTGATCCCTGAATGATGTATAGGATCAGTTCTATGTACAATCTGAAGGAATCATCGAGGCAACGTCAACACATTCACGACCACTGTTTCCCAGTTGTAGTACTTTCATCAATATCTTGGTAAACTGGTTTTGTATCGTCAAATACTGGAGAGAAGCATGATTGAGACTTTCTGCATAGCAATTTCCTATTGGATGAGTGAGTGAGTAGGTTTGGCCTCTTTTTGCAAAATAGCAACATTGCAGTAGGGATGAAGTGTCTGCAGCCTTGATTATCCTGGGTATTGCATCTCCATTCTATATTAATAAATACCATGGATCCCTTCGCCATCATATCCCTACTTTGAGTGCAGTTAGAATGACATGGCGCTAAAGTCAGACAATTGAAACAAGCAGCAATATCACACTTACTTGGCTGATTTTGTGTGCAGCCTTCTGTACAAATGAGAACTTATATCATAAGGATATACTCAGGAAAACATCTGGAGACAAAATGGGTCCATGGTGCTTATAAACAACAGAATGGATATATGATACACTGGATGTTTAGGGCTGCAACGTAACACTTTGTTGCAATGTGATACATATCTTGATACCAAGTTCACAATGTGATACATATCTTGATACCAAGTTCACAATGTGATACATATCTTGATAACCAAGTTCACAATGTGATACAGATCTTGATACCAAGTTCACAATGTGATACATATCTTGATACCAGTGTGTGAGTGAGAGTGTTGTGTTTAACGCCGCTTTTAACAGTATTCCAGATATATCGCAGTGTGTCAGCTTAATGTGGGAGGAAAGCCCAAAGTGATGCAGGTCTCAGATGGTTACCGCTTCGGTGAAACCCACAGCTCAGGTATGGTGCTGACAAACCTAGAAACATAATTGTGGTGAACCAGGATTCAAACCCACAGTCATAGACGACTGGGCCACCCGTGCCCCTTATCTTGATACCAAGCTCACAAAGTGATACATATCTCGATACCCAGTTCACCATGTGATACAAATCTTGATAAAAAAAGTTCACGAAGATCTGAACCCAGGGTTTTGCAAACATAGCAAACACACCAACCACAGAGCTACCCCCACTGGCCTTGAATGGAATGAGTGAGTTTTATTAACGACACTTTGGACAGTATTTCAGAGTATCATGGCATATCAGCTTCATGTAGGAGGAACCCACCAGCACGAGTATGGTGCTGACAAACCAAGAAATATAATCGGGTTGAATCTGGGATTCAAACCCACAATCATGGATTCTGGTGCACCTAAAAGATGCAACTCTTCACATCAAACTGTTACGCTCATACATATCAAGTTAATCGAGGATTACGTTGAACCACACAATTCTTGGACTTTTCTTTCTTCTTCTAACCAGGAAATTAAGCATTTGCTATGAAAGTCATTTTTTTCAAACCACTAGTTGAATGAGCTCAATCTCAGTTAAATATTTGTAGTGAACACCTTCAATACCGAGGCGGTTTCTCCATAACATTCACCTATCCCATGATTAATAACTCAAAAGATGAAATATTGAATAGTCACAATTCATATAAAAGGCCAAAGTAGTCAATAATTTGAGGGACTTTTGTCTTTGCGCCCGCGCAGCATAATCAGTTATCTCCGGCAATATTGAACTGGATTCAAGACCAAACAACTTCCATAACAAAATAACATACCAGACGCATACTGTACAGAAAAAATAAGTTCAACATTAACTAAATGATAAATGAAGTCTATACACTTTAGGTAATAAAAATATATTCTTATGGACAAAACACATACAGCACTTTTGTATTGATTATACAAAACTTGTTAGTTTGTGCACAAGCAACATAATCATGTCGAATCACTTAAGCACAGAATCATAGCATTTTAAATAATGGCAAATCCTAGTGTTAGACACCGTTGATATCACTAGCCTTTGTTCATTGGTGTCAAATCCATCCAAACCTCACTGATACATTTTTGGATTGTTGCAGAAGCTAACAAAACAAGAAACCGGCATGAATTAAATTAATCAAACATTGCAGAATAAAAAGCAGGTAGCTTCAATAGGAAATTGGATTGGATTCATTTTGTTCATTTCAATAGTGTTTTGTTACTTCAATTAGGATACAGTGCCCAAGCTTAATGGTAAATGCAGCTAATAAGACTGAAGAAATGAGACTTTAATCAACGTACGCTGACGTTACTCAAGGTTGACAGTGGAGGAAAATACAAGTTGGTCTACAGTTTGTGATGTGGTCAAAGGGAGCTAACTCTTCGTCGGTTTGAGAAGTTTGTCAAGCACCTTGAGTCCCTGTTCTTCGTATTCCTGCCTTGATAACCAGAAGTCGTTCTTATCCCGCATGATGTCAGCCAGAACCGAGCCTCCCAAGAATACCATGTGCTTCCTCCGGGGCGGATCTTCTATCCTGATCTTGAATTTCTGGAAATGAAAAGTCGAACTTTCTCACACTATCACCTGAGCAGCGTTAACCTCGCCCCCATCAATCATGAGAGAATCTGTGATTCCCATATACCTTTTTATTAATCTGCATACTTTAAAAAAAATTCCTGATATATGATGTTTTCCACACCATAAATGTCAAGTTTTTGAACATATTTTGCCCACTACAGATGAATCAATAATCAATAAAAACAAATTTTTATACATTTTTACTTAAAACATCTCTGCATCACAAATGTACACCTGACAATATGATTCATGACAAGCCTACTCAAGTATAAATTCATGATTGAAAACAGCAACATTTAACATTTACAAAGTCTTGCAAAAGCCATATTACTACTTGTGCTAGCATAACGTTTCAACCTGCCAAAGAACAAAATGATAAATCTGATTGTAATAAGAATGCGGCAAAATTTACCAAACATGTAAGTTCAACACACAGCTGTTGAAATGCATCATACTGTTAGGTAGGCATTTTGTGAGTGAGTGAGTGAGTGAGTGAGTTAGTGAGTGAGTTGGGTTTCACGCTGCTTTTAACAGTATTCACGTAATATCACGGCGTGTCAGCTTAATGTGGGAGGAAAGCCCAAAGTGATGCAGGTCTCAGACGTTTACCACTTCGGTGAAACCTACAAGCACGGGTATGGTGCTGACAAACCTAGAAACATAATCGGGGCAAACCGGGATTCGAACCCACAATCATAGGTTTCTGGCATGCCCAGGCATTTTGTGACACCCCAACACCCACTCCTTCATTCCAAAGGAGGATTTTTCTTCAACTTACTGATAACTTGTCTACATCTCCTTTAAGAACCCTCTCCAAGTACAGCTGTTTGATTTCTCTCTCGAGTCGACTTGGAAGACCTGGGTACATTGTGGATCCTCCAGAGAGGACGATGTGTTTGTAGAACTCGGGGCGAGTGTCAATGTCTGCTGCATTGATGGTGTTGAAGAGTAACTCAGCTACACCCACGTTCTCCACGTTGATCAAGTGGGGCTGGAACAACGCTTCAGCAGCTCCAAACCTCTCTCCTCCCACTTTAATTATTCGACCATCAGGTAGCTGAAGAACACAACTTCAGTTGTAAAAGCAACAGTCTGCACCAAAAAACGTTCCAAGTCTACTATCAGCATCTTGGTCCATAGGATTATTCTAAATACATTTTAGTGTTATCATGTCGACTTATTAGCTGAGTTTACTAGACAGAACAGAATTTTACTTCGCTCTGGATTCTAGTAGCTAAATTCACAGATTGAAGCAGTGTTTGAAATTAAGTGGAATCCTGGTTCTAGTTCCACAATGAGATCTTAGCACTAAGATGATCGCAACTCCCTTACTTTAACATAGGCTTACAGCAGTCATAGCACTAAGATGATTGTAACTCCCTTACTTTAACATAGACTGACAGCAGTCATAGCACTAAGATGATCGCAACTCCCTTACTTTAACATAGACTTACAGCAGTCACAGCGCTAAGATGATCGGAACTCCCTTACTTCAACACAGACTTACAGCAGTCATAGCGCTAAGATGATCATAACTCCCTTACTTTAACATAGACTTACAGCAGTCACAGTGCTAAGATGATCGTAACTCCCTTACTTTAACATAGACTTACAGCAGTCACAGCGCTAAGATGATCGGAACTCCCTTACTTCAACACAGACTTACAGCAGTCATAGCGCTAAGATGATCATAACTCCCTTACTTTAACATAGACTTACTTACAGCAGACATAGCGCTAAGATGATTGTAACTCCCTTACTTTAACATAGACTTACAGTAGTCACAGCGCTAAGATGATCGTAAATCCCTTACTTCAACATGAACTTACAGCAGTCAAAGCGCTAAGATGATTGTAACTCTCTTACTTTAACATAGACTTACAGCAGTCACAGTGCTAAGATGATTGTAACTCCCTTACTTCAACATAGACTTACAGCAGTCATAGCGCTAAGATGATCGTAATCCTTACTTTAACATAGACTTACTTACAGCAGTCACAGGGCTAAGATGATTGTAACTCCCTTACTTCAACTTAGACTTACAGCAGTCACAGCGCTAAGATGATCGTAACTCCCTTACTTCAACATAGACTTACAGCAGTCACAGTGCTAAGATGATCGTAACTCCCTTACTTCAACATAGACTTACAGCAGTCACACCGCTAAGATCATTTTGTTGAATCAAGTTTTTGACTTTAAACATTAGGGCCATGAGAAGGATCACTAAACTTTCATGCTTCATATTGAAAACTGTAAATATGTCTACCAGGTGTCCTTGCATGTGTATCTGATTAATTGGGAAGTTAACACCACAGACAATCAATCCCCAATGTGCAGATATAGAGCTGAAAAATAAGAGAAGGAATCAAGGAGATGGGTTTTTTATGCCACCTTGGATATTATTATCATCCATTCAACCAATACGAAATTTCTTCTTTAATGGATACTGTCAAAGATTAGGTGCCTGTTCAGTACTTCTTAGAGGTTGCTGCAGTCAGAGATTGTCCTGAGCGACAGAGGTCATCCTTACAGGCCAACTAATAGGGAATGTCTAGGAACAACAAATAGAAATAGACTTTGTTTAACGCTGCACTCAGCAATATTCCAGCTAAATGATGGCAAGCTGTAAATAACAGAGTCTGGACTAGACAATCCAGTGACTGACATTACGTAATTGGGATATATGCAATGACATGCATCAACCAAGTCGGTGAACCTGACCACCCGATCCCGTTAGTCGCCTTTTACGACAAGCAAAGTCGCCTTATACAGCAAGCGTTGGTTGCTGAAGACCTATTCTAACCCTGATCTTTACTAGCCGACTTACAATCTGAAAAAGGAAACTTGTCCCATGGTAATTGTACGTGAACTGATGTTTGTCTTTGGTTGAAGGGCAAATGTTCAATACTGTAAGCATGATGACAGAGCCTAAAAATATTTCATTCAACATGTGGGGGTACCAACGAAATAAAAAATATGTTAAGGACTTGTGTATGTTTTAACCTTGAGAGAGATAGCATGGTGAATTAGGGAATGGGGTTTAGCAGTGATTCACGCAACATATGATGGTACCTCTGGAAGAATGATCCAACTCCTATGAGTAATCTAGCATTACCTTAGCGTTTTGTAAAAAAATATGCCAGGATACAGCCAAGACATTTCTCAAGTGGTCCCCTATTCAAGGACTATCCATACACAATCAACAACTAAAACTCATTCAACTGCCTTTTTCAACCAGTTTTTAAGTACAAGGAAGTTAAATACAAAATCCATTATTTTGATTTTAGTGACAAGATTGAAATATAACAAGTATTCATAAAACATTTCTTTCCATATCCTAACAGGTGAAACAGAATTTTTTATCCTTCAAGGACAATGTCAAGAGTGCCTGTTCAGTACTTCTTAGAGGTTGCTGCAGTCATAGAATGTCCTGAGCGACAGAGGTCATCCTCACAGGCTAAACAGACAACAGAATTTAATACCTGTCATACAGAGTTACTCCTCGACTAACTTGGCGCAAAGCAGGGGCTGAAAACGCTGGGATGACCAGATTACCAATGCAAAACATTCAGACTCATTAACAGCTTTTCAAAAGAAGCTTAAAACAATATTGTATGACCCAGTCTGCAACTTCAGCCACTAGTTTAGGAAAATGTTGTTTGATGGAGTCAGCTAATCTGATGATGGTGCATGTAAGAACATGTACAATCTTCTGAAAAAGATGACAAGAGAGACAATTCCCACTAGTCCACTCTTAAGGACATACTAAGCTAGGGGAGTAGTTATTTATTATAGGTGAGTGAGTGAGTGAGTGAGTGAGTGAGTTGCCGCTTTTAACAGTTTTCCAGTTATATCTCGGCGTGTCAGCTTCATGTGGGAGGAAAGCCCGAAGTGATTCAGGTCTCAGACATTTACCGCTTCGGTGAAACCCACGAGCACGGTTTGGTAATGGCAAACCTAGAAACATAATCGGGGCGAACCGGGATTCGAACCCACAATCATAGGTTTCTGGCGTGTCCAAGGGATGCAAATCTGCACAAATCGTGCCCCCTGTTTATTAAAGGAGAGAGGGGAAAAGAGAAGAATTGTTCTTAGGACTCTATATTTATTTCAACAAACGCAACACGCAACACACAACACACACACACACACACTTTTCTACACACACACACACGTGATAAATTACCAGTCCCAAAAACATTTCAAGCCCATTACAGAAACAACTTCAAACAACTTCAAACAACCATAGATAACAACTGTAGCTTTCAAACTTCCATTATTTACAAATGTGTCCACAAGTTTCATTGTTCTTTTGCAACAGGAAAATCAGGCAAATTACTTCCTGCATCCTTTGACTGAGGCTGTAGTGAGGCCCTGCTATCAACGTGAAACATCAACTAACGGAAGAACAGAAAGCCTGTCCCTCGAACCTAAACTCTTAAACAGCTGTTGACAGACAGACATACATTATACATATTTCCTCATGCTCCACTGGGTACAGTGAAAGCAAAAAGGTCTTCACTTCCCTGTTACTGCTACACGAAGGTCTCGCCGGACACGACATCCTGCATCCCTTACACACGCAACTCATACATGGATGCACAAATCGGCACTTTCAGTCAGGTGAACAACAAATTGAAAATGGACATGCTGTAAGTTCCATGGGCCGAAACATTATGTATGTTTGCATCTTCAAAACTAACTGAATTTTGACATGTACATTTACCTAAATAACATTTCTATTCATGATTTCTTCAATCGCTGAGTTTTGTTTCAAATAAGGACATCACCTCTCTCAACTAAAGCTGGGCTTGAGAGGTGAACAATGCTATGACATAATGAAACTGTGCAACATGTGGCCTGCCTGTAGACACCAAGCAGGTCAATCTGGAACCCAAATACTTTATCCATAGCAGTCTTAAATATCAAGCAAGGGTCCTGTTATAAACACAATGCTGAAATATAGTACTCAAAAGAAGATACAGAACACCCAATTTATCATTTGACTATAGTAAATCTGTCATGGCATGACGGATTAAACAAGAAAAAAAGTGAGCGTGGCTCACTAATACCCCCTACCTGCCTAGTGTGTGTCAGTTGTTTCAAATTAAATAGCTAGGATAGAGTTAGGGTTTGAAAAATTCATTAAAAAAATGGAAAATTAATTTTAATTTTTTTTTCTTTTGACTGCACCCCTCCATATGACACAGATTATATGTACTAAGTTTGAGATGAATCCACTTAATAGTTTAAGAGAAATCGAGCGGACAAAGTTTTCGGACAGACGTTAGGGTTTGAAAAATTCATAAAAAAATGGAAAATTAATAAAAACATTTTTTTTCTTATGACTGCACCCCTCCATATGACACAGATTATATGTACTAAGTTTAAGATGAATCCACTGAAAAGTTTAAGAGAAATCGTGAGGACAAAGTTTTCGGACGGACGGACAGAACATTTGTATAACTACAGTCATTATGTCTGGGGGTATAATAAAGTAATATGGAAATGATCATTAACTTTTTCTGAGTAGTATATACAAATTTAGGGAGTCCCCAGATTGAAATACTTTAGCAGCAAACCTCAAGGACCCCAGATCCCTTAATTTCAAACACTGTCTATTATCACCAAGACCACAAACAAAGAAAACAATCCAAGCTAGTCTTACCTCATATGGTTCTACTAGGACTGTTGTTTCTAAGGCAAGTTTTTGTTCTTGTTCTATATCATAGGCAACATAGCATAGCTTTTCCTTCATCATTCGTACTGTTTCAAAGTCAGCGGAATGGTTGAAGGCATACCCTCGCAGCAGCAGCAGCTGAAACACATGACCCAATACTAGAGCAACGAGCATCTCTGTATCCTCCAGTTGTGTTTCTTGTCTAACACAACAATCAGCAATATGACACCAGCGTGTAAATAATCTATAACAGGGATTTATCAAATATTGTAAACTTAGTGCTCCTAGCAGGCAAATTGGGAGAAAAAAACATCTTGTTGAAAATTGGGAGTTTATAAAGTTCTTATTTTCTTAATTCAGAGGTTGGCCTATTTTAACAATAGATTTTGAGATTGCATTCAATGGAATAACAAAAAACTAAGCATTAAATCCTCTTCTACTTTATTGGTCCTGTTATCAGAGAAATACAGGTTTTATCTACAAAGCCATAAACTTAGTTTAAGTTATTGGTTACATATAACATGACTATGGAAATTTTTACTGACATTTACTTCAGATTTGCTGGTGAATATCAGTTTCTAAGCAGGTCTAGATAAATCCCTGTGAAATACTGGTATTGACATAATGAGCTACAATTATGATTCATTTAGTCACCTCTTAAGACAAGAAATGAGGACCCATTCCAACAGAGATTTCCATGCAATACTTTGTCCATGTACATAGCTACAGAATAGCAGCGTATTTGCGTAAAATACCCCCCAAAAATATTCAAAATCCAATTTCTTAAAATTAACTTGCATACAGGAATGCATGCATTAAATGAAAAACTCAAATGTATAAAAACAGCTCGCGTAAATACCCAATGAAGCCTTTTCAGGATACGTACAAAAGAGCTAATTTCCAAAACACAATTACGAGCTCATTTACTTTCCGAGTCAAGCCTATATATTTAGAACAGTTATATACATCTTAAACAATATTTCATTTTTTTTAAATCTTAAAATGTTCACTAATTTTGGGAAAAACCCAATAGAGTGATGAATAGATGAGTGAAAAAATTTGGTAACCCAATGAAAAATGTGATAACCCAATTAAAATAGAAACCATGGAGTAAAAACTCAACTGTTCGAAAGGTTATCTGGAGCTCTGCATGTAATATGTAGCATGATCAGGGCTATGTTAGTGCCAGTGGCAGGCAAACTGGGGATAAAAACCTCAATTGTCAAAAGTAAGCTATTTTTCAAAGCTGTATTTTCCTATATCTGAGATTTTGTCTTAATGTAAGTATGTTAAATGAGACCGAGTACTAGGCATGCAAAGGGTTAATGACACTGAAACATAAAAAACTGCACCAACCTTGATGAGATATTTAGTGATGTCTCTCCCAGCTATGTCCAAGCGCCTGGTGAGATGTGGAAGAGCGAATCCCTCGTACACGGGGCAGATGTGTGTGACACCATCTCCAGAGTCCACCACCACACCCGTCAACAAACCTGGAATGACCGATGCAAGGTAAGGAAACATCATTCACAATTCCCCCAAACGAGAGTACTGTCTCTAAGAAAGTGCAAGTAAAATCAACTTAACTTGACAGATTTTAATACTTTAGAGCAAACTTAATCACAAAAGCTTGACCAAAATTAAATTTGAAAACCGGAAACAGCATAAAACAGACAACAACAAAACAAATGAAATGATCCCCCAAACGAAAAATTTGCAAAAGAATTTGCCATCATTTTTTTCACTTTACTTCCTTCAAATATGTGCCTGTTCAGTACTTCTTAGAGGTTGCTGCAGTCAGAGAATGTCCTGAGCTAGAGGTGTCATCCTTACAGGCCATAATATGATACATAAAGGAACAAGATTTGAAGGAAAGGTCACACTCCATGGAGTAATCTACAGTTTTTCAAAAACACTCTCTAACCAACTGTGAAGACAATATGTCAGGATACAGCCAAGATATTGCTCAAGTGGTTGCATATTCAAGGACAATCCCATCTTACCGTGGTAAGGGTGCTAAACTGACTATAAAAGTCCAGTTTCCACCCTTGCCGAACTATGTTGGAATTTTGTGCCTGATCGGTTATTATGAGAAAGGTCCCTCCCTCCTATTGACCAATCAAATTCCACCAGTCATATCACTTGCATTTGCTTGGCGGTGACCAGGCAAGACAATATAATCAATAATCAAGATCTATATTGTGATAAAACGGGGTTTACTTCACTAAGCAGTGCTAAGTGCATCAAATCATTTTAGCACCATGAAGAAAAACATGAAAAAAAATTGGAAAATATCTGTCCATACTGTAACTGTAACTCTGGAATTCAAGCCAAGGAAGGTTGGCTGGAAACTGGACTTTTATAGTCAGTTAACTCCTTTGCCTCGGGAAGATGGGACTAAAACATTAAATTGCCTTTTTCACCCAGTTTTATGTACAAGGAAGTTAAAGACAACATGACGTAAATCATTAATTTTTACATTTCTTAACACGTCAAAGAATTTTCTTCCTTAACTCTTTCAACACCAGTCAACCAGAAGTGTTTACTGCTGGGACACCGAGTTCCCAGAGACTCTTGTGTGATAGATGAAGCCAACATTTATCAAAGAAAATATCTGCTTGTAAAATATATTTGCTACTACATGTTATACACCATTTGAAAGGTCTGATCCTATGGTTTATAAATATGAAAGTTATTGTTTTTCACATTATTTAAAATAATGCATTTACAACTTATTTAAGTTTGTTGTAAATAAAAAATGTAAGCTAACACGTTATCGTCCAGATTAGGGACCAAGGAAGCGAAAACTTGACTATTTTCGGCAAATATAAGATTTCATAAAATCCACTTATCTATTTCTGTTTTATTTTCATTGTTTACGTGATTGAAAATCATTTTAAAAAAATTATAAACAGTATCTATATCATCACCCATTTCCCGATAACAGCAGCTGTCCGCTCAGTAACATGAAGAAATACCCCCGTTTTCGAGGCTTCGTATGAAAAGCACGTTTGAAGAATGGCATATGACACATCGCTGGAAATGCGAATGCGATCGCACGAAAAGATGGAAATAATAACTTAGATGTAAGTTAGATTACTTTTAGATATATTTTTGTTGATTTTATTTATTACTTTGTATAATATATTTAAAGATTTGTTTAAAACGTCTTTATTTTGCTCTTTGACATGTTCGATGTGGACCCGTTGTCGAAATGTCTGTCCGAGAATCTTATTTTCAATAACATCGCAGGAAATAGTGAATAATTTTTTAATTTATCGATAAAAAATGATAAATTGAAATGGAATACGTATTTCAGACATTGTGAAATGTGATAGATTTAATAAATGAATGATATCACAGGTAGGTCCATAAAAATATATACTGTTTTGACGTGACTACGGCTTGGCTGGATAACCGGCCTACGGTGTCTGGGGACTCAATGCTTCTTGGCCGGATAACCGGCCTGCAGTGTTAAAAGGGATAAGGAATAATGTTAAGGACAAGGTGCCTGTTCAGTACTTCTTAGAGGTTGCTGCAGTCAGAGATTGTACTGAGCGAGAGGTCATCCTCACAGGCTTTAGCACTCCATAAAGTCAAACTATGTAAAGAAACTTGTGAGTGAGTGGGATTTGGGCTTAAAGCTACTTAGAACAATATTTCAGAATAACAGCATGTTATCTTGATGTGGGATGTAAGCCTGAAGTGATGCAGTTCTAAACATTTACCACATTGGTGGAACCCATACACATGGGTATGGTCCTGACCAAGAAATACTATCAGGGCAGATTCACTGGTACATGTTTTGATGCATAAGAGGTGGTTCACAGTTGGAGAGTTTCAACAAGCTTTGTAGATAAGGTAACTATTGTACAGGTCTCTGGTTAAGTTGAAGTACTAGTGTTTGTCTCAAATGAGATCCCCGGGTATTAAACTTTCTGAAATGAAGATTAGACTCTACAATGCTTCAAGCCACTCCCGAAAGTACTGTAAAGCAAATGTGCAAGGTTACAGCTAACAGCCCAAGCTGTTCCCTGTCCAAGTACCCCCCACACCAAATTCCCATTTGAATTGCTTTTTGCAACAAATATTTCCAAGGAAGTATTTATTTATAACAAGACAACTTAAGGCTCTGATTCAATCTTCTGCCTCGCAGTCCCACCTGCTCTCAGTGAAGTCACTCATCCTCCTTTCAAACAAACAAGTCTAAAGAAGACAGTCAACTCCTTCCCAACATAAATGTAAACAAAATGGAGCGTGTGCCTGTTCAGTACTTCTTAGAGGTTGCTGCAGTCAGAGATTGTCCTGAGCTAAAGATGTCATCCTTACAGGCCATAACATGGTACATTAAGGAAAAATGTCATCACTTCTGATAATGCGTGGAAGAAAGACTTTCACACACAATGGAACATGTAACTCTTCTGAAGTTGTTCTCTGATTAAAGAGCAAATGTATTAAACTGTGTGCATTATGACAGATGAGTGTTTTACATGTTTACAATTTTTAAATTCCACACGAGGATACAAACCAAATAAAAATTATCTTAAGTACATGTGTAGCTTTTAAACTTGGATGTTAGCATGGTGAATAACTGAATGCATGTTTTATACAGCTAAATTGAGCCCTGTAAAGTCACAACACTTCTCAAGTGGTCTCCTATTCAAGGACTATCCAGACTGAATCAATAACGAAAACTTATTAACATGATTAATATCAAATTGCCTTTTCA
This sequence comes from Haliotis cracherodii, assembly GCF_022045235.1. Lineage (NCBI taxonomy): Eukaryota > Metazoa > Mollusca > Gastropoda > Lepetellida > Haliotidae > Haliotis > Haliotis cracherodii. The sequence continues at coordinate 13,617,605 of NW_027266308.1, read as the reverse complement.
ACCAGTTTTATGTACACATGGTACAAGGAAGTTAAACTACAACATGACATTCCAATCCATAATTTATATCTCTGTGACAAGTTGGATATAATCCAAGTTTCAGTAAATCATTCATTCATTCGTAACTTAACAAGTCAGAGAATGTTCTTCCTTAATGGATAATGTCAAGGGGGCCTGTTCAGTACTTCTTAGAGGTTGCTGCAGTCAGAGAATGTCCTGAGCGACAGAGGTCATCCTTACAGGCAAGGGTTTTAAGTCTCGAATGTCTTTTTTTCATCAAATTCAAAACTTAACCAACACTGGCAACAGTATATCGCCAACATAGGCATATAACTTATACACAATTTCCATGTTTGAAAAAGTGATGAGACTCTTTCCATGTTTGAAAAAGTGATCAGACTCAAACAAGTGAGCTGGATTTAACAATGCTTTGCAGAGTATCAATTATGTATCAGTAGAAAATGATTAATGCAAGAGCAAATCCCTGGTGTGATTGTGTTTGTTGTTTAACGTAGCAGCAGTCAATCCTGTTGGTTGCCTCTTACTAGCATAGTCGCCTTTTATGGCAACCATGGGTTGCTGAAGACCTATTCTAACCCTCATCTTCACGGTAAATATATCAGCATGAATATATATCTATATTAATTCAATATGCTTACTCAGTATTCACCTGATGAAAGACAAGTAGTTGCCCTGAAATACCCTTGCAAACAAAGTAGTTGTCATTCGTTAAAGTTCCATGTCTTTATGTTCTTCCAACTTCTAAATGCCTTAAAGTCTTGTTAGAATGTGGAATAAGAGGGAGTGAGGGAGTCAGTTGGGTTTAATGCTGCCTTAAGCAGTATTCCAGTTATATCACTGCATGTGACAGGTGGATTTGGGAGGAAAGCTTGAAGTAATTCAGGTCTCACCACTTTGGTCAAACCCATTAGCACGGGTATGGTGATGAGAAACATAATGGGGGCAAACTGGGATTCGAACCCACAATCAGAGGTTTATGGCATGCCCAAGGGATGGAAGTCACCGTAGTGAATTACGGCGCTTTAGACGCGATGGAATAAGAACTTACCTTGTGCATACAGTGTCAACACAGCCTGGATTGCTATGTGCACGCTGTGAAACTGGTACCTCTCGAACATTGTCTGAAAATAACATCAAAGTCTTATTCACAGTTGTTTGGGTCCTAACACTCGGGAAGAAAGAAAGCACATGGCATCATATCGTCTAATGCATAACGATCAGGTGTTTCCAAGAAGTGCAAATTAATTCTCTATGTAAATAAATCATGGTTATCGAGTTTGGGATATTCCAAGAATATTACAACAGAAAAGTTGGTGGACGATCAAATACAATTGTGTGTCAGTGAATCTTATTGTGACTATTTTTCTTTCTTCTGTCCTCAGATAAAACTATGTATATATATACTAATTAACAAGGAAAATCTATTACATGATGAAGAATTTAAGAGCCAAAGCTATATTTTAAGATAACTAGTAGTCCGAGAAACCAATAAAAAGTAGCCAACTCAATGCTGAAGTTTTTCATTTCAAAAATGGGAAAACAGTGTAATATTCAGTCATTCTGAAAAGTTCACAAATATACAGGCTCTTTTTCAACATAGCAACCATTACGCTTACATCTTTGAAAGAAGCCGACTGCACAGAAAACACATTGTTACAGCATCCCTTACAATAACATAACATGCTAAATCACTTACTTCAATCATTTTTTCTCTATTCTTCATTGGATTCATTGGAGGTTCTGTCAACAAGATGCGACAGTCTTTGGTGTTCAGGTTTAGTTTCTCCTTACCAAAGGTATAGTCATATAAATGAATCATATCATCCCAGTTTCGAACAACACCATTCTCCATGGGGTAATTCACCTCCAACATCGACCGCAAGGCACTGGCTTCATCTCCTACCATCAAATCCTGAAAAAGCCATGAAAATAAAAATGTCTTTTTAGTCAATGCAATTCACATTGTAAGTGAGTTGATTTTGCATTGTCAGATGAACCGGGACACAAAAGGCTTGGCGTGTGTGTGTGAGCGTGTTGTTTATCGCCGCACTCAGCAATATCTCAGCTTTATGACGACGGCCTGTAAATAATCAAGTCTGTACTAGACGTTCTACTGATTGATACAGTGCGCATTGATCCACACTGTCTGGGTAGAATGATACCTCATCAAACTGGTCAACAAGCCGTCACCCAATCTATAAAGTCACCTCTTGTGACCAGCAACCAGCAAAGATTGCTGGGGACCTATTCAACGCCACATCCCCATGGGGATGGTATGTAGAAACCAATTTTAAAATGGATTAAAGCCAAATAATCACAAAGTTTGTTAATGAAATGAATCCCTTGAAATAAGGAACAGTGAACCCCAAATAAATTGAACGGTATGTTTTCCAGTGAAATTGTACAGAATAACACATTTGTTACATTAACATATCAGAGGTACTTAGTAATGTCTATTTGTATATTGTAATGTTTTCCAAACAAACACCCAATTCTTTCATATTACTATAGTTAATCTGTCATGCTATGATATTAACCATAGTAATATGAAAGAATCAGGTGTTTTTAAACTTCTTTTGAGTGAGGAAGTTTGGTTTATGCCACTTTTAGCTATATTCCAGCAATATCACGGCAAATGGGCTTCAGGCATGGTACCCTTGTCTGGAATCAAACCCGGGTCTTCAGCATGACGAGTAAACGCTTTAACCACATGGCTACCTGACTGCCCCACTTCTTTTGAGTAGTATATGAAGTATATGAAGCAATTTCATTTAATTCAAACATTCCAATAACAACTCCACAATATCTAAACAAAACATGTCCAAATGTCAACACCATATAAGCATAAGAGCCACATGCCATTGATGTGACAGTACAAACCTTCATCTTCATGCAGCTTTATCTACAAGTCTCAACTATAAACTATATCATCATATTATGGATGTTACAAACCTTGACTTCAATGTTACCAATCTTTGCTGTGGATCTAATGATAGGTCTACCAACAAGTGATGGAAATATGTGCTCTGGGAAGTTTTGACCTGCAAATCCACACTTGACAAACTGAAAACAAAATAAAGAAAATTAAGCACAAGTATCATTTATGTTTTGGTCTATAACAGTAACTTTTGAGTTCAACCCAAACTTGTCCTTCCTCATCATAACCCTAATAAGGACAGGAGATTCCGATGGTTCCTTGATTCAAATACCCTAAGTTACACAAGAAATATTGTGGTTTGATGTATTCAAGATCACACAGCAACATGACAAAAGTTCTATATAAGCTAGAAAATGTGAAAGGTTTGTGCATTATGTGAGCCATCTTCCCGAGGCAAGTGCGTTAACTGACTATAAAAGTTCATTTTATACCCTTGCCGAACTAGACTGGTGTAATGGAGTTACATTTGGCTGGACTAACGAGTCTATGCATAGTCCAATCAAAATCTCTCAACGAAATCGAAATCCGGTTCGTAAAATGTCGTGCAGATTTCAGTCGATTGCAGGATTTGCAAAGCATGTGCACCGCCAACTTCTTGTCAACAGATATTTTCCAACCCTTTTCATGTTTGTAATCAAGGTGCTCACGTGATTTGATGCACTTCGCGATGTAAGACCTGTTTTATCACAATATCGATCTTGATTATCGATCACATCGTCTTGACTGGGCGCCGCCATTTTGGTTGAAACAAATGCAAGTGATGGAATCGGATTGGTCCATAGGAGAGGTTTAGAAGAGACATAACTCATAATAACCACTGGTGGCGCTACGATCGAGCCCAGGAATTCCAGCCTAGTTCGGCAAGGGTGGAAACTGGACTTATATAGTCAGTTAACTCTCTTGCCTCGGGAAGATGTATGTGAGCATGGTCTGATACCTGTATTAAATCAGTAAGTGAAGAAATATTGGAATGCAAGCTGAAAATGTTATTAAAACTATTCAGTATATTCAAACACAGGCAAAAACTAATTGGCTCATGGTGATTTTGGTTGTGTGTCTACTTTACACAGATACAAAGTATATCTGGAGCTCTCGGGCCCAATAACTTTCATGTTCAACTTCAAACAATGAACGTGTAGATTTAGTTGTGTATAACCATTTACATGATGATAACACTGTTTCAGTTGTAATTGAGTGTGTCAGCTCAGTTAATCTGGCAGGAGAGCTCAAAATGCTGCAGGTGTACACATTTAACATTAAGTGAAAACCAGGAGTATGTTATCATGATTATGGTGATGACAGACCAAGCCTAAACAATGTTGATACATAACTTTCTAAAATTTCACAATGCATGATAAGTGTAACAATTTACATCCCCATAAGAGTATCTGTTTTAATTCTTTCCACTTATTTGGAAGAACCCCATAACCTTTAAACTTTTGACACAACTTGTCTCATATAGATAACCAGGCTATTCGTGAAGAAATCAATGACAATTTGGTATTCCTAGAAAAAGAGGTATTCATTGTTGTTAGTGTTGTAAATTTATGTTGAAAACAAACCACATATAATCTGATAAGATGAGGAAAATTGTACACGATAACACTGATACAAGCACTGAAGTAATCAGGAAGTGAAACAAGTTGATCCATGGAGAAAAGGGGGTGGGGTCGTTTAGGAAACTTATCTTGACTCGATACTGCTGCACCACGATAGCAATTAACCGAAAGGCATGTGCAGGATTAATTTTGTGATGTATTTTCAACAGACTGACTTATGAATTTTGGCGTCAAAAACGCTGAATGATCTGGATGAAAACTCCACACTATTTCTTGAATCTTGTGACAGGTCCATCGCTTCCGGGTTTTCCGGCTTCATTAAATTATGGTAAAAAGATCATAATTTGCCCAAATAGCATATGATAATGGTTTCATACTTACTCCTGTTCCATTGTCACAGACAACAACTTTACTTGCACCACTCGCCATGGTGGATGGACCTTGATTATGTTTGTAACCAAACTTTCGGACTCAGACGTCCATTGGTTTCCACCGGAAATGTACGCCCTTGTGACTAATAGAGAAAGAAACCTCGCGGCAATTGGCCATATTTGTCCAATCACATACAACGTTACAAATACCACGCACCGGACGAACTAAGCTGGGCTCTGTCTCTGAAGACAAGTTTGCGTATGTATCGCTAGCGCAAAGAAATACGGTAACCAGCTGACTGCCCAGCTCCTCACAGCAACGCGGTGCTATCTATACTGTGTTACCGAGAGTAACGAAGGTGTCACGCGCTGGGAAGGAGCTTGGCTGATTGCGTGTCAAAATGGAGTCTTCCTATCGTTTCAGGACTTTATCAGCAATGGCTTCTTTTTTGTTTGTTGTATTTCTTTTGCAGTCTTCACTTTTGGTCCTAGGTTACAAGCTCAAAGATGTTGAAGTTATGTTAGAAATAAATGGAAAGCCTGCTGAAATATTTTCTGCAAGAAAAATAGCTCAATACGACGGATCAAACGTAAGTAAAACGGGGTTATTTCCCTTAGATCATGACAGAAATGAGACTTCCTTAGAAGTTCGAAGTGTTGAGTGTCGTTAAGTACTTGTTCTCATCTTGTTATGTTTACTTACAATTTGACAATTATAAAATGTGCGTAAATATCATTTCTAAAATAATGATATTGTTCCAATAATAATGCTGAAGGGGGCGTTGTCGGGCAATAATGAAGTTTACGGGGTGTAGCTGCGCCCGCTAACATCCCAACAACTCAATTACCACGCTATAGCACTGTAGCACTGCTATAGCACTACCGCTGTGTCTCGCAATACCATTACTGTGGCTCACGCTCGAATGCATTCGCACTCATCTCAGGGAGAAGACACGCCTTGGCCATCCAGCTCCCCTTTTCAATTTTATGGAGCTGACACGCCTTTCCGAGCCAAAACCCCTTTTCGATTCTTAGGGTTAGCCTGGTTAGGGCTAGGGTTAGACAACAATTCTTACCTTTTCACAGTGTTTCCAATAATCCAATGAGGATAATCCTATAAGATTAGTCCATTAATCATGTTTCATCGCTCGATTGGTTACTCATTTTGATGGACAATGAAAGGCGTGGCTTCCTCAAGAAGATGAAAGGAGTGGGTGTGACGTCAGTAACACACTCGCAATTCATTGTTTACCTTAATAGCATATGCGTGTTGATGAGGATTTAACGACCAGTTAAATTAGCACTAAGTACATGTGATGGCACCCCTTGTCCCAGTGCTAGAGCGCCACCTAATTAATGCACTAATTAGCCAAGCTGGTAAGCAGGTGAAGTGTGTTAGAGCCCCCACCATGCTATTTGGATCTGGAAAACTGCGCCCAGTAAAGTGCACTGCTCGTGTTGTCGGCACAGGTACTACAGCTATGTACCCCAGGTACGTTTCTGTATACAGTTCTGGTTCGCCTGATGATGTGTGCATGCTGGTTAATGCTGTGCATCGTGGAATATTAGAGTAGTGTAAGTACGTCACTGTGTATGCTCGTTTCTTACATGACATGCTGGAATGCATCTCATACAACAGTATGACACTTCAGATCCATTTTTGGAAATGAAACATAAGACAAAAATATACAACGCATACTGCCATGTTGAATTTGACTGCAGTTTGGCATCCAGGACATGTTGTACAGTAAGCGTTCAAGGAACCGGTTAAGCGCATTGTGCAATACGGCCTGTGGCGGAATTGACTCATCCTAGGGTACATTTCTTTGGGATTTGGGTCAGCGAGCGTGATAGCCCAATCCCGTTAGTTGCTTCTCAAGGTCACATGGATCTTCATGGGTGCGAACATTAAATCAAGGTTGATCAATGACTGAAACCACATCACTTCTGAGCCTATTCCGGGTTTGAAAATTAACTCAAGTCTGCTAATCCAAGACCAGTATAATTCAGGAAAGACTATTGACATTTCCTTGTGAACTACCACTTTTAGCATGTTTGGGCAGATGGCAACTGTGTACCATACATTATTTACGGAATGGTGAAAAGAACAATAAGTTTCTAGGTCTACTGTTTATTAACTAGGCTCTTCGCAGGCAAGGAGGGTAGATCCATTCTAAATATACCCTTGATGATCGAGCAGAGATCCATTTCTGGGTCAAACAGACAAGATTAATCTGCATACACCTTGTCCTTGGGCTGGGACGGGTAACTAGAGTACTTGGGTCGGGTTGGGTACTGAGTAGGACCCGGGTACCCACAGGACTACCCGGACCCGTGGTTAGTCACATGATTATATTGTTTAATGGCAAAAATTATCTAGAACTCTATGGTTACACTATAAGCGACAAATGTTCACATTTCTTTCTGATTATGCACACATTCCTTCTAGCTTTATATGTCTGCATAAAGATAAAACTTCAGTCAACTTCAGTGTATGCATGACCAGATCAGTTTATACGTGTATCTAAATACATTTTGACAGGAGTATGATCAAACATTTCCCAATTGGACATTTTGTACCTCTCTCTTGAGACCTACAGCGGGTACCCAGGTAGGGTCAGGTAATAGGGGGGTGGGTACCCAGGTATAGGGTCAGGTAATAGGGGGGTGGGTACCCAGGTAGGGTCAGGTAATAGGGGGGTGGGTACCCGGGTAGTAAATTTGGACTCGTCCCAGCCCTACCTTGTCCCTAATATATATGTTTAGTTTTACAGTGTTTATTGATCAAGATTCTTATTAATCCTGTAAGTCATAATTATCTGTGAGTATTTGTTGACAGCCTGCCAGGCCACTCTACATGGGTGTGAAGGGAGTGGTGTTTGATGTGTCCAAAGGAAAAGGTAAGTCATTGTGAACGTGTCACAGTGACATATGCAGTGATATTTAGCCAGCAAGTTGATAATATTCGTAATTTGACCATGGCCATAGTGTGTGTTTGCTGCAAACCTGAATTGTGAACGTGTCACAGTGACATATGCAGTGATATTTAGCCAGCAAGTTGATAATATTCGTAATTTGACCATGGCCATAGTGTGTGTTTGCTGCAAACCTGAAGCTATGTACAAGCACTGTTTCTGGTATCCTGACACACAAACACAGCTACAAATTCCTCAAACAGATGTGTAATATTAATTATATGTAAAAAATCAAAATGCCTCCTGCCTCATCATGCATGTCATGCTCATATTTCTGAAAATGTTTGTATTTAATATGCACTACAGCCTTAGAAATTCTGTTCTTATAAGTCTAGTCTAGAGGACTTGTAGACTACAGTTCACAAGTCCTCAAAGAATGTAGCTTGTCCTGCTTGAAAGACAAAAATGTTTACTATGTGTACATTTTCTGTCAGTTTCATTCTGTAAATTTCAATGGCTGCAGAATGTTTCATCATCATCCAAGAATACATGAGTGTTCAAACCTGTGAAGATCTAGGGTAGAATAGGTCTTCACCAAAGTAAAGGTGACTATGCTTGTCATTAGAGGCGACTAACATGATCGGGGGGTCAGGCTCGCTGACTTGGTTGATGCATGTCATTGTATCCCAATTGCATGGATCGATGCTCATGATGTCTATCACTGGATTGTCTGGTACAGACTCGATTATTTACAGACCGCCGTCATATAGCTGAAATATTGCTGAGTGTGGCGTTAAACAACAAACAAACAAACAAACTTGATAGCTCATTGGTTTTAGTACTTGCTGACTTCCCTCAGGTCATGTCTTGATTCTTTGGTTCAAAGTAATGACCACAATACAGCCAAATGTAGTACATTCAAAACCTGGGAAGTATTGACTGTGATTGTAGTGTTGCCTATTCTGTTGATATCTGACTTGTGAGTACCTCTGTTTTCAGACTTCTATGGGAAAGGGTCTGCCTATAATTCCCTGATTGGCATGGACTGCAGCAAAGCAGTGGCCAAGATGTCATTGGAGGAAGAGGACCTCACTCATGATATCGTACGTAGATATGCAAACCCTGGAGGATAATAGTTAATATATTCAGACTTGCAGATGTTATGGCTATTGAGAATCATGGCACTGGAAATTTCATTTGGAACCAATAGTGTAGGTCCAAGGTTTCAAATGATAGAAATATCTGGTCCTCGGTCATCTTCCCGAGGCAAGTGAGTTAACTGACTATAAAAGTCCAGTTTCCACCCTTGCCAAACTAGGCTGGTATTATGGAGTTACATTTTGGCTGGACTAACGAGTCCATGCATATTGCAATATTTGCAAAGCATGTGCACCACCAACTCGTTTTCAACAGATATTTTCCAAAACTTTTCATGTTTTTAATCAAGCTGCTCATGTGATTTGATGCACTTCGCGATGTCAGACTCGTTTTATCACAATATAGATCTTGATTATCGATCACATCGTCTTGACTGGGCGCTGCCATTTTGTTTGAAGCAAATGCAAGTGATAAGAGGTGGAATCTGATTGGTCCATAGGAGAGGTAAAGAAGGGACATAACTCATAATAGCCACTGGTGGCGCTATTGTCGAGCCCAGGAATTCCAGCCTAGTTTGGCAAGGGTGGAAACTGGACTTTTAAAGTCAGTTAACTCTCTTGCCTCGGGAAGATGGTCCTCAGTATTCCGTATGTTGAGATGTATTCAATGTAGTTGAGTACTCAGATGATTACAACCTATTGTTATAGTGCATTGTTATAGTGCCGACCATCATCAGGGTGCATCTGTGATCCTGGTTCAGCAGGGCAACCTGGACAGTGACTTGCACCTCAGACCAATTTACCTTGATGATGATGATGATGATGATGATGTGGATGTGGATATGGATGTGGATGATGATGAATTATGATGACTTATGATGATGATGTGGATGATGTTTCCCTTCAGTCTGACCTGTCTGACGACCACCTCAAGGCCCTGGACGACGTGTTTGATGGCACCTACATGGCCAAGTACCCTGTTGTAGGCTATATGGACTTCCTCAAGGAACAGTTCCCAGAAAAATTTGTCCAAGCAGCACCCAAAGAGGATCTGTAACATGTATGTCAGACTGTACTGTCATCAGAGCAGTATCTATAAAGACAACATCTTAAGAAGGGCTCAGATCAAAGTATGCAATATTAAACTAATCACCTAAGTGATATAAAAAACAATGAAATAGTGCTCTGTACTTGCTGTATGTACAACTGAACAAAACCATAACTGTTGTACATGATCAATTGTTATCGATGATTACCAACAGACCAATGTCAAATATGTTTGCTTTCAATCATACTGATTGTAGAGTCTAGTCAGTTTTAGCTAAGCTGTGTAGGAAAAGAAGTATGCATGGATGCTAGTATTTGATCATTACAGATACTTGCTTAAGTTTTGTAAAAATATATATATATTCTAATTATGCACAAATATGTAGATGCTTTTTATCCATACAATCAAAATAAATTATCACAAGCTGTTATCTTAATTGTAGCACGACCTGACAATGTTGAGTTTTGTTAGCTATTTTGACTGTGGTCATGAAAATGTTAATATATTTTCTGCTATTTATATCTAAGTGAAGATGATAGTTTTTGTTGGAAAATGTTATTTGTTATACTTTTGGTTGTGATGTGCCTGATTTTGTAGAATTTTCTTTTACCTTCACATATTTACTAGATGTTGGCCATTAATAAACTGTCCAAGGTTACATATATATATGAATGATATTAATATTGCAATCACTGATGGGCTATGATACATTGAGAGTATATGGAAGAACATAGTATATGTTAGAGAATGAGAAAAAACACATTCATTCATAAGGCAAGACGCTTTTTAATTGGTTTATGCATGTCAACCATGAAAAAATGGAATGTGGATAAAAATTATGAAAAGTACAGATAGGTTAAAGGGCAAGCAAAGTGAAAAAAAAATGATTGCAATTTTGTTGCGAATATCAATTTCCCAGACACATTTAGCTGATTTCCAAACAGAGAAAATATGTTTATATTCATAGAAAGTGTTCAAATGTTCAAGTGAAAGTGATGAAATCACACACTCTGTAATTGGCTTCCAAAACAAATGGGGCGGTCGGATAGCCTAGTGGTTAAAGCGTTCGCTAGTCACGCCGAAGACCCGGGTTCGATTCCCTACATGGGTACAATGTGTGAAGCCCATTTTTCTGGTGTCCCCCGCCGTGATATTGCTGGAATATTGCTAAAAGCGGCCTTAAACCATACTCACTCACTCACTCACTCCAAAACAAACCTATATGGGGGCGTGGCCCAGCTGTGACAACTGTTTTCATTGACTAATTCTTATCTGTTATCTGTATATATATATATAGTAATAATTAAATAAGTGGAGTAAGATTGAACCCAGTTTTAATTGGCTAGAGCTTTCAACTCGTACCACGTACGAGTCTCATCAGGCCATAACTGAATAACGGACATGAAGAAGTAACATATAGTTACATGACATCATAACATTTAGGAGAACCATGACGTCACAATACCAAGGTGACTACGGACAAATAATTTACGCCTTTACATTTAACTTAGGCGCGTAGTTATGAATGAAATGTTGCTCATTTTGGAAATTGGAAAAAATTTAAATAACAATTAGCAGTAGGTAACTAGTGTTATATTACCAACATCAGCTGCCTTCGGCATATTTCACACAATAAATGTCTGTCAGGGATGAATCTCCAGAGTAAACAACTAAAGGCATGTTCAGCGTTGTTACTAAGGTGACCCAAGTTGCGGACACAGTAATCAAATGGATGGGTAGACAAAAAAAGTGCCTCATGTATTAAAAATCCAGGGCAGAAGCAGGCAGACTGGGCACCAGGATTGTTCAAATTGTGCAGCTCATCAAAAACCCTTTTTAACCCCAGTTAGGGGAATCCCCTCAATGACCTAATTTTTGGTGGGTTTTTTTATCATCTGTTTTACACTATTTTCATTTATGCCCTAAAGTATTAAAATTTGCAATGTTGCTATATTGACTTTACTTGCCCTTTAGGGGCAAGACTCACGGCACACAGGATAATGACATCCCAAAACCTACAAACCAAAATTGTTTCTAAAATAACCAAGGATGAATAAAGTTTAGCCTAAATATGCTCTGTACAAATCAGTTTTTTAATGAAGTGTTTTCACTAGAGTGGTCAGGTGTATTTTTATTGCACAAACATTTTTTCATATTTACAAGGCCTTATGAGATCAAGCTAAGCTGTGATATTGTTAGTACAGCAAATGGCATGATTAGCACTCAGTTTCTAGAATCTCGGGATAATTTTATGACATTGGGAACATTGTATCCCAAGGTACCTAATTTACATTTTGCCTCAAACCTGAGGTATCAAACCCCTACCCTGGTATAATGTAGAGATTCCAGGTCAGATTAGGTCACCAGTACCTGTTTGTCGTAACAGTAGTGATTTATGACAGGTTTTTTTACAACTACTTTTGGTAGCCTCGGCATGCTCAACATGCTCAAGATGTAGGATTTGCAGTGAAGAGTAGTCATTTTTTTTTATTCAGGATAAATAAAGTGAGGGTTTTACTATCTAGACAACAGATCGTTTGAAATATTTAGTCATAAACATTACATTATTTGTCTCATACTATCTTTTCATATAATGATTCAAATAATTGTTATTAAAAATATTATGTTGGTACTGTTACATTGCAAAGAGAAATCAACATTAATGGTTTCAAGCTACATGTAACGGAGACCATTTGGTTTTTTGGTTTTTTTTCTTGAATTTCAAGATATTAAGTTTAAATTTCAAGATTTATACAAAGTTCAAAATTTCAAGATAATGATTTTGAAATTTCAAGATGCTATGTTTGAAATTTCAAGATACATACTAAGGACCAGAAAAAAGATGTTAAGTTGAAATTTCAACTTTTTATCCTGAAATATCAAGATGGTTTGTTATAATTTCAAGATAATAAGTTGAAATTTCAAGATAAATACAAAGTTGAAATTTCAAGATAATAAATGATTTTGTCTTGAAATTTCAACTTTCTATCTTGAAATTTCAAGAAAAAAAGAAAAAACTAAGTGGCGCTAAAAGGCTTCCGTAACATGTTAAAAAGCTTTATCTGTGTATGCTCAACAGTTTTAATCCCACCGCTGTTTGATATGCTCACACACATTCCTGTACTCTCACTACGATCTACAAAAAGTATTTACATTTTCTCTGTATTTATTTAAACACCATTTCATGACATTCGATATGGATATTGTACACTGTGTTCACATTTCTCAAACTATGCAAATCTGAGATCATGTTTTTAATCTTTAAGTGAGAATGTCCAGAGTTTTCAACAAAGTCTTTTCTGACAACTTTGTGTACAGGAAGTTTGTAATCACTCGGTTTTGTTATGATTATTCGTGATTTATTTTCACAATAAACAGATCTGATATTTGCTTATGTCTTTGTTATGATATAGAACAGACTGGCCACAATGGAACCAATGGACATAGAATATGTCTGCTGCTACGGGACTGGACAAACATCTTTTGTGTTTGATTTGGTTTTTATTAGATGACAAAAACTATTGAAATATGATAAAGCAGCCATGAGATGAGACTAGGTTGGTGCACTGATGCAAACATCTTGCAAGTCAGGTATATATTGATGTATACTGTATTTAACATTGAATAACATCTAAAGACACAAAGATTTTGCACAAACGAAATAAGACAACAATTTCGACATTTTTACCACACAGCTTGTTTTGGGGGAGAAGATTGATAGAAGCGGCAGTAAAATATGCCTTGTGCGCCTCAGTTCACAACACACCATAGAGCTACTTGAAGCTCCAGGGCCAACGGACATTTACATGTACTCTTAGCCAAAGGTTGGGCCTGGGCGGTAGCGTAGCGTGTCCACACCCGATAAGTATGGATGTCCAGCCGGGGAATCCGTTGTATATGTGTCTGATTATGTGAGTACCACATACAACGCTTCCTCTGCACAACAAGTGAGTGTGGTTTAACGCCCCTTTTAGCACTATTCCAGCAATATCACGTCGGGGGTACTCCAGCAATAGGCTTTACACATTCTACCCATATGGGAAATCGAACCCGGTCTTCGGTATGAAGAGCGAATGCATTAACCACAAGGCTACACCACCGCCCCGTAGCACAACCATGCTTGATTTGACGAGGAACTGATACCAGCTAATGCTCTTTTCGAATGCCACTTGTTCGTACTATTACATGGTGATCTGGTACGATTGAACAGTGTTTCACCAAGTATTGGCCATGTTTTAGATCATGAACAATGATGGTGCATATAAAACCTGAATATTTTTTTGTGTGTGTTCATATATTTGTAGTGAAGATAAATCCACTTTTGTTTAATTTATCGTATATTAGGCTGTCTGTATTGTTTGTGTTCTCATATCCAGACTCTCCTAAATTATAACGAACTTCCTGTTTCATAAGGGCTCAGTCACACATTCAGGATTTTTACTGCCGTCCCTGTTAGGACCATTCCCCATTAAAATTTGTCAAAAGTCTGATCACAATCCTGTGATTCGTGGCGGGAAATTCACAAACAATCTGATATTGTTCAGGAAGGTCCCAATTCAGCCGTTTCCAGTCGAATTTGTCCCCACTCCCCCATTCTCAGTCCGAATCTGATCCGAGTTGTATCCTCCGCATGGTAAAAAACGACCGAATCTGTCCCAACGGCGTCCCGATTCTCCCAAATGCGATCCGACAGAGATCAGACAGTGACCGGACAGTGAACCGACAAAGACGGTTCGCATTCGGCAAGAGCTGGAAGCAATCTGGACTCAATCGACAAGAAACGGCAATGAACAATTCATGCCCGTTCATCACGACAGCGTCCCGATCCACAGGACATTGTGACGATTTTGATCCAATACAGCAGACCCTGTCACGACATAGTCACGATTGTAATCCGACTAGACAAAATCGGCTGCGTTTCCCGAATGTTACGGGACGCACCATACTGTCGTGAGTGCATGGCCGACCTCTCGGGACCTTTCCCGATCCGTAGGACTCTGTTACGAACGTATATGACTGCGTTCAGACAGCGATAGGACATTCCAGATCATCGAGGATAGTAATCCGACTTTTTCACTTTTCGTGACGTAGCACTGTCTGATCTCAAACGGGAGCCAAAATCGGCACTGTGTGAACCTGGCCCAAGGACCAGTTCTAAAGGCCGATGACTCCTAACATTTATTTGTTGTTAGGAGTTGTCATTAAATACACCCAGTCTTTCCACAAAGTAGAGTTTTATCATCGCCGGCAATAGTCCACCTAGTGCAGTGCGTAATATATGATCTGATCTGATCTATAAAAACCCTACAAATGATTGTCAACACCTACTAAATAAACTTCATTCGATAAACGTTCCGAAACAAAACAGGGCAAAACACGAGAATTTCAGAATTATGTCTAATGGGGGGATAGGGGGTATGTTTCAAAACTTAAGGAATAAAGTATTTTATCCGACATCGAACTTTTGAACTGGTCCCGAATGGTTGAAGGGTGGCTCAGTCGACTTAGGATCATGGGTTCGAATCCCTTTTCGCCATGATCATGTTTCTAGGTTTGTCAACACCATAACCATGCTCATGTGTTTCACCAAAGTGGTTAACGTCTGAGACCTGCATCACTTCTAGCGTTCTTCCCACATCAAGCTGATACGCCATGATATAACTGAAATACTGTTCAATTCGGCATTAAACCCAACTGACTCACTCACATAAAATGATCACTGTATTTTATCGGAAGTACAGTGAAGTCTTTTTTCCGTCTTTTAAGCACCCAAAACCAATACAGCAACCGCTGGATCAGGTGGTCAGTCTCGATGAATGGATCGATCACGTGTCATCATACCCCGACGGCGTGAGATGTTGCTCATAATATCAATCACTGGATATTTAAAGGCCGCCGTCATATACAGGGGACAGTGCTGAGCCGGCCTTACACAACAAACAAACCTAGTGGAATTATAGGAGACTGACCCGCCAGTACACTACTGCGTTCCAATAGACTGTCACAGCCCTATATAAAGTGACCATGCACCCGATCACCTCTTACGACAAGCATAATCGCCTTTTACAGCAAGCATGGGTTGCTGAAGACCTATTATAGCCCGGATCTTCACGGATCTCCAATGCTATATATGAAATGTGACATGTAGTTGCAAATTTGAGTGATTGGTTACAATTCATTTAAATATCATATTTAGGTACTGAAATTATTACAACTGCCATACATTACAACTGCCATACATTACAACCAGTGTCTTTTGCAAGTGTTACGGTACCACACTTTCTGCCGACTCAATCAACGCATGTTATATAAGAACCTTCGTGTCCGAACATATGTGCCTTACAACGAGAATATAATATATTTGCCAATAAATGTAACCAGGAATGAGTGATGGTTTATTTGTTTAATTTAAATTTGAAATATAAGTATTACCTCAAAAAAGCTAATACCTTTTATAACATTTAGTGAGTGAGTGGGGTTTTACGCCGCTTTTAGAACAATTCCGGATATATACCCACGAGGGGTCTTCAGTATCACCCTATATTAGACCACTCCAGCGCCTCAGGCCTCACACAGAGTATGACCGCCTCCGTGTTCTAGTGGTAAAGCGTCCGCCCGGAGAGCGGTTTGGGGTTCGACCCCCGGCCGCGTCATACCAAAAGACGGTAAAAGATGGTACTTGTTGTTACCCTGCCTGGCGCTCCGCACTAAGGGGCTAAAACAAAGAAAGGTCGGTTCGGAGTCTGTATACTGTGTCTGTATGGGGTATTCATGTCAAACTGCAGCATGGTATCTCAGTTGGCTAGCACTATAAAATCGGCATTAATCCTAACTAGTACAAGCAGCCACACAAACACACACGTACATGCACGTCGTTATATGAGTGCAATAATCTTGGAGGCGACATTAAACCCCATTTCACCTCACCTCAGCTCACATAGAAACAATGTCGCATGTTCAGGTACAATGCAACCTGGATCCACGGTGTCATATACAACTGGGGTGAGAGCAATGTGTGGAACTGTTTTGCACTGTACCAAAGTACCCACGGAAAAAGAAACAAACAGAGGCTTAGGTTTATCGACACTTGACCCGATCCAGTAATGGAGGGCGAGCACTATAGCTCAACCACTTGTCTTCCCAGTTTCACAGCCACCCATCACTCTAGCAGACATAAGCTGGATTGTCTCCCCCTGATTAGGGCTGCCAGGAAAGACGGATCGGACGACAATCGGCTTTGTGCTACTTGAGGATCCGTCCATTGAAGCACGTACACACCTTGGTATTGTAAGACGATTTCACCTTGACGTCAGGGTAGGTTTTAGATATGCATCCTCTGTTGAAAAGTGACATTCGGAGACGATGTTGATAAACAGTTTCAGAGTAGGCAGGGTTAGGATGGCCAACGGTATAGAATGAGTGAGTGAGGTTTGACGTCCCAGTGTGTCTGTAATTAAACGGCTATGTATGGTGGAAAGCTCCTGTTTACTATTTTGACAAACCTATGACGCAGTCAGTTAAAGTTAGATATATATTAGGGTTGCCGGTAAATAATCCAGTTAATGCCAGACACGTGACCAGTGCTGAAAACATGAGCAACTATCCATGCCATTGGGGTATATTGACAGGCACTTAATCAGATGACCTGACCGCTTCTTTATTTTAGTCCACAAGCATAGGTACTGGAGTTCATTTCTAGCCCAGAATTCCCATAGGGATGTACCTACCTAAGAGAGAGAGAGAGAGAGAGATGAGGAGGAGGAGGATGTGGATGATGGATGAGGATGTGGATGATGATGATGAGGAGGAGGAGGAGGAGGAGGATGTGGATGTGAATGTGGATGTGGATGATGATGAGGGATGATGATGATGGATGAGGATGTGGATGATGATGATGGATGAGGATGTGGATGATGATGAGGGATGATGATGATGAGGGATGATGATGATGATGATGATGGATGACGATGTGGATGATGATGAGGGATGATGATGATGATGATGATGATGATGTGGATGTGGTTGATGATGATGGATGTGGATGTGGATGTGGATGTGGATGTGGTTGATGATGTGGATGATGATGATGATGATGATGATGATGATGATGATGTGGATGTGGATGATGATGATGGATGAGGATGTGGATGATGATGATGGATGTGGATATGGATGATGTGGATGATGATGATGGATGAGATGGAGAGAGAGAGACCACTCCATGGGATTGGGAAGGGGGATCTGTAAGGGTCGATGATGTAGCGTTAACTAAGTAACACCACCACATTCGCCTCCATGGATTCGTGTCGGGGGTGGCGCCCAATATGTCTCTCCTATCACTGGCTTATCACAGAATATTTCCGAATGGCTCCTTTAACGTTGCATTGTACCATGCGAATCGGGCTTAAAACAAAACTCTGGTAGCGAATGGAGACACGTTACCCTACATAATAGAGGATGTTGGCTGACATGTCGTGTCATAGCTGAAATATTGCAGCGTTAAACACAACCCTCTCACTCACTAAACTGTAATCGTTTACACAAATTCCCTGTTCCTGAAGGGGTCCTAAAATGTTGATACACGCATACTAAGGTCTTATGAAAACATATCTTCAGGTGTGGGCCTTCAGCGCAGTACCTGGGACCGTCCGAACAGGCAGAGCCATGTTTAATCAGGGGAGAGGTCTCCCTTGTTCATACACACTCTGACCCCCACCCCCCAATCACCAGTCCGGGGGTCACGGCAGCGAATGGCCCACACAACCAGGCAACGTGCATATTGTTCTCGTTTAGCCTCTCTCCGATCATGTTTATTAAGCTGTTGTTGTTCTTGTAACCTTGATATATACACGCGTGTTTACAGGTAAATATTATAGCGTACAGGTGACATGATTTGATAAAATTAAAAAATGAATAACTTGTACAATGTACAGTGTTTTGTTATGAAAATAAAGGTTGTGTTGAAAACGGGTTCTAATAAGACTGGAGCTGGAATTCGTGTCTGCACTCGGTACATCATAAACTTCATCTTTCGTCTGTAATGGGTAAAAGTGAAGGGCTGTTAAGGGGCCGATCAGAGACCATCGGCATATGGTCTCTGGGCCGACCATTTGAAGGGATGGGGGTTTGGAGAGGGGGTGGGTTACTGGAATTTTGTATGGAGGCTGTAAATTTGTTCAGCTACAGCTACAAAACCAGATATAAAGTCTTTGAAAGACATTTTGGTGAGGTGAGGTGAGGTGAAATGGGGTTTAACGTCACGTCCAAGATTATTGCACTTATATAGCGACGTGCATGTACGTGTGTGTTTTTGTGTGGCTGCTTGTACTAGTCCGGACTGATGCCGATTTATAGTGCTAGCTCACTGAGATACCATGCCGCAGTTCAACATGAATATCCCACTCAGACACAATATACTGACTCCGAGCCAACCAGTCCTTGTTTTAGACCCTTAATGCCGAGTGCTAGACAGGGTAACAACAAGTACCATCTTTTAACGTCTTTTGGTATGACGCGGCCGGGAATCGAACCCCGGACCTTCCGCTCTCCGGGCGGACGCTCTACCACTAGGCCACGGAGGCGGTCAAAGGCACTTAGAAGTGTTACACATAAGGAAGAGAATTTATGGATGTCAACTACTGTATTATGAAGAAGCCCGAAGTGATTCAGGTCTCAGACGTTTACCATTTCGGTGAAACCCAAGAGCACGGGTATGGTGCTGACAAACCTAAAAACATAATCGGGGCGAACCGGGATTCGAACCCACAATCATAGGTTTCTGGCGTGCCCAAGGGACGCAACTCTGCACAGCAAATCGCGGCGCCTTAGACGACTGGGCCATCCGTGTCAGACCCCCCCCCCCCCCCCCCCCCCACCCCCACACACACATACCCCCCCACCCCCTACCCCTCACCCCCCATACCCCCATCATCAGATGTATTTGTTTAATCAAAACTATGAGTCTAAATATCGTTTGCAAAACATCTTGCAACAATGTATTTTGGTGTGGCAATTTCTTTCCTTCTTAATCATAATAATCTTTTTCAAGCATTTCCTGAGACAATTTTTTTTTTGATAAGATCATAGGGAGAACGGGGCTGTGAAACATGGTTGTAATAGGTAAAAACATAGAGCCAATATAGGTATGAATCACGGATCAAATATAAGTAAAAGTGGAGTTGCAACAGCTGATATAGGTAGAACAGCTGCGCCACGGATCAGATATAGGTAAAACATTACCTGCCATACATGGTGTTTATAGGTAAAGTAGAATTAAACAACTGATAGAGGCAACAGTGGAGCTGTAGCAATGGTCTTATTTATATAAAACATGATCTGCCTTACACGTAAAGCCGGAACTGCAGCATGGAGCTGTTATATGTAAAACATGAACTGCAGCTCCCACAGGAGGATGTGATCAGTAAAACATGAGCTATGACAACGGGACCTGAAACAGGAGGAGTGATAGGGGAAACGGGACCTGAAATAGGTGCCAGTGATCGGGAAAACCGGACCTGAAATAGGAGTCAGTGATCGGGAAAACCAGACCTGAAACAGGAGGAGTGATCGGGAAAACCAGACCTGAAACAGGAGGTGTGATCGGGAAAACCAGACCTGAAACAGGAGGAGTGATAGGGGAAACGGGACCTGAAACAGGAGGAGTGATAGGGGAAACGGGACCTGAAACAGGAGGAGTGATCGGGAAAACCGGACCTGAAACAGGAGGAGTGATCGGGAAAACCAGACCTGAAACAGGAGGAGTGATCGGGGAAACCAGACCTGAAACAGGAGGAGTGATCGGGAAAACCGGACCTGAAACAGGAGGAGTGATCGGGAAAACCGGACCTGAAACAGGAGGAGTGATCGGGGAAACCAGACCTGAAACAGGAGGAGTGATCGGGAAAACCGGACCTGAAACAGGAGGAGTGATCGGGAAAACCGGACCTGAAACAGGAGGAGTGATAGGGGAAACCGGACCTGAAACAGGAGGAGTGATAGGGGAAACGGGACCTGAAACAGGAGGAGTGATCGGGAAAACCGGACATGAAACAGGAGGAGTGATAGGGTAAACGGGACCTGAAACAGGAGGAGTGATCGGGAAAACCAGACCTGAAACAGGAGGAGTGATCGGGAAAACCGGACCTGAAACAGGAGGAGTGATAGGGGAAACCAGACCTGAAACAGGAGGAGTGATCGGGAAAACCGGACCTGAAACAGGAGGAGTGATAGGGGAAACGGGACCTGAAACAGGAGGAGTGATCGGGAAAACCAGACCTGAAACAGGAGGAGTGATCAGGAAAACCGGACCTGAAACAGGAGGAGTGATAGGGGAAACCAGACCTGAAACAGGAGGAGTGATAGGGGAAACCGGACCTGAAATAGGTGCCAGTGATCGGGAAAACCGGACCTGAAATAGGAGTCAGTGATCGGGAAAACCAGACCTGAAACAGGAGGAGTGATCGGGAAAACCGGACCTGAAACAGGAGGAGTGATAGGGGAAACCAGACCTGAAACAGGAGGAGTGATCGGGAAAACCGGACCTGAAACAGGAGGAGTGATAGGGGAAACGGGACCTGAAACAGGAGGAGTGATCGGGAAAACCAGACCTGAAACAGGAGGAGTGATCAGGAAAACCGGACCTGAAACAGGAGGAGTGATAGGGGAAACCAGACCTGAAACAGGAGGAGTGATAGGGGAAACCGGACCTGAAATAGGTGCCAGTGATCGGGAAAACCGGACCTGAAATAGGAGTCAGTGATCGGGAAAACCAGACCTGAAACAGGAGGAGTGATCGGGAAAACCACACCTGAAACAGGAGGTGTGATCGGGAAAACCAGACCTGAAACAGGAGGAGTGATAGGGGAAACGGGACCTGAAACAGGAGGAGTGATAGGGTAAACGGGACCTGAAACAGGAGGAGTGATCGGGGAAACCAGACCTGAAACAGGAGGAGTGATAGGGGAAACCAGACCTGAAACAGGAGGAGTGATCGGGAAAACCAGACCTGAAACAGGAGGAGTGATCGGGAAAACCGGACCTGAAACAGGAGGAGTGAT
Organism: Haliotis cracherodii; assembly: GCF_022045235.1. Taxonomy (NCBI): domain Eukaryota; kingdom Metazoa; phylum Mollusca; class Gastropoda; order Lepetellida; family Haliotidae; genus Haliotis; species Haliotis cracherodii. The sequence goes on along the minus strand of NW_027266308.1, from coordinate 13,595,600 downwards.
CGGGGAAACGGGACCTGAAACAGGAGGAGTGATCGGGAAAACCAGACCTGAAACAGGAGGAGTGATAGGGGAAACGGGACCTGAAACAGGAGGAGTGATCGGGAAAACCAGACCTGAAACAGGAGGAGTGATCGGGGAAACCAGACCTGAAACAGGAGGAGTGATCGGGAAAACCGGACCTGAAACAGGAGGAGTGATCGGGGAAACCAGACCTGAAACAGGAGGAGTGATCGGGAAAACCGGACCTGAAACAGGAGGAGTGATAGGGGAAACCAGACCTGAAACAGGAGGAGTGATCGGGAAAACCAGACCTGAAACAGGAGGAGTGATCGGGAAAACCGGACCTGAAACAGGAGGAGTGATAGGGGAAACGGGACCTGAAACAGGGAGAGTGATCGGGAAAACCGGAGCTGATACAGGTGGTAATCGAAAACAAGAAGAAGAGGTGCAACACGGGGATGTTATGGCACGAGACTGTTATATGTAAAGCCGGAGCTACAACAAGAGGTTGTCATAGGTACAACATGTGCAAACAGGAGGCTGGTTCAGGTAAAACCTGGAGCCACAGCATGAGGCTGTGATCAGTAAAACATGAACTATAACTCGAGACTGTTGTAAGTGGTAAAACGAGACTGTAATCATAGCTAAAACTCGAGCTACAACAAGAGTCTGTTACAGGTAATAATGGAGCTGCAATATGAGGCTGTTAGTAAAACAAGAGCTGCAACACGAGGCTGTAATTCTAGGTAAAACGCAGCTACAGCATGGAGCTGAATAGGTAAAACACGAGACTGTAATTATAGGTAAAGCTGGAGCTGCAAAAGGAGGTAGTGATCGGTAAAACATGAGCTGTAACACGAGGATGTTAGGATGTTATAGGTAAACATAAGCTGCTGTATGAGGCTGTAAGTATAGGTAAAACTAGAGCTACAACAGGAGTCTGTTATAGGTAATAATGAAGCTGCAATATGAGGCTGTAAGTAAAACAAGAGCTGCAACACGGGGCTACAATTCTGGGTAAAAAGGAGCTACAGCATGGAGCTGTATAGGTAAAACTGGATCTGCTTCCCTCCCACATTCCTATCATGTCCGTGTCGGCGACTCTGATCGTCGCCCCCGTCCCCCCAAAACAAGCACTCTGCCCTCGTGAGGGGATTAGCAGCCACGCTCTAATGCTGCTGAGCGAGAGATGCCCCGAAGGCCGACGTCGACTGATACATTGTCTGAAGGTGTGTGACCTCGTTTCCAGACTGAGTCGAGTTGCATGGAAGAAGCACGTCATGACCATACACCACACATGTCTCACCTGAGCACCACGAAGAACACCATACATTATTATTTTCTACTTCGGAAATTCCCTCCAAATACAATTACATGTTCTTTCGTGATATGAGCAGATTAATGTCATTTTCATAAATCCAAAATGTTCTGTTCAAAATCGTTCAACAAGAGGAAAGAGATTCAAGTCGATAACGTGTAACATACACGTATTATCACTGGCATTTTACATCAGATTTTAGGTGTTAACGCCAGGAGAGCTACAGAACACATTCCAATGTGCCGAAAATAAGTATTGTTATAATAGTGTCGTTTCAATTTTTATTTCGTCTGTGTTAATTTGCAAATATGTTTGCAATTCGTTTCATTGTCCTATAACTATAGCCGGAATTTTAGTCTCTGTATGTCGTTCCCCTTAAAACAAATGATCCATCCTCGATTATCTTGGGCGTTACGTCTCCATTCCGTTATACTAAATACCCTGGACTCATCCGCTACCATAACCTCGTTGTGATATAAAATATATAATTATTATGTAAAATCAAAAAAAGGTTTGTTTGTTTGTTGTCTAACGCCACACTTCGCAACATTCCAGCTATATAACGACTGTTTGTAAATAATCGACCAGACAATCCAGTGATTGACATCATTGGCATCGATCTACGCAATTAGGATAGAATGACATGCATCAACCAAGTCAGCGAGCTTGACCACCCGATCCCGTTAGTCGCCTCTTACTACAAGCAAAGTCGAATCTTACGACATTAAGAAAGCTTAAGCATTACATGGTTACATATAGTTACGTATAGCTAGAATATATGAAAAGTAAACAATTATTTTTAAAAACCCATTAAGATAACAAATATTCTAGATAACAGTCGCAGGTGTACAATGTGTTATGCGTTAGTTTTCACAACCAGCCGTGTCCACCAATGTACACACCAGTGACACCGGTACTTACACCGTTAATCCAGAGCTGCAAGGACTTAGTACTGACCGTCATGACCGTCAGTACGTACTACGTTGCATCCACCATAACCACGACAGCTTGTGCAAGAGTGAAATTATGCTTCGTTGATCACCATGGTCAGCAATATATCAGCAACTCGTACATCAGGGCGACTATAAATTGTCAATGCAAGAGAATATAGGTACTGCATGAGCTGATATAAGTTCTAGATGAGCTGTATCCCAGAGCTGATATAGGTACTACATGAGCCGTATCCCGGAGCTGATATAGGTACTACATAAGCTGTATCCCGGAGCTGATATAGGTACTACATGAGCTGTATGCCGGAGCTGATATAGGTACTACATGAGCTGTATCCCGGAGCTGATATAGGTACTACATGACCCGTATCCCGGAGCTGATATAGGTACTACATGACCCGTATCCCGGAGCTGATATAGGTACTACATGAGCTGTATACCGGAGCTGATATAGGTACTACATGAGCTGTATCCCGGAGCTGATATAGGTACTACATGAGCTGTATACCGGAGCTGATATAGGTACTACATGAGCTGTATCCCGGAGCTGATATAGGTACTACATGAGCTGTATCCCGGAGCTGATATAGGTACTACATGAGCTGTATGCCGGAGCTGATATAGGTACTACATGAGCCGTATCCCGGAGTTGATATAGGTACTACATAAGCTGTATCCCGGAGCTGATATAGGTACTACATAAGCTGTATCCCGGAGCTGTTATAGGTACTACATGAGCTGTATACCGGAGCTGATATAGGTACTACATGAGCTGTATACCGGAGCTGTTATAGGTACTACATGAGCTGTATACCGGAGCTGATATAGGTACTACATAAGCTGTATACCGGAGCTGATATAGGTACTACATAAGCTGTATACCGGAGCTGTTATAGGTATAACATGAGCAGTGTACCGGAGCTGATTTAGGTGAAAGATTAGCTGGATCATGGAACTAATATAGTTAAAACGTCTAATGATCACGGCGCTGATATCAGGCAGGGGACACCAGAAATGGGCTTCACACATTGTACCCATGGTGGCAATCGAACCCGGGTCTTCGGCGTGACGAGCGAACGCTTTAACCACTAGGCTACCTGACCACTCCCAGCTGATACAGGTAAAACTGGAGCGTACGATGGAGGTGATACAGGCTGAACATGAGCTGCTACAAGGTTACGTCAAGACATCGGTTAACTGACAATATTCAGTGTGCGCCCTGTGTACAAGACGACGTGGGGGATTTGAGAGATTCCAGAAGTAGGTCTCCGGCTCACAATACCCTCATTCAGGACTGACACGTGGGAGTAGCGAGATGTACATTTACTTTCATTACTTTCAAGTACCTTTCCGAAGACAGAAAGCCGTGATATGTGTCGCCACGTGTCATACGGACTACAACAACCTACGCAAAGTACACAAAGTCGCGCGATCTGAGCGACGAATAAGAAATAAGGTTGAATGGGACGTTTGATGACTTAGGATTTGTAGGTTAGGCTGTGACATGTCTGTTAAATGAGAAGAATGCAAAGCACGTGTAACAGATTTGGTGTGTTCTGATTGCATAAAAACGAAAAGACGATTTTCCATTTTTTGGCTCATTAACTCTTAACAGATTTATCATGTTATTGGTTTGATAATTTGTTTGATACGCCGCATGTAGCGTTATTTCAGCTGTATCATGGTGGCCTACATGTACGTGAATCTGTGTTTGACTAAACGGTGGTTGAAGCAATGATCAACACCCACGCCGTCGGGGTACGATGACACGCAATCAATCAAATCAACGAGCCTCTTACGACAAAGCATAGTTGCTGGGGACCGATTCTACTACGTGTCTTCACTGGGTTTTATGTTAAGATGTCATGGTAACGAACTAATGTTCAGGTTGATTCAGTCAAGATTTGAACAGTACCCTACTACCATAATCCTGACCCAACAAAGGGACGTAACCCTGCAGAGCGAAAAACAGATCTTCAGACCTAACCCAATCAATTAGCCAACAATCATTAACGGGGAATCCTGGATTAGCTCAACAACCAAATGACACTGCAGTAATATGGGGACCCGTTAGAATAAGCATTCAGCAACCCATGCTTGCCGTAAAAGGCGACTATGCTTGTCGTAAGTGGCGACTAACGGGATCGGGTAGTCAGGCTCGCTTACTTGGTTGATGCATGTCATCGATCCCAATGGCGTAGATCAATGGTAATGATTTCAATCACTGGACTTTCTGGTCCAGTCGCAATTACTTACAAACCGCGGTAACATAGCTGGAATATTGCTGGGTGCGGCGTTAAATAAAAACAACAAAAGCAAATCAGTTATATGGGACAAGTGTACAATTCTTCACGGCGAATTGCGCTGCTTCAGATCCCTGTGTTACCCCTCGCCGAACGCTGTGGGTTGAACTCACTCTCAAACGTTCCGACAGTTTATCCGAATGACGTGGTTCCATCGCCCCATAGGACGCCCTTCATTCGAAGTGGGACTCCTGGTTGGGGCCAGCCCGAAGCAATCCATGTCACCCATGTTGACGGCGGACAGTTTTATTGTTATGGATCCTCCATGGACTGTTTTATCAGTCGCCTCTATGCTCTTGTTCACATAGCTATCAGTTGTCCTTTGTTTCAGATTTCATCGTAGAGAAATCCGTGTTTTGGTTAAAATAAGAATGCTTCTATTGAAAACGTTTCGTCCTCTAATTCGATCAATTCTGTCTTGGCAACTGTCTACATAATTATGTGTTTTATTGTATTCTTAAAAATGTTTTCGCAAACTTTTGTCATTTGTTGTGTTCCTAACTTTTCTCCTTAAATGCAAACGACGTTGCCTAATAATGGATATATCATTTTTGAAAGACATTTTAGTATACCAAGTTGCATATACATTCAGATTCTAAGTATTGAAGCTATCACTCGTTTGAACGTAAACCAGGATTTTAGACCATCCCCTTTTTTCAAAAGATCACATTCTCTTGTGTTAAAAACACGCCTTTGTACCCGGAAGCGTCTTAGGGTATGACGAGGCGGATACGAAGGGCGATATATCACGTCAGAACTAATATCTAGGGGAATACCAGGATGTCATATGTAGTACTGTGTCCACTCAAACAAGTTTCTTTAGGGTTTAAAATACGTTGATAGCTCTTTAAGTTGTCACTTAACAAATTCAATCGATCTTGTCACAAGTGGTTTGAGTCACTACACAGTCATGTCCCGTTCAGTGTTATATATAGTATTCAATAGTGTCTACGAACATCAGCTGATAAAACACACATACTGCTGTTCCCCACAACACACATCCAGCTGTGTACGTTCCCCACAACACACATCCTGCTGTGTACGTTCCCCACAACACACATCCTGCTGTGTACGTTCCCCACAACACACATTCAGCTGTGTACGTTCCCCTACAACACACATCCTGCTGTGTACGTTCCCCACAACACACATCCTGCTGTCTACGTTCCCCACAACACACATCCTGCTGTGTACGTTCCCCACAACACACATTCAGCTGTGTACGTTCCCCTACAACACACATCCTGCTGTTTACGTCCCCTACATCACACATCCTGCTGTCTACGTCCCCCACAACACACATCCTGGTGTCTACGTTCCCCTACAACACACATCCTGCTGTTTACGTCCCCTACATCACACATTCTGCTGTCTATGTCCCCCACAACACACATCCTGGTGTCTACGTTCCCCACAACACACATCCTGCTGTCTATGTTCCCCACAACACACATCCAGCTGCCTACGTTCCCCACAACACACATCCAGCTGTCTACGTCCCCCACAACACACATCCTGCTGTCTACGTTCCCCACAACACACATCCAGCTGTCTACGTTCCCCACAACACACATTCAGCTGTCCACGTTCCCCACAACACACATCCTCCTGTCTACGTTCCCCACAACACACATCCTGCTGTCTACGTTCCCCACAACACACATCCTGGTGTCTACGTTCCCCACAACACACATCCTGCTGTGTACGTTCCCCACAACACACATCCTGCTGTCTATGTTCCCCACAACACACATCCAGCTGTCTACGTTCCCCACAACACACATCCAGCTGTCTACGTTCCCCACAACACACATCCTGCTGTCCACGTTCCCCACAACACACATCCTCCTGTCTACGTTCCCCACAACACACATCCTGCTGTCTATGTTCCCCACAACACACATCCAGCTGTCTACGTTCCCCACAACACACATCCTCCTGTCTACGTTCCCCACAACACACATCCTGCTGTCTATGTTCCCCACAACACACATCCTCCTGTCTACGTTCCCCACAACACACATCCTGGTGTCTACGTTCCCCACAACACACATCCTGCTGTCTACGTCCCCCACAACACACATCCTGGTGTCTACGTTCCCCACAACACACATCCTGGTGTCTACGTTCCCCACAACACACATCCTGCTGTCTACGTTCCCCTACAACACACATCCTGCAGTTTACGTTCCCCACAACACACATCCTGCTGTCTACGTCCCCCACAACACACATCCTGCTGTCCACGTTCCCCACAACACACATCCTGCTGTCTACGTTCCCCACAACACACATCCTGCTGTCTACGTTCCCCACAACACACATCCTGCTGTCTACGTTCCCCACAACACACATCCTGCTGTCTACGTTCCCCACAACACACATCCTGCTGTCTACGTTCCCCACAACACACATCCTGCTGTCTACGTTCCGCACAACACACATCCTGCTGTCTACGTTCCCCACAACACACATCCTGCTGTCTACGTCCCCCATAACACACACCCTGCTGTCTACGTTCTCAACAAAACAAACCCTCCTGTTTACGCGTGCTTGCGTGAGTGAGTGCGTGCCTTCACTTTACTGTTATACACGATTCTGATGCTAACAGAACAAAGATCGTAATCAAAGATCAATTGAACCGCACCCTCCTCATCCTTTCACAAGTAAGGGACGCAAATCTGCAAAGAAAATTGCAAAGACCGAGCCACACATGTGCCATACTTGTACATGTTGTTCTAGGCTAATAGAAGACAGAAGAGTAAACTATAGTGCGAGTATTCATCCACGTCACCGGGGTACGATGATACACCAGGTCAACCAGCTCACAACAGAGTTGGCGTTTACACAGAATCAGTTGATTTGTGGCCACTCAATTCACACTTTTAGGCATGAGGTGATAATATTCCGCCTAGTCATACTATCATGTGAGCGCAACTCGGAAGTCATTGGTTTAGGTATCTTATCTTTCACCAGTTGCCTTCATGCCACGCCGAAAGTTATCGCAATATTAGCCAGACGATCACAAGCGCAAATGTCATGTTTATAACTGAACTGATTATGAGTTGTGGCAGCTAATGTAGCAATCTCACAATTAGGAGACAGGTGTATATTCTTTAATATTTCAAACGCGGGACAGTACTCTTAATCAGTATTTTAGCCGTGAGCTAATTTACATGCATCAGCCTGTTCAGTAAATGAGTCAAGTTTAATGGCAGATGATACTATCATTTTGAAATGCCAGCTAAATGTGAGAAAAAAAGAACAGATTGATTCAGCCTGTATTCATGTTTGCCGCTGACGACATAACAATGGTAATTGGGGAGAATCGGGGAAACGAACCAAATATCTCCGTATAATGACATTACTATCGCGATACCTCTAGGCCACCATGAACTAACCCAGTATTAAAACATGCCCCATTCAGGGTGCCATTTGTTTACGACCCTCGTAGCAATATTGGGGCGGTCAGGTAGCCTATAGAGTGGTAAAGCGTTCGCTCGACACGCTGAAGACCCGGTTTCGATTCCCGACATGGGTACAATGTGTGAAGCCCATTTCTGGTGTCCCCCGTCGTGATATTGCTGGAATATTGCTAAAAGCGGCGTAAAACCATACCCACTCACTTGTAGCAATATTCTTGTCATATCACGAAGTGGGACACCGCCATATTCACACACTGTTTCCAACTCTGGGCATTATGTTTCCTGAAAAGAATGAAAATAATATGCCGTGGTGGCCATTTTGAAAAACAGATTCGAACCTCTTGGTACAAATTCAGGTGTCATTATTGATGGGAACATCAGTTTCAGCTTCTTTGAGCGAGTGGTTTCTGAAAAGATTATGTTTACAAAGCCAAGAATACTTTGTGGTAGAATTAAAAATATGATCAAAGTCCAAAGGTCAAGTCATGCACAAAATTTGAAATCTTAAAATTGAAAAAAGATCTCAGATGTAAGGGTGCTTTACAGACTGCACGTGTACCAAAGTAAAGGCCACAAGTGTTATTTTAAATATGTCTGCCATGACAGGCCACGGTTTGTTTGTTTGTGCGAATATATATTCATGATGTCAATCCTTGGATTTTCTGGTCCAGATTAGTTTCAGCCCGCCGTCTTATTGTCGGAATATTGCTGTGCTTGTGCTCTGTGTGTCATCAATGCCTTGCACGTAGTATTACAGTATTGACACATCACGACATCCGAGTCATTGAATATCACGTGTTCCACTTCTGGCAATACAATATCCGTATAAACAGTAGCTTTAACTTTCTGTGTCCCGTTAACACGAATACAACGCCCGGTGGGTATTATAGGGTAGCGTCGAGGTGTACATCCATACTGCACGAACTTCATGACACTCAAACTAGATACATAGCAGATGTGTTGGTTTCATTACATAGAAGATTTTTCTTAGATCTGTTTGAATGTGTGCGTTGGGTTCATTGTATAGAAGATGTTTTCCTACAACTATTTCAATGTCTGCGTTGGGTTCATTGTATAGAAGATGTTTTCCTACAACTATTTCAATGTCTGCGGTGGCTTCATTGTATAAAAGATGTTATCCTACAACTATTTCAATGTCTGCGGTGGGTTCATTGTATAGAAGATGTTTTCCTACAACCATTTCAATGTCTGCGGTGGGTTCATTGTATAGAAGATGTTTTCCTATAAATATTTCAATGTCTGCGGTGGGTTCATTGTATAGAAGATGTTATCCTACAACTATATGCCAATGTCTGCGGTGGGTTCATTGTATAGAAGATGTTATCCTACAACTATTTCAATGTCTGCGGATGGTTCATTGTATAGAAGATGTTTTCCTACAACTATTTCAATGTCTGCGGTGGGTTCATTGTATAGAAGATGTTATCCTACAACTATTTCAATGTCTGCGGTGGGTTCATTGTATAGAAGATGTTATCCTACAACAATATGCCAATGTCTGCGGTGGGTTCGCTGTATAGAAGATGTTATCCTACAACTATCTCAATGTCTGCGGTGGGTTCATTGTAAAGAAGATGTTATCCTACAATTACTTCAATGTCTGCGGTGGGATAATTATAAAGGAGATGTCCTAAAACTACCACGCTTACCACGAGTAGGGGTTTTGACAACCTAATGTTCATAATCGTGATGAATCTGTGATTCAAACCCGCGACAGGGTGGATCTTAGCAAGTCAGGGACGCAACTGTGGTCAATATCTGCACCTTCCATGTCTGGAATCTTGGTTGAAAACACAAATTGTCCGCGTTCTCCAATCTCAAATTAGAGTGAATGAATGAATGTTGTTTTACACCACAACCTGCTGTATCAGGGAAACCTTTAATAGCCGAGTCTGGACCAGGCAAACCAGTGACTGAAATGAATGAGCAACGATCCATCGGATACGATGCCATCCGGTCAACTCAGTCACAGAGAGTGAGCATCCGGTATTCATAGTGCTAGCCCACTGATATACCATGCACCAGTATAACCCATCTTCCCGAGGCAAGAGAGTTAACTGACTATGAAAGTCCAGTTTCCACCCTTGCCGAACTAGGCTGGAATTCCTGGGCTCGATCGTAGCGACGTCAGTGGCTATTACCAGTTATGTCCTTTCTAAGCCTCTCCGGGGCGGTCGGGTAGCCTAGTGGTTAAAGCGTTCGCTCGTCTCGCCGAAGACCCGAGTTCGATTCCAGACATGGGTACAATGTGTGAAGCCCATTTTTGGTGTCCCCTGCCGTGATATTGCTGGAATGTTGCCAAAAGCGGCGTAAAACCATACTCACTCAGTCACTCGATCACGCTAAGCCTCTCCTATAGACCAATCAGATTCCACCTATCGTATCACGTTTGCTTCAAACAAAATGGCGGCGCCCGGTCAGGACGATCTGATCGATAATCAAGATCTATATTGGGATACAACGGGTCTTACATCACGAAATGCATCAAATCATGTTAGCACCTTGATTAAAAACATGAAAAGACCTGGAAATTATCTCTTGACAACGAGTTGGCGGTGCACATGCTTTGCAAATCCTGCAATCGACTGAAATCTGCACGACAGTTTACGAACCGGATTTCATTGCGCGATTTTGATTGGACTATGCAAAGACTCGTTAGTCCAGCCAAAATATATCTCCATAATACAAGCCTAGTTCGGCAAGGGTGGAAACTGGACTTTTAACTCTCTTCCCTAGGGAAGATGCAGTATAACATGATTAACCAACTCAGACACAGTATACTGACTCCGAGCCTGCCAGTCATTCTTTTATCCCCTTGGGGCGGTCGGGTTGCCTAGTGGTTAAAGCGTTCGCTCGTCACGCTGAAGACCCGGTTTCGATTCCCGACATGGGTACAATGTGTGAAGCCCATTTCTGGTGTCCCCCGCCGTGATAATGCTGGAATATTGCTAAAAGCGACGTAAAACCATACTCGCTCACTCACTTTTATCCCCTTAATCCCGAGCGCCAGCATGATAAGAAGAAAAGAGCCATCATTTAACGTATTTTGGTTTTACGCGGATAGGGGCTCGAACCACCGACCTGCCGCTCTCGTGGCAGACGCTCTATCACTAGACCTCGAAGGTGATTATAAATCCCATTGAGTGAGTACTACGCATATGATGGATATTGATCATAAAGCTATGTGTGTGTGCCCTCATTAAACTAAGTGTAACTGTATAAATTATTTTATAGATCACTTACATCCCTCTCGAATGTTCGACAGTGTCAACACTTCCATCGACCGATGTCTCACAACTTCAACGATGACATCCAGGTTAACAGGACAATAGACGTATCTGTCCTTCGTAAAAGAGCAGTTTTTTGAGCTACCAAGTCTATGTGTCAAAATCGGAGTGACGACAGCCATTGGGTTTTCCGGCATCTTTGGCTTGTCATGAAAAAGGCGGTCAGATAGTCATCTCTAGACATAATGAACTCATTATATCCGATGTTCGCAATTCACATTGAGAATAACGTTGAGTACCATCTGTATTCCGATGTATCCCAAGTTGATCAAACATTCACACATCTTCCGAACACCCCATGGCACCTTCATGACGCTATGATACCTTCCGGACACCTCATGGCACCTTCACGACGCTATGATACCTTCCGGACACCTCATGGCACCTTCATGACGCTATGATGACTTCCGGACACCTCATGGCACCTTCACGACGCTATGATACCTTCCGGACACCTCATGGCACCTTCACGACGCTATGATACCTTCAGGACACCTCATGGCACCTTCATGACGCTATGATACCTTCCGGACACCTCATGGCACCTTCATAACGCTATGATACCTTCCGGACACCTCATGGTACCTTCATGACACTATGATACTTTCCGGACACCTCATGGCACCTTCATGACGCTGTGATACTTTCCGGACACCTCATGGCACCTTCACGACGCTATGATACCTTCCGGACACCTCATGGCACCTTCACGACGCTATGATACCTTCCGGACACCTCATGGCACCTTCATGACACTATGATACCTTCCGGACACCTCATGGCACCTTCATAACGCTGTGATACCTTCCGGACACCTCATGGCACCTTCATAACACTGTGATACCTTCCGGACACCTCATGGTACCTTCATGACACTATGATACTTTCCGGACACCTCATGGCACCTTCACGACGCTGTGATACCTTCCGGACACCTCATGGCACCTTCATGACGCTATGATACTTTCAGGACACCTCATGGCACCTTCATGACGCTATGATACCTTCCGGGCACCTCATGGTACCTTCATGACGCTATGATACTTTCCGGACACCTCATGGCACCTTCATAACGCTGTGATACCTTCCGGACACCTCATGGCACCTTCATAACGCTGTGATACCTTCCGGACACCTCATGGCACCTTCATGACGCTATGATACCTTCCGGACACCTCATGGCACCTTCATAACGCTATGATACCTTCCGGACACCTCATGGCACCTTCACGACGCTGTGATACCTTCCGGACACCTCATGGCACCTTCACGACGCTATGATACTTTCCGGACACCTCATGGCACCTTCATGACACTATGATACTTTCCGGACACCTCATGGCACCTTCATAACGCTATGATACCTTCCGGACACCTCATGGCACCTTCATAACGCTATGATACCTTCCGAACACCTCATGGCACCTTCACGACGCTATGATACTTTCCGGACACCTCATGGCACCTTCATGACACTATGATACCTTCCGGACACCTCATGGCACCTTCATGACACTATGATACCTTCCGGACACCTCATGGCACCTTCATAACGCTATGATACCTTCCGGACACCTCATGGCACCTTCACGACGCTATGATACCTTCCGGACACCTCATGGCACCTTCATGACACTATGATACTTTCCGGACACCTCATGGCACCTTCATAACGCTGTGATACCTTCCGGACACCTCATGGCACCTTCATGACACTATGATACTTTCCGGACACCTCATGGCACCTTCATAACGCTGTGATACCTTCCGGACACCTCATGGCACCTTCATGACGCTATGATACTTTCCGGACCACTCATGGCACCTTCATAACGCTGTGATACCTTCCGGACACCTCATGGCACCTTCATGACGCTATGATACTTTCCGGACACCTCATGGCACCTTCATAACGCTGTGATACCTTCCGGACACCTCATGGCACCTTCATGACGCTATGATACTTTCCGGACCACTCATGGCACCTTCATAACGCTGTGATACCTTCCGGACACCTCATGGCACCTTCACGACGCTATGATACCTTCCGGACACCTCATGGCACCTTCATAACGCTGTGATACCTTCCGGACACCTCATGGCAACTTCATGACGCTATGATACTTTCCGGACACCCCATGGCACCTTCATGACGCTATGATACCTTCCGGACACCTCATGGCACCTTCACGACGCTATGATACCTTCAGGACACCTCATGGCACCTTCATAACGCTGTGATACCTTCCGGACACCTCATGGCAACTTCATGACGCTATGATACTTTCCGGACACCTCATGGCACCTTCATAACGCTGTGATACCTTCCGGACACCTCATGGCACCTGCACGACGTTATGATACCTTCCGGACACCTCATGGCACCTTCATGACACTATGATACTTTCCGGACACCCTACGACACCATCCGAAAACCCCATGACACCCTCACAACACTGACACCTTGCAAACACCCCACGACACCTTCCTGACACACGATGGCAATTCATGACACCCCACGACACCAATCACACATCTCTAACACCATCGTGACAGGACCTTCCAGGACTGACACCTTCCGGGCACCTTCCTAAAATAGCAGATATCGCATGACACATCCCTGACACCCTATAACAACTTCCTGACACCCCCTGAAACCTTCCTGTTATACCATGACACCCCAGATACAGATGACACCCTCTTGATGACGCCAACATATGACATCCATAGCAATATTACAGCAGGGGCGACAACCTCATGAATCATCAATGCAAGAAAAGAATTCCGAATCCATCTATATAAAAGTCCCAAAACAAATGTTGTCGGTTAGCCTAGTGGTTAAAGCGTTCGCTCGTCACGCAGAAGACCCGGGTTCGATTCCCGACATGGGTACAATGTGTGAAGCCCATTTCTGGTGTCCCCCGCCGTGATATTGCTGGAATATTGCTAAAAGCGGCGTAAAACCATACTCACTCACTATTCTCCCCCGTGACAACCACTAATTTGTTCAACCGTCTTTTTCCGATAATCTCAGAATGCACTTGGATTGTTCCTGAGTGTAACCAGCCCCAATCGAATGTCAGGGTAGATCCATGACCCCTAGTGTGGATCCTATACACTGTCCACCACGACGAAGACCCGTGTCGTGTGGGGCTTCATAGTCATCATGCATTGACGATTCCATTAGAAAGATGTGAAACAACATACCCGCATCAAATGGTCGGAGAAAGGTTGCTTGGTGTCTGGTTTGTTGTGGTGATCATTTTCAATGAGCCGTTAATGTGGGTGCGTTGTGCTTAAGGCCAATAAAAGCAATATTCACCAGGGATCATAATCAAGGCAAGCGAACCCACGATCAATATCATTCCCATGAAGAGCAAACAATTCAAACAGGCAACTCTCTTATCTCATGTTTCAGTAAGCAATCAGATTTACCGGTGATACGCGTTTCCAGAAACACTAGCGCCTTATTATACATAGTGTGAGGGGTGATCGATTAGTTCTGAGCCTCACACAGAAAGGCTTGACCTGAAGACATTATAAAAATAACATAATCCCATTTCACATTGATACACTTTGCCAACGATATTTCGTAGAAGTCCAAATTTTGGCTGTCCAAATAAGCTGCTATGACGCCATAGTTCGAGTCCAAATGGGTTCCACCTAGAGCGTTCTTCATGTTTGGGAACAGATGGACGTTTGGCGGAGCTAGATCAGGAGACTAAGGAGGAGTACATAGCCACAGTCGTTACTGATTTGTGCACTGACGAATTGTCATGTCAGGGCATACCTTTTCTCAGGTTCCCACATCTCGTAGTCTTAATTTCTGCCCGTAATTGCCTCTAATGTGCAGCATAATATGCTCCGTTTATTGTCTGGCCTTTTGGAAGATAGTTGACCATGATGACATCCTCGGCATTTCTGACCCGTATTGAAGTATTGATCTTCATCAACCTCTACTTGTCAAAAGAGGTAACTAATGGGGTCGGGTGGTCAGGTTCGCTGACTCGGTTGATGCATGTCATCGTATCCAAATTGCGTGGATCTAACTTAATTCTAACCCGGATCTTCACGGGTAGACAAACTTAGAAACATAATGAGGGCAAACTGGAGTTCGAACCCACGATCATAGGTTTCCTGCACACCTCAAACGATAGGACCACTCGTGCCCACTTTGACTGCTATGAATTTTACATTCATTTTATTATTATGCAGTGAAAAGGTTTACGTTTGTTTTAGGAATCACACGGCAAAACGTGTTGGTAAAAATTAAAGAAGTCAATACAGATGAATTGTGAATATGTTGTTTAAATGTCTTGAAATATTTCTGTCTCATCAGAATGTAAGCTCACCTGCCTGTGCCTGGAACAATCTGTAGCGAGTCTTGGTGACGGGACATTTTCTGAACCGAAGCTGAAAATGGGAAGGCGCCACCGTACTTGCTTGGCGGTACCTCTCATAGCAGCGAGACCGCCTCCATGGTCAAATGGTAGAGCGTCCGCCCGGAGAGCGAAGGTCCGGGGTTCGATCCTCAGCCGCGTCATACCAAGAGACATTAAAAGATGGTACTTGTCGTTACCCTGTCTGGCGCTCGGCATTAAGGGGCTAAAACAAGGACTGGTCGGCTCGCAGTCAGTATACTGTATCTGAGTTGGGTATTCATGTTAAACTGCGGCATGGTATCTCAGTGAGCTGGCACTATAAATCGGCATCAGTCCGGACTAGTACAAGCAGCCACACACACACACATACACACGTGCATGCACGTCACTTTATAGGCGCAATAATCTTGGACGTGACGTTAAACCTCGTTAAAACTCATTTCACCTCGACCCGTGAAGATCCGGGGTAGAATAGGTCTTCAACAACCCATGCTTGCTGTAAAAAGCGACTATGCTTGTCGTAAGAGACGACTAACGGGATCGGGTGGTCAGGCTCGCTGACTTGGTTGATGCATGTCATCGAATCCCAATTTCGTGGATCGATGCTCATGATATCAATCACTGGATTGTCTGGCCCAGTCTCGATTGTTTACAGACCGGCGTCATATAGCTGGAATATTGCTGACTGCGGCGTAAAACAACAAACACACAAAACATTTCACCTCACTTCACCTCTAATACCAGCGCTGCAGCGCGCCCAGCTCAAACTGCAATCGTTCTTTAGGCTAGGTTTTTGTTAAAAACATTTTTGTGATTATAAATAGTCGCGCTGTCTTGATAGTGTTAAAAACGAGAGGATACCTTTGTTTTACAGATAAAAAAGGAAAACATTTAACAACATCAACATTTAGACCAAAACAACAACTGAACCAACGCTGCACGAAATGCGGGTGGTGTTCAGAAGTGGCCAAGATAGCTATTTAACAGAAAATTTACTCTGTTATTAAACATGTCACCACCTCACAAAGGTTATGATATGATAGACAATTAAATAATACATTTGGGAGTGATATCATGGTTAGAAATTAAGCATGGCAATGGGCAGTAATTACAGATAATAAGCAACACGACCATTTTTATAGGCATAAAAAGAAGAAATTGTATTCCGCTTTAGTTCCGCATTACCACTTTTACACGCTGCTACATTTAGCGGCACTTTGCAGAACGGAGTAAAAATACAAAACACAAGAAGTGCAGATGATTTTGCTCTTATTAAATGTTTGTCAATTAAACACATAGTTGCATGCCAGAGATATAATTCTCTACGGTGTTTATCCCAGTTCTGGTCGCTACACACGTTCTCCCACGTGCAAGAACTGGTGACACAGATTTCTTGAGCCTCGTCTTGAAGTTGTGTATCCTCTGCGTCCAGTCATCAACATGGCGTGCAAGGGCAGATTCAAGGTAAAATGTCTGTTGGGCTTTGCGATCGTTGTACATGTAATCAACGTTGTTGTCATTTACCAACTTGGACTGCTTACCCGTGTTGCGAAGATAAG
Source organism: Haliotis cracherodii (assembly GCF_022045235.1). NCBI lineage: Eukaryota > Metazoa > Mollusca > Gastropoda > Lepetellida > Haliotidae > Haliotis > Haliotis cracherodii. The sequence continues at coordinate 13,578,355 of NW_027266308.1, read as the reverse complement.
AGGACGTGGCCCGATCGTACTCGAACGAAACACATCATACATCATAGATTTTGACAAAATTCGTGAAGATATTTTTCCTAGGAATTCGTTCACTGACGTGTCACGATTTTTCATCAATGTCACAAAATCTAACAAACTCTCAGTGGACAGACCCATTCCTGATACACGCCCTTACGAGTGCAGAAAGGTCAATATATCCGGTGCAGCCCTCCCTTCTGTGTCTGTTATAATCCCCATGCATAACGAACCATGGTCGACTTTATTGAGAACTCTTCACAGCGTCATCAACAACAGTCCATCCCATCTTCTGTATGAAGTCATCGTCATTGACGACATGAGTGATCTCCCCTTCCTTATAAAACCTATGAAGCACTATCTGCGTCGATTCCCTAAAGTATCGCTGATACGATCAGCACAACGCTTAGGAACTATGAAATCACGGAATATGGGGGCCAAAATGGCTCAAGGGGAGGTTCTAGTTTTTTTAGATTCTCACACAGAAGCGAACGTCGGCTGGCTGGAGCCGATAGTTTGGGAAATATACAAAAACAGACGGACCGTCATTCAACCAGCAATTGATACCATTGATGCCATGACCCTCGAGTACCGGAAGTACATGGAGAACATGCGCGGAGAGATCCAGTGGAGCCTCGGTTTCACGTTTGCACCGATTCCACCAAGAGCTTTACTAGGGAGAACCAGCACTGACCCCATACTTACTCCTGCTATCGTTGGTTGTTGTTTTGCCGTGGATAGAAGGTACTACTTGGATTTGGGGGGTCTTGATGAAGGGATGACGACTTGGGGAGGAGAGGATGTGGAGTTCTCCCTACGGGTGTGGTTGTGTGGTGGCAATATGAAGATCCTGGAGTGTTCCCGTGTTGGTCACATTTTTAAGTCAGGACATCCATTTGCCGTGTCGTATGATGATCTTCTCCACAACGAACAACGTATTGCGGAACTCTGGCTAGGGGATTATAAGAAGATTTTCTATGCAGTTCATGGGGGAAGAGTAACTCACTCCACCGACTTCGGTGACCTGTCCACAATCAGGGACACTCAACGCAATCTAAACTGTAATCGTTTCACCTGGTACCTTGAAAACGTCTTTCCAGAACTTGACGTTCCACCCCTTTCATCTGTAAAATTCGGCAATGTTAAAAATTCGGCAAGTTCTCTGTGTATCGGAATAGATAATACGTCACCAAATGCTTTTCATTTGATTCAATGCTGGGGGTCCGGATCTTCTAGCGTAGCTCTTACGAAAAACGGATTTCTGAAGTTGAGGGGCAAATGCATGGGGTCTGAGAACAGGTATATTGTGCTGAAGCCGTGCAGCATCGATGACCTTGGTCAACAGTGGACCTATACAGCCAATCAGCAGCTTGTGTGGCATGATGGGAAAAGTTGCATGATGCACGTCAGCGACCCTGACCCCGCGACAGGTCACCGTCAGACCATTATGTTGATGCCATGTGAAATAAAGAAGGAGCATGTGGAGTTTACACAATGGACATTCACCTACAGCCTCTCGTTTTCTGACAATATGTGAACAAAATAATTTCTTGTAATATGAAAAGCCAAGTCCCTATTCCATTAAAGCTTAATAGATATGCATATGGTTTCATTTTTTCATTAACACAAGGAAGAGGGGGCATGTTAGAACAGTTCCCGCGATTACTTTGCGAGTCGGGTAGATTCAGTTCTCGGATGTATTTGACACTCGGTGGTCAGGATCACTGACTTGGATGATGCACGTCATCGTATTCCAATTGCGTTAATCGATGCTCATTGTGCCAATCACTGGATTGTATCGTCCAGACTCAATTCTTTACAGACCGCCGTCAAATAGCTTGAATATTGCTGAGTGCGGCGTTAAACAACAAACAAACAAATAAAACCCTAATTTTGTATTTCCCCCGATGGTGTCAACCAATGTTCATATCGTAGGATCCCTTGGGAGCACGGGCTCGTCAAGGTCCCACCCAAAACCATATTGCATGTCGTTACAGGCCTCACTGTGTGTTGAGACCCGTTAAGATTCCGGGGTAGAATAGGTCTTCAGCAACCCATGCTTGCCGTAAAAGGCGACTATGCTTGTCGTAAAAGGCGACTAACGCGATCGGGTGGTCAGGCTCGCTGACTTGGTTGATGAAGGTCATCGATACCAATTGCGTGGATCGATGCTCATGATATCAATCACTGGATTGTCTGGTCCAGACTCGATTATTTTACAGACCGCCGTCATATAGCTGGAATATTGCTGAGTTACGCGTTAAACAACAAACAAACAAACCAACCAACCAACAATGTGTGTTGAAGGTGGAAACTCCAGTTTCTTTAAATATATTCCAGAGGGACGCGTGAAAAGTTGCGTCCATCTACCTTCCTATGTTTAGGTTCATCCTGCTTGAGTATCGCACATGAAGCCGAGGCACCATAATTATAAGTACTCATGATCCCCAGTGAGATGGCCTATTAGCCCGTGTTTTAAACTGTATAAATAATATTGTTATGCCCAAATATGTTTGACTTCTTTGTTTTTAAATATAACTTTGTATTCATGACTCAATGGCAAAAATGATTCAATCTTTAGTACCCCTATGAAGGTCATGGTCACATTACCCGAGAAGATACGGGGTAGAATTGGTCCTCAGCAATCTATGCTTGTCTTAAGAGGCGACTTACGGGATCGGGTGGTCAGACTCGCTGACTTGGTTGATACATGTAATCGTATCCCAATAGCGTAGATCGATGCTCATGATGTCAATCACTGGATTGTCTGGTCCAGACCCCTTTCTTTGCAGACGGACGTCACAAAGGTGGAATATTGCTGAGTGCGGCGTTAAACAACAAACAAACACACATGGTCACAGTATATGCTTAAGCTATGAAAAACTCTTGATATTTCTCATCGTATTGTTATGGGTGTTGGCCATATAAATGCTGCTTGAAGCTTTTCAATCAAGGTTTCACCATCAAAGTCATTCCAGAAATATGATGATAGACATTCAGAGAAATTTACTAAATATGACACATTGCTTGGTAACACGATATGGGTTGAGCAACGTCACTGGTAAGATGGCACTCGATCAACCGACTCAACAGAGCCTGATCAACGGATCCAATGAAGTTGCTTTTTACGACAAATCTGCTGAAGATTCATTGTAACCTGGCGCCCAACGGGGCACTAATATTCAAAGACATCAATTCGCTTCATTACAGAAATATAAGGTGAGGTGAAATGGGGTTTAATGTCGCGTTCAAGATTATTACAATGATACAGCGACGTGCATGCGCGCGTGTGTGTGTAGTCCAGATTAACGCCGGTTATATAGTGCTACACCGCTGTGATGCCATGACACAGTCTAGCATGGACACTCCACTCGGACACAGTATGCTGACCAGTCCATGTCCATGCAAGTGCCATCTCTTAACGTCAAGGGGGCACGGGTGGCCCAGTCGTATAAGGCGCTGCGATTCGCTGTGTAGAGTGGCGTCCCTTAGGCACGCCAGAAACCTATGATTGTGGGTTCGAATCCCGGTTCGCCCCAATTATGTTTCTACGTTTGTCAGCACCATACCCGTGCTCGTGGTGGTAAAGGTCTGAGACCTGCATCACTTCGGGCTTTCCTCCCACATTAAGCTGACACGCCGTGATATAACTGGAATACTGTTAAAAGCGGCGTTAAACCCAACTCACTCACTCACTCACTCACTCTTAACGTCATTTGGTATAAGACGGTCGGGGATGGAACGGATTCAATTCTTTACAGACTGCCGTCATATAGCTGGAATGTTGCTGAAAGCGGCATTAAACAACAAACCAAACAATACAAAAACTTGTTACGTGGATGTTATCAATGAGTCTAGCATTTCACATATTGTTTTTTCAGTAAACTTTAGGTGGTATTTGATTTCATTTTTGACAATTGACCTGAAGATAGATGTGCAAATGTATCTTTCGGCACCACGTTTTGTAACAAAGGCTCAATGAATTAAGGGATGAATTTTTTCCTTTAGTTTGGCATGTAGTGTACAAAAGCTTTCTTGTTATTGAATACCCGTGTGCCTCTGTTCAACACAGTAGATCATGGAAAGAATATTCGTGTTCTTCAGATTGGAGTTGGGTGAACATTACGAGGACACGCCTCAACCAAAGGAAGGTCATTGCATCGTGAATGGAGAAAACTCGACGTTCTCTACAGTAAGGACATTGAAACGTAACAAGGCATATTTGTTCTTACGTGCGTATAATCAGTTCTCTCACGAAATTGGAATGTGAATGAATTTGTAGAAGAAGTCGTGATGAGACAAACCGTAGCCCATGAAGCCGGCGTGGAAGGCCCCTGCTGTTACGAGTGGTCGCCATGTTTGCTCTGCTTGAGCCGGCTTTGAGGGTCGTTCTCATAAGTTTGTATTTATTTTCGTCATTTAAGAGTTTATCAAAGCACAATTGTATAGTTCATCCCAAAGATGAGAAACTGATGATGCACAAAATGTGTTAAATAAACTGCGGAGTGACGCTCAAGTGTGTTTGAAGTCAGAAGACAGAGAGACAAATTACTTTGGTTTTTCATGTTGAATTATTGTAGACCTTGAATCGGCCCCCATCATTCGGAAACAACAATCGGAACACAGGGCCGTTTGCGACGTAATGGGCGAACTATTTCTGTTACGGCAACGCTTCAAAACTCAAATATCACGAGAATTTAGTTGGTTAATCCTGGCGTTTAATGGGGAGAGTTTATGTTAAATTCCGATAGCGTTTCAGATGGAATTTCGTCAGCTTTGTTTATATTTTGGGTCGTTTGTGAAACTGTTGGCCCATGAACCGGTAAATAAATTGAAAATGGTCATTATAAGCTCTTCACGTAATGTTTTGCAACATGTTCGGAATACTTTGTGCTTGACTAATTTAGTTCAAACACCCGCGTAAAGGAAAATTAGCATTGCAAGCATAGACCAGATTTTTGGCTAAGAGCAAACGGCTTCCATAAACTTTGCGTTTTCCATAGGCCGCTTCTGATCATTAAGGGTTGATAGGGTAGTCGAGTAGTTAATGCGTTGACTTGTCACATCGATGACCGGGTTCGATTCCCAACATGACTGAGGTCGATTCTTAGTGACCCAGGTTTTGATATTGTTAAGGAATTCGAATTGACGAAAAGAACTAACAGAGGTCACTCATGACCATATGAAACTTTCGAATTGACAAAAACAGCGAACAGAGGTCTTTCAGACGGCCATATGAAACTTCCGGATAAACAAAAAGAGTAATCGGATGTCACATCATTGCTGATATTCCAGTTGCGTTTCTGGCATTTGTCGATTGATAGACCATATATGATCAGGCAACAATCCAGTGATAGATATCATGAGCAACGATCCATGCAATTTTGATACGATGACATAAATCAACCAATTTAGCGTGCCTAGCCAGCCGATCCCATTAGTCACCTCTTACGACAGAACAGAACAGAACTTTATAACGCCCAAGGCTACAAAAAGTAGCAAGTTGAGGTTTAACAGGAGATGTGAGGTATAATACTGATGGCAGCTTTAATAGTTATTTAAATGTAGCCATTATTATTTTACAATATTTCGATATTTTTTTCAAGAAGATATTATTTTTACAATGAAACATCTGTTGAAGTTTAAACATAGATGGATGTATAATAAGAGTCTTTGGTATGTATAATTGTCTTACTTCTTTACAATATTCACATTTAAAAATATAATGATATTCATCCGCAATGTCTTGGCTTTTACAAACAGTACACTTTCTATCTAATAAAGGGGTGTGATTCCATCTTCCACATTCAATCGGTAAATAGTTCTGAAAAGTAGTAGTGGTATGTACACTCGTTTTGGTAAATTACACAGATATGTTTCCAGTGAGATATTATCTTTAATGACTTTATAAAATTTTCCTTTACTTGAATTCAGAATTGCACCGTTGTATAAACTGATCTTCCAAACAAGTTCTAATCACACATGTAAGCTAATCAACTGATGAAAATGACTGATTTATCCAAACATTCTTATAACCTGTCGTAACAAGAATATGTTTAACAAACTTTAGCCAATTTTGGTGTTGATTATTTACAGTGTAGTTATAATACAAATTTTTATACACAATTAATGAAAGTTTGGTGGCTTTTCCAGATAGCAGTCTTCCCCAAAAAGTGATGATTCTTGTCATGGCAGTAATATACAGAGGTAGTAGTCGCCTTTTACGACGGGTTGCTGAAAACTTAGTCTAACCCGGATCTTCACGGGTCCCACGAGATCTGATTTATTTTATCAGATGTGACCATATGGATGATAAGCAGACTTTGTTCTTTTCAATACTTGCATGTATTGTCCTTGTACCAACACAACATGGCGAGGCAAGGCGAAATGCATCAAAACTAATTTTAGAGGTTTTCGTGAATCGTGTTTCAAATATGTGAACGTGAGCACATCTTTGACCTTAGTTGATTTACTGGACGTCAGCTAAACACACATATGGTTAACGATACATCTCGAGTTACGTTTCTGCACTCTATAACCATACTTCTGTACTTATAACGTCAAAATTTACAAGTGATAGAAAAGAATTATTTTTTTAATTATTAGACATATAAAATGTGTCCGGTAATTTTCAGAGTCATATATTGTGACATTAAAATCTGCTATTACCTCTGGGTAAAATAGGGGTCCTTGTCACACCTCGTCATTTTTAATTTTTTATCACAACTGAACATCCGACTATATCTTTTTGTTAACAGAAACAACGAAAACCATCGTTTTTGATTGTATCCTTACCGAATCAGGAGAAAAACGGTGTTCTTATCTTAACAAAAAAGATACCCAGAGATTTTCAATTTTTTTAAATTGCTGACTCTTAACATCTCGTATCTGACATTTTGTTCACAAAGTGTCCATGCTTTGTCCAGCCTCGTGCAAAGTGGTGCTCGGAATGTCCGACGTAAATGACCCGTCCAGCCCCAGTTGACATTGTTACCGTGTGATGCAAAAAAAGGCAGTGTGAACCTTGAATTCTAAGCTGCAAACGTGTATAACAATGACAGATTAAGGAGAAAACAGATCAGATCGGTAGAGGGCAAATGTCAATAAGGAAAGCTCGTCTATGTTAGTCCCTATTTAAAACAATCCGTCACACATTCCCCCACATGCCTGTACCCTGGTAATGAAAGGTAGTTGCCTGATGAGGATGGGGAAGGACTCATCCCCAGTTGCGGCACGTCCCCGCCCATAGGCGGCTAAATATTGACACAAACCCGCATGAGGCCATGGTTAGCCATCCAATCAGAACGTTTGCTAGTGGATTTGAACCGGCATAGGTGAGCGTGGCTGGACCTCTGTGGGTGAAGGACGTGTGGTCAGTACAGAGGGACAAACCGTGACCTATTAACCATTAACCAATGATGTATCACGGATATTTTCGTGGTAAAGTTGGAGTTGGTTGGTCTAATGCGTAGACAGTATATCTCTCTATCTGTATATCGAGAGAAAGAGAGATAGAAAGAGAGAGCGCGACTTTACAATGTGGAGATACGTCGGCATTAAGTCATACTTAACTGTAGATTGCGAGCAGTTGTAACTAATACTTTACTATAGACCGTCGGAAGTCGTAACTCATACTTTACTATTGATGGACGGTCGTCGTAACTCATACTTTACTACAGACGGACGGTAGTCGTAACTCATTTTATTTAGGACTGACGGCAGTCGTAACTCATACTTCACTATAGACGGACGGTAGTCGTAACTCATGCTTTACTATAGACGGGCGGTAGTCGTAACTCATGCTTTACTATAGACGGGCGGTAGTCGTAACTCATACTTCACTATAGACGGACGGTAGTCGTAACTCATGCTTTACTATAGACGGGCGGTAGTCGTAACTCATACTTTACTATAGACGGACGGTAGTCGTAACTCATACTTTACTATAGACGGACGGTAGTCGTAACTCATACTTTACTATGAATTGGGGCAGTTGTAACTCGGCAGACATCGTTGCTCGTGCGTAACCACGAAGAGCTGTCTAGTCATATTGTGATTTATGGTCTCGAATTGGCGCAAGAAAACCATTGTTTCAAACGCCAGTATGGGCCAAGGGATTATCGACGCTTACAGGATTAGAAACTAATGGGTTCGAATCCCAGATCACGGTTATGCCCCTAAACGCTGCCGCGCCATACTTGTGATTTTCACAAACCAAACGTGGTATAACAAATACCATATCCGTCCAGGGACGATTAACGTCAGTACATAAAAAATAATGACGCCGTGATATAACTGAAATATTGTACAAAGCAATCTGATTTGCCCATCACAACCAACACAATCTTATTTCAGGTTTGTTTCTCCACATGGATAACATTTATTTTGTGAATCTCTCCGACCGTGTTTGTTTGTTGTGTTAACGCCGCACTCAGTAATATTCAAGCTATATGACGGAATCCTGTAAATATTCGAGTCTGGATCTGACAATCGAGTGATTGATATCATAAGCAACGGCCCCCGTCGGGGTATGATGATAAACAATCAACCAAGTCACCGAACCTGTCCACCTGTCCGATTTAGTCGCCTCTCGGAGTCCTAACGGGTGCAGAAAAGGTAGAAACGTTTATTAAATGTACCGTATTCGACGTAATAAGCGCTCAGGGTGCTCTCACTATTAGAAATAGGGGTCTCTTATCAAAATATAATTTTGGTGAGGAAGACAGAGTTGGAAGGTCGTAAATTTCATGGTTTATGCCAACAGCCTGAAATGATTTAAAAAAAAAGTCTGTGCTTATTTTACACGACAGATATATTTTCCTAAATTTAATTGCCCATAATTAAGGGTGCTTAAAACACACGAGTGTGTATTATAAACCAATAAATAAGTGTACATTGATCAATCGGAAGGGGTGCTAATTGGGATTATTCACTAGCCAATATATTAGCAAATATCGCCGTGAGCGCTTCAAGTTACGGCGGGGCGCTTATTACGTCGAATGCGGTACTACTGAAAAAAAGTTAAAGAACACCCGAGTCAAAAAAATTAAAGAACATCCGATTCTTTGCCATGACATATTAACTCTAGTAAAATGAAACAATCAAATGTTCTTTAACTTCTTTCTAGTTGTGCATATACTGAACAAAATAAGATAGGGATCATGAATATGTTGTGTGCTCTGTCTTCACTACAAAAAACAATCCTAAAAAATATGCATGACCCCTAACTTATTTTGTTCAGTATATGCTATGTGTTGGGTTTTTTGTTCAGGATGTTTTTTTTCAGAATAGTACGAAGAGTCACGATGCGACTGCTTCTATGACAAATGTGTTTTGATAACTAGTATCGATTTTTTGGAACAATTACGTTCAACAAGTATCCGTGTGAAATCTACATTAAACCTACATATATTGATATATAATCCTTCTACAACACAGGTGAATGTGTTCAAAGTGTAGCACAGACGTCAGCTGCTGTTGAATATACACTTATAAATTATACGATCCACCTGTCGGACGAGTTTTACCTTATTTCTCCCTTGTACTAATTCCCACCTCCTCCTCAACCCCAACCCCTACGAGTTCATCCTTCGACCACGCCCACCTGTCCCCGTAAGCGGCGCGTGTGCTACGAAAACCAACCCTCATACCTGTCTTTTATACTCAATAACGTTTGTACTACATAGCCTAGTCGGTGGAATGTGACCTACCTTACTAACAAAAAAATAATCAATAAAACGAACGAAACACGAAAACTAAATGGCCGCGGTATGTGCTACAATGCAGACATATTTCACTCAGGCGTTGCTTTCCCCAACCCTAGTCGGGAGACTGGTTAAGGGCCAGAGTGGTCAACCGTCTATATTTAGGGCAAACTTCACCTATATGCTTGTGTAGTGGGCTATGACAAACGACCGCATACCTGAGACAAGTCCACCTTAGCGTAAATTGTCGGCCGTGCTCGTTTGCAGTGCAGTGAAGCACGATAGGGCTTGTGCCTGGACACTTCGCAGAAACAGGGACGAGAAGACCTGAGGATACATGATTTGTGACAGGAGAAATTGAAACGCGGTAGTGTCGGCATACGTACATTCATAGTTTGGACAGGTAAACAGCTACAACGCGATTTACCTGGATCTTACCTGTGACGCGAGGATACACTGATAGCGTCCGTCGCTCTCTCGGGCACACACAGATGCTCGGTTTAACTTTGCCTGTCAACTAGACAGTGGACAGGCCCGCTTAAATTGACAATTATGCTTCATCTCAAGATGGTGTCGTGGTGGAAATTGTGTATTATTGTGCTATGGTTTGAGTATTGTTCGTGTCAGAATGCATGCGAGCAGCCGAATGTTGCAGGAATCGTTGTGGGAAGTGTTTTTGGGACTTTGGCAGTTGTAGCCCTCATTCTTGGAGTTGTAGCGTTCTTGCTGTGGAGACGAAATAAAGGTAAGAAACACTCATATATATAGATACTGATGCTACCTTGTTTTCTCGCCTGTCATATGATTAATTGTCACATCAGCCAGGTGTTTGATAACTGTCAATTAGACAGTTACAAGTTTACTTGCTCCACTCTTAATTTCAGCTCACCCATCACACGAACAATCTCAAAAACAATATACACATATTTGAACAAATATTACATTAACCAAATATCTTTTATCATGTATTTAACTGTTAGTGAATATGTAGACATGGTAAATGATATTCCAATATATACTAAACAAACATTTTTCACACTAAAAATATCACATATGCAGGTAGATTAAAAATGAATTTTATCAATAACATCCTCATTAGCAAATTGTTTCCCCTTATCATCTTCATGATTTTCTTTACTTGTGGACACACCCCTATCTATTACAATCCTACATGAGCATATTTCTTTTAGAGTCTCTTTATTCAAGCCAGTGTCATGTAAGAATGTTGCCATCAGAGGTATGCTCAGTGGTGTATTGAAATTGACAATTGAAATCTACACAAGAAAGTGACACCGGTGAAGCATAGATTGACATATTTTATCAGGTACACAAACAGGTGTATTGATCTGGGTAAGCTACAAAGGTATGAATGGATCTTAACAGGTGAAAATACATACCAGTATTGTTAAGGGCAACATTTATTGGCATAAGGTAGTAAATTGATTGTTAATGTTGATATTGACTACAAGGTATTTAATCATCAAATATATTTGATCATTTTTTAATTTCTCTCTAAATTGATATGGTAGATATTGAGAGATGAAGATAATGCTCAATGCAGTCATTGTTGGATGGTTGTTTTCCTGTTTTCTAGTCTGACATATGAACTTGCATTCCAATGAATCTGTAACATCATCAACAATATTTATGTAGTTTGTTTCTTGTTTAACACCGCACTCAGCAATATTTCAGCTATATGACGGCAGTCTGTAAATAATCGAATCTGGACCAGACAATCCAGTGATTGATATCATGAGCATCGATCCACGCGATTGGGATTGTAGACATGCATCAACCAAGACAGCGAGTCTGACCACCCGATCCCGTTAGTCGCCTCTTACGACAAGCACAGTCACCTTTTACGACAAGCATGGGTTGCTGGAGACCTATTCTATCCCGGATCTTCCCGGGTTATTTATGTAGTATATTGACATGTGTGTTGTACCTTTCATCATCAGAAGACAAGACTTCATTAAGCCATTTGTGACAGTAGAAAAAGCAAACTGACATCAGAGCATCTCAGCATAAACTCAAACATATACTACTCAAAATAAGTTAAGGATCCCAGATTCTTTCACATTACTTCAGTTAATCAATCATGCCAATTAGGAATATTTATTTTATGCATTTGTTTTTCAATATGGTAGTATGAAATAGATATGAAAACAAAGATGGACGTTTTTCCTGTGATACTGAGCATTCTGTGTTGGAGTAGAATTAAAACAAAATTGTTGTCATTGATTCATAAAACTGGCTCCTTCATAATGATATTCTATATGTTAATATGTGTAAGATACATACAAAAATATTATAGTTTTTACAGTTTCTTTCCATGGTTTTTGTTAATTTGACTTTTTTAAGTTACCATGACAACAAAATATTTGTAAATATTTATGTTCCTATGTTACACCATGGCTTACAAGTTAATGAACCATGTGTTATGCCTCCAAGCAGTGCCAGATTGGATATGGAACTTTCACCCAGGAAAGATCAAATATTTAACGTACACTTGCCTAGCCATTAAACTATCACACATCTTGTGATGGTGGGCCTCTGTTTACATCTACTAGAGAAGATGAGTTGATCATGTTGATACTATACTACTCAACTTTTGTCAGGAATAATCAGTTATGTTATTCGTGCTAAGTGTACACTTGATGTAGCGTAAGAATAAATTATCCCTATTAAAAGAAGAGCAGTATATTTGAACGTATCAAGCTCCCTGCCCCAATACCCATCCACAAGTGATTTCTGAACAAATTTCAGAGGTTAATTCTAGATATCTCTTCCTCCATTATGTCCATGTTGAGTTTATTATATTTATATTGAAATGAAGTATTGAGAAGGATTAATTTAGTTTACCAAAGTGGAAACTTTGTCTTTAATAAGCATCCATCTTTAATATACCGGTATGTGGGCATGAGTGGCCCAGTCGTCTAAGGCGCAACGATTTGCTGTGCAGAGTTGCGTCCCTTGGACGAGCCATAAACCTATGATTGTGGGTTTAAATCCCGGTTCGCCCCAATTATGTTTCTAGGTTTGTCAGCACCATACCTGTGCTCGTGGGTTTCAACGAAGTGGTAAACATCTCAGACCTGCATCACTTCGGGCTTTCCTCCCACATTAAGCTGACACGCCGCGATATAACTGGAATACTGTTAAAAGCGGCTTTAAACCCAACTCACTCACTCACTCTTTAATATATTTTATGTCTCTGGACATTTAATATGTAGCGAAAGTCGTACCTGAATCCTGTTTGGAGAACATACAGAGAACCTAGGGGTGATACATCCTATACGTATCGAGTTCATATCAATATGTATCGAGTCGTGACCTATGTATCATGATACGTAAGGTATCATGACATTGCTTTATCTCACCCCTAACAGATGAAGTTTGTCAATTATATGTTATGTTTTTCTTACACAAAATATAATATATATGATAATATAATATACAATACAATATATATGTTAGAAAACATCTGTGCACCATAGAATATAAGTGTATGTTATAAAGTAGCCTTGTATTCTATGACGACAATCAATAAATAATCAAATCTGGACCAGACAGTCCCCTGATTGACATCAACGATACGATGATGGCATCAACCAAGACAGTGAGCCTGATCACCCAATTCTGTTAGTCACCTCTTCCAACAGCCATGGGTTGCTGAAGACCAGTTCTAACCAGGATTTTCACAGGGGCATAGCTCTGTAGGGGTGAGTGAGTTGGGTTTAACATCACTTTTAACAGTATTCCAGTTATGTTGCAGCATGTCAGCTTAATGTGGGAGGAAAGCCCGAAGTGATGCATGTCTGAGACGTTTACCACTTCGGTGAAACCCACAAGCATGGGTATGGTGCTGACAAACCTAGAAACATAATTGGGCCAAACAATACAGTAATAGGTTTCTGGCTCACCCAAGGGACGCAACTCTGAACAGCGAATCGCGGTCCCTAAGACGACTAGGCCACTCATGCCCCACCCCCATACCCCAACCCCCCTCTGTAGGAGGTAGGGTAGCCCAGTAGCTCAAGCATTTGTTCATCACGCTGAAGGCCCAGTTTGATTCTCCTATTAGGAAGAATGTGTGAAGCCCATTTCTAGTGTTCGCTGCTATGATATAGCTGGAATGTGCTAAAAGTGGTTTAAACTTAATTCACTCACTGTAGAGATAACAGAGCTCCAGATAAGCTGCGTATCTGCATAAAATACGCATCAGAAATGCAGAAATACGCAGTAAAATAAAATCCAAGCGGATCAAATACGCAATGAACATTACAGATACGCTACAAAAATAAAACTTGTGCATATCATCAAAATATTGTGAAGTAACCCTGCGTATTCAATTAGCAAATCAGCAACTTATTTTGAAATTATAAACGGGCATTCCGTCAACCTTGCCAAACTCCACAATGACAGTTACATCACGATCATTTGCCATCACACTTTCTTGTGGAAGTATCGTGGTATCGTCCTATAAAGCTCTCGAACCCACACGACACCACTTTGTAGGGACTAGATGAATAGTGTTTTTAGATATTTAACTTAAATACCCACATGTGTAAAAACTAGTGGGTAACAGAAATTTGAATATCCAAATAGAATTACTGACACCCAATGATTTTAAAATGCATGGGTAAAATACCCACAACACCAAAAGTTTATCTGGAGCTCTGGATAAGTATTTATGTCATAAAGAAGTTTTCATTTCTGTAACTTATATTTTGGTGCTGCATTTTGCTGTTTCAGAAAACCTGAATTACATATATATATTTATTGAGACATTTGAGTAGTTAAATAACAGATTAGCAGATTGTCAAATGTTTGGCTTTTGTCATTTGATTAAAGCAAGCATGCTTGATCCAAATGTCCCATAGTATAAGGTACCACTGTTGCTTCAGCAACCCATGCTTGCCATAAAAGGCGACTATGCTTGTCGTAAGAGGCGACTAACTCGATCAGGTGGTCAGGCTGGCTGACTTGGTTTCAGCATATCCCAATTGTGTGGATTGATGCTCATGATGTCAATCACTGGATGACTGGTCCAGATTTGATTTTTTGCAGACTGTCATCAATTATCTGGTATATTGATGAGTGCGATGTTAAACTACTTACAAACAAACTTTCTATGCAGAGTTGCTTTCCTTTATTGTTCCAGGATCAGCTTATTTTGTTTTGCTGTTTCACAAAACAGGAAGTGTGCACACTAACTTTTCATAGTAAATATGATATGTGATATGTGAATTTTGGTAATGATTTATTTGTACACAGAAATTCTGCAAAACATAAAGCCTGTCATGTGACAACTAAATAATGCCACGTATTGACTCCAAATCATCTATACCAAAACATTAATCCTTAACCATGTTAACCATTAACAAGATGAAATGACTTTCAAACCTTTTCTGCAAGAATTATAAATATCAAGTCATTGATGCTTTTCAAAGAATTAAGTATAATTCCTTCCAATATTTTTATAAATTTTACGAAGTAACATCAGTTTCCTTTCATATCAAAAGACCCTAAAAACAGTTACTTTCATAATTGCCTTAATTGCTGAAGAAAAAGAACCATTTTGAAACATTAATTTTATATCTTTCCTGCAATTTTTATATTTTTTGTTGATGGAGCATATCTGTATATATTAATACAGTGTCTTCGTTGTTTGTATTTTCCTCAAAGGAATGTTATACTTCAACAAATCAAAGAGCATGCTACACGTGCCTATGTCAACTCAACAAACTCATTCACTGCTTGCTATTCAATATTTGATAACAAACTACCGATGTGCATCTGCTCCAATAATTCCCTTTGAAGACTTTAAGTTGTAGTATCGTGAAAATCATCATCGTCCATTTGACCAAGGATTTTATGTGAGTTAGTATGGTATATAACTGCACAGGTATTCCTTTGATGTGAGCCTGAGAGTTGCATAGCAATGTATTTGTCTTGCGGAACAAGTGAGGGATACCGGGCGCTGGAATAGCCTCATTCTCGCTTAACGCTCTCGACCCATTCTCCTGTGACACACTTTCGTACTCAAAAGGCTGCTTTCAGAGATTTCAATAACTAAAACATGAAAATATGTCTTGCTATGAAATACAACCCTTGGACGAGCTCTGTTATCCCTTCTGAGGCAAGAACAGCACGTCCCTCTTGACAATTATATTCTACATAACAGCATCTAGTTTCAAACAATTTAGACATTCTTAAAAGGCTTGGTTGACTCTTGAGGTCTGATATAATTTTTTCCGCTTGTTTGCTTTTGATGTTTGTAAACCTGAATGGGATTTGTATTGACATGTTGGTCCTAGTAGAGTACCTGACTTGTTTAGCTATGTAATTAAGTATCTGTGGGTGTGCGAGGATTGATGTTGGAAGAATATTTTCATGAATTGTTCAAGTTAAGTACAGGATGACTCTTTGAGGTATTAAGGTAATTAACTGACTGGCCAAATGGCTAATAAATGGCATAAACTCAAAAAAAAATTGAATTAATGTTATATTCTTTGTTATTCATGGTTAAAAAAATATAAAGGTTTGTCGACAAAATGCAACAAAGAAATACATGTACTTAATGTTTTAAGGTAATAACTGAAATGAAATCTTAAAGATATACCGGTAGATAGTGAAGAGAAACTTTAACAGATTTAGTTTTTATTTCCCCTTTCTTAACTGACTGATCCAACATTATACCAAATAAAATAAACAATTTTCAGAGACATAACTGTTTGCTTATTTCTGTTCCACACTATCCACATGATCCAAGCTTATTGTTTGGATGGGAAAACTGGGAAGGTATTAAATTTGTTCACTCTGTAAGTTTCATTTTTATTTTAGTTCTGTTTGATTTTTTTATTTCAAAACACCAAATATGACATGCATTACCTTGCATGGTCAACAGGAAACTCCCTTCATGGTTGTTGGCCAAAAATAGATTTATAACATATATTGCGACAGGAATCCATCTCTACATACCATTAAGGTTATGCAGCAAATCAAGCAGGAACAAGTCCAGATTAGCATCAGTTAATTGCAGCATGATGGGCTAGCCTCGTGGTTAAACAATATTCGCTTGACATGCAAAAGGTCCGAGTTAGGGTACAATGTGTGAGGCTCATATTTGGCACCCTGTGCTGTGATATTGCTGAAATATATGCTGATACCAGCATAAAACTCCACCACTCACTCACGATTTTGTCGCATTTGCAGGATGTATTCTTGCATGCATACAAAACTTGTGTTTTACTCTTCCAAAACATAAACATGATATATATTTAAGAAGACTTTCTTGCAGCCATCATTCAGACAGTGGAAATGCCCACAGCCCAGTGCCCAGTTTCACAAAGGGCTTGTAGCACTACGACAGTCTTACATCTATGTTTAAGTATGGGAGTTACGATCACCTTAGCGCTACGCTCGCTTTGTGGACCGGGGCCCCGTTGTGTTTGTGTGTGGTTCGGAGTGTTAACTGCTGCTTGTTTTGGACAACAGAAGTCAGAAGGCTGTGTTGACCACATTCTCCAGCTGGATGACTAGTGTCTAGTCAGACTTGACCGTCTGCCATGGTAGCCATCTTGAAAATTCTCCTCATGAGTGTTTAGTACACTCTCAGGCCCATTTACATTTAGCTGAGTTCTTGTAAACCAACAGCCTGAAGATTTTGTTCCACTATATGGTCTTTGTGCTATTACTCACAGACGAAAACTTACAATAATTGTCATGTATCGTTAACTCGATACCTAAAATATTGCTTTTAAAAAAAATAATAAATGAAGAACATTGTCCTCAAATATTGTACTGTAAATTGAATTCTGAAAATTGATTTAAAATTTCTTTTACGCTGTATGATCTTACTGCATGGAGATATTTCACATTGAATTGAAAAATAAAGATGAAATGTCAGGTCTGTATGTACAAGAAAGTTTCAAATGAAATTTTCAAAACAGGGTGTCAAACTTTTAGATTATTTTGGATTGAAAATTCATTGAAAATCTGAGGATTTGGACTCCCTTCTAATCAGCCTGTGTTGATATGTCTCATAATATATTGGTATAACAATACCCTACAAGTTGAGGGGGCACGGGTGGCCCAGTCATCTAAGGCGCAGCGATTCGCTGTGCAGAGTTGCGTCCCTTGGGCACGCCAGAAACCTATGATTGTGGGTTCGAATCCCAGTTCGCCCCAATTATGTTTCTAGGTTTGTCAGCACCTTACCCGTGCTCGTGGGTTTCACTGAAGTGGTAAATGTCTGACACCTGCATCAATTGGGGCTTTCTTCCCACATTAAGCTGACACGCCGTGATATACCTGGAATACTGTTAAAAGCGGCGATAAACTCACTCACTCACTTACTCACTCACTCACTCACTCACTCTCTCACCCACCCACCCACTCACTCACTCACCCAGTTAAACCCAATCCGAACTTTTCCAATACATTACCTGTTCAGCAGCACAAATTTCTCCCATTTGTATCTGAATTCCAAGCAAACATTTTTTCACCAGTAACACGTTGCCATGACTTCAGCTGTGTGTGAGATCGTACCCTCCACACAACACCAGGCAGGTGAGACACGACATTCATTCAGGTGAGACATGTGATGGGTGTCTGCACAACCCATTCCAACAACAAGACCTGTCTCGGCCCCTGATGCTGTCATAGTATCATGGAGCTGATTGCACCTCTAACCATGTACAATACACTCGGTGTTTGTCTCTCACGGATGTTGGGCAACTTGTACATTTGCCACCTAATCACCAACCCAGAACATTATGTGGACTTTGCATGTGAACACAAAAAGTCCTGGCTTTGACAGGCTGAAAAAGCTAACAACACCACTGTCTTGATTGAGTAAGGCTTAAAAAATTGTTCTTTTTTATCACATTAAGTTAAATCACTTCATTTATCAGATTAAACATTTTAAGGATTTAGTTGGGGTGGGTTAGGCTTGTGGTTAAAGCGTTTGCTCATCACACCAAAAAGCTGGGTTCGATTCCCCAGATGGGTAAAATGTGTTAAGCCCATTTCTGGTGTTGCCTGCCGTGATATTGCTGGAATATTGTTAAAAGCAGCTCTCACTTGCTCGCCAACCCATAAGATATCTGTTATACGATTTTGTGTTCAAAACTCAAACTCTCATTAACGTTACATGACAATATATTTCCCCATCTACCAAAGTTACATTACAATATATTTCCTCATCTACCAAAGTTACGTGACAATTTATTTCCCCATCTACCAAAGTTAAAGGACAATATATTTCCCCATCTACCAAAGTTACATGACTATATTTTCCCATCTACCAAAGTTACATGACAATATATTTCCCCATCTACCAAAGTTACATGACAATATATTTTCCCATCTACCAAAGTTGCATGACAATATATTTTCCCATCTACCAAAGTTGCATGACAATATATTTCCCCATCTACTAAAGTTGCATGACAATTTATTTCCCCATCTACCAAAGTTACATGACAATATATTTCCCCATCTACCAAAGTTACATGACAATTTATTTCCCTATCTACCAAAGTTACATGATAATGTATTTCCCCATCTAGCCAAGTAACATGATAATATGCCAAACTAACATGGCAATGCATTTTCCCTCGATTGAATCTATTTAACAATTTATATATTCCCACCTCCCTGATCTCAGATGACAGATTATTTTCAACACCAAATACTAAATGCTGGAATGATTTGCAACTCGTCTTGTGTGTATTTACAAACAGCCAATCAGCACACGTCACTAGACCAGGCATCCACAAGATCATTGGCGGCAGTGCTGGTAACCATAAGGCCATGTTTGACTGTTGGCCGTCTGCTACCTGTCAAGTGAGGACGTGTTGGGAAAATGTGGTGAAGCTGTGTGCTCCCGTCTTGCTCAGAAGACAATTTTCATCCTAGTAGATCATTTTGTTGTTTTAAGTTATCTCTAATCTCATTTTTCAAAATTTGTTATGGAAACAAAGCTGGATGGAGAATTTTAAGAATAGACGAGGTGCGCACTCCATACGTACAATTGCACACACATAGTGAATATTTTATTTAGTGTAAATCTGTGATATATTTGGATAATAAACTAACTTACCTCATATTAAAACTACTCTCCCACTGTCAGTCTACCGGTCCAAGGTAAAACAAAAATTTAGTAGTTGTCTTAAAAAAAAATGTATTCAATTTATGATGTCTTTTCCTTTTTTTAGCATCTTCTGAATTATTAATTAAATTATTTAAAGTGTTTTATGTTGGAGATACCGTCGTACATGACAAGTTTAAAAATAATTTCTTCAAAATACCTTGATGTGAATGGCGATATTTGACATTCACATGACATGAAGTTTAGCAGAAGAACCAGATTTGATTGAAAGGTTTTTTTGTGTACCGGTATTCATTCATCTTTAACAAAACCTACGGAAACCGTGTTGGCAGTAATGATTGGTGATATGAGGAAAGAAAAACAGAAAGACCAAGTTAACGACCAAAATAATCCAGGACGGTCAGTCACTGCCTTCACACTCATGAAAACTGACGACAGGTCAGTTATTGAGCTGGACAGGTAAATCAGGCATAATGGTCATTGTCTTGTCACCTGCTCGGTTCCAGGTGACCCCTACCTTTCAACACCAGGTCAGAACTGACCATGGGGGTCAGTGAGCAATCAGACAAGGGCTTATTTTAGGGGCTACTTTCTTTATTGAGGGTAATTTCAATCCTGGTGTATTGACCACTGTTCACATGAAGGCAGGTGCAGGGGCGAGGCTTATGGACCAGATATGGATGGGGAATGGATGGGGGATGGACTGGGGAATGGATGGGGGATGGTTGGGGGTGGGACTGGGAGGAGTCCAAATCTACTACCCGGGTACTCAACACACTATTACCCAGCCCTACCCAGATATCTGCTACAGGTCTCAAGAGTACAAAATGTCCGAATGGGAATTGTTTTACCGCAGCCCCGGCAAAAACTATTTAGAAACATGTATAAAACGATCTGATCATGCATACACTGCAGTTGATAGACACTTTATCTTTACTCGAACATATAAAAGTCAGAATGAATGCTTGCATAGTGAGAAAGAAATGTGAACATCAGCTATACTTGTAGTGTAACCATTGAGTTTTATTGTTAATGTCATTACCATGATTACAGTATATCCACTAACCCATGGTCCGGGTAGTCATGTGGGTACCCGGGTCCTACTCAGGACCCACCCGACCCAAGTACCCGAGTTACCCATCCCAGCCCTAGATGGGGGATATGGTTTAAAGTGGACATGCTATTTGGGTACAAGCTTTGCTTTCATTTTCCTCTGCGTTCTGCCAAACAGGTGTTTTGGTCGTCGTGAAAACAGAAGACATTACTGTTTGATTTTTGATATATTGCATTCCAGTCCAGCTACGAAAAATTACAGTCATATTTACATGTTTTGATATCACAATTGTTGTTGAGTAAATATCAAGAATTACAGACGTCAACTTCTCAATAAGTTCTAAATAATTGAAAACGTTAAATGATTATGTTTGTAAAATCCCAAAAGCTGTACTGGTTAAATATGTAGTATTTCAAAAATCTAGAAAAAATAATGTTTTCTTGGTCATCAGGGCTGTATTTGTATCTGCAGGCATCGGGCACTACACAGGTGATTGATAAACATGCTCGAGTTGGTCCTTGATGAAATGTATTCATGCCCTGGGATATGAAAATTGCATGTTTGAAGGTTCAGGGATTACATCCGCATTTGAGCAGATACCTGTGTAATAATACTAATAATAATAATAATAATAGGGTGTCGTGGAAAATGATAAATACAAAATTCTTTGAAATAGGCCTGTATACAGCCCCAGACGTATCCAGGCCAACAAACCTGATCTTGCCCTTTTTGATAAATCCAATGAAATCAATTATATTATTGAATTTTCTGTCCCCTTTGACACCAATGTGATTGACAAGATTGAGGAAAAACATGGCAAATATGCAGACCTTGCTTTCGAAATGTCACGCTTGCATCCCAAGTACCAAGTTGTTTGACTCCCCATTGTTGTTGGTGCCTTAGGTTTGGTGCCTCCCAATCTGTTGACTGACATTGGGAGAGTACCCGGGTTTGCTACCAGGAATACAGCCCTTCTGACAATCTGGGTAATGCAGAAGGCTGCAGTGTTGGGGAGTCTTCACATTCTCCAAAAAGTTCTGGGTGGGTTTGACTAGGTAGCACTTCAATAATAAATAATGATAATAATAATTAGAGCCTCAGAACCCTGGTGTCTGAACTGGACTCTTTGCCAACCATTTCAACTATTAGATACCAGGGTCCACTTGCACAAAGTGATCTCAGCGCTAAAATGATGACCGTAACTCCATACTTTAACATATGATAGTCATAACGCTAAGATCACTTTGTGCAAGTGGGCCCTGGTCTGATCCTCTAAGCTATACTGAAGAAACAGCTACAAAATCTCACTTTTAATCTTGTAATGATCATACGTCCCCCAGAGGGTGAATTCCACCTGGTTAATCAAGTGTACCTCGCTAGCGGTCTGTTCCAGTCGGTGGCTACCCCTGAACCCTGACCTATTTGTCTCCTCCTGACCTAGAAGGGTCATATCCAAGGGAGCAACATTTTGTGTGTAAGTGCCCAGTGAATAGCGACAGACCTGTACCAAACAGTGATCTCAGCACTAAAACTATCATAAGTGTCATGCTTTAACATAGACTTACAATAGTCGTAGTGCTCTTATCGGTTTCTGGATATTTGGCCTGGGTTTGAGTGTGAAGGATTTCTGTTGCTTTTAACAATATTTCAGCTGTATGTAGTGAGTGACTGTTGGGTTTAACACTGTTGATGCCATTATACCACATAAAATTACATCATCTGGTCACCTATGCTCTCAAGCTGTATCAATGCTACCACCTCACATCGCCTCACCTGATGGTCCATATGGCTGCTCATACAATTAGGGAAATCTTTTCCTTACCTGGCTGTGATATAATTGAAACAAAGCTGTCTCAAGCATAATACAACAGTCACAGATATTAATAACAAGGCTGTAGTTAACTTTTTTTTGACAAAGGGGGGGTGGGGGAGGGGGGCAAATGAGATTATACATTTCTTATTCAAGTTAACTTTCACAAGGAAAAAACCTATTACAGTTTAAATGAAAGCAAACCTATTTCAGGTGTGATGGTTGTAAACCTATTACAGGTGTGATGATTGCAAACCTATTACAGGTGTGATGATTGTAAACCTGTTACAGGTGTGATGATTGCAAACCTATTACAGGTGTGATGGTTGTAAACCTATTACAGGTGTGATGATTGCAAACCTATTACAGGTGTGATGGTTGTAAACCTATTACAGGTGTGATGATTGCAAACCTATTACAGGTGTGATGATTGTAAACCTGTTACAGGTGTGATGGTTGTAAACCTATTACAGGTGTGATGATTGCAAACCTATTACAGGTGTGATGATTGCAAACCTATTACAGGTGTGATGGTTGTAAACCTATTACAGGTGTGATGATTGCAAACCTATTACAGGTGTGATGGTTGTAAACCTATTACAGGTGTGATGATTGTAAACCTATTACAGGTGTGATGGTTGTAAACCTATTTCAGGTGTGATGGTTGCAAACCTATTACAGGTGTGATGATTGCAAACCTATTACAATTTGAATGAAAACTTGATGTTCATTCTATCACCCTCTGGTTTGAAACAGCCTGACATGATGTAACCACTGTAACATTGCTGACTGAGGCATAAAATAACATTCATTGCCTTTACCACCTTACAGGTGTGAGGATTGCAAAACCTATTACAGGTATGTTGATTGCAAGACCAAGTGTGTCATTACCTTGACCACACAGGTGTGACTGATTGGCCCAGCAGGTAGTTCATTGCTACCTGGAGGCCAAGTGTTAATTAGTGTTCTATCTACCTTGAAGGTGTTGCTCTACACCTTGTTGCTGATCTTTAGCTCAGGTGAGAACCCTAGCTTATCAGGTGTTGAAAATGCTGCCGGACATTTTTGTATATTCATTAGACAACCAAAGCCTCCACAAACAAGCTCTTTAGATCAGCGAGAGATTCTTGTGTGTGTGAGGGTATATGGGATCAGTGGTTCAGTGGATCAGTGGATCTTGATTAAGGTGACTACCGTGGAGACAGAATAGAATGGTCAGACAGTTTGTGTAAGTCAATATATTGACTTAAGCCCTAGAACAAATATTGAAATAGGAAGAGAATTTTGTACATATGAATCATGTTTATTTTGAATTTATTTCTAATAAAAATTATTTATAAGTGACACATTTATTGGGTTGCTATTTTTGAGGTTTGTTCGAAGGGTTTGATATACATGTGACTTGTGTTAGTGTTTCAACGACTTGGTAAGAATCATAATAGCATGGTTAAAATAAGTCGCCTTGTGCCTTAAGGGAACACTTAGAAATAATTTTTGTCGATGATGTTGATATTATGAAGCCAGTGACGAAAGTACTTTCGTATTAGTTTGTTTGTTTATCTAACGCCACACTCAGCAATATTCCAGCTTTATGACGGCGGTCTGTAAATAATCAAATCTGGACCAGAGAGTTCAGTGATTGATATCATGAGCATCGATCCACGCAATTGGGATAGGATGACATGCATCAACCAAGTCAGCGAGTCTGACCACTCAATCCATTATGCCGCTTCTACGGCCAGTATAGACGAGACCAAATCTAAATCTCCCTATGGAGAGGTTTCTTCCCAATCAACATGACATATGCTCACACACTTACACAGCCATGAAATACTTGCATATGCTCTGAACATGTTCAACAATTTATTCATGAATAATGCATGCTGTACGTTGTGTTTTGATGATCTGTTAGCAGCTACAGCAAGTGAATTGTCATGCCCCATGGAATGCTTATTCAACAATGTTTATAGTTGAATGATCAAATTGTCCTAGCAGGTTTTTAAGAATTTCAAGTCAAACTGTTCTCTTTGAATGATGACAAATAATGAACTATGTGTGTGTTTGTTCTTTAACACTGCCTTCAGCATAATTACAGCTATATGACATTGGCCGATAAATAATCAAGTCTGGATCAGACAATCCAGTGACTGATATTGTGATCAACAATCCTCTATGTTGGGGTCACTGAGTCAGACCACCGATTGCCTCTTACAACCAGCATCAATTGCTGGGGACCTATTCTAACCTGAAAACTTCACACAGTTTTATACTAGTTATGGGAGACATCAGTTCGGTTACAATAATTTTGTATTTCTTCATTTACAGATTTGTGTGTTTGAAAAATCCTAGTTGGTAGGTGGGAAAAGGACAATGAAAAATGGTTATTTTTTATGTTCAATACATTCTCTGGGTCGGCAGATATACAAACTAATTATAAAGTATAGCTTTAACATTATCATTACAGCCTTTGTGAAGAGTGTGTGTAGAAGCTTGCAACTTTGCCCCCTACCACTTCTCAAACCTGTCTCATTACCATACCTGCATTCTCAGGTGAGTTGACGACCTCACATCAAAGAGAGGTTAACAAGGTCCGATGTTTAACTCACCTGCCGCATCAGAGCATTGAAATCACTGACAGCATAGCTAACAAGAGCAGTTATGCAGTAGTGATAACTAGGTCTTCAGGATGTCGTATATCATTCCTACAGAAAGCCTTAAGTAAATTGTGCTATAATGTCTTATGTCAGATTTCCTAAAGTAGCACACAGGCCTGGAAAATATCATAGAATTGTTTCTAGTTTTAAGTCATAAAGAGCATTTTGACCACATCAAATTGAGTATTTCCTTTTCGAAATGGTGTAAAAATTATACATTTATATTTTTTGAGACCAGGCCAATTAATTCTTATTTTACATAAAGGACTGCTTTATATTTTGTGAAATTAAAAACCAAAAGTTAATGAAATTTCAAAATATTCCTTTCTATATGCTTTTGTTTGTATTTTTGAAAAAAATAATATATATTTAGCATTTTGCGATTATCTTCAGTTGTTGACATAAAATCAATAAGATAATCAGTTTTACTGACTTCGTATTTAGTCCAGGGGTAATTAACAATGAATGTCTCATGAATAGACACTTAAGTTCAAAGAGTTTGGCTTAATATTTTCATTGGAGGTAATTTTAAAGTTGAATATGAGTTAGAGTTACATCTGTACTTCAAACATCTCGACTGCTGAGTGTTCCTGTGTGATAAAATACTTACTGTTATCTTGTTTGAATATTTTTTCATTAACAGAATCATCAAGTTTGTATTATTATTAATAACAATTTCAAGGTTCCATATGTGACAGTTTGATATTCAATTTACACTTCTCTGTTGTTTAACAGTATCAAGTTCATAACCTTGAGCTTTGAAATATCATATAAACAAGCTCCTAATGAAAATGTAACAAACACACACTACTATATTCACCCTTGTGTTTTATTTGAACTCCTAAAAATTAGAATTGTATGCCTAAAATGCATAAAAGGGAAACAATTGTAATACTGACAAAACAAGACGAACTTCATGTTTTGAATAACACGGAAGACGTACGCTTGTTGTGAAATTATTGACAACAACAGGTTTTTTGATGGAAGAGTGATGTTATATGAAGACTAAATTCCACAACCTTCAATTACAACAAACATGGTGTTGGAAAATATTTCCTTGGAAACGAGTTCGTGTTTTTCTTCCTTCACCTGTACGAGAGCTCCGACAATCATCAAAGCCGGGGCATTTCTCTGTGACCTGGTGTCAACACCTCGACATGGAGGAATTCGTCCTCCGCAGTGCTTGCGAGAACAGGCGAAACATCACTGCTCTTTAAAAGAGAAGATAAAAGAATTGACCAGCCTTTTATCGGCAGTAGAAGCAGGTATTATTGCTTGTCATGGCCACTGAACTGCCTGACAAATGAGACGGGCAGCTTAAAGAAGGATTAACTCCAACGGGTTTTTAGTAAATCTTCGTAATGTCCTTTCGACTGAATTGTTACCAACTTCAAAGACGTCCAACGACATGAGAGGGACAAATTACTAGTTTATGTTTGATACAAGGCGATCAGGAATCAATTGGGTTCGGGAACGTTATCCAGAAGTATCCTGGCCTCATTAAACAGTCATTGATTCTGATGGTAGGAGATTTAGTCAACAACGGAAACTCTTCCTGTCTGTGAAGGTCGGTGAGGAATCTGACTTCAGCCTTGAGGCATAACTGCACACATATTCAACTGAACTTTATTTACAGATTGAAAATGAGGAATGAAATCATATCTTGAACTTTAGAAGGTAGCTTATCTGAAAAAAAGTTTTATTATTGATAGTATTGGTCTTATATCGTGTTGGATATTTTAATGTCATTGTAGGTATGTAAAATAATTCTTGAAAGTTGTAATTATTTTCATAACTATCCCGAATGAGCTGAAGACACTGCAGTTGAGGTTGTAAACAAAACTGTTGTGTGCTTCCAACCCGTGCTCGTGGTTTTGATCAAAGTGGTGAAGGTCTGTGACCTGCATCACTTCATCCTTTTCTCCCGCTTTATGTTGACACGATGTGATGTAACTGGAATACAGTTCAAAATTGCGTAAACCCCACTCACTCACTCACTCACTCACTCACTCACTCACTCACTCACTCACTCACTCACTCTCACTCACTCACTCACTCTTGTGTGCTAAATGCCCAACTAGCCCCTTCATCCAGGAACCAACTCATCCCCATTCCATTGTACTAGATCTTTGTCCACAACTGTAATTGCGTGTCATATATCTTCATTGAATGTTTATTACACACTTAAATTGTAACTACATGTATTTTCTTCAACAAACTTTAACAAATGACATTTAAGATGTATATTTTATGGCCCCCACAAAGTGAGAAGTGGGTCACCATCATCTTTATATGAATACCGGTAGTATCTAATAGAGATGGAGCAGGAAATGATGAAGGGGCACTCGAACGCAGAGTACCGTATTTTCTTGAGTATAGTGCGCACCCATGTATAATGCGCACCCCCCTCTAGCGGATTCAATATTTCAAAAAAAATAAAAATTGAATTCCAAACGCAGAATTCTTTTTACACCGTACCCCTTTAGCGAAGTCTGGCAAACGAACGGATGATGAGAAACTTGGTCAGTACAAATTCGAAATTTGAGATAAAAAATCACCAGACATGTTGATTTACCGTTTAAATTGTATTTTTTGTTCTGCTAAGCATTGTTTTATATCCAGGGATTAAGATTACCTTGTGTATTTTCTCGTAAACTAAGCTGTACACAGCAATCAGCTGTACACAGGTTTTCTTGGAATCTACCGGTGATTCGGTCAAGACACACCCAATGATATAACTTTACAGGATTTTAATGCAAGGATCGGCAAAAATTGTATCTGAAACTATTTTTTTATCAGGAATAATTAAAACAATATTAAAAGGAATTTTGAATAAAATTAAATAAATAAGTTACAAACATAAGTCCAGATATACAAAGAACACCTTTTAAAGCCAGAGAGTGTAATTACATGACTAATTTGCATACTTCAGTATGGATTTGTTGACATGGTATTTCCGGTGTTACGTGCTCAAGATAATGTCTTTCCATGGGGGAAAAACCATCAAAACGCATTAATTCGTGTATAATGTGCACCCCCTTCTACACAGCTGTGTTTTTTTGGAAAAAAAGTGTGCAATATACTCAACATAATACGGTAGTCCGGACTGCTCCTGCTCTAGTGCAAGACTGGACCCTGTGCTATTATGCAACTTTATGTATATACTGCATATACAATACCTGGCATGGAGGCCTATGAGAAAAACAATACAGTAAAATAGCATAGCATATAAAATTTGATAAAATGGTATACAAATATAAATATTGATGAAAAAAGCATCACTGATGTCGACAATCAAATAGTCAACACACATTGACCATTGATACAATAACAATACTTATAACATTAATAACAATTGCATAATTAAGACAACATAATCACATTCTGATTTTTAAACAGAAAATCGTTTGTTAGGTCAGAAAATTTCGAGGCTAACGTTTTAATGAATTTCCTTCTATACACGAAAAGTTGAATAAATCAATTTGTTTAACTCTTTCAAATTTGCACAAATTTCTTATCACAGTATACATGGTATACATCACTGTCATTAAGGAAATGCCTTTTATAAATAAGGTGTTGAGCCTTGAGCTAATGTTGTTGTTTTCTTTTGGCAATTGATCAGATTTGTCAGAATCAGCTTTCATCCATCATTTGTGATGGAGTTCAGTGACACTGCCAAATAGCTGTTCAGTGTGGCCTTCTGCTACACTCCGTGCAGCCGTCTGCTGTGTCTTTCTGCTTCATGGTCCATCCATTAAACTGTAGCTTCAGGGGATATTCTGTTGCCATTCAGATCAATTTATGGCAGTCGAAGCATTTGTCAGTTGATTGAGCTTCGCGTAAACATACAGGGATTTTCTTGACAATGACAACTCGATGTCTCCCTATCGACCTGGAATTCGCTGAAGGTCAAAGGATCTTGCCAGTGCAGATTGTAACTGTTTTGTTTGTCATGGTCAGTGTGTTATTTGTGAATGGACAGCAAATGTGGATATGAGAGGTGCTTATGACAATCACCCTGCTTCTGTCTCCATGTCTCTGTCACACACTTGAGATCTCTGTCTTGATATGTCCCCTATTTTCTGTGTCTCTCTCACTATCTCCCTTTAAATTCTCCAGGGTAAAATAGGACCACTGTACCCATTTTCTTTTGTTTACAGCTGCTGAATAGTGTATCAAACCCTGAAAGCATTGATTCTTACGTGCCTATGTTTGATAATTTACACAATCTCATTAAAATCATATCTTAGTTATCGCTATCGCTAAACATAGATCTGATGGTCACGTCAGAACAACCTTTCATCCAACCAATCAGAGCGTCACTTACCAGATCATGAAAGTGACAGTCTAAATGTGTTTTCTAATCATACAACTTCGAAATATTTAGCAGTTACAGGTTTTATGATTATATCCATATAATCTAGGCCATCTATAAGCCATTCTAGAATGTTCTTTTTATCAGTTTTAAATTTTTTAATCGAGAATATTTCAAAATACGTTTCGAAGCGTATTTGGCAGTTTGAAACTAGTGTCATAAAGCTCGAGAAAGCTGCCTTGTGATTGGCTGATGTCGATTTCTTGTCAGTCTTTTCATTGGTCAAAGTTTGCGAAAGGTCGTTCTGACGTGACCCATAATGGGATTTCCTCAGATCTTTGTTTAGCGGCAGCGAAAACCAAGATCTGATTTTAATGAGATTGTAATTTACATGCATACACAACACTGCACTCTCTTTCACTCACTCACTCACTCACTCACTCACTCACTCACTCACTCACTCCATATCTCACTCTTTTGTCACTCATTTCCATTCTATTCATATCTGGTTCAGTCATTCTATCACTAACCTATCTGGATTCTGGGCACAACAGATTGAAAGTATCCCATGCTTATCCTGAAAGCTAACTACAATGGCGATGGTGACCTTGCACATCTGTGACATCGTCTCCTGACAGTGTGAACTGCCGCTGCTATCCACACCATGTGTCCCAGAGTTGATCTACAGCTGTAATAATGTAAAACAACTCACTCCAACCACACTTCAGTCGTGGGGATTCGGGTTTACAAATGATCTCAACAAGCTATGCTTTCACAAGATGCAACCAAAGTGGACTGGGTGGTGAGGCTATGTGACTTAGTTGTGTGTCATACTCAAACATTGTGGAAGGTTGTTCATGATATCGACCACTGGTTTGTTTACCCAGACTTGATTATTTTCACCCCTCTGTGATAAAGCTGTAATATTTCTGACTGTTACATTGCGGAACATTCACTCACTCTGTCTCAACGAGGGAACTGGCGGTCGAAGATGCCCCTGTTGGTCACAGTTTCAAATCCCAGATTTACCCTACTATGATCCTTGGTGTATCAGCATTATTCCTGCATTCTTTGGTTTCACAAAAAGTGTTAAATGTCTGCACCCTCTGTCATTGTGGACTTTCATCTCACATGAAACTTCCTTAATATACCACTCAATCACTGCATCACCGCCTCCTTGGTCTAGTGGATAGAGTGTCTGCCTGGAGAGCAGAAGGTTGGTGGTTCGATCCCTGGCTGCTGCATAGCAAAAAGACACTAAAGATGGTACTTGTTGTTACCCTGCCTGGCACTCAGCATTAAGGGGTTAAAACAAGGAGTGGTCGGCTCGAAGTTGTATAATGTGTCGCGTGTGGTATTCATATTAAACTGCGGCATGGTATCACAATGGGCTCGCACTATTAAACTGGCATAAGTCTGGACTAGTAAAAGGGGACTAACACACAAGTGCAAGCATGTCACTATATAAGCTATTTAACGCGACATTAAACCACATTTCACTTCAGCTCACCTCACCCTGTATAAAGCAGTGTTAAACCCAACTTACCTCTGACTATTTTGAATTTTCCAAAACTATTTCATACAACAAAAAGCAACAGATATTATGCAATCAAAGCCCTACTTTGTACTGGAGGAAAGTGGCCACACACAAGGGATGCATTGTTGCATAGAATGATGGGTGAGCATTTTGTCAAGGACATTTATAAACTGACATTGTCACTTGTTTCCAAACAAATCTGTCAGCTGCTATTTTTATAATATTCAAAAAAAGTTAACAACATGAAATGACAGATGAACTATAGTAATATGAAAGAATCGGATGAGCCCAAATTTCTTTTAGTAGTATATTAAATAACCGGAAAGCGATTACAGGGAGATGCATAACCGTTGGTTGTATCATAATAGCCTCACAGGTGCAACAAAATATGAACTTGAAAAGCTGCTGTCAACAACTTGATTTATTGGACATTTTATTTGCCAATTTTACTCATGTCTAAACTTTTCCTCATGAAAATGAACGCGTACTTAAACACGCGCTGCTCATATAGAGAAAATGACCAAATCAAAATGCACCCTGATTCCAAGAGAATTATGTTCATGGAATGCTCCCGACAGCTGTTGAGTCACTACAGTGAAGGGGTGTCCTTTTGCTATTTATGTCAATGAATGGCTTAAATACAGGTTACACAAGTTCTTGAGTATTTATTTGTGTTGTGTTTCAAAGAATGCGTCTTTCAAAGTGGATGTATAGAAATCGTGTGGCTTGTTGTAAGCATTATTTGACTTAATGTTTTGAACTTTTAATTTTATGGTTTTAAACTAGATTTGATATTGATGATTATGATGATATAGTTTTATTTTATGTCAATCTCTAGTTCATCCATGGCATATTTGTAACTCAGTAGGAGACTGTTTAGGTGACACTTTTCTTAAATTCTTCAGTTTACGAATTAAATTTAGCAGAGACGAAAGCTACAATAAGAAAAGAAAATAGTCAGAATTTGTTTCAATTTCCCATCTGCACTGTCTCAGACTTGAAAAATAAATGGAACAACAACAACAACAACAACAACAATTAACCGAAGTAACTGGTAATTAGTTTTAGATTGTACCGGTAATTGTCCTGGACCTACTGGCATCAAGTAATTTTAGTGCCAAGACGAATGCAGCTCCCATACTTTAACATAGACTTATGACCATCATAGTTCAAGGGTGCAAGTTGGTCCAGATGCATTGCCTACATTGGTCTCTGGTCACAGCATTTAAGACAAGAAAGCCTTCCCTGACAGTGTCTGGGTGTCATGAAAAATAATGACACAAAGGGGTTGCCAAGATTAATCACACTAATGGGGTGGGGAGCCATAAAAAATGACACAGTTCCACTTTTTTCTTCATAAAAGTTATACAGCTGAATTATTTAGGGACTGGTCATTTATTATAGGTGTCAGATGAATATCATACAGTCCTAAGACCAATCACACCAGCCACCCCAAAAGGATAAACGACCAGTCCCTAATTTGGGCAGTGACACAATATCAAAATGTGCGGTAATATTTTTTTGACACAGTTTTCCAAGCAAATCCAAATTCTTGCAATGCATGTTCTGCCTCTGTCTCCGCATCAGAGGTCAATGGACGGTGTTTATGCTTCGCCATCAGAATTTGACATGTTACTTGACAAAGGTGGCGGCAGGGGAATGGAGTACTGAATTGGAGCAACACATTCCAACAGCGATTTATTGGTGGTGTGATTTACACACTTAAGTCAAAGTGTAAACAGGCAGAGGTGTAGGGTTACGCTTTATGGTACACAGCATAATAGTGTAACACGGTCATGTAGTCACTGTGTAATAATTATATTGGTGGCCATGGGAAAAAGGCTGGTACATTACACATGGACTCGATATGAGAAGATAAGGTGACAATAAAGTCATTATTAGATTTTCATTCAAATGTATTAAAAAAATGTGGAGTGAGAGGCTATTTATTTTTATTTTTTTAAACTATCTTGAAGTATTAATGTTTGATTGAACATTGTACAGTCAAGTCTCGTTCATCCAACATGGTTGGTTGCATATGATTATGTCGGATTAACGAGTATGTTGGATAAACAAAATTAAGTCGTATCAACGTTCGTGATCGAAAATCTGACAACTACATTATAGATAATGATACAAACACTAATTGTTTATTACTTGTTTATTGTTAAGCAAGTTTATCTCTGCAGCCTTTGTAATATGCAGCTACCAGCTGACTCGTCTCGCATCAAAACACGGGCTGTGTACTCGCGGACAGATGACCACGGAGTATGCTCATCACTGTTGGATTAACGCGACTGATTAATAAGTGATTTCGGTAATTCGTTGCAAATTAGGTGTGTCGGAGGCGGAGTGCAAGACTGTTGGATTAACAGGTCTAAAGCTGATTGTCAGATTAACGAGTGTCGGATTAACGAGACATGACTTTATATGGTGTAGCGAGAGAAGTTTCTTCATCATCACACACAACCTCCACACCCCAGCACGCTACACTCTGCTGTAAACATCCTGGATTTGTCTCTGTGTTGTCTCGCTGTGCAGAGTTGTGTCCCTTGGGCACGCCAGAAACCTATGATTGTGGGTTCGAATCCCTATTTGCCCAAATTATGTTTCTAGGTTTGTCAGCACCATACCCGTGGTCGGGGGTTTCACCGAAGTGGTAACCGTCTGAGACCTACATCACTTCAGGCTCTCCTCCCACATTAAGCTGACACACCATGATATAACTGGAATACTGTTAAAAGCAGCATTAAACCCAACTCACTCACTCACTCTGTGTTGTCACATATTATGTAATTTGGAAGACCATGTTAGAAGTTCTTACGTTCTTGTCAACTAAAACAAGTCTATTCATGTTTGTCTTTCCGAAATGGTAAATGCTCAATTGGCTCAATAATTACATTATGTCTTTTCATTTTCATAAAAAAATATTGGCATGTTTTTACTTCATACACAGATCACTGTGTCACAGAGATGAAGTAACCTGCCCAACCAAACTATGAGTGTATACGGATGTCAGGCAATGGTTCATGTCTAGTTAACCCTTTTTCCAGCCTATCAACATGGAATCTATACATGTGATGTGCTATGACACTCCCAGTCGGGTGACTATTGCTGGTTATCACATGGCCACCAAGAGGTTTAATGTTATTGGTTCAAGAGGTGTTGTGTTTGGGCTTCCTCACTGCGAGGGCTGACTCGCCCTATAAAGATGAGCGTGGAGGTATGCTTGGAATCTGGACTGTTGACAGTGGAGCTATACCCGGGTCTGGTGGCCTAAAAATGATTGTACCCTGCCTGTGGTGTGTTACCTGGTCCGATCTATATCAATAGTTCGGACATTTCAACATGGCTGCTCAGTCTTCGGACATTTCAACATGGTTGCTCAGTTTTAAGACATTTCAACATTTTTGCTTTATCTTCAGACATTTCAAAATAGGTGCTCAGTCTTGAGACATCTCAACATGGCTGCTCAATCTTCAGACATTTCAACATGACTATTCAGTCTTCGGACATTTCAACTTGGCCATTCAGTCTTCAGACATTTCAATGTTGCTGCTCAATTTTTGCACATTTCAATATGACTACTCATTCTTCAGACATTTCAACATGGCCCTTATTCTTTGCACATTTCAACTTGGCCCTTAGTCTTTGCACACTTCAACATGGCCCTTAGTCTTTGCACATTTCAACATGGCCCTTAGTCTTTGCACACTTCAACATGGCCCTTAGTCTTTGCACATTTCAACATGGCCCTTAGTCTTTGCACATTTCAACATGGCCCTTAGTCTTTGCACACTTCAACATGGCCCTTAGTCTTTGCACATTTCAACTTTGCCCTTAGTCTTTGCACATTTCAACTTGACCCTTAGTCTTTGCACACTTCAACTTGGCCCTTAGTCTTTGCACACTTCAACTTGGCCCTTAGTCTTTGCACATTTCAACATGGCCCTCAGTCTTTTCACATTTCAACATGGTCCTTAGTCTTTGCACATTTCAACTTGGCCCTTAGTCTTTGCACATTTCAACATGGCCCTTAGTCTTTGCACATTTCAACTTGGCCCTTAGTCTTTGCACATTTCAACTTGGCCCTTAGTCTTTGCACACTTCAACATGGCCCTTAGTCTTTGCACACTTCAACATGGCCCTTAGTCTTTGCACACTTCAACATGGCCCTTAGTCTTTGCACACTTCAACATGGCCCTTAGTCTTTGCACACTTCAACTTGGCCCTTAGTCTTTGCACACTTCAACTTGGCCCTTAGTCTTTGCACACTTCAACTTGGCCCTTAGTCTTTGCACATTTCAACATGGCCCTTAGTCTTTGCACATTTCAACATGGCTGCTCAGTCTTATTTTCACATTACAAAGGATGTTTTTGTTTCTACACAGCATCACTGATTAGGCCATTAGGTTTTCTTACTATTTTTAGTGAGGATTATCTTCTCTTCCAAAAAGTTATATTGATGTTATTATACTGTAGAACAAGAAAATCATGAACTTTCCTCTAGTGTTTACTGGAAGTTGAATATGCATATGTGCCTTAACAGCACTTGTGTCCTTCGACCTGTTTTAACCTACACAACTTGATCAGACCAAGGACGTCGACATACCAACGCCATCAAGTCACACTCCATGTTGGTAGATGACACAGACATGTCACAGAAGTAAACCGGTCCCAGGCATTCCTGATGAACCTACCTTATGTCACATGTTTATGGGGCTGGGTGCCATTGCACAAGACAACCTTAGCACTACGACTGTCGTAAATCTATGTTATGGTATGGGAGTTACCATCACATTAGCGCTAAGATCGCTTTGTAAAACGGCACCCTGATCATTGATATTCTGGGGCTTGGGTGTCTGGGAATGTTTGAAAACCCAAACCCCCCAAATGTTGCAAAAGCATAATTGGTTTTATGAGAGAAAAAATCGTTTCCTCGACATGTTGGAGATTCTGAAAAATATTAGATTCACCAAATGAGTACATCGTATATGTTTTAAAGTGCTGAGTGAGAAAAGATTCTGTCTCAAACAAAAAAACCAATGCCTCCCCACAGTGTGATTGTGGGTTCGAATCCCGGTGTGCCCCGATTATGTTTCTAGGTTTGTCAGCACCATACCCGTGCTCATGGGTTTCACCGAAGTGCATCACTTTGGGTTTTCCTCCCACATTAAGCTGTCACGCCGTGATATAACTGTAATACTGTTACAAGTGGTGTTAAATGCAACTCACTCACTCTTCCGTGTCTATATTTGTGTTAGTGTGAGGATGTTAACTCCCCTGTTTGCTGAAAGTAGTGTAAAACCCCACTCACTCACTCACTCACTCACTCACTGAAAACACAACGCTGACAATGGGACAGTTGAATTCAACAGAGTGGGAGAATGTGGGCCTGGTGTTTAGGGTATTTGGTTCACCTGTGGAACTGAAGTGGTGATCCATTCATTTGCCTTATCACCCAGCAAGAGGCTTTGTGACAGGCAGTAAGCATGCTTGAGGTGGTGAGCTCCGATGTAGGTAGATATGTAGAACAAACAGGAATGCTGGTGATTTAGATAGCAGTGGTGACTGTATGTCCTCTAATTCATGGTAAACGTGTAACTGACAGTTAATACAATATCAACTGCTGATGGGTAAATATGGTACCAGCTAGTGATCTATGGAGGAGAGAAATAAGGGTAAATATGGTACTAGCTAGTGATCTATGGAGGAGAGAAATAAGGGTAAATATGGTACTAGCTAGTGATCTATGGAGGAGAGAAATAAGGGTAAATATGGTACTAGCTAGTGATCTATGGAGATACAAATAAGGGTAAATATGGTACCAGCTAGTGATCTATGGAGGGTACAAATGAGGGTAAATATGGTACTAGCTAGTGATCTATGGAGGGTACAAATGAGGGTAAATATGGTAACAGCTAGTGATCTATGGAGGGTACAAATGAGGGTAAATATGGTACCAGCTAGTGATCTATGGAGGGTACAAATGAGGGTAAATATGGTACCAGCTTGTGATCTATGGAGGGTACAAATGAGGGTAAATATTGTACCAGCTGGTGATCTATGGAGGTACAAATGAGGGTAAATATGGTACCAGCTAGTGATCTATGGAGGGTACAAATGAGGGTAAATATGGTACCAGCTAGTGATCTATGGAGGGTACAAATGAGGGTAAATATGGTACCAGCTAGTGATCTATGGAGGGTACAAATAAGGGTAAATATGGTACCAGCTAGTGATCTATGGAGGGTAGAAATAAGGGTAAATATGGTACCAGCTAGTGATCTATGGAGGGTACATATGAGGGTAAATATGGTACCAGCTAGTGATCTATGGAGGGTACAAATGAGGGTAAATATGGTAACAGCTAGTGATCTATGGAGGGTACAAATAAGGGTAAATATGGTACTAGCTAGTGATCTATGGAGGGTAGAAATGAGGGTAAATACGGTAATATGGGGGAGGGAGGGGTGCTTCAGTCTTTTCAGTTCAGTGTATGATAGAGAGACAGACTATTTATTGTTGCGGAATGTAGAGTCCTGCCATTCATATACCAAGCAAACATGGAATCTCCTTCACAGAGCAAATCCAGCTTGACAAGTTTAAGGGTTAACTTTTCAAATGTGTGTGGTTTGATATGTTCGCACATGCAGTTGGATTGTGATATCAATTTGCTTAAAGATAACATCGTTTTTGTTCACCATGTAAGGTGGACATGTCATTGTTGGTTAAGTATTTACAATTTGTGATTAAATATTTGGTTTTAAAAATGATTAAGTTTCTTACCATGTTTTTCATGAATGGGTGAAGATCATTCTACACCTGGCTATTTTTATACCCCCAACCTATAGTTATACCAAGGTTCCGTCCGTTTGTCCGTCCGTCCATCCGTCTGTCCCTCCGTCTGTCCGTCTGAAAACTTTGTCCCCGCGATTTCTCTTAAACTATTCAGTGGATTCATCTCAAACTTGGTACATATAATCTGTTTCATATGGAGGGGTGCAGTCAAAAGAAAAAAATGTTTTTATCAATTTTCCATTTTTTTATGAATTTTTCAAACCCTAACGTCCGTCTGAAAACTTTTTCCGCGCGATTTCTCTTAAAATATTCAGTGAATTCATCTCAAACTTAGTACATATGATCTGTGTCATATGGAGGGTTCAGTCAAAAGAAAGAAAATGTTTTTATTAATTTTCCATTTTTTTATGAATTTTTCAAACCCTAACCCTATCCTAGCTATTTAATTTGAAACTACTGACAAACTAGGCGGGTCTGGAGTATTAGTGAGCCACACTCACTTTTTCCCTTGTTTTATTACATTTCTTGTTTAATGACCCTATGCTATTATTGCCAGTAGAACAATGCTGATTTTCTTATTTCAAACTTTTTATATGTTTTTTAGCAAAGGACATGAAATACAAGGCAAAACCAAGGCTAATACTTTTTCACAGATCCCCCTGTCTCTGTTTGGCCACTCCTCTAGGACATCCAGAGTTTATGTCCAAACGGACGACATGTACAATAAGTTACTTTAATCATCCATCCGTGTTCAATTTTCCTTAAACTTAAAGGTAGACAAGGGGGCACGGGTGGCCCAGTCATCTAAGGCTCCGCGATTCGCTGTGCAGAGTTGCGTCCCTTGTGCACGCCAGAAACCTATGATTGTGGGTTCGAATCCGGGTTCGCCCCGATTATGTTTCTAGGTTTGTCAGCACCATACCCGTGCCATACCCGGGTTTCACCATAGCGGTAAACGTCTGAGACCTGCATCACTTGAGGCTTTCCTCCCACATTAAGCTGACGCGCCATGATATAACTGGAATACTGTTAAAAGCGGCGTTAAAACCCAACTCACTCACTCACTAATGGTAGACAACACGACATATGTCAGTTCTTTACTCCTCCATAATAAACATCACATACAAATATTACCTGATATTATGTTCAAGAAGTCTGTTAGAAGTGCAAAAACACTCATTTTAATTATCCTTTTCATAGTTAATATTCCTAAATATTATGTGAAACAATAATCGAGGACAAAAAACATGTATGAGTTTATGCTATAGCCAAATCATAAATGTTAAACATTTAACAAGCATTTTCATGAAATAATATATTTTTTAATTTTTTGATAACACATCACCTCATCCCATCTTCCATATAAAAACATCAAGGCTACAAAAACACCTCTTTGAGATTATGCTATAGAAATCTGTTGTATTATCTTTATCATTTTTGCAAAGTTCATATTAGATGAGACAATATATTCACTGTTTATTTCCCTAAAATTAAACATCAAGAATCAAATATCTGCATGTGGTCATGCCATAAAAGTCTATAAGTGGCTAAACACTCATATCAATCACCCTTAAGTTTAATATTTTTTAAAAATAGATGGAATTCAACATATTAATAATTTTTGTCCCCATATTTAGCATCTTGGCTAAAAGTTTCTGTATCAGGATGTGCTACTGTTGTGCTTATAAAAATAACATATGTTTCACATATAAGTAGTTAACATTTGGTTTAAAACACTTTGCACTTTTAACACTGGATCAACAGAGCCCAAACTCCCATTACAGTATGCAGCATGTCTTAGGCATGAGGGTGGCCGTGATACCAATCTGTGCCTCTATGAACGGTGTGAGGCTGTATGTCTGTTGTGGCTTACAGACTGTGATCAGGGAATCTTGTTCGCTTTATGCTCGTTTCGTCAGGGATTATGTATGCATTCCACGTACTTGTTGAAGCCTAGCAAGTCCACACAGAGGAAGCATTCAACGAAACGTCGTCGCTTGCCGCACAGTACAAACCAACAGATCAGCTGTAGATGTACAAAAGCGTACAACAAGAGAGGAACTGTTACTTGCGTTGAGAGGAGAATGTTTACAGTTATCTTTCACAGATTGTGTTTTGTATCTGATTTTAAGAAGAATTATTTGAATATATTACACAACATTCGGGTATGCCTTTGTACAGATAATCAATTGGTTTCAGTTTCTGACCAAGAAATAAACTGCAAAATCAATGATAGATTATTTCCAAATATATTTGTCCCTTCTTAAACTGAATTTTGGGGATATTGAAATTGTGTGACATGAATACAAGCACAAATACATGATAACAGACATGGCTTTACATTATGTTGTTGTTGCAATGTTTCCAAGTGACATTGATGTTGCAATGCTTCCAAGTGATGTTGTTGCAATGTTTCTAAGTGACATTGTTGTTGCAATGTTTCCAAGTGACATTGATGTTGCAATGTTTCCAAGTGATGTTGCAATGTTTGCAAGTGATGTTCTTGTTGCAATGTTTCAAAGTGACATTGATGTTGCAATTTTTCCAAGTGACATTGTTGTTGCAATTTTTCCAAGTGACATTGATGTTGCAATGCTTCCAAGTGACATTGATGTTGCAATGTTTGCAAGTGACGTTGTTGCAATGTTTCTAAGTGACATTGTTGTTGCAATGTTTCAAAGTGACATTGATGTTGCAATGTTTGCAAGTGATGTTGTTGTTGCAATGTTTCAAAGTGACATTGTTGTTGCAATTTTTCCAAGTGACATTGATGTTGCAATTTTTCCAAGTGACATTGTTGTTGCAATGTTTCCAAGTGACATTGATGTTGCAATGTTTCCAAGTGACATTGATTTTGCAATGTTTGCAAGTGACGTTGTTGTTGCAATGTTTCAAGGGACATTGTTGCAATGTTTGCAAGTGATGTTCTTGTTGCAATGTTTCAAGTGATGTTGTTGCAATGTTTCCAAGTGACGTTGTTATTGCAATGTTTCCTTGTGTGGCAGAGTATGGTGAAATATCATCTTAGTATGTTTGCGATTTATTATCAATAACATGCAGGATACCAAGAAAGCTTGCGCTGAATTAACAAATTTGCTATTCTCATTCATGATTGATCGTATATTGATTGATTGCTTTTTAAATGGTGTTAATTTTTTAAACAACAATCAAACTGAAATGAATTTACCAGTTCTGGCCAAATGTTTTTTTCCCTTCAGAAGAGAATCTGACTAAACACAGGTAATAAATAATCTAGTGCACAATAGAGAGATGACAATCTATGAACAGATTAAATACATGAAATATGTCCTTGCTTGTGATACTCAGAGACACGCAGACCTCTGTATCACGGTACACCACATGGCATCGCCACGCAATGTATTTCCTTCTCATTTGACATGAAATGTAGGTTAGTTGCGCTGTTATGTCATGCGATGGATGTCATGTCAGTTGTGCGCATTGTGCTTTTGCTGTTATGTCATGGTGTGTAATATACAGTATATCCCATGTGGTTATTGACTGTTCAGCCTAATTGATGGTGTAACAAGCATGTGTAGATGTCATATTGAGTAACGGTGCAAACATCCGACACATTGTGAATGTTGCTGGTGTAAATTGACAATGGTAGAAAGTGATTGACTGACAACTGGATAGTCAACTCAGTGTGGTTGGAAAGAAATTAATTGATCCTGCAAGGGTCTGATACAGAGTGATGACTTAATAGACAGACAATCAACCGATGGAATGGCCATGTTGTCTATTTCAGAGGTTGTAAATTATGTAACAGATTACAGAAGATGCATGCTTTAAGTTTAAGATGGGGACAGGATTGGTTGGTTGTTGGTTTGTTGTTTTACACCGCACTCAGCAATATTCCAGCTATATGACGGTGGTCTTTAAATAATCGAGTCTGGATCAGACAATCCAGTGATTGACATTATGTGCCTCGATCAACGCAATTGGGATACGATGACATGCTTCAACCAAGTCAGCGAGCCTGCCAAGGTTCTACATGTATTGATTAGAAACTAAAATACTTTATCAAAGCTGTCACTTTCAAAACATTCATGTCAGACTTACAAACTTCAGACTACAGATAGACTTTACTCCATCTTTGGGGCACATTTTAAATCTTGGTTTTGACGTAATTATGATTTGTGTGAAACTCACATGTTATCATACAAATCGAATTTCTGATTCAAACCCTATTTGACTATCAAACCCTATTTGACTATCAAACCTACCTCACTATATACACCACAAATGCAAATCTCTCAAAATCTTGTATTGTGACACTCCTTAACTTAAAGATACTCAATTACCCCGAAATCGATGATAATCAGTTACCCATATACGGAAGATAATCAGTTACTCCTATACTGATGATGATCAATTATCCCTATACTGATAGTAATCAATTATCCCTATACGGATAGTAATCAATTACCCCTATATTGATAAAAATCGATTATCTCTATATTGATGATTATCAGTTACCCTATACTGATGATAATTAGTTACCCCTATACTGATAGTAATCAATTACCCCTATACTGATAGTAATCAATTACCCCTATACTGATAGTAATCAATTATTCCTTT
Source organism: Haliotis cracherodii (assembly GCF_022045235.1). Taxonomy (NCBI): domain Eukaryota; kingdom Metazoa; phylum Mollusca; class Gastropoda; order Lepetellida; family Haliotidae; genus Haliotis; species Haliotis cracherodii. The sequence goes on along the minus strand of NW_027266308.1, from coordinate 13,535,746 downwards.
ACTGATAGTAATCAATTACCCCTATACTGATAGTAATCAATTATCCCTATACTGACAGTAATCAGTAGCCCCTATACTGATAGTAATCAATTATCCCTATACTGACAGTAATCAGTAGCCCCTATACCCGATACCTGATAATCAAGCACTTCTCTCCCAGACATTGTCCAAAACATCAGTATATGCACTGAGCATTAATTATGTCCTAGACAGTGCTGATCATATCAAGTCTCAAAACAGAAGCCTTTCCAAGAAGATTTCCGGACATTTTGCTGTAAAACACAAGATTACCTTACATGAAAACACAAGACGTGTGATGAAAGTGAAAGATCGATAAGAAAGTATAAACAGCGTACCACCCAAGATGGGCAGGTACCGGTATGACTGTGTGCATCCTCTAGTTGATTACACTTGCAGCCAGAATGTATAATTGATGGAGAGGGATGTGAATCGTTGCATGCATGGTTCAAAGTCTCTCAAGGCTAGCAAGATTTTGTCAATAATTGATATAAGCCGTCCTTGCATCTTCATATGAAACCAATTAATTGCTGTTCCATTTGGTGTGATGAATAAGGCACAGGTAGACAGGTTTTACAAGATAATGTAGCAACTATATGAAAATAGAACTATAAGAACAGAAATTTCTTCCCCAAGCTGCATCCATCACACTATTTGTTCACCGAGCACCATCAAACAAACTATTCATTTTCACTATTAACACGGGGCGGTCTGGTAGCCAAGTGGTTAAAGCAGTCGCTCGTCACGCTGAAGACCCGGGTTCGATTCCCGACATGGGTACAATGTGTGAAGCCCATTTCTGGTGTCCCCCGCCGTGATATTGCTGGAATATTGCTAAAAGCGGCGTAAAACCATACTCACTCACTTACTATTAACACAAAAAAATCGATGTTTCAAACTATTCAATTTTTTCACCACAGCCAACAAACTATTCATTCTGGGCATATTTCTGAACAAACTATTCATTCTGGGCATATTTCTGATCAAACTATTCATTCTGGGCATATTTCTGAACAAACTATTCATTTAAAATTTTATTATATTACTTTATGTATTTCTTATCTCCATGCTCATCTTGAGAGGGAGCAGTCTGTCAGAACAAAATAATTAATTGAATTATAAAAAACCCAGATTCACTCCAATAATGATCCTGTTTTTTCAGCACTTTAACCACACCTTCCCCACAGTGGTAGCCCTGTAAGACCAGCCTCAAGCTTTCCTCCTATACTTAACTGACATGCCGTAAAATAACAGAAATAATATCATTTACTTTATATTTGGTATATAATTGTAGGTCTACATGTCTATATATGAACCAACTCATGATTTGTGTCATGATATTTATGTCAGAATTTTTGTAATAAACTGATACTTTAGTTAATTATTAGGAAGTCATCAGAAGTCATTGTTTATCCCCATCAGTGATACTGGTACAAGCACAAATTGTTTGATAGGCATTACTTACAAGTTGACAGATGACAAAGTAGACACAATTTATGGATAACTTCTTTAATACTGTAAAGGTGACGTTTCAGCATAGATCAAGCAGGACTGTACTAGCACCCTAACACCATTCCGCCACTTTTAGAACATTTAACATTATTCCCCATCTTATCTTACATTCTGTCCACAAGTCTTACCTAAGCTAACCTTTAAGGTCATAATTTAGTTTTATAAGGCTATATATCACTGTTAATCTGTTGTCAGGAGACGAGCATGTGGCCTGAAGATACTATTGCACCTACAACATATTATACTAGGTGCCATGTTATAAATCAAGCAAATAGTAATCCCTTCTGCCTGAAGGGATGATCTAGTATGTACTGACATGGAATTGTAAAACAAGCTGTCCAGGTATTTATAAAAGATACAGATGAGGATGTCAGAATGTGAATCCAACGTATGACAGTCTATCTATTAGTGGGGGCACGGGTGGCCCAGTCGTCCAAGGCGCCGCGATTCGCTGTGCAGAGTTGCGTCCCTTGGGCACGCCAGAAACCTATGATTATGGGTTCAAATCCCAGTTCGCCCCGATTATGTTTCTAGGTTTGTCAGCACCATACCCGTGCTCGTGGGTTTCAACAAAGTGGTAAACGTCTGAGACCTGCATCACTTCAGGCTTTCCTCTCACATTAAGCTGACACGCCGTGATATAACTGGAATACTGTTAAAAGCGGCGTTAAACACAACTCACTCACTCACTATCTATTAGTTGGCAATTCTGTTTCAGTTTTACTTATGTATTGTATAATATTACTTACACCAGATATCTCTGCCTATATGATGACCCTAAGTGTAAGTATAACTTTTAGTTCACTTTAGATAAATGTTTTTATAGAAACAATTACCTATTTCTATTTTGAGTTTTGAGTTTTGTTTTTTGACGCTTTGAAAGAGATATTTTAAATTAATAGTTTGTTCAGCAATATGCCCAGAATGAATAGTTTGTTGGCAGTGGAGGAAAAAATTGAATAATTGAAACATCAGTTTTTATGTGTTAATAGAGAAAATGAATAGTTTTATTGATGGTGCTCGGTGAATAAATAGTGTGATGGATGCAGCTTGGGGAAGAATATTGTTCTCTTGCTATCATCAGCAACAGGCAGTTGGGAGAATATAGTTACTAATCCATTTAATATTGTTTCAAAAAGAAATGTCTGTGTCATATTTAAACTATTTTCCTAATGACATATTACACCCAGTAGGAAATAACACAAGCTTACATGAGCTACAAGACTAATATGGAATTTTGAAGTAAAGATCCTATATGAAAAAAGAATAGTGTTTGAATTTTTTCTTTCAGTAATTGCCACCAGGAATTAAATATCTGTGGCAACATCATATTATCCCTGACAACTACATCACATCACATACCTCTGTTGATCTCATCGTCCACCATCTTGCTTTAAAGTCATCACTGCCCCAGGTCACTGGTACATAACTGACCCCGACTTCAATGCAGAGGTCATGTGAGGTCATGGGGATTCTGTGTATTTACAAAGGGGATAATCTCCCCCTGCATGCATCTAGTCATCCGCCTGGTGTCAGACACTCATGTCGCCGTGGTAACATGCCTGCAGTGATTTCGTCTAAAATGTTGGAATCACCACGAAGCATGACGTAACACCTTGTTGGTTCATCCTTGACTGTTTTTGTCTTTTAAGGAAAGTTTCAAGGTCAAGTAAGAGTGACATGATTGTATGTTTGGATTGTCGATGTTAAACCTAACCCCAAAAATGTCTTGACAAAAATGTACTTTGTTAAGCCTCTATCAGACAGCCAGGTCTGTTTCTGAGAAGACTGAATGGACGAAAAGATAAACATTTTAAGTTAAAATTGTGTATTGTCCATGACTTTGTGCCGTGTATAGTATTTAAGGATGGTCATTACATGGCCAGAGAAATTTGGCCTGTTTGTCACTTTTATGCCAGTTTGAAAAACAAGACTCTGTAATGGGAATAGTCATGTTCAGTAACCCTTAAAATTGACATTCAGACAATGTTTTCTCTACAGCTTGCAAGCGATTACATTTTACCCCTAAAAAATGAAACCCGAAGAGGTTGGTATTTTTTCATAAACCAGAATGTTTGGTAATGGGGACAATTGTAAAAATGAATCTAGTCCTTAAAATATCTCTCCTCTAGGTATTTGGGGAATAAGTATTTGTAGAAACAGGAACGAACTGGTTTGGCCTTAGTACTTTATTTCCATACCAGATACAGAGATAAAGAACTTGTGTAGTGTCTTTAAACAGCTGGCTTTTGTCTATTAGCTCCATCACATGGGGGATGTTAAGATCTTACTTTCATCACTTTGAGTGACCCAATCTGTATGTTATGTAAGATATATCCATGATTGGCAAGACCACTCAACGTTGCTAAATAAAAGTGTCAAAAGCATTTTTACGATCAGAAAAAAATTGGATAAAAAAGGTCCATTGTACGATTCCAGCTTATTGTCATAGACATGTGTTTATGAATCACTATCAATTAGTGATGATACCAGGTGTTCGCGAAAAGGTGATCGTATCCTGCCCCATCTGTGAGCCAACAACAGTAAAACTACAGAGGCAGTTGCTGAAACAACAGATGCATATATGAACACATGTGTGAAATATGAAACCAACATTGTTTATCTTAATACTGAGAATGAAAGTATTTGTATTCAGACAGGTTAATAACCCCAGATTCATTTCGGTTTTTACTCCGAATACTGGTGCTGAAAGATATATATTACATACAATCTTTCAACGAGTGATGCATTCAATGTATTCCAATTCTCTGACAGAAATGTCCTAACCGATAAAGCTAATGCAGTAACAGTGTACAGTACTGTTATATTGAATATTTATCATGCAACACATGTACTGATGATAATAGAATTTATTTTAACGTTTTTATGTGCTAAGTACACTGCATTTATTTGACATAGTGCAATATTATTTAATACTATTGAAAGTTGAGTTCCACCCTTTGCTCTCTCATTAGACAAACATATATCCTAAATAAACTTTTATCTTATGCGATGTACGGATCTTGTTTCGCTGAAAGTGTTGTATGCCATGAAGAAACATTTTTGAAACATAATGTTTGAATCTTTACAAAAAACATTAACAAGAGATAAATAATATTTAAGAGTGGTTGTTTTGTGTGCCATCATTTTAAATATATGGTTCTTTTTATGTCATTTAAAACTACAGATGTCTGGGATGGGTTATATGATGTTGACACTGGGCTCGGTCCATCATAATGAAGGCATGTTGCAATACCGTATTCAATGTAATAAGCGCCCTGCTCTAATAAGCGCCCACGGCGATATTTGCTAATATATTGGCAAGTGAATAATCCCAATTAGCACCCCTTCCGATTGATCAATGTATACAAGACTTATTTATTCGTGTATAATATGCACTCGTGTGTTACATGCACCCTTAATGATGGGCAATTAAATTCGTGAAAAATATATCTATCATATATAAACAGTTCAGGCCGTCAGCACAAACTACAAAATTCTCCCTTTTAACTCTGATTTTTCCACTAAAGTAATATCTAATAAGAGCCCCTTATTTCTAATTTTGAGAGTGCCCTGGGTGCTTATTACGTCAAATACGGTATATATTGTGTTACACTTTTAAGCAAGTATTGAATGGTTTATGGGATATTAAGATACCATCAAGGATTGAACTATGTATACTGTTGTCCTTTGTTACTCGATCCAACCTAGGTCTGGGTGGGAGGAGAATATGTGCCGCGGAGACCTCACTGATAGAGTACAATGTATTCATCAATAAATGACACACACCACCCCCACTCCCATCCTCCCCAATTTGCGATATCAAATTGTTTGTTCTTGAATGAATAAAGAGCCTTGAGTAACTGTCTGCTGTATGCATATTCTGAATCAAAGTGCAAACAGGGTATTTTTTTAAAGAAAAAAACACAAATATTAATGTTTTCCTTTCTCTTCCAGTTTTTAAATCCGGACCAAAGAAAACGCGGAAAGTAAATTCTAGTGGATTATCAGAGGACCGAACTTCCCCCGAGCATGACGGTCACGTTAACCCAGCGTTCAACGACAACCAACCCGATATATCAGCTGCTGAGGCGGGTAAGTAATCGATGAAATGTATGTAAACAATAATCAATTCCTTGTGTCATTGTGCACGCAAGCTGTAACCATGGGAAGCAATTAGTGGCATTTGTTTGTTCAAACTCAGCAGAAAGCATTTTGCTTTAAAAAATGATGTTACATTTATGAAACTTAATATGTATTTTTACTGTTTTTACTGCGTTTTTAATAAGTTTACTGTTTATATATACAGTTAGTATTTTTCACTTAAAATAAATTTCAGTCAATCTGTTTTGAATGGATAACCTCTGATATTATATGTATAGTCAACATTAAGTGATAAGTTAATGATACATAAAACTAAAATATTTATACTGCAAGTTGAATTCACGGTAGGACAAAATGTGGCTTCTAAAAGCAAAATCTTTTCCTCCGAAATAAGAATAAGAAACATATTCAGATATTTAGATGATCAGCATTTTAAGAAGTAAATTTTGGGAGCCATGCTTTACCGCACGCTATAACTGAAGCGCGCAATAACGAGGGAACACTATACGTAACAACTTTTAATGTGTGTGAAAAGTTATATGAAAATACACTATTTGAAGGGGGCGTGGCCTAAATGCAAATGTCCGATTGGGATTTTCAATTTTCCGGACCCCTGATTTCAGCGACATTTATACAAAGCAGCCCAGCTTCATTATGCTACTGATGAGTTGATTTACTGGGTCTTAGACTTAAATAGTGAAATATCATTTTTCAAATCCTTTAGTTTAATTTTCTACCTCTGACATACTTCCCCTGTCAAAATGAATATGTAAATAAATAAAAGTACACAAACATAGCAAAATTGTCATTGTAACTGTAAAATTTATATAAAAGGTTACTGGACACTATATGCAAGTCAACATTTGATAAGGGTATTCTGAGTGTGCAGGTCGGGAATAAATGTGACTGGCTGTTGGGGGATGTTGTCATACAAATAGCATCAGATTTGAGCATGGAACTGACTCATGCTAATCTTCATTTCATTATAACAAGAGTAAACATTATATTCTGTTGTCTCCGACTTTCTTAAGAGTGTGAGTTAGCACAGTGTTCCTATCAGGACTTGACTAGTCTTGTTTAGACGCTTGTATTTAAGTGATCTTAGGACTCATTTTGTTGTCGTTTTGGGAGAGATGTGAGGCCTGTGTGCAACAAGATTAACTTCTTCCCATTCAGTGTCTCAACACAAACACTCGCTGTTTAAACTATGCAACACCTTTTGTGATATTGGGGAAATCTTCTAACACTTTGCATGCTCACAGACTCCCATGTTTACTTTTGTTTATCATTACTTGAAATGAAGCTCAACATGTGTCAAGTCCATACCGAAATCGTATCCTTCTGATAAACTGCAAGATGGATCTGTAGAACACCCTTGTGAGAGACAGAGACTAAAAACTGCCAGACAGATCTGTAGAACACCCTTATGAGAGAAAGAGACTAAAAACTGTCAGACAGATCTGTAGAACACCCTTATGAGAGAAAGAGACTAAAAACTGTCAGACAGATCTGTAGAACACCCTTATGAGAGAAAGAGACTAAAAACTGTCAGACGGATCTGTAGAACACCCTTCTGAGAGAAAGAGACTAAAAACTGTCAGACAGATCTGTAGAACACCCTTATGAGAGAAAGAGACTAAAAACTGCCAGACAGATCTGTAGAACACCCTTATGAGAGAAAGAGACTAAAAACTGTCAGACAGATCTGTAGAACACCCTGGTGAGAGAAAGAGACTAAAAACTGCCAGACAGATCTGTAGAACACCCTTATGAGAGAAAGAGACTAAAAACTGCCAGACAGATCTGTAGAACACCCTTATGAGAGAAAGAGACTAAAAACTGTCAGACGGATCTGTAGAACACCCTTGTGAGAGAAAGAGACTAAAAACTGCCAGACAGATCTGTAGAACACCCTTATGAGAGAAAGAGACTAAAAACTGCCAGACAGATCTGTAGAACACCCTTATGAGAGAAAGAGACTAAAAACTGCCAGACAGATCTGTAGAACACCCTTATGAGAGAAAGAGACTAAAAACTGCCAGACAGATCTGTAGAACACCCTTGTGAGAGAAAGAGACTAAAAACTGCCAGACAGATCTGTAGAACACCCTTATGAGAGAAAGAGACTAAAAACTGCCAGACAGATCTGTAGAACACCCTTATGAGAGAAAGAGACTAAAAACTGCCAGACAGATCTGTAGAACACCCTTATGAGAGAAAGAGACTAAAAACTGCCAGACAGATCTGTAGAAAACCCTTATGAGAGAAAGAGACTAAAAACTGCCAGACAGATCTGTAGAACACCCTTATGAGAGAAAGAGACTAAAAACTGCCAGACAGATCTGTAGAACACCCTTGTGAGAGAAAGAGACTAAAAACTGCCAGACAGATCTGTAGAACACCCTTGTGAGAGAAAGAGACTAAAAACTGCCAGACAGATCTGTAGAACACCCTTGTGAGAGAAAGAGACTAAAAACTGCCAGACAGATCTGTAGAACAAGTGGTCTTTCCTAGAACAAAAGAAATGTCTGTATTTCCATGTAACAGAGGACTGGCTCTGTGGTCTCGTGTTACAGCACGTGCCCGGAGAGTGGAAGGTCTGGGTTCGATCCTTGGTCGTGTCATACCAACGTTAAGAGATGGTACTTGTTATTACCCTGTCTGGCGCTCGGGATTAAGGGTTAAAACAAGGACTAGTCGGCTCGGAGTCAGTATACCGTGTCTGAGTGGGGTATTTATGTTTAACTGCAGCATGGTATCTCAGTGGGCTAGCACTAAAAGATCACCATTAGTCCGGACTAGTGCAAGCAGCCACACACACAAACACGTACATGCACGTCACTACATAAGTGCAATAATCTTGGACGCAATGCTAAACCCCATTTCACTTCACCATATAACAGAACATAAAGTTTGAATTAGTCCCTGGTATAAATATTTAGACACCCTTTGTTTCCTTGAGTCCAATCCACTGTATGTGTACATGATGTAAGCTGGCCAAGCACCTACGTCTTTGGAGGGAAAATATTATACAGGTTATAACACGTTTTATTGATCACCCATAGTCATTCTTAAAATCAATGACATTTTTTATCAAGAATTGATTCTTAGAACAAGCTGAATGTTAAAGAAACAGTACGCACCCTTTTAGTAATACATGAATGTGACTATTGATTGGTATTATCTTGAAACTTTGAGAAGTAAATAGTTTTCTTGTCTACCTTCAGTGTATCAGTCTCCGCAACAAGGCTGAAATATCACCCTTTATGTTCATTTGGTAAAGCAGTCTTTAGGCCAATGACTTCTACATGGTATTCCCTTTGGTTGTAGACGCAATGGTGCTCAGAAATAACAGGGTGGATAAAATATCCACAACGATATGATCACACACTTTATTATTTGCATTTGGAACTGGTCATTTAAGTTCAATTTTCAAAATACAGAAATCTGATATCCTGGTCTGAATGCTTTGCCTTGATTGGCTAATTAAACACTTCACTGGACTTCAGTGTGACCTCCTAAAGAGCGGTTGTCAGATTTTCGTGCAGGTTGTCAGATGTTCGCGCAGACACAAGCTCCTCCCACATCATGTTGACATGCAGTGAGTGCTATAACTGAAATACTGTTTGAACCAAATTCACTACACTTTGAAATCACCCATTCTCCATCTTTGTCGAAACTTACGAGGAGTTGGGATACTGGGGACCTATTTTAGGGAGCATATTGCTAAAATCAAAAACGTATACGTCTTTGCTAGAATACACTGAACAATGTTCCGTTAAACATCATCTGCTAATGGAAACAAAATACAGTGTACATCCTTGTATATTATATTTATGAAATATATCTTATATCCTCATTAACAAGTAGGGGGCACAGGTGGCCCAGACGTCTAGGCGCTGCGATTCGCGATGCAGAGTTGGGTACGCCAGAAATCTATGATTGTTGGTTCGAATCATGATTCGCCCCGATTATGTTTCTAGGTTTGTCAGCACTATACCTGTGCTCGTAGGTTTCATCGAAGTGGTAAACGTCTGAGACCTGCATCACTTCAGCCTTTACTCCCACATTAAGCTGACACCCCGCGATATGAGTGGAATAATGTTAAAAGCGGCATTAAACCCATCTCACCCACTCATTAACAAGTAATGGAAACGAGGTCATGTTTGTTCTTGCTTTGTAGATTGCTTACACTAATGTTTTTGAAAACGAAACAAAATACAAAATACTTCATTTGGATTGGCTTTTATTCGTTTTAGGAAAATCAAACCAACAGACTTAAATTTACCAGATAATTTGAAAATATCATCCTGTCATGAAATCAACAATTACGTGTATTTTTTAATCTTATCTTCATGGCACAGCGGCCATGAAATTGAAATTCTAAAACCTGAACAACAAAATCAATGACCCGATTCGACCTCCGATATTAAGAATGTGACAACGGCATACAAGTGCAACAGTGTGGATTCGATCCCTTCCACCGTGTCACAGTGTAAATCTATACATTCCATCACTAGAACCAACATATGGACACAGACACGACCTGACCCATATTCCAGTATTTTATGGACTCGCTGGCCCATTAAGGTGAAGCTGGAACAGCAAATGTTACAGAGATGGGCTGGGCCAGTGTGTCGGGGCTTGCACTTGTGCCTGATGCCTGATGCATGGCGGAGAACCAGCCATCGATAAATTATTGGAATTCAGCCCTTAAGGTTACTGACTTATCTGGGAAACACAATCGCTGTTTAATAGACTGTGAACAGACATGATCAAGTGTGGTGAAGCATTTGAGAAGACTCTTGTTGTCATGCTTGGCTTGTCTTAATTTTATGCTACTCTTGGTTGTCAGAATTGTTTAGCATGTATGATGTGTGTGTTGAAATTAGAGGTGAACCTTGAATTGTGCATAGTCTAAGCCTGATACAATATCCCTCCTTACTGCAATCCCACGCCAAAACAGTTTCACTGTACCCTGATTAAATTCTGTCCTTCTGCTACCCCCTTGTGTCAAAGCCCTCCCCTGCACACCCTCGTACCCCAACCCATCTCACGCCCTATCAACTACTGCGGCTTTGACTACAACGCCCCCTACTCCTACTCTACTACAAACATCATCTACCCTCAACTTTCACTGCTGCGTACTCACACTCACATACCCGTTATACACCATGCCACCCTCTCCTATACACACATCTACCCCAAACTGCACCCCCACCCACCCACACACACACCATGCCACCCTCCCCCACCCACACGCACACCATGCCACCCTCCCCCACCCACACACACACCATGCCACCCTCCCCCACCCACCCACTGAGCCACTCTTTCTGCTACACACACCATCTACCCTTTATCTTCCCTAGATCTAGATACTTCCACTGCCACCTAGCCTCAACCCTACCCTTCCTCTCTGATACACACACTACCTTATACTTCCACTAACCCCAACCCCACCCCCCACCCCCCCCCAACACACGCACACACACACACACACGCACACATATGCGCACACATACAACACACACACACTCCGTACCTCTCTCTCTGCCTCACACACTACCCTATACTGCCACTACCAACTAGACTCATCCCCCCACCCCCCACACACGCACACATACAACACACACACACACTCCGTACCACTCTCTCTGCCTCACACACTACCCTATACTGCCACTACCAACTAGACGCATCCCCCCACCCCCCACACACGCACACATACAACACACACACACACTCCGTACCACTCTCTCTGCTACACACACTACCCTATACTGCCACTGCCACCTAGACTCACACCCCCCCCCCTCCCAACACACACACACACGCACACATATGCGCACACATACAACACACACACACTCCGTACCTCTCTCTCTGCCTCACACACTACCCTATACTGCCACTGCCACCTAGACTCACACCCCCCCATCCCAACACACACACACACACACACGCACACATATGCGCACACATACAACACACACACACTCCGTACCTCTCTCTCCGCTACACACACTACCCTATACTTCTACTGCCACCTAGACTCACACACACCCCCTCCCAACACACACACACATACACGCACACATACAACACACACACACACACACATACACACACACACACACATACACACACACATACAACACACACACACTCCGCACCACTCTCTCTGCTACACACACTACCCTATACTTCTACTATGTATCAACATCTCTCTCCCGCACCATCCATGCTAAACTCATCCTTTCTAATGTCTAATGCCTTAATTGACGTCCCTTGATCTGTCAACTGAACATTTTAGTTCCCGAACTCAGTCTTCATGCAATAACACTTATACAAAAACAATTTATTTGTCTTCCCTTTGCATTAAGATATTCTTAAAAGGATATACCAACATGTGAGCTGAAAGATTTTCAAGCAGACAATATGAAATGATTTATAGTACTTAAACACAACCATATCCTGAACATAAATATAGCAAGCGAGATGGCATTATTGTTCCGCCACATTCTTCACATATGAGTAATAGAATGTAAAGACATTGTTGTCTGTTTTAAACAAGGAATGTATAAAACAAGCAAAGAACTGCATGATGGATGCTTCGTTCAACCAAAACACCAAAGGGATTAGCTCCCAAATGCAGCTGTAGCCAACCAGGTCTCAAATGCCCTCAAATGCTCTCAAATGCTCTTATTGTTGTTTTCCATATCTCATTTTCTTTTCTTATTTTTCACTGTCGCCACACCATGACGAGAAACTGTGTATTGACCTTGAACAGATATCCTCATAGTGATTCATGGGTAAAGACTTGCCGAATTTCAACACGCTGTTTGTCAAGTAAGGTCTGACCTTATCAGAATCAGTGGTGTGGACAGTAGGGATGGCGGCCATGTTTGATTGTAAATGACAATGTCATCATTATAGTCTCTCATGTGTGGGCAATGAACCCAGACCCGCTGTGTAAGGATCATGTGGTATATACTGGTATATACTGGCAAAGTATACATGGTTTTATACATAAGCTATATTGATTTATCAATATTAATTAATAATTTCACGAACGCTATCTGATTTTCTCAATGATCAGATTTTCTTGTTATTGGAAAATTAGATATTCATAACATATCTACATGTATCATGCAAAATATCTCTTTCTGATCTTTTCATTTCATAATGAAAGTTAAGTATTGATATGTTTGTCTAAAGACGTAGCAGTGTTTGGAAGGTATAAACACAAGTCAAATTAACTTGGAATTAATCTGAACCGCAATTAGTCCACAATTAGTTGGTCATTTATCTCAATTTATGTAATGTGTATACACACTATCCTGAGTGTGGTTGCCTACAGAGTATGGTTGCCTACAGAGTGTGGTTGCCTACAGAGTGTGGTTGCCTACAGAGTGTGGTTGCCTACAGAGTGTGGTTGCCTACAGAAAGTGGTTGACTACAGATAATGGTAGCCTACAGAGTATGGTTGCCTACTGAATGTGGTTGCCTACAGAGTATGGTTGCCTACAGAGTGTGGTTGCCTACAGAGTGTGGTTGCCTACTGAGTATGGTTGCCCACAGAGTGTGGTTGCCTACAGAAAGTGGTTGACTACAGATAATGGTAGCCTACAGAGTAGAGAGTACAAATGATGACTTTCCTATCAACATCATGTGGACATGTTACATTCCTAATCTTACAAATGGCCAACTCTATCCAAGATCGCTACTTAATAACAGCCTTTACAAGGGAGTCATGATATTTATCAAGAGTGTAACATGGTTGTATTGATTATTAATCACAAACGCTAATTTAATTAATCATTGATCAATGTTTAATGAGTAAGTGTGATAAGTTTCATCTGGGGCATGATGGGGGTTCCATCAATTAGATGCATCGGACATCACGACTTGAAGAGTTCTGTTTCGCAAAACAATCTAAGGACAGACATACCGTATTCGACGTAATAAGCGCCCAGGGCGCTCTCAAAATTAGAATTAGGGGGGCTCTTATTAGAATGTTATTTTAGTGAAAGAAGTGTTAAAAGATAAATTTCGTGTATTATGCTGAAAGCCTGAAATGTTTATGTACGAGAGATATATTTGTCCAGAATTAAATTGCCCATAATTCAGTGTGCATATAACACATAAGTGTATTATACGCGAATACATAAGTCTTGTGTACATTGATCAATCGAAAAGGGTGCTAATTAGGATTGTTCACATGCCAATATATTAGCAAATATCGCCATTGGCGCTTACGTCGAATATGGTAATATTGTATTTTTGGTTTACAATCATTTTCTTGAAAATTTCAGTTTAAAATTTGTGAGTCAAATATGCAGAATTACACGTCATGTACAACCCTGGGCCACGTTTCACAAAGCAGATGTAGCACTAAGATGATTGTAACTTCCATACTTTACCATAGGTTTATAATAGTTGTAGCACTAAGATAATTGTAACTCCCATACTTTAACATAGGTTTGTATAGTTGTAGCACTAAGATGATCGTAACCTCCATACTTTAACATAGGTTTATAATAGTTGTAGCACTAAGATGATCGTCACCTCCATACTTTAACATAGGTTTACAATAGTTGTAGCACTAAGATGATCGTAACTTCCATACTTTAACATAGGTCTATAATAGTTGTAGCACTAAGATGATCGTAACTGCCATACTTTAACATAGGTCTATAATAGTTGTAGCACTAAGATGATCGTAACTTCCATACTTTAACATAGGTCTATAATAGTTGTAGCACTAAGATGATCGTAACTTCCATACTTTAACATAGGTCTATAATAGTTGTAGCACTAAGATGATCGTAACCTCCATACTTTAACATAGGTCTATAATAGTTGTTGCACTAAGATGATTGTAACTTCCATACTTTAACATAGGTTTATAATAGTTGTAGCACTGAGATAGCTTTGTGGTGTAATTTTGTTTTAGTTGAATATATAAATTAATAACTTATTGTCAGGTTTTATTTTTTCCCACTTCTCATTTATGGGATATGCAGAATCTGTAGATCAGTTTGACAAACAGACTTGCTACAGTGCCACAATCGTCTAAATATACAGGAGTTATGACAAATGTGCTGCTACCATCGTGATAATCATCCCTTAGTCCGCTAGATGTGACTTTAAATCCCAGATCAGCCCAGATTAGGGTCACTGGCCCCTCAATACCATGCATACCAGTGGTCGTTGGTTTCACAAAACTTTGAAACATTCAGGTATGACCTGCTGAACTCCCACATTTAGCTGACACTCTGTGATATAACCGGAATGCTGTTCAAAATGGTGACACACGGATGCGGACCGTTATGATATGGTGGAATCATTATGATATTTTGCAAATTCCACCAATACATACTTGTAATTTTGGTCAAACATTACAAACATGGCCAGTAATACTGGTTACCATGGTTACTGAGGTAACATCAGTTTTGTGTGCTGTAGTTACTCCCTGAAGCTCTTTGCATCAAACTCTTGCCTCCACCAACTTACCCACCGCATCCGTGGAGAGCGGAAGGTCTGGGGTTCGATCCCCGGCCACGTCATACCAAAAGACGTTAAAAGATGGTACTTGTTGTTACCCTGTCTGGCGCTAGGCATTAAGGGGCTAAAACAAGGACTGGTCGGCTCGGAGTCAGTATACTGTGTCTGAATGGGGTATTCATGTTAAACTGCGGCATGGTATCTCAGTGTGCGAGTACTAACAATCGGTATCTGTCCGGACTAGTACAAGCAGCCACGCACACACACACACACACACACACATGTCGCTATATAAGTGCAATAATCTTGGACGTGACGTTAAACCCCATTTCACCTCATCTCACCTCAACCAACTTACCATTTTTTTTAATGTTGTTAGATAGCAATACAAGCTTGGAAACCTGTCTTTGAGAAAGACAGTTTTAGATAACAATGCTTTTCCAATGAAAGCAGTTCTTCTCTTGTGCAGTTATGTCCTATGCTGTCAATCATGCAAATGGTGATTACGAATATCTTTTGAGAATTAACTGCACTATTCTAGGCCTAAATTATCCCAAATATTTCTAACTGCCTCAATTTCGGATTGGCATCTCTGCTATAAAACAGCTCTTAATTGGGTCCTGGAATCCTGGAACAGCCATGGAATTTTAGTTTGAGTGTCCCAGGCCTGGTGCAGTTTTGAAGAAAAAAAAGTGGTAAAAAAATATTTGTATGCCAGTAACACATGTAAATTTGTTCAGGGTAATAGTGTATGAGCCCTGATAAAACTCTTTCACTGGTACCTCATGGCTACATGGTCGTTGACTAACCGTTCCTGTACTGTTGGATAACAGTTTATACCACATGAGTTGAAGTGAGTGCTTAAGTAACCAATTTAATCATGACCGATCAAGGTAAACAATATTCTTTCTGAATGTAAACCCTGCCTCAAGCCGTAGCTTAGGATAAAGTCTTACGTAAGCTTGTCTCGTGCACTTTACATTAAGGTATTTAAATCAGGAGTGGTGGACAAGTACAACTGACTTTTTGATCACACAAATTTATGTTCATGATTTTCAAAGTTTTTTTGTGAACTAAGAGGTAGGAGATGAAAGAAAAAATATAAATATGTTTAATTATATATTTTACAAAATAAGAGTAGGCTAAAAACAGTACCGTATTTAACCGTAGATAAGCTGAATTTTGAGGACTTGAAAAAAGATTCTGCTGAAAGGGGTTGGCTTATGTATTGGTTACACTTTCATCAAACTCTTTTTCTGGTTAAAAAAACTACATCGTATCGCTTCAGGTGAATGAACAACGCTATAACAAACTTTGTCAATGAAATCTTTTGCAATTAAACACCACTGATGATGATTTATTATATCAATTGTATTTCTTATTTATTACCAATGGTGTAACAACAAGTTAAACTTGCGTAATTCAATATGGATTTGTTGATATTTTTATTTCCGATGACAGATCATGAGGAGACATAGTTTTAGGTTGGGGCTCCAGCTTATCTACCGCACATAACATTTTGATATAGATTACCATATACGGTATGTTTTATGAGAGACATTTTGCCGTTAAATGCAGCATTTAATTATTTATTTAATTTTATGTTTATTTTGTTTTGCAAAATTAGTGTAGGCTAAAACAGTATGTTGTACAAGAGACATATTTCTGCTATATGAAGCATTTAACAATATCTTATGTTTCTTTTATTTTCAAAATCAGAAAGTAGGCATGTAAAAGCAAGAACACTAACTAATCTAGCCTTGGTTTTGAAATCATGGGTTATAAAGTGAATAAATATAGGAAAGACACAAACGGCAGGTTAGGTGAGAAAAACATGACAAAAGCCTTTTGATTATCTGAATGTTAGTGTATGAGATCTGTCTCGATTCTTGCCGTCAGTGAAGGAACCTATGTTCCATGCTCCAATTGTCGGCGGGTATGTCAGGAATCCACTTAAAATGCTGGCCATTTTGGCAAAATTACAAGACACCTGGCATGCAACAGTTGTCCTTGCTTTCAGAAAACATGAATGTGTTACTTCAGTGAACGTCTGTTAATTGAATCTAATGGAGTATGTGAGGCGTCAGAACATGCCTGGGGGAAAACTAGACCTCCTTTGACATTTTTGCACATACATTAAACAACGGATAACCCACCCCCATACCCTAACCCTAACCCACAACCCTAACCCACACCAACACCAACACCAACACCAACACCCACACCAACACCCTAATGCACACCCTAACCCACACCCACACCAACACCCTCATGCACACCCTAACCCACACCCACACCAACACCCTAATGCACACCCTAACCCACACCCACACCAACACCCTAATGCACACCCTAACCCACACCCACACCAACACCAACACCCACACCCACACCAACACCCTCATGCACACCCTAACCCACACCCACACCAACACCCTCATGCACACCCTAACCCACACCCACACCAACACCCTCATGCACACCCTAACCCACACCCACACCAACACCCTCATGCACACCCTAACCCACACCCACACCAACACCCTAATGCACACCCTAATGCACACCCACACCAACACCCTCATGCACACCCTAACCCACACCCACACCAACACCCTCATGCACACCCTAACCCACACCCACACCAACACCCTCATGCACACCCTAACCCACACCCACACCAACACCCTCATGCACACCCTAACGCACACCCACACCAACACCCTCATGCACACCCTAACCCACACCCACACCCACACCCACACCAACACCCTCATGCACACCCTAACCCACACCCACACCAACACTCTCATGCACACCCTAACCCACACCCACACCAACACCCTCATGCACACCCTAACCCACACCCACACCAACACCCTCATGCACACCCTAACCCACACCCACACCAACACCCTAATGCACACCCTAATGCACACCCACACCAACACCCTCATGCACACCCTAACCCACACCCACACCAACACCCTCATGCACACCCTAACGCACACCCACACCAACACCCTCATGCACACCCTAACCCACACCCACACCCACACCAACACCCTCATCCACACCCACACCAACACCCTCATGCACACCCTAACCCACACCAACACCCTCATGCACACCCTAACCCAAACCCACACCAACACCCTCATGGACACCCTAACCCACACCAGTGGGTCCCATCCTGCTCCTGAACTAAGTGACTTGACAATACCAACACCAGGGTACCATCCTGCTCCCGAACTAAGTCACTTGACAATACCAACACCAGTGTACCATCTTGCTCCTGTACTAAGTGACTTGACAATACCAGCACAAGGGTCCCATCCTGCTCCTGTACTAAGTCACTTGACAATACCAACACCAGGGTACCATCCTGCTCCTGTACTAAGTCACTTGACAATACCAACACCAGGGTACCATCCTGCTCCCGAACTAAGTCACTTGACAATACTAACACAAGGGTCCCATCCTGCTCCTGTACTAAGTCACTTGACAATACCAACACCAGTGGGTCCCATCCTGCTCCTGTACTAAGTCACTTGACAATACCAACACAAGGGTCCCATCCTGCTCCTGTACTAAGTCACTTGACAATACCAACACAAGGGTCCCATCCTGCTCCTGTACTAAGTCACTTGACAATACCAACACAAGGGTCCCATCCTGCTCCTGAACTAAGTCACTTGACAATACCAACACAAGGGTCCCATCCTGCTCCTGAACTCAGTGACTTGACAATACCAACACAAGGGTCCGTCTCATCCTGCTCCTGAACTCAGTCACTTGACAATACCAACACAAGGGTCCCATCCTGCTCCTGTACTAAGTCACTTGACAATACCAACACCAGTGGGTCCCATCCTGCTCCTGTACTAAGTCACTTGACAATACCAACACAAGGGT
The DNA here is from genome assembly GCF_022045235.1 of Haliotis cracherodii. Classification (NCBI taxonomy): domain Eukaryota; kingdom Metazoa; phylum Mollusca; class Gastropoda; order Lepetellida; family Haliotidae; genus Haliotis; species Haliotis cracherodii. Next base: position 13,516,687 of record NW_027266308.1, on the reverse strand, counting down.
CCCATCCTGCTCCTGTACTAAGTCACTTGACAATACCAACACAAGGGTCCCATCCTGCTCCCGAACTAAGTCACTTGACAATACCAACAGTCAGCCTGAGTTTCTCAGGAGCAACAGCATCTTGTCTTCACATGGGATATCATAGAGAAGAGTATTCATGAATGTTGTTTAAGGCTACTGGTTCATCCTAATGACTAGTCTCTACCCTACAGGAGGCATTCACCACTGTTGTTCAGACTATGGGTAGACATAATTGAGCCATAAAAGGAAATCTGATTTGAACCCTATCCAACACATGTTATATTTCTCATGACACTAGTACATCCTCAGTTCCAGCATATATAATCAGGGGCATATTGAATGAGTTGTATACTCAATGGTTTGAATGGTAGACCACATAACAGGTCAAAATAAGGTAATTATTGGATTGTCATCCCACCTGCCTCGCTACAAAACACCTGCTTCACATGGTTTTATTGTCCTCCAGTACCAACAGATGAAGGAAGCATCTTTGTGTGATCTCTTCTCTCTTTACTTGATGAAATACACCATACATAGTGTCTACTAAACATTCAGGCTTCGTGTTGACGGTTAGTGTACGCATCTGTTGACAGTTAGTGTACAAGTCTGTTGACAGTGTACGCATCTGTAGACAATTAGTGTAGGCATCTGTTGACAGTGTACACATCTGTTGACAGTTAGTGTACGCATCTGTTGACAGTTAGTGTACACAGATACCTCGAACAGTTTGTTTAAGAAAGACATTTTTGGATGAAAGTGTAATAAATAATTTCTGATAACCTTACCTATAGGTATTCTCTAAGGATGTCTTCATGCTTACCCACTAACTCAAAGTTGAAGTCTTAATGGTTATTGGGTCGGTCGGGTAGCCAAGTGGTTAAAGCATTCACTCGTCACGCTGAAGAGCCGGGTTCGATTTCCGACATGGGTATAATGTGTGAAGCTCATTTCTGGTGTCCCCCGCCGTGATATTTCTGGAATATAGCTAAAAGCAGTGAAAACCATACTCCCTCACTCACAAATGCTCATTGCACAGACTCATAGCTAGGGGGTATTCATTTGACCAGAGGCGGTGAACTAGCCCAGTGGTTAAAGCGTTTGCCTGTCATGCCGTAGACCCATATTTGATTCCCAAATGTGTGAAGCCTATTTCTGGTGTCCCACCGAGATATTGCTGGAAAATGGCCAAAAACCGTACTCATTCACTCAGTCATTTGACCAAACATCTGAGACCTGCATGACTTCAGGCTCTCTTCCCACATTAAGCTGACAGGCTGTGATATAACTGGAATACTGTTCAAGTGACATTAGAAATAGACTTTTCACACTGTCCCCATCCATGAGAATCGAACCCAGGACATCAGTGTGACGAGCCAATACTGTAACCACAAGGATAACTCAACAGCGAGATTAGACATGTTTAACAGAAGTTGCTAATTATGGCAAAATATCATTTATTCTTTAGAGTGAAAACATACAAAAGACAAACAAAAATTCAAATATAGTTATTAAAAGTGAAAGCTAATTTTATTTAATTTGAAGAGTCCTCTTTGAAAAGAACCCTCTTCTTCATTTCTCAAGGCTGCTGAAAGCTGAACCGAGATTGAGTGTTAGTCATATTTAACTGTAAGAGGCCGCATTGATCAATTGAGATCGACTCGTGTTAATCTTGGTAAGAGAAAATTCAAGTACTTGTGTTCTGTTTATTTTCTAATCTCATTGACAACCCAGAAGTAGTTGTGCAAACAGCCATCCATTAGTATCAATAGTTTGTAATGCTGGTGGGCAACTAGTTAAGAGGTATTTCTGAATAGGAAAACATATTAATTGCGTTTAGTGTTTGTAGCCTGTTATTTGTTTTTGCCTTTGTTACAGTACAGATGGCCTATGTAGGTTAAGTTAGATAAATAAAAGAATGAGACACATTTGACATATATTCTTGCAGAAAGTAGTGGTATGTCAAGTAGTACCAAAAGACATTGGAACCTAATGTGAAATAAAACATTAATGTGGTCATATATAGCAAGGTTTTCTTAAACAATATTTAGAAACTATTTTTGTCAATTATTTGTTGATTTTTTGTTAATATTATTAGTACTTTCTTGTATATTCTATATTTCTTTGTGGTCTGTCCTTCAAATTTTCCATTGTTTCAAATTACCACTGTTTATGTGCAAACTGTTTTAATGTATTGTGGAGTTCATCCATGAATAAACCTGGTGATAACTTTTTCCAGGATTCGCCGGCTATGTCCAGTGCGGGGAGTATGTCCCAAACACCGATAGAAAGAAGGTAAGTGCTGTTATTTACTGTTGTGTGCTTGTAGAGATTCAGGAGAAGAATATGTTGTCTTGTTATGGGGATTTGGGTGAGAATTGCCAGGTCAAAAGGGCAGCTGATGATGACGCACAACTACCATATGTGTACTCCTAGAAGTCAGGAAAAGGATAGAGAGAATTTGGAAATTCAGGATAAGAAACAATATCCCCAGTAAATGTGTGCCTCTTGGGGAATTCAGGAGTAGGAGGGGATCTAGCCTGGTGGTTATAAAGCCTCAACCAGGAGTAGGAGGGGATCTAGCCTGGTGGTTATAAAGCCTCAACCAGGAGTAGGAGGGGATCTAGCCTGGTGGTTATAAAGCTTCAACCAGGAGTAGGAGGGGATCTAGCCCGGTGGTTATAAAGCCTCAACCAGGAGTAGGAGGGGATCTAGCCTGGTGGTTATAAAGCCTCAACCAGGAGTAGGAGGGGATCTAGCCTGGTGGTTATAAAGCCTCAACCAGGAGTAGGAGGGGATCTAGCCTGGTGGTTATAAAGCCTCAACCAGGAGTAGGAAGGTATCTAGCCCGGTGGTTATAAAGCCTCAACCAGGAGTAGGAGGGGATCTAGCCTGGTGGTTATAAAGCCTCAACCAGGAGTAGGAGGGGATCTAGCCCGGTGGTTATAAAGCCTCAACCAGGAGTAGGAGGGGATCTAGCCTGGTGGTTATAAAGCCTCAACCAGGAGAAGGTTTGGATCTAGCCTTGTCATTATCTATCCACATTCAGGAAAAGGGAGGGATATAGTCTAGGGGGTATAAAGCCTCTCTCTCTCTCTGAAGGATGGGATATAGCCTAGTGGTTATGAAGCCTCTCTCTGAAGGATGGGATATAGCCTAGTGGTTATAAAGCCTCTCTCTGAAGGATGGGATATAGCCTAGTGGTTATGAAGCCTCTCTCTGAAGGATGGGATATAGCCTGGTGGTTATAAAGCCTCTCTCCGAAGGATGGGATATAGCCTAGTGGTTTTAAAGCCTCTCTCTGAAGGATGGGATATAGCCTAGTGGTTATAAAGCCTCTCTGAAGGATAGAATATAGCCTAGTGGTTATAAAGCCTTTCTCTGAAGAATAGGATATAGCCTAGTGGTTTTAAAGCCTCTCTCTGAAGGATGGGATATAGCCTAGTGGTTTTAAAGCCTTTCTGTGAAGTATGGGTTATAGCCTAGTGGTTATAAAGCCTCTCTGAAGGATGGAATATAGCCTAGTGGTTATAAAGCCTCTTTCTGAAGGATAGGATATAGCCTAGTGGTTTTAAAGCCTCTCTATGAAGGATGGGATATAGCCTAGTGGTTTTAAAGCCTTTCTGTGAAGTATGGGTTATAGCCTAGTGGTTATAAAGCCTCTCTGAAGGATGGAATATAGCCTAGTGGTTATAAAGCCTCTTTCTGAAGGATAGGATATAGCCTAGTGGTTATAAAGCCTCTCTCTGAAGAATGGGATATAGCCTAGTGGTTATAAAGCCTCTCTCTGAAGGATAGAATATAGCCTAGTGGTTATAAAGCCTCTCTGAAGGATGGAATATAGCCTAGTGGTTATAAAGCCTCTTTCTGAAGGATAGGATATAGCCTAGTGGTTATAAAGCCTCTCTCTGAAGAATGGGATATAGCCTAGTGGTTATAAAGCCTCTTTCTGAAGGATAGGATATAGCCTAGTGGTTATAAAGCCTCTCTCTGAAGAATGGGATATAGCCTAGTGGTTATAAAGCCTCTCTCTGAAGGATGGGATATAGCCTAGTGGTTTTAAAGCCTCTCTATGAAGGATGGGTTATAGCCTAGTTGTTATAAAGCCACACTCAGCCACAGAATGGGATGCCAGTACTCCCATGTTTACATTAAGGGATTTAAGGATGAGATTGTATCGTAAGCCTCAGTGATCAGTTTCTTCCATCTCTATCAATAGATCATATGGAATCATATCAGTAAGTACCTAATCCCAAGTCACATAAAAGTTTAGATTAAGGATTAATATAATCTGACTAAATCCCCCAAATCTATGCTGAGTAGACAAACATCAACGCTAAGCTATTGCAATCAACTTGTGTGGTCAGAGGATAATGGCATCATTGTCCTGGGAGGGTCCACATGGGTGGTACTGACTGGCGTAATGTTGCTCAGAAACACTGTTGGGAGCGTAAGATCAGTCTGACTTTTATCATTAAAGCTTAAAGAAACTTTACATGGAAAAAATGCTTGGATAATAATAAAAATTTACTGTTTATCGTAAAAGTTGAACAAACAACAAGGGACCAAAAATAGACTTGTGGTTGCAATACACCATCAACTAATTAATATTGATTAATTGGGAAATATTAATTGGTCAAAGTTAGTTGGTGGAACACAAATTCCATGAAAAAAAATACAAAATCACAATAAAGAATATTGTACATAACTAACTAAATACGATTTCAAAACCCATTTGAATAGATTTTAATAAACATTTTTATTAACTTACTAATGATCACCCCATCAGGGTCTTCTAGTATTAATGTATCTGACAATATACAACTACTGAGGCCACGCAAATTATCAGGTGTCAACATTGGTAAGTGTATAGGTGTTGTATCCCTGTGTGTACCAGTGGAGGTTGGTATAGCTGGGACACATGATGGGCTAGTTACGACATTATCCAGCGTGAAAATGGTATCCACAGTTTTTGTAGGCCATTATTTCTTGCTTATTGGATCACAGATTTGCAAACCCTATTTTCATGCAAAATGGACAAAAAAATATTTTAAAATGCACTACTTTTTCAATGTGACATCACATAGCGATAAGCGATACATCAATGTTTGAAGAACAACAAATGAATGATGATCAATTTGACATTTGTATTTGCCAAATAAATCAGTCGTAGCTAATGCATTAACTCTCCCTGGTCCTTGATATGCAGACTTTGTTAAAAAATTCTCCCTGAGTTCCAAGTAAAGCCCAAAAACATTTGTGCACTTCTAGAGTTTGAAAAGGTGCCAAGATTGAGGGGTTGACGTCTCTATTTTCCCTTCTCATATTTCAAACATTGGCTGTAAAAATCGATGATCCAACAAATACAACAATACTGTTGTAAATATGAAATATTGTTAATGCAGTGAGGCTTTCAACCAATGGCTTCAGTGTTGGATATGTATGTCTAGCATTGGGTATTTAGGAGGTAAACAAAGGTATAGGTGTTATTGAGTATTTTATTCCCAGAAATGTCATTTGTAATTAAGGGCATTTGCTGGGGGTTTTCACTGTTTAAAGTTTAACTGTGTAATCTCATACTTTGATATGAGTATTTTGCTGTGAAGAGTGCTGGGCTTGTTCAAAAGATCACTTCATAAAATGCTGCAGCCGAAATTGAATTTGCCTTTGAACAGTGGAGTCTCAGACAAGCCTGGTCAAACAGGTTTCTGGAGCTGTAATTGTAGATGAAACATTGGTCATGGCCCGTCATTTATTATAGGGATGGGCTTGAGAGTTGGTGGCAGAGGGGGGTCAACAGAAGATCTGACAGCCTCAGGATGGGTCATTATAGAAGTAGAGTGTGTGGAGCACCGTGAAAAAAGAATTGTTCAAAGAGACGTTGTTGTCATGAGATGAATCTATTGGGGTGTGAGGGCAGTTAAGGGTTATTTGGGAAGGATCATGTTACAGTAGGACATGTTGGTGACACATACCCTCTTAACACACACACACACACACACACACACACACACACACACACACACACACACACACACACACATAGACATATTGATACAATAAAGTGTTCTCAATTATTTCGTCTCCTTGACATATTCCGTGTTGAGAAAAATGTGACCCACTAAATCCAGCGTCAGATGTTGCACATATCTAGGTTACTCAGAAAAAACTCAGTTTCTTAACAGATCATCAATCACCTGTCACAGCATTTCAATCCCAGCAAAACTCCAGTCTATAAATAGTATCTGATATAATAGAAAAATGTTAACTTGATAATAGTGATTGGAGAAAATAGTTGATAATCTAGGTATTTTAAAGCCTTGTTCAGTGAATACAGAAATGGAACATTTACCTATATTCCAGTATTTTTATTTGATATGCTGGGCGACAAGAGTTGACCCAGAAAAAAATGTCCCCATTCCTGTGGTTAATATATTCATGGCAAAACATTAAACAAATGCAAGACTTCAGGAGACATTTAAAACACAATGGAGCTAATAAGGCTCAAGATATATGGTGTTGGGATGTAAACATCTCCTAGGTCATGATGGGATGAGATCTCACTTAAATTTCTGACATAGTTGGTAAACTGTAAACACGAGGTACGACACAACACAATCACAGGGGAGGACCAGGGTTTACTACCTGATGGGAAGAATGTGGTCATTCCCCCGAACATACACGCTGATTCGAAACCTGGGGAGGGAATATACAATTCAACACCTTGTCTGTGTCTAGGGGCTTTGGTTAACAAAGATCGCACAGGCTTGAAAAGGCCTTCAATTTGGCACTCCAGCATTGGAAAGGCCATTTATTTCAATCTGTTTTGAAAAGGCTTTTAACTTGTATAACATTCCTTGAATTTGGCAACCAGTGTTAACTCTGTTGGTAACCCTGGTAAATAGGTATATACTACTCAAAATAAGTTAAAGAACACCCGATTCTTTCATATTATTATAGTTAATCTGAAAGAATTGGGTGTTCTTCATCTTCTTTTGAGTAGTATATTTCAATTTTTCTCTTACCATGTGTGATGATTCATGTAATATATTCTTGGAGAGCTCATTTGATTAATATTTTTACCATTGTTTCTGGGTCAAATTATATTATTGTATTTGGATAGTTACGTTTTTATGCATTCCATTCTATGGGCCAGCCAAGAGGGCTCTTTGGGTTATGACTTTGGATTGGAGGATGTGGCAAATAAAAAATAAAGTAGAATTATTATTCAACCAACTGACACATTTGAAAAATGTGATGGACAACGATAATTTACCTTGATACAACCTTAATAATGTTAAAGCAACTAGCATATTTATTATGTGTGAAATCCACACCATAAATAATGCTCAATGCTTGGTCAATTGGTCAGTGTACACTGGAATTTCATTCTCAGCTTACTGGGCAGTATGCAACCCAAGCTACCTTATGAGGCTCTAGAATTTTAACAGCCACCAGCTCATCCTACCGGGTACCCATTCACTGCTGGGTGAACAGAGGCACATTTCGTACAGTGCCGAAGGAGACTCCACATGTAACATGTATTTCACAGTAGGGCAGGACCAAAACCCTTGAAACTCTCAGGAATCAAGATTTCCAAACATGGTCACCATCATCTTCCCAAGGCAAGAGAGTTAACTGACTTTATAAGTCCAGTTTCCACCCTTGCCGAACTAGGCTGGAATTACTGGGTTCGATCGTAGCACCACCAGTGGCTATTACCAGTTATGTCCCTTTCAAGCCTCTCCTGTGCTTCACCCAAAATGGTTGCGCCCTGTCAAGACGATCTGATCAATAATCAAGATCTATATTGTGATAAAACGGGCCTTACATCGCGAAATGCATCAAATCACGTAAGCACCTTGATTAAAAACAGGAAAAGATTTGGAAAATATCTGCTGACAACGAATTGGCGGTGCACATGCTTTGCAAATCCTGCAATTGATCGAAATCTGCGTGACTGTTTACGAACCGGATTTCGATTTCGTTGCGCGATTTTGATTGGACTATGCATAAACTCGTTAGTCCAGCCAAAATGTAACTCCATAATACCAGCCTAGTTCGGCAAGGGTGGAAACTGGACTTTTATAGTCAGTTAAAACTCTTGCCCCAGGAAGATGGGTCACCTTCTACCCTCTCCAACATTGCATAATTTAATCTGATTTGATGGTCTGTGAGCTTTAACTGGGACCATGTCCCCCCCAGTCAAGTGAAACAGCAAATCACCCCGTCATGTTTTTAATTCCAGTCTCCAGTCTCCAAAGATGACAAACGAAAAACATGGACGTCCCTACCCCAGTCTGATCTCCCCGAGATTCTCCAGCGCCATGGGTCCTGTGGCTCCTTGGATGACAATTACCTCAATAGCATGGTAAGCGTTGGTTCCTAGTAGCATACCACTTCTCTTGCCAGTGTGTGTACATGTCATCTTCAAGTTCCCTTTTCTGATTTCAAAATTGTCATTCTCTTTCTAATTTATTCTATACACGTCACATTGTCTTGATATTATCATATTCATACGATCATTTTTCAAGTTAGGATGAGACAGTAAAGGTCTTGGCAAGCCTAAATACACTACATTTTGCAACATAAAAAATAATTATGGGGAAAAACCATCTAATGTGTTTTATTGACAAAATGCTTTTATTAAAATATTTTTGTTAAGCTTTATTAAGATTGTTTGTAAAGATAATAACATCAATGCCTCTTGTCATATCAAAAAAGAATAAACTTTTGAAATGAAGCGTCAAAAACATAACTTTGCTTTTTAAACTGATGGCTTTTTAATTTATTTCAAAATTACTCTACAGAGTAAGCAGTTAAAAAATACACAAAGCCCTGTTTCAGGAAACGTGAGACATTTTTATTTTACGCATTTATAAAATTCTTATTAGGCTGTTTGTTTGCTTGAGTGCTTCAGCTTTAAATCCTCTTTAAACATTTCTGTTTTGTTTGTTTACGAATTTGAGTATCAGAATAACATAAATATTGTGTAAGTACTTTATAAAGAAACGACCATTTGATATTCTGGGGGGCCAGGGTTTTTTTAAAAAATATTTTCGGTCATAGTTTTAACTAAAAAAATATCTTGTTTTGTATCTGTAGCTAATAAAATATCCAGTCTCCATAAAATATTCCAGGCTCCCCCACTCCCTCAGAATATCAAATGGTCGCTTTCACTGGACTGTCATCTTAACTTTTCATACTTAAAGTTAATTTTAATATGAAAATGATAATAGTAATAATATATTATTACTTATAGATGGCTTATGAAGGAATAGATCTTGTAAGTGTCTATAGTGGATGGATGTAAATGCATGACAGAATAGTCACTTTTAATTTATATACAGTTTTGTTGAATGAAGATGGTTTCATTGTTCAAATACATTAACATTTTTTCACAGCCTTTCACTTGAAATCTGTTTCTTTCATTAATATACCTCACACAATTACTGTTGTCACATTAATGTTTAAAACACCTCGGTAATATGGATATTTCCAGATGTAAAGGGGGGGGAGGGGGGGGGGTTAGTCAAGTGGTTAAAGCGTTCGCTCGTCACGCCGACTCGGGTTCGATTCCCCACATGGGTAAAATGTATGAAACCCATATCTGGTGTCCCTTGCCTTGATATTGCTGAATTATTGCTAAAAGCAGCGTAAAACATACTCACTCACTTACTCCAGATGTATAAATACCATCTACTTGCATTAGTCAGGTTTTTTTTGCCCCTATTCAAGGAAGTGGGTAAGCTGTGTGGTTGAAGTATTGTCTCGTCCCGATGATTCTCAACATGGGTACAATGTGTGAAGCCCATTTCTATTGTCCTCATTTTGATGATGTTGGAATAATTGCTAGAGTGGCGTCAAACCTGACTCCCTCACTCACTCACACTCAATTTATTTCAATAGCAGCCAGATACTTCTGTATATTCCTTTGTCTATAAATCTCTTTTTTGTGTGCCAAATTTGCTCATTATAAATGTGTCCTAATCATTTATGTCATCACCATGGTTACTGTCCGGAATGATCACAATATTTTCTTCACAATATGATAAGTATCACCATACATTAATTTTGGTAAATCGTGTAAGTTAGATATGACAAAAGATGTCAAAGAGACACAATCATCAAATTTGCTGAAATTGCAGAGTTATGTCCCTTAGTACTTCCAGAGTCTGCTAATCATGGGTTTGAATCCCACATTCGCCCTTCAATGGTTCTTGGTTTTTCTGCACCTTATCGTGCTCATGTGTTTCACCAAAGTGGTGAATGTAATGATCGGCATCACTGTCCTCCAATTTCATGCTGTGATATTACTGTAATACTGTTCAAAGCGATGTTAAACCTAACTCACTCACTCACTCACACATATCAGTGGATCTTTTCTGCTTCCAGTGCTTACTGCAAACCTTAATTCTGGCTCAAGTTAGACCACGGCTAACTGTAATGTCAGAAACACCACTCGCTACAAACACTGGTTTAACAGTAGCCATCAAATGCCTATACCACAAACGATTAGGGTGTTGGTGTTACAGGAATACAGGACACTATCCAAAGTTTGCTCAATTACTTGTTTGTTTTGTGAGGTACTTCTAATCAACATTCCACTGTGACATATCTAGGCCATGTGCAGCTTCAGGGCTTCTAGGCTTTTAGTATGACTTGATAACTATCTTTAAGCTGATATACCAATCGCATTAAAATCGGATATTTTACTCTTATACATTAACACTCTGCATGAAGATCTGAGGACATCTTCGTAGGAGGTCACCTCAGGCATACACTGAGCAAACTTAAATCACCCAATCAAAAAGAAGGATCAATGGTTCTTGAGCCAATCAGATGTCAGCTTTCTAAAATGATTTGGCTTCATTTCTTTATCACCACGATTAGAAAAATCTGTACATAGGAAAACTTGAACAGAACACAAATATTCCTTCGATGGTACTTTCTTGATGTCACAACAGTAAAATGATGCAGACCTATTTATCTACATTCAGAACTTGTTGTTTTAGTTGCTTTTGAGAAACAGAAATCAGTTATGGTGTTCAGTGATGATTGTCTGATTAGAAAGTCCTTGTAATCCCAGCATCACTTCAGGCTTTCAAACCCACATTAAGGTGAAATGCTATAAAAAAACAGGAGTACCGTATTCGACGTAATAAGCGCCCCGCTCTAATAAGCGCCCACTGCGATATTTGCTAATATATTGGCCAGTGAACTATCCCAATTAGCACCCCTTCCGATTGATCAATGTACACAAGACTTATTTATTCGCGTATAATACGCACTCGTGTCTTATATGCACACTTAATTATGGGAAAATTAATTCTGGAAAATTATATCTGTCGTACATAAACATTTTAGGCTGTCAGCATAAACCACGAAATTTATCTTTCAACTATCTTTATCTTTTTTCACTTAAATAATATTCCAATAAAAGCCCCCTATTTCTAATTTTGAGATGGCCCTGGGCATTTATTACGTCGAATACGGTACTCTTCAAAGCAGTGGTTAACCAAGGAAGTAACCAGGTCAGAATATGTCCCCAGTGCTCTACTACACGTTGTCAGAGGGGAGATCATGGATCAGATGGTCAGACTCTGACTTGGTTGATTGCGTGTCGTCATTCCCCGAAGATGTTCATTATATCGACCTCTGGTTTGTCTGCCCCAGACTGTTGTGATGTAGCTGAATGTGGCTTAAAATAAGAAACAAAACCAAAACTTACAATCCCAAGACGTGTACGGGGACGGTCGGGTAGCCTAGTGGTTAAAGCGTTCGCTCGTCACGCCGAAGACCCGGGTTCGATTCCCGACAATGGTATAATGTGTGAAGCCCATTTCTGGTGTCCCCCGCCGTGATATTGCTGGAATATTGCTAAAAGCAGCGTAAAACCATACTCACTCACTCACTCAGACGTGTACCAATCATAACGCTGTTCTTTGTCCAGGGAGCCAATTGTAGGTCGCAGGTATGTTGCCGCTCTCTTCTCTGCTACTTGTAGTTTAGTCCCTAAAAACTAACAGAAGAACATCAGAATAAATGACAGTTTGCTTATTTGCTAATGTGCTTCTAGTAGTGTGATAGTGTTTTACGACATCCTCTTTGGTCTAGTAGATACAGTGTCTGCCCAAGATTGCTGGTTGATCCTGGCCACATCATTCCAAAAGATATTAAAAGATGGTACTTGTTGTAACCCTGCCTGCTGCTTGGCAATAGGCAATAAAACAAGGACTGGTCGGCTCAGTATACTGTGAGTGGGTATTCTTGTTAAACTGTGGCATGGCATCTCCGTGGGCTAGCATTATAAAACTGGTAAAAGTCTGGACTAGTACCAGCAGCCACACACACACACATGAATCCACGTCATTATATGAGTGCAATAATCTTAAACGCGACAGTAAACCCAATTTCACCTCAACGACAGTGTTTTCCACAACAGCAAGTTTATTCAGTGTTTTCCACAACAGCAAGTTTATTCTCTACCACCCTTGACGAGGACAGAGAGTGTTGCTGATGCCATTGAGAAAATGTCACATTTATGGAATGAATAATGAACCATATACTATGAAAGAAGTATGAGAAATGTGGGGCCAAACAGCCATAGAAATTACCTAATAGTGTCATTTGTTGTCCAGATAATGTTATCAAACACATTACTGTAAAATATGATAGTCTCCTAACACCTGGGTACACTTGTAATGGCTGAGCTTGACAGGTAGTCAGCTAGGGAATGCAAATGATAGTATGGAGTCTTGGGTTACAAAGAAAACATTCATTGTTAAAATACACTTGTGTCAAGTTTGCATACATTCTAAGGGAGAATATCGCCAAAGATGGGGCAATTTTCAGAGCAAATACTTGAGAGGATTAAACTTGTTTAAGCCATTTGCCTGCTTCAGTGCACTTGTAAGCATGGATTCTCAATTGTAGTGGTTTTCACACTGCTTTAAATGTGTCAGTCAAATTGTTCAGACAATTTGCTGACAGTCTGCTTTATCATTTCTTTAAGGTTACTTCAACCGAGGGGAAATAAAAAAACAAAAATTCTATGCCCTTTGATCTTCCCAGAATGCAATTTTTCCCAAGGAATGATCGTGGTATAGATGTTTTTTGTATTAGAGAGCTCCATTATAGAATGCTTTCAGACTAATAGTATTCTTAGTGTTCTAGTTGTAATAATTTTATCTCACCACTATCAGAACTCTAGGTTATTTTTAAGACATATTTAATTATGCTGAAAATAGTTAGTTGTCAAGAATACATTGTTTATTGAGCACAAATGCATTCTCACAACAACTATCACAAGCATTATTTGAGTGTTTCACTTGGACAGTAAGCACCCTACCAAGAATCTAATTTTAGTTTCAAACATTGTTTTTCGCATTGAAAAAATGTTTTAAGTTAAGTATGTATATCATTGCAATGTGAAAGATGGCTTCATATTTTATGTTGTTTCTGTCAGATACTGATATGGTCACAACTTCTAATTACTTGTTAATCTCAAGTTTATGTTAGGCAATAATAAATAACTAATACATTTTTGAGAGATTATACTATTGGTTGTACAGTTTTGATTCTATTTATGTAACCATGCGATAAGCTTTTAAATCAGTCATTTGTGCATTTAGAGTTCAAAATTATTAGTTCTTCTTTATAAGTATTCATGTTCACCTCAACACATTTTTTTTATATGATCTGTTTCAATTCAGATATTATTTTGGTATTGATATTCTGAGACAACATTGGTGCACAGTGACCCATGCTCTGTCAGTGTACCCTGACAACAGGGATTGTTGTTCATGCTGTCAACCACTGGTTTGTTTGACCTAGATTATATGCAGGCTGGCAATATATAACATGACGTTATACAAGTTCCAGTTTACTTCATTTCATTCATGACATCATCATCCAAACTCAAATCTTTGGTAGGGATATAAATCAATACACACTTGGTCATACTTTTAGAGAAAATGGCAAAATCCAGTTAGAAAGTCTTATATAAGATCACAACAACTACATATTTGTTCTTCAGAATAATCATTTCTCTCCGGGGCGGTCGGGTAGTCTAGTGGTTAAAACGTTCGCTCGTCACTCCGAAGACCTGGGTTCGATTCCCGACATTGGTACAATGTGTGAAGCCCATTTCTGTCCCCTGCCGTGATAGTGCACGAATATTGCTTAAAGCGGCGTAAAACCATTCTCACTCACTATAATTTCTCTCCAAAGTATCAGAAGGAAAAAATCAGCTCAAATCAGTGGAGCAACGGTGGTTCAGTGGTCCAAGTGCCTCTAGTTTCTGTGCAAGAATCCCCTGGTTACGGTTTGAATCCCAGGATTCGCTCTGATCATGGATCATGGTTTGTCAGCACCATACCCATGCATAAGGGTTTGAACAAAGTGGTGAGCCTCCATGACCTCATTCACTTCAGCCTTTCTTCCCGCCATAACCTGACATGCTGTAAGGGAGCTGGAATATTGTTCAAGGAGGTTTCTCACCAAACCTTTTCAATAACTCAAATCATTTTCTTATCTTAAATATCTTGAAAAAACATCATCCTACATATCTCAATTGGGGAAGATCCGGGGTAGAATAGGTCTTCAGCAACCCACGCTTGCCATAACGAACGACTATGCTTGTTGTAAGAGGCGACTAACGGGATCAGGTGGTCGGGCTCGCTGACTTGGTCGATGCATGTCATCATATCCCAATTGTGTGTAGATCGATGCTCATGATGTCAATCACTAGATTGTCTGGTGCAGACTCAAATATTTACAGACCATCATCACATAGCTGGAATATTGCTGAGTGTTGCATTAAAAAACAAACATTTGGGAAAGAAAGAGAGATACTGTATTTGTTGAATCATTTATGAATCTGGTTCCATGTTGTAAAGTTGAATTCATGCTGCAGGACCCTGAGGTGATCAGCGTGTGGCTTCAGAGTCAGGACTTCATCGGCCTTGGCTTCAACATCTCCGGTAACATGCGTGATGGCATCTTCGTCAGCCATGTCCACAACAGAGGGCCGGCGATAGAGTCAGGCAAGGTCAAAGTTGGTAGGTGTTCTGTTTACTCACAAGTATTTTTAAGATTCTAGTTTGCCAAATGATGGTGTGAAGCATTTACTCAAACTGAAGATATTGACGTTAAGGTGTACAATCATACTATCCAACTCATTTCTTTGTAACTCTTTCCACAGGGGACCGTATCAAGAGTGTCACGATCTCATTTGATAGCATGGTCTATGAAGATGCTCTGACTATCCTGAGCTATGCATCCCCATACCCGGTCAAGGTCACTCTTCAGAAGGAGAAGGCAACGGTCAATGACCGCCGCCTGTCCGATTCCAACGAGAACTTGAGTCACCCCCTCTATCGAAGTCAATCTCTTGATGCTCTTCAACGCATTGGCAAAGAACCACTTTTCAAACCCAAACGAACATTGAGTGAAATGAAACCGGAAACCAGAAAAGATTCTGCAAGAGCAAAGAAACTTCAAGAACTTCAGAGTGAGGCTCTGAATGAGGTGGCAAATGGTCAGTCGCCAGATAACAAACCCAGACAGGAGAGGGTAGTGGACTTCACAACGCCGAATGGTCAGATGAACACAACACTGTCAGATGTTACAGTCCACACAGAGGCTGAAGGTCAGAAGAGGTCAGGGCTGGACTTCCCGGATATTGGCATTCCAAACTTTGGTAAGGGTGTCCATTGCTCTTCTGTTCCTTTGAGGAACCCATCTGTTACAATGGCATTAATGGTTAAGCTGTTCAAGATGTTCATACCATGCTCAAACAATTAATTATCACGATATTTTCTTGAGTATAGTGCACACCCAGTATAATGCTCACACCTCTCTACGTGATTCAGTATTTAAAAACTATATATCAAGAAAATATGGTAATTGTTATTTTGTTTCAGTAACTAGTGTTACAGTTTTTTAGGATCAAGTTCAGACAAAATATGTAAAAGCAAAAAGGTCTGACACCAATTCTAGTTGAATGTATTTTCTGTTTCATAATGTCAATAAGCAGAAAGAAGAAAATGTTTTAAGAATTGATCTTGGTTGATTTGAGTAAAAATAATAAAAATATAAAAATTTAAACTAAACACAAAGTCTAATTTTTTAAAGCACAGGATTTTTGTGTGCTTTATTTTAAAGAAACTTTGGTTATGTTTATGAAATAGGTCAATGAACCGGTCTGGCCTTATTAGGACAATACAACTATATTTTATTTGAATCTTAAGATTATGATCCTAGCTGTGATGTTCATTTAATGTTTAGTATTTGCAGTAATGAAGACTTTAATCAAGATTTTCCCAATTCAGATTTTACACAAGAAAAAGAAGAACCTGTTTTTGCTGAGCAGTCAGCCAAATCAGAGTCATCTGTGCAACGTTCTGTTGGTGAGCGGAACATCAACAGTTCTGCTGCTCTGGAATTTGCCAGTCTCATGGATCAGATGCTTGACCTGAAGGATCCCGAGGCAACTGGAACAGAGGCGGTCGGTAATGGGAAGATCCCCGAGGTGTCAGCCGAAGTGTCAACAGAGCTGAACACCACACCGAAAACTCCCACAAAGCCTCAGCGCAGGAAGCGCCCGTCCAGCAGCACTAGCCCTAACAGTACCATGTCATCTGATTCCCTCATCCAACCAGAGTTCTCCTTTGATGTCAAGTCTCCTGTGAAGATGGAGAATGTCGTCCTGGAGGACATGATAGTGTCCTCAGCAGTCAAGAGTGTTGAGAGCGCCCCGAGAACCTGGGACGACAGAGAGGAGGTCGCGGAAGAGGAAATCGTACCAGAAACTGCAAAGAGGGAGATTCATATTGGTAGTGACAATATTGAGTTTACTGCAAAGGAAATGGAGGACTCTAGTCCACAAAGACCTCCATCTCCTGTAGATGACTTTGGGACACTTGGTCTGAGCATGAGAACAGCTCGACCTAAGTCTCCAGAGGGAGACCCAGTGGTTGAAGACTTTATCGAGGCTTCTGTAGCTAAAAGAGATTCATCAGCTCCCCCACCAAGAATTATTCATGAAGAAATTGTGGCTGCAGAGTCATCAGCAAATTTTTCAGCTCCCAAATTGGATGTGTCTGTGGATAAGAAGAATAAAGATAATCAAAAGAAACCTCCAGAGCTAGACGAGCAAATGTTGGAGCAAATTATTTCCATGAATGCCCAGCCTCCCGGAACATCAGCTCTCAACTGGAGGAATGATAATGACATTCAGCCTTTTGAAATTCCTGAAAAGCATCGCCCTACCTCACCAAAGGGAATAGCATATGAAATAAGAGATGATATTATGACCGGTTTGCCCAGAGCTGTCGATCTTAACAAAAGCAATATAGCCAGAACTATGTCTTATGACCTAAGACTTTCTGATAAGAAAGACGATAAGGGATCCTTGCTCAGGGATAATCAAAACAGTACCTCAAGTGAAAGAATAGAATCATTGGACTGGTCGGGTAAGAGACTTGTGCGCTCTGGCTCATTTACCGATATTCCCCACAATGCCTCTGCAAGTGACTGGACGGGACAGAACGTGCCCAGTGAAGGATCCATTAGTATCAAATCGGATGTCATAGGATCTAACTCACCTCGGGAGAATCTGGCCAATTTGTCGGACATGTCTGATGCCCTGTCGCCTGTGACCAGCAGGAGTGCTTCTCCACCAGAAACAGCCAATGGGCAGAGTCTTCAGTTTAGTTCCACAGAACGAACAGTGTTAAAGAACAACAATATTGATGGTCTGCCATCTTTGGAGAAAAATTTCGGAAGTAATATATCGTCAGACAAGAAGGGGAGTTACAGCATAAAACTGTCCATGGAGGCCAACGAGGATGAGGATGTCGAGTGTTGAAGCCAGGAGAGTGGACCTCCGTGTAGACAGATTCAGTAAGCCAAAGATACCCAGTGGCCATTAAAGGGAGTGTTGTGCTCAGGGTATGGTATTCAATAGAATATGTTGGTGAGATGAATCAACAACAGAATGATACCCAGGGCTGTGCATGCAGTGTGTAGTCCTATGGTGTGTAGTGAGGTGGAATCAGGTATTGGAGGACTTCATTGCCAGATTTGGCTTCCATCACTTTCAGGATTCCAGGGGTGGAAATATATACAACTTCAAGACCTCTAGCAGTATGTGATGTTGAATAGGCTGGGAATGGCTGGCTAGTTGGAATCAGATGGTTTCACTGCTAAGGTGGAGTCATTACATTGTTGCAAGGCTCTGTGTAGTGGATAAACATGCATAAAGGCCCTTTAAAAACAGGCCTGACTTATGTGATACTGTAGTGACAAGCAGTGACCCACCTAGGCCAATAGCAGGAGATGGCCCAAGCTTATTCTGGAATGAGACGACCCAAGTTAGCTCATTTACAGGAGATGGCCCAAGTTTATTCTAGAATGAGATGACCCAAGTTAGCTCATTTACAGGAGATGGCCCAAGTTTATTCTGGAATGAGATGACCCAAGCTAGCTCATTTACAGGAGATGGCCCAAGCTTATTCTGGAATGAGACGACCCAAGTTAGCTCATTTACAGGAGATGGCCCAAGCTTATTCTGGAATGAGACGACCCAAGTTAGCTCATTTACAGGAGATGGCCCAAGTTTATTCTGGAATGAGATGACCCAAGCTAGCTCATTTACAGGAGATGGCCCAAGCTTATTTTGGAATGAGACGACCAAGGCTGGGTCATTAGACCCACTAGATGGCTTATAGAGGCAGATGGCCCCAACTGTGTCACTAAGAAGATGGTGGGTGATCTAAAGAACTGATCATGATGATGTCTTTCCACATGGCAATAATAATTGGATCCAATTCACTGTAAGATTGTAAGGTTTAACTTCACCCGCGTTGATATACTGTTTTGGTTAAGATTCTCATGTACCAGGGTAGTTTGTGAGAATCATTAGGAAGATGTCTTTGAGATTGACTGTTGCGTGATTGTATATGTGATTATTTGTTGATTATCTGGGTGAATGTTGTGAGATTGTCTGTGTGAATGGTGTCAGATTGTCTGTGTGAATGGTGTCAGATTGTCTGTGAAAATGGTTTGAGATTGTCTGTGTGAATGTTGTGAGAATCTTCATGAACATGTTCCAAGGTAACCATGGCAACAAGAATCTAGTAATTCTTTCAAATTAAACCAACATAATGACGTCACGTTGTTGCAGTTGATTTGAAGCAGGAATTCACTGGCCATTCTGAATGTGCATCTTAACAAGTAAAACTGACGCAATTATAGGTCATTATGCAAAATTATAGATCAACCATAACATCCTTGAAGTTGCAGAAATCACTTGACTCGGTTGACTCAAGAAGTATACTCAACAGATTCTCATGATGTCTCCATTATGCAGTTCCAATGCACTGTGTGTCCAGTCTAAGGGGCCTTCATTCAATAACCAGTAATCTTTATCAGTAACACCTGGACAATGTACAATGTAGGGTTGGGACGAGTCCAAATTTACTACTCGGGTACCCACCCCACTATTACCCGACCCTACCCGGGTACCCACTGTAGGTCTCAAGAGATAGGTACAAAATGTCTGATTGAGAATTTTTTTACCATAGCCCTGGCAAAATGTTTTTCGATACATGTATTAAACAATCTGGTCATGCATACACTGAAGTTGACTTAAGTTATATCTTTATTCAACCATATGAAAAGTCGGAAAGAATGGGTGTATAGTCAGAAAGAAATGCAAACATTAGTGACTTGTGGTGTAACTATAGAGTTCTAGATAATTTTTGTCATTAAACAATATATCACGTGACTAACAACGGGTCTGGGTAGTATTGTGGGTACCCGGGTCCTACTCAGTACCAACCCGACCCGGGGACCCGAGTTACCCCTACCAGCCCTAGTACTATGATAATTTATATTTGTAATCCACGAAGAGATGGCCAGTAGTATCTCATGTTCCTGAGCACTGGGTATGGTGCACTATAAAGCAATATGGCAATGAGATTACCTTCCATATCTATATTCAATACTCAGCTAGTTGATTGTTATTGGGTGGAACAGATTGAGTTATTATTATATGTACAAAGATCATGAAATGTTTTCATGGATTTGATATCCTGGAATTCAGCTGCTAATTTTCATGTATTGGTCCGAAATGAGATGTGATTTTGTGTGACCACTGTTTGCCTATGTGGACATGGCTGTGGTCAAGAAAGGATATTTTATGTGCGCTTCAATGAGAAGACCACATTTTGAAGAACTGATTTGACGAGAGGTGTGTGGATGTTTTGTTGATATAATAGTTTGTTTGTTATATATTTGATATATTATCTATTTATATCCAGACTGAGGTTTATTCATGAGAATAAGAAAGTGATGTACAGGATAATTTTGCTAAATTTATTATGTGTATGAAACACATTTGTTTTATTTAAAAGCTGGTTTAAAGGTATTGAATTTAAACATGCATATAATTAAACAAGTCTCATGTAATAATTTTGATAAATATTATGCAAATATGTATTTGTAAATAATCCATTTATTTTCCTTTGGATCTAGTATATAAGTGTGCAATAATCGAGTTAATATGCAACTGATAAATACTAAATATGCAGCGTAGTCAGTAAATGGAGTTTTCAGGCTCGACTTTTTTATATTTGGTTTACAGATTATATTTGACAAAATCTTGTTGGTAGGTGGGAACAAAATTAAAACTTCTTTTCAGATTATTGCAATCTCATGAAAATCAGATCTTAGTGCTCACTAACGCTCGTTTAGTAGTAGCGAAAACTAAGATCTGATTTAAATATGATTGAGATTATTGTTTTATCCTTTAAAGTTCCACCTATCATATGCACATCTTTCATCATGAACATGGAAGTTTGCATTTGTAATTTTTTACAAAGTGTTTGTCTGATATATTTTTTTCCAATTTTATTTTTACACAGTAAATCCGTAAACCAATTTAAAAATAAAGTCTTGCCTTAAAAGAAATAAATTTTTAACTCTATTACAATTGGGTTAGGTTCACGTCAGTCGTGTTTACAGTTAGGAGGTGTTTTGGAGGGAATGACGACTTTTTACCTCAGTTGATGTTTTTCAATTAATATGGAAAAGGCAGCATTTTGTTAATTACAATGTTTGTTACTATAGAAACAATATAGTTTTGTTGTTCACAATGCATGAAGTCATCAATATTAGAAGAATTTCTACTTCAATGTTAAATTGGTATGCGCTATAAAGTTATACAAGCTTCTGAATTTTTAGAGAAATATTTACTGAAATTGTAATTTCAAAATCGTTCATGATGTATAGTTTTCTATAGAAGCATCTGTTTGTTTTGGATCAACATCAACTGTAAAAATATTTAATTTGTACATATTTTCAACATATTTTGGCTTCTGTTGTTGCATAACCAAATTATATAGACACAAGTTGTCAGAAAAATATATTCCCAAACATGCATATATATCATGTATGTATATATATGTTATTATTTTTATCAAAGATATATACTGTATTCTGTACATAGACATAAGAGCAGTTAATATGAGAACAAGGGCAACATGGATATTAAATGCGGAAAGAATGTAGTATCATGGACAATAGCTTTTTTCTCAAACTTTTGGTATTGTTTTGAATAATTTCAAATATACAACAAAAAGAAATGAATCTTCAAAAGAATATCAATCATAAGAGCAAATCATTAGAGTATTCATATTTCTTTTAAAAGTTTATTATCAACATTGATATGAAAATTATGTTAGATGTTTGTAACAGATTTGTTTTTTTAATGTTATTTTACCAGATGTTATGGTCCTTTTCTGGTAAGCTATGAATACAAAACATAATATTTTAGTCCAAGATACTACTTCATACAACTACTTAAACAGTGATGCCTGATATATCCCTGTAGAAATAGATGATATACATGATACACATGTAATAATACCAGTATATGTAAGGTATTCATCATAATCATGGTCACGTATCACCGTTATACCTATAGCCAATGACACATCATTCATGCTTCATTGAGTTGTGATATGTTTTATGGAAAGTATCATTTACCTCATTTTCTGTTTATGTGTATGTTTTCGTAATCTGTTTACAGCCTTACACCTCTGTATGTCATGATTTGAAAAACAAATCTAAACATATGAACAAGTATTTGAGACTATTTTGTTTGTAACTTCAATATTTTCGGCACAGATATACAACAACCCTTTGTTGTACATGGACATAGATTGACCTAACGTGAAGGGAATGAGTTGGGTTTAACGCTGCTTTTAACAGTATTCCAGTTATATCACGGCGTGTCAGCTTAATGTGGGAGGAAAACCCTGTGATGCAGGTCTCAGATGTTTACCACTTCGGTGAAACCCACGAGCACGGGTATGGTGCTGACAAACCTAGAAACATAATCGGGGTGAACCGGGATTCGAATCCACAATCATAGGTTTCTGGCGTGTCCAAGGGACGCAACTCAAAGTGAATCGCAGCACCTTAGATGTAAGCCATACCTCATAATATGCAGCTGTTTTATGCCCAGCAAATTATGTCTGACATGGAAATCAATGAGTTTTTTATGGTAATGTGTAAAACTATGAATACACTGACTCTAACTTTCCCAAACAGATAGATAACATATTAGGATTACTACGGTATTTAATGATCAACTGTGCAGCTTAGTCCTTGATGTTTGTGCTGATCTTAGTGCCTCTATCATTGTAATTCATACTTATAATACTTGACTCACTAAGATCCCCTTGTGGTGTATGAGGCCCTGGGCCCTGTTCCACAAAGCCATCTTAGCGCTAAGGTGACCGTAACTCCCATACTTTAACACTGGCTATGATAGTCATAGTGGGAAGATCGCTTTGTGGAACGATGTCCTGGTGCCACTGCACAAAATGATCTTAGCGCTACGTTAAAGTATGGGAGTTTGTTTATCTCAGCATTAACATCGCTTAATAAGAAAACGTGCATGCCCATGCACAAAGTGATCTCAGCGCTACAGCTATTGTAAGTTTGTGTGAGTTCTGTTCATCTTAGCACTAAGATCGCTATGTGTCACGAGCCTAGGTGAAGCCTTGCCAGGGGCTGACGGGTGACATACATACCAGCATGGCTACAGATAACTCAACAGCTGGCAATATGGCTGTAGACATTCACTGCTGAACTCAGAATATATCCATCTTGTTAAAGCAAAACACGCACAATGACATGTTAGTGGTTGGTCACATTGCCAAGACAGCCAGTTATCGTCCAGTACATCTCAGTCATGAGGGGCGGTCGGGTAGCCTAGTGGTTAAAGCGTTTTGCTCATCACGCTGAAGACCTGGGTTCGATTCCCCACATGGGTACATTGTATGAAGCCCATTCTGGTGTTCCCCACCATATTGCAGGAATATTGCTAAAAGTGGCGTAAAACCATACTCACTCACTTACTCTGTCATGTCACTGAAAATCTGCTCTTGTATGTGATCCCTTTATTCTTTCCATCAGTATATTTGTCTTCCACTTTCTTGTGTAAAGTGTCATTTTTTTCCCACAACTTGTAAATGAGAAATATTATTTAAATTAAGTATCTCAACTTAGTATAATTGCCCTTTTAAAATTTGATGCAATCCATTATTTTCTTTCAAATGGAAGAGGCGGACAAGGGAGGTAACTCTGCTATGCGTGACATTCTCTTCACAGGTACCTAGTTTCGAACAATATGTACCTGTAAGTTGAATGCTTGACATACTCCAGAATTTAGGCCTTATAGTAACATTTGTGAAGCCCAATCTTCACAATCTTTAGAATAATGGAAATAGAAATATTCAACCACTTTTCTTGAAATTCAAGCACTGATCAAGGCTTGTAAAGAGATTTAAAGCCCTTTTAAACATGATCATATACCCTTATTAGGAAACACCTTATTATTCAGCACAAACAGTTTTAAACATGAGCTTATATCCTAAACAAACACATGCTTTAACAGTTATAAGAAAAATAGACCTTTGTCCTGTCTTTGGGAGATGCAAATTCTTATATTAATGACTTCTTTTTGTTTTGTTCTTATGATATTACACATGAAAGATGTTCTCAGTTACAAAAAGCATGGTGTATTGTTTGTAGCTATTTTCACATCCACATCTTTCCGATATATTTTGTGTCCAGGGATAATCATTTAAAGAAATATGTCCAGGGAAAATCGTGTATACATAGAAAAATGTCCAGGGAACTTCACGTATACATAAAAATGTTCTCTCGGAACATCCTGCATACTGAGAAAAATGTCCAGAGAACATCGTGTATACATAGAAAAATGTCCTGGGAACATCATGTATGCATAGAAATGTGTCCAGGGAACATCGTGCATACAAAGAAAAATGTCTAGGGAACATCGTGTATACAGAAAAATGTGTCTAGAAAACATAAAGTATGCATAGAAATTTGTCCAGGGAACATTGTGCATACAGAGAAAAATGTCCTGAGAACATCGTGTATACATACAAAAATGTCCAGGGAACATCGTGTATGCATAGAGAAAAATTTTCTGAGAACATAGTGTATACATAGAAAAATGTCCAGGGAACATCGTGTGTGCATAGAAATGTGTCCAGGGTACATCGTGCATACAGAGAAAAATGTCCTGAGAACATCGTGTATACATAGAAAAATGTCCAGGGAACATCATGTATGCATAGACATGTGTCCAGGGAACATCGTGCATACAGAGAAAAATGTCCTGAGAACCTCGTGTATACATAGAAAAATGTTCAGGGAACATCATGTATGCATAGACATGTGTCCAGGGAACATCGTGCATACAGAGAAAAATGTCTAGGGAGCATCGTGTATACAGAAAAATGTGTCCACAGAATGTTAAGTCCATGTCATATATGTATCACCATTCATAGTGCAACTATTTTTGTAAAGAAATACCATGTCCATTTAACGTTTATATATACAATAAAGCAATAATGTATATTCAAAGTACAACTTTTTTGTTTTTGTGGTGTTGCTGCAGTGGCTTGCTTCTATAGGGTCTACAATACAGAGCATCACCATGGAGGAGTGATATATCAAGCTTAGAAGCTGACAAAAAGAACCAAGTATGTCAGAATATATTGAGAAAACAGAAGTGGGGATCATTTTGGATAATTGGTTAGCAATACACACACAGTCAGACCGGCCAGTATTCCTGCAGTGGCCCGTAAAATTGAGTCTACGACAAACCAGAATTTGAAAGAGTGGGCAACAATCAACGGTGTATGATGACACACAATCAGTTAAATCACAAGTCAAACCACTGTTTCGTCGGCTTTGGCGACAAGCATGGGGTGCTGGGGACTTATTTTAACCCAGCTCCCCATTGGCGCCAGGTACAAAGAGGTGAGGTGAGGTGAAATAGGGTTTAAGGTTGCGTCCAAGATTATTGCACTTATATAGCGACATGCATGCACGTGTTTTTATGTTTGTGGCTGCATGTACTAGTACGGACTGATGCCGATTTATAGTGCTAGCACACTGAGATACCATGCCGCAGTTTAACATGAATACCCCACTCAGACACAGTATACTGACTCCGAGCCGACCAGTCATTGTTTTAGCCCCTTAATGCCGAGCGCCAGACAGAGTAACAACAAGTACCATCTCTAAACATCTTTTGGTACAAAGCGGCCTGGGATCAAACCCCCGACCTTTCGCTCTCCAGGCAGACGTTCTACCACTAGACCACGGAGGCGGTCTCAGGTACAAAGAGTGAGACAAACTGTCTTATCTGAATAAGATGAGGATAACCTTCTTGCATTTCAAACATTTTATTCAATAAATTAAACAATATCTAAACCAAAAAAAACATAACATATCACAGACAATATGCATATGACAACAAAAGTAAACTGGACCTTACATTATATATACATATATATTGACTCTTTAGATTTGGAAAATCACATCAAAGAAGAACCTTTAGTGTGGCAGATACACATTATGTCAGTGTGATGTGTATGTAACAGACCGCAGTGACTCAATAACTACACCAACAATGACGACAAGCTCACTGTTGACCATCTTCCCAAGGCAAGGGAGATAACTGACTATAAAAGTTCAGTTTCCACCCTTGCCGAATTAGGCTGGAATTATGGAGTCTTAGCATAGTCCAATCTGGTTTGTAAACTGCAGAGCAGATTTCAGTCGATTGCAGGATTTGCAAAGTGTACCGTCAACTCGCCATCAACAGATATTTTCCAAATTTTGTATGTTTTTAATCAAGGTGCTGATGCTATTTGATGCACTTTGCGAGGTAAGACCCATTTCATTACAGTATAGATCTTGATTATCAGTCAAATTGTCGCCATTTTGCTTGATCCAAATGCAAGTGATATCTAAGGCAGAATCTTATTGGTCAAGAGGAGGGACGTAGAACATAACATAGGACATAATTCGTAATAGCCACTGGTGGCGCTACAGTTGAGCCTAGAAATTCCAGCCTAGTTCAGCAAGGGTGGAAACTGGACTTTTATATTCAGTTAACTCCCTTGCCTCGGGAACATGACTGTAGGCTTGCTTTTCTACTTACTGGTATAAGGCAACAATAAATAAATTATCATCCTCGTCCTTGTCACTACATATGCCCCACCTACAATGTGATTGTCCCTTAGTAGGTACAGACTAAAACACTCAAAATACATGTTCCCATTCTACTGGTCCATATTTGATGAAATACACCATAAACATAGTTCTTTCAGACATTCATGTCTGTTGTTTATCGCCACACTCAGCAATATTCCAGCTACATGACAGCAGTTTGTAACTAATCAGGATACGATGACATACATCAAACCAAGTCACTGAGTCTGACCAACCGATCCTGTTAGTCACCTCTTACGACAAGCATGGGATGCTGAAGATGACGTCTAACCCGGATCTTCATGGGTTTAGATAGAACTTAGTGTCAACTTCACACATGGGCTAACTACAACATCTGAACCTAGACTGGAAATGGGCTTCAATAATTAACTAGGCCTAAAATGATACAGATCAGGATGAACTAAAATTCAGAGGATCCTGGCATGCATGGGGTGCACAACTCTGTACTGTGTTTTGCGGCGCTGCAGACAAAATGAAGGACTGTGCCCCTCGTCACTAGTACCATTGAAAATAATTATCCTTGACAAGGTCAATAAGCAAAAACGAGGACCCAACCCTTGATGTGGTTTGATCAGACCGCCGAAGGGGTAGGGTTCGAGGGTCCTTGTTTTATTTCACTCTAAAGTTTATGTAGTCTTTAAACTTAGCTGCGAACCGTGAAATGTTCGTACCAGACGCCATCTTGTTTTCCAGCAGATGAGTCAATATTCATCACGTGACAGACAATATTCGAGGTCAGTAACATGATTTTGGGGTCTACATGTACTGTTTGGTCACGTGGTATGAATTAACCAATGGAATTGCAAGATTCTTAATAGAGGTATAACAAGGTCCAATAATTAATGCTGTGGGTCTTGGACGGAATTGTATATATTATGGTAAATTCAATGAAATATGAACATTTATTGGTGCTACACTGATGCCTCAACAGTGTCTTTGAGAAAATAACATTTGATATGCAAGAACGGCATAGTTCCACACACATAACATACTCAAAAAGCTGAATGAAAAAGCTGAGTGCAGTAATGAGTGAGTGAGTGAGTGAGTTGTGTTTAACAACGCTTTGAACAGTATATTTCAGTTGTATCATGGCATGTCAGCTGGATATTAGACTTACATTTAGTCCCACAAATAAATATATATCTGCAAATTAGAAAAAGTCCAAAATGGAGCCCAGAACAATGCTTAATTTCAGGCAGGGGCAATCTAGACTTACCCAAGCATTCTAGACTTGAGTTGGAATTCTGTTAATTTATTCTCTAGAGACTGGGAGACAGACTAGATGGATATAGAAAGAAAGCCTGAAGTGATGCAGGTCGTAGACGTTTACCATGATTTTGGTGCTGACAATAGGGCTTCAAAGAGTATTCAAGTCCTCAAGCACGGGCCGAGTTTCGTGGGACTTGAGTCCAGTTTGAAGGACTCGAATACTCGACCAAGGGTGATAACTCTGATTTGTTCGACTTTATCACGTTATTGAATATTAACATTGTGTTACTCATCTCATTCTAATTATCTCTTCAAATGTCAGGAAAATGTCATAGAAGTCAACTATAAATTTACAAGCCTACTTATATTTCAATGTTTTGTTTTCAATTACGCAAAAGGTAAATACTGATTTGTGAATTTGTGATAACATTGAAAATGTTACTTTTAACTTATTATCTATATTTTGTCATTTATTGGCAATTTCCTTCGACGCTGGTATCAAATGATCTTATTTATCATATAAGGCATACCTAAGGAGCCAGCCCATCAAAATCCAGCCAATCACCAATCGCAACATACATCACATGACGATCATGTGTGCAATATTTTTTTCACCCTGAACATGGCGTGTGTTACACTGAGATGTAAACGATTTCTTATCACAAGTTGAAAATTCTTATTACAATGAAGCTTCAGCAAATCAGCATACAAATTTCAAAGGTATTTTATTTGATACACGATCACAATGGTTTTCTTAGTGATCTACGACGTCATAAGCATGATTAGGACTCTTTCATTTTGTATACAATAGGATAATTGCCAATTTTATTGAACTGATGTATAATTGCTGCTTCTCGAGCACGAGCTAAGTCTTACCCCTCGGGTACTCAAGTCCATATTTTCGGACCCGTTGAAGCCCTAGCTGACAAGCCAAGCAACACAACCATGGTGAATCTGGTATTCAAACCTTGATGAAACGAATTGACATGGGATGCAGCCAGCAAATTGTGGCATCTCAAACAACCTTGTCACCCCAGACACCTGTATACAGAAATATACAAGGGCCTGGCAACAGTGAAATGTGAGTCGATCCACAATTTCCTAGCTCGTGTACGGAAGCTTGGTTAAACCAAGTTCACTACTCACAGGTCATCGCCCACATAGGGTTCATGTATTCACTATTCAACATCGTAACATGCCATTTAATTAACATCATAATACATGTAATTCAAAGGTTCTCAAACCACTTATCCATTTTTTCGAAGCTCTTCAATGTTTTTCATTTTTCAAGGTGAACAAAAAAATCAATTATCATTCCAAGACAGATTACATTATTCAATGTTTGTTCAAGAAGAACTTTGTGTTCAAGTCCTATTTATAACAAAGGTACAAGCGTTCAAGCTCATGTGTCATGATCTTTGGTTTAAACACACATCCAGGAAATGACCTCTAGAGGTCAGTTACGAGTGATACACTTTGATGATGCTGTTGATATCCTTGCGACAAATCGGGCACCCATCCTTGCGGTTGTGGAGCATCTTGGAGCACTCGTAGCACGTGACCATGTGATGGCAGGGCTGCAGCAGACAGTTCCGCAGCCGATCCATGCAGATGGCGCAGTCACGGTCCATGGCCTCACTTGACACCATCGCTAGAGAAGGAATAACCGGTTGTAGAAACGTTTGCTTGTTGTTTAACACCACACACATAGTAATTTGTTGAAAATAAAACCTAAGCAAATTTCAGTCATTATGATATGACCCTCGACCTTACGTTTGTTTGTTGTCTATTGCTGCACTTATCAGTATTCCAACTACATGACGGTGGCCTGTAAAAAATGAAGACTGGACAAGACAATGTAGTGATTGATATCATAGACAACAATCCATGCAATCAACGAATTCGGACCACCAAATCAATTAAGTTACCTCCAATGGCTAGAATAGGCTACTGGGGACCTCACTTAAATGGAATTCACACATGGGGTATAGAAATGACTAAGTTGGACTTCATACAATATTTGAGTGAGTGAGTGAGTATGGTTTTACGCCGCTTTTGGCAATATTCCAGCAATATCACGGCGGGGGACACCAGAAATGGGCTTCACACATTGTACCCATGTCGGGAATCGAACCCGGGTCTTCGGCGTGACGAGCGAACGCTTTAACCACTAGGCTACCCGACCGCCCCTACAATATTTGAGAGTATTACAGTTACACTACCTGACTTATAGTTGATTTGATCCAAATTCACAAATACATGTTAAATAATAATCTGGAAATTAATCCTAATCAAATTTAAGTCATAATCATATGACCCATGACCTGTAAGGGCGTGTCAAGCATGTGTGTATTGGTGCGAGGGTGTGTCAAATATGTTTATTGCTGCAAGGGTGTGTCAAACGTGAATATTGCTGCAAGGGTGTGTCTAGCATGTGGGTATTGCTGCAAGGGTGTGTCTAGCATGTGAGTATTGCTGCAAGGGTGTGTCTAGCATGTTGGTATTGCTGCAAGGATGTGTCTAGCATGTGAGTATTGCTGCAAGGGTGTGTCTAGCATGTGAGTATTTCTGCAAGGGTGTGTCTAGCATGTGGGTATTGCTGCAAGGGTGTGTCTAGCATGTGAGTGTTGCAGCAAGGGAGTGTCTAGCATGTGAGTATTGCTGCAAGGGTGTGTCTAGCATGTGGGTATTGCTTCAAGGGAGTGTCTAGCATGTGGGTATTGCTGCAAGGGTGTGTCTAGCATGTGAGTATTGCTGCAAGGGTGTGTCTAGCATGTGAGTATTGCTTCAAGGGAGTGTCTAGCATGTGAGTATTGCTGCAAGGGTGTGTCTAGCATGTGAGTATTGCTGTGAGGGTGTGTCTAGCATGTGGGTATTGCTTCAAGGGAGTGTCTAGCATGGGAGTATTGCTGCAAGGGTGTGTCTAGCATGTGAGTATTGCTGCAAGGGTGTGTCTAGCATGTGAGTATTGCTGCAAGGGTGTGTCTAGCATGTGGGTATTGCTGCAAGGGTGTGTCTAGCATGTGAGTGTTGCTGCAAGGGTGTGTCTAGCATGGGAGTATTGCTGCAAGGGAGTGTCTAGCATGTGAGTATTTCTGCAAGGGTGTGTCTAGCATGTGGGTATTGCTGCAAGGATGTGTCTAGCATGTGAGTGTTGCAGCAAGGGTGTGTCTAGCATGTGAGTATTGCTGCAAGGGTGTGTCTAGCATGTGAGTATTGCTGCAAGGATGTGTCTAGCATGTGGGTATTGCTGCAAGGGTGTGTCTAGCATGTGGGTATTGCTTCAAGGGAGTGTCTAGCATGTGAGTATTGCTGCAAGGATGTGTCTAGCATGTGGGTATTGCTGCAAGGGTGTGTCTAGCATGTGGGTATTGCTTCAAGGGAGTGTCTAGCATGTGAGTATTGCTGCAAGGGTGTGTCTAGCATGTGGGTATTGCTTCAAGGGAGTGTCTAGCATGTGAGTATTGCTGCAAGGGTGTGTCTAGCATGTGAGTATTGCTGCAAGGGTGTGTCTAGCATGTGAGTATTGCTGCAAGGGTGTGTCTAGCATGTGGGTATTGCGGCAAGGGAGTGTCTAGCATGTGAGTATTGCTGCAAGGGTGTGTCTAGCATGTGGGTATTGCTGCAAGGGAGTGTCTAGCATGTGAGTATTTCTGCAAGGGTGTGTCTAGCATGTGGGTATTGCTGCAAGGATGTGTCTAGCATGTGAGTGTTGCAGCAAGGGTGTGTCTAGCATGTGAGTATTGCTGCAAGGGTGTGTCTAGCATGTGGGTATTGCTGCAAGGGAGTGTCTAGCATGTGAGTATTGCTGCAAGGATGTGTCTAGCATATGAGTATTGCTGCAAGGGTGTGTCTAGCATGTTGGTATTTCTGCAAGGGTGTGTCTAGCATATTGGTATTTGTCTCTGTCACTCTGTCTCTGTCTCTCTGTCTCTCTCTTTGTCTCTCTCTCTGTCTGTCTCTCTGTCTCTCTCTGTGTCTCTCTCTCTGTCTGTCTCTCTCTGTCTCTCTCTCTCTGTCTCTGTGTCTCTCTCTCTGTCTCTCTCTGTGTCTCTCTGTCTGTCTCCCTCTCTCTCTGTCTCTGTCCCTCTCTCTCTGTCTCTCTCTCTCTGTCTCTCTCTCTCTGTGTCTGTCTCTCTCTGTCTCTCTCTCTCTGTGTCTCTGTCTCTCTCTGTCTCTCTCTCTGTTTGTCTCTGTCTCTCTGTCTCTCTCTCTCTCTCTGTGTCTGTCTCTGTCTCTCTCTCTGTCTGTCTCTCTGTCTCTGTCTCTCTTTCTGTCTCTGTCTCTCTGTCTGTCTCTGTCTCTCTCTCTCTGTCTCTGTCTCTCTGTCTCTCTCTCTCTCATGTGAATATTACCATCATCATCGTGAACACGTGGTGTGACGTTTCCGCGATGCGACAGGGCTGGGATTGTGTTCTCCTTCGTCTGCAGACGCTGAATCTGTTCTAGGCGGGCTGTGGAAAATACAATAATATGATCCACAGGGTATCCACAGGGTATCCACAGGGTATTCTATCAACATGGTTCTGTATCCAAGTTTCAGACATGCACATTAGGTCCTTCATTTCATTTTCCAAAACATGTATCATATCCTCATTCCGATTTTCAGTGCGTCTGTCTGAGATTTCTGAGTGAGTTTTGTTTTACACCAATGTTAGCAATATTCCTGCAACATCACGGCAGGGGGACACCAGAATTTGGCTTCACACACAGTACCCAGGCCTTCGGTGTGACGGGCGAACCCTGTAACCACTAGGCCATCCCACAGCCCCTTCCATTCCTGAACAATACCTCACGAATAATAGGAAACGACAGCAGAGACTATGGGCTATAAGCAGGCCAACAGAGAAGAGTGAGTGAGTGAGTATGGTTTTACGCCGTTTTTAGCAATATTCCAGCATTATCACGGCGGGGGACACCAGAAATGGGCTTCACACATTGTACCCATGTCGGGAATCGAACCCGGGTCTTCGGCGTGACGAGCGAACGCTTTAACCACTAGGCTACCCGACCGCCCCCCAACAGAGAAGAACTAATTATGGACCTGGTTTCATGTTGCCAATTTCAGATATTTTAAAAATAATTTTCAAAAGGTTGACATCACATGTTACTTTTGTTCTTAAACAAACACAAAAGAGTCATTCAAATACCTAAAGCAGAATACTTTAACAAACACTACTGCAGACAAAAAGTCTAGGAATTACATTTCCTAAGCATTTCACCAATGACATTTCAGTCCGATTGGCAGAGGTTTCAAAAGTGTTAGCTAACCCTGTTTTCGTTTGTCCCTCTCATCCTCAGTGAGTATGAGGGGGTATCCTCCGGACCGGAAAAACAATGTCTTGCCCATCTTCTCCAACATGATGCGCACTGGGGATGAGATGGGAATAGAAATGGTTACATTGTCTGATGAACATGTTCCATGCTGTCAGTCACACAGCATGTTTCAATACACTATCATCTCTTGTTAAATGATCATTGTAAAATGAGTGAATGCTGCAATCAGATTTGTTGAAAAACATTCTTAAATGGGATTGGAACCCAGAAATTTATCAGCTGACAAAAACAACTGTGAGTGAGTTCATATTTTTATCGTATTCAATTAATCTGTAATCGTTTTCAATAAAATATGCAGGATAGTTTTGAACCTAAAATATGTTTCCATCTCTCACTCATTCATGTAACAACAAAATACTTGTTGCTGATATCATTCTTGGCAACTGTTACAGAAATAAACAGGAAGTGCATTTGCACAGCAGGTCAATCTCCTCACAGCCATAGCCTCAATACAATATATTTGGGAGGGTTTTTGAACGGGGATGGTGCAGTTGACGAGAAAAAAACATGATTAAATTAACAAACAGGCCGAAAAAAAGGAAACATTCTCAAAACAGTATGACTGTAAAAAAAAGAAAGTGATGTGTGGAACATGCATGTTGGAGCGAGTTTGAATGGGAAAGAGATTAACATGGCGTGTTTACATAACCATATCATCATCGCACACCGTCGGTCTCACCCTGATGGCCAGAATAAATATTGTAATTACGTCTGGCCAGGGAAGCTCTTATTCTTCACTAAAGACAACTTGGAATATTTTTGAAAGCGATAATTTGTGCAATGTCAAATGAGATATATCACCAGTTCGAGGGGTGTACCGATGGAGGGATCAAATGGTTTGATTGAAACTTCAGATGCAATAATAGTCACTTCCTTAGAACAGCCATAGGCTGGAACTCTCACAATAGATGTGTCTTAAAGACAGATATTCTAATGGTACCTCTGGGAGGATATTTGAAACCTTTGAACTGTAGGAATATTAGGTGAATTTGTGGAGTGACATCTTCTACTAAAGCATAAAGAGCAATGTACCATCTCCAAAGAAATATTTCAAATATGAAAATATTATCCATATTTATGTCGTTGCTTGTTTGTTTGTTGTTTAACGCCGCAGTCAGCAATATTCCAGCTATATGACGATGGTCTGTAAATAATCGAGTCTGGACCAGACAATCCAGTGATTGACATCATGTGCATCAATCCATGCAACTGGGCCATGATGACATGCATCAAACCAAGTCAGTGAGCCCAAATCAGCAGGCCTGACCACCCCATCCTGTTAGTCACCTATTCTACCCCATACAAGTCGGTCATTCCTGACCAACTCATGTTATTCCGGGACATACTGAATGGCCATTTTTGTCAGGGGCATAGTTAAAAGAATTGTCAACTCGTTGCATAATGACTCAGATATATTTCCCCCATATGTCATATATATTTCAGGTGTTATCGGTGATACAGTATTTATACAGAATGATTGAACACATTTAACTGTTTCTAGGATATGTTTTTAGATGCAAGACGTATGTACAATAAAAATTATTCCTGAGGGGTTATTTGACTGAAGTCATACCCACATTCTGAATGGTTTGTCAAATTTTTGCACATAACATTCATAAATAGGGGGACGAGTCTTCTTGCACGTTTCGGAAAGCGGTGAGTAGTGACGAATGACATGTCAGTTTGTTGGTTAGTGCGCACAGCATGACATTATTGTGTTTTATATGACATCACAGCGGTACAATGCAGATCTAAATATCAATCAGTATCAATCTTTGCTCCATATCATGGCCATTTGCAGAAGCCCTCATTCTGTTCAGCAGCTCCTTTGGCAGCTAATCACAAACCTCAAGGCTGCTGCGATTGATGATGCCCTTTAAAATAATGTTATATTAAAGTTTGTTCTGTTTGTAGTATAACGCTGAATGAATATGAATGTGGTCTGTAAATATTCAAATCTAGACCCGACAAATCCAGCGATTGATATAATAAACATAGCCACATGCAATCAGGATACGATGACATGCATCAACCTAGTCAGCCTCACCACCCGATCCCGTTAGTCGACTCTTATGACAAGCATAGTTATCTTTTACGGCAAGCATGGGTTGCTACAGACCTATTCTACCCGGATCTTCACAGGTGGCTATATTCAAGTCAAATCATCTACATGATCATGATGCTAAAATTATATCTACGTACTGGAAATAATCAGTAACGGAAAATAAACGTGACTAATATTGACCTCATGCAGAGTTCTGGTGCCAGGCAGACCTTGTGTAGACACACAAGGGAGATAACTCTGTGAGGCATGGCCACACAACACAGGGCCATGCAAGTTTAGAGGTCTGACTATGCAGACAACTTATACACGACCTGGCATCAACTACATACAAGAGACTTTGCAACAGTGAGGAGTCTATAAAGCTGATAAAAAGTGGATGTTTGTTGACAAATGGTTACAAAGAAAAAGTTGGTTTGTTTGTTGTTTAAAACTCATGTCAGAGTGCGATCGCCACAAAGACATCTTAATCATGAAGGGTCTCTGGGCATTAAGAGAGAATGACCAGTAGCTCTTTCAGCTAGGGCGAGTCCTGAGTAGGACCTAGGTACCCACAGGAGTACCCAGAGCCAGACAATAACAATAAAACTTGGTTACACTATAAGTTGCTAATGTTCACATTTCTTTCTGACTATGAACACATTCCTTCTGACTTTTATATGTTTGAGTAAAGATAAAGCTTCAGTCAACTTCAGTTTTGGGGAGGGCTCCAGTGTAACAATTCCCAATCAGTCATTTTCCACCAAACTTTTTTGAGACCTAAAGAGGGTACTCGGTTAGGGTCGGGTACCTGGGTAGTAAATTTGGACTCATCCCAGCCCTTCACTGTGGGTGGTGAGGTAGTTGTGGTCTGGCGGTGGGAGCTGACTGGCAGCTACATGGTAACCCTTGATGCCCAACATCTGAGATTATATTTGCTGGCCAGTTCCCCAAGGAGAAGTGTTACAGACAAAAGGGCTGATCTGGAGCAACCACAGACTAACTAGCTCTAGCGTTAGACTGGATGATGTGGTTGGTTATCCCACATCCCTCTCTCCTCCAGATTTTCAAGCAGGCTCCAGAGACAGATGATCTATAGGTGGCCTTACTTCTTGTAAGACCTCCTGACTAGGCCGAGATACAGGATTTGTCAAGATATTATAGTCCTTAAAGTTTGGAGCCTGTCAGGCAATCCCTCAGACCAAGAAGCTTTCCTTGCCTGATTCTACCAGAAGTAGTGATACTACCAGTCATACTAGAAGTGCTGGCTGGATTAGGCATAGCCAAGGCAGATAGACCCTGTTTTGTCCTATGCTAAGGGGTATAGCAGAATTCTTGTTAATCACCACAAAGGACAGATCACTGTACATCCTGATATTACCACGAGCTTGAATTAAATGCAAAAAATGCGAGCGGTCTTTGCTTGCATTAATTAAACTTCATATTTATGTCTCCAAAATGACTTTCAACAATAAGACAGCCTCACTGCATACTTTGGATAGCAGAAACGCCAACTTGAATATAAACACAAACATGGTTGATAGAGCAGCAGTGGTAACAAGTATATAACAATGACTGTCATTCAAAGAATAGAAATTACACAATAGGCTTCAGGTGGGTTACCACTGCTGGGGTCAAGAGTTCTACCAACTCGTGTCAAACTCGGCATCATTGACCACTCCAGCAGTCCAAACAGAAGCCACCCATGCAACACTTCATGAAAGGCCTACACGATCCAACGCGCACCGATAGGCTTCACAACACTCCTCAGATCTACAGCCCTTGTCTTGTCATCTGCCTTCAAGTTCATCGACACTTTCTCCGAATACCAATCAGTGAACTGTTGTTGGTTCAATTATTTTACTGCCTTTGAACTTCCTTAATGCGCGTAAAACAGAATAAAGATATAAACAGTGTGTTGTTATTAGGAAAACACTGTTTATTGTTTTTACGGAAGTGCTCTACTCAGCGCTGATAAGCGCTGCTATTTTCTGTTTGATTGGATTAAGGTAAGGATATGTATCATTCCATAGGGGAGGGGGCCGCATTAATATTGAGTGAGATTTACAGTATTTTCTTTCAACTACCGTATTCGACGTAATAAGCGTCCAAGGCGCTCTCAAAATTAGAAATAGGAGGCTCTTATTGAATATAATTTTAAAAAGATGAAAGATCGTAAATTTCTACATTTATGTACCTGAAATGATACAAATGTTTTTTGTCTGTGCATATTATACACGACAGATATATTTTTCCAGAATTTAATTGCCCATAATTAAGGGTGCATATAACCCAATAGTGCGTATTTGAGTGAGTGAGTGAGTGAGTGAGTGAGTGAGTGAGTGAGTATGTTTTTTACGCCGCTTTTAGCAATATTCCAGCAATATCACAGCGGGGGATGCCAGAAATGGGCTTCACACATTGTACCAATGTCAGGAATCGAACCCGGGTCTTCGGTGTGACGAGCAAAGGTTTAAACCACTAGGCTACCCGACCGCGCGAATGTGTATTATACACGAATAAAACTTGTGTACATTGCGATTATTAGAGCGAGGCGCTTATTACGTCGAATACGGTATTTGCTGGTCTACAGTCTCCCGTGTCTAGATGGAGTAATGTGTGTTGGAGAAGGAACTACATCCACAGGGATCCCTCTTCCTACCCAAAACCATATGCAACTCTCATTATGCCGAGAGCTAAAACACCGAAACCAAAAATAAAAACTGATGAAACCCCTCAATATCAGCGATTGAGACATCCCTCATCATGCTCATTCGGTGATAAGTGAAGCCCTTGATGACATCTTGGAACACCTGTTGGTGTGGGGAGCCACACTCTCTGACAACACCCTTATTTCATGAGGATCGTAGCCTGTGGAGGCTGGAGGCTGTGGTGGCTGGAGGCCGGTATCAACACAGGCTTCAAAGATGGTACAATATTCTGTGACTGTATTCTTGCATATCATCAGTAAGACAGCCCCCCTTGAACAGGGGAAACTTCACTTCCTCGGCAAGGTAATGGCGGAGTGTTTGCATGAGACACAAAGAGAGATCTTCAATATCATCCGAACTTGGGATGGAAAGGAGCAATATGGACCTTATATGAGGGGTACACAAGTACGTAAACTAGACTACCAGTTGTCGGACTTTCATTTTTGTGGAAGCCTCGGTTGCTGAAAGGGTTAGATCGCTGACTTTGAGTGCTGCTGATTTGGTGCCTCACTCTGAGAGTTTGGGTTCGAATCCTGAATGGGACTCAACCCCAAAAGGTACTAGAATTTGCACTTTACGATGGAAGTGTTATCCCAAATACAATATTTGTTACATGTAACAACTTTCTCAATGGCATAGTGTATTTATATGGATCCTTTTGTCCACTTGGGTGGAAGCCGAGTTTTGGCATATCAGTCCCAAATGAGCAACATGTTGATCAAAGCATCCAGAGCATGGACCAAACTCACCCAGGCTGCAGTTGCTAAAGTCATGAAGAAGACGGTCTTCTGAGTAACATGTATACACATGCACCTCCAAAAGTTGACTCAGGTGGTGTACTTCTGTTTCAGTACAGTGCCAACCGCCTGGGAATGTTTCCTCGAAGAAGATGCAACCAGGAAAGTATCAACAGCAGACACATACTTGCTCGTAATTGATGCAAGTCTGCAAGTGCATCATAAATCACATGACTGTGACGGAGACAATTTCTTGTGACACAAATGTGTCCCATTTCCTGTCTGGTCAAAGTATGAGCTTTAATGCAGAAACCCCCTGTTTCTTTAAGGAACATGGAATAAAATCCAGATGCAAAGATTCCACATCAGAATAGATGACACTGATTTGTATGAGGAGGATGCCACGGCAGATCTGTCCACTGAGGAAGATGAAGGCTTGTTCTCCAGTGAGTGGGACGAGGTTAGTAATCGAACTTCGTGCTGACCAGTAAGGGGCAACCAAAAGTGTTGAAGTGTCTGTATATGTTGTACTTTGGGGAGTATCTGAGGTAGAAGGGCAGGAGGAGGAAATGTGTAGGCATGGAGATGTTCCCAAGTTATCGCCAAGGCATCATGATCCAAGGTGAGGGTTGATTGGTTGGTTTGTTGTTTAACGCCCACTCAGCAATATTCTTGCTATATGACGCCAGTCTGTAAATAATCAGACCATCAGACCATATATTCTCCACCACTCTACAGACTCATCAGACCCTAGATTGTCCACTCATCTCTACAGATCCATCAGACCATAGATTCTCCACCATCACTCTACAGACTCATCAGACCCTAGATTGTCCACCCATCTCTACAGATCCATCAAACCATAGATTCTCCACCATCACTCTACAGACTCATCAGACCCTAGATTGTCCACCCATCTCTACAGATCCATCAGACCATAGGTTGTCCACCATCACTCTACTGATCCATCAGACCATATATTCTCCACCACTCTACAGATCCATCAGACCACAGATTCTCCACCATCACTCTACAGATCCATCAGACCATATATTCTCCACCACTCTACAGATCCATCAGACCATAGATTGTCCACCCACCTTTACAGATCCATCAGACCATAGATTGTCCACCATCACTCAACAGATCCATCAGACCACAGATTCTCCACCATCACTCTACAGATCCATCAGACCATATATTCTCCATCACTCTACAGATCCATCAGACCACAGATTCTCCACCATCACTCTACAGATCCATCAGACCATAGATTGTCCACCCACCTCTACAGATCCATCAGACCACAGATTCTCCACCACCACTCTACAGATCCATCAGACCACAGATTCTCCACCATCACTCTACAGATCCATCAGACCATAGATTGTCCACCCATCTCTACAGATCCACCAGACCATAGATGACCCATGTTATCCACAGATCTGGGACCTACCTTTCTCTATAGTTCCTGGCGAGGTGTGTAGGCCGGCCGTGATCTCCACTTCAGGGATGTAGTACACAGGAAACAGGAAGCGCAGTCCAATAGTCCTCTACAACACAGCATTACAGTGAGTCATAGTCTGTGCCAAAACCCTTCACGTCTAGAAAGTCTCTAATAATACAATTGTATTTCACACTATATCTATGTGCTACAGTAACACAAGACAGTCCATATTTACTTTACTCAGATTCAGTCTAAAAGGGGCGGTGGGGTAGCCAAGTGGTTAAAGTGTTCACTTGTCACCCCGAAGACCCGGTTCGATTGTTCACCATTTCGGTGAAACCCACAAGCACGGCTATGGTGCTGGCAAACCTAGAAACATAATCGGGGCAAACAGGGATTCGAACACACAAGGGGCAGTCAGGTAGCCTTATGGTTAAGGCGTTCGCTCGTCACGCCGAAGACACGGGTTTGATTCCTGACCTGGGTACAATGCATGATGCACATTTCTGGTGTCCCCCACATTTTATTGCTAAAAGCGGCGTAAAACACTCTCTCATTCACTCACTTCAGCCAATAAATGTGTAGGAATATTGTTCCCACAAGAATCCTTTTTTATTTGAGCTCCATTGTAAGGCATTAGTTGCCTTAGTAACTGTTCAAGTGTTAATGCATGTAACATCAATCTTTACTTTGCTGCGTCATATGATACAGTGAAACAGAAGAAGCAGCTGAAAGTGTAGTCAATCAGCTACTTCCATAGAACAGTTACAAAACATGTCAGTTGAAACCAATTTGGTTTTCTATATTTCAATATCAATATATCACTTCGTAAACAAAACAAATGTCTTTTGTCATTAAAAACTTGATTAAGCCTTGCTAACCAGGTTAACATAGGATGAGAATTTTTAAATTGCAATTTCATATAGAAATACACAGTAGGCAGTGCATATATAATGTGTATATCATGCATATATCATGCGTATATCATGTGTATATCATGCATATATCGTGTATATATCATGTGTATATCATGCATATATCATGTGTATATCATGCATATATCATGTGTATATCATGTGTATATCATGTATATATCAAGTATACATCATGTATATAAAGCATTATATACTCGAGTACCTCCTGGTTGAGAGTTCTCTCCACGATGTCTGTTATGTTGAGGCAGAGCGTGTTGGTGGCGATGATGGCACCGGGCTTGCAAAGATGAGATATACCTGTAACCATGGTAACAGTTGTGTCATGACAATTAACTTCACAAAACACAGGTTTATCTGAACAGAACATTGGTTAACTTCAATGAACACTGATAGAAACAGATACATTAGCATATAGCATGGGATTATCCCTACAGTTGGTGAGTTGGTTGGTTTGTTGTGTAACGCTGCACTCAGCAATATTCCGGCTATATGACGGCGGTCTGTAAATAATCGAGTCTGTACCAGACAGTCCAGTGATTAATATCATGAGCATCAATCCACACAATTTGGATCGATGACATGCATCAACCAAGTCAGTGAGCCTGACCACCCGATCCTGTTAGTTGTGTTTTACGACAAGCATAGTCGCCTTTTACGGCAAGCATGGGTTCCTGAAGACCAATTCTACCCCGGATCTTCACAACAAAGTTTAACTCCATGGATCAGATTAAACTCACGTTCAAATAAATCCTGCTTAATGTTCAGGCTTTCTTTGACAACCTCGAAGATGACTTCTGCATCACTGACGGTCTCCTCCAGCTTACTCATGCACAGTATCTGGCCCTGAAACACATCAATGTCTTCAGATAACACATCTGTACTAGCCTGTGAAACACATCGATGTCTTCAGATAACACATCTGTACTAACCTGTGAAAAACATCAATGTCTTCAGATAACACATCTGTACTAGCCTGTGAAAAACATCAATGTCTTCAGATAACACATCTGTACTAGCCTGTGAAAAACATCAATGTCTTCAGATAACACATCTGTACTAGCCAGTGAAACACATCGATGTCTTCAGATAACACATCAGTACAAGTCTGTGAAACACATTGGTGTCTTCAGATAACACATCGGTACTAGTCTGTGAAACACATCGATGTCTTCAGATAACACATCGGTACTAGTCTGTGAAACACATCGATACTAGTCTGTGAAACACATCGATGTCTTCAGATAACACATCGGTACTAGTCTGTGAAACACATCGATGTCTTCAGATAATACATCGGTACTAGTCTGTGAAACACATCGATACTAGTCAGTGAAACACATCAATGTCTTCAGATAACACATCGGTACTAGTCTATGAAACACATCGATGTCTTCAGATAACACATCGGTAGTAGTCTGTGAAACACATCGATGTCTTCAGATAACACATCGGTAGTAGTCTGTGAAACACATCGATGTCTTCAGATAACACATCGGTACTAGTCTGTGAAACACATCGATGTCTTCAGATAACACATCGGTAGTAGTCTGTGAAACACATCGATGTCTTCAGATAACACATCGGTAGTAGTCTGTGAAACACATCGATGTCTTCAGATAAAACATCGGTACTAGTCTGTGAAACAAATCAATGTCTTCAGATAACACATCGGTACTAGTCTATGAAACACATCGATGTCTTCAGATAACACATCGGTACTAGTCTATGAAACACATCGATGTCTTCAGATAACACATCGGTAGTAGTCTGTGAAACACATCGATGTCTTCAGATAACACATCGGTAGTAGTCTGTGAAACACATCGATGTCTTCAGATAACACATCGGTACTAGTCTGTGAAACACATCGATGTCTTCAGATAACACATCGGTAGTAGTCTGTGAAACACATCGATGTCTTCAGATAACACATCGGTAGTAGTCTGTGAAACACATCGATGTCTTCAGATAACACATCGGTACTAGTCTGTGAAACACATCGATGTCTTCAGATAACACATCGGTACTAGTCTGTGAAACAAATCAATGTCTTCAGATAACACATCGGTACTAGTCTGTGAAACACATCGATGTCTTCAGATAACTCATCGGTAGTAGTCTGTGAAACACATCGATGTCTTCAGATAACACATCGGTAGTAGTCTGTGTTTTCCTTGTCATTACACCAAAGTGTGTCTGTGTGAGTTTGAGTGGTGTTTAATGCCCCACTCAGCAATATTCCAGCTATATGAAGGCAGTCTGTAAATAATCGAGACAAACCAGTGATTGATATCACAAGCAATGATCCACCCAATCAGGATACAATGACACTAGGGCTGAGATGGGTAACTCGGGTACTTGGGTCGGGTGGGTCCTGAGTAGGACCTGGGTACCCACAGGACTACCCGGACCCATGGTTAGTCATGTGATATATTGTTTAATGA
Source organism: Haliotis cracherodii (assembly GCF_022045235.1). Taxonomy (NCBI): domain Eukaryota; kingdom Metazoa; phylum Mollusca; class Gastropoda; order Lepetellida; family Haliotidae; genus Haliotis; species Haliotis cracherodii. Next base: position 13,473,180 of record NW_027266308.1, on the reverse strand, counting down.
CAAAAACTCACTATAGTTCAGTGGTTACACTACAATTCGCTGATGTTCGCATTTCTTTCTGATGATGCACACATTCCTTTTGACTTGTAAATGTTTGAGTAAAGATAAACTTCAGTGAACGCATGATCTGATTGTTTGATACATGTATCTAAATAGTTTTAGCCAGGGCTGTGGTAAAACAATTTCCAATCAGACATTTTGTTCCCTACTCTTGAGACTTGCAGTGGGTACCGGGTAGTGTCGGGTTATAGGGGGTCGGGTACCCAGGTAGTAAATCTGGACTTGTCTCAGCCCTATATAACAAGACATCAACCAAGTCATCGAGCCTGACCCTCCCATCCATTATCTTGCCTCCTATGTCAAGCATGGGTTGCTAGCGACCAATTCTAACCCGGACCTACACGGGTCATCATGTCATAAAAGTTCCTGTGAAAGTCCACCCATTTCACTTAACGTCTTACTTCCTCAAAAAAACTGAATTTGGGGCCGTGGACAGCATTTATTCAGAGGTGAATGAAATCAGAAGTGAAAAATGTGTCTCAAACTTGTTCCTCATGATTTGTTTTGCTAGTTTGCTGTTTCAAACCACACTCAGCAATATTTCAGCTACACGACAGTGGCCTGTAAATGTTTCTCATGGAATGACGGGTGAGTTGGTATGGTTTTTCATTGCTCTTATCAATAATCCAGCAATATAACAGTGGGGAACAACAGAAATTGGCATCACACAGTATACCCATGTGGAGAATCGAACCCAGGCCTTGGTGCGAACACTTTCACTACAAGGCTACCTCAGTGTCCTTGAAATAATTAAGTAAACCTATCACCTACATGTACACTATTGCAACAAGGGGGCAGGGGTTGCCAAGTTGTCTAAGGCGCTGTGATTCGCTGTGCAGAGTTGCGTCTCTTGGGCACACCAGAAGCCTATGATTGTGGGTTTGAATCCCTGTTCGCCCCGATTATGTTTCTAGGTTTGTCAGCATTATATATGTGCTCGTGGGTTTCACCTAATTGGTAAACATCTGAGACCTGCATCCCTTCGGGCTTTCCTCCGACATAAAGCTGACAGGTCGTGATATAACTGGAATACTGTTAAAAGCGGCGTTAAACCCAACTCACTCACTCACTATTGCAACCATGCTCTAAAACATACACAGGACCTGTGACAGCGCTTCATTAGTTAACCCCTTGTTCTCGCACCTATACCTGGTAATGTGTATTAGTGAGTGAGTTTGGTTGAACCCCACTTTGAACAGTATTTCAGTAATACCCTGGCATGTTCACTTGATGTTGGAAGAGCGTCAGAAATTATGCATGTCAAAGAGCACTTTGATTTAACCCACAAGCACGGGTTTGGTGCTGAAAACCTAGAAAAATAATCATAGAAGTCTGGGATTTGAACCAGACCATCTTGTGAACCTACCCATTGATATCCCAGAAATGGACAAAACTGGCTATAGGGCAGTCATCAAGTACCTGCAACTGAAAGGGCTAACTCCAACACAGATACATGCTGACATGGTCTCCACTTTAGGGGATGATGACCCTTCCTTTTCCACTGTAAAGAAGTGGGCTGCGGAATTCAAGCATGGCAGAGAGAGCCTTGATGACGACCCGCGTCCAGAAAGGCCTTCAACAGCAACCATTCCGGAAAACATTACCCGGGTGCACGACATGGTGATGGCTGATCGACGATTGACCACTGGACATATCGCCAGTGTTGTGGGCATCTCTCATGAGAGGGTGGAGCACATTATCAACAACGAGTTGGGAATGACAAAAGTTTCTGCAAGATGGGTGCCAAAGCTCTTGACAGCGGAAACGTCTCAGATTCCTGACGTCACGTGACATTTTGAAGCAGATCCCGATGATATTTTGGCTCGATTTGTAACCATGGATGAGCCCTGGATTCATCACTTTCAACCCGAAACCAAAATTCAGTCTAAACAATGGAAGCATCCGGAATCACCTGCCCCCCAAAAAGCCAAGTTGGTTCCTTCTGCTGGAAAGGTGATGGCTTCAGTCTTTTGGGATTCCAAGGAGATTCTGCTGATTGACTATCTTGAAAAAGGCCAGACTATCAATGGAAGATATTATGCTGACCTACTGAGACAGCTGCGTGAAGCTATCAAAGCTAAGCAACGGGGAATGCTCACTAAAGGAGTCCTGTTCCACCAAGACAATGCTCCTGTTCACAAATTGGTGGTTGCCATGTCAGCGATCCATGATTGTGGCTTCAAACTCATTGACCATCTCCCTTATTCACCTGATTTGGCCCCGTCAGACTTCCACCTGTTTCCCAAAATGAAAAAAGGAACTAGCTGGTCGCCATTTTCCTAGTAATGATGACATCATTTTTTCGGGTGGCTGAAGAAAATTTCTTCTTGACCGGCATCCAGGCCTTGCAGCATCGCTGTCAAAAGTGTGTAAACCTGGAAAGGGACTATGTGGAGAAATAAATGAAAACCATCGACTTGGTACGGGTCTTTCACAGTCAGGCTTAGAACTTTTCAGCCAGCCCTCGTACCATTAATGGAACATTGCTGTACCTTACAAACTGAAGTAAATACATCAATGTTGCATTGTCTATTTGTCAAATACTAAAACACAAACCACATTAATATACAAACAAGTTTTCTTCATGCTCTGACAGATCAAATAGAATCATTTTAAAATGAAAACATTTGAAGCTTATGAGGTTAAAATATTTTAAGAAGTTAAAAACTTTTAAATATAAAGTTTTAAGCCAGTGGATTATTCATCATATTAAGGTTAAAACTCACAATAAAATTTTTATGTGGCATGAGTTTCTCTGAGTGTAGCATCTGCTTGTCTTCCTGCAGTCTCTCATATACATTGTTGAGTGCCCTCACATTATTGTCAGTGATCTTCACTCGGTGACCATGATATGCCAGCTCGCCTGAACACAGAAATATCAGCACAATTAGCGATAAAAATCAATTATTGATATTTTCTTTGCAAATTTAAACAAAATGCATGAAATGATTCAACTGATTCACTATAATGATTCACAAGATACTCTTTGCCATGATATGAGTGTCATATTGTGAGGTCATGCATCAATACAAAACAGTACCAGTATATTTAAGGTGACATGTAAAATTGTGTGAAAATTAACTGTAGAATAATCATGATAATATACAACTGACAAAAAATAAGGGAACTGATGAAATAATAGTGAAGGTGTAATGGAAATTAATGTCTGTAAAATTAATTTCCTGTGTATAGATCAATATCTTGTGTGTCCACCATGTTGGGTGATACAAGCATGACATCTAGATGGAAACTGTTGATTAACGTGTATGGTTGCTTTTGGTATCGCCCGCCATTCCGCCTGAAGAGCTACCCCCAGCTGGGCCACAATGGCAGGTGCTGGGTCTCTGACACACACTCTCTGCCAATATGGTCAGGCATTGTCATCTTGCACCTAATATTATTTGCTGATAATTCCAGCGAATGGAACAAGAAGATGCAAATTTTCATCAACATATCGCCGGCCAGTCAAATGTCCATTAACAATAACCAAAACAGTTTGCCTGTCATGTGATATACCACCCTGCATCATGAAACTACCTCCCCCATACTGATCATGGTCAAGAATCGTTGCCCTGGCATATGGCTCGCCGCTATGTCAACACCACCACCACTACCACTACCACCACCACCATTTTCTGCCATCTGTGAATCTGAGGCAAAACCTTGATCCTTGTTGGTGTAACGCCATTGGCAACACCGCTGTCATTGGTGTTGCCTAGTCCTGCCAACAACAGGAGCAGATTTGAATCTTTTGCATAGCGCAATTAATGTAATGGGACAATCTTGAATATACAGGCCACGCCAAGGTCTCATTGCAACCTTGCTTGTTGGACGGGGCTTGACCCAGTCAATTTGCAATATTGATGTCCCCCTCATCTACAGTACTCACAGACCCGTGAAGATCTGGGGCAGAATAGCTCTTCAGCAACCCATGCTTGCTGTAAAAGCGACTATGCTTGTCGTAAGAGGCGACTAACAGGATCGGGTGGTCATGCTCGCTGACTTGGTTGAAGCATGTCATCGATCTCAATAGTGTGGATCGATGCTCATGATATCAATCACTGGATTGTCTGGTCCAGACCCAATTGTTTACAGACCGGCGTCATATAGCTGGAATATTGCTGAGTGCGGCATGAAACAACAAACTAACCAACCGTACTCACAATTTGCCACTTTGTCTGTACATTGAGTTACCGTCTCGGAGGCATTTTAAAGTGTGTGCTTAATTGCATTACGGGCTCCCCTACAGGCACACACACTTTGACTTCTGTGTGCACATGCATCATGTGCTGTTCATGCATCATGTGCTGTTCATGCATCATGTGCGTTCAGATGCAACACCACGGTAAGGTAAGTGAGTGAGTGAGTGAGTTGGGTTTAACGCCGCTTTTAACATTATTCAAGTTATATCACGGCGTGTCAGCCTAATGTGGGAGGAAAGCCTGAAAAGATGCAGGTCTCATACATTTACCACTTCGGTGAAACCCACAAGCAAGGGTATGGTGCCGACAAACCTTGAAACATAATCGGGGCGAACCGGGATTCAAACCCACAATTATAGGTTTCTGGCGTGCCCAAAACTCTGCACAGCGAATCATAGCGCCTTAGACGACTGGGCCACCCATGCCCCCAGTATGGTAAGTGAACACATAAACAATAGTTACACTTAAATCATTAGTTCCCTTATTTTTGGTCGGTAGAATATTTTCTGTCTGTTCTGTATCTAGAGTCTTAAGTCTACCAATATTTTGTTCGAGTCTCCATTCATTCCCTCTTATGAAGGAAAGTGTCTCCTAGCATGTAAAGTGACAACTTTTCATTAATGTATCCTGTATCAAGTATCATATTGTGACCTTCCTATTGAAAAATGTATCAATCACGTCCTAATTTGCTCCTATGGTGTGGTGGTGGAATGGGGTTTAACGTCGCGTCCAGGATTATTGCACTTATATAGCGACGTGCATGTACATGTGTGTGTTTGTGTGGCTGCTTGTACTAGTCCGGACTGATGCCGATTTATAGTGCTAGCACACTGAGATACCATGACGCAGTTTAACATGAATACCCCACTCAGACACAATATACTGACTCCAAGCCGACCAGTCCTTGTTTTAGCCCCTTAATGACGAGCGCCAGACAGGGTAACAACAAGTACCATCTTTTAACGTCTTTGGTATGATGCTGCCGGGGATCGAACCCTGAACCTTCCGCTCTCTGGGCGGACACTCTACCACTAGACCACGGACCCAAGCAACTAAAACTTTCCAGCATTTAGCATGTTTAGTGCTGAAAACTAAATGCTTTTACAGCAGGGGTGGTTGCTGGTATTTGATTACTTCTGTTTTTCCCGTTAAATAAGTTTGCTATGCCATCTCCAGTATACAAATGACGCAGTGATATCTGACAATTCGCAAGGTGCGTGTTAGTCGTAAACAATCTACGAAGTATTCCTCTGATTTTGCATTACATAATCAATGGGTTCATCCTGTTTTAGATATTGTGATCACAGGATATTAAACTGTTTACTTTTTTTCTAAAAAAAAAAGCATAAAATTATGACCGGTGCCATGAACCCCTTTGCTAGAACCTTATATGATCATCCTGATACTTGTATACCAATACAGCTTTTTTCGCATCTATTAATGTATAATTCTGAGATAAGATGAAGAGAAATAATCACACAATAATGAACAAATACATGTAAAATATTGAATATAATTTTGTTTGTTTTGAAATATTCTTTTGAGTATTTGAGAATGTAAAACGGATGCCAAACAGGACTTGTCCAATTAAGATACACGGTAAACTATCTAATTGTTTATCTATTCAAGACATTATTTAAATGGTAAAAGTAGTCATTTTATGTTGTGTCGAAAAAGCGTCAAATTCCGTTTTACACATCAATATTTTTCCATACCATACACTAGTTGGAATGGTACTGGGCTAAATATTGTAAATTCAGTTGTATTAGCGGTCACATTAGCTAACATACCGCAGCCCACTAGAACCTGCACACCCCGAACCATTAACTCCATGTTCTCTCGTAAATTGTTTGATAGGCATTACATAGAAGTTGACGGATGACAAGATAGACACAATTTTATGGATAACAACTTCATCACTGTTGTCAAGCAAGACAGTCTTGCTTGACAACGGTATAAGGATCTATACCGAAACGTCGCTTTTCCCAGTATTAAAGAAGTTGTTATCCATAAAATTGTGTCTATCTTGTCATGTTCTCTCGTGTTTTTAATAATGAGCTGTTTCTGCAAATGTACCCTTTGAACTGTAGAACATTGGGGATTTGGTAAAGCAGTGAGTTGCATTAAAAAGAATAGATGTCCGGCAACCATGGCAACTAATAGAGAAGACATGGCATATCAAGATATTTACAACATTGATTGTGTCTTGTCACCAATCCTATCATAGACAGACCTACCTGCAATTCGTATGCCCATAGCTCCGCATCCAATAACTGCAACCTTCATTGTTGAATTTGTTGTTGATAATGACAGGTTAGGAGATTCCTTTAAAACCAGAATACGGATAGGCAATTTGTCTTACATTTTCGAGTTCAGTTTACTGGGATTTCTCTTCTCGTGGACAGGTGCGTGGAACCATATATCTGTATGGCACGTGCCCACTAGATGCTAACCAATATCGCTCACATTTTCACGACTGACACATGTGATGTAGAAAATATGCAGCACCAAAAATCAGATGTAAAGCGGATTACTTTCAGTTTCACTCCTGTTTTTTACAAGTGTTTTCACAAGTGTCCAACTATATCTAACATGTTAAAAGCTGTGAACATGTATCAATCAAAATGTATATAACACCGTCTCATATTGTTATCTACGGATTCGAAAACAAATCACGAAGAATATGTCCTCATTAATATCATAAAGACATTGGGACACTTGTCCGGATAAAACAAATCGTAATCAAAACCGGAAGTCAAAGCCAAACAAATGGGACTTAACTCTTGTTAACTTCCGGTTTTAAGGGGCGGTTTGGTGTGGGGGGTGAAACGAGGAGGGGCACCTGCCACATTTAGATTTAGGCAGTTATCCAAATCAAGAAATTGCGCAGTTTCATGTTTGACAAGATGTTAAAAAATTGACTAAACGAAGACCAGCTTGGCTGAAGAGAAGCATATTATTTGCAAGGATAACAGCAGATCTATCAAATTTACCAAGAAATATTAGAATTGACAATTCACAAACACCAAATAAATACTAAAATATCTATGATAAACAATATATTATTTGAATTAGATAAACAAGGTAAAATGCAGAAATTCCATTATATACACGTGGCTACAACGTAATTATTCAATATATAATAGCTAGATATATGGTATCGCTATTGCATGCATATATATATATATATATATATATATATATATATATATATATATATATGTGTGTGTGCGTCTTAGATGACAGGGATACCTATGTGCAAAATTCAACAACGTTGATTATTTGCAGCAGCTGGTCAAATCGAGTGTTACTTTTTATATATTAATGGTTTATGCAGCTACCGTGTATCGTAAGACTATATGATGATGTCATAACATAAGCAGAGGTAATCAATGTGGGGTGTTTAAGACACCAGATCATTTGTGTCCCACATACGGGAGCGCCAGTCATGAATTAACATATACAAGGCCAAATCAGCTGCTGTTTTGTCTGTACACGATCCCCTATATAGAACGGTTGTCGGTGTCATATCGTTTACAATTGCTATCAGATGTTGTGCCAAGGCGTGTTCACATGGGTTTTATACTCTGCGTATATATTCCATGTTGTGGAATGATATATGTACCATGAAGGATTGAAATGAATTACCCTTGCCTGTATAAGTAAGGCCTTTCCACGTGGTGCAGCGTGTGTGTGTGTTTGTGTGTGTGTGTGTGTGTGTGTGTGAAACCGCTATTCCCTTGAATGAGTAAGTGAATGAATGTCCTTGCTCGCCGCATGTCCACCTACATCACAACCAAGGAAACATTCGGGTCTAGGAAAGTGGATTATAACAGGAGCAACGTCCTCCCTCCTTTAAAAATCCCTGGATCCTTCATCGTATGTGGCACAACACGGCCGACGTTAATTGTGTTTGTTGTTTAACTCCGCACTCAGCAGTATTCTAGCGGTATGTAAATAATCGAGTCTGGACCAGACAATCCAGTGATTGACATAATGAGCATCGATCCACGCAATTGGGCTACCATGACATGTATCAACTAAGTCAGTGAGCCTGACCTACCAATCCCGTCTGTCGCCTCTCACGTCAAGTATGGGTTGCTGAAGACATATTCTCTACCCGGATCTTCACGGGTCGGCCGACGCTAATAGTCAACGTTGACGACAATGAGGGTTACATGGGGCTACAAGATGCCCAGTCCCTAATTTGAAATCGGAAATGAATTAAGTAATGAAACAACACATATAAATAATTAAAACAACACGCACCGTTGTGCAATAAATTATTGTTTCTTGACTACACATCAAAGTACAAAACAACATTACTTATATTGTTGTGGACAAACCATCAATTCCACAGAATATATCTTTATAAAAGGACATAATGTCCAAGTATTTATAGGTCCGTCATTATTTGCTCCATCGGTTATAATTTTGCATGGGCGAAGTAATACCGTTGTCACTTAAATGTTGTATAAATTATGTAAATGAGGTGTAAAACGAACACATTAACATTATTGGAGTAAATAGACGTTAAAATGTCAAGTACGTATAAAAAGTGTCTACTTGAAATATATACTAGTACTTAATCAAGCATATAATATCACCCCATTTCATGAACACATCCTGGACATGTAATACGACTAGGCCTTCAAGTAAAATAATGAAGTGTTGTGAATTTGCATAAGTCGTGTAATTGACAGTGCACGCGCGGCACCCTTTTCACGAGCGCCACGAGGAGCAGTTTGTCATTGGTTCATGCAGATTCGTCAATTCCACATGGTGCTGTTCGGCGTAGCTCCGTCATCAACCGAAACGGGTGACAAAAAGTTGGCGGTGATCCACAAGAAAAGTCGTTCTGTTCAGGAAGACATGAAGTGGGTTGAAGTCATGGTGGTCGACAACGCAGGTACGTCAAGCATGATTTATGCCGTTCATTAGAAATCACTAAAACACGTGTTCGAAAACCCACGTGTTGAGAAATCTGCATACTTTAGATGAGTATAGGATTAAACACGTTGCACCAATTCCTGAGTGGTCGGTGTTACGTCTATGTCAAAGGCGCTACTCAGAGTGCAGGACTGTTTAAATCGAATTCTTTAGGCAAATCAGAACATGTTAAAGTTGTATTCGCTACACAAATGTCCGATTACTTTCCAGACGGGCATATATCTCCGAATATTTCAGTGTTATATAGAACTCTTTCAGAGTACGAAAACGCTTGAAAAATTAGGCCAAATGAAATTAAGATTTTCATTGATTTCATCCAAACTGGCGGGAAGCATTTCATATTGTATGCCTTTAAAACGAACTCATCCATCGACGGATGTGACGGACATCGTTTAGTAGCGAAATGGGCGGGATGAAAATCTAATAACCAATATGGGGGCACAAGTGGCCCAGTCGTCTAAGGCACTGCGATTTTCTCTGCAGAGCTGCGTCCCTTGGGCCCGCCAGAAAGCTATGATTGTGGGTTCGAATCCCGGTTCGCCCCGATTGTTACTAGGTTTGTCAGCACAATGCCCGTACTCGTGGGTTTCACCGATGTGGTAAACGTCCGAGCCCTGCATCACTTCGGGCTTTCCTCCCACATTAAGCTGACACGACGTGATATAACTGGAACACTGTTAAAAGCGGCGTTAAACCCAACTCACTGATAATCAATATATTATAGCCTTAAAAACCGTCAAATCATACAAAAGTGTAGACATTGAATCATGAGAATATATAAATATCACGGAAAGATAATATTAATATTTGTAAAGTTCACACGTGGTGAAGATGCAATACTGAATGCAACATGCCCACCATGGAGGAACTTCGCAAATCAAAACCAGCCTAATACGCAGATAAGAAATAACTTTTAATATCGCCTGACCTACAATGTTTGGTTATTTTTCCTTATTACCCAGAAGCAAATGCCCAATCATAACTAGTTAATGCACCCCCTACCAGATCTTCTCGTTCACAAACTATAATGTTCCGGTATTAATTTTACAGCATGCATTAATGAGTCATGTATTTAACATAGTTATATTGTAATGGTTGTCGGGCTGTTTATGTGTAGATGTTAATGTGAACACACGTACGCGGAAAGCCATTAAGTTTTAATATACACTAACATTTAGTCCAAAAATGAAGTTCTGATTTAAATACATATGTATACAAAATAAAAATTTAAATCCAAATGGAGCCCAGAACAATGCTTAATTTCAGAGCTAATTCAGTCTAGACTTGCCAGATCAATCTAGACTTGAGTAGGATTCATTTGTTAAATTTATTCTCAAGAGTCCGGGAGACAGTAGCACGAAAACACCTTATTTAAAAGGTCGGGTGATTATTTGATTTGGGTTGGGCAGTCGTGTATTGTTGTATTGAATGCATATAATCATTTGAGGTGGGGTTCTAGTACTTAATGCACCCGGATACTTCAAAAACGCCAGCATGTATAAATGTATAGGTATAGTGCAGAAAAAACTGTTGAACGCCTCCTCTGATCCGCGTGTGTGTAGTTAGATACAGACTTTGCCTTATTTTTTGGGGGTAAAACGTTCGCCCGTGTAACATTAGCTCAACTATGCCACTAAGAGGAGGTTGTTGTAAGGTTGGGATAACGGGCGGGATTCTCTTCATACCGACCGGCTTAGCACAGGTAGTAACGAAAAGAGCGAGCAAATACATGTGCAAGATCAGAAAAATCGTGAAGTTTGTTTAACGCCGCACTCGGCAATATTTCAGCTTTATGACGAGTATTCACCAGATAACCCAGTGATTGACATTATGAGCCTCGATCGACGCAATTTGGGTACGATGACATGCATCAGCCAAGTCAGCGAGCCTGACCACACGATCTCGGTAGTCGCTTCTTACGACAAGCATATCCGCCTTTACTGGAAGGATGAGATTCTGAAGAACAGTCCTAACCTGGAATCAAGTATTAATGTTTTTCTCTACGAATTGAATGTTACGTTGCAAATGTAGCCAAGATATCATAGGACATGTATACATTTTGAACCGGAAAACTTTCTTTGGGAACAGATGAGTGTTTACCTATTGTTTCTATTCGATTTAGATATGACAGGAAAATTAGTCTACATTATCTGCCGAAACACATTCAATTGATCGTAAAAGACAAAATAGCGATGACATTTTAGAATGTCGTGTCCAACTGTGTCCAATCGCCCTCCAGGATCACAATGTGCATGAACAGGTCTTTTTGTTTGACGCCGCACAGTAGGACTCTAGATTCAGAGTATCCATTCAGTTGGAATATTTAAGACGAACCTAATTACCTGTTCTGTATACCCCTGAGGTCGTCTTCGGCCTTATTATTGCCTTTTTGAGCATGCTCACATTAGAAATGTTTTTCAAAAGTCATCCTCGGTTATCCAGGGTATAATATTCCATTAAGATAAATACCCCGTGAAGATTCCGGGAATGAATAGGTCTCCAGCAACCCATGCTTGCCGTAAAAGGTGACTATGCTTGTCGTAAAAGGCGACTAACGGGATCTGGTGCTCAGGCTCGGTGACTGGGTTGATACATGTGATCGATCCAAATTGCGTGGATCGATGCTCATGATATCAATCACTGGATTGTCTGGTCCAGACTCGATTATTTACAGACCGCCGTCATATAGCTGGGATATTGCTGAGTGCGGCGTTAAACAACAAACAAACAAACAAACATTAAGATAAATACCCAGGATCAGTTCACTATTATTGCATCGTTTTGGGCCCGAGCACGACGCTATGCAATATCCGTCGATTCAAATTACCATTGGAGATAGTGAAGTCACAGGAGAATGGCGCTATTGTGGTGAATGGGTCCAGGGCATTTAACTCGGATGGACATATACACTAGGTTATAGAGGATGCTTCAAAGTCAACAAGTTCATAGTTTGTTCAAAGCGTATTAACATTCACTCGAGGGTGAATTTCCTGCTTATGAAACGATACACCTTATGGTCAGAATGAGATATACACCTCCTCATGGTCAGAATGAGATATACGCCTCCTCATGGTCAGAATGAGATATACACCCCCTCATGGTCAGAATGAGATATATACCTCCTCTTGATCAGAATGAAATATACGACACCTCATAGTCAGAATGAGATATACGACACCTCATAGTCAGAATGAGATATACACCTCATGGCCAGAATGAGATACACCTCTCATGGTCACAATGACACACCTACCTTTTGATCAGAATGAGAATATTACTTCAATATTTCCTATTTTCTTACATGTATACAATTATTTTTAATTTAACTATAGCTATGCTAAAATGTTTGACAAACTGTATTTACGATACATTTTCATTACTTGTTCTCGCAGCTGTTTCCCGATGCCACGTGAAATGTTAAATCGTTCTGTGTAAATTACTATCTCTGCCTTGAATATTTATGCAAATATTGCCACGAACAATTCTACATCACCGACCTCATCCAAATGTCCTAATCTTTAATAACCCTATTACGTTTACATGAGTAGTCGGTCCATCGGTCAATAACTGTTCCTTGACTTGGGCCGTTCCGCCCGTTCCTCCCATTGACTGACAGCTATACGTTAAGTAACCTATAAGACGGACGTCAGTCTCCACGTCGGACATACGGATAGTGCTTTAATTAACGTTGGATCTGAGCCGATATACCCAATCCGGACCTGCGTGCAAAGGAAAACCTGCGTGTCTTCGTCTCCTGTATAGCGTTGGCGAAGCATAGAGGCCATGTATACGGCCATTATCAGCGCCGTTGTCCAGAATACAATTAGACAATTAATGTAAGCGTTTAGGCTGCACCATAGGGACAGTGAGAATAAGCAGTTTTCCTTGAAAGGCGTTGCCTCTTGTGAGCATTGTACGTCTGAAAGGTTATTGTACCAACAGGCGGTGACATAAGGCTTATGGTTACATATAGTTATTCATATATGATCAGCTTAAGAATAGAAACCATGTACGTTGTAATTATATATATATATGTTATAAGACTGAAAATTTGTCTTAATTCTAATGAGATTAATGTTAGTTCGTGGTATATACGTAGTCACTGTGACACATCACCCGTCGAAGCCACGAAGGTATAAAGCTATTCTACTAGCTGTATGGTCTAGTGGGTAACCATTCATGTGTGTATACCTGTATGTAGATATATGAATACGTGTGAGAACTTGTCATGTGAACACGACTGTATATGTGCGAGTTTCTGAAGGAATAGATGTCGTCATTGGTCTCTCGCTATTGGTCTCTCGCTCGTTCTTCTCTCTCTCTCGTTCTCTCTCGTTCTTCTCTCTCTCTCTCTCGTTCTTCTCTCTCTCTCGTTCTTCTCTCTCTCTCGTTCTTCTCTCTCTTCTCTCTCGTTCTTCTCTCTTCTCTCGTTTTCTCTTGTTCTCTCTCGTTCTTCTCTCGTTTTCTCTCTATCTATCTCTCGTTCTTCTCTCTCTCGTTCTTCTCTCTCTCTCGTTCTTCTCTCTCTTCTCTCTCGTTCTCTCTCCCTCGTTCTCTCTATCTCTCTCGTTCTCTCACACAGGATGAAGGATACATGATACATATACATTAAAACATGACTATGCACCTGACAATGTTGCGTACAATTGTTTCTGACACGCTACTGTTTTTGGCAAATAATCAACTCACCATCTGCAATGTACTTACATCGTTTCAAATGATACACACCAATTCTTCGATGTTTGTGTACAATTGTTATAACGATCTAGTAGTTTGACCAATAACCTCTTTATGTTGACTAGAAAAATGTTATATTAGTAACTACCCTATCTTTTTTATACAGTGATGAAAGGAACTGTTATGTCATAAACACTATATTAGCTCAAAACCAATGTTTTAGTGATCATTGCCTTTTTTATTCCCAGCTGAAATATATTTCATAGTCCCGACTTTTTTGCATTTCCGTAACAACTTTTGTAATAAACGAATCTAAGAATAGTCCCGAGTACCTGCTGTGTGCGTTATATAGCGGGAACGTGGCTGCAAATAGCGGAAAGGATGCGCAGTGGCTTATTTTGTCAGACGCAGAGCTCGATGCGGAACTACAGTCCGTTTCCAGGCCTTCGCATGTACCTATGTTATAGATACACAATACCATCAACGCATTGCACAAACTTTATTATTTACACCTCTGAAAATAGTTCAGTAGGTTATGTGAAAGTGTATTCAGGTTGTGTGGTGTTAATCTCTCTAGCGCCCGCGCTTTGACAGCATGACCAGTATAGCTTATTTCCGAAATATACCTACCGATGATTTTGTATGTGCATTCCTGCGTAGTCGAACGCCGGGGCAAAAAGAGGTGTTGGTGGTTTTCTGTTCCTGGGATAACCTAATAGGCATAGCCTTAAATCCCCAAACCTTGGAACGTACCTGTTGTTGACTGACCTCGGGTTATCTCGAGGGATATTCAGACACCCTCGTCACACACCTTCCCTACCCCGTCACACGCCTTCCCACCCCCGTCACACACCTTCCCACCCCCGTCACACGCCTTCCCTACCACGTCACACACCTTCCCTACCCCGTCACACGCCTTCCCACCCCCGTCACACACCTTCCCACCCCCGTCACACGCCTTCCCTACCACGTCACACACCTTCCCTACCCCGTCACAAGCCTTTCCTACCCCGTCACATGCCTTCCCTACCCCGTCACACACCTTCCCACCCCCGTCACACGCCTTCCCCCACCCGTCGCACACCTTTCCACCCCCGTCACACGCCTTTCAACCCCCGTCACATGCCTTCCCCCACCCGTCGCACACCTTTCCATCCCCGTGACACACCTTTCCACCCCCGTCACACGCCTTCCCTGCCCCGTCACACACCTTCCCACCCCCGTCACACGCCTTCCCCCACCCGTCGCACACCTTTCCACCCCCGTCACACGCCTTTCAACCCCCGTCACATGCCTTCCCCCACCCGTTGCACACCTTTCCATCCCCGTGACACGCCTTTCCACCCCCGTCACACGCCTTTCCACCCCCGTCACACGCCTTTCCACCCCCGTCACACAACTTCTCCCACCCCCGTCACACAACTTCTCCCACCCCCGTCACACGCCTTTCCACCCGCTTCTACACGCCTTTCCACCCGCGTCAACACACCTTTCCACCCCCATAACACGCCTTCCCCACCCACGCCTTCCCACCCCGACACACGCCTTCCCACCCGCGACACACACCTATTTTTAGTTAAATGTACAAATGGATACATAGTTTTCTTTTGGACCACCAACGTTTCGGAATCTTTGAAACCAGAACGGACTATTGCTGTCGCTATCACTACTACCGTGCTACCATATTAATATTGCTGCCGTTGTTGCTACTACTGCTACCACCACCACCACCACCCCTGCTGGTATTAGCACCACCACTACTATTACTACTTCTACCGTTGACGACTCTTACCACTACAACTACTGCTACGAGAAATTCTACTGCTCCTACTGTTGGGTTGTTTAGACGTTTTGAATTGCAAGAGATGCATCAAAGCCATTGTTTTCGGCTCTGTGGTGGGTCCACTGGCATATAATATTTGGTTCAAATCGATAATCTTCTTCCTTTTAACCACAATTTTACAGAGCAAAACCATTCAAATGTAAGATTAAAGACAATTTCCTTACGGATTCTGTACAATATATTTCAAGAAAGTCCAATGCCCACAATTCACAAACTGATTGCCTGTGATATCGGGAGAATGGAATGGCGAGCTTGGTATACTGACAACGCCTCTCCAATCGATATCGACGTGCAAGTGGCGTCCCATCGGTGATTGCCTGCCCACTCGTACCCAACAGCGTACGAGCCAGTGTCGGAATTCACGATGTGCACTGTCCTCAACATCGGCCGTCACGCGGCGACATCCAGATGCTTACAAGTCCAGGAAACGCCAAGTGTTGAACATGAACCGATCGTTTGTACCAAGGCGTTACCGTGTAAGTAACGACCAGTACCTCGTTACGCTGACGCCTTGGTACGCCATTATGTGGTATAGTGTTAGTTTCTGTTAATCCTTACATCATCACTACTGCTGCTACAGCCTTGAGCTACTGTTGCAGCAAATCCTATTGCCCAAATTTGAAGGATATCTATGGAAAGATTTTCCGGGCAATTTTTTATCCGTTTTCGTGAAATTACTTTTGTGAGCTGTGGAATATTTGGAGCATCTCTATCAAACATTTAGTAGCATATCTGTGTGGCAAGATCTTGCAGCCACCACGGGCGCAACTAGGCTAATTTTAAGTGCAAACAAAAGCAATTTTGTGAGGGCATGAACCGCTCAAGCAACCCCCCACCCCCCCCCCGATTTTTTTTTTAATTTGATGCTCTTTCGGGACCGTTTGTTAGATTTTATTTGTAACAAATATTGGTAAAATATGTTTTATATTTTTTATTAGAAAAATAATAATATATATATATATAATGTGTGTGTGTTTCACCACATTTTCGACACAACAATGAAATGCACCTTAAATATAAAGTCACCTTGTCATCCACAGAATCGCAGTATCTTGATCTTTGAATTAATGTTGAAATGTATGTTATAATTCAAAGACTTTGGCAATTCGGCGGTTCCGTCCTCCAGAAAGTCGTCAATCACGTTGTCAACGTCCTTGTGTATGTGGAGCAGTGCCAAAGAGCTCATTCTCTTTGGCCATTGTTGACCTGAGGTATGTCTTGATCTGCCTTACCGCGCTGAACGAACCTTCTGCAGTGGAAGAACTCACTGGCATGGTGACCAGGGTTTTCAGTTATGATAAACCACCCACCACGAAATACTAAAGTGCGTAAAGATTTCGATTTTCAAGTTAGACAACAAATATTATGTTCGACCTCGTAGAGTTTAAATGAAAATTTTACTGCATAGATGGTACTTTGAGGTTGCGGTTTTTAAAAAAAATACAAAATGTGCTTTTTTTAGGTGTAAAAATGAAATGGTTTTCTTCTGAGGTGTAAGCAATTGCTTTTCCACTACAATGGAAGTTTGGGCCCTGGCGACCAGTCCTGGGCTTGACAATAGTTTTCATAGAAGTGTGTAGTTATAAGGAATGATATGTTTGAAGCAAGCCTATAAATCCACTGGTTTTTGTCTTTGTAGACACGGTTCACGTAGATGCGTAATATCGTCTTTTGATTAGCTTGTGGATTATTTGTACCAGATTGTACAGTTTTCGGGTAGAATGAAATAAACCTTAATACTAGTAGTTTATTGACCAATTTAAACAGGTCGTTTTCAGATGCACCTGTATGTGATACTGTTGATTTTTATTCATTTTCAGTATATCATTGGGCGGTAGGGTAGCCTAGTGGTTAAAGGGTTTGCTCGTCATGCCCATGATCGGGATTGTTCCACACATAGGTACAATGTGTGAACCCAATTTCTGGTATCTCCTGCCATTGAATATTGCTAAAAGCGGCGTAAAAGCAGTCACTCACCAAGTATCTCGTCGCAATGACCCAGGCCTTCCAAAGGAGACAGCAGAGGAAAACAAATTCTGGAATACGTACTTTAAATAGAAACATCTTCACATATGTCAAACAATACAGTCCTAATGTGTGCATTGTATCACTGGAATCATACACTGTAAATCACGCATACCACAACAAACTATACTTGCTTGGAATTTGAGTGTCCCAATTGCGTGGGTCGATGCTCATGACATTAATCACCGGATTGTCTAGTCCAGACCGCCGTCATATAAGCTGGAATATTGCTGAGTGCGGCCTAAAACATGAAACGGTGTGCTACCACAATAAAACCGGCGTGAGTCCGGTCTAGTACAAACAGCCACAAAAACAAGTACAAGCACGTACGGTCCTATGTAAATGCAATAATCTTGAACACGATGTAAAACACGTTTCACCTCCGCTCACCTGTGCATCAGTAATATGGAAAAGCATTAATCCAAACCGGTTCTTTGTTAGACCCGTGAAGATCCGGGTAGAATAGGTCTTCAGCAACCCATGCTTGCCGTAAAAGGCGACTATGCTTGTCGTAAAAGGCGACTATGCTTGTCGTAAAAGGCGACTATGCTTGCTGTAAAAGGCGACTATGCTTGTCGTAAAAGGCGACTAAAGGGATCGGGTGGTCAGACTGGCTGACTTGGTTGAGGCAGGTCATCGATCCCAATTGCGTGGATCGATGTTCATGGTATTAATCACTGGACTGTATAGTCCAGACTCGATTATTTACAGACCGCCGTCATATAGCTGGATTATTGCTGAGTGCGGCGTTAAACAACAAACTAACAGCACGAGTTAATTAGGAGACAGACAGTCGTCATATTATAGTACCGTGACAGATCTAAATAAAACATTTGAAACTTCTCTTCATCGTTAAAACTGCGGGAAAATAGCTCAACATATTAAGGCAGTATGATTATATAACCTTTTAAATTCTACCATTATTTGGGGAGAGTACTCGACAGTTTGGAAAAAAAAATTAATAAGAAACTGAAACAGCTGATTTGATTATTTTGGAAGCTACTATTTATAGAAAATCTTTGACACATACGAGATTGATCTTTTACGGTAGACAACATTTTGACATAATTGTAGATTACATAATGCCGTGTTAATGTTAAGTGACAATTCATTTTGGGTATTAAACGCTTTTATTTCCGACTTACAAGAAACCTGCTAAAAGAATGGACCCGTGAAGATTCCAGGGTAAAATTGGTCTTCAGCAACCCATGCTTGCCGTAAAAGGTGACTATGCTTGTCGTAAAAGGCGACTATGCTTGTCGTAAAAGGCGATCGGGATCGGGTGGTCAGGCTCGCTGACTTGGTTGATGCATGTCATCGATCCCAATTGCGTGGATTGATGCTCATGATATCAATCACTGGACTGTGGTCCAGACTCGATTATTTACAGACCGCCGTCATATAGCTCGAACATTGCTGATTGCGGCGTTAAACAACAAACAAACAAATCGTGCTAAAAGAATGATATGAGAGGTATAGTCATGGTGGCTCACGGCGACATACGAGGTTTAGGAACGACCTTATATACTATATCCTACAGTGGTCAGAATGTGCTCGAATCTGAGCAGAGATTGTGGAGTTTCAACTTGCAAAATAACATTCCATTAACAGACTCAGTGCTGGTCCTTATGCAGAGAGGGCTGGGGTTGGCTTATCTTGAAGACATTTAATGGAGATAATATTACCAAGCAAAAGCCACTGTTAAAAAGTATATACACAATTTGATCAAATGATCCATCTGCTCTCCCGGATGTCGAGATATGGAAACATGTTAGCATCATATCTTAATTTGTATTCATATATCCCGCAGTTTCCGGCATGTTTTGAAAACAGTGATAGTTGACATGGATGTGATAAACCAGATGTCCCTGGTACCTGCTGAAGTGATGGTGTACGGGAACTGTTTCTCCAGATGGCGTCGCGGCATATGACGCCAATTAGAAGCAAAAGCAGGGGTAATCAAAGATTTTTATTGTGTGCGGTCACAGACCACGACTATAGATAATCAATTTTGGTTTCGTGTTCATATGTGGCGACAAATAACAAATAAGCGGTGTTTTGCTCGGTTCCGGGTGCGCGTTTGTATATATGCGCCCCCCCCCCCATAAAAAATATTAATAATTAAATATATATATATATAAATATGAATAAAAAATTATTTTTTTAAAATAATAATGATAATACAACAAATCTGGATAGTCTTAAGCATGTTAGCTTGGGTCAACGACTTATGTATTTCTATATTATGTCCGGAGTCCTGTAATATGGTTATTCAGATAATTTGAAAATCGCTATATATATATATATATATATATATATATATATATATATATATATATATATATATATATATATATATGCGCGTTCACTGAAACAATACACATGTGGTTAAATAGGTCTGCATATTTACTATACGCATTAAAATTCATTGTACAACACTCATTCTAAATTAACTTCATTTATTTGCATATAACGGTCACACATCAGACTAATGTCGTCTTTGACATGCACGGCCAGTCACGTTCACCTGGAATCTCGCATGTAGATTCCTGCAACAAAACCCACGGATTTCATGCGCTACGTGGAATGGAGGGCGGGGTCCGACACAGTGCTCGGGGTGTGTGGCGTTATCCAAGATGCATGCATTGTAATAAGATTGTATAAAAGTAACCTTCTTGTGTACATGGTTACGATTGTAAACAGGTGGTGGAGAGATGGGAGCGCAGATTGGGTAATTTGGTTATGAGGGTAAGATTCGCCGGGCGTCGGCTATTATGAATGTCAATCTGCCGGAATTCGGATACGCTGACCATATATAGACAGATACATGGCTTAATTGCCTCCTACGGTACAAACATTTCATCTTGAAGCACGGTTCATGTAACACGCAACCTGCTTTGACCTCGTAGCCTGAGCATCCGTCTCCAAATAGCGCCCAGTCGGAGGTGAGCAGATAACCGACGCCATGTTGTTTGGGCAGGGTCGGAACCCTCCCTACCTGCTGATCAATGCTATATGGCGCACCGCAGATTGGTAGCCCGAATCTGACGGCCTTCGTTGCCTCAGTGTTAAACGTACCTATTACGGCGTGCAAGTTTGCAACTGGTTCTCCGGGTTGATATAACGGGCTTTATATTTGGTTGAATGCCACATGCTTGCCAGCCGGGTCTTCTAATCGGTCAACTGGCCCGTGGATAAAACCAACGAAGAATGCGAAAGGAATGGATATTCGGGGCGTAATTATACGTTGAAACTGGCAAAGGCTGGCACGTATACCCATGCTTTTGACACGTATAGATGGTAGGAAACTACCATCGGAGTAGATTAAAATGAATAGTTGCTGTAAGTAGAGACGGAGCAGTCATGTCAAACGGACACGACATAGACTGCATATATTTGAGGTGTATGTTTCGCTCCTTTTTTGGTTTATGCTTTATCCTATAATAAACACTGAACATGAAAATTTGCATGTTTTATATCCCAGATGTCTATACAGCGCATCTTAGATTTGGCTGAGTGCGTGTGTGACCTGTTCGGAAGGTGCGCGTCGTTGCACGTTTTCAGTCACTGGTTTGTCTGATCCAGGGTCGATCACTTAAACGCTGCCGTTATGTAGCGGTCTTATTGCTAGGCCTACGAAATTCACGTATACTCGGTACTGGTTGCATCGCTGTAGAATCTGATTAATCTTACCGTGTCCAAGCCGTCATGTCGGACCACATAGCATGACGTTTTCGTACGTATTTAGTAAAAGAAAGAGACGCATATCAAATTCTCTTCAAATTCTTGTACGACTCAACGAGAAAAAAACTAACCTAATACTTTACCCGTACGTACAATTGCAAGTAAGACTGGAAAGTTTAAATTTGTTTATAAAGCCATTACGACTTTATAGAAAGCTTTGTGTGTTATCTTGAGCCCCGAAAAACGAAGAGTTTTTAACATAATAAAACCTCACAATGATACATACTCAAAGAATAATGACCAACCGATTCTTTCATATTGCTATAGTTAAACTGTCATGGCATGGCAGATTAACCATAGTAATGTCATAGTCAGATGGTCCTTAGATTATTTTCAGCAGTATGTCAGCGAGGTTTGCGTTTCTTTGAGTATAGTCTGTGAATATATGCATTTAACGTGCGTGGTGTAGGAAAAAAGGAAATGGTTTACATTGTCCCTGTGCCTGTGTCCCTGTGCATGCATTCTGTCCTGTCCTGTTGAGTATTGTGGCTACATTAATGCAACACGTCACTGTCTCATTCTGGAACATTGGTATTGGTTCATAGTACGCAAACCACCAGCTGGATCGATCCGAGGAACCCCGCTACAATGTTTCGACTGACCTTGAATTGTTCTTGGGGATGAAGATGAAGTTACTTGTATAGACTCGAGTGTCTTCACCGGAAGCTTAGAGGTTCGTGTGGTTGCCAAAGCACAAAACCTCAGTTCGAATCGCAAAATGTTTGTCGGGGCGCAAAGACTGCTACACTGCCAATGGTTTAAATTTGACTCTGTTCTCTTAATCCCATTCGGATTCACTCGGATTAATCCGTTACCTTATACATAATACATCGGAAAGTAATGGAGTTGTGATATCCATTGTAATCCGTGACACTTACAGATCACTTCGCATACGAGTTCATAATCACAACAGCCGATTTTTTTAAAGGATCTCTGTACGTTTAATAGAAAATAGATAAACAATTTGATTTCGAACAACATCCATTATAATGGTCGCGACTGCCGATAGAATGTGATGGAACTAGGGAAGCTATCGAATCCCGAGCATATATGGATTCCTTCTAATGCTGACCGAGATGACCTTGGGCGGCTGAGGTGAGCCGAGTGTACTCATTCTACGTGAGTAATTGAAGATTCTTAAACTGGCTCTGTTCATCCTTCTCGTCATACTGGAGCGCAACCAAACACCATTTGAAATATTTAATAAATCGTTGTACACACTACACCAAGCGCTAAACAATCACCTTCTAAAAATGTTTGACGTTTCTATGGAGATGACAGTTGCAGGGGTTTCCTTCCAACAGACAACCAAAACTTCCTCGAATATCCAGTTTATTATGTCTCCATGGATGGAGAGGAGCTCAAAGGGTCAAGTGGTTTTTAATATGGTCATGAATCTTTGCAGCATTGTGCTCGAGTGATACCTTTGTATCTATTAAGAAATGTGGAGATTGTTTTGTTTCCTGTTGTTCGTAACTGACACGAGGCGAGATTGTGTAGTTATTAATCGAACACAACTTCTGATATTACTTACGAAGTGATGTAAATGAATATTTTGTATTGTCAGGTCACGACCTTGACCTTGGGTTATACATTCGATTACATTGGGTTCTGGATATGTAAGTATTGTACCCGTTAAGTCGATGTACCTTGCGCTGTACAATCGGCGACCGTCTCCGTGGTCTAGTGGTAGAGCGTCCGCCCGGAGAGCGGAAAGTCCGGGGTTCGATCCCTGCCCGCGTCATACCAAAAGACGATAAAAGATGGTACTTGTTGTTACCCTGTCTGGCACTCGGCATTTAGGGGCGTAAACAAGGACTGGTCGGCTCGGAGTCAGTATACTGTGTCTGAGTGGGGTATTCATGTTAAAATGCGGCATGGTATCTCAGTGAGCTAGCACTATAAATCGCCATCAGTCCGGACTAGTACAAGCAGCAACACAACACACACACGTACATGCACGTCGCTATATAAGTGCAATAATCTTGGACGCGACGTTAAGCCCCATTTCACCTCACCTAACCTGTACAATCGGCTGTATTGGGTATTTGATGGACATGGGTTGTATCCGTGTGGGCAATACACTTGCAGCTCGGATCCGTCTCTTCATGCGACAACATGGATCGATGTGTTCATTGACCACGGCCGTCGAGTAGATTGTCTTTTGCCATATCCGATACTTGGCAGGATGGAAGGTATTCAAATCATATGGCATTTGCATAATAGGTCATTACGTGAACAATAACAGCACGCTTAACAGGATGTCAGGAACACTATACATGGAAAATACCTATAGTATTCGCGGCCCTTGGAACACATGCAAATGCCTTCTCTCACGTTTCGATAACGTCTTATGCAGGGTCACAGCACGTATGTACATTTAAAAAATGTTCCTAAAGAGGCTTTGAAAGTTTAAAAAACGCACTGAATCTTGTGATTGAATATACATTAAAGGACACAAAGGGGGTGATCAATGAACGAATTTGTTACTGTCTGGCGACGAAATGGGATAAAGGCCCCTTTATTGCTCATGGTCGACGTCAACATACAATTTCCATTGGTGGCTTCCAAATCAAGCAAACGTCATTGCTATGAGTTTAGAAATTAAATAGTTTAATCATTCAACTGATAATTCAGTGTACGACTCCGGCGAACTGACGCCAACATTGATTTGAGAGTGCGTGAGCGTTCTTTTAAGATATTTACGATGTCAAATATTGAGTAAATGTGTATTGGGCGATCTCTGCACATCTCACACGAGTCTAAGAAAGTGGGAAGTCCTTGAAGAACTACATAAATAAAGATCGATCATTGATTAAGCCGGCAAATGGTTTCCTATCGGTGTTTGCGCTACAGCTGATATGCCAGGAGTACGAGGACTCGCAATCCATTTAAGCGCAGCGCTAGTTTTACCCCTTGGCGGTTCCGAACCTCCAAAATGGCAGAATAAATGAGTTTGTCTTATTCGAGCTCGTAGACTTGACGCGATGACCTAGATCCTTTCACTGTTCAGCGCTGAATGACCCAGGGGCAACGGATCGAAGCAACTTTCCATCGTTGTCGTCTGCTCGTTGTCGTCTGCTACCTGCTGGTGTTGGCGTTTGAAGAACAATGTCGTCTGCTTTGCTGGACATGATATGATTCTTAGGCAATTGTTCAACGTCATTCCTGCTAATCCTTCATTCATTGGTACACTCTCAAGCCGTGTTTCCAAGATGTAAACCAATATTGTTTAATTTGCATATTGGTGATCCTATAATCTCACGTCACGTTCATCTTGCCAGATGCAGAAATGTCAATGCCGTCCCATCTTTCCATAAAACATGGTGGTATCTATATACATAATAATAGTCCTCGTGCGGAGTCTGAGGTAAAATTGGTCACCAAGGATGATGCTTAGGCTTCTAAGTCGATCGGATCTTCAAGGTCGATGACTTAGCTGTTTCGGTGACTTAGCTGTTATCATCATACCCCAATTGCGTAGGACGTTGCTCGTGAATCGCTGGTTTATCTGGTCAAGACTCGATTATTAACAAGGCGCCGTCATATAGCTAGAATATTCCCGAGAAAGGTGTTAAACAGCAAGCACCCCTAAGACATGTATTACTGTGGACAAAAACATCAATATGGAACTTGATTCGTCGAACGATTGGATACGTGGCCTCGAATATGTACACGACAGACAATGCAATATAACCCCAAATTACCCACTCTTATACTAGTTTTAGGTGAGCAACCTCATCGGTCTCAAGATGCCCCGATGTAATGAAATGCCAGCGTTACATCAGACGAGGCGTGTTTGCATAGTGTGCCTCGGTTGAACCGGTTGTCACTTGCAGTGGGAAAGCTGGTTTCGCCGATCGGAAAATGTTTTTGTAATTCGTGTCCGATGGTGTGTATACCATGCATTATGCAATCGTGGCGTCTTCCTTGGTCGAATCTCTGTCCGTTCCGACCACAAGCTAATCTGATTATTGGTAGGGAGTTTTTGAATCTGGGCCAAGCTCCACACTTCATGATACTAAACAGTTTTCACACCAGATACAAGGATTGAATCCACTCGTCTCAAACAATATTATCCCCCATGAAGATTCCGCTCACATAGTTGGCAGCGCTGCGGTTTAACCCAGTCAGTGCATGCGACGGCTTCCGATATTAGTGCCAAGACTTCTTGAAACTTAAACATGGTATAAGGTTCTGTTACTGACTTTCAGTCAACATTGTTTCCAGGAAGGCATTTGTTTCCAGGGCACCATGCTTGCTTTCAGAGCATATATATCAAACATATTCAACAATCTATATCTATTATATGTATATGATATCCAGTAATTTGCATAAAGGTCACGACTGCAAGCCGCCAGACTGTATAGTGGAAGTCGCATGTACTTGTGAAACAGTTCCAAAGTATGTATTCACACTAATGCTGGCCGGGGTGACCAATAGCATTGTTGAGCCGGTTGTTCCCAGAATCTGTATTCCCCTACCTCTTGCATGTAGTTACAATCAGTCGGAGGAACGTACATGTGCCTCGGGTCGATGTACGGAGTTGCGTCCCTTGGGTGTGCCAGAAACCTGTGATTTCGGGTTCGCCCTGATCGCGTCTAGGTTTGTTAGCGTTTGGTTGTTTCTTTAACGCCACACTCAGCAATATTTCAGCTATACGACGGCGGTCTGTAAATAATCGAGTCTGGACCAGAAAATCCAGTGATTGACATCATGAGCATCGATCTACGCAATTGGGACCAAGAGAGTTAACTGACTATAAAAGTCCAGTTTCCTCGGGAAGATGGGGTTGAATCGGTCTTCAGCAACCCATGCTTGCTGTAAAAGGCGACTTCGCTTGTCGTAAGAGGCGACTTCGCTTGTCGTAAGAGGCGACTACCGGGATCGGGTGGTCAGGCTCGCTGACTTAGTTGATGCATGTCATCGATCCCAAATGCTCACGATGTCAATCACTGGATTGTCTGGTCCAGACTCGATTATTTACAGACCGCCGCCATATAGCTGGAATATTGCTGAGTGCGGCGTTAAACAATAAACAAACAAACCTAAAACTCATCCCTACTTTTACACTTTGACAAAATATTCTGTAGTTGTAAATATTTGAAAAATTCAAATGCTGCTTCAAGATAATGTAAAGTTGTCAAGCAACTCTCCATTCCTGAAAAATAATGGAGCGTTCAAACAATAGAATGACGTCACAGATGTATTTTAATCCTACATTACGCTGTCAAGCTGTGATATAACTGGAATACATTTCAAACAGGTGTTACACCAAACCTATTCATCGCGCTATCCGTAAAGATCCGGGATAGAATTTGTCTTCAGAAATCCATGCTTGTCGTAGGAGGCGACTAACGCGGTCGGGTGATCAAGTTCGGTGACTTGGTTGATGCATGTCATCGTATCCCATTTGTAGATCGATGCTTCACGTCATGTCAATCGCTGGAATGTCTGGTCCAGACTCGATTATTTGCAGGCCGCCGTCATATAGCTTTGATATTGCTGTGTGCAGCGTTACACAACACCGGGGAGCCATCTGTTGGCTCTAAAAATTGAGGTAATCGTGTCAACTTTGCTGGCGTTATTGACCACAGGTTTGTCTTGTGTGTACTTAGAGACCGCCGCGATATATATACAGCTGTCGGGGGCACGGGTGGCCCAGTCGTCTAAGGCGCCGTGATTCGCTATGCAGAGTTGCGTCCCTTGGGCACGCCAGAAACCGATGATTGTGGGTTCGAATCCCGGTTCGCCCCGATTTTGTTTCTAGGTTTGTCAGCACCATGCCCGTGCTATTGGGTTTCACCGAAGTGGTAAACGTCTGAGACCTGCATCACTTTGGGCTTTCCTACCACATTAGGCTGATACGCCGTGATATAACTGGAATAATGTGAAAAGCGGCGTTAAACCCAACTCACTCACTCATTATATACAGCTTTCGCATATCGCTAACTGGTGTAAAACTAAATTCACTGACATACACCTTCTCTATTCATCACTGAGTTGTGAAACGTTTAACATGAAGTACGTGAGAATAATGACAGCAATTATTCATCGTTCGACGCAAATGCTTGGAAATTGAAGTGGGCACGTAGCAGTGTATTTAACGGTAAAAAACAACCCCACCCACGCACTTGAAGGCATCTAAACACATCCTCCACCCCTATATAAAACAGTCGACCTCGAAGTGTGTATTCGTCAGTTGTTGACCTAATTGGGAGCGCTTTACATTGGGCTTGTCTCTGCCTCTCATACATGTATACCTCCCAACACGGAGTAGCTTGTGATGATGCTGACCCGACAAAACCGGTTTGAGTTAAGTCTGACCCCTTTCTAACCTGGTTATACCTGACCTTTCACATTTTCATATATGGTAGTAAACCGGTTTGAGTTAAGTTTATCCCTTTTATATTTGTCTCAGCTTGTAGTCTCTTGTAAACATTATTTTAATAATATATATATATATATATCAGGATCACGAGGGGTACATTGGGGTTTAGTTTGTTGTTTAACGCCGCACTCGGCAATATTCCAGCTATATGACGGCGGTCTGTAAATAATCGAGTCTGGACCAGAGAATCCAGTGATTGACATCACGAGCATCGACCCACGAAGTTGGGATCGATGACATGCATCAACCAAGTCAGCGAGCCTGACCACCCGATCCTGTTAGTCGCCCTTTACGACAAGCATAGTCGCTTTTTACGATAAGCATAGTCGCCTGTTACAGCAAGAACCTATTCTACACCGGATCTTCACGGGTCACATTGGGTTTTAAGCGTCCCTCGTTAGATTTTATACCACGAGCCGGATATATGTATATATATATTTCACACGTTTGGTTGAGTCTGACGATCACATGTGAAATTTAATATTACTGAAACAATGTTTTAGGTCATATAGTCTACATGCGTAGTGCTTGTATGTTAAGAATGAAGTATACTTTACATTATATATTTTTGTAAATACCAAACTTTTTTATTCAGGATTTTGCTTTTCAGTAGTGTCGGTGAGTAACGTTGAACAAAACAATCATGAAAAGTGTTAAAAATAAGAACCATGTTTATGTGAGCTTTTGCTAATGTTAACGCCAGTTTGATGTGTCTTGTGTTTTTGGCTTGTGACTAATGTCAAGCATACTCGGGTATTTTATTTTTTCATTTAACCTTTCCACAATTTCAGTGAACATAATACATTTTGATCCATACTAATGTTTCGAGGGCAGGGTTTACAGAAAATACGGATTTATAAAAGAAATAAACGAATAAATAATTCATGATAATTCCTAAAATTTGTTTCTTCCCTTGATAGACCGCCTATGTCGTCAAGTCGTTATCTCCCTTTGAGAGTGGAAGGTCGGCGGTTCGATCCCCCTCCGCGTCGTATCAAAAGACGTTAAAATATGGTACTTGTGGTTACCCTGTCTGGACAAGAACTGGTCGGCCCGAAGGCAGTACCTGAGTTGGGTGTCCACATGTCAACCTGATGCATAGTGTTCAATGGGTTAGCACGATAAAACCGACGTCAGTCAGAACTGCAAGAAGTCAGTCTCCCAGATACGAGAGAATAAATTAAAAAAGGAGTCACCCCAGTCTAGAATGATTTGGCAAGTCTACAGTGCCTCAGTTCATTAAATTAAGAATTGCTCTGGGCTCCTTTTGGATTTTGTTGTTTTTATTTTGTAGATATATATTTTGAAATACGCCACTACAAGTGCAGTAATCGTAAATGCTGCGTTAAACCCAATTTCACCTCTACTGCCTTGAGTGTCCCAAGTGTATGAATAACTGTCCTTGGGGAAATTTTCAATCCCGTAAACTGAAATAGAAAAAAAATAAATCAGAGGGCACGTGTACTGTAAAAGTGCGTGTTCGCATTATGGTTGTTTACAGGATTGAAAATGGAGTAAAAGCATTTGTCCTGGTTGTATTTTGAATTACATGCATGGAGGTAGTGATTTTAATGTTATCAGTTCTGAATGGTCAGTTTACAATATCAAGAAGTGTTTTCACGATCCTCAATTAAAATCTAACCATGTGTAATGGGAACAGAATAACTTTATGTCTTGGGACCCCGAATTTACCCTCACCCGTCCTTGCATGGAGGGTCACGTGATCAGTTGTGTGAGTATATAGAAAACAGGCCCGACTGGCATTAGACGGTTCCTTATGCCTCTACTGCTGCTCGACCCTGCCTACCGTCATCGCACAGGGAGGCTCTTGTAAACGTCAATCTTGACGTTAGTTTTGGACTATAGTAAAAGAACTATATAACCAATTATTTGATTTAAACTTATTTTATTAACATATCAATTTAAATTGGGTGAAAAAGCACATTGGCCCTTCTCAATGCAGAAATACACCAAACTCTAATCCTATAAAATAGGACTTGTACTAACAAACGTAGGATAGAATAAGGAGAAAACATAATATTGTCTATCAAACTTATGGAATTTCTATCTTGCAATAATATATCTATGGACTGCTCTCATAAAGAACGGCAGTTAGCCTTTCCGAAATGTTTATATTACCAAACAATTGTCAGTTTCAAAGCTTATGTCTCTTTTGGAGAGTTCAGAAATTGAATTAATTTGGTGTACCTATGACATTCAATAAAATAATGTATGAAGCACAATTGCGTGTTTGGGTGTCAGAAATATTTACACAAAAGGATTTCATGGAGCAACATGAATGCCGTAACCACGTTGGAAGAATATTTACTTGATATCCTACAAGTATAATTGCGGCATCTTTGCAGGAACTTGGATTATCTTATTTTTTTCAATAAAAATGTAGATGGTTTTTTTAGTTTTTCCCCGCCATGAACGACGTTAATTACGATCGGAACACACCTTGCATGCACGGGGGGCAGTTTTTAGCATATGTTCAATTGATGCATTCACATGTGTACCGTGCTCACATTAAGTAAATTTAGTTCCTGAATAAATATTGTTTTATCAAGTAAGCTTATTAGTTTTAGCGTATTAAATCAGGCGATGCAATATGTAACGGTATATTACAGCATGAATATGTATATAAACATGTATAGAGTGAAACCCCTTTAATCCGGACGGGCGTTCCCGTACAGGAATGTCCCCGAATAGGAATGTCACCGAATGACAGGAACCCTGTTAGAGAAATGTCCTGTGTACATGGGTGTTATTGTTCCTACCAGTGTCCAAACGGGTGTACACTCATCTGAAATAATTTAATGGACATATATTCCTACAGCTCATAAATGCCTTTAATTTGGTGCATAAGGGATTGTTTGTTGTTTAATGCAGCACTCCGTAATATTCCACCTATACGACGGCGGTCTATAAATAATCGAGTCTGGACCAGATAATCCTGTGATTGACATTATCATGGATCCACGCATTTGGAATGCAAAGACATGTATCAACCAGGTCAGCGAGCATGACCACCCCATCCCGTTAGTCGACTCGTATACGACAAGCATTGGTTACTGCAGACCTATATTCCCCTTAAACCCAAATCTACCAACAGCACCATTGCATGCGCAATCCAATTCTGCATTACACTTTCACGCGTTTGCATAATAATTTAAAGAGGATGTTGGCAATATTTAATGATCAGAATGTTTTATGTTGGGCGCGTGCCTTCACTTAACCTATAGACATTCGTGAAATTATCGCTTTAATATGACATAGGTAACGTCCATAGTAAAAAATGTCTATTTCAACAAAACAATCATTGAGGAAAAAAAATATGTATCCAACATTCACAACCACTGCGGGCTATATACATTTGTTTGTAGATTGATTACATATATTGAGGAAAGTACCTTTTGTAGTGATATGTTTGTGTATATACCTCGTGTCCATTGTGGTATAACAGCCTGTAATGCTATGACTTGGCAGCACGTTAATAGATCACACCGCGTTATAGTGAGGAGCCACACTGGTATTATTTGCTAAGAGTATAGCATCTGTCTGTTGGAGCACTTGAAGGCGGGGGAGGGGGAGATAGGTACCACGCTTGTGTGCCAATGCATGTATAGTTTTGACAATACCAGCTTCTGTTAATGGTGCATGGCATACTGCTTATCTCGTTTGTAAATTGAATACACTGCCACTATATAGTAAGGCATGTATCTACATAGCGTGTACTATATGCTGGCAATCCTGTGGATGATAGTTTTGTTTCTGAGGAAGTATTGAGCATTGGTGGTCACAATGCCATCTGCTTGTTTGTGTAGTACCCGACAACCTTGGTCGCAGATCATGCTCAAAGCCACTGTTTGATTTCTTGGTTGGTTGTTTGTTTGTTTAACGCCGAAGTAATATTCCAGCTATATATATATATATATATATATATATATATATATATATATATATATATATATATATATATATATATATGCTGTCTGTAAATAATCGAGTCTTGACCAGACAATCCAGGGATTGACATCATGAGCATCAATCAACGAAATCAATATACATGTAATCCACCAAGTCACCAAGCCTGGCAAAAGTTAAAAATTGAAGACCCCGGCTAGAATTGATCCTCGGCAAACCCCTGCTTGTCCTAAAAGTCAACTAACGGGATCGGGTGGTCAGCCTCGGTGACTCGGTTGATGCATGCAATCGTATCCCAGTTTCGTAGATCGATACTCATGTGTCAGTCGTGGGTTGTCTGGACAAGACTCGAATTTTACAGACCGTCATCATAATATTATAGCTGGAATATTGCTGAGTGCGGCGTTTAATCGAAAAACAACCGATCCATTTAGTCGCCTGTAACAAAAGCCTATAGGTTGCCTCAAACAAACATAGCCAATACAGCCCATGCAAGTCTTATAATATTTGGCAAATCTAGATTACTGCTTAAAATGAAAGTCTCTTGGCTCCTTTTTATTATATCTTATAACTAAAAATTAACGGGTTTTTTCTGTAAAATATGTTCATTGCAGAGACAAGATGTTAGTCTAGCTGCTGCATTGGACCATGATTTTGCTTGATTAATTAGAGCCCTTCGTAAATATGTATTTCAGCCTTCGACGCAAAACATTCATTAACTACCACTTGCTACGGAAGCTAGAAGTGTGTTAGATACATTAACCAAAATACAGCACGTTACTTTCCAATGGGTATATACATGCACACACACGCACAAACACACGTATATGTACTGTCGCGCAGTCAAACTGTATACTAAGTATATGATCTATCCCCATTTTATATCCAATGTGAAGCTATAGGTTATAATTCTGCGTATGACATTGAAGATTAAGAGTATTTTTCATTAACATACTAATCTCAGTCTTCTCACGACCGACGGACGGTAGAGTCTGAAACGCCCCGCGGATCGCTCGTCTCATGCACATGCACGCATTTCACGAGTGGCGCGTTCACCTGGCCAGCTGTCTGATGACCGACAGCATGCCATATGTGTGTCTATCCACATGATACAAGTGATATCGATTACTCCCTGTCCCTCCTAATCCTGGCCAGTCTAGTTCAGTCTGCTTAAGTCCAAACTCTTGCTTGCTTCGAGAATGCGATTTTGATTTACGCCGCACACATAAAGGCTGATTGTGGCGTCGAGACGATTATAGGAGGGGCCAAGATAAGTTGATACGTAGTCTGTAAATAACAAGGGAAATAGTTTTTGTTGGCGATGAAAACTATATGCAATATACGTAAAAGTAATATCTATAGGCAAGAGTGACCATTTATTCAGTTAGTTAAATTTAAACATATTTTATTGTCCAAGAAGACAATGGGACACTAACAAACACTAAATTGCCGCCTCCTTTATATACAGTTAGGGGCGGTTGGGTAGCCTAGTGGTTAAAGCGTTAGTTTGTCACGCCCAAGACTCGGGTTCGATTCCCGACATGGACACAATGTGTGAAGCCCACTTCTGGTGTCCCCACGCCGTGATATTGCTGGAATATTGCTAATAGCGCGTAAAACCATACTCACTCATATACAGGTAAACATTGAATAATGGATATGAACAATTATTTATAATTGAAGAACATTGTAGAAACACTGTACAGATATACAATACTGATGTAAAGGGATTTATACAATGTACTGGAAAATGAATATCATGTTCTATTGTGTTCTATCGATACGTTTCAATAACATAACCGATTGGTTATTTGCATATTGGAACAGATATATGGAAACGTAAAATAGAAATTCATTGCATGAAAACAATTTCAAACGCATTACCTGGAATTATTTTTGAACGAAATAATCACATCTGTAACAGTAATCTTTGTTCTCTTCTTAAGAAGGAATAAGCTACATTATTACATTTTAGCGTGACGGAATGTCGTACAGGAAAAACACGTTGATTGTAGTAGCGAGGCTGATATAGCGACCGCTTATTTGCTTTGAAAAATTGGGATATTCCGACACTGCGAGATTGATCGCCACCGAAACCACCGGTAGTGCCTTTTACTCTTGTCACGTGCGCTAAGACTTATCTGCAGGAGATCCAATTTATTGCTAAATATAGCCTCAGATCGATATGGGGCTTTCCCCATCGGTGCATTAAATTTTCGATGTTGCGCGGACATCGTGTTATTGATTTAGCAAGGTATGCCGGGAACGTCTCAATGGGGACCTTTTTCCCTCTGTTGACACGTGGCTACTCGGATATTTTATGCGTGGGCATAATCTGGTGATTTTTATAAATAAATGATGAATTTGGGGAAGATGGTGACGTGGAAGGCAAGGTGTGACTTTGTCGTACACATTCTAATCAAAACTGCGCTGTCAGGCCCGGCTCATGTTTGCATGTAAACCTAATGAATATTCATATCACCTTTATGAATATTCAGCGTGGCCCCAACGACCTTGAACTTACGATGCGAACTGTCATTCCGTGCCGGTTTAGTTTTCGTTCAGAAGTCCGGTTTCTGGAATTGTTTGTTATTTATCGTTTGTATTATTACTAACTGGATGCACGATGTACACAAAAGACAAGAAATAAATTGGGTATAACGTGGATTAATGAAAAATATTGGTGATTTACTTTCGAGGGTGTGACTCGTGACGATTGAGTCACGTGAGTGCAATGAACATTTATTCCCAGCAGAAAGTCGAATCTGTCAATCTGTCAGTTCATTAACCGTAAATTGTTTACACGAAGCGAACAGACGTAAAAATAATAATTGACAAACAACCATTGAAATATGTTGTATTTATGCTTTTTCCTCAATTGGAAACATGACTATTTGATTTGTTTATCAAAACTGCTGAATCAACAAAATTATTTTGCGAAACATAGAATATTCAGATATTTTAATTTAATCAAGCTGAAATGTGTGAATCTTCAATAGCAGTGTTCTGCATAAAACCTGAAGGAAGATGGCCATTCAAGAGTCGTATTTTGATATGAGCTAAGATGTTCTAAGTATCAGTAATGTGTCATTAGTAAGTATATACGTGCATTTGCTAAATGTCCATTCAAGTGCAACTTAGTAAAGGAATTAGTGACATAATACTTAAATCAACAGTTCAGGAAACACCAATGACACGTTTTTTTATTTTTAAAATTCAACCACCTGTTGCGTGATAGCATGTGGTTACTCAAGCTGGTACCTTTACTGCTATTTTAAAACTAATTTTGAAGGAAATAAGCTTTTATACAGCCCCAATGCCTCCTGAAAAGTTCATTCCAATACAATCGAGGTGACATAATATTTTGACAGATGTGTCAACAGGTATATGCACGTGCTGTAGTGTATTGAGTCTGTTAACTGTTTCGAGGGTCTGTTAATTAACTTAAACGTTTAATCGTATAATAAAAGAAAGACCCATTGTTCTTTTTGTTTTGTAGATTGGTAAACACACCTTAACACGTAGATCGCGGGCAGCTTACACGCATCAGTGCATATGGGGGGACAACTTCAAAGCGAGACACAACGGATGGTATATGACATTAATTAATAGCTTTAATTTAGATACTGGTTTTGTTTGATAATCTACTTATAACATTTGTGCAAAAAAATGTTTTTAACGAAAGTTAATAATCACTCCACGATTTGCTTCGAAAAGTTGATTGGATGCAAGGGGGCGGGGCACCCCTGCATCTGAATCAGGTGAAGTGCCACGCCCCCTTCAATTTCCAGGGACTTTTAAATTAATATTGTGTTCATTCAGTTGTTTTTCTAAAGTTTTTACCTCAATAATAAGCTTTTCAATCAAAAACAAGGCAAAGAATTCCCCAATCGTGTTAGGATGCGCCCTGACAAGTAAGTCTCGTGACTCATGCGCCGTCTGCTGCGTTACCCCACGAGAACTGGGCGAACTCAGGATGGCTCTCAACTACGACGGGATGAACGGGTCAGAAATGGACACTTCAGACTCGAGAAAAAGGCCTTTGGACGGGGAAACAGAAAATGGGGTCACCAAGAGATCGAACCAAGGAGGAGGTCAGGGTGCTAATTATCTAATTTAAGTACAGTAGCAAAGTTTGGGAACACACTAGTCACTGGTTTCAACCAATATGGCGGCAGAACATGCAGTCGTCGATTCGACCGTGGGCCGCGAAAATTTTTTGGAATTTCATCAAATACTCGTCTAGATCTGAATTTTCCGGTTGAATCTTGTAGTTTGGTTATTCCTCTGATATCGTGTTAGGTTTGTGTGTCATTGAGAGATATATGGATGTATGTTTTAACTTTCTTCTGATGGGGCACTGTCTGCCCTTGTCAGTTTAGCTCGTTCGTGTAGGGACATGCATGTACGAACATGTGTCAAAAAAATTGGACTGTCTGAGGGACCCCTCAGGTTCTGATGGTTACATTTATGGAATCTTTGTAGACCTATATATCGGAACTATCTATCCTGCAAAGCTCAGTTCATTTCGGCCACTTTCAAGGAGAGCAGTCACGGTCAAATCGGGCTTGTGTCTGCGCAACCCGAGTGAAGGACGTGGATCTCTCGATACTGCAATTATGACGCCCGGCGACCTAAATTCTTGCCCCGGGATCCTCCACGAATCTTTGGTAGACAGCATGTATTCAAGTATGTTTACCATATGGAAAGGTAGCGTTTATTAATCAACTGAAATTTAGCGAATTTCATAGGAATCTGTTGCGTTGTATGCTCGGCTATTTCACGCAGGCAACCAGTGTACCACCCACTTGACAGAAACCGATGTTGATTTCAGTAACGCATTTCACTAGTTGCACACGTGTCAAAACCTTGGTTGTGTTACTACGTATGTTTTAATTCATCTGATGGTATCTATCGGACTTTTGCATTCCCAATTTGGTCTTGCAGGGTGCACGGTTGCTAGACCATGCCCTTCTAAAAATAGTTCGCCCGACTTCAATAATGTCGAAAACGATAGCAACAGACGGTCGAGGTAAAAATCGGAACTGTTGAAAATGTTCTTTTTTTGATGATTTGAATATAAGTATTTCGATGTTTGTGATTGTTATCATAATTTATTGTTGTCTATTCATTGTGTGTCTGCTCACCAGTGCTTAGTAACCTATGTGTATTGTGGGTCGAACAGGTGCAATGTAACCAAGATAGGTATAACAATATGCCAAAAATCGTCAGTGCATTACATTTGTGGTTGACCAGCATTTTCCTTTTTGATATGATTAATAGATCTTTAAGTGTTAATATAGATATTGCATATTATATTTCATCAGGCTTAAATTATTTGTTTCTGTTCATAATTGTGGAAATATTCTCTCCTGTAGTCCTCTAGTTAAATGCAGACCGAGATTTTCAGATTCTGATAATGTATCGGATTGTAAGCGACCAGGTCATTTGGAAAGTAAGGTAATATTGAGAAAACATACATTTATAACCAGTCAGTTTGAATGATTCATGTAAATGTTAACATATGAAGAGATAATCAAACGCATCAGCTATACAACCATGTTTGACTTACTTCATGATATGAAGTATGATCGATATGTTTGCATCTGTGATATACCTGTGCCAAAAACCTGAACACACTTATCTGAAAATGTCAATTGACAGTGGTTTTTGCCTCGGACAAATGACATTAGGATTTTTGTGATTTTTAGCACATTTGAGAGGACATTTTTGTATATCATTACAAATTCAGAAATATAATCAGGACATTTTGGATAAGTGTCCTAGAAAATGAACCTATCCGAAATCGTGTTTGACATCCTTTTCAACAGATCATAAGTTTATCAACACCAGGGTTAGAACTTTATAAAATCAAAAGCTTTACTAGCCCGGGTACAGATAAAATGCCCTTGTAATGTTAGAAAAGTGTGGTAATTTGTACTTGTACGCAGGAATTTGTACTAGCCCCAGGCTAGTGGGCTAGTGTTAAGTTCTAACCCTGTTTAAATTTATATGTGGATTCTGACAAGCTGAGCATACTAGACCAAACCAAATGTACTGGACTAAGCTTCATATCATTTCCTAAAGTCGCAGGCTGAATGACATATGGCGTGCATATGACATATCATTTCGGTGCATGATGGGTCCCCTTGCCATAAAATATTATTCTGCTTGCTGGCGTTTTTGACAACATATCAGTCAATCTGAAGTTCGGCATATGTGCATCATGGTACAAAGCATTCAATACATTGATGATTGATTTTGTCAGTTTCAGAAAACGAAAGAGATAGATGCGTTGAAATGATGACATGGCAGTATCATGTTTATTTCATATCAGTTGACATTGTCAAGGTTTAGTATTTTGTTGGGTGATCATTAGGAAGTTGCTTGCTCTCATTACTGGTGCAAATTTCAAGCCATAGCGCACATATGGTACATACTGTTCCATGAACATTGATGAGATATATGATACAAAGCTAATGCTCTTCTAGGCTTTGCTATTTGATATGTGGCATACTGGCACATACTTTATGTATGTACTTTGAGATTCATACATTCCTACTGTTAACATTTATAACATTTTAGCTTGTGGAATGATATGCAGTGCTTAACTCTTCTATCGTTGTCATAAATATTCTAGCTGAAATAATTAATCAGGTCATACATCAATAACAATGAAGCTCGCTATCATTTCAGATAGGTTTTGAGATTGTTAATCATTAGTGTTTGCCAATCTCATTACCTCTCTCCATGAAGATCTGACAAACCCTACTTAGGCTGTCTGTGCCAAGTACTTTTGAGTCTACTAGCCCAAACTTTTGTTTTAGTGTTATTTTCAGTAAATTTTATTCTTAGTATATGTACTAAAATAAGCTGATCTTAATAGATCAGAAGAAATTTTACTTGGCTTGGGCTTCGGACTAGTGGCTAAAATCGCAGGTGAACTTTCTAGTCAGCTTATCAGCGAAGAGGCATCTAAACCCTTGATACGTGCAGTTGAAACATTCAGAACAGCGCTTATTTCCTGCAAAACATCTTTAAAATGGTAAAGGCCGCACTTAATATGTTGAGGATATTGTTAACACTGTCCTTTCTGAGTGTTATGGCAACTTAGGACCAAAAGGGTTTACAGTGTGTGTTTTCTGTTACAATCACAATTTCAGATTGGGGTAAAGAAATGAAACCAATTCATTCTAGAAAATGGACACCTGATTCACTCATGAAGCCAATCCTTCGTAACATTGGTTCACCTGATGTGGCCTATGGAGGATTTGTCAGTCAGTGAGATACCATATCGGAGTAAAAGATCTGATTTTTAATGAGATTTAGTTAATGCTATCAGTCCTATATGATTTGATTGTAAATGTAATGCTGATGTTCTTTTTGAGCAGGTTTCTATTCAAGCTCCATGCATCACTATGCACAACCATCATTCTTCATTTGGTTCCACACATCACCACGAACCATGAACCTATATTCAAGCTCCGTACATCACTGCGCACAGCCATCACCAATGTTTTTTTATCTGCATGTTCCCAGTTCACATCACAAGGCAAAGTTTGCCATGGCTATTAGATCAGGAAACGCTAAAAATATTGTAATGTAGCTATGTCATGATGCGTCATGAAGCTACATTCCTTCAATACTCTGTTGAATGCGTAAAAGGAAACAGGTTTTTATACAGAGTGACGTGTCTAACAAACTATTTTTTAAATTCTTAATTTTTTTTAATCCTGGTTGGCTTTCTGGGACAGATTAGGCATCTCTATACACATATATGCAAGTAAGTTCTTTTGGTGCACAAATTACAGCATTACAGATGTTACAATGATGTAAATACTTCAGATTCTTCTTAAATATATGCCTTAAAAAATGACCCAGGTGCAATTTTGTGTTGATAATTGCTGTTGAACCAAGGAGACATTTATGTAATTTGCATGTCTTCTTAGCATCTGTCATGGAGTGCTTTAATATTGTTACCATGGTTACAAACGTGAAGTTGAAGATACACTGAACATTCACATTTTAACTTAGATACTTCATATTGATTATCATGTGAAATAGTGTGTATAATTAGAAATCATGAAAAAATATCTACCTAGGTGTGAATAGAAAATTGGCTAGAAGCATTTTCACTTGCAACATTGATAAAGCTACAGCTCTGAAATTCACTGCCATAATACAGGTAATATACTCATAAGGGCCAATCATTATTTTGTTTTGATCGATACACTGACATACGATAGTACTATCGAAACTGACCTGTGAAGATCCGGGGTAGAATACGTCTTCAGCAGCCCATGCTTGCCGTAAGAGGCGACTAACAGGATAGGGTGATTCCAATTGCAATGATCGATGCTCATGATGTCAATCACTGGATTGTCTGGTCCAGGCTTGATTATTTACAGACTGCTGTCAATATAGCTGGAATATTGCGGAGCGCAGCGTTAAACAACAAACCAACAACAAAAACTATCGAAACTGATTACATTTGCTTGTTTCTCTTGTTTGATATCTCACTTGTAATTAATTGAGTCTTGACCAGACAATCCAGTCATTGACCTTTATGAGCAATGATACATGTCATCGGAACAATGACATGTAATCAAGTATCCAACTCCAAGTCTGCCCGCCCGCCCGATCCATATGTCCCATTCTAACCAGGAATCCTTGTAGGGTATTACATCTTCTCGAGGCAAGTGAGTTAACTGACACTGAAAGTCCAGTTTCCACCCTAACCGAACTAGGCTGGTATTATGGAGTTACATTTTGGCTGGACTGAGTTTATGGATAGTCGAATCAAAATCGCGCACCGAAATCGAAACCCGGTTTCGTAAAGTGTCATGCAGATTTCGGTCGACTGCAGGATTTGCAAAGCATGTGCAAAGCTAACTCATTGTCAACAGATATTTTCTAAATCTTTTCATGTTTTTAATCAAGGTGCTCACGTGATTTGATGCACTTGGCGATGTAAGACCCGTTTTAACACAATATAGATCTTGATTATCGATCAGATCGTCTTGACTGGGGGCCACCGTTTTGTTTGAATCAAATGCATGTGATACGAGAGGTTGAACCTGATTGGTCAATAGGAGAGGCATAGAAAGGACATGACTCGTAATAGCCACTGGTGGCGCTACGATCAAGCCCAGGAATTCCAGCCTAGTTCGGCAAGGGTGGAAACTGGACTTTTATAGTCAGTTAACTCTCTTGCCTCGGGAAGATATTACTGCTCACAATAACATACAGTTGGATAGCTTGGAATGACAAACTCTCCATTGTGACCTGTGCTAACTGAAACTGTCAGTCAATGCTCAGTCAGTGAATGGTTTGCATCCTCCAGGCTACTTCCAAGGTATGTTGTTGGAGTTGTAGAAAAAGTAAGATTTACCAGAGGTCTTTATGAGGAGCGTTGAGATGTAATTTCAGTTAAAAGGGACAGAACGTTTTGAGTAACGTTTACAGTGTCCAAAAGTAAGAAGAGTACCCTTGGTCTTCTCCTGTGGTATTTGAATCTAAGGACCCCTAAATCTTTAATCTTTCATCATTAGGGTTATGACAAGGGCTCCCTCACTTTCATGCTTATTTTGATAATGGTTTATCTGTTATCAGCCTCCAGCAGACAAGTTCCACAGTTACTGGAGGATTGGATGGTCACAATGTTTGACAAGGACTGTCACTGGATTGCCAATTATGTTATTTTCCAAAAACTTGTTTGACTGGGCCAGACTTAGATTATTTACATTACTGGGTATGTCCTGATACAATTGAAATATTGCTGACTGGAGAAAACAACATTCTTCTGTTACCTTGACCACTATTCTGAAATTAGTTTATTTAAACTTGTGTCCATCCTTGATTTGATTTCGGTATAAGTCTACACAATGATCTCCGACTAGAGAAAACTGAAATTTATCATGAAAGTCAATGGATCCCTGTCATAACCCTAATGTTGAGTTAAAATTTTGAGGTGTCCCTGTATCATGTGTATTCAAACACTATTCCCTCAAACCTCAAGGACCTCCCCCTTAACAAAGAACACAGATGTCACATAAACACCACCTACGACATGAACTTTGGACCAGTTTAATTTCCCAATGGTGTCCACTGGTATAAGTTTTCTCACTAGCATCATTTTGATGAGCACATGGAACTGTGATTGTCATTACATGGTCAGTTGTTCTCAGGCTTCTTTTTTAGAACTGTCTCATATCCAATGTATTGATTTTTGGATGTCTAAAAGTGAATTGTTGTGTTTAACGAAGTGCAGCAGAGTGGAGCATGAGGATGTAGGTGGCTACCTATGTCAGCCAACTCAAGACTAGTAGGTTAGATGCGAGTCCCATAAGGCAGTACATGTATATTGATTCCCGAACACTGTCAGCCATGTCTTGCCCACACCATGCTGGTCATGGATTTTCCCGTGATAATCTGAAACATCCCGCCTTCAAGGTGAATACATAGATGTTACGCGTCAGTGTACTGTTAAATTTGTCCGAGTATGAAGGCAGTCTTGAGCCATGTGGTGGACACTATGACTTACACTTTAACGGACAGGATGTCGACTGTTCTGAAGCTTTGTAAAAAGTAGCCGACAACGCTGAGCTTACTCGGCCCAACTCGCCTTATTCAATTTCTGCTCCAGCCACCACACCAGTGTAAGCTTATCACGTGACCAGACGTTTCTTGTTCTTGCATTTATTCTGAAATAAGAACAGACTTATGTTTATCTAAGTGTGTAGACTTATCCAAAGTGAAACATGAAAAAGACGTGAATGCACTGCAAGATATGACAATGTGACAGGTACTCGGCTGACCGTAAGTCAACCTCATCATGCTCCTTGCTTGTAAATGCCATACTAATGATCAGTGTTCTTTAGTTTAAATCTTGTGACCTGCATACATGATGTGTTCTGTATAAAGGGTTAGTGTGATTGGTTCATTCATTTGTTATCACATGCCTAAAGTTGTTTCAGTGTTAAATGGTCAGTTCCTTGCACTACTGTTTGAGTCCATACTAGTAAACGTAATTGTGTTGAAGATGCACAGAGATGCCTTAGTGAATAATGGGTGTGCCATACTGGGGATGAACCCAATATTTTTTACAGCTAGTTTGTGTTTGCACGCAGCCAGGATATTGTTACGAGCTACGGCACCACGCTCCCCCTTGCAAACATTTTGACTGTTACTGATTCA
The DNA here is from genome assembly GCF_022045235.1 of Haliotis cracherodii. Lineage (NCBI taxonomy): Eukaryota > Metazoa > Mollusca > Gastropoda > Lepetellida > Haliotidae > Haliotis > Haliotis cracherodii. The sequence goes on along the minus strand of NW_027266308.1, from coordinate 13,430,165 downwards.
TATTCATTGGGGATCACAATACGGGTTTCGTGTGAACTAGACAACACTTAGTGTATTTTGTTGGTCTCGGTCACTCATGCTTTTTGTCTTAAGAAGGATCTGGAGCTAGGTGGTTGAAGTATTGCTTCTCATGCTGAAGACAAGGTTCAGTTCCCCACAATGGTATTGATGTGTGAAGCCCCCCTGCTGTGATATGTCAGGAATATTGCTCAAAGCATTCTAAAGCCTAGCCATTTAACATAATTAGGAGATTGGGTGGTCAACAATATAACTCAACATGGTAAAGTTTTGATACCTTTGGATTGTTTATAGACATGTATCCTCAGTATGATAACAAGTTTGACATTTTTTTACATGTATATCACAACCAATTTTGAAAATATTTAGGTAATTTTGGAGAGCAATATCCAATATCCAAGAATATGAAAGAACATGAAAAGATCTGAAATCTTATTTTTTGGATTTGACAATCAACAGTTGTGACCACCCAATCCCTTGTATAGTCCCCCTCCTGTCTTCTGAGCACAACCCTTACAGAATAGGTCCCCAGCAACCTATTCAGTCACCTGATCCCTCTGTATTGCGTGGTCAAACTCGATTACTTCGTTATGGCGTCATATCATTGGATTGTCTGGTCCAGAGTCGATTTACAGGCTGTAAATGAAAATAAATTGCTGGAATATTGACGAGTGCAGTGTTAAACGCCTACCCACCCCTTATGAGCATGGGGTACTTGGAGCTTGTTTTGCATGGACTCATAGAAGCTTTAGCAAATGTTAAAACTGATATCTTGTTTTCTGGTAGGAATTTCTCAAGTGCAAAAAAACTGATAACTGATATGATAATGATTGCAGTTGATTCCAATGACAATTTGTGCTTACAGGCGTGGTCCATTATGCTTTTTATGTCCCTGCATATAACGGGATGTTAACTTGTGATCAGTGTATTCATCATTGTTCATTGGTCTGTCAGTCGCTCATGTTTTCTGCATGCATAGCAAACCTAACTGTGAAGTGTTGGCGTTTGTTGGTCGTATTGATGTGATGAAATTCTGATGTTTGTCATTTCCATGGAAACCAGTGAAAGTTGAGTCTTTATTATTCCTTCATGAAGCATTTCCCATGTCCAGGGGTGATGGTGATGACTGCAGTCTACAGGTGTAGAGCTAGAAGCATTTCTGTAACAGGGATTGTGAACTTGTACGTCATCAATTACTTGGTGGTGGTATTTAAAGGTCACAGGTTACATTTAATACAAATATATTATGGAAGTGAATTTTAAAGATAAAGGATGTCTAAAATTTGCATTGCCAGGGTAATATAATACAGTAGGCATATACAGTCATGTAGTTTATAGACCTTAACGTTGTTGATGGGAACAGATGTTGACAGATTTGCTTACATTTATGAGAATGATTTTTCATATTACACAACTAAAGTAAGATATTGATCTGATGTAAGAAACAAAATTTGTGCTGAGTTAGCGCCATTGTGAAGGTAGCCCAGTGGTTAAAGTGTTTTCCTGAAAAGTAGACGATTCTGGTTTGTTTCTTTATTTCAACACACAAATCTTGTGTTCCCGTGATATGCAGCATGTCAATCAGTGTCGGATAACTTGAATATGTCCTGAGGAAGTAATTGGAGTGGATATGAATCAGAACAAGTACACTTTTTTAGCTGTAGTCCCATGGGGATACCAGGTTAGGATTCGTCGCTGCTATTGGGTGACTCAGTGGCTCCAGTAGTCCAGCTTGGTGGCTTGTTCATTGTGTGTCCTTAATGGTGTGGATTGTTACACAATCACCGGTTTGTCTTGTCCAGATTTGATAAGACATGAACGAGTGGCTAGAGACATTGACTGACACACCATGCCTTGTCTTATTGCTGCGTCATTTACTCTTGCTTGATGTTCAAAATGACTGAAATGAGAAGAGTTGAACACATTCCATATGGAATTATAACATGAACTTTTTTTTTATTAACTGAAACATTTGGGCCTCCTTTTATTATCAACACAATTGACTGTGCTTTTGTCTGAACCAGTTGGAATCACTTTCTGGTTCATGTCTTTTGAATTTAAATGTTTTATGATGCGTGTTCTTTTCAGTAGAACTTCTGAAATTTCTATAACCAGTTTTCAATCGGTGATTTTCTCTGATTGTTCTTCTCAAAACCTTTCAACTCATTGGGTGACGTGTCATTGTAACCGTGTCATCCTATAAACTTTGAAATGCATTGCTGGTCAACACTGGAGATAAGATTGTTCTGTTTCAACACTCTGGCCATTGTTGCTGAACTGCAGCATCCAGGAAAATCTACCACAGATCAATAGAGGCCATCTTAAGCCAGATACTTGACTTACATGATGCCACGTCTAGTATTTGATGGTATTTGACTGAACATGCAATTTTGATTTGGTGTATATCAAATACAAAGTATCCAGTAGAAAGGAAAGAGGATGTATCCTATGTTATCAGCAAATACATGTTGAGCATTATTGATCAGTGAATACCAATGCTGCAGTGTTAAGAAAATTTGCTGAGTGTGCAGATTTTCCAAATTTGTATGGCAACTGAGTCTTTGTAAGTATTCAGTGTTTTTTCAACCTGTCTTAGAGTAGCTTAGTTTCCTTATGGACTCTAAGATGTATCATCTCCTCAACTGATGTTTTTAACCCATTTTGTGTCTGCTGTGTATCTGTTTTTGCTATCAGCAATTTGCAACAAATCTGTTTTTTTCAATGCTTGAAATCCTAAATTAAAATAAATATTAGTGAATCCACATTCATCATGTTCATATCAGTAAACACAGTTTAGTCTGCTCGTGGCATAATAATGTGTAGATAACCGTGGAAATATTTTTCAACAGAAATATGTATCTTGTGGTTAATTTGAAACCATTGCTGAAACAGGCAAGCTGTGAGGGTAATGGAAACACATTGTACAAGACCAAGAGTAGACTTCCGAACAGATGTCCCAACATTGTTGATCAGAGGCAACTGTATTGATATTCAGGACATGAATAACAGGTGCACTTTAGTTTTGAATAGTACTGTACTTTCTTGTGTATTATGCACACTTTTCTACACTCCACAACATCTCTGTACAGAGGGAAAAAGGAAATACATTAACGTTAGACCATAAAACTAACGTGAGACCATAAAACCAAAAGTAGCTTGTAAACTTGTTTTTCACACCTTGCTTTTAAGTTATTTCATGAGTTTTATTCAAACTTTCTTTAAATGTTTATATGAAATTCTGCGAAATCGCATGTGATTTGATAGATCCCATCAACTCCTTGTTATAATGTTATTTACACTTACACCTTCTGAATACTGCTATTGATGCCTCGAAACAGACCTTTGTTGTCAGATGCCATACTTGGACTCGTGATAAGACCTTTTTGTTGTTTGACTATCGTATGTCAGTATACAATTTTTGCAATTGAAATAACAAGATATATATGTAAAACTTAACCAATGATACACCTAAGTGCTACACTTACTATTTAAATTTAAAACTAAAATAATAAAAGCAGCAAATAAGAAGGTATTAGGTATTATTTTTGGTACACCGATAGTTCAGATTTGATTTCTTTTGATATCTTTAAAAGAAATGCCTAGTGCAACAAGAAATACAAATGACATGTTATAATCTAGTAATCTTGTCACAAAATTGATATTTTCATTGACCAAGTTATCTCGTTTGTTCACCTGAAGCGACATCTAGTGCTCATTGACTGCACATTGTATACGAAGTAGCAGTTTTCCCAATCTGATTGTCAGAGCATTGCCTATCAGATCATGAAAGTGACATTTGGAATGTGCTTTTTGATTGTGCAACCATGAAAAAGAACAAAAAACATACAGGGTATTCCAAATGACAGTTATGGGCTTTGTCTGTATTCATACAATCTAGACCATCTATTAGCCATTCCAGAATGTTCTTCTGTTCAGTTTTTAATCTTTTAATGGAGTATATGTCAGTGTTTCGAAGCGTGATTCCATTGGTCAGTCAAAGTTCACTGAAGGTCAGTCTGTCGTGACCCTTATTGTCATGTCCTCAGATCTTTGTTTAGCGGTAGCAAGAACTAAGATCTGATTTTAATGAGATTGGAATGACAACACTTAAATTATCTGTCCAATCCAATCATGTGAACAAGAAAACGTCTATGCCTAGAGGTAATAATGTAAGGATTCGGTGATACGGTATTGTATCTCGATAAGAGTTCCTAGATACAATACATCTTTGTTAGAAGTAAAAATAATCACCAGGCTACCATCAGGACCCACAGACTTTGCAAGCTGCAGGCCCAGACTGAACTCTTCAGGCCCTTATTTTACAAAACTGCAGCTTATTGTGACAAATATATCGACATATACAGTCGATATGGTCCCATTCAACTTTGACACTGTAGGCCCGACATGAGATCTACATGCCTTTGACCTACGGGCAGGCGCTTATTTTAAACACTGCAATACATCAATTAACAACCACTGCATCATGATATATACAATACATTACCGTTCAAAAATGAATTGGTGTAAAGTCCCAGGAAAAATAACATTTGAAATTATAAACAAAACTGTTCAATAACCTGAGTATTCCCCAGTTTGCTATAAATAGAATAACTGAGTGCCCTCTAAGCTATATGGTTCAGCCCTAAGATGCCCAATCTTTGATCTCTAAAACTTAATAACAATTGATTCATGGTTATGATACACAGAATATCAACTTAAAAAATAAGAGGACTGTAAGATCTGGAAATGGTGATGTTGCTGTTGTGTTGGCGAATGGCTCCAGGATATTTATCATACATAACAGATATATAACAGAATAGAGATAAACTTTTGAGTAAAATCAAAAATGTCATGCAGAATATTGGGATCCTGTATAGTGTATTAATAGCTATAACCACCCATTTGTGTAGATGTGCTTTTAATTATGAATGCACTTATCGTGGATTCAATAATAGTGTGTGTAGACATGGAAACTTATATTGTGTTTTCTGCAAAATTTGTGTGCATGTTCAATAAATCAAGGTTTGAGCATTTTACCTGGTATGGCTAAAACTTCCTAGACTGTTTGCTTGTTTCCATGAAAGTTCTGCTAGATGTGGGCTAGATGCACTTACTAAAGTCTGTGCCAAAGATGTTTGTGTTTACAGGGCCAAACTTTTATTTTGACATTATTTTCAGTAGATTTTATTCTAGGACAGGTATCAGCTGTTTTACATGGCAGAGGCTTCAGGCTAGTGGCTAAAGTTGCAGAATGTTACCATAGTAGACCACCTTTAAGGTCAGTAAGAGCTTGGCAATACTGCCAGATATTGGGAGGAAGGAGGGTTGTGCCCGTGGGAGTGGGTTTGTATAGCCAAACAGGACATTGTATTGCTTCCCCATATTCATTTCTGAGATTTTCTTCCTGCATCCTTCCATCCACCTTCATCAAAGATGCTGGTGCCTTATTTGTGTAACCATCATTGCCCAGTGAGCCTTGCCACTCCCTCCTCCTGAACTTTCTACCTGTATTTCTTTCATGTGATCAATGTTTAATTTATTTCGCTGCTGTTCACTGCTGTCAGGATATGTTTAAGGAAACTTTAGGGAAGTGAAAAATAACTAATTTTGATGGTAGCCACCTTCTGGTTTCATGAGTGTTAATTTCTTTGAAAATGCCAAGATTTTAGCAGAGTTGACTATTGTGGGAGTCATCATTATTAAAATATGCATAAATAATTTTAAAGCTTGTACATCACCCTTAAAGAGGCTGTACATAATGTTGATACCTCATATGAGACATAATCGACGAGTGGGAGTTGTTTATCGTACAATAAAACACTGCAGGGAGAATAAACCACTCAGGACTGCACCCCTCATGGTTTATTCCCCTGCAGTGCATTATTGTATGATAAACAACTCGTCGTTTGTTTCTTAAACAGCTTTACCTGATCCAGCTGAACTTTAAATCCTCCCTGCTATAAAAATGCCTAGACCGTCTTTAATTCCCCAAACGGGATAATCTTAAAAACCTATTTTAGTTTTGAAATGTTGAAAGATCTGACTTTGCATAATGACTTTCATGCTTTATTTCAAACACTGCTGATCATATCTGAACAATCAGAAGATATGATTGGTACATTGCAGTGATTTGAAAAGGAATCTAGTTTCCCGTAATGGTCCTTGGTCATGTGTATTCCTGATGCATGTCTCTGGTGGGTTGAGTTTGAGATACTTCATCAGGGGATGTCACAGTTTTAAACTGGCAAGACTGGTTGCCTGTCCAGATAGTTAAACTTTAATGTCAGACAGCCTGAATACTTGATGCTATGAGGTACCTTCAGTTCCTAACCTGTAAAGCAACGTTTTGTCAGTGATGGTGATAGGTAAGTTTGATCCCTGAGGTCTAGGATCTAGAATTCCAGACAGGTTTTGTGTGCCAGAAACTTGTGCCAGATGAACGGTCGTGGTGCAAGTTGGGACATCTGAAGACAGGACTGGTTGGTGGTGTTGCCGAGCCTGTGTAGCATGTTCCACACCCTACAATGGTAGCAGTGTGGAGCCCAGGCAGGTTACTGAGCACTCCCACTTTGCAAGGGCTGGACCAATTTGCCTGTGTCGTACAGGTAGTCAGTGAATCCTGGAAACAGAACAATTTGTTGACAGGCTTAGACACAGCTTTGTCACTTCATGGTCAAAATATTGCTGATGCAACATCAATTCTTCACTTGTTCCTGGCCACTTGACCAGAAAAGAGAATGCTGAAAATCTGTTACCAGAAGTACTTTTCTGAAATAAATGTAGTTATGTCAGGTCAGATAAATATATCGCTTCTAGTGGTTTTCAAAATAGCTTGGGTAGGGAGGAAGGATTATTTTAGTTTATTTATTAAGTTGCAAATCTATAAAAGTAATCTTGATTCTAATCTAATGTTCCATGTGCCCACAAGTCTCTTGCCTGGAAGTATGAAGAGATGGGGCCAAAGACTTCAACTGCAGAACTGACACTATAAATAGCATGGTGTGGGCAAAGGTTTCTTAATAGTGCTTAAAAACTAAAGAAAATGTTAGCGGGGCAAATATATTAGGGTGAGGTCATGAGATAAAAATTTATTTTCACAAACCTTACATCACATACACTTGTCTGAAATGAAATGTGGACTAGTTGGATTAACTCATGCCAAGCTCTGGTGCAAGATCAAGCTTTTCTGGTGAATACTCATTACTGTGTACAGTAACTTACATTCTATGCAGTGTTTTTTCTTTCATTTTACATACCCATGGTAATTTGTTTGAGTAAAAGGATCCAATACAAAAATTTGTCTATTTAAACATAAGCTTTCAAAATATGAAGCCCTCTCCCCATCACATTTAGAATCGCACTGACTGAAAACAGGTTCAAACATGAAGCCTTTATATCTTGATGTAAATATGTCCCTTTTGAAACAACCTACATACATACATAGAGATATACACCCCTGACGTTTATCCCTATTGAACATAAACTACTTATTTTCAGTGAGTAAGAGGGAGGTTGCATAACATCAAACATGGCCCGTTTCATGTATCTTACATTTTACTGCAGTTTGAGGCACAGTTTGAGCTTTGTTTCATAAGAATAATGTGTCAAATATTTGAGCCAAGCCTTGAAGGGAAAGGATTTAAGTATGAAGTGTGTTTGAAAATAAACATGGTCAAACATGTTGAGGATCATTGTCAGGACCCTAATGTTAACCATAAAAATTATTTGTCTTGTCTGATAATGGGAATTGTGTTCTCAATATTGTATGTAAATTGTAAAGTTGACATACTATATATACTGTTAGCTGTTTTTGACCAGGTTAATACAGGAGGCAGCCTGATACTAGGGGTAGCACTTTAGCTTGACACCCCAGTCAGGTTCCCCCCCCGCAAGGTTGGAGCCCCTTCATGGTGTAAGAAGCCACAATTTAGATGTTACTTCATTTGGTTTTTAAGGATCATAAAACGCTATTCCTTGTCATGCTTACTGACTCGTTAAAAAGGAAGACTAAGTGAGGTTCAGGTTGCATCTCACTCAAACAAAGTCCAGCTTGTGAATCAATACGGTCAGTCGTCAGTACTTAAGCTGTTTTGATAAGTGTACTAGGGCGTGAACTTTTGACAAGTCATAGTTTACTCATTGGAGAAAATATTTTTTCATGGCTAGCATGTTGTAATGTTTGATCTCAGTGTTTTTTCTAATTGCTCTCAGCTTGCATTGGATGCTATTCCATGACAAGTTTTTGTCATCTAATCAAGTCATATGCAATATCAATGCTATCTTTCTTGTTGGTGCATAATGCTTGCCCTGTAAGTAGCTTTACATCAAGTATCAATAGCAATCAGTAGGCAAGCACATCTTTGAAGATTCGCCATCAGAATCTGTACACGTCGTCAAAGCTGGGTGTGGTCGATATGTCAGATGGATTCAGGTCGGAATGAATGTAGCTGCAGTTTTGTTCAATAATCTGGCAATTATCCTGGATCATTAGTAGTAGCCATGATAGTAGTTGTAATCATCACTGACACACTCAGCCTCCTGGATTTCAAATATGCCTGTATGCCTTGATCGGGTAGTCAGAATTGGTGACATGGTTGATGCTGCCAGTGTACCAGTGTTAGAAATTGGCACCTGTCCTACAGTCCTTGCCAAACTGCCCAATAATTCAGGAATCATAAGAGTAGTAGAAATGTGCCCTTTTAAGTGTTTGCTATATGTGATTGAAAGGACTAGTGGACTTAAACTGTTAGTTTCTATAGCTGTGTACCCCTATGGCATGACACTTATAATATCAATCACTGGATTGTCTGGTCCAGACTTGATTATTTACTGGCAGCTATATGGAATATCGCTAGTGCAATGTTACACAACGCACGCGCAGGCAGGTATTCGGCAATACAAATAACCAGCAACTGAAATGTTTAAGAGACCAAATGCTCATAACATAAGCATGATGAGGACACCCTTAAAAAAACTGGAAGGTATCCTTGCCCTACAGAATTCCTTTACTGCAGATGGACTGACTTTGAAATTTATCACGCAGTAGTTATATTTTTCTGAGCATCGCTTACCATTTTAACATTAGATTTAGGTTGTACTACTAATAAAGTTTATTCTGAGTCTCATTATCCAGTGTAGAATGTATGTCAAGTGCAATATGAACCCCCAAATGATACCTGTGTCATTTCTTGAACTGTACATAATTATCCCTGGCAGAGACGATGACCAACGTGAAGCTATTGTTATAGGACAAGTGTCTACATGTAGTGTCTGATCCATGTACACACCAAGTCCAGGGAAATCACTTTGCACATCCATGTCAATTGCAATGAAGGATGTTGATTGGGGTACCCAGGAAGCTTGATTACTTGTGATCCTGCTTGGTTATATTATATGTGTCGCATGATGCTCACTGGCCCAGGATGTTTATGTAATGTTAGAGGTGAAACGTTTCTATGTATGGTTATTCAGTGGTAGACATTAACCTGAAGTGTTACCTAGCCAGAACAACATGAGGTCAACCTGAAAAAGCCTTGTAATCAAGGACACCTTGACAATAGGCTAACTCGGGTTTGCGGCTAGCATGCTATAATATGATGGCACAACATCCCTGGATATTTCTTATGAGGTTATGTGGGCAAAGAGGTAGATATGGATTATATCCAACTAGTCACAGGTTATTTTGGACTAGTATTTATGTTTGATACAATGTTCGAAAATAAAGGCCAGGGAATCCTTGTCACAACTCTATAGTGTTTGAAACATTTCACGTGTCCCAGATTCAAATATCGTAGCAGACTACAAGAATACAGATTCTGAACTGTGCAATCTTTAAAGATAATGTGTCCTTCCAGACTTTCACATGTCTCAAGACTAGTAGACCAGTGGACATGTCCATCTCTCAAAGGCAATACATTTAGTGAAAGTACAATTCCATTGTAATAACTATATTAAATGTATCTTTTTCTGAGGGCATATATTAGACTAAGACCGTCACAAGAGAGACTTAAGAGATAGTTAAAGAACTTTTTGAATTTGGTAGTCCCCTTTGGATAAGTCTGTGGCTGAGTTACCTCACATGAAGCTGATCATACAGACTTGGAGCTCTCTAAAAGTACAAACCTGCAGCATGAATGTCTGGCCAACAGTGAAAGGCTTTGTATGTTGTATGTATGTAAAGTAAGGGGAGCAAGTTTTTATGAAACTTATGGTTTGACATGAATGGTTTGAAGTAGTGTTAACACCTGGGTGTTCAAACCTACCGAGGTTGTTTCATTTGAAGCTTAGAATGCCCTTGGTGAACAGAAACGTAGTGTAGCGAGAGATTGAAAGTTGGTTTAGTTGCCCAGTACCCACATTTGCTGTGAGAACCAGTTACAAGGGGGGTATATTGAGTAGTTTCAGTGTGTTTTATCACTACCAAATACCTTTTTTGTCTTTTGGACAGAACTTGTTTTTCTGGTAGTTTTTCATTATTATTTGACCTTAACATAAATTATTAGCTGAGTTTACTAGACTAAAATAAAATTTTATCTCTCGGTAATCTATCTTTGTTAGCATTTGGTGGTCCCTTGATTAAAACACCATTGTCAGTAACCTTGCCCCGTATTATACCGTTTGATTCACAAGCCACTATAATGTGGCCAAACTTGTGCGTATGATCAACATTCAACGATAGCCATATTCACCACACACACAAAATATAGAGGGAAACTGTATGAAAAGTCGAAATGAATTCAGTGTATGGGATATTAAAACTGTTGCACCTTCTGTGTTCTCAACATCCTTTTGTTTTTAGAAATGAACTGTTTAATTATAATATTGTGTAGTCTAAACTGATGGCAATACTAGATTCTGAAAATATCTTAATAGTGTATTTCAAACTCTTTTTACCTGTTTATATGTATGACATGTGTATCTAGGGGTGCTGTCATATTACTTGAATGTTTCCAAGTACGAACATGTAGGATACACACACATGTTAATCCTACTTCACATGCAATGTTAGTTTTCAGCGATATAAGCATCAATAACTTTTGTGTTAATGAGGCCAACTATCTCTTATGTCATGTATTTGAGTTGTGCCTGCTGTAAAGACAGAAGCTTCAGCCATGTCAGATGTTTCTGACTGATATGCAGTGATGTTGCCCTTAGGTAGCATTGCATAACATTGATGGAGTGATATTCTTTGAATATTTGACAAACTTCCCAGTTTTATCAGCCACCCCATACCTTATCAGTATCAATGTGTTTCCAAAGGCACTTAACAATCAACAACATTCAGTGTACTTGTTTGCTTCACTGTTTCGATATTGGTCGATGGACTAGTTAGCACTCATTATACAGCTATTGTTTTTGATGGGGTAATACAAACAAAAGTAATACCAGCTATTCTACTCAAACGAGCCCCTACTGTTTACACCCCTGTCCAGCTTTTTGATCTTGCTGTGCATTTGTGCATGGCCACTAATTGACCCATTGGTCTGCCTAATTACATAACCCTTTTGGCTGGTGATCACCTATAGTTTTCAACTGATGCATATCCAAATAGTCTGGAGAAGTAGTAAGTCCACATGAGGCTGGCTATATTAACTTTCAATTACTATCCCAACAACCCCTCCCCCCACGGTGGGATACTTGGTAACATAGCAACCCATCCCAGGGGAAGGGAATCCCGACCTGTCTGCACATGCCCAGTGTGGTATAAGTAAGCAGTAGGCTGCAGCCTGCTCACATTCTGGTCGGGGTCAGGCCTGGGATTACACGAGCATGACCAAGCAGAGTGTGTCAGAAATGATTATTTCACCGACTTCACTGGACAGGGAACCCTTTACATTCTACCATGGTATGTGGCCTGGCAAGTCCTTCCCGTTTGTCCAGTGTAGCTACTGGACTTAAGTGAAATATTTCTACATGGATATACCATTGTGTACTTTTGAGGATGTAATTGCCTGCCTTTTATGTCCTATCAGTAGACATTATTATGTCCTCACATCTGTTATCAGCATTTATGTGGATTTTAACAGTAAAATGACATTGGATGTAGATTGTTTGAAGGTTTGATAACATGCACTTCAATTGAGGAAGTGTTCAATGTATGAGATTTAGTTCCTCTGCAGTTGCATGGAATTCTTACCCATCCTTAACCTAACCCCTGCATTTTTCACAGTTGAAAACTCAGCAGTGGGAATCTTATCAATTGAAATGCCAAACATACCGATGCTAACTGGAGTTGTGTATTGCTTTCAAACGTCTCTCCTCAACTTGAAGGTGGAAAGTAAATCACTCATCAACAGAAGAATCTGTTTCCTCCTTTATTAAGCAATGTTTTTAATATAGATTCCAGCCCCTGTGTAGTGTATCATGGCGTAAGAGGTTGTATGCAGTGCTTGCCAGTATCGGAAGTTGTATTTTTAGATGCAACAAAGATCTTTCGATAGCTGGGTACTCATTTTGCTTGTATCTGCTTAGTGTATGAGGATACTGGGAGATGTATGTATATCATGATCAATGTTTTCCCTTGCCCAATGTAGACGTTAGTTGAAACTAATTGTATGCCTGTTTTATGCTATGTGAAAGGCTTCAGCCTGTGGTGTCATTTGGGAGGGATCAGCTCATTGTGTGTAGATGGTGTTTTCAGTGACCAACATTGATTTACAAGTAATGATGTTGTATCAGCACAACCTTGAAGGAAAGGCGTCCCATTTTGCTGAACATATTCTACATCTCTGGACTGGTGATAATCTATTCAGTCAATAATGTGGATTCAGTGTATTAATGTCTTGTCTGGTGTTGAATGCGTTCCCGAATAGCGGGCAGGTGGTTTGCAAAATGCCATTCAGCAGTTTGTTCTTATTGAGCAGGCTTAGCAGGGTTAAGCTGAACACTTCAAGTCATGGAGGTCCTTGTCATAACGCTCATGCTAAAAACCTATATTTAAGGGATTCCTAGATTAAAATACTCTCTTAAAAAATCTCACGAACCCCACATGATCCCTTAATTGCTTGGCAGTACTTAGCCTTTGGTCTTGAAGTCAGACAACAAATGTTTTCTAATCTGTAAAAAATATTCATCAGATTAGGTCTTCAATGCTTTATTAATAGATTTCTCTATATGCTTTTTCAGACAAGTTATAGATAACCAAATATACAAGCTGATTTTGTGCCTGTAGTGTCTGAAAGCAAAGCTGTATCTTATAACATCCTTGTTCTGCCACAAAAATAATTTTCTGAAAGTAGATCTGTTTGTGCAGATAAGGAACACTGATACACAAATGACTGCTTCATCCTGCCAGTTTCTATGCCGATATTTAAATAATAATCTTTCTTATTTCTAATGCGGCTTCCTTGCCATTATCTCTGATCGCAAAATATTTGATTGGGCGTGGCTAGTCGATAATCAACTGTCTTTCAGAGCTCCAGTAGAACAAATGTACCAGGTTCGTTGTGTATTCCATATAAGCTTCGTTTGAGGCCAACATTCCATACATAGTTACAATGTTGGCATACATGCCAGCCATTATCAGGCAATTAAAAACATTCTGGAAGCAGGTGTACTTTGTAGCTCATCCTTGGGAACCTCCATGGCTTTGGCGTAGGCTCCTTGATACAGCTGTTCAAATTTTATTACTGAAGATTGGTGATGGATTGAATCTGATTATGCATTTCATGTATTCTGTCTGGGTAAATGGGATGGCTGATGACAACTGGTTCTCGGTTTAACCATATTTTGGAGTGTCTCAAATTTTCCTTGAACGGAACTCTTGATATTTTGTTCATTTCATTTATTTGGATATTTTTGCTTTAAATGAGTTGGACAATTAGTGGTTATCTTTTTTCCTTTGCTGTTTATCATGACTTTGTCGTTAACAGAGGCCAGAAGTTACGCAGCCCACAATTATTTTGATTGACGGCTCTAATTTTGTGGTAAATCAGCAAATTTCAGTGGTGTTGGATTTGAATTGGTTAGAAAAAAAATACAGTATCATTTAGGAGTGAGTGGTATGGTTTACAAGGAGTGGAAATGTCTCTGTAAAGTAAGAGAATTCCAATGGTTTATGATCAGAATGTTAATATCTCTAGCATTGTTCTTGACTGACCTTGCCAATACAACCTTGTTGAATCAAGTAGGTAACAAATATTAAGTGAAATATATACTTCTACAGTGAATACAACAAATGGAAGATTTATTCACGTTTATTAGAACCCGAGAAGGATTGAGGCTTGTGTTACTGAATACTAGAAGAGGGAAGGGAATATTGTTACCTATATATAGCTTGTAATCTGACATGTTGCCATCTGGGCTAGGCATGCTCAGTGGTAATGCTTTTTACAGGCTCCCTTGGAATAATCTGTTAACTGAACACATCGGTTTTATCATGCCACTTTTAATAAGTTGTTTTTGCAGGGAATGTTTTCATACATTAGTGCATCGCATTACACTCCATTATTCTGTTCAGATGCTAATAGAAAATTATGTTTATATTAATAGTTCAGACATTATGTGATGAAGACTAATTGGGGGAAGGTATTTTACATGTTTATTAAATTGTTAATCTTTTGTAAATAGTACGCACAAAATTTTCCATGTATATATTTAACCAAAGATTTCCAATTACCATCACTGTAGTTAAGCATAAGGAAAGTACCCGTCATAACCTTATTGATGTTAAAGGTGAAAAATGTAATTGTCCCCAGATCAAATGCTATTGGAGCAAACTGTTAGTACCCCATTATTTTCAAACGCTGAAAATATTATAATATATTTTGACATTAGTGCAATACCTAGGCCAGTTTGACATTCATACTTAATCTGAACACAGGGCTTGTTTGAAACAAAATATTACATTTCACATATAAATTGAAATGAATCTCTGGGTTTGAAATTAATTTTGTCAAGCTGCTGGACAGCAGAGTGGTTGTGGTGATTGCTGTGATGAGGGCTCATAAAAGTAGTTGTTGACGAGCATCTCCTAGCTGAAGCGGCTTGAACTATAGCTATCACATGACTTGACATAATATGAATCGTGGATGACGGAAACATGCTTATTGATACCAACTAGGAGGTTAATTAGGATACATCATCACTGGGAGGGTATTGGCAATTAATTTCACAGGATGCAGAAACTGATGCAATTATACTTCGGTTGGTCTCCTGTATCATGTATCGGCCAGCTGGGGGAACAGCTGTCTGAAGGGTCAGTGAAATTGTGGCTTGTCGCCATACCAGGCCCCTGACCTTGGCTTACTCATGCATGAAGGTCATCTCCTAGTTGTCAGTCGGGGCTGTTGTACTTGTTTCTGGGGGATAATTCAGATTCTCCTGTTACAAAGATAATATGATTATCTTAGGGTTTATTTTTCTTTCTGCGTTCCCATTGAAATGGTAATGAATTTCTGTGTTGCATTTATTGAACTATGCAACGTTAACGTTGCTGAGATAAGAGTAGAGAATCTCATTGATTACAAGTTTTGCCATAAATATTTAACTCACTTGAACGTGATGAACTTTCTTTGCAATGCTACAGGAAATGATGATGAAAGACTCCTTTGACAAATACAGCCGAGATATTTAGAAAATGCTGACAAGATAATTTATGTTTGAGTTTTGCTGTCAATAAGAGTTCAGTTGCTTTCTTAAATGTACAATGAATAATACAAATTTGAGATGGGAGTTTTTGCTTTATCCTGTCTTTTACAGATTTCGCAATTGTAACTATATTGATGTAGAAAGCATGTTACATGTTACAACTTGCAACTCAAGACATGCAAACACTGTTGATTACCATGATGCATGGGTCACAGCTGCCATCACATGCAATGTCATTTATTCAGCGTCCTTTTTCATGTTGCATACTTAAAAAATGTGGGAACTATGTACTCTCTGCATACAGGACTAAAGTTATGTATTCATTGCCCACTGGTAAGTGAAGTGTCGAATTCTGATGGGATCCTCTGACATGCTTGATATTGTTACAGATTGGTGAATAATCTTTATCAATGATTGTGAATCATTAGGTAATGGTCGTGACTGCTGGCAAGGATAACGTTACATAAATTGTAGCAGTTTTCTAGATTGTCTAATGTATGCTTGTCGAGTTAGTGATGCATGTACCAATGTAACAGGACCCTGCTCACTGGCTTAATCTTAACTATTAGGCATTGACTTAAATGACACTATTTTCTGTGCATAGCATTTGTGCTTCATAATAAGCTGATTTATGATTCGAAAGACCCAAGCACTCAGGAATACATGAATGTGGTCTGTCGCTTCACGTGTGAAGGTTATTGGTTAGTTTGACTACAGTTCGATAGCTGACAAAAGAACTACATTATGTCATACAATAATTAGCATCTTAACAAAACAGTTGTTGGGTTGGCACTGAAAGTGAGGTTCAAAAAACGATTTGAACACCATTTCTTTGATCCACGGTTTGTC
Source organism: Haliotis cracherodii (assembly GCF_022045235.1). NCBI lineage: Eukaryota > Metazoa > Mollusca > Gastropoda > Lepetellida > Haliotidae > Haliotis > Haliotis cracherodii. Next base: position 13,413,710 of record NW_027266308.1, on the reverse strand, counting down.
CTTGAAAAACTGCATATTATTGGCCTGTTTCGAAACATTTTTTGTGGTAAAAGTATTTGGGATTTGGAGAGAAGTTGGCTGTTACAATGGTAAGATTTATGTAGGGCTCTAAAGTACAATCCATAAGGTCATAATGGTAGATTGTTATAATAGTAAATAGGTATAGGAATCTGCCATTATAACTGCTGATTATCAACCTGGGCTGTTTTACCTGTAGCTACCTGCCACGGTAGAGCAGTAGGTGGGCATGCTCCGGCAGGCCTCTTTCAGGGCATGCTGCCAAACCAGTTGCCTGTACATTAGGCGTAGTTTGCCAGTGAAATGCTTATATATTCAACTTGCTCAATATGTCAGAAATAGTCTTATTGTTTAGCCTTTCAATTCAATGATATAGTTTCTTAACTGATATCTTCCAGAGTACGTTGGCCCCAAGGGAGTTGCAGTCAATATATGTTGTTGTCTGTTGTATTCCAACGCTTGATTACATACAATTGTTAGCCCTGTTCTTAGTAACACACTCAGCGCACCTAAAACGTAATTGATTAAATGCAGAAACTATGGAACTTGGCATGGGTTCTGGTCGGCATTTTGACTGCGATTCTTGTGTGGATCTGATGCATGAACTGATAATGAAAACACCACTTACGTTATTACATCTCAGGCCTGTGTTAAAGCGATGAAAATTGGTAACCGGAGTAACACCATATTTTTGTAAATATGAATGGTTCTGTTGGGTGTTATAACTATATTAATCTTGATGTTTTGTTACATTTTGCCCTCTACCATTAGCATGATTAGGCCAAGTGTCATATTTCTCATGAAATTACTTTTCATGTGATGCTAACCATGCCAACTGCCTCCATCACAATCCGAATATCGTATTGCTAAGTATCAGTGCATCAAACGTACATGGTGAAGAAGAATGGCTCAGCTATTTATTGTTATTTTCATTTGTTTCCTGGTTGACAAGTTGTTTTGTTTTGTCTTTTTAAAGTTTTAGTACAGTGTTGAACTAAGAGGGGGTCTTTGGGTTCTTCAGTTTGTTTGTTTGTTGTTTAACGCCACACTCGGCAATATTCAGCTATATGATGTCAGTCTGTAAATAATCGAGTCTGGACCAGATAATCCAGTGATTGATATCATAAGCATCAATCCACGCAAATGGGATTGATGACCGTGCATATACCAAGCCAGCCTGACCACCAACTCCTGTTTGTCGCCTCTTAGGACAAGCATAGTCGCCTTTTACTGCAAGCATGGGTTGCTAAAGACCTATTCTACCCCGGATTTTCCCAGATCCAGGGTGGTCCAGGGGATGCTTGGTCTTTTACTGTCAATGGAAAAGTGTTTGTGTCCAAGAAGATCAGCATTAGTTGTTTACACCTAGAATGCTTGTCTCATATTTGAAATGAGTGAGAACCTGTTGCATGAATGAGGTGGTTGGACAACACTAAAAGGTTGTGGGGACGAGTTGACAGTGTTTAATTGCCATGTGCAAATACTTATCCTGTTCGGTGTTACCGTCATATTTGCCCAAGATATATTGATTTTTATTGAGGGTGGTGGTGTATGTGTGAATTTCCTCATCTGGTGATGAATGCAGCCATATGTAAAGTTTATGAGCCATTTGTCTTACTGCCATGTACACATTTGGCTTCATTTGTTGAGTTGAAATAGGACTGAATTGTTTGGGATACAAATGTTTTATGCAGCAGTGTCATCTGAGATGCTATCATTTCAGTTAATTGGTGAGTAAACTTTGAATTTAGAAGACCTCAAAGGTATGATTTTCAACCTGTGTTTACACTGCTTGGATAGAAAATGCATAGTTAATAAAGATGACTCTTTGGTAGGCCTGTTGAAATTAAACAGTTAACATTAGGCATGTATTAAGACTTTTCTCATGACCTTCATGCTACTGGTTGAGGGGGTCCAGCGATTCAAATACTGTAGGAGCAGACGTCAAGGTCCTCAGTACCCCCTTACTTTCAACATTGAGGATATGACCTGCTACTGTTGGTGGAAATATAGACGACCAAGCTGAATGAAGCCAAAAAAGTGCTTGTCATTACATTATGTAAACTGGGTTATGTAGTGTAGAAACTGTGCTGAAACTCCGCCTTGGCCTGGTCATTTAATAGCCAACAGAAATGTCTCGGAGCATATTACAGTTTTCCAGTGTCAATGATAAGATTACTTTGCATGGTAGCCCAAGGGAAGAGGTGTATAGGCCTGGATCCATGTCAATATGGACCATATGTTACTGTGTATTGTCTTCAACTCAGGTGATTTGGCTCGACTCAGCAAGTGTCCTACATACCATTGTACAGTTCAGCCTATGAATGTCACTCTGTTCTTGCCAATATGGTCAGGATGAATCTCCCGGCCACCCTGGGACTGGACAAAGGTCAGAATGGACTTGCCAAACTGAACTATTAGAAACAATATTGGCATTAGGTTGTCAGCTGTTGAGGAAACCTGTCATTACTTGAGTATATTGCTAGCATATGGAGTTTTATTATTGACAATGCTCCACATGTGTTGAAATGGGTACTGTATGTGGTAATATTTTGTTGACTAGATTTATTCTTATATGTAATTTGTCAAATTTGAAATTTAGATCAATGGGCGATTCATGAATATGTTCAGTACAGATGTTCCATATACCATGTATACATGTTGAATCTCTTCAGCATGATTCAACATGTTCTTGTTGGTAGATTATATCGGAAATAATATTCTGTTTTCTGGGTTGGCTGAAGTAAGGATGGAAAAAGTTAAGCAGTTTGGAACTATTTATAAATTCCATTGAATCCATAGATCACACTGATTGATCAGGTATGAATTGTTACACCACTAAATATTTGAATATTCTCACTGAAGACCCAAATAAGATCAGTACTGTGAAAGGAACAGCGTTGATAATACTATTCCTGCAGTATTAATAAACTAACAGATTTTGCAGTATATTGTGGGAAGCAGTGGATCTATGGAGTGTCAACACCTTACAGCAGTACAGACTGTCTGTATAACACATTCCAGGCATACTTCAGCTGAGTCGGGACTGAAGGGGGAGGGAGGAGGTGGGGCTATTTTCAGTGCGTATTACCTGAGCAGCTTCAGTGCAATGTTACCAACACTCTCCTGGAAAATTACAAATATGAAAACAATGTGGGGACTTCTTTGGTTGTGTTAAACGACTTCTAGTTGTTAAAGATAAAGTTTGATGTGAAATATAAATATATCTGGAAGCGTAGTTTATGATTACGTCACGATAAATATTGCTTTTTGGTTTTATTGTTCATTCAATGTATTGTGAAAATACATTAAATTGGACAAAAAAAAGATGTTTCTGCAGCCATTTTTTAAAATAAATTGAACGTCTCTAGACAGGTCAATTTTTCAAGCAAGTTGCTTTATTTTTCACTGCGCAGTAGTGTCAGGAAAAGTTTAAATAGAAGCTGGGCACTCGTGTCTAGATTTTGGCAACATCTGGTGGATTAATTCTTGTTGTGATAAACAGTACATCTCTCCTTGAAAAAGAACTGGAAACAGTATCAGTTGATGGTTAGGGAATGAGTTATATTGTGCTACTGTAAGTTGCCTCCAAGCAAGAAGTACTTCCATCATCATCCTGCATTGATAAACCTAGCTGTGTGAAGTGTTTATTTTTATGGAAATTACATGTGACTCATGGTCATGTGCAAATAGGTCAGAAAAGAAAGGCTGTACAACAAGCAGTGCCAGGTCTAAGTTGGTAGATGGGATGTGTAGGTATAAATCAAGCTGTCGGAGCACAGACCAGTCTACCTTCAGGTTTCTACACTACCCTATGCAGTATCATTATCATGAACCTTTGTACAGGTTTGTGCATCATTAAGTTTTCAGACATCCCCCATGCTTAGAAATGTGTGAACGTCAGCACTTGTATTCCCAAACTTTGCACTGTAGATTGACAGGATCACTCATGTGGAAACAGTTTTCTGTATTTGTAATTTGGATGTGTTCCTTTCAGGTTGTAATGTGTTATGACCTTGAGTCAGACAGCTTTATGAATAAAATATGCCAATTGGATATCTTATGCTGATTTGTCTTGTCGGTGAAATCAAAGCAGTCATGTTTCAATAAAATTAACTGAACTAGATGATACATGATAACATCTGTTTTCTATTATTGGAAACAAACTTGACCATTCTGAAATTCTATGATGCAAATATTAGTTGTTGTACATTGTCAAAAAATGATGAATATCCCTCAGGTTTTTGAGGGTAGCTTTTGATCAAATTTTATAAACTTTAATTCCAATTCTCAATCTTACTTTTTTTATTGTTTTAGGAGAAAACATCCATCTCAAAATCCTCGTGCCCAGTATAGCAGCAGGAGCCATCATTGGAAAAGGTGGGGAAACCATTGCCCAAGTCCAAAAAGAGGCCGGAGCCCGTGTGAAAATGTCCAAGGCAAACGATTTCTATCCAGGCAAGTACTATCCAGGCAAGGTCTACAGATATGATATTACACAGCCACTAGTCTGTTTCTCAGTCAGTAAAAATCAAGTTACTTTACATAAACCACCAGTCCGAAATGTGTTGAGAATTGTTGGATATGTCTAATTGTATTTAACCATGAGGATGTAATTTCATTTTTTCTTCAACTTTAACGAGGGCGGTCGGGTAGCCTAGTGGTTAAAGCGTTCGCTCATCACGCTGAATACCCGGGTTCGATTTCCGACATGGGTACAATGTGTGAAGCCCATTTCTGGTGTCCCCCGCCGTGATATTGCTGGAATATTGCTAAAAGCGGCGTAAAACCATACTCACTCACTCACTCACTTCAACTTTTACGAGCAAGGCACATGGATTTTCTCCTGATTGTTAAATATTTTGTATTTTAACCTTCTGTTCTATCCCACTGGAATTTGGATACAGTAATGTGGATAAGGTCTCCATTACCCCATCTTTGTTCTATGAACCAACTAACGAGGTTGGGTGGTCATAGTATATGACCTGGAGTATTGTGTATCACCCCTCTGGCTTCCATCAGTGCTCATGCAGTTAGCCACTGGTTTAACTGCCCCAAACTTAATAATTTACAGGCCATGATATAGCTTTGTGTGGATCAAATCAATGTTCACTGATTCAATTATTTTTAGGAAAAGGGAATATTTGCCTGTTCTGCTGGCTCCAAAGTAAGTAATGATGCTTATTGAGTTATTTTTTTCTTCAGGAACAACAGAAAGAGTGTGCCTCATCATGGGTCCCGTCGATGCTGTTCGTAGAGTTCACAATTTCATAATGGAAAAAATCCGGGAAAAGCCAGACCCCAACCCCAAACTTGACGAAACCAAGACCACATTTGAGAGACATCGTCAGGTAGAAGTCAGTTGATTTTCCTTCACCTTTCATCCACATGCGCACCATGTTCTGCTGAGTTTGTTAACAAGCACCAGTGGATATCAATCTCCGTACTTCAAGCCTTTATATAAAAGGCCAGGAATTGAACACAATCTGCCAGGTCCAACTTGGCTTGGCAAAGGTACTTGTATCAGCCTGGTAACCGTAAATAAAGTGTGATATGGTTGGGATCAATGAGGACCACAAATTTAAAATAAACAAAACAAGTAACGTTATGGGTAAATCTCCAAATATGATCAAAAGTTAACTGCTTTCTCAGACATCCCACAGACTACCGATGAAATTAATCAACTTGTCTATAAAACATGTTTTTTTTTAGAAATATGATCAAAATGTAAATATGGGAATATTGTGCTTTAAATTAGAGATTGGAGGCAGATAATGTTTATCATATTTAAAAGGGGACTTTGCTGCAGGATATTTCCAGTGTAGGTCAAGACATTGTATATAGTTCCTTGTGTGAAAGAGACATTCTCTTTGGTTGGGTTACCCATAACTATTAGATTAATGTCATCAAAAACTGTATGTTAGCAGACAATGTTCAAACGACTTGAGTCAAACTTGCTAGTACTGCCAACATTGCCTGAATATCGCCCTCCTTTAAGAGATGAAGTTCCTTAGAAGTAAAACTGCCATGATTTCAGTCCTCAGTATATTACTGGGATTGTTGTACTTGACTAATATTTATATTTAGGTAATTCAGCAGATTATGTATTCTGCTGACTGGTAAAAATTGATTAGTGAGGGCATACATCTCATTTCCATGTCACTGCACTCCTCCCCGGTTCATAAATCTGGTTCATTTTGGTTCAGTCCTCTTTCTCGGCATTCAGATCACCGAGAAGTCATCCTGATCACAACTGTCATTCTCACCCTCCACGTGTCATTCTTTACTAAAACTTTGTGTAAAACATTACCGTTCGAACTATTCTCAATTCTTATCAACACTGTTTACACATAATAAATATGTAGGCGAGATTGAAACCAACTGGTGCTGGTTGATGTCAACTTCAGCTGAATATTGTGTGTATGTGTTGTAGTTTGTAGAACTTAAATTGTACATTCCAAATTGAATAAAAAAGTAATTTTCATTAAGATTCAATTCCTTGTTTCATTCTCATGCATTGATCAAACACAAATCATTCATTGTTGTCATAAATTCCTTGTTCAACTTCATGCTCATTTTCAAGTACATGTATTCATTTCTACTTGGGTTCAAATCCCTGTCTTTGGATCAAAACCATGTGATTCTGGATACATCCAAACTTTTGCATTCAGCAAACGGATCCTCAATTCCAAATTTAAAATTGAGAAGCCTAAATTTGGAGACTAAACTTTGAGCTGGAAAATGAGACCCTTTCTTGAGGTATACCCATTCTTAAAGAAGTGCTTGTTTTCCAGGTGAAAATCCTTGTACCTAACAGCACAGCTGGGATGATTATAGGAAAGGCTGGAAACTTTATCAAGCAAATTAAGGAAGAAAGTGGAGCTTATGTGCAGATTTCTCAAAAGTCTAAGGAAACTAACTTACCTGAACGTTGTGTGACGGTAGCAGGTGAGAGCACAGGTACCACGTCATTTCATTCCCCTTCATTTTCATTAATCACATTCAACTGTCATGCACCAAGTTGTCGTTGTACCCATTGCTGTTGAAGTGTTTAATCTAGACCGTTCTTGTTTTCATTGACATGCATCTGGGAGCAATCCTGTTCATGTTAGCAATAGTGTTACACAAACTTGGTGCTTGATTGATGAATTATGTTTGATTGTATTGGAACAAATCTCAATTTTGAGGTGAACCTGGTCTGCAATAAGACTGTTTTGTGTTGTAGTATAACTGATACTTATTATTCAGTGGCCGTGCATTTTTCGATTAATATATTTTCAGTGACTTTGTCTGTGGTTGCGTGACACGACAGTCTGCTTAGATCAGAATTTCAAAATTCATGGTCGGTGTAAAATTTGTTTTCCAAATGATTACGTTGGAATTGGGTTATCTACTTAATGACTTCTTGGAATGAGATTTGTTCCAACTTGTATATACATTGTGTGTTGAAATATGGAGATGGCAGTTGTCATTTCAAAACCACAACTACCATCTCCATATTTTGAGTTTGGTGTGGGCCATAATCAGGCATGAACATTACACAAAGAAAACAGAAGGAAATATATTGCTGCAGGAAACAATACATTCAGTACTTAGTCTTGGACATTTATATGAATAGTGCAACACTGGTGTCGATCCTTCTGCCTTCTTGACCCTAATCCACTCATTTCCAACAAAACATTACTTCAGCATTGGTTCATAGAAGCATTACTTCAGCTTCAAACAACACTAAGGTCATGGGTGTGGCGTGGGGTAGGGGGAGGTTGTTCCTTGGTATCCCTTTCTTTGATTGACTAATGAGGAATGGTTTGGCAAAATAGAGCATAACCCCAAGGGTAATTATTAGCCGATTATTTCATAATACCCAACATTGCGTACACCCATAACATAACTATGACATTGCTTTGCATATCATTTGACATTCATTCATTCACTCTATCATACAAACATTGGTTCATAAAAGCATGCACATCACTCGCTTCAAAACATTAACATCTGACCAGCATTCGTTAGGTGTTAGGGCTGCTTTTTTTTGTAGTTCTGCATGAGACTGTGATAATTAACTTCAACTTATTCTGAACTTCCCAAACTGACTATTCTCTTTCAATTTTCCAGGTGACTTAGAATCTAACCGAAAAGCCATGGATATGATTCTACAGAAGATTGTTGAAGATCCACAAAGTGGAAGTTGTCCCAATATTAGCTATGCAGATTATACGGGTCCCGTTGCCAGTGCCAATCCTACTGGTTCACCATTTGCTAACACCACCTTCATACAGAACCGCAGTCCAGAGATGGCTATTAGTAACAATAACTTCGCTGGCGGAGGGTTCGGTTTCGGGGTGAACGGAAATGCACCTGCGGGGTTCAACAACAACGTTGGTGTAAACTTCAACTTGAACGCTGCTGCCGTTGCAGGAGGTGGGGCCATGTCTGGTGCTGCCATAGACAACCTAAAGCTGACACTTCGCAACAGTGGCTTTACTGATCAGGCTACTGAGGAGATCAGTGCGGCCATGAGCACACTAGCAAATTATGGAATTCTGGGTATGGGCCTTGGAATTGGTGGAGTAGGAAATATCGCCCCATCTAACCTTGGTGGAGCGACTGGTCTTGGTGGACTGAGCTTGGGCACGCCAACTATCGGAGCCACAAGCATGATGGCTAGCTCTACTACAACAACTAGCAGTGTATCAAATGCTTTCCTTAACACTAGTAATAACTCAACTAGTGCCACAAGCCTGTTTGGTCCAGTTGGAAGCGGCTCCTCTGGACTTGGAAGTTCCGGTTCTACTGGGGCCAGCTCTAGTCTGTTTGGGAGCTCTTCCCCCAGTATAGGCAATGAGAGGTATGGGAGCAGCCCTATGTTAAATGATTCCTTCTCTAGCACAGTCAATTACCAAAATGCTGCCCCGTTTTCAACTGGAGATAGATCACCGAATATGAACCAAAATTCTTTTGGACTTGGAACAGGGATGTATAGTCCGACTGATGATAAAGCAGCTGGAACCACCAAACAGGAAATAGAGGTGTCCGAGAGTATTGTGGGTGCAATACTTGGACCAGGAGGGAAAGGAATAGTGGAAATTCAGCAGTTTACTGGAAGTAATATTCAAATCTCCAAAAAGGGAGTGTATGCCCCTGGCACCCGTAACCGCATAGTCTCCATCACTGGAACGCCATCCAATATCACCAAAGCACAGTACATGATACAACAGCGTATTCAGCAGGAGGAATTCAAGAGAGCCCGCCAAGCTTCAGCTCGTTAGTCGTCTCGCGATCATCTGTGGGGACTTTAGATATCTATCATGGCGACTGTAAGTTTGATGCCTTTGTTTTACCCCTACATGGCATAATGGCCCCAAGTGATTTATTTGCATTCAAGTGATTTCTTGTACATTGGCATTGCATGTTCATCCCACTATATCCAACACCACACATCGATTGAACTTTATCCGTTTCCGCCATTAGACTTCTGTATATACCAATCAATCCGATCTCAGCCGTGCCGTTTTTCACAGACTTAAACTCAATCAACTCACAGACTGATAAGAAAACTTTCATAATGCTCTCATCGTTACCAAGCCGATGAAACCTTGCCCAACTTCAGAGAAGTATGTTAGACGCATATTGGACTTTCGGCTGCTTTCGTTTTTGCGATTACACCAACACATCCGGACACCCTGTCCATTCATCATGGAATGTCATACAGGTGGTGTTTTTATTAGACTTTTCAAGCATACTCTCCACTTTCCAAAACCAGCCTTTCGTAGAAAGGTATTCTATATTATAATAGTTATACTATCACATTTATCATGCAACAGAAATTGTATTATATATACATGTGTACCTAAATGGATTATTGTATGATGTACAAAAGCTACTGTTTTAGTCAAATGATTGTTATTATTTAACTCAAGTTGTTAACCACGTTTCATGTACATGATCTAATCACTGGTAAACTGTAATTAAGAAGGAGTCATATTTATTTTGAACCATGGACAGAAGTTATGTAGAGTCATTGTTTCCTTAATAGCATGAATTCATTGTGTGCGTTGTAACCAGGGAAGAGTGTTTTCCAACTGAACGGGTATACTTTCTTCCACTCGCCTTATTCTTTTCTTTCATTTCTTTTTTTTTTTCCGTTCATCCGTTCTTTAATCCTTCTGTGTGGAGTTGTTAAGAGTTGGAAAAGGTTTCTGTGTGTCTGTCATGTAGTTCATTCTTTCTCCTCTGTCGCTCTTCTCTCACTTCTTCTCTCACTCTTTGCCTGGTATCGTATAACTGCATGTTGTGCAAGCAGCTGGTGATTTCACCTTACTATCTGTTTCCTGTCTCTAACTCATGGATGGATAGGCCACGCATTTTTACCATGAGATCTGCAGTTGTCATAGCCCGATGTCTTTCCTCATTAAGGTGGAATCTTCTGTGTCGATGCTGGAAGAGACACCTTCGTGCCAACTCGGATATAATACGCGTTGGCAGAGTTACACTGGGATCGTGGTCGTGAATGAACGAGATGATAATCCTCCTACCTTTTCGCCACCATATTGTTTTTCCAGTCTGATTTGTGATATTGTAATATATATAATGTTATTGTATACATTAGTCGTAGAAATACCCCAGATATGTGGTACCTTATTTTTGGAAAAGATATTGCAGTGGCTGGAAGTTACAAGGATTATGGTTCGTTCATAAGGTGGGCTTTCTGAAAACCTCTTGAAAATGAGTACATAAGATGGAGAGTTCATCTGGAATTTTCATTGCCAGTTTCGAAATGTGGCTCGTTGAAAGACTAACTTTGTACTGCAGCAGACGGAAACCCAACCAAAGCAATATATCAGTTGCTGTCCTTAACCAGTATTCATAGACTTGTTATGTGTTCTGGAATTATTATTGTGCATGAGGGTGGTGAGTTGACACGTTTTAGTCGTTATTATGTAGTTTAATTTGCACATAACACTGTCTAGGGAGCGGTTCCAAATTTATTGTCATAATATTCACCAAGAAAAAGGAGCATCTAGATTTTAAGCATAACAAGAAAGAGAAAGAGACAGATTTTGTTTTATTTGTAGTGTTCCCTCCATTTGGTTTTACTAGAAAGAAAATTGACAGAGGAAGATGTTACTTTGAATTAGTTTGGGTGGAAATTTGTTTTGATTGGTTATGGTAATTTTAAAACATTTTGATGTTTTTGGATGGCATGTGCAAATGGTATTTTGTGGGCTTTTTAATCACTGTTTTAATGCATCACTATTTGCCGGTGTGGACACCAAGTTGCCAATTTGCTGTTTGACCTGAGTTGTTGTTCTGCCACTGATTGTGGCTTTTTTATTAAATCGGTTAATGATTTGTTGGTTCGGAATTGGGAATTGTGTGGTAGGAGGTTTAACTGAAGGGAGGGAACCCTATTTATTTATTTTTTCCTGCGTGTTGGTCAGGGGAGGCTCTCTATATTATGTACTCTCTCTCCTGTTATAGCTTTTTATTTGGTACATAAACGTACACAAGACGTGCACATGGTTGTGCCTTGGTATTTGCCACAGTGTGTGACATCAATGAAATTCAAATGTCGATAGCAGGGAACAGACTGCCTATTTCTTCATTATGTAGGGACATACATGAAATATACATGTTCAGGTCCATCAATTTCTAAGATGCATGCATTATGATTATATACATACATATATTGTCAAAAGCATCGTCAATTCATGGCTACAGATTTTACCTATATATTTTATTTGAAGATTGTTATTTATTTTTTAATTCATACCTTGCTTGCTAGGAAGTAACATTTAGTATGTATCATTGTTTTTCATTTGCTGTTGTATCATGAATTGGCTGTCTGTTACCTGCAGTGTTGACAAGTTGCCATCACTCGCTGTCATTGTTACAACTTAAAGGGGCTGTGTTCAGACGAGGCCCAGGTGTCATTTTCCTTGACTTTAATTATTTATAATACATTTCATACATTGTTCATGAAAATACCACCTATTTATTAAAATCTGCTTACAAGCTGTCACATCGTCCTTCTCGGGCATACAGAGCACAATATATTTACTTACAGAACATTTGACATGGTTGAAGCACTATACATAACACATAAGCATTCTTTAAGTTTCAGTGTTTGATTGTAAATTATCATCAAAGATCATTCTTAGACTGTGATATTTCCTCCAATAGTTTTGAATTCAGGAAATGGCATATACCATGGATTGAGCCATTTTTCAGCATGTATACATATTTATATCAGACTTGAAATTGTGATCATTTGTGACATGTTCTTGAATGAACATTGTTGACTACAAGTGAACATGCATTATGTAATGTGTACATGAATTTGTTGGATGTTGGGGAATGGACTTTGCATGGACACAGCCCCGTTAATTGACTGCAAATACCATGTCTCTTACCTGGTCATTATATGCAGTTCTAAATAAGTTCAATAAAGCTGAACAAAGCTTATGATGCCTCTGTTGTGATTCCTTTGTACAAGCATGAATAGATATAAGATAAGATGAACGACATGTACTTGATACTTTCCATGCTGAAGTCTTCATCGCTGAAAACGCTTTAAATCAGTCTTGTTTGTTCGCATCCCTTAGCTGGGGCAGGATCTGCATGTCATGGATGGATGTCCTTATACATGTATTTGGTTTGTCTGCACCATATTCGGGGCCACCGGTGACCTAGTCGTCTAAAGCGCCGCAAGTTGCTGTGCAGAGTTGCGTCCCTTGGGCACGCCAGAAACCTATGATTGTGGGTTTGAATCCCGGTTTGCCCCAGTTGTTTCTAGGTTTGTCAGCGCTATACCCGTGCTCATGGGTTTCACCTAAGTGGTAAACGTCCGAGACCTGAATCACTTCGGGCTTTCGTCCCACATTAAGCTGACATGCTGCAACATAACTGGAATACTGTTAAAAGCGGCGTTAAACACAACTCACTCACTGCACCATATTCATGGTGAGGTCACAGGTGGCCCAGTGGTCTAAGGCACTGCTGTTTACGGTGCAGAGTACTGTAGTGCCTTGTGTGTGCCAGAAACCTGTGATTTGGGGTTCAAATCCTAGATTATCCATGAATATTTCTAGGTTGATCAGCACCATACCCGTGTTCATGGGTTTCACCAAGTAAGACCAACAGCTTGAGCTGACACGCTGTAATATTACTGATATATTGTTCAAAGCAGAGCTGACATACACACTTTTATAAGTACTAAAAGAAGCAGTGTACAATTCTCTTCGGGGTTTTCCTCTAATAAATCATGGAATTCCCAGGACACAAGTTATGCAGATTGTCCCCGAGAATTGTGATCCCGACAGAATGATACTATCCATCTACACAAATAAGGTGTTGATTTGCACATGTATTATTAGTAATTGATACAGCTATTGCCTACACTGCAGCCATGTTTCTTGAATGGTATGGTTTCCAGTGAAATCATTTCTTTCTGATGAGCAGCCTGTGTGAAACATGACCTGGACATAATGCATGCATTGTGCAAATCTAAATATTCTAAATTCACATTGACTCAACAAGCACTGTGATGAACAGTTCAACTTATGTAGGTTTTGACACATCCAACATTACTGCCTGACCTAGCCATCAGCCAATTCAAGCAAATGTATTTATATAATCAGAAATATAAACAAAAGCATTTGTCACCTGCATTTATGCATCTGTTTGCATTTTATTGAAAATAAATAAATTCTCTTGTGCTAAGTTGTGCTTTTTAAACATTTTGAGTTCTGGGAATGTTTCAACATATTTTAATTAACTCTTCTGAGCATGAGACAGCTGGGTTAAAATGGTGATATAGTAAGAGGTTGCCAGATTTGTATGGAGTTCACAACAGTGGGGTTTGAATGTACTGGCCTTGTCAGTGTATAGAAACGACAGCATGGACAGGCACACCGAAATTAACAGAGGTTAATATGGGAACAAGTATGGTTACTTTTGATGGTGGTGGGGTAGCCTATTGGGTAAGCAATAGCTCGTCATGCCAAAGACCTGTCAACGATTTCCCACGTGGGTGAAATGTGTGATGCTAATTTCTAGTGTACCCTACATATGTTCTGGCTGGAATACTGCTTAAGATATCTGTGGGAACTCCAGGTAAGAATATAGGTCCCGAGCAACCTTGGCTTGTCTCCCTGTGGGAACGTCAGGTAGGAATATAGGTCCTGAGCGACCTTGGCTTGTCTCCCTGTGGGAACGTCAGGTAGGAATATAGGTCCCGAGCAACCTTGGCTTGTCTCCCTGTGGGAACTCCAGGTAAGAATATAGGTCCCCAGCAACCCTATCTTGTCTCCCTGTGGGATCTCCAGGTAAGAATATAGGTCCCCAGCAACCCTGGCTTGTAAGAGGTGACTGATTGGATCAGTTGGTCGGATCTCAGTGATTGGTCAATTACATGTCATCATGCCTCAAACTTGAGTGCAGCATTAAACAAACTGCTTAAGACGGCATCAAACTATTCACTTACACACCTGTTGCTCCCAATTGTTATAATTAAATATCAGATTTGTCCTAGCTGCAACAGAATCATTGCAGTTTGAAACTTCTCATTTACAAAACTTAAGGGTGGGTTACCATTGTCACAAGTCACAAGTCACATTTGACCGCCTCCGCGGACTAGTGGTAGAGCGTCCGCCCGGAGAGCAGAAGGTCCGGGGTTCGATTCCCCGCCCGTGTCATAAGATGTTAAAAGATGGTACTTGTTACCCTGTCTGGTGCTCGGCATTAATGGGCTAAAACAAGGACTGGTCGGCTCAGAGTCAGTGTACTGTGTCTGAGTGGGGTATTTACGTTAAACTGCGGCATGGTATCTCAGTGAGCTAGCACTATAAATCGGCATCAGTCCGGACTAGTACAAGCAGCCACACAAACACACATGCACGTCACTTTATAAGTGCAATAATCTTGGACGCGACGTTAAACCCCATTTCACCTCGCCTCACAAGTCACATTACTTACTGGATCGCCTTAAATCTCCATACATCCTGATAATGACAAATCGTGCACAGCACTTGTAATTAGTGGAAACAATATGATACCACATACTGTATATACACCATTTAAAAACTCTAAGCACCACTTGGGGCGGTCGGGTAGCCTAGTGGTTAAAGCGTTCGCTCGTCACCCCAAAGACCCGGTTTCGATTCCCGACATGGGTACTATGTGTGAAGTCCATTTCGCCGTGATAATGCTGGAATATTGCTAAAAGCGGCGTAAAACCATACTCACTCACTCACTCACTAAGCACCACTTGCCATGTAATTATTATAGTATATAACAGCAATTTTTAAAAGTCCATGTAGTAATTTTTGAGTATACAAATTTTGTTTTGTTTAGAAAGGGTCATACTAGAAATACTGAAGCTTAATTTGTTTAACTAATGACATGTTTTGTAATTGATCCATGGTAAATATTATTGGAATACCTCTTTCATTGCTTCCACGACTTCCATGCATTGTATGTCTTGTCCGTCTGGAGAAACATACACTGTTCTTGTACCAATTTCTCGGCATGTGTTTGAGTAAGAGGACATTCATCGAATGAGCTCAATGTCATGTTGATATTTCTAAAAGATGCATGTAAGCGTGGTATATATGAAAATAAGGGTTTTCAATATATACAGATGCCATTGCATGCTGGTTCTATGATAATTTGCCAATGATTTGCCTTCTCTTGGTTGTTTCCCTAAACCGTGAACCAACTCTGTGGTTTTGTGATGGGTAGACTGTCTGGCTGAAGAGAGGATGGTTACACCAGGTCACATCAAAAGAGGTTTAAATGATGGTACTTGATCCTGCCCAATGTTCAGCATTAAGGGAATAAAAAAGGACTTGCTTGCTGGAATTTAGTTTCCTGTGAGTGGGGAATCCATGTTAAACTGCGGCATGGTATCAAGTGGGCTAGCACTATAAATCGGCAACAGTCTGGACTAGTACAAGCGGTCACACAAACACACGCACATTGCTGAACGGCCCATGAAAATTCAGGTGTAGAATATGTCTGTACAAGGCGACTAACGGGATTGGGTGGTCAGACTCGCTGACTTGGTTGATACATGTCATCGATCCCAATTGCATGGATTTATGCTCATGATGTTAATCACTGGATTGTCTGGCCCTGACTCGATTATATGGCTGGAATATTGCTGAGTGCGGCGTTAAACAACAAACAAACATCGCTGTAACACTTGACTATGAGTTAACACGTTTTCCCTCACTGAAGTACAGAAAATTAACAGATACTGATAAGTGAAACCCTCTTAAACTGGACTGTGTTGGTCTGGAAGTCACTAACTGTAGCAGGCCAACCAATGAAAACCATCACACAAAAATGTATACGGAATTCCCTGTGTAAATAGGTAACTATTGCTGATGGAAAAAACCCAACCTCAATATGTTTTTGCAATGGTCCCAACATCTCGGAAGGCAAAACTATTGAATATTAGATCTATACAATTTCCAGACTACTGTTCACAGACAGATGTACGCAACAGAACAAGACACACAAGTCACAACAGAACACGTTTCATTAAAATTGGAAGTTGTCTCGGATATTTAGTATGTAGGTCTGTGTCTGTTGCTTATACGGTCGCTAAGACACAAGTCTCTGTAAATAACGAATCAATTTATGAGAAGACCCCCCACCCCCCACAACACACACACACACATTTTTCTTGCTTGAAAATCTTAGAAAAGCTACTTGATTGTAACCTGCGCAGTATAAAGCAAGTTGAAAAAATGTATATTTTTATTCATTTTGACAGCTGCATGATGCAATAACGAGAATTTAGAGTTACCCACCTTAGTTAATGTTTACAGTAGGTGGCGCTTTGTCGTAACCTTTTGGTTCATGGGGTGAAGGTCATCAGCTGCAACGTGCTTGTTTTGTAACCGGTAGTCTAAGAGGAACGGAGTGGCAAATTTGATGTCAAGATACCTGAGATAAACTCTCCGGCATATTATGCACTTAGGATCTTATCTGATCACCAGCTTCTGCTACGCAATGACATATCATGAACAGTTTCTCAGCATTTTTCTTTGACCTCTGTGAATCTGAATGCTGACTGACAACACACGCTGACATGAGGAAATAAACACAAGACTTGCAGAAGATCTTTTGGTCTGTGGATATCAAAGCAGCGTAAGTTCACTCAATCTCATTTAAATCAGATCTTAGTTCTCGCTATCGGTAAACAAAGCGGTCTGATTTTAATGAGATTGAAATTCACTGGACGTAAATGTTTGCCGTCCTTGATACTGTTGAATTCTGCTCGAGAGATAGGACTTCGTAAGTATTAGCTGATGGTAACAAAAATTGTCATGATACTATCAATGAAACTCCTTATACATTTACATATATTCTTATGCCGTCGTGAGACAGGATCTTATATATTATACCAATTTGTTCAAACGAGTCCCAGTGATGTGTGACTTATCACAGAGTATTTTACCGGAGATTTTTCCGTTCACGTAAGGAAAGGTCCTTTGAGATTTTACAAACTGTTTCTGTTATGACTTGATTTTCTAACAAATGTTGTCGGATACAGAATTGGGGAAAATCTTGTTAATTTTGAGGGGCATAAAGATGTGTTTCTCAGTGAGAATTGTGATTACAGGATACATTGTTTGACATGATTCTGTTACTGCTGCTAGTAGAGTGATTGTAACCAGGTTTTCTTGGCTTTATCCATTAAGTATATATACAGATGATGCCAAGACGGCTACAGGGTGTGAGGCTTATGTTTATTTGGTGAATAATCATGATAGACACCCTGTAATAAGAAACATCAGATAATATAGTATATGCATATTAAAACATAATCTATGTCATATAATCATCAAAGCAATCATTTCTGTTACATTACTTACAACTAAGTATTATTAGATGATATGATAGAAATGGCTTATAATACATATTAAGTTAAATGGTTACACATACCCGATGTGTGGCACCGTTCATGATATGTCCTGCAGAAGAAAGAGCAGGCATAAATACTTAGAGTGACTAAATGCAATGAAATGAATAACAAAATGCATAGTATGTGCAATTCCATTAATGTAGATATAACTTAGTATGTTTACAAGATAATATTAAAATACACTATTGCTTACGTTAAAGTTCAGCCTCTAAAACATTCATTCAAAGCATCAACATTAATAGAAATATATGATTCAATGTAAATATGATATTACTTATAAATGCTTATTTATAATGCCTAATCTTTGATTACTATTTAATCCTATTTGGAAGTCAAGACAAATTATAAACTAACCTTTTGTGGTGATCTACGAATACTCCCAGTGCGGTGCATAGTGAGGATGGCAATGTGGAGTTAGTCAGAGACAGAAGGTAAAGTTTGAATTTGGCCAATCACAGGGTCGCTTGGGATGTGATTGATCAGTAGAGGGCTGGACAAAGAATGTAGTAGAGCTTGGGTTGTGATTGAACACTGAGAGCTGGACTTAAAATGACGGGATAAAAACACACACCTCTGTTGAATATAGTTCAACAGAAAAAAAACTTGAAATAGATTTATTTACAAAAAAACTAAAATACAAATAAATACACCTGCTACAATATCTATGTCTGTTTTCCTTTAATAATTTCTTGTTTTAATTGTATATTTGAATAAATAGTAAAATATGCCATATGAGCTATACATCTGAGATGTGATGTCACTCAGATTTTCCTAAATGCTTTTCAGTAGGAATTCAATTGCAAAATTTGTTTTTCTCAACAGTACAGGTAAGATGTCAAGGATAAGTAGTGATCTAGCTGGATTTATTCGAGGGTTGGAGTTCATCACCCGGGCTCTGGTTGAACGCCAGGGGAAGGCGTGCCAGAGAGTGTGGACCAACTCCAGCATCAGGACCGCAGCACAAGATGCAGGCATAAATGTTGAAGATGTGGTCAGTTCAGCCATGGTGGCGCCTAAAGAGGCTCAGGTGAGATGCCATTTTATTACTCATTAATGGCCACAACAACATGTACAATAACCTTCCCTCAAACTCCTGTGAACGTTCATCCTCTCAAAAACATTCAGATGTGTATGTGAGATGCTAACTGTTTACCGCATTTGGATTCCAGGGATGAATAGGTCCCCAGATGTGTAAATTCTGACTAAGTATGGGTTCGATTGTTGCAGTATGTGTCCTGGCTGACACTGTACCCTTATGACACTCATGCTGTGAACCACTGGTTTGAAAATCACCATTCGCCAAGCTCAGAGCTGATGTACTTATTTAACACCACCATGATATCTACTTTGTATTTGTCTGGTGCGGATTGTTGCTCATGCTGTCAACCACCGAATACAGTTGGTTTGTTGTTTAACGCCGCACTCAGCAATATTCCAGCTATATGACGGCGGTCTGTAAATAATCGAATCTAGACCAGACAATCCAGTGATTAATATCACAAGCATCGATCCACACAATTGGGATCGATGACATGCATCAACCAAGTCAGCGAGCCTGACCACCTGATCGCGTTAGTCACCTTTTACAACAAGCATAGTCACCTTTTACGGCAAGCATGGGTTGCTGAAGACCTATTCTACCACGGAATCTTCAGGGGTCCCACCGGATACAGACTGGATTATATGTCATGGCTTATGGGGACGGTGGGGTAGTCTAGCGGTTAAAGTGTTCACTCGTCATGCCAAAGAACCAGGTTCGATTCCCCACATGGATACAACGCATGAAGCCCATACGTCAAGTACATGAAACTTGAATCATAGCTGCTCAGAATTTCTCATTTAGGCCTCAGGCCGCTGTTCCACAAAGTGATCTTCGTGTCTTAAGTCTATGATAAAGTACGGAAGTTATGGTTGTCTAAGTGGTAAGATTGCTTCGTGGAATCCAGCTATTTATAACTACAATTTAAGATGTGAAACTTTGGTTAAACTTAATTCAGATGTTAATTGGTTATGTGCAGAACAGACTTATTATGAACTATGAAATATGAAATCTTCTGTTTCCATGTTTCAGAGGAACATCAAGAAAACAATTTCCAAGTTTTCGGGATCAGCTGCAAATGTTGTGGAAACCATGAAAGCTCAAACATCAACGGTGATGGAGAGAGTCGGTGGCCGTGATCCTCCTCCCAAGACAACGTCTACCTCAGATCTTTCATCAAGTGATTCCAGTTTGTCTGAGGATTTCATCATCCAGTCTGCAGCGACTGAGGACCTCGACTTCTCAACACAGTCGGTCCACAAAGATGGCAGCAGTGACAGCATCTCCACAGATGCTGCAGAAAATCCTGATCAGCGCAGTCCACAGTCTGTTGCCAAGGACACTATTCCAGGGATATCGGATACCCAAGATCTCAAACAAACACCTACAACGGTTAAACCACCTTCCAAAGTGCAATTTTCACAACATGTACAAAACCCACAACAACAGGTAGGGCAGTGTTTTCATATTTGAAGTAATCTCAGATTCGTTCTGATGATGATTTTTTTTCCTTTTTTTAAAAAAAAAGATATCAGGCTCTTCAGTATCCCATACTTGTCATAAGAGCAAATTAAGGAGGATTGGGGGTGGTCGGGTAGCCTAGTGGTTAAAGCGTTCGCTTGGCACGCCTGAGACCCGGGTTCAATTCCGACAATGTGTGAAGCCCATATCTGGTGTCCCCCGCTGTGATATTGCTGGAATATTGCTAAAAGCGGCGTTAAACCATACTCACTAACTAAGGAGGATTGAGGATTGTGAATGGTCATGCCTGTGACTTGCATGCAGTGTTCATTTCAGAAACTGGAAAAGTGGGGCCCAATGACCCCTACGGATTGGGGACATTTGATGAAACCAGGGGACATGCAAATACTTATGAAATACGACGTAAAACTTAGAGAAAGTTATCTTTTTAACTGTCTATCATGAATTTAAATTTCCAGTATCAGTTTATATATTCACCATGTTCACATAATGTGACATTTTCGATTTTCACGTTATTTATTCACTCTTCAATCAGTTCATTCTTCTAGTCAGAGTTAAAGAAATGATTATACCAGCCAATCAAACCATGTTACATTGCAACGGTCAATTCATTCAGAAATTATTGCTAAACCTATCGTTACTGATACTAACTGAAGGCTTTCGAGGTTATGATATGATTATTATATCCCAATTGCTCAAAGGGGGCACGGGTGGCCCAGTCCTCTAAGGCGCCGTGATTCGCTGTGCAGAGTTGCGTCATTTAGGCAGGCCAGGAACCTATGATTGTGGGTTCGAATTCCGGTTCACCCCGATTATGTTTCTAGGTTTGTCAGCACCATACCCGTGCTCGCGGGTTTCACCGAAGTGGTAAATGTCTGAGACCTGCATCACTTCTGGCTTTCCTCCCACATTAAGCTGACATGCCGTGATATGACTGGAATACTGTTAAAAGCGGCGTTAAATCCAACTCACTCATTCAATTGCTCAAACATGTTTACTTCCAATGTTGACAAAAAGCGAAGAAACTTCATGTCAAATTAAAGTCATGTCAAAGGTATGATTGAAAACATACTTTAGTTTTTTGGATATAAATTGCATCCTTTGGAAGCTGTGATATTTATTTTTTGCGCCATTTGAAATTTTGACTTGTTTACACCATACTCATGGGTTTCACAAAAGAGTGCTTACCAGTATACTGTATTGCTTTTTATAAGAGGTGTCTATATCATGTAGTGACTATATTGACATTGTTGATTACTGTATTTCCTTGAGTATAGTGCACACTTTTTTTCCAAAAAAATACAGCTGTGTAGAAGAGGGTGCGGATTATAGGGTACTTGTCATCATCCCCCACCAGTAGGAGCTGCTGCTCATGCTGTCAACCACTGGTGTGTCTGGTCCAGAATTGATTGTTTACAGTCTGACATCATATAGTGGAATGTTGCTAACTGTCAAACAACAATAGAAATATAACATCAATATAATCATGACTATTGAATCATGAGGGATCAAATTGCCAATTGCAGACAAAAATTGTTCATTCCTAAAAACTGATGTTGAGGGGGCGGTCGGGTAGCCTAGTGGTTAAAGCGTTCGCTTGTCATGTCAAAGACCCGGGTTCGATTCCTGACATGGGTACAATGTGTGAAGCCCATTTCTGGTGTCCCCCGCCGTGATGTTGCTGGAATATTGATAAAAGCGGCGTAAAACCATACTCACTCACTCACGGATGTTGAGAGATCAACACATATGCAAACTTTTCAGCTCTTTTCATGATTTGTTTACCCTGATAATAAGTAGAATTACTATGGACTGTATGAAAACAAGTTGTGGGAAAAGGCAATCTGCTTGACATACTTGAAAGCTTTGCCACATTACCACGATAACCAGGTTTATAAATCATTGAGAAGTAGCATGCACTTGACATGTGCTGTCAATATTTTTACAGTTAAGTTTCAGCCGCCTTGTTGAAGCCATCAGTATTTACTCACATGTTATCATTCACACTGGGTATTGATTGTTATCTTGGGGTATTCAATAAATTTACTCCCCTGGGCCAAGTCTATATGGTATTTTTACACCAATGAGGAGACATTCCTTTAAATAATTCTGTTTGAAATGCTGTTTCGGGAGACTTCTAACTTGTTCATTTGCTACCCCAAATGTGTTACATGTCTCATGAACTCACAACAGCAAAATACATTATACAAAATACATTTGCAGAGCTACAGATAAGCAGCGTAAAATATTCAAAAACCCAATTACTTTTATCACTTTTATTTCCGAAACACAATTACAAGCTAATTTACTTTCCGAGTCAAGCCTTTATGTATTTAGAACAGTTATATACATGTAAAACATTATTTCATTATTTTTTAAATCTTAAAATGCTCACTAATTTGGGGAAAATCCCAATAGAGTGATGAATAGATGAGTGAAAAGATTTGGTTACCCAATGAAAAATCTAATAACCCAACTAAAATAGAAACTCTAGAGTAAAAACTCAATTGCTCAAAAAGTTATCTGGAGTTCTGCATATCTGTGATGCCTACTCTCCATCAGTAAATAAAGAGCTGTAAATAATTACAGGTACACTAGTTGGAAAGGATACGTTTGTGCAGAGTGTGATTTAATGAGTTAACTTGCACCAGGTAAATGGTGACATGAAAAGCTACTTGCACCAGACAAATGGTGACATGAAAAGCTACTTGCACCAGACAAATGCAGGGTGCACATTGGTCCCATTAACCTATCAAGTTGAAACAGGCATAAACTAGTCTAAATAAGTAAAATTTCAGATCTCTGAAGTGCTCATGAATTATACATACCGTATATTTGCTAATATATTGGCTAGTGAACAATCCCAATTTGCACACCTTCCGATTGATCAATACACACAAGACCTATTTATTTGTGTATAATACACACTCGTGTGTTATATGCACCCTCAATTATGGGCAATTATATTCTGGAAAAATATATCTGTCGTATATAAACATTTCAGGCTGTCAGCATAAGCCACGAAATTTATCTTTCAACTCTGTTTTTTCACCAAAATAATATTCTAATAAGAGCTCCCTATTTCTAATTTTGAGAGCGCATGGAATTAGCATGGTTAGTGATGTAGTATGGTAGACGAAGCTGAGAGGTACTAAGGATGTTCAAAGATCATTGTTGTGTGGACAAGTAAGGGTTAATCACAAAAAAATTCTATTTTTACATGCACTTGGTGCATGTTGACATAAATATTAGTTGCGTTTTTCAACAATAGTCGGCTAATATACAGCTAAATTGAGCCGAGTGATGTGGTATTTGAATTTGTTATGATTATATTAAAGCAAGCAACTCAAAATTAATCAGGCAAAGGAAATTTATTTTGCGTATTTCATGCAAGTACGTCACTTATCTGGAGCGTATGACTTGAGCATGTTGAGAAGTTAGCCTTGTCCAACAATCTACTTTAAACTGCTCCCATGGAGTTATTATGAATACCATTGAAACATGTTTCAGTTGAGTGCCCGAGCGAGGGAGCGGCGAGTCCCAGCGTCCCGAGTCAGCAGATTGTTCAGCTATGGAGGTATGGCTCTACGGATGTTGAACTCAGCTGACTGAAACTGAAAGTAAAGTGAGCGTGTGTTGTGGAAAGTTGTACATTGTCTGGCTGCCTGACAATTTTATATAAAAATTAGCATTTGGCTGGTCAATGCCTAGAAAACCCAGTGCTTCAGTCACGAGGGCAAGGGACTTTAACAGAGATCCTGTGAGCCAGCAATCCTGACACTGGTCTATATTATTTACCTAATCCATCAAATATGGTAATGAAGATTCCTGGCAAAGAAACTAACTTTTAGCTAACTCCTTTGAGAAGCTTTGAAAGTACTAAGTTGTTGTTTGTTTGCTGTTTAATGCCTCACTCAGCAATATTCCAGCTATAGGACGGCGGTCTGTAAATAATCGCGTCTGGCCAAGACAATCCAGTGATTTACATCATGAGCATAGATACACAGAATTGGGATACGATGACGTGCATCAACCAAGTCTGTAAGCATGACCACCCAATCCCGTTTGTCGTGACAAGCAAAATTGCCTCTTTTGGCAAGCATGGGTTGCTGAAGACCTATTCTGTAACGAATCTTCACAGATTTGGAGTCCTAAGTAACAAAATAAACATATGGTTCTAACACTGTTCAAGGTCATTTGCTTCGTAAGGGTGTTAGACTCTACACCCAAACATCCCTCCTAATTGTAATAAAGAAGTTACTCATCCATAACTGTGGATTTTGGTTCCAGTCAGTCGAATCTCTGAGCTGAAAACAAAAATAAGTGTTACCTGACCATGCGAGATAACATTACAAGCTTTATTTGACACCCGATACAGCATGTTGGCTGAATATTTCATGATATCAAGACACTAATGTTAAGTGAAACTGTTCCATGAACATGATGAAGTGGATTGTTTCGTTTGTTCATTTGGTGAGGATCAAGTTATCATTGTTAGCTCACCTGAGCCAAATGGCATATACTTTTATGTTGTCTCATTTGAAACCAATGAAGTTTACCTGGATGATCCAAGCGCTGATTTTCCCTTATACATCTTTCAGTCATGTGAAATCTCCGCGGAAACCCAGAAAATCCCATTGTCTTTTTCCAAACAGTAGTCCTCAGAAAAAAATCATCTTCCATGTAAAAATATAATCAAAGATATAAAAAAAATACCCCCGAAAAATATTATCGTGTTTCCAGACAACTGTTGCGGCTTGTCCTATATTCGATCAGAGCTTCAGCATCATATATGCCTTTATGATTATTCGAGACAAAATACTTTTATCGTCGGGTCATAGGTTTTCAGACATCATACGTTTTCTATCAAGAGGTGGCTCAAATGATAGCTTGTTTTTAAGATAAAGTTGTCTTTAAGCCCGTAAGTGATAGAGATGTTTTACATTTGTTCACATGATTAGCGAGAAAGCTTTGAATGTTTGCCATTCTCTTTTTACATTTCTTGCTGTGAATGTTGGCCAAACTGCACGAAGGAGGTGTGGGGGGAGATGCCCCCATACCCCCTAGACTTTTCCTCTTTTTGGGGGGAGGGAACACATGCTCACATCCCTGATGTTCACAAGATATGGATTTTGAGTTTCAAATTGTCCTTTTTAAATCTGGATATCTGTGGGGCGGTGTGGTGGCTATCTATGTGGCAGCCATCAACACTGTGTCAGTAGCTTACTAAGCTCACAAAATAATAGGAAATCTTTGCATTTACCAAGGGTTTTTGAGAGGAAGACCAGTATCAGAAATTCTGATCTCTGGCGGGGAACCTGAATGTTGTTTCACGCCATCTCATCATTCTCGTAATACTGGTAATAGTGAACTGTTGCAGTGAAGTAGGTTACAATGTTTGACCCGGAAAACAACGCTCCGATTGAGTGAGTGAGTATGGTTGTACGCCGATTTCGCAATATACCAGCAATATACCAGCAATATCACGGGGAAC
This sequence comes from Haliotis cracherodii, assembly GCF_022045235.1. Lineage (NCBI taxonomy): Eukaryota > Metazoa > Mollusca > Gastropoda > Lepetellida > Haliotidae > Haliotis > Haliotis cracherodii. Next base: position 13,387,742 of record NW_027266308.1, on the reverse strand, counting down.
CCATGTGGGGAATCGAACTTGAGTCTTCGGCCTGACAAGCGAACACTTTAACCACTAGGTTACCCGACCGCCCCGCGTTCTGATTGACATTAGCAATGGCTGCACAGAAATGGTGACATCCACACACTTGGGATTTTATCACTAAGAATGATTACTGATTTACGATTTTATCTTTTTCTTTGACACGGAAAGCACTACAGGAGACCTCTGTCGTGTCCTGTCAAAATGACCTCCATTAGTATTTAAAACCAGTTGGTAATATGTTTAATGAGATTGAAAAGTCAGATATTGTTTGAACTTCTCCATCGTTTTATTCACCAGTAATTGCTTGTATTTTGTCTAGGTTTGGCAGCTGGTCTTGGGGCCGGAGCCATAGCCGAGGTCGCACGGAGGTCACTGGGCATCATGGATGACAGTAAGAATGCAACAAGAATATTTAACTAAGTATTGGTGGAAATAACAATGAAGTAGCTACACATTGTTAACACTTCTGACTCACTCACTCACTCACTCACTCACTCACTCACTCACTCACTCACTCACTCACTCACTGCTTGTTGTTTCAGATGCTGCCAAAGGTCAAGGTATTTTGGACTCGAGCCCCTTCCTGACCGAGGCTAATGCAGAGAGAATTGTCAATACACTGTGTCGCGTGCGGGGAGCAGCGCTCAAGCTTGGCCAGATGCTCAGCATTCAAGGTAGGCCTGTCAACCAGCGACATGATATAAACATGTCTGCCTGTGTGTCAGTTTGTCTTTTGTAAGGAACATACTGTATATCATGAAATAAATGCGTCTCCAAAAGAATGCGACCGCTGGTCCTAGCCAAAAACGCGACTCAATATGAATGCGACACCCCCTCCTGTCGCATCAGTGGATGTTTATCTAAACAAATGTCCTCTGTCTGGTTTACAGGAGAATCCTCACCCTAATCCAATCTTTCATTGATCCAATCACACACAAAATAGCATCGCTTATTAGCGCTGAGTAGAGTACTTCCGCTGAAAACAATACATGCGTGCTGGCTTGTGTCGTGTAAATAGTGTTTATTTGCTTGTTCAATAAACAGTGATGTGGAATACATGGTTGGTTTTTTTCAGCGTATGTCTAAGTTGGTATTTCTGCTATCCAAAATGTCTTTTTGTTGATGTAAATGCCATGTTTAATTATGTGAGCGAAGACCACTCACATTTTCGCATTTAATTCATGTTCTCATTAATTTCCAGATTTACAGTATTTACTTTGAGAAACTTATATTTTAAGTTGGTGTTTTCTAAATTTAATGTGTCAAAACCTGTTCAGTATTTCTACACAAGTTTCTGGTATCATCTCATTGTTGTTTTACACAGAAATTAACCCAAAAAATGTTTTGTAGATGTGTTTGTTTCCGGTCCAGAGATGTACATACACCCATTGTTCTTGTGGCCATGAGTATATAAGTCTAAGGACTAGTGGGCGGTTGGGTAGCCTAGTGGTTAAAGCGTTGGCTCATCACGCCGAAGACCCGGGTACGATTCCTGACATGGGTTTAATGTGTGAAGCCAATTTCTGGTGTCCCCTGCCGTGATATTGCTTGAATATTGCTAAAAGCGGTGTTAAACCATACTCACTCACTAAGGACTAGTTGCTCAGTTCAGTTTTGTGGATTAAAGGGTTTAATATATGTGATACTTATGTGAATATATGTTTTATTATGACCATGTAAATAAATAAATAAATTCAAAGTTGATAGCTATTTGATTGAGCTGAGGTTAACTTGTGCTATGTCACGTGACTTACATTGACTCAGAAAAAAGCGTGCATCTTTTTGCTTTGAAGGTTGTTTATGAAGGGTTTATTCTCCCTCTCAGAAATCTACCTGCAGCCTGTCTTGTTCATGGCGGGGTATAAGGGATTTATTCTCCTGCCAAGAAATTTATTCCCCTCAAAGGCGGGCTACATAGTATTTTATAAAGATCACATGGCCCAATCAGATCTCATCATTCTGACATGGTGGTATGATGAAACATGTTATCCACCATTGAATTTAGAATGGAATGTGATGAACCATTTTGTTATGGTCAAGGGGAGATAATTCTTGACAAACTTGATCAGTAAACAGATTGTCAAGTGTTATCCTTATGGGATGGCATGATGTTTGATGGCAAAGTTTTCTTCTTTCCAGACAATTCCTTCATTAATCCACAGTTACAGAAGATTTTTGAGAGAGTTCGACAAAGTGCAGATTTCATGCCTTCATCCCAGATGCGGGTAAGGTGACATTTGAAAAAAAATAATTTGATTTGAAGATTCAACTAAGTCTCAATTTACATAAAATAATTTATATTTTAATGTCTTCCATCTCTGTCCTAATTGGATTAGCGAAAATAAAAAGAACACACCATAAAAGTATCCATAAAATTAACGTTCCAGTAATGATTGATCAAATACATTCTATTGGGGTCTCTAGTCACAGCACTTTATCAACACAAAAAGTCTGCCATGACAAAACATTTGACATATACCTGTTTCTGTCAAAATGTTGAGCATCCTGTATTTCAGACAGACCTGGCAAATATTTTTTTCCATAAAAAACGACCAATGTGATAAGTTCAGTTTCAAATAATATTAAACAAATTGAACTATGCAAAATTAATTTTTGTGTCAACCTAGCCAAGCTTTTTGGTTAGAAAATAATCTGTAAACAATATTAAGAAATGTGTGGCAAAGGCCTAGTATAGTGTAAGAGGCATTGGTCCTTTGTGGTGTAGTGGATAGAACATTTGCCTGGAGTATAGAAGGTTGTTGGTGTGATCCTGATCGCATCATACCCTTCTTCACGAGGCAAGGGAGTCAACTGACTTTATAAGTCCAGTTTCCACCCTTGCCAAAGTTAGCTGGAATTTTGTGGTTTGATCGTAGTGCCACCAGTAGCGATTACTTGTTATGTCCCTTCAATGTCCCTCCTACTGACCAATCAAGACATTTGCTTCAAACAAAATGGCATCTCCCAGTCAAATGATCTGATCGATAATCAAGATCTTTATTATAATAAAACGGGTCTTACCTCGCGAAGTGCATCAAATCACTTGAGCACTATGATTGAAAAAATGAAAATATGATGTACATAATATTTATACCTTGTTAATAATTCAGTAATAACCAAAACAGTTTATAGTTTTCTATCATGTTGACATGATGTGTTAATTACTATTGGTTTGAACACTTCCTGAAATATTGTGAACATGTTTCAATATCACTGATGTAATTTAATAACCTTACAAGTAACATATCTTTTCTTAACTGCATATGCATTTTGGAAAATATCTGTTGATGCCCTGTTGACAGTACACATGCTCAAATCCTGCACTCGATAGAATTCTGCGCGATAGCATAAACAAGATGTCAATTTCATTATGCAATTTTGATTGGACTATGCATAAACTTGTTAGTTCTGCCACAATAATTCAGGAAGATGCATCATACCTAAAATATTTTGTAAGATGGTACTTCTTGTTACCCTGTCTGGCGCTCAGCATTCACTTGATTAATAGAACTCGAGTTGGGTGGGTACCGAGTAGGACCTGGTCATATGTTATGGTTGGAACAACACTTTCTTAGTGAAGTACAAATTCTAACACTTTGGGGGGATGGGTCCCATCCGGGATTCGAACCTACACTCTAACATTCGGTGGCATAGTTCATTGTGTGCTGTTATTTAGAAAGCATCAGATGTTGCTTATAGAATCATTGATTTGTTTGTCTGGTTCAAACCAATGATTTCCTGGCAGATGTCAGTGTTCCCGTACCGGTAATTACCAGTGTTTTTACCAGTAAAATTAGGCTTGGACTGGTAATTCATGTGACTGCCAGTCCCTGTCGACAGTCAAATAAAGTACCTCATAAATCTTTGTTGTTGAACAAAACATTAGCCATTTTCATATTAGTATATTTTGGAACGAAGTCAGCTTGTCTGTCCATCAGGGTTTCCCATCTGTTTTTACTGCAAGGAAATAACATTCACTTTTCTATGAAATAAAATCTTTATTTCTGGCAACTTAGCCTGAAATGTTCAAAAAATGAGAGAGAAAATTGCTACTGAACTTTTTGTGAATGACTTGTAGATCTATCTGAGTTTCTTCACATCTGATGTCACAGCATTAAAGCTGATTTTGAAAGAATAAAATCCTTGTAACTTTCATACTGTGTTTGATTTGTTGAAAGTCGGGACTGACAAAAATTAGGGGGGACTGGTAGTTTCCAGAGTTGCTAGTCCACCAGGACAGGCAGTTTCAAAAGCCAGCAGGAACACTGGATGTAATATACCTTGTTATTGCTGACTGCTGCCTTAAACAACCTTGAAACAATGTTAGCGTATGAGCTACGACAGTCATAGCTCTACAGTTGCATACCAGTCACAAGGCAGCCGTGACATACAAAGTGTATATTCCTCTTCTTACAGCGAGCATTGACAAAACAACTGGGATCTGATTGGAGAAGTAAATTGGAGACGTTTGATGAGAAGCCATTCGCTGCGGCCTCCATTGGCCAGGTGCACAGAGGAACACTGCTAGACGGACGTCAGATAGCCATGAAAATACAGGTAGTTATTTGAATGCTGAGAAGCAAAAGTAGCTGTGCACATATAAATTATAAGTTTTTAACTGATCCCGACTGTAAATGATGTGATGTACCCTGTGTGTCAATCTCATTAAAATCAGACCTTTGTTCTCGCTACCGCTAAACAAAGATCTGAGGACATCCCATTGCGCGAACTTTGACCGACCAATAGAATGACCAATCAGAAGGCAGCTTTCTCGTGCTTTACGACACTAATTTCAAATTGGCGACTAGGCTTCGAAACATATTTTGACAAATTCTCGATTACAAATTTGAAACCTACACAAAAGAACATTCTGGAATGGCTAATAAATGGTCTAGATTGTAAACCTGTAACTATTGTTCGGAATACTCTGTGTTAAAGTTTTCGAGGTTGTATGATTAGAAATCACATTCCGACTGTCACTTTCATGACCTGGTAAGCAACGCTCTGATTGGTCGGATGAAAGGTCGTTCTGACCTGACCCCTAATGGGATGTCTTCAGATCTTTGTTTAGCAGTAGCGAGAACTAATGTCTGATTTTAATGAGATTGCCTGTGTGTGAGCCTATGTATCCCGAGCCGTTAGGTACATAGGCTCGCACTCAGGTTACATCACACCATATGCCTCGATAGATTGGTTGACAAGGAATTTATCTTACCGACATTCCTACATACAGGTCCGGAGTATATGTCCACAGTTTCAAAAGTTAGCAAAACTGGTAGCAAACGACGTAAGTGAACCGAGTTACTTCCCTTTACCTTTGCATTAGGATAAACATTTCGACTCAGCTAAACTTATTCAAGATATGCAAGTTACCTAAGATGTATTCCGACTGATTCCCCTACGGGCTACACGACCAGGTGTCATGAGCGGAACATTGAAAATAATTGCCCACTCCTTAACCAATCAGAACCTGGAATTTGAATGTAACGGGAGATAATTAGTGATGTCTGAAAGATACTGATATTTGTGAAGATGTTGACTCCATGGCCTTTCAACTTGATGGATCATTTAACTGTGGACACCCCTGTGACGCATGTTGATATCAAAGACACAAACCAGTTTATCATTGACAGATCTACTCATAGATCTACTCAAACTTTACCGGTAATTCGATTGTAAGTAAGCTGCCGATAGGAAGCCAACATTAGAGTAAGAACTTGTCATGGTACAATTGAATAGATTATTTAGGGCCTATTGTTTAAAAATAACTTCAAACAGGTTTTTCTTATTTACCCAGTACTCTGTAATTGATATCAAAACAAATGACCATCACTTCAATTAATGTGTTTATATAGATGGGGCATTTTTTAACTGATCACCAGATTTTAGCGCTGATTGCTCCTCCCGAGTTACGGTCCATTGTTTATGTTGGAGAAGGGTAAGCATACGGTAAACAATGTCAAAGTTCATGGTGTCAATTCGGATGTAAGTTACATTCGACAGCATTATATTTATTTTATGGGCAGTTGCCTTTGTTCATACAGTGGCACAATGTACACATGACAACAATGTTTTGTCTATGTTCTCAGCTCACAAGTTCTCAGCTGACTGTATCTGAAACGTGTCGAAAAAATATTTGACTGCACATAATACTCGAAAAATATTTTTTTCTCAAAATATTGCATCCTCCAGATGGGGGTGGTGCGCATTATACTCAGGTGCGCACTATACTCAAGAAAATATGGTACTTGACATTATTTAGTCTGATATGGGGGATTCTGGGTTAGAAATTGTCCCCAGCGACCTGTGCTGGTTGTAAGACATGACTGATTGGATCGGATGGTCACACTTAGTGACTTGGTTGATAGAGTTTTGTCGTAATTGTAATTGTACAAATGTCTTTTCCATGTTGTTTTTTATAAAATCTATAGAAAGAGGAGTCTTGTGCTTCTAAAAGGTCACAATACGATACAAGCATGAACGTTTGGTCGGACTACATATTGAGTATATTTCTTATATCATGTTATATTATGGCTTACATTTTGAGCAGACTCATTGTTCTTTCTGCCAAGTCATTTTTACTTGTATTATTTTAAAAAATTTAATTTTTCTTTATTTTGACCACAGTCATTGTTATTGAAAAAGTAGGCCTTTCTATTTATCATGCTTATGTCAAGTGATATCTGATTTACACTGGCACCGTTCTGTTGGTTGTATGGCAGTGTTTGCTTTGATGGTCCAATAGGGATCTGAAGTAGTACCAGTAGTTAAAATTTTATTCGAGAACTACGTCAGCATATTTTCAAGCCTAGTCTGAAATGGAAGTCGCCAGGTTGATTTGAGTGCCATAAAGCTCGAGAAAACTGCTTTCTAATTTGTTGATGTCGACTTCTTGTTAGTTGTTTCAGTGGTCGGTCAAAGCTCGCGAAAAGTCATTCTGATGTGACCCGTAATGGGATGTCCTCAGATCTTTGTTTAATGAGAATGAATTTAATGAGATTGAGAAGCAACTATTGTGTGTTTCATGACTATTTGCAGTACCCGGGTGTGGCCAAGAGCATCGACAGTGACATCAACAACCTGATGGCGATGTTACGAGTTGGCAACCTGCTACCTGAAGGTAACCTTAACCTTTCTCCATGTTTCTCCTACTGAATGTAAGCGTGCCATAGCAAGAGTGCCTGGCTAATGAAGCTGCTGTGTTTCGACCCTGTCATTGATGCAAAGATGTTACCACCTTTGCCATGGTCCTTTTTCGTAAGCCTTTTTTCAACATTTTCTATTTCATATTTAGTGTAGAGTCCATTTGCCGAAAAGAATGGCCATACCATAGGGCTGGGACGAGTCAAAATCTATTCCCCGGGTATCCACCCTGCTATTACCCGACCACACCCGGGTACCCGTTGTAGGTCTCGGGAGATAGGTACAAACTGTCCGATTGGGAAAAGTTTGACCGTAGCCCGGGCAAAATGTATTTAGATACAGGTACAAAACGATCTGGTCATGCATGTGCGCTGATGATTACTTCATGGAGTTTTTATCTTTTTTTCAAACATATAAAAGTCAGGAGGCATGCGTGTTAGCCAGAAACAATGGGAACATTAGTGATTTGTAGTGTGACCATAGAGTTTTAGATAAGTTTTGTCATTAAACAATATATCACGTGACTAACCATGGGTCCGGGTAGTCCTGTGGGTACCCGGGTCCTACTCAGTATCCACCCGACCCGAGTACCCGAGTACCCGAGTTACCCGTCCCAGCCCTACCATACCAGTTATTTTGTCAAATATCTGCCATTTGAGAGGTTTACCCAGCTTAGTGTATGCTATCCTAGGCCTAGACAACAGCCTGTCAGGTACTGCAGTCAGCATATCTACTTTGAACAAAGCAGTAAATCGTTGTGCAGTATGTGCACTCTAACTTCGGAGGCTGATGAATGTGCGACAGTGTGGATGGAGCTGGCTTTGCCAATCTCATTAAAATCAGACCTTAGTTCTCGCTATCGCTAAACAAAGATCTGAGGCCATCCCATTACGGGTTACGTCTACTACATGTAGTATCATGTTTGTTGTTTAACGCCGCACTCAGCAATATTCCAGCTATATGATGGCGGTTAGTATCATGTAGTATCATGTAGTACCATAGTATCAAAGAAGGAGCAGTAATCCCCATGCTTGATGATAGCAGGGTGTGTTGGATTTTAGAAGCTGGTTGGTTCAGTGGGAGTTTAAGACTCTTTTCATTGAAGTATTTTGTGCGGCAATATCAGATCCCTCTGTTGACCTCCAGTAGACACGCTGTGAGTGTGGACAAGGGTCATCTGTGACAGGACACCAGGACCTCCTTGCTGTCAGATGACATGCATGGATTATTGTGAAACAGTGACAAGCCAGTCAGATTGTAAGATATTTAGCTCACCTGACTGAAGTCAAGTGAACTTATGTCATTGTCTGTTTGTCTGGTGACTGTCGGCATCGTTGATGTCTGTAAACATCTTCTCAGAAACCATCGGACAAATGAAGCATGCTTGTTCCAACCAAGGATGACACCAAAATTTCCGCAAGAGGTTCATATTTACGATTAACAGTCTGCCGGCCACATTTAACAGTCTATTTAAGTTCATTACTCAGCCATCTTCACTCGATGGAATCAAATTTGGTTTGAATTTGTAGTTTGCAGTAGGGCTCAGTATATATGCTCCTTTTTTGGCAATATTTTAAATTTCTAGTTTGACTTTTGCACCTGGAACCATACTGTTAGCTGTTACTGTGCCATTTTTGTAGAAACTAATAAAATTTGGTATTTGTTTTATTGTTCTGTGATTCTACACGTTTCGTTCTTTGACCATCGTTAACCTTTGGCTGTATAAACTTCTACTCTGGAATTGCATGTCAGAGGGAGCTGAACTTTGACCTGTATGTTTATCCTTATGATTGCAATGATGACACCATATTTTTGGTTTCTGGCACAGCGAAGGGATCAACTCTGAGGTGAAGTGTGACGCCTCAGACAACTGTCTTTGATGAGTGGTTTTCTTGCAGGGATGTACGTGGAGAATGTGATGACCGTAGCCAGGAGGGAGCTGGCGTGGGAGGTCGACTATAACAGGGAGGCCAAATGCAGCAATAGATTCAGGTACGCATAGATTCAGGTACGCATAGATTCAGGTACGCAAAGATTCAGGTACACATAGATTCAGGTACGCATAGATTCAGGTACGCAAAGATTCAGGTACACATAGATTCAGGTACACGGCATAGATTCAGGTACGCATAGATTCAGGTACGCATAGATTCAGGTACGCATAGATTCAGGTACGCATAGATTCAGGTACACATAGATTCAGGTACACGGCATAGATTCAGGTACGCATAGATTCAGGTACGCATAGATTCAGGTACACATAGATTCAGGTACACAGCATAGATTCAGGTACAGGGCATAGATTCAGGTACACAGCATAGATTCAGGTACACATAGATTCAGGTACACATAGATTCAGGTACGCATAGATTCAGGTACACATAGATTCAGGTACGCATAGATTCAGGTACCCATAGATTCAGGTACGCATAGATTCAGGTACACAGCATAGATTCAGGTACGCATAGATTCAGGTACGCATAGATTCAGGTACACATAGATTCAGGTACACATAGATTCAGGTACACATAGATTCATTTACATACAGATTCAGGTACACGGCATAGATTCAGGTACGCAGCATAGATTCAGGTACACAGCATAGATTCAGGTACACATAGATTCAGGTACACATAGATTCAGGTACACAGCATAGATTCAGGTACACATAGATTCAGGTACCCATAGATTCATTTACATACAGTTTCAGGTACACAGCATAGATTCAGGTACACAGCATAGATTCAGGTACACGGCATAGATTCAGGTACAGAGCATAGATTCAGGTACACATAGATTCAGGTACACAGCATAGATTCAGGTACAAAGCATAGATTCAGGTACACATAGATTCAGGTACAGAGCATTGATTCAGGTACAGAGCATAATAGGACATTTCATTTCCATTTCTATGAAGTAAGATATATTATGATGACACTTCCAGAAACTTGTTGAAAGACCACCCAGAATTCCACATTCCTGACGTGATAGAGGAATTAACAGCATCCCAGGTTTTGACCACCGAGTTTGTGGAGGGCATGCCGCTTGACCAGTGCGTCGATCTGGACCAGGAGACCCGAGACAAGGTGAGGCAGCTATTAAACAATTTCCATATCTCCCACATCACCAGTGTTGGGTCTGGACCAGGAGACCCGAGACAAGGTGAGGCAGCTATTAAACAATCTCCATATCTCCCACATCACCAGTGTTGTGTCTGGACCAGGAGACCCGAGACAAGGTGAGGCAGCTATTAAACAATCTCCATATCTCCCACATCACCAGTGTTGTGTCTGGACCAGGAGACTCGAGACAAGGTGAGGCAGCTATTAAACAATCTTCATATCTCCCACATCACCAGTGTTGTGTCTGGACCAGGAGACCCGAGACAAGGTGAGGTAGCTTTTAAACAATCTCCATATCTCCCACATCACCAGTGTTGGGTCTGGACCAGGAGACCCGAGACAAGGTGAGGTAGCTTTTAAACAATCTCCATATCTCCCACATCACCATCGTGGGTCTGGACCAGGAGACCCGAGACAAGGTGAGGCAGCTATTAAACAATCTCCATATCTCCCACATCACCAGTGTTGTGTCTGGACCAGGAGACTCGAGACAAGGTGAGGCAGCTATTAAACAATCTCCATATCTCCCACATCACCAGTGTTGTGTCTGGACCAGGAGACCCGAGACAAGGTGAGGCAGCTATTAAACAATCTCCATATCTCCCACATCACCAGTGTTGTGTCTGGACCAGGAGACTCGAGACAAGGTGAGGCAGCTATTAAACAATCTCCATATCTCCCACATCACCAGTGTTGTGTCTGGACCAGGGGACCCGAGACAAGGTGAGGTAGCTTTTAAACAATCTCCATATCTCCCACATCACCATCGTGGGTCTGGACCAGGAGACCCGAGACAAGGTGAGGCAGCTATTAAACAATCTCCATATCTCCCACATCACCAGTGTTGGGTCTGGACCAGGAGACCCGAGACAAGGTGAGGCAGCTATTAAACAATCTCCATATCTCCCACATCACCAGTGTTGGGTCTGGACCAGGAGGCCCGAGACAAGATTAGGTAGCTTTTAAACAATCTCCATATCTCCCACATCACCAGTGTTGGGTCTGGACCAGGAGACCCGAGACAAGGTGAGGCAGCTATTAAACAATCTCCATATCTCCCACATCACCAGTGTTGGGTCTGGACCAGGAGACCCGAGACAAGGTGAGGCAGCTATTAAACAATCTCCATATCTCCCACATCACCAGTGTTGTGTCTGGACCAGGAGACCCGAGACAAGGTGAGGTAGCTATTAAACAATTTCCATATCTCCCACATCACCAGTGTTGGGTCTGGACCAGGAGACCCGAGACAAGGTGAGGTAGCTTTTAAACAATCTCCATATCTCCCACATCACCAGTGTTGGGTCTGGACCAGGAGACCCGAGACAAGGTGAGGCAGCTATTAAACAATTTCCATATCTCCCACATCACCAGTGTTGTGTCTGGACCAGGAGACCCGAGACAAGGTGAGGCAGCTATTAAACAATCTCCATATCTCCCACATCACCAGTGTTGGGTCTGGACCAGGAGACCCGAGACAAGGTGAGGCAGCTATTAAACAATCTCCATATCTCCCACATCACCAGTGTTGTGTCTGGACCAGGAGACCCGAGACAAGGTGAGGCAGCTATTAAACAATCTCCATATCTCCCACATCACCAGTGTTGTGTCTGGACCAGGAGACCCGAGACAAGGTGAGGCAGCTATTAAACAATCTCCATATCTCCCACATCACCAATGTTGTGTCTGGACCAGGAGACCCGAGACAAGGTGAGGCAGCTATTAAACAATCTCCATATCTCCCACATCACCAGTGTTGTGTCTGGACCAGGAGACCCGAGACAAGGTGAGGTAGCTTTTAAACAATCTCCATATCTCCCACATCACCATCGTGGGTCTGGACCAGGAGACCCGAGACAAGGTGAGGCAGCTATTAAACAATCTCCATATCTCCCACATCACCAGTGCGTCGATCTGGACCAGGAGACCCGAGACAAGGTGAGGCAGCTATTAAACAATCTCCATATCTCCCACATCACCAGTGTTGGGTCTGGACCAGGAGACCCGAGACAAGATTAGGTAGCTTTTAAACAATCTCCATATCTCCCACATCACCAGTGCGTCGATCTGGACCAGGAGACCCGAGACAAGGTGAGGCAGCTATTAAACAATCTCCATATCTCCCACATCACCAGTGTTGGGTCTGGACCAGGAGACCCGAGACAATGGGACTCAGTTGTTGGTGAGGCTATTAATTGCCTGTATAAGATAGCTACGTGATAAAAAGGAAAGAACAATGATGAACAAAGTGTGGTTTATTTCACGATAAAACATTGTTCTCTTTCTGGAGATTTGAACATTCGCTTGCAACTTGATGACGTATATTGCATGACGTAATTTTTTAGAGGGGATTGTCGTTAGTTGTTCCCTATATATCATATATATGATATATGTAGCTGGGTAACATAGATAGGCAATGGCCAAATGATTTCAGTCCAAAGCACGGGAGAATATGTTGGAAATAGCCACCTATGCTTAAAATGGACTTGTCCGACATTGCAGAGGTCGGTTTGTATTGAGGGAGTCATCATTAATATAATATGGGTAAATATTTTTAAAGGTCATATATTTTATCATTATCCTCAAAGAGGCTGTAAATAATGTTGATATCTCATATAAGAAAGAAACGACTCGTGGTCATTGTTTAAAACACTTGGCCCTCCATATTTATTCTCCCAGCAGTGTTTCCTTGTACGATAACCAACTCCCACTCGTCGTTTATTTCTTACATAAAAGGCTGTCTAAATGCAATATTTATTCCTTACACCAAAATTCCTTACACCTGTACCAAAACACATTCATGTGACATCCTCTGTAAATTCTGATATTACAAAGGTATTGCTCACTGATATCTTGTCTTTACCCAATACCCTGAAACCTGACAGTCACGTGACTACTTCTAGATGATGTAGTGATGGCACAATGATACATGTTGTTACCCTGCCTGGGGCTCGGCATAATTTGGATAAAACAAGTTGTGGTCAGCTCTGAAGCGGTATCCATGTTAAACTGCAGCATCATATCTCAGTGAGCTAGTACAATAACAAATGCATGTAGGCACGCATCTCAATCAAAGTGCTATAATCTTGAATGCAACGTTAAAACCCATTCCTAACGCCACCCAAGACATGTATGAGACAAATCCAAATAGTCTTGCTGCCTGTTGGAATTCCAACATGATGCTCATGCTATGGTTGGAAGAGACCCCCAGTTTCTCAAGTTTGTTATGAGTGGTGGGGTCACGGGTGGCCCAGTCGTCTAAGGCGCATCCCTTTGGGCACGCCAGAAACCTTGGATTGTGGATTCGAATCCCAGTTCGCCCCGATTATGTTTTTAGGTTTGTCAGCACCATACCCATGCTCGTGGGTTTCACCGAAGTGGTAAATGTCTGAGACCTGCATCACTTCGGGCTTTCCTCCCACATGAAGCTGACACGCTGGGATATAACTGGAATACTGTTAAAAGCAGCGTTAAACCCAACTCACTCACTCACTCACTTTATTTTTCAAACTGTTGGCTACATATGCAGGTGACACTATTTTTTGTTAATTTTCATGCCAGACAACATCCAGCAATGCAGTGATATAAATGTTAAATTCACTCTTTATACCTAATCCTTCACATGACAATTATAATTTTTGTCAACAAAATACATCAGTTGATGATGTAATTGCAGTTTTTAAAAATCTGGGTCTAAAATAGATGAGTGAAGCCCCAGATACTGACTTTATGACCAGCACACATGTGATCCCGATGAAATTATGCTGACTATTCTGATCCGTATGTGACTACTTGTCAAAATACTTCACACTAGAGGCAGTAAAACATATGATGGACATTTGTTTACGTGAGCATGTGTGATCTAAAAGCTATTTTTGCATACCTTGTCAAATCTGAATTTTGCACCTGAAAAATGGGTCACATCTGGAACACAACCTTTGTAAGGTGACCGCCTCCCTGGTCTAGTGGTAGAGCGTCCGCCCGGAGAGCGGAAGGTCCGGGGTTCAATCCCCAGGCGGATTATACCAAAAGATGTTAAAAGATGGTACCCTGTCTGGCGCTTGGCATTAAGGGGCTAAAACAAGGACTGGTCGGCTCGGAGTCAGTATACTGTGTTTGAGTGGGGTATCCATGTTAAACTGCGGCATGGTATCTCAGTGTGCTAGCACTATAAATCCGCATCAGTCTGGACTAGTACAAGCAGCCACACACACACACACACACACACACATGTGAAAAGATGGTACTTGTTGTTACCCTGTTTGGCGCAAAGCATTAAGGGGCTAAAACAAGGACTGGTCGGCTCGGAGTCAGTATACTGTGTATGAGTGGGGTATTCATGTTAAACTGCAGCATGGTATCTCAGTGGGCTAGCACTATAAATCGGCATCAGTTCGGACTAGTACAAGCAGCCACACACACACACACACACGTGAAAAGATGGTACTTGTTGTTACCCTGTCTTGCGCAAGGCAAAAAGGGGCTAAAACAAGGACTGGTCAGCCTTGGAGTCAGTACACTGTGTCTGAGTGGAGTATTCATGTTAAACTCTGGCATGCTATATAAGTGCAATAATCTTGGACGCGACGTTAAACCCCATTTCACATCACCTCACCACCTCTGTAAGGCCACCAGCACACACAAAGTGATCTCAGGGCAACCACTATCGTATTCCCTGTACTTTAGTAATACCTTACAGTTCCTGAAGGTCCGGGGTAGAATTGGTCTTCGGCAACCCGTGCTTGCTGTAAAAGGCGACTATGCTTGTCGTATGAGATCCTGTGGTCAGACTCGATGACTTTTCATACCCACTTGTCTCAATGCCTAAACACTCATTTTATTGCCAGTGCCCTCTGTCCTTTATTGGATAAAAGCCATAGCCGCTTTGACCCGTGAAGACCTGGGGCAGAATATGTCTTCAGCAACCCATGCTTGCTGACTTGGTTGATGCATGTCATCGTATCCCAATTGCGTGGATCGATGCTCATGATATCAATCACTGGATTGTCTGGTCCAGGCTTGATTATTTACAGACCGCTGTCATATAGCTAGAATATAGCTGAGTGCAAGGTTAAACAAGAAACAAGTTGCCGTAATACTGCTATCGCTCTTTGCATGTGGGGTCAGGGCCTCATCCCTCAATCTTAGCACTACGACTGTCCTAAGTTTATTTCAAGTTTGCAAGTTATGATGTTTTTTTTTACCCTAAGCTGCTATGTGGAAAATAACCCAATACCTTGTTTGACAGTGACCTTGGAGCTATGACTGTCCTAAATCTATATTGATGCATAGGAGTTTATTTTAGCAATAAGGTGTCTTTGCAGAACAGCGATGTGCTTGAAAGCAGTTTTTAGCTATATGCTTGAAGACAGTTTATGGCTATATGCTTGAAGACAGATTCATCCTGTATGCTTGAAGGTAGTTTCATGCTCTATGCAGGTGCTATATGCTTGAAGTTCATCCTACTATGTACTACATGCTTAGCAGCTGTATGCTTGGAGGCCGGATCAAGTGCTTGCTTGAAGTCAGGTTCATACCATCATGTACTGTATGCTTAACAGCTGTGTGCTTGAAGGCCGAATCAAGTGCTTGCTTGAAGTCAGGTTCATCATGTACTATATGCTTAACAGCTGTGTGCTTGAAGGCCGGATCAAGTGCTTGCTTGAAGTCAGGTTGATCATGTACTATATGCTTAACAGCTGTGTGCTTGAAGGCCGGATCAAGTGCGTGCTTGAAGTCAGGTTCATCATGTACTATATGCTTAACAGCTGTGTGCTTGAAGGCCGGATCAAGTGCTTGCTTGAAGTCAGGTTCATACCATCATGTACTGTATGCTTAACAGCTGTGTGCTTGAAGGCCGGATCAAGTGAGTGCTTGACGTCAGGTTCATCATGTACTATATGCTTAACAGCTGTGTGCTTGAAGGCCGGATCAAGTGCTTGCTTGAAGTCAGGTTCATACCATCATGTACTGTATGCTTAACAGCTGTGTGCTTGAAGTCCGGATCAAGTGCGTGCTTGAAGTCAGGTTCATCATGTACTATATGCTTAACAGCTGTGTGCTTGAAGGCCGGATCAAGTGCTTGCTTGAAGTCAGGTTCATACCATCATGTACAGTATGCTTAACAGCTGTGTGCTTGAAGGCCGGATCAAGTGCTTGCTTGAAGTCAGGTTCATCCTACCATGTACTACATGCTTAACACCATGTTTGATATCATTCATGGCTCAAAGTTCATCTTTGTAGAATGATGAACGTTACAGGGTTGCATTAAATCTGAAACATGAACATACAACATTTTTTGGATTTGATGATTCACATCAAGGCCTGGACTCTGCTCCAGAGCTCCAGCTAATGGATGCAAATGACAGGTATGAAGAGTGCTTGATAGCAAGCCATCATCATCGTCTTAGAAAATTGAAGCCTTTTTCAACAGAACGAAGGAAAGTGCTGATTTATAAGCAGGCTATTTATTCCATGTAATAGAACAAGCCGTTGACACAAAACAGAGACAGTTCCCAAGATGTAGCTGAGAGATGCATGCCTTGATGATTATCTACAGCAACTGCACTGATAGCTGAGAGGTGCAGATGCTGATTGTTGTGTTGGTTTTCCAGTAATGTGTTATTACAATTAGAATAAATGTTGATATAAAGATGTGGTGTTGAGGCAAAGTCCACTCTGTACGGAGAAGTCTATTAACCCCTTACCATTCAGGCTATGTTGGGCAGTGAGGTAGCCTAGTGGTTAACGCATTCACTTGTCACTCCGAGGGTTTGATTCCACACATGGGTACAAAGTGTGAAGCCCATTTCTGGTGTCCCCCGCTGTGATATTGCTGGAATATTGCTAAAATTGTCATAAAACAAATATTCACTCACTCACTCACTCACTCACTCACTCACTCACTCACTCACTCACTCAAGCTACCGTTTCTTTAAGCCATTATTAACAAATTATTACATTTTCATAACCACTTGTCTCACTGCCTAAACACTCATTTTATTGCCAGTGCCCTCTGTCCTTTATTTGATACAAGCCATAGCCGCTTTGACCCGTGAAGATCCGAGGCAGAATATGTCTTCAGCAACCCATACTTGCTGACTTGGTTGATGCATGTCATCGTATCCCAATAGATAGATGCTCATGATATCAATCACTGGATTGTCTGGTCCAGACTCTATTATTTACAGACCGCAGTCATATAGCTGGATTTTTGCTGAGTGTGGCGTTAAACTACATACCAAACCATGGCCGCTTCATATGTTAAGATATTAAGAGATTGTTCTTGCTGCTACCCTGTCTTATGCTCAGCATTGAGGGAATGAAATAAGGACTTGTTGGCTCAGAGTCAGTATATTGTGTGTGAGTGGGGTATCCATGTTAAACTGTGGCATGGTGTATTAGTGGGCTTGCACACAAAAATGGCCAGACTAGTACAAGCAGCTACTCAGACAAGTGCATGCACGTCACTATGGTAGTGACATAATCTCAAATGCAATGTTAAACCCCATTTCACCTCACCCACTTTCTAAAACACACAATATACATGTGCCAAACATTCATTCTCACATAGGCAGATGGTTAATGTACACCATGGCCAGAACGGTTCATATGAAAATAAACAAGAATTAGATAATTAGCATATTGTGGCCATGTTTTTAATTTAGATAATATTAGTCATGGCTAATAACCTATTTATCTTTGACAGTTGATTTCAAAGCTTGTCCTGTTAGGTTTGATGCAGTAGATTTATGTCCCCTGTCGGCCAGCGTCTGCTGTTTCCAGATCTAATCAAGGACCATCGTTATCATTGTTCTGTCAACTCAAGGATGTTCTCATGAGTATGAGTTGCAATGCATGCATCGCTCGTTATGCGTGTGTAGCAGGGCGTGGAGTCATCCCACAGATGACATCCTTACCTTGTCATCTTGCTGACGGGGTTAACCTCTTTGGTCATGTGGACAAGGCGTCTGACCTCTGATCAGAAGGTTCGTGGTTCGAATCCCATCACTGGACTCAGAGATTTTATGGCCACACATTGGCGCCCAACATAAGGGCTGAGCACATACATAGTAAATATGCGCAAAATAAGTCTCAGTACCCTACTTTGCGGCTGGGGACGTGCCTTCTGTTGACGGGGGATTATGTAGCAGGGCGTGGAGTCATCCTACAGATGACATCCTTACCTTGTCAGCTTGCTGACGGGGTTAACCTCTTTGGTCATGTGGACAAGGCGAACGACCTCAGATCAGAAGGTTCGTGGTTCAAATCCCATCACAGGACTTGGAAATTTTATGGCCGCTACACTGGCATAATCTATTGATTAGATAAAATAGGTTAGAGAATAAGTAGTGAGCTACATGGAATTACAGACTCTTTGTCCCAAGTTAATAAGCCACGAGCCTTCGATAATTTGTAATTCTGGTGTTATTCGATGCATTTCTAATTGTGATAAATACATGACCAAAGTCAATTTGTTTGAATTCTTTTATAATGTCATTAAGACATGCCGATAAGATAAATTTGTTGTATCAGTATCACAAAGGGTACATGTGAATCTTCACGGGTCCCCTTATAAGGTTTTATACCGGGACGCATACAACCATATGTACCACTCGTGATACTGTTACAACCTCATGTATCCCGCCTGGGAGGGAAACACATTTCTGAGCAGGAAAACTAATCTCTTCTACCCCGCCATGAAGAAGACAGGCTGCATGTGGATCTCTGAGTGGGAGATTAAATATCTTGCCCCCTGCTATGAAGCAAAAAGCCACACATTGTTAACGAGTCAATGAAAGACACGTGACCCAACACAAGTTCACCTCAGCTCAATCAAACAGCTCTACAATTCTAGTACCATGGCAGACTGAAACATATCTGCAAGATAAGTTTTTTGTAGCAGCATCACTGTGGGTAAATGTGGTTTTATACGTCCCCCATTATTTTTTATGCCACTCACCTCTGACAAAACGCATAAAACCACATACACTCACGTGATCTTGCGACGACTTATAATACCCCTTCATTTCACACTTGCTCCTAAACTGTATATTGTGCACTCATTGAACTATATGTATGTCAATTATCTACCAACGTTTTGACAATAAAAGTCAACTTGGTCTTTGATAGGCATTTAGAAGTTGGAAGAACTTGAGGTTACTGTGCTTTAACTCATTATCTGACATCTTGATTGTTATTACACCCCGACCCATCACTGCACCTTCAGTGTACTTAATTGGCTTCTCTCTCGTTATAGTGTTATCTTTATACGTTAATCCCACCTCGTGTAAACATATTGGCATGTATATGTGTTAACTTAACTGATACACTTTTATCTTATCTTCTCCGTCTCATCACTGCAGGCTCTCCTCCCACATTAAGCTGACACACTGTAACTGGAATACTGTTAAAAACAGTGTTAAACCCACCTCCCCAACTCACTCTCTCCACTCTCTTGCCAGGACTTCCCGTATTTAAGCCCTGGACCTTATTACAGAAAATTGTGCCTTCTCATCATGCTCATGCTCAATAAAAATATTTTATCCAAAATTATGCCCAGGGCCCAATTTCGGAAGCTTTCTTTCCTAAATATTTGATGCCCTTCGCTGAAAAAAATAAAAAATGTTTTAGTTATTTTAACTGAGAAAAAATAATACTGTATTACATGGACTTTACATTTGAACAGGAAATAGGTTCATAGAATGCTGAAGTTGAACTTGCACTTTCTGTTGAATGTATATTAAATTTTATTTTAAATTTGTATAGTCCATTTTAGGCCCTGAGTGTAATTCCGCGTGGCCCGGTGTACGGAAATTCCTAGTTGTAGTATTTTATACTTTTTATTTTTTCTATTAAGTATTAGCAATTGTTGACTTTTTGTTTTCATATATGTTTTTAAAACTTTTTTTACTTTCCATATACAATACCTTGGGTCGGGTGTTAATGCCTTA